>NC_139019.1:108333575-109769825 GCF_964374135.1 Grampus griseus
AGTAAAACGTCTTAATGCTGCATTTTCTAAGTTGCCTGAAACATATCCCTTTTAGAAGAAAAACAAAACAAAACCCTATTACTTTAAGAAACAGCATATGCAAGTAACATGACCAAATATCATTCTCTAACGCAGTCTAATAGTTAAAAAGTCAGTTTTGTCTACGTGGAATCAACTTAGTCCTCCCCTTCCCAAGAGCTGCCAAATCTCTGACAGTATTCAGTAAGATAACCACTTAAAACTAGCTAAACAAGCCTTTACATGTGAAAATGCCACACTCAAGAGTCATCAAATGGAAAGAATACCAAGCAGTGTGCCTATTGCTTTCTGGTCCAATCAGGAAACCAGTATATCCTAGAGAGGACAACCCACAGCTACCAAGAGAAAATATGGAATCTGGCTAGACTTCATGACATGACAGTAAAAAAAATTTGAGAAAAGAACACACTATAGTTGAGACTAGAGTAAGCAAGTAATCAATACACACACACAAACTATGCATTCTCCCTTATACAAGGAGAACCAAATAGTAAAATTAAAGATACTTAATAAAGCAATTCAACTTAGAATTTTTTCTAAAGAAACCAAGATAAGGGCATATATAACCACAAAATTACTTAGCACTTTATTTTAGAAAAATAACAAAAAACTAGGAAAATCTATATGACCAAATACTGGGAACCGAGTAAATAAATTATGGCAATTCTTACAATGGAGTACCACAACACTATTGAGAAAAATGTTGTTAAGAAAAAAAGTAACATTCAAAGATGTTCACATTATATACATAAGTCTTTAAAAGTTACAAATCAGATCATATATTTAAGCTTTATGAAGTTAGCCAAAAAGCTTACGTATCTACCTACATGTTGAAAACCGTTTTATCCAAGAATATACAAAATGTCATCAGTGGTTACATAACTGAGTGACGGAACTAACCAAATATTAGTTTTTAAAAAATAGACAAGTTTCATTTGTGTAATAAGGCAAAACTTAAATTAGCTTAAATTAATTAGTGACAGGGAAATTTACTATATAAAAAGAAAAAGTGGGAATTCCCTGACACTCCAGTGGTTAGGACTCGGCACTTTCACTGCCATCGGCCTGGGTTCAATCCCTGGCCGGGGAACTAAGATCCTACAAGCCTTAAAGCATGGCCAAAAAACAAAAAAATCATTAAATAATAAAAACAGGAAATGAACTTTATGTAATTAAAAATTTGAGGACCATCTCATATGTTATTGTTTCATGTCAGAAACAGAATGTGCTCAATGAAATTAGGCAAATGTAACTAACTCCTAAGAGCTGCTTAAATTTAACACTTATTCTAATACAAACAACTCCCTAAGTAATCCTCTTTATTCCTAACATGGAATGAATGAATTTTCTGTTTCTGACAAACAACAGAACTAAACACACCCTTGGGAATTTGGCTGCCATCAATCTCTAGACTGTTTTTATATTTTGGGGGATCATGACTCCTTTGAAAACTTATAAAATACACCTGGATTTATTCTTTATTAGCCTATCCTTACTTCTTGATTCAACTACTTCTCAGTAGTTGAATTACAAAATTAAAGACTTCTGAAGAGGCAGAAGACCTAACTAGACATTTCTCCAAAGAAGACATACAGATGGCCCAGAAGCACATGAAGAGCTGCTCAACATAACTAATTATTAGAGAAATGCAAACCAAAACTACAATGAGGTATCATTTCACACCAGTTAGAATGGGCATCATCAGAAAATCTACAAACAACAAATGAGAGAGAGGGTGTGGAGAAAAGGGAACCCTCTGGCACTGTTGGTGGGAACGTAAATTGATACAGCCACTATGGAGAATAGTATGGAGATTCCTTAAAAAACTAAACATAGAATTACCATATGATCCAGCAATCCCACTACTGGGCATATACCCAGAGAAAACATTAATTCAAAAAGACACATGCACCCCAATGTTCATTGCAGCACTATTTACAAAAGCCAGGTCACGGAAGCAACCGAAATGCCCATCGATAGACGAATGGATAAAGAAGTTGTGGTACATATACACAATGGAATAATACTCAGCCATAAAAAAAGAATGAAATTGAGTCATTTGTTGAGACGTGGATGGACCTAGAGACTGTCATACAGAGTGAATTAAGTCAGAAAGAGGAAAACAAATATCGTATATTAACGCATGTATGTGGAACCTAGAAAAATGGTACAGATGAACTGGTTTGGAGGGCAGAAGTTGAGACACACATGTAGAGAACAAACGCATGGACACCAAGGGGAGAAAACTGTGGTGGGGTGGGGATGGTGGTGTGCTGAATTGGGCGATTGGGATTGACATGTATACACTGATGTTTATAAAACTGAAGACTAATAAGAACCTGCAGTATAAAAAAACAAACAAAATAACTACTACTAAACTTTCTTTGGGTTATTTGTATGGAAATATGTTAATATAAATGTTTCAAACATTACATGAAATTTCTAAAAATCTTATATGTTCTGGTATAATGTTATAAGTCATAATTCTAGGTATTACTTTAAAATGTATAACTCAGAAATAACTAAATTTCCTTGTCAATTGCATTATTATGAACTTTCATCAAATCTTTAACCGTGGTCATTTTTAAGTCTTTTGTCATTTACAGACAGTTCCGGGTGTACTCAGATGCTTTTGCAAAAATGTTCCTATAAAAGGGTTTCATCTTCAAGGAATTCATGGAAAAGACTGACAAGTACAGGTTTCTGGTAACTGACCATACTGCTGAACTGAATGAATAAGCATTTTCAGAACTCTAATGGAAAACTGATGAATCCATAAAAGTGCTAACAAAAGACCAAGATGAAAAAAAATTAATTACATGGGACTGAGTCAACTGATGAGGATAATTATAATCTTTGTGACTTTCTCTTTGAATTAAAAAAAAAAAACCCACAAGGATTCAGAGGCAAAAAATATACAAATCAATTTTCACTGCAAACTAAAGGAGCTGTTACAGTAGAGGATTACTGGACTGAATGTCAATATTATGATATAGTATGAGTGTGTTTCGTGTTTGGTAATTGCAGTGATTGTTGCCTTTGTTGTGGTCATCCATTTACAATGCTTGGTGTCAGTTTATCTCTTGTAAAAATAAAATACAGTGTGTGTGTGAAAAAAAAAAGACTTCTGAAGAAAAAGCTCATGTTTCTTCCGCTGTCACGAAAGTTATTTATTTCATCATCTTCTTTTTCAATATTTGCATGTGAAAACGTACCTTTAACACTTGGATATATTTCTGCGTTGGCACACAGTAGGTATCACTGACCCACACTTCAAGGGAAGAACTGACATATTTTTATTTCTTTTGTATACCTTACCGCATAAGAGAAAAAAAGCTGCCAATGAGTCTATTTCCCTGGGTTCTCAGGACTCAGATATATACATATATCATTCAAGCAACAAAAAAACTAAGAAAATCCACAAGTATGTCTGAAAAGATACATTAAGAAAATTCTTTTACACCATTTAAACAAAAACAAATCCTACACTGGTAAGAGTAATTCTACCCAACTCAACATAGCAGAAGCATTTAAAAAAATTATATAGATATATTTACCTGCCCCAGATTTTACATGTAGAGCCACAAGTGCTGATATTATCAAAAATATATGTAGGAGACCTTCAAGATGGAGGAGGAGTAAGATGTGGAGATCACCTCCCTCCCCACAAACACATGAGAAATACATCTACATATGGAACAACTACAGAACACCTACTGAACGAAGGCAGAAGACCTGAGACTTCCCAAAAGATATATATATTTTTTTCCTTTTTCTCTTTTTGTGAGCGTGTATGTTTATGCTTCTTTATGTGATTTTTCTCTGTATAGCTTTGCGTTTGACATTTGTCCCAGGGTTCTGTCTGTCCGTCCTTTTTTTAGTATAGTTTTTAGCGCTTGCTATCATTGTTGGATTTCTTTTTCAGTTTGGTTGTTCTCTTCTTTCCTTCCTTCTTTTTTTTTTAATTACTTTAAAATTTTTATTTTAATAACTTAATTTTATTTTATTCTTTTCTTTCTTTCTTTCTTTTTTTCTCCCTTTTCTTCTGAGCCATGTGGCTGACAGGGTCTTGGTGCTGCAGCCAGGTGTCAGGCCTGTGCCTCTGAGGTAGGAGAGCCGAGTTCAGGACATTGGTCCAGCAGAGACCTCCCGGCTCCACGTAATGTCAAATGGAGAAAGCTCTCCCAGAGTACTCCATCTCAGAGCGAAGACCCAGCTCCACTCAACCACCAGCAAGCTACAGTGCTGGACACCCTATGCCAAACAACTAGCAAGACAGGAACACAACCCCACCCATTAGCAGAGAGGCTGCCTAAAATCATAATAAGGCAACAGACACCCACCCCAAAACATACCACCAGATGTGGACCTGCCCACCAGAAAAACAAGATCTAGCCTCAACCACCAGAAAACAGGCACTAGTCCCCTCCACCAGGAAGCCTACACAACCCACTGAACCAACTTTAGCCACTGGGGACAGACACCAAAAACAACGGGAACTACGAACCTGCAGCCTGCAAAAAGGAGAACCCAAACACAGTAAGATAAGCAAAATGAGAAGACAGAAAAACACACAGAAGATGAAGGAGCAAGATAAAAACCCACCAGACCTCACAAATGAAGAGGAAATAGGCAGTCTACCTGAAAAATAATTCAGAATAATGACAGTAAAGGTAACCCAAAATCTTGGAAATAGAGAAAATGCAAGAAACATTTAACAAGGACCTAGAAGAACTAAATATGAAACAAGCAACGATGAACAACACACTAAATGAAATTAAAAATACTCTAGATGGAATCAATAGCAGAATAACTGAGGCAGAAGAACTGATAAGTGACCTGGAAGATAAAACAGTAGAAATAACTACCACAGAGCAGAATAAAGAAAAAACAATGAAAACAATTGAGGACAGTCTCAGAGACCTCGGGGACAACATTAAACGCAACAACATTCAAATTATAGGGGTCCCAGAAGAAGAAGAGAAAAAGAAAGGGACTGAGAAAATTTGAAGAGATTATAGTTGAAAACTTCCCTAACATGGGAAAGAAAAGAGTTAATCAAGTCTAGGAAGCACAGAGAGTCCCATACAGGATAAATCCAAAGAGAAACACACCAAGACACACATTAATCAAACTATCAAAAATTAAATGAAAAGAAAAATATTAAAAGCAGCAAGGGAAAAACAAAAAATAACATACAAGGGAATCCCCATAAGTTTAACAGCTGATCTTTCAGCAGAAACTGCAAGCCAGAAGGGAGTGGCAGGACATATTTAAAGTGATGAAAGGGAAAAACCTACAACCAAGATTACGCTACCCAGCAAGGATCTCATTCAGATTCGAAGGAGAAATTAAAACTTTTACAGACAATCAAAAGCTAAGAGATTTCAGTACCACCAAACCAGCTTTACAATAAATGCTAACGGAACTTCTCTAGGCAAGAAACACAAGAGAAGAAAAACACCTACAATAACAAACCCAAACAACTTAGAAAATGGTAAAAGGAACATACAGATTGATAACTACCTTAAATGTAAATGGATTAAATGCTCCAAACCAAAAGACACAGACTGGTTGAATGGACACAGAAACAAGACCCGTATATGTGCTGCCGACAAGAGACCCACTTCAGACCTAGGGACACATACAGACCAAAAATGAGGGAATGCAAAAAGATAGTCCATACAAATGGAAATCAAAAGAAAGATGGAGTAGCAATTCTCATATCAGACAAAATAGACTTTAAAATCAAGACTAGTACAAGAGAAAAGGAGGACACTAGATAATGATCAATCCAAGAAGAAGATACAACAATTGTAAATTTTTATGCTCTCAACATAGGATCACCTCAATACATAAGGCAAATGCTAACAGCCATAAAAGGGGAAATCGACAGTAACACAATCATAGTAGGGGATTTAACACCCCACTTTCACCAATGGACAGATCATCCAAAAGGAAAATAAATAAGGAAACACAAGCTTTAAATGATACATTAAGCAAGATGGACTTAACTGATATTTATAGGACATTCCATCCAAATACAACAGAATACACTTTCTTCTCAAGTGCTCATGGAACATTCTCCAGGATAGATCATATCTTGGGTCACAAATCAAGCCTTGGTAAATTTAAGAAAATTGAAATCGTATCAAGTATCTTTTCCGACCACAACGCTATGAGACTAGATGTCACCTGAAAGAAAAAATCTGTAAAAACTATAAACACATGGAGGATAAACAATACACTAAATAACCAAGAGATCACTGAAGGAATCAGGAGGAAATAAAAAAATACCTAGAAACAAATGACAATGAAAACACGACAACCCAAAACTTATGGGATGCAGCAAAAGCAGTTCTAAGAGGGAAGTTTAGAGCAATACAATCCTATCTCAAGAAACATCTCAAATAAACAACCTAACCTTACACCTAAAGCAATTAGAGAAAGAAGAACAATAAAACCCCAAAGTTAGCAGAAAGAGAGAAATCATAAAGATCAGATCAGAAATAAATGAAAAAGAAATGAAGGAAACAATAGCAGAGATCAATAAAACTAAAAGCTGGATCTTTGAGAAGATAAACAAAATTGATAAACCATTAGCCAGACTCATCAAGAAAAAAAGGCAGAAGAATCAAATCAACAGAATTAGCAATGAAAAAGGAGAAGTAACAACGGACACTGCAGGAATACAAAAGATCATGAGAGATTACTACAAGGAACTATATGCCAATAAAATGGACAACCTGGAAGAAATGGACAAATTCTTAGAAAAGCACAACCTTCCGAGAATGAACCAAGAGAAACAAAATATAAGCAGACCAATCACAAGCACTGAAATTGAGACTGTAATTAAAAATCTACCAAAAAACAAAGCCCAGAACCAGATGACTTCACAGGCAAATTCTATCAAACATTTAGAGACGAGTTAACAACCATCTTTCTCAAACTCCTCCAAAATATAGCAGAGCGAGGAACACTCCCAAACTCGTGCTACAAGGCCACCATCACCCTGATAGCCCAGCCAGAGAAAGATGTCACAAAGAAAGAAAACCACAGGCCAATATCACTGATGAACATAGACGTAAAAATCCTCAACAAAATACTAGCAAACAGAATCCAACAGCACATTAAAAGAATCATACACCATGATCAAGTGGGGTTTATCCCAGAATACAAGGATTCTTCAATATATGCAAATCAATCAATGTGATACACCACAGTAACAAATTGAAGGAGAAAAACCATATGATCATCTCAATAAATGCAGAAAAAGATTTTGACAAAATTCTACACCCATTTATGATAAAAACCATCCAGAAAGCAGGTATAGAGGGAACTTACCTCAACATAATAAAGGCCATATATGACAAACCCACAGCCAATATCGTTTTCAATGGTGAAAAACTGAAACTATTGTCTCTAAGATCAGGAACAAGACAAGGTTTTCCACTCTCACCACTATTATTCAACATACGTTTGGAAGTTTTAGCCACAGCAATCAGAGAAGAAAAAGAAATAAAGGAATCCAAATTGGAAAAGAAGAAGTAAAGCTGTCACTGTTTGCAGATGACATGATACTATACACAGAGAATCCTAAAGATGGTACCAGAAAACTACTAGAGCTTATCAATGAATCTGGTAAAGTAGCAGGATGCAAAATTAATTTACAGAAATCTCTGTCATTCCTATACACTAATGATGAAAAATCTGAAACAGAAATTAAGGAAACACTCCCATTTAACACTGCAACAAAAAGAATAAAATATCTAGGAATAAACCTACCTAAGGAGAAAAAAGACCTGCATGCAGAAAACTATATGATACTGATAAAAGAAATTAAAGATGATACAAACAGATGGAGAGATATAACATGTTCTTGGTTTGGAGGAATCAACATTGTGAAAAGGACTATACTACCCAAAGCAATCTACAGATTCAATGCAATCCCTATCAAACTACCAATGGCATTTTTCACAGTACTAGAACAAAAAATTTTAGTTTGTATAGAAACACAAAAGACTCCGAGTAGCCAAAGCAATCTTGAGAATGAAAAATGGAGCTGGAGGAATCAGGCTCCCGGACTTCAGACTATACTACAAAGCTACAGTAATCAAGACAGTATTGCACTGGCACAAAAACAGAAATATAGATCAATGGAACAGGATAGAAATCCCAGAGATAAACCCATGCATGTATTATCACCTTATCTTTGATAAAGGAGGAAGAGTATACAGTGGAGAAAGACAGCCTTTTCAATAAGTGGTGCTGGGAAAACTGGACAGCTACATGTAAAAGAATGAAATCAGAACACTCCCTAACACCATACACAAAAATAAACTCAAAATGGATTAAAGGCCTAACTGTAAGGCCAGACACTCTAAAACTCTTAGAGGAACACAGAGGCAAAACACTCTATGACATAAATCACAGCAAGATTCTTTTTGACCCACCTCCTAGAGAAATGGAAATAAAAACAAAAATAAACAAATGGGACCTAATGAAACTTAAAAGCTTTTGCACAGAAAAGGAAAACATAAACAAGACGAAAAGACCCTCAGAATGGGAGAAAATATTTGCAAATGAAGCAACTGACAAAGGATTAATCTCCACAATTTACAAGCAGCTCAATATCAAAAAAACAAGCAACCCAATCTAAAAATGGGCAGAAGATCTAAATAGACATTTCTCCAAAGAAGATATACAGATTGCCAACAAACACATGAAAGGATGCTCAACATCACTAATCATTAGAGAAATGCAAATCAAAACTAAATGAGGTATCACCTCACACCAGTCAGAATGGCCATCATCAAAAAATCTACAAACAATAAATGCCGTAGAGGGTGTGGAGAGAAGGGAACCCTCTTGCACTGTTGGTGGAATATAAATTGATACAGTCACTATGGAGAACAGTACGGAGGTTCCTTAAAACACTAAGAATAGAACTACCATATGACCCAGCAATTCCACTACTGGGCATATACCCTGAGAAAACCATAATTCAAAAAGAGTCATGTACCACAATGTTCACTGCAGCTCTATTTACAATGGCCAGGTCATGGAAGCAACCTAAGTGTCCATCAACAGATGAATGGATAAAGAAGATGTGGCACATATGTACAATGGAATATTACTCAGCCATAAAAAGAAACAAAATTGAGGCATTGGGGCTTCCCTGGTGGCGCAGTGGTTGAGAGTCCGCCTGCCGATGCAGGGGATGTGGGTTCGTGCCCCGGTCCGGGAAGATCCCACATGCAACGGAGCGGCTAGGCCCGTAAGCAATGGCTGCTGAGCCTGCATGTCCGGAACCTGTGCTCCGCAACGTGAGAGGCCACAACAGTGAGAGGCCCACGTACCGCAAAAAAAAAAAAAAGAAATAGAATTGAGTCATTTGTAGTGAGGTGGATGGACCTAGAGTCTTATACAGAGTGAAATAAGTCAGAAAAAGAAAAACAAATACTGTATGCTAACACATATATATGGAATGTTAAAAAAAAAGGTTCTGAAGAACCTAGGGGTAGGACAGGAATAAAGACACAGACGTACAGAATGGACTTGAAGACACGGTGAAGGGGAAGGGTATGCTGGGATGAAGTGAGAGAGTGGCATGGACATATATACAACACCAAATGTAAAACAGATAGCTAGTGGGAAGCAGCCACATAGCACAGGGAGATCAACTCAGTGCTTTGTGACCACCTAGAGGGGTGGGATAAAGCAGAAGGGTGGGATAAAGCAGATGGGAGGGAGAATCAAGAGGGAGGAGATACGGGGATATAAGTATATGTATAGCTGATTTACTTTGTTATAAAGCAGAAACTAACACCCCGCTGTAAAGCAATTACACTCCAATAAAGATGTTAAAATATATATATATGTAAATTAAGTATACTGCATATGAACTAAGAAATACCCATGAAATGTTCCTAAATATACTCACAGAAAGATAGCTGTTAATGTCCACATCATCAGTAATAGTTTGACGTTCTCCTTTACAGTTAATTTTCCGAAACCTTCGTCGAGACTGTCTGGCAGGAATTTCTCTTTGTAGAATACTATCTTCATTATCTTTGGAATTCTCTACCTGAAACACATGTTCGCATTCCTGATTAAACATCCAATTTTTCCATATTACTGACAGTCTATGAAGTTTTAACAGGCGCATAAGGGTTCATTTACTACTTGCACGAAACTGCCTGAAGGAAACAGTCTGTATAGGACAATGCTCATGACTTCAAAAAGACTAAAGGTGACGTTATTATAAAGATCTGGAGACCACAGTTTCCTTCCAGGAAATAGTCCCTCTTGCTCACATAAACATACATCCTCTAAGTAAAGTCATTTACCAGAAATGAAGGCTGTTAACTACACCTACACATTCAATAATTACAATTCCAAGTTAGTCTAATTACAAACTGCCTGATTATACACATATTTTATTTAGCAAACAATCATGGTTATGACTTCAGTGAATTCCTAAACAGTGAAACAAGAATGTTTTATGCATTATTCTTTGATGTCCATCTTAATGTGTGAAAATAGTCAAGAATAAATAAGGCTGGCATCTTCTAAGGAAGAAGGGGAAACTAACATTTATTGAGGGCTTATAATAGGACAGCATGGATATATATTATACTATTTAGTTTACACAACAGCCCTGTAATCAGGTATTACTATTTCTAGTTTATACGTGAACAAAGTAAAATCCAAAAAGATCAGCGACTTTTCAGTCTCACAACAGTGATACTTATTAAAGGTGACCTGGCATACAGGCCTGTTTCCAAGACTTACGCTACTGATACAAGACTGCATTGCCAGGGGAGGTGGGGAGCGGGAGGAAAGAAATAGGTGAGGGAGATTAACAGGTACAAACTTCCAGCTGTAAAATAAATGAGTCATAGATATGAAATATACAGCAT
Source organism: Grampus griseus (assembly GCF_964374135.1). NCBI lineage: Eukaryota > Metazoa > Chordata > Mammalia > Artiodactyla > Delphinidae > Grampus > Grampus griseus. The sequence continues at coordinate 108,344,537 of NC_139019.1, forward strand.
GAGGAATATAGTCAATAGTTATATAATATCAATATCTTTGTATGATGACAGATGGTAAATGGACTTATTGTGGTGATCATTTTGAAATGTACAGAAATACCAAATCACTACTTTAGGTAAAAGGAACTAACATTGTGTTCTGGGTCAATTATAGTTCAAAAACAAAGAAACTTATAGAAAAAGAGACCAGATTTATGGTTCCCAGAGGTGGGGGCTGAGGGGAGCAGGAATTGGATGAAGGCAGTCAGAAGGTACAAACTTCCAGTTATAAGACAAATAAGTACTAGGGATGTAATGTCAACATGATAAATATAATTAACAATGTCATATGTTATATATGAAAGTTGTTAAGAGAGCAAATCCTAAGCGTTCTCATCACAAGAAAAATAAGTTTTTTCTATTTCTTTAATTTTCTATCTATATGAGATGATTGTTGGTCACTAAACTTACTGTGATTTATCACTTCACGATGTATGTAAGTCAAACCATTATGCCTTAAACTGATACAGTGCTGTATGTAAATTATATCTCAGTAAAACTAGAAAAAAAAGGACTACCTTTCCCATCTAATGACAGAGTATAGCATAATTTTTAGAAATTACTTTTACAAAGGAATATTGACATGCTCTAAAGTAGAGTTTATAATTAACCTCACATCCAATAAATAACAAATGGTAATTTCAGCTTTTTCCCTCAACTACTTTTCCTGCTAATGTCATATCTCTTGCTGATATCAAAAATTTCCTAGTCATCCAAGTATGAAATTCCAACATTTCCAATTTCCCTGCTTGTCTTCCATATCTTATCTTCAATCATTTCTTAGAACCTGTCAAATCTTTGTTTAGAAATCCCTTTCACAATGCCTTTTCTTTCATTCCCATTACCACCATTCTTTATTCAAGTCTTAATCACTTCAGTCCTGAACTTGCTGCTTCTGTCATGTTCCTCTCCAATTCCATCCGGCATGGTCAGATAAATCATCATTATGTCAGGTCTCCTGTTCAAAATGCTACAATGGACCTCTAATGGTTACCAAATAAATTTTAAACTATTATATTTGATATTCCAAGTCATACATGCTCCATTCCCAAAATATTTTTATCACTTTATCTTAAACATGGGAGCCTGGAAAAACTGCTCCCGTATCCTCCTCCCCACAAAAAATCCTCTCACATAAAAGCTCTAATGAGATATGCACAATTTCCTGATGATTTCTCAGAAAGAGGTGATGTCTAAGCTGTTCTGTAGGTTTGAGAGTTCCAAGAGTAAGTGGCAGCCAAGTCAATGTGACTATTCATGGGTCCCTATACATAAATAACTTACATTCTGCTAAGTAACTTTACTTATTTACTCAATTTCTGTTATCCTATCAATGTTATCTTCATATGCTGAAACACTACCAATCATTTAAGACACATCTCAACTGCCATCTCTTCCGTAACCACAAGAGACATTCCTTTTAACTGCTTTACTGTGTGCACACAACCTGGACTTCTCATAAACAGGACTGCCTTCAGGCCTTTACATACATATGCGTTATTTCTGCCTAAAAGCCCATGCCTCCTTTGCTAACATCTCAGCATCCTACACATACCTCATGACCCAGTTCAAACAACCCTACCTCTGCCTCAAGAGGTAGGTGCTACCCCTTCTATAGCAGTAAGCATACTGGCCATAATTATTAGATAAGCCTACCTCACTACAAGCTACCTAGTATAGGAAGTGCATTGTATTTACATTCATCTTTGTCCACTTATTCAAAACATTTGCCGAAGTGGGCATTACATTAAATTCTTTTTTTCTCCCCAAATGTCTTAAGCCCTTGGATGTATGTATAAGATACTCAAGAAATATACAGGCAGGCAGAATAAGTTACTGAATACTACTCTTCTGAAAAGTAAAATCCAGAAGAGACAGGGGCTTGATTTCCAACTTAAAACTACAGAATTTTGTATAGGTAGCAAATACATGTTACCTCCTTGAGATTCAATTTCCTTTTCTAAAAATGGGAGAACCATTGTATTTTCTAAATCACTATACTAGGCCAAGTACCAGAAACTATTACTTATGTCCTTTAAGGCTCACAACATAGCTACTCTTTCTGTATTAATGGATGGTGCAGAGTCTCATAAAACTTAAGTATTTCACAGAAGTGTGTGAGTAACAATTCAAAAACCAAGTGTGGGGACTTCCCTGGTGGTCCAGTGGCTAAGACTCTGCACTCTCAAAGCAGGGGGCCCAGGTTCAATCCTTGGTTGGGGAACTAGATCCTGCATGCAAGCCGCAACTAAAGATCCCACATGCTGCAACAAAGATCCCACCTGCCACAACTAAGACCCAGTGCAGCCAAAAATAAATAAATGAATGAATGAATATTTAAAAAAACACCAAGTGTGACTAAGAAGTTCATCTCCTTCATACTGCCCTATCCCACAGGATGAACTAGATTATTTACTTTAGGTAAAATTCCAGTATCATATCCATATTCTTAGATCCTTCAATAGCTACCATTTATTGAGCAAAAGCAGAAATTTAAACAATAAATGTTTTTCAAAATAGAAACAGTAGTAAATTAAATTTAGGAAAGGAGTTTCTAGCCTTAAAAATGTGGGGAAAAGTACCAAATGAAAGGAAAAACCAAACAATGGAAAAAGGATTAAGCACCCTTAGTAAAGCTCCCGCTGATTACAACTGAAATGTGAGTTTTAAAAATAAAAACTCATAAACACATACTGAAATGGCAGAAAAATAAGGAATCCAAATGCAAAGAAAGAAGTGAAAACAAAATGCCAGGAAGTAGGCTAGCAACAAAGCCCCAATCTAGCAGATGATTTCTCAACTTTAGAGACAAGACTTTCCACTTTCATGGTTGTAGGGAACGAGAGAGAGAGGAAATAAAATAGAGAATCCAACAAAGGCAGGGAATCCAAAGGAGACTTACTCATTCCAAAGAGCTACACCCTCACTGCAAGCTTTAAGCCCATCCTGCAGAAGGGAGAGGAAGAAAACTTGCTTAGCACTGAGAAAAGGACTGCTGGGGGTGGACGGAATTCAAAACAGAAGCCATCCTTCATGCAGGTCTGTAGTTTTAATTCATAGTACCTTAAGCACATAAAAAAATTTAAAGAAGTTCAGGACTAAAAACATACATGCAACTGGCAAAAACAAATCTAAAACCTCTCTGGTAAGAATGCAACTTTAACCCAAACCTCAAGGAATTCCCACACCCAAAGTTCAACACATATGAAGTCATGTACAAATATACAAAAAAAAAAAAAAACCAAAACAAAAAACAAAAAACCCCAACAACAACAAAACCCAATCACGAGAGACATAATGAGCAATAATGGACAGAAAAACGGTAGCAGAATCACACCTGCAAGTATACCAATATTGGAAGTATCAGAAAATATAAAGCTATTAAAAAAAAAAAACTTTAAACAAGAAGAAACTTGAAAATGAGCCAGAGATTATAAATAGCAACCAAACAGGTAAGGATTCACCAGGACAAAAAAAAAAAATCCTCCCCAAATGCCCTCCCTCCCCACTGCCAAGCTAGCAAATAGACAGTAACAAGAAAGAGCCATCTACCTTCGAAAGAGGGATGAGAACATGGAAATATATCCTGTCTGAAACACAAGAGCACAGAGAAGGCCTAAAACTGAGGGTGGAACAGGAACACTTAGAAAAATCTTCCAAAAAACCAGTCCCACCCCTAAGCACAAAGTAACACTAGAGGAATTTGATGGTGCGCTGAAGCTAACAATAACAACAACAAAAACCCAAACCTAACTCAATTCTAGCAGAAGAGGTGTGTTCATCTCCAGGCCTAAACACTGTCTACCCTCTGTCTTTATTGCTCTACATACAGTATGTAGTATCAAATACAAAATAACGACTCACATAAAAATGAAAGGATTAAAAAAAAAACCCCAATCCACTGCCAAGAGACAAAGCAATCAACAGAGCAATCCCTGAAAATTAAGAGATGACCCAGATGAATATCACACAGAATTTAAAACAACTATAATATGGTAATGGTTCAGTGGAAAAGGTGGACAATATAACTAGACAGATGGAGCAGACATAAGAAAAGTATTACAGAAAAGTGAAAATGTCAGAAACAAAAAACATGGTACTAAAGATGAAGAATGCCTTTGATGAGCTCATCAGTAGACTGGATACAATCAAATTAAGAATCAATGAACTTAAACATAGGTCAACAGAAATTACCCAAAATGAAAGAGGGGCAGGGAGAGAGGAAGAGAGAGAAAGTAAAAAAGAAAAATGAAGGAATTAAATGGTGTATTAAGATATAACTAAAAAGAGGATTAGTGAATTGGGAAAACAGAGCTAAAAAAAATAAGAGTATGTACCACAAAGTCAGGATAAGATGAAAAACAAGAAAAAAATCTTAAGAAATATAGAGAATAGGACTTCCCTGGTGGTGCACTGGTTAAGAATCCGCCTGCCAATGCAGGGGACGTGGGTTTGAGCCCTGGTCTGGGAAGATTCCACATGCCTTGGAGCAACTAAGCCCGCGCGCCCCAACTACTGAGACTGCGTTCTAGAGCCCGCAAGCCACAACTACTGAATCCCACGTGCCTAGAGCCCACGCTCCTCAACGAGAAGCCACCGCAATGAGAGGCCCATGTACCACAATGAAGAGTAGCCCCGCTCACCACAACTAGAGAAAGTCGACGCGCAGCAACGAAGACCCAACACAGCCCCCAAAAATAAAATAAATAAATTTATTAAGAAAAAAGAAATATAGAGAATAAGCTGAAAATATTTAACATATATTTAAACAAAGTTCAAGAAAATGATAATAGAAAAATGAAGACAATGTCCAAAGAGAAAATGAGATTTTTTTAGTTAAAAAAAAAAAAGACAGCCCAAAGCTCTCCAACAAATCCAAATCAGGATACTTAAAAACTACAACTACAAATCCACACAGAAAAGATAAACAGAAGACTTTCAACGCAGCCAGAAGGAAACGATAGATCAGCTATAAAGGAAGGGCATTAAATTAATAACTGACTTCTCAAAAAACAACAGATGCCACAAAACAGAATGTACTGACTGCTGAGGAAAAAAAGGATTTTTCTCCTAAAATTGCATCCATAGCAAAACAATCCTTAAGAATAATACAAAATAAAGCTATTTTCAGGCAAAATTAAGAAAAAGAACAATACACCCAGTTGAAATGTTTACCAACAAAACCCCTTTATTAAAGAAAAATTTAAAGAGTGTGCCTCAGATATAACACAAATGGTCCCATAAGTAAGGTCTCAAATCCAAGAAATAACTAAAAGCAAAGAAATGCTAAATACATGGTTAAATCTGAGCAAATAACAACTGTATAAAATAATAAAGTAAGACAAAATTTGTGGAATAAGTAAGTAGAACTAAAATACTGGTCAACAGCAATTACATTTGGATGTAGTGGCCAGCATTAAACTTTTATCAACTTTACTACTTATTAACTTGTGTTACTTTTAAGTAACCTGGAATTAGCAAGAAAAGAATAGACCAAATACAGTATCTAAGGAAGTACTGGGGGAGGGAGTTGAGAGTGGAAAAAAAGAACTTACTATATTATATATAGAGAGTAAAAATAACGAGGAAAAAAAAGTAGAGTATATACAAAGCACATAAAAGTAAATCCAAAAAGTAAAAGTAAATCCAAACCTGTCAGAAACCACAAAGAATGTAAACGGAAGAATCTTCTCAGGTTAAAAAAAAATCTTATACCAAATGCAGAAAAAGAGTTAGTTAACAGCCTCCAAGTACTGAGGCCCACAGAATCCAGATACAAAGATGACAAAAGAGTACTAGAAATTAAATTACGAGCTAACATCTCACTAAGAAATAATGAATGCAAGAATCCTAAACTCAATTATCAAATTAAGCCTAGAAACTCAGAAAAATATAACAAATAACTCAGGCTGAGCATTTACTGGGAATGTAACGGTAGTTTAATATTATAAAAATCTATAAATGTAAATCAAATTAAGAGACCAAAGGAGAAAAGAGCACAGATCTCTGTAACAAAGGCAGAAAAAGTTTTTAATCAATTTCAGTAACCTTTCCTGATAAAAAATTTTAACACTACTTTTTGATACTCAAGATACCGCTTTAAGTTATGAACTTCTGAGAGACTCCCAATAGTTTTTTGATATTTCTTTGCTTTCTGACACAAGAAATCCTAGTCTAATACATTTCCTACTCCACATGTGATGTAAGCTATTATTTTATGGAGGTTTATATCGTTTTAGTGGGGAAATACTATTTACTCACCATCTGGGCTCTTATAAACACTAGTAATCACTAAAACTACTTTTTTGTTGCCGCTTTTGCAATGAATAGCCCTAAGAAATACATTTTTTTCATAAAGTGAACCAACTTGGGAAATATTTTTAAAACAAATGCTGACATATTCTATTCAAATTTTGCACTAGAGTTTTACTCAGTATCTTTTATTTTGTACAACTCTTTTTCTTTTATATTGGGGAAAAATGATTCCTAATGACAATAATATATACATATATTAACTACATTACATTAATTATAATCATTGTAAAATAAATTTAATTACATCCAATTAAATTAAATGTATCTTAGTAACAAAAAATTTCTCTTTATACACTTAGCTTATCTATACACATGTATGTTATATATACATATATAATAGCTTTAACAGTATCAACATTACCACCAACATCCTGATACTATATAATCGGTTCCTAATGATTTATGTATATAAGATTATATATGTAAGTATATATTATCATCACATAAGTTACATACATGTAAGTATATGTAATGTGTCTCCACACACACACACACATCTACATAAAACTTTTTAAATACTGTCATTACTACTAAAAATGAAACTACTGACCCTTTCTGTCCTCATGAGATACTCCATTAAAAATGCAAAGACAAAATATTGCCTTTTAAAGTCACCAGAGGGCTCCCCCGGTGGCGCGGTGGTTAAGAATCTGCCTGCCAATGCAGGGAACATGGATTCGATCCCTGGTCCAGGAAGATCCCACATGCCGCGAAGCAACTAAGCTCATGCGCCACAACTACTGAGCCTGCACTCTAGAGCCTGAGAGCCACAACTACTGAGCCATGAGCCACAACTACTGAAGCCCGCACACCTAGAGCCTGTACTCCACAACAAGAGAAGCCACCACACTGCAACGAAGACCCAACGCAGCCAAAAAATAAATAAATAAAAAATTAAAAAAAAAATTGTTCTTAAAGTCACCAGAAATAAAAACTCCTGGGAATTAAACCAACAATTTTTTTTTTTTTTTTTTTTTTTTGCGGTACACGGTCCTCTCACTGTTGTGGCCTCTCCCGTAGCGGAGCACAGGCTCCGGACGCGCATGCTCAGCGGCCATGGCTAACAGGCGGCCATGGCTCACGGGCCCAGCCGCTCCGCGGCACGTGGGATCTTCCCGGACCGGGGCACAAACCCGTGTCCCCTGCATCGGCAGGCGAACTCTCAACCACTGCGCCACCAGGGAAGCCCCTAAACCAACAATTTTACATATAATAAATTCACTTTTTTTTAAAGAGATATTTTTCTCCTTTTTGAATTATTTTAAGTATTTAAAAACTTTACTTGGCTCCACTAAGCAGCTCATCTTTCTCAGGTCTTTTTGGGCTCTTCTTGATTTTTTACTGTTCCAAATGTATTAGGCACAAAACAACAACCATTCTGATGGTATTTTTCATTGGAATCTCATTAAATTCACAAGATAATCTAAGGAAAATGAATACCTTTATGATGATGACTCCTTAGTTGAGAACATGGTATCTCATTTTTTGTTCAAGCTGCATTTTATATTTTTGCAGAGCATTTAAAAACAATGTCTTTGCAAATTTGTTAAGTTTATGCTAAAGTATTTTATGTAGTTATTGTAAATATATTCTCTTATTTGACATTTACTTAGGTCACAGGTCAATTTCTTGATCTCCGTAAGAAAATCTGCTGGGATTTTCATGGGGATTACACTTAATTTTTCATCAATTTGGAGACAATTTACATCTTAAAAATATTGATTCTTTCAACTGATCTAGAGCTGAGGAAGAATTCAAAAATTTTTTATGGTTTTCTGTGTAGGGAGTCTCCTATAACTTTTGTTAGATTTATTCTGATGTATATGGATGTTTTTGACATTTATAAATGGTTTTCTTACTAAATTCTATTTTTCTAACATTTTGTTGCTCATAAATATAAATACAATTGACCGAGTGACCCTGCTGAAATGATTTCTTATTAATTCTAAAAGTTCACATGTAGTTATTTATGGATTTTCTATATGCAAATCACGTCATTTGTGACAGTTTTATATTTTCATTTCTAATCTATCTTTTTCCCCTTGCCTAAATGCACTATATAGGACTTTTTAGACATTGGGTTTGGAGTGAGCTTTGACATATTCCCTAATGCCAGGAAAAGGTTTTCAATGTTTATTGTAAGGTTTGTGCAGATACCTTTAATAAGATTATGAAAGTTTCCCGCTTTTTCTAGCTTGCTAAAAGTTTTAAAAATCCTCATGAATGGGTTTTGAGTATTATCAAATGCTTTTTTTTGTATCTATAGAGATGATCATTTGACTAATTTCTCTAATTATATTAATATAATGAATCAGGGCTTCCCTGGTGGCGCAGTGGTTGAGAGTCCGCCTGCCAATGCAGGGGATACGGGTTTGATCCTTGGTCTGGGAGGATCCCACATGCCGCAAAGCTACTGAGCCCGTGTGCCACGGCTGCTGAGCCTGTGCTCTGGAGCCCGGAGGCCATGGCTGCTGAGCCCACGTGCCACAACTGCTGAAGCCTGCACGCCTAGAGCCCGTGCTCCCGCGGCGAGAGAGGCCACCGCAATGAGAAGCCCGCGTACTGCAACAAAGAGTAGCCCCCCGCTCGCCACAACTAGAGAAAGCCCACGCGCAGCAGCAAAGACCCAACACAGCCAAAAATAAATAAATAAATTTATATAAAAAAATATATATACGATGAATCATACTGATTTTCAAATACTAAAACAATCTTGCAACTATGGAAATAAATTCAACTTTGTCATGATATTTTATCCTATTTATGTATCACTCGGATTTGATTTCCTAATATTTGAAGATTTTAAAATCTATTTTCATTTAAAAAATGACCTGTAATACTGCTTTTGGGTAATATCCTTGTTAGGTTTTGCTCTCAAAATTAAACTGGGCTCTTACACAATGTTATATGTCACTAGTATCTCAATAAAAAAAAAATTAAACTGGGCTCATTAAGGGAACATATTCAATTTTTTTTCTGTTTCCAGTTAGACTTTATGTATTTCTTCTTTAAATGTTTGGAAAAATTCACCAGTGAAACCATGTGGGTCTGAATTTCTAAATGGAAGGTCTGTAATTACAGGTTCACTTTCTTTCTATATATTGGATTATGCAGATTTTCTGTTTGTGTGAGGGTGTGTGCCAGTTTTGGTAAGCTGTGTATTTCAAGGAATTTGACTCTCTAAAATCTCAAACTTATTTAAAATTTTCATAATATCCTTTCTTTTGTTACTTTTTTTAAAGTTCATTAGATCCATAGAGTACTGTATCCTTTCTCATTACTGACACTGGTTATGTAGTATCTGTTTCATTCTTGATTATTTTTGGCAGGGATTTATCAATTATATTATCCTTTTCTGAGAACAAACTTTTGCCTTTGCTGATTCTTAAGTTTGCTTGACATGCCACTGATTTTTATATTTATCTTTATTATTGCTTGGCTTCTAATTTCTGTTGGTATAGTTTGCTGCTTTTTAATTTCCTGACGTGGATACTTAACTCATCTAATGTCAGCCTTTCATTCTAACAGCATTAAGGCTTAAATTGCTCAGCAAGAAAGGCTTAAAATGAATTTCATGTTTTGATATGCCACCTTCATTCAGTTCAAAATATTTTCTCATTTTCATAGTGACTCTTCTTTGACAAGTGATTTAACGTATACTCCTGAATTTCAAAAGCTGTATTTTGTTCCAGTTGTGTTTTTGTAATTTTTTTTAAAATTAATTCCATGGTAGTCAAAAACTATAAATTGTAAAATTTTAAATCTTTTCTTTTTTGAGCTTTATGTCCCGCCTATGGTCAACTTTTTAAAATATTCTACGTGCACTTGAAAAGCAGATGTATTCTACTACTGATGAATGTAGTGTTCTCTATATGTCTATTAGGCAGAGTGCTGTTTCCTTAAACCTCATGAACCAATCTCCGCTAGCTTCAAACTTATCTTCTGCAGCTGTCTCACTTCTTTCAGCCTTCATAGAATTGAAGACCGTTAGGACCTTGCACTAGATTGGGTTTTGGCTTAAGGGATGTCGTGGCTGGTTTGATATTCTAATCCAGACCACTAAAACTTTCACCCGTTGGGCAATAAGGCTGTTTCACTTCCTTACCATTCATGTGTTCATTGTCGTAACACTTCTAATTTCCTTTGAAAACATATCCTTTGCAATCACAACTTGGTTAAGTGTTTGGCACAAGAGTTCTGGCTTTCGGCCTGTCTCAGCTTTCAACATGCCTTCCTCACTAAGCTTAATCATTTCTAGCTTTTGATTTAAATTGAGAGATGTGCAACCTTTCCTTTCACTTGAGCACTTAGAGGCCGCTGTAGAGTTACTGACTAGCCTAATTTCAATACTGTTGTGTCTCAGGGAATAGGGAAGCCTGGGGATAGGAAGAGAGATGGGGGAGCAGCCAGTCAGTGGAGCAGTCAAAACACATAGAACATTCACCGACCATCTTATATGGGTGTGGTTCATGATGCATCAAAACAATTATAATAGTAACATCAGAGGTCACTGTAACAAATATAATAATAAAAAATGGCACAAACAGACTTGCTTGATGTAGAGTTGCTACAAACCTTTGTTAAAAAAAAAAAAAGTATTTGCAAGGTGCAATAAAACAAAGTGTGTCTATAGTCAACATGTATTTAGATAAACCCATATATTTATTCTTTCCATTGTCCTTTGCTCCACATCTCTGTGCTTCCATCTGAGATTCTCTCCTGTCTGAAAAATTCTTTTAGCAAACTGAGTACTGGTCTACTGATGAAAAATTTTCTTAGCTTCTGTGTGAAAATCTTTAAATTCCATAACTAATGAAGGTAAAATTACCGCTGTGTTTTACTGTTGCTCCTTTAGAAGTAATGTTTCTTTTTGTCTTACTAGTTTTATGACTTTCCCTTTACTTTTGGTTCTTAGTAGTTTTACTATGATGTGCTTATGCATTAAGTTTCTTTGTGTTTATACTGATTCGAGTTTGTAACATCATACGGAAAAACCTGAATGAACTTTCTGGCCAACTATAAAATCTGTGAGTTGACATCTTTTTACTTCTGGAAAATTCTCTTACCTTTTCTAATAATACGGTCATTATCTCCTGTCCTTCTGTGACTCCAATTACACATAGATAAGATCTTTTCACTCTCAGTCTCCCAAGGCAATAGAAATAAAAATGAAAATAATCAACTGGGACCTAATCAAACTTACAAGCTTTTGCACAGCAAAGGAAACCATAAACAAAACTAAAAGACAACATACAGAATGGGAGAAAATATATGCAAGTGATGTGACTGACAGGGGATTAATTTCCAAAAGATACAAACAGTTCATACAACTCGACAACAAAAAAAAACCCATCGAAAAATGGGCAGAAGCCCTAAAGAGATATTTCTCCAAAGACGACATACAGATGGCCAACAGGCACATAAAAAGATGCTCAAAATCGCTAATTATTAGAGAAATGCAAATCAAAACTACAATGAGGTACCACCTCACACCAGTCAGAATGGTCATCATTAAAAAGTCTACAAATAACAAATGCTGGAGAGGGTGTGGAGAAAGAGGAACCCACCTACACTGTTGGTGGGAATGTAAGTTGGTGTAGCCACTGTGGAAAACAGCATGGACATTCCTCAGAAAATTAAATACAGAATTACCATATGATCCAGCAATCCCACTCCTGGGTATCTATCCAGACAAAACTATAATTCAAAAAGACACATACAACCCTGTGTTCATAGCAGCACTATTCACAATAGCCAAGACATGAAAGCAACCTAAATGTCCACTGACAGATGAATGGATAAAGAAGATGTGGTACGCATATACAATGGAATACTACTCAGCCATAAAAAAGAACAAAATAATGCCATTTGCAGCAACATGGATGCAAATAGAGATTATCATACTAAGTGAAGTAAGTCAGAAAGAGAAAGACAAATACTACTATATGATATCATTTATATGTGGAATCTAAAATATGACACAAATGAACTTATCTATGAAACAGAAACAGAATTGCAGACATAGAGAATAGACTGGTGGTTGCCAAGGGGGAGGTGGTGGGAGAGGAACAGATTGGGAGTTTGGGATTAGCAGATGTAAACTTGTATATATAGAATGGATAAACAACAAGGTCCTACTGTACAGTGCAGGGAACTATATTCAATATCCTGTGATAAACCATAATGGAAAAAGAGTATGAAAAAGAATGTATATATGTATAACTGAGTCACTTTGCCATACAGCCGTAATTGTAAATCAACTATACTTCAGTAAAAAAGAAATCAGCCCAGAAAAAAAAATAAAATTTGAAAAAGAAAGAAAAGACCTTTTCACTCTATTGCCTGTCTCCTACCCTCCATCATATTTGATTTTTCCTTGGATCTGTCTACAGTTGACCCTTCAACAATGTGGGGGTTAGGGGTGCTTGACCCTCCATGCAGTTTAAAATCTGTGTATAACTTTACAGTTGGCCCTCTGTATCCACAGTTCCACATCTGCAGATTCAATCAACTGTGGATCGTGTAGTACTGTAGCATGTATTTTTAAAAAACCCAAATGTGGGACTTCCCTGGTGGTCCAGTGGCTAAGACTCCATGCTCCGAACGCAGAGGGCCCAGGTTCAATCCCTGGTCAGGGAACTAGATTCCACATGCCACAACTAAGAGTTCGCATGCTGCAACTACAGATCCCACATACTGCAACTAAAGGTCCCACATACTGCAACTAAAGGTCCCATGTGCCACAACTGTAAATAAATATTAAAATAAATAAAGTAATAAATAATATATAATAAAATAAAAATAAATAAAGTAAATAAATATTAAAAAAACAAACCAAAAAAACCCTGTAAGACCTGCCGAGTTCAAACCAGTGTTGTTCAAAGGGGCCACTCTATTTTCTTCCTGCTTATCATTCAATTCCCTAAATCTCTATTCAGCCAAGTTTTACCTTCTGTTTAATCTGAGATTTTATTTTCAGTTATAGATGTTTCTAGTTGTAGAATTTGGGATTAATTCTTTCATTTTATAGTTTCTAATCTTCTACTGAAATGTATATATGTTATCTCTGATATTTGGGATCTCCTGTGAGTTTGTTGGCATTGTCTGCTTTTTATTCTCTTTAGTTTCTGACCACTTTTAGATGTATTCCATAGATTCTGATATGTAGTATATTTTCACTATTGTTATTTTGCAGATTCTGTAATTTCAGTATGTATTTACTTACCCTTTGACAAAGTTGTTTGATAGGTTTAAAAATTTTAAGGTGTAGCCTATATATTTTTTGTTATTAGTAAAGTTTCATTGCATATAATCAGAAAGTGTTTTCAGTATATCTACTTTATGGAAATCACTGATTTTTTTTTGGTGAACATATGATCAATTTTTGTGAATGTGCATTGGACACCTGAGATGGTGTAGTATAATGCTGTAGAATACAACATATATTCATAAAATCCACCTTACTGTTTATTCTGTTTAGGTCTTCTATCTCATTTTTTGTCTACCTGATCTATTTTATACTAAGAACAGAGAATTATAGTCTATTTAGTAGCACATTTCTGTCTCACTGAATCTCCTGTAATTTTTGCTTTATACAGAGGGTTTCTGTGTAATGTGCTGCATAGAAATTCATGTGTTGTATCTTTACTGTAAATTGTGAGTTTTAGCATCAAAAAATATGCCCCCTTCTATGTCACAGTTAATGCTTTTTGGATTGAATTCTACTTTGGTATTAAGATTACTGTATCTGCCCCCTTTTTATTTTCACTTGTTTAGAATACCATTGTCCACTGAATCATTTGATTCAGGAATCACAGAAGTGTCTCTTATAAACAGTATATAGTTGTTGCGTCTCCTTTTGTGAGCTAAATTGAGAATCTTTTCCTAATAATAGGTGGATGAAGCACATTCACATTTACTGGTATGATTAATATTTTCAGTCTCAATTCTGGGATAACATTTTATAATTATGTGTATTTTACTACACTTGTTTCTCTAAGAAACGTGTATTCTTTGTTTTTTAATAAAAAATTTTTTTTTGGTACTTAGGAAGACCTGTATTTTTGTTTTAGTGATTACTTCTGTACTTAAACCGTTTAAATGCCCTTTGTCTTCTTTTCCTTTTTCTCATACAATTTTTAAAAATTGAGATATAATTCACATACCATAAAATTCACCCTTTTAAAGTATACAATTCAGTAATTTTTGATATACTCACGAAGTTATACAGTCATTACCAGTATCTATTCCACAACATTTTCAACATCCCAAAAAGGAACTTCATACCCACCCATTAGCAACTACTTTTTCTCTCTATCGATTTACCTGTTTTGAATATTTCATATGAACAGAATCATACAATATATGGCTTTTGCTATCTGGCTTCTTTTACTCAGAATGTTTCCAAGGTTCATCCATGTTGTAGCATGTATTGATATTTGATTCCTTTTTACCACAGAATAATATTGCATCATGTGCACATATAACATTTTGTCTATTCACTTATCAAGGTGATGAATATTTGGTTTTTCTACTTTTTTAGCTATTATAAATAATGCTATGAACATTAGTGTTCAAGATTTTATGTGAACGAATGCTTTCAATTCTCTTGGGTATATACTTGATGGGTCAATGGTAATTCTATTTTTAGCTGTTTGAGGAGTTGTCAAACTATTCTCCAAAGTGGTTTCACCATTTTACATTTCTACCAACAATGTATGAAGACTGATTTCTATACACCCTTGCCAATACCTGTTACCGTCCACCTGTCTTATTATTACCCTTTTACTACGTGTTGGCAAAGAATCTTCATTGGGCATCTTGTGTTTCTACACATTTTGCTGGGTTTGCCAAGAATGAAAATCCTAACCACTCATTATGTGGGCCATTTCTCAGAGCTGTGTTTGTAGCAAGCAATCTTGAAGGATGAAGTAATGTTTCCTACTGGAAAAAGAAAAAGCCCGCTTACTATAAAAGCACCATATTTATTCACCAAGCGCAGTGTTTCTTAGCTGCAGTACAAACCTACTATATGCAAGGCATCCACCTGGGCCATCCAGCATAACCTACACAAGACCTAGGGAACAAGGGGAACCTACAGAAATATGCTAATTATTATAATTAGCATAATTATTATGCTGCTCACTATACCATGAGTAATGGAATTCTCTGTCTCTGACCCAAGACATGTTTTGGTCTCGTGTCTTCTGCCAACATCCATGAAATAACTAGTAAACTGTTAGCTTTTAAATATAATAAAATCAAATGTTAGACTGGATATTATCTAATTTAGCAGTTTTTATTGGTATTTTAACTCTCTTCCGTTTTTTTTATGCAACAGATGATCAGTAAGAATGTTTTTTCCTATTTCACTCTCCCTTTTCCTTTTTTATTTGTATTATTTCTACTTAGTCACAACATAAAATGTATGTCCAGTAGTCTTCCCCTCACATCCCTACCTTTGTTTTAGTCTTAGCAAGTACATCCATGTATTTTAAATGCTCGTCTTCACTTCTTTTGCTGAGGTATTCCCAGTTATCTCTCAACTGGATAAAATATCCTCCAGGAGATTCCTTAAAAAAACAGCTCAAGAGTACCTAATTCCCTAAAAACTTACATACTGAAAGCTGTTTTCCCTCAACCTTGATATCTAACAGAATGTGGCTGAACATAAAAACTTTGTTTCATACTTTTTCTTGGAGTTTTCTTTTTAAATGCTGCTCCACGGCTGCCTTGTTTTGGTTGCCTCAGTGAAATTTAAAATGTCTGAACCAGTGCCGTTCTTTTGCCTTTAGAAGTTATGTAATGTTTTTGCTTGGAAGCATAAGATTTTTTATCTTTCCCCAATATCCAGTGGACCCTTTCAATGTATAGATGTGAATCTTTTTCAATTTCTGGAGAATTTTCTTTGAATATATAGCTTTAAATATTAGTTCTTTTTCACTGATTTTTCTTTCTTGGGACTCTAAAATTCTGAATGTTATCCCTCCATTGCCTGTCTTTAATTTCCACTATTTTCTCTGACACTTTTTCCAGCTTTAAGACTGCACAGAACAATGTATAAGCTTAAGGTATACAACACTGTTGATACATTTACATATTACAAGATGATTACTACCATAGCTTTAGCTAACATCTCCATCACGTCACAGTTACCATTTTTGCAGTGAGATGGTTTAAGATCTGTTCTCTTAGCGACTTTCAAGTTATATAACACAGTAATTCTGACACTTTTACTTCATTCTTGTGTCATTTTCATTCACTTGGTTCTTTTCCTGCCTTTCTTCAATGCACCTTATTAAATTTTCATTTGACTCTATTCCCCCTGGGGGACCTTAAAATTTGTTTATTACTAAAATATTTTTTTTCTTTGTTTTCCATTCCTTTACTAAGTTCATATTCTTTTTACTCCTTTTTTGGGGGGGGGCGGATTTTCTTTTCCTGGTTTTTAAATTACTGATTCTACATAGTTTTTGTTTTTCAATATCCTCAACTGGTTGATTGAATATATTTAACTCTGGAGTGTGGTCACACTCTACATCTGCATGATGGTTTTTCTGCGGTGGGGAGGAGTTTTTTTCTCAGTTGACATGTAATAATTTTCTTTTATTTTTATAATACCTACATATGGATTTATCAAGTTCCCCTTTTTACCTTTTTGTGGTATTAGGATGTCTTACAAAACTCCTAGTTTAACAGCACCTCTTTTGTCAAATACTTTGAAGTCCAGATGTTTTAAGATACTTTTTTCTTTTTGTTTTGCTAGTGGAAGGAGAGGTTGTAAGACTCTGATTTTGTGTTCACTTTGGCTTGTAGGCACCTAAAACTTACCCATGTGCTGCTTCTTCACCACTTAAATGCCAAAGAGAGCTTGTTTCCTTTTTACCTTTTATCTTAACCCTGAAGCTACGCATTTAGATGACTACTCTGAAAATTATTCATAATATTAAAAAACTTCACTGTAGTCTCTGTTCTGATCTATCATATGTATACGTACACACACACATATTTAATTTTAAACTTAGCGTGGAATTAGTCTTTCCAACAGTACAGGTCAACCCTAGGTCCATTTGCTAGCGTCCATTTTCTGTGTTTTCTACAGATCTGCTTGGTTGGCCTTTGTTCATCACAAACCCTTGATAAGGGTTGGGAGTAGAGATGAAGTGTGAGAAATAACATGCTGGGAAACGGTGATTTCTCTCTTTTTATTTACAATTATTTTCTAGTTTGAGTGTCCTCTGTCTTCAAGTTATGCTGTGAGCATGGTTTGTGTATAGATTTCTTATACCCTTCTTGTAGTTCTACACTGTTTTTAGAGGAAATACTGGGAGACAGGTAGTTAAGTGGTTACCGCTGTCTTCAGCTACCCAGAAGAAGAAAGATTTAAAAGTTTAATTAAAACAATGAACTAATAAAATTCTATAAAGCAATACAGATTTTAAAAGTTCAATAATCTTGTCATGGGAAGGTCTTTCTAATAAGCATGACTTCAAAAAGTCATAAGAGGAAAAAAACTCAACAGATTAAAAAAAATTATAACTGACATAAAATTTACTTCAGACTAAAGTTAAAAACTGATAAACAGCTTCTTACAACAAAAGGGTTCATTTACCTAGTAAGAAAAAGCTTTCATGAACAAATAAGGAATAATCCAAGTAGAAAAATGGGCAAGAGATAAGAAGAAATATTATAAACTGATAATAAACAGATAATAAGAAAAATAAACCCTCCATAAAGCATATGAGATCATGCACAGGTAATTTAAAACGAGATCTCATTATAATGTGTCAGATTAAGATGACTAACCTATCAGGAGATGAGCACGGTGTTTAGAAACAGGCATTCCCAATCACCAGTGGTTACTCAAATTTGTAGAAATACACACGTAATAAAAGTATTTGACAGAACTTATCAAAATAGGAAGCATTACTTATAAACATGTATACTTGGACCAAGCATTTTTATGAATTCTAAATAATTTCACCTAAAAAATACTTAGGTATCAAAGATTTATGCTATTACAAAATGTTCAGTACAATTTTGTATTTCAAAGGATGTAATAGTGAAAAACTGAAAAAAAAAATCAAGATTCATCAATATGGTGGAATAAAGACAAAATCCTCAGAAACTTCAGGAACAAAAATCTTAAAATTATTTTAGATTATTTTCTCCTATAACTCATAGAGCATTTTTAACTATGCTGATCATCAATAAAATACTGTTTTGGAATTAAAAAATTACCAATCATAAATACATACACTTGATGTAATTATTTGGGGTGATTTTAAAAATTTTATATATACACATACTTTTTTTTCCCAAAACATTTGGGTATAAATTGAAGAGAGGGTGATTCTTGACCCTAAAATATGTCAACATGTATTTCCTAAGAACAAGAATTTTGTCTTACATAACCCCACTACAATAATCAAAATCAGTAAACTCAATATTATCTAAACCACAGTCCATGTTCAAATTTCACCAACTGTGCCAACATTATCATTTATAGTTACTCCCCTCTCCTGCCTCCAAGATTTAATGCAAGATAAAAAGCACTGTATTTAGTTATATCTCTTTTTTTCCTCTTTTAATATGAAACAGTTCCTCAGTCTTTCTGTGATGTTTCTTGACACTGGGATATTTAAAGAGTATAGGACCTCAATTTTTAGAATGTCTTCCATTTGGTTTGTCAGCTATTTACCACTGATTAGCTGCAGGCAGGCATTTCTGGCAGGAATATGTCTCAGAGGTGATGTTCTGTCCTCCTCAGTGCATCATATCATGAGTAGTGTATCACTTTTTGCCTATATTGATGGTGGCAGCAATAATTTTTGTTATAGTGGTTTCCTCCACATTTCCCCATCAGAAATTTGGTAATTTTTCCTTTCATAAATGATTTGTGGGGAGATACAATGAGACTACATAAGTATCCTGTTTCTCAACAAACATTAGTCACAAGTTTTGGCATTCATCAACGATTTTCTAACTTAATCATTCCTTCTAGACTTATTAGTTGGCATTTAACTATCAGGAAGAACTCTTCCTTTTCATTCATTCATACCATTAGAAATTAACAAATTCTTTATTATACAGTAGGGTACCATCAATCACTATACATTTTTATTTGGATTCTCAAACTGTCCCAGATTTGGCCAATGGGACTCCCTTCAATCTCGTTCCTCTGTCCTTTTGCCAGGTCCCTATAATTCTCTGAATATTTCCTTACTTTATAAGGTAGGTGATGGAAGTATTTCATATTTTGACAGAGGAAGGTTTTAAGTGGCATACATTTGTAATATCAATAAATTGTACACTTAAAATATGTTTGTACACTTAAATATATATGTACACTTGAAATATGTACACTTAAAATACTATCTAGAGTATGTTAATACTCTAGATAGTAGTGCTTTCTACATTGTTATGAGCAAGCAATTTTAAAACTGTCTTAGGTGTCAGTAAATGTTTTGATGATGATGGAAACCAAGTTTCTCACTGTTAGTGAAAGGAGGTACAAATAAGCAAAATGAGAAAAACAGAATAAACTCTAGATTTTAAACACAGGTACACAGAAACAAAGAAATAAATACAGAGGTGTATATATGTGTGTATGTATGTGTATACATACACTCAAACGTACATTTTCTAGCTCTGTTCAGTGAAAGGCCCTACAAGCAATGAAGCACCTGGAGCAATGAAAACAGCTGGCTGCTAGATCTTGGTTTCTAAATACTGCTTTAGAAACAGAAAAGGCTAACTCCCAGTTTGGGGCAAGAAAAGTACAACTCCTCCCTTTAATCTAAAAGGAAAATTAATTTAATTGTTAATAACTTTAGTAATTAACTTAATATCTTAAACTGTACATTTAAAAATGGCTAAAATGGGGTCTTCCGTGGTGGCGCAGTGGTTGAGAGTCCGCCTGCCAATGCAGGGGACACGGGTTCGTTCCTGGTCCGGGAAGATCCCACATGCCGCGAAGCGGCTGGGCCCATGAGTCTTGGCGGCTGAGCCTGCGCGTCCGGAGCCTGTGCTCCGCAACGGAGAGGCCACACCAGTGAGAGGCCCGCGTACCGCAAAAAAATAAAAATAAAAAAATAAAAATAATAAAAATGGCTAAAATGGTAAATTTCATGTTAAGTGTATTTTACCACAATGAAACAAGACAAAAAAACAATGTACAAGGTGGATGGAGCTTAATCCACGTATATAGTCCACCCTCTGTATTCACAGATTCAACCAACCACAGACTGTGTAGTACTGTAGTATTTACTACTGAAAAATATCTGAATGTAAGGTACTGAGCAGTTCAAATTCATGTTGTTTAAGGGTCAACTGTATATGACAACACTATGGCAAAAGCACTATTTTTTTCCCATAAAGTATGAGAAATATAAAATACATCAACAGACAAATAACTGAGAAAACAGTACTGCCTGAGGCAGTTTTCTTGCCATGTCCCTCAATGCATTTATTTAGAGGAAAGGGTTCTGAGAACTTAACAGATATGCCATGTATACCAACACTTAAAGAAAATAAATGTAAAACAATACATAGTCTAAGCCTTGAACAAACCTAAAAAAAAATAACATTCACTGAATATTTACTATGCAGATAGCACTCTGCCAAACTATGGAAGACACAAACAGAACAAGAAATAATCTTTGCCTTTTAGGAGCTTAAAATCAGTGGTTTATATGAAATTTAGGACACTAAGCTCACGATAACGTAGATGACCCAGTTTAGGGAAGAGAAAACAGAATCTACCTGAAGATGTCAATCTGACTGTAACACCATGAAATGGAAAAGTGGTTTAGTTTTGAGCCCTGATATTAAAAGACTTCATTAAGAATTCAACCTCGTTTCTCAAGTTTAAATCAAATCAGATGACATGATCATTTACATGAGATGCTAGTAGGACAAAGAGTCCATTCAGTATTAACTATTTTCTAGTAAGGTCATCTCAGAACAAGGCAAAAGGCCGCTGTGTTCTGGATCCTTCAAATGGTAAGGAAAAAAAGTCTTATTTTCTATAGTTACATCAACTACCTAGCTTTCTCAGGAAAAAGTAAAGAATTATTCCTTAAATACACTCTGAAAGTAAAACTATTAAGATCTAAACCATTTCTTACTTGGATATAACAGTATCTCTTTTTTTCTACCTCTTTCCTTCAAGTCCAGGGTACAGAACATGGATGCTCAAAGATTATTAACTAAATTGAATAGGAAAATCAGGATCTCCTTTCAGAGCTCTTATTTAAATTTTCTGATAGAAGTAGTAAAAGAAATTACCAAATTTGCAACATTTTTTATATAATTGCATCCCTTTCAAGGATCAGAAAAAACTTTAAAGTGGATGAAAATGTATCGAACTTGGTATATAGTTTGATGCTACTTAGTAAAATGTTTAAAAAGTCACAGTAATGGAACCTCCTTGAGTGTTTAAAAGCCTACTACATTTAAAGTTGAAAATGAAGCATATCAAAAAACAATTTCAGTATTCTTTAAAATTCTTACCACAATCATTTCTGAAGGCTCTAATACAAGACAATCACATCCTCTTTTTCCTCCAAACTGCTTACCAAAACTATAAAAACAGAAAAATAATTTCTTTAGCAAAGGTTATAAATAAAATGCATCAATATAGAAAAAATGAACCCAAAAACCCCTACATGTTAACCAAGAAATTCTGATCCTATCAGGTACACTAATAAGATTTTTAAAAAAAAACAAAACAAAAACTTCCTTTTACTTGCTGAGATATATATAAGTGGTCTCAATACACAGTTGGGTCATAATTATTTTAAAAATTCTGCCTTTAACTAGTCTCTAAAACTGATTATAAATGATATCTGCCTAATCTCAAATTTTGAACATCTATTAATATGTGTTGAATTCAGGTAAAACCATACTTACTAAAGAGTGAAGCCACAATTATGGAATATTTTTAAAAAGTAAATTTTTGAGAGTGATATTAGATAACAGATAGAAAAAAAACTTTAAAAATACTCACACTTGAATATACTAAAAAATGTAGTGAGATGCAGAAGTGGTTTATTTTTAAAAAACAGTGTTGGAGCCACTGGCTAGCTCTTTGGAAAAAATTGAAACTGCAGTAGTACTAAAAGAAAATTTGAGTATTTTTATGTTATTTGTCTGAGAGAAAGATTTCTAAGCAAATCAAAAGAGAAAGCACTAATAAAGGAAAAAAATGATGTTTTCATTTTAAAAGACATACTGAATTTTTTAAAAGGTGGGATATGAAAAAAATACTAGAGACACAAAAGGTCAACATACTTAATATGCAGAGTGTACATAAAAGAAATTATAAAAGCACTCTAAAATATTACAAATTGGAAGTACCATGGCTAATTATAAAATATATTATTATTACAAAAATAATTTTAAAATTCCAATAACACAAGCAAAACTATAAAAAATAAACTTAATGAAGAAATATAGAAGTCATTTATAAAAAACTACACAATTTTATTGATGGACTGAAAATAGGGCTTAATAAAAGAAGTAATATAACATACACTTACAAAGAAACTCAATATTATAAAAATATCAATTCTCCACAAAGTATAAGGTTACATACAAATACTAGTTTATAGCCAAATCCTAATCAAAATCCAAATGAACTTACTTTTGAACATAGCAAAAAAGTCACTGCTGTTTTTTCTTAAGCAGTAGCCTGTATTATTTTTGTATTTTCCCCAAAATATTCCTACCTCATCTAATACATAAAACAATGAAAAGGAAATTTGCAAAAGTCTGCTTTCATTCAAGATGGAATAACAGGGACTGGATTTACTCGCCTATGTGAAAAAACTGGAAAATCAGACAAAACATATTAAACAACAGTTTCAAGACTTCGGAAAGCAGGCAGCACAGGGATGTGATTCCTTAGAGAGGGAATTAAAAAACTAAAATGACCCCTACAATATCCCAATTTTACTAAGTACAGGCAATCTCTAGGCCACAATGTAAGAAGGGAGAAACCTAACAGAGCCTGCCAATCTCACTGAATTGAAGAGACAGAGACAGTTTTGGGGTGCAGGTGATGGAGGAAAGATCTTTAACATTTATAGGGCAGGATAAAGGAAAGGAGGGAGCAGCAGAGAGAGAGAGGAAGAGAGACAGAAAGAACAAGAATGTGCACGAGAGGGCATGCATGAGTGCACATATGTGCTCTGGTGATCTTCAGAAAGGTTCCATTGAATCTTTGGATGAATAATATGAAAATGTGAGAAAAATACAAATACTAGCCACAGTGGAAAGACCACATAATACATGGAGCATCAGGTGGAATCTTCAGAAATCCATTTCCTTTGTAATGTGATAAATTAGTCCTACATTAAGGAAGTGCTGGACTCATTCAAACAAATATTAAGACTCAAAATGGATTCCAATTAGCTAAACTACATGTCAGAAGAAAGCCTAATACTACCTAAAGAAATACAACAAAATCTGGAACCCAGCAACATAAAAGTTGCAAAGTCTGACATCCAGTAAAGCAAAACAAAAAACAGGCATGCAAATAGGAATATATAATCCACAGCCGAAGAAAAACCAATCAATAAAAACAGAACCAGAGCTGTCAGCAGTGAGGGAATCAACAGACAAGAACACCGAAACAGCTATTTCTAAGTATGCTCCAAATGTTTAAGAAACTAGAGATAAACATGAATACAACAGAGAAACAGAAGCTTAAAAAAAAAAAGACCTAATGGAATGTTCTACCACAGCACATATGTAGACACAATGTCTGGTTTTCCCATTTTTTAATAGTGTTAAAAATCGTTGGGCTCCCCGATGGCTCAATGCTTAAGAATCCACCTGTCAATGCAGGGGATACAGGAAAATCCCACATGCCGCGGAGCAACTAGGCCCGTGCGCTACAACTACTGAGCCTGCACTCTAGAGCCCATAAGCCACATCTATTGAGCCCGCGCACCACAACTACTGAAGCCCGCACACCTAGAGTCCATGCTCCATAACAAGAGAAGCCACCACAATGAGAAGCCCGCGCACCACAACGAAGAGTAGCCCCCACTGGCCACAACTAGAGAAAGCCCGCGCACAGCAACGAAAACCCAACGCAGTCAAAAACAAATAAATAAATAAAAAATCGTGAGTGGTTTCAGACAGTGTTAACTTGATATGTCCATTATAAAGTTTCCTCTCAATTTTCCATCTATTAGTTTTAGCATCCATTTTTGATCAGTGCCTAGACCTAAAGTATTATTAGGGGCTATTGAAAAAGGCATTTTATAATTCTAATTATTCTTACTGAATTTTTTTAACATCTTTATTGGAGTATAATTGCTTTACAATGGTATGTTAGTTTCTGCTGTACAACAAAGTGAATCAGCTATACATATACATACATCCCCATATCTCCTCCCTCTTGCGTCCCCCTCCCACCCTCCCTATCCCACCTCTCTTAAGTGGCCAAAGCACGGAGCTGCTCTCCCTGTGCTATGCAGCTGCTTCCCACTAGCTATCTATTATACATTTGGTAGTGTATATATGTCCATGCCACTCTCTCACTTCGCCCCAGCTTACCCTTCCCCCTCCCCATGTCCTCAAGTCCATTCTCTACGTCTGTGTCTTTATTCCTGTCCTGCCTCTAGGTTCTTCAGAACCATTTTTTTTGTTTTGATTCCATATATATATGTGTTAGCATACAGTATAGAGGTTCCTTAAAAAACTAAAAATAGAACTACCATATGACCCAGCAATCCCACTACTGGGCATATACCTAGAGAAAACCATAATTCAAAAAGAGTCATGTACCACAATGTTCACTGCAGCACTATTTACAATAGCCAAGACATGGAAGCAACCTAAGTGTCCATCAACAGATGAATGGATAAAGATGATGTGGCAGGGCTTCCCTGGTGGTGCAGTGGTTGCAAGTCCGCCTGCCGATGCAGGGGACGCGGGTTCGTGCCACAGTCCGGGAGGGTCCCGCGTGCCGTGGAGCGGCTGGGCCCATGGGCCGTGGCCACTGGGCCTGCGCGTCTGGAGTCTGTGCTCCGCAACGGGAGAGGCCGCGGCGGTGGGAGGCCCGCGTGCCGCCAAAAAACAAGAAAAAAAAGATGATATGGCACATATATACAATGGAATATTACTCAGCAATAAAAAGAAATGAAATTGGGCTATTTGCAGTGAGATGGATGGACCTAGAGCCTGTCATACAGAGTAAAGTCAGAAAGAGAAAAACAAATACCGTATTCCTACTGAATTTATCAGCTAGAGTACTGATATAAAGAAACACTCCCTTGTGCACCACAACTAGAGCCTGTGTGCCACAACTACTGAGCCCTCGCACCTCAACTAGAGAAACCCGTGTGCTGCAACTAAGACCTGAAGCAGCCAAATATATATTTTTTAAAAAAAAGCAACACACTCCCTCATCAACTATTTGAGTTCCTGGTACAATAATTTACACAAGAAAGGCATGAGAAAAGCTGCAATGGAGATGACATGATTGTATATTAAGTAAATTCTATACATTCTGTTTTTAGGGAATTCCCTGGCAGTCCAGTGGTTAGGACTTGGTGCTTTCACTGATGTGGCCTGGGTTGATCCCTGGTCAGGGAACTAAGATCCTGCAAGCAGCATGGCGTGGCCAAAATAAAACAAAATAAAGTATTAAAAGGAAAGAAATAAGTGAATTTACCAAGGTTGAAGGATACAAGCTTAATATGCAAAAGTCAACCCTTTTACTGTATGTTAGCAATGAAAAATCTGAAATATCTTTTAATTTCATTAAAGGCAGAATAAAAACACAGAAAACTTGAGATAAATTTACCAAAACATGAACAAGACCTGTACAAAACTGCCAACTAAAACACTATAAAACATTGCCAAGAAAATTAAAGATGTCCCAAATAAAATAAGGTATCTCCTGTTTATGGATTGAAACGTTCTACAAATTCAATATAATCAACAAGTTGCCTTAGAGAAACTGACAAAATGATTCTATTTACATAAAAATGTAAAAGACCTAAAATAGCTAAACCAATTCTGGAAAACAAGAACAAAGGTGGAATATTTTATATTTCAAGATATACTTTTATAAAGCTAGAATACTCAAGATAGTATGGCATCAGATTAACTTATAGATCAATAAAACAGGAGAGAAAACAAAATCAGACCCATATATACAAATTCAACTGATTTTTTGACAAAAGTGCCAAGGGAATTCAATGAGGGAAAAGATATTATTTTCTATAAATGGTGATGAAACAACCAGATATCAATACAGAAAAAAAGATCTTAACACCATAAACAAAAATTAAGAAATGGATCGGAGAATATAAATGAAACAATGGAAATTATAAAATTCTCATCACAACAGACTTTTTGTACGTGTCCTAGACAAGGGTTAGGAAGCTTCCTTCCACATATCTAATATTTTAAAAATTTTATCATGAACAGGCTTTGGGTTTTATCTGTTTTGGGTTTTTTTCTGTTTACTGAAAAGATCATGTAGTTTTTGTCTATTTTCCTTACTAATGGAGAATACTGCATTAATTGTTTTATGGATGTTAAAATTCCTTGCTCTCCTTGGATAAACCCAATTTGGTCACAATGTCTAATACTTTTAATACATTCCTGGATTTTATTTGTTGTTATTTTGTTAATGATTTCTGCATGTATATTCAGGAGAAATAACAATTTGCAGTTTTCTTATGACACTACATCATCAGGACAATACTATACTCATAAAAGAGATTGAAAATGTTCCTTCTTCCCCTATTTCTTCATTAAATATTTGAAAACACAAGCAGTAAAGCCATCTGGGCCTAGGCGTTTCTTTGTGGGAATATATATAATTATTAATTTATTAACTTTTTATAAGTATATTCAAAGTGTCTAATTCTTTTTGAGTGCATTTACAGTAATCTTTTTAAGATTTGCCCAATTTGTTGGTATACGCTGGCTCATAAAATCCCCTAACAATACTTTTAATTTCCGTAGGATGGTAATATCCCCTTTCAATGCCTGATTTTAAAAATCTGTGTCTTCTTTTTTAAAAGATCAGTCTAACTCAAGGTTTAACAATTTTGTTGATCTTTTCAAAGAACTAGCTTTTCATTTCATTGATTTCTCTCTACTGTTTTTCTGTTTTTTATTTCACTGATCTCCACTCAAACTTTACTTCTGTTCACTGAGTTTACTTTGTTATTCTTATTGTTAAGCTGTAAACTTAAGATGATTGAATTGAGACCATACATTTCTCATAAAAGTGCTATAAATTTCCCTCTAAGGTCCTTCAGTTGAATTCCATCAATTACGATGCATGTTCATCTTCATTCATTTCACAATATTTTCTAATTTCTGTTGTCAACTCTTCCCTGACCTGTGGGTCATTTACAAAGGCACTGTTTCAATTTCCACATTCTGCTGATATTTATAATTCAACTCCAGCATACTCAGAGGACAAACTCTGTATGATTTCAATCCTTTTTAATTTACTGAGACTTGTTTTATGGCCTAGAATATGCTCTACATTGGAGAATGATCTCTTAAGTCTAAAAAAAATTATGTATCAGATCAAAGTGGTTAATAATATTTAAGTTTTATCTTTATTAATTTTTCAGTCTAGCAATTCTATCACTTACTGAGAGTAGAGTTTTCAAATCTCAGCCATAACTGTTGATATGATTATGTGATTTTTCTTTAGTCCGTTGATGTGATGGATTAATTGATTTTTGATTGTTGAACCAGCCTTGTATACCTGAGTTAAATCCCACTTGGTTACAGTGTGCAATTCTTTTTATTCATTTCTACCATATCTCAATCTGGTTCTTATGTTTGCTCTGTCTCTTCCAACTGTGTCTTTTGCCCTTCAGAAGTCCTTGTAATTTTTTCTTGCTAGTCAGACATGATGTACTGGATAAAAAGAATTGCTGTAATTAGGCCTTTAGTCATATGCCAGTAAGATGTGAGGGAAGGGGAAGCATTTTACAGTTCTATGATTAGGTCTCATTCCTTTAGTGAGCCTTTGCCTGTGGATTGTGAACTTCACACATTTCTCAGTTTTTTTCCTTCTTTTAGGTGGGACAGGATTGCTAGAGTGGGCTAGCGCTGAGTTACTTCCCTTTCTCCATACAAAAAGCTAGAGCCAACATGAGTTGGGTATTCCCTTTCTGCAGGTCTGTTAGGCTCTGGTGAAATAGTTTCTCCTAACAACAGACATTCTTAAGAAGAATGTTCTGGCGTATTTCAAAATGGTTCCTTTTTCCTTCCCCCTGCCAGGAGCACACGGGCTTTTTCTCTGTTATTCAGCATGAGAACCTGGCAGAGATCCGTGGGGTAAAACTCAAAGTGTGGAGATCCCTTCAATGACTGTGTCTCCCTGGATTTTTTAACTCTCAGAGTAGTCCATACTGAGCTTCCAGCAGTTCATCAATTACAGTTCAATTGGGGTTTCCCCAGTGGCGCAGTGGTTGAGAGTCCGCCTGCCGATGCAGGGGACACAGGTTCGTGCCCCAGTCCGGGAAGATCCCACATGCCGCGGAGCGGCTGGGCCCGTAAGCCATGGTCGCTGAGCCTGCGCGTCCGGAGCCTGTGCTCCGCAACGGGAGAGGTCACAATGGTGAGAGGCCCGCGTACCATGAAAACAAAAAACAAAAAACAATTACAGTTCAATTTTCCCTACCCTGGCACTAGCTCCCTCAGAGACTGCTGCTTTAAATTTTGATTTTCTGTGTCTGTCTGTCATTGTAATTTGGGGACAGCAGATTGCCCTTGTTACCTCACTTCCCTTATGGATCTAAGAAAGGTTACTGATTTTTCAGTTCAACTTTTTACTTGTTATTAGGACAGAGTGGCAGTTTCCAAGATTCTTACATGGCCTAGTGGAAACTGGGAAGTCCAGGAATATTTTGAATCTACAGATTAATTTGGGGAGACTTGCACTTAATAATATTTCATCTTCCAGTGTATGAACATGGATTGTTTCTACATATATTTATATCTTCTTTAATTTCACTTAGTAATATTTTACATTTTTCATTTTACAGTAAGTCCTCTCATACAAACCTTCAAGTTGTGAAATTTCAAAGATGGGAACATGGGTTTGCATGTCCAATCACATAAGTTAGTTTACATGCCTGGCACACACTGTCATGTGCATGCATCCTCTACAAGTGGTTGTGCTTTTATGTACTTTACTGTATAGTACTGTATAAAGTACAGTAGTACAGTATCTTTATTTCAAGCCCAGGATGTCCGGAAGTAGGCATAAAAGCAGTGGTGATGTAGCTGGTACTGTACTGTTGTACTTTTCAAGGTACTGTACTGTAAAATTAAAAATGTTTTCTTTATTTTTTGTGTATTAATTGTGCGAAAAGTATTATAAACCTACTACAGTACAGTACTATATAGTTGACTGTGTTAGTTGGGAACCTAGGCTAACTTTGTTGGACTTATACAAACAAGCTCTCAGAATGGAACTCGTTTGTATGTAGGGGACTTACTGTATAAGTTTTACACTTTATAAAATTAATTAAATTTTAATTAATTGTTAAATTACTTAATATTTTTTCTTTTTGATGCTATTCTGAATGGCACTGTTTCCTTAATTTCATTTTTATTTTATTCATTGCTAGTATAAAGAAATACAATTGGTTTTTATACATTGATCTTATATCCTGTGACCCTGATATACTCTAAATTCTAGTAGTTAAGTTTGTAGGTCCTTAAAGCTTTCTACATACAGAAACTGGTAAAGGCAGTTTTATTTCTTCCTTCCCATTCCATAAGTAACACCCAATCATGATAAAACTCTCAATAAACCAGGAATGGAGGGGAACTTCCTCAACTTGATAATGACTATCAACAAAGCACCAACAGCTAGTATCCCACTTAATGGTGAGAAACTCAATGCTTTACCAAGAACAGGAACTTAGTAATGATGTTCCCTCTCAACCACTGCTTTCAAGATGGTATTGGAAGTCCTAGCTAATATAATAAGATAAGGAAATAAAAGGTATACAGATGGGAAGGAAGACATAAAACTGTCCTTGTTCTCAGATGACATGATCATCTATGGAGAAAACCTGAAAAAACTGACAAAGAAAACTCCTAAAACTAATAAGTCATTATAGCAAGGTTGCAGGATACAAGGTTAATATACAAAAGTTAACTGCTTTCCTATATACCAGCAAGAACATGTAAAATTTGAAATAAAAAACACAATGCCATCTGCATTAGTATCCCCCCAAAATGAAATAGTTGACCCTTGAACAACGCAGGGGTTAGGGGTGCCAAAACTTCCTCCGTCAAAAATCTGAGTTCAGCCCTCCATACCGGCAGTTCCACATCTGCTAATGCAATCAACCTCAAATCCTGTAGTACTGCAGAATTTAGTGAAAAGTATCTACGTGTAAGTGGACCTGCGTAGTTCAAACCAGTGTTCTCCAAGGGTCAACTGTACTATGGTAAAAATCTAACAAAATCTACATAAAATCTGTATGATGAAAATTACAAAACTCCGGAAAAAAATATCAAAGAACTAAATAAATGAAGAGATAGTCCATGTTCATGGACAGGAAGACTCAATGTTGTGAAGATGTCAGTACTTCCCACTTGATTTATAGACCTAACACAATCCCAGTCAGAATTCCAGAAAGTTATTTTGTGGATAAATAGTCAACACAACATTGAAAGAGAAGAACAAAATAAAGGGCTGATGTTACCAGACTTCTAGATTTACCACAAAGCTATAGTAATCAAGACAGTGTGGTAATGGTGAAAAAATACATAAATGGAACAGAATAGAGAGTCCAGGAATAGACCTCAATAAATATAGTCAACCGATCTTCGACAAAGGAGCAAAGGCAGCATATTGGAGCAAAGTTAATCTTTTTAACAAATGATGCTGAAACAACTGTATATCCACATGTAAAAAAATAATTTAGACACACACTTCACAAAAATTAACTCAAAATGGACCACAGACCTAAATGGAAAAATGCAAAAGTATAAAATTCTAGAATATAACACAGGAGAAAACCTAGATGACTCTGGCTATAGCAACGACTTTTGCAACTACAATACTAAAGGCATGATACATAAAGTACTAATAGAGAAGCTGAACTTCATTAAAATTAAAAACTTCTGCTCTACAAAACACATAGTTAAAAGAGTAAGACAAGCCACAGACTGGGAGAAAATATTTGAAAAGGTAATTCTGATACAATAAGTCCCCCTACATATGGACCGTCAAGCGTGAACTTTCAAAGATGCGAACGTGTGTTTGCATGTCCAATCACGTAAGTTAGTTCACCTGTCTGGCATACACTGTCCCGTGCGTGCATCCTCTACAAGTGGCTGTGCTTTTCTGTACTTTACTGTGCAGTACGTATAGAGTACAGTAGTACAGTATCTTTATTTCAAGCCCAGGATGTCCAGAAGCAAGTGTAAAAGCAGCAGTGATGTAGCTGGTACTGCTAAGAAGCACCAGCTGTTGTACTGTACTACTGTACTTTTCAAGGTACTGTACTGTAAGATTAAAAATGTTTTATTTTTTGTGTTTGATTTTTATGTATTATTTGTGTGAAAAGTATTATAAACCTATTACAGTACAGTACTATATAGCTGATTGTGTTAGTTGGGTACCTAGGCTAACTTTGTTGGACTTAAGAACAAATTGGACTTACGAATGCACTCTTGGACCAGAACTCATTCATATGTAGGGGGCTTACTATAAAGGACTGTTATCTAAAACATACAAATAACTCTTAAAACAACAATAAGAAAACAAACAACATAATTAAAAAATGGGCCAAAGACCTTAACAGATACTCCACCAAAGAAGATATACAGATGACAAGTAAGCACATGAAATAATGTTCCTTATCATATGTCATTAGGGAAGTGCAAATTAAAGCAACAAGATACCACTACGCCTTACGAGAATGGCCAAAATCAAGAACACTGACAACACCAAATGCTGGCTAGGATGTGGATCAACAAGAACTCTCATTCACTGCTGCTAACAATGCAAAATGGTACAGCCACTCTGGAAGACAGCTTGGCAATTTCTTACACAACTAAAAATATTCTTACCACATGACAGTAATTATGTTCCCTGGGTATTTACCAAAGGAGTTGAAAATTTATGTCCACAGAAACACTTGCACCTGTATGTTTCAGCAACTTTATTCATAACCGTAAAAACTTGGAAGCAACCAAGATATCCTTCAGCATGTGAATGGATAAATAAACTATGGTACATTCAGATGACAGACTATTATTCAGTGCTGAAAGAAATGAGCTGTTAAGCTATGAAAAGACATGGATGAAACTTATATGTATATTTCTGAGTGAAAGAACCGAATCTGAAAACACTACATACGGGTATGATTTCAACTATATGACACTGTGGAAAATGCAAAACTATGAATACAATGAAAGGCAGTGGTTGCCAGGGGTTGGCGGAAGGGAGGAATTAACAGGTAGAACTCAGAGGAATTTTAGGGCTGCGAAACTACTCTGTACGATACTATTGGGTTGGTCAAAAAGTGCCTTCGGCTTTTAAGTAAAAATAAAAGACACATTTTCATTCTTGCCAAAAATTTTATTGAACAACGTATTCACTGTTTTGTTCCACTACCTTCTGACATTTTTCAGGCAACTTCATAATTCCATCTTCCCAAAACTTTTTATCTTTTTGAGTGAAGAACTGTTCCAGGTGCCTTTTACAGTCTTACAGAAAATGGAAATTTTTTCCATTAAGAGAATTTTGTAAAGACCGAAATAAATGGAAATCAGAAGGTGTCATGTCTGGTGAATGCGGCAGATGAATGAGAACTTCCCCGCCAAGCTGTAACAGTTCTTGCCTGGTCATAAAAAAAAGCATGCGGTCTTGTGGTATCCTGATGGAAGATTATGCGCTTTCTGTTGACTAATTCTGGACACTTTTCATCAAGTGCTGCTTTCAATTGGTCTAACTGGGAGCAGTACTAGTTGAAATTAATCGTTTGGTTTTCCGGAAGGAGCTTGTAATAGAGGACTCCTTTCCAATCCCACCATATACACAACATCACCTTCTTTGGAAGACCTGCCTTTGGTGTGGTTGGTGGTGGTTCATTTCGCTTGCCTCACGATCTCTTCTGTTCCACGTTATTGTACAGTATCCGCTTTTCATCTCCCATCACAATTTGTTTTAAAAATGGAACGTTTTCATTACGTTTAAGTAGAGAATCACATGCAGAAATATGGTCAAAAAGGGTTTTTTTGCTTAACTTATGTGGAACCCAAACATCAAAGCGATTAACATAACTAAGCTGGTGCAAATGATTTTCAACACTTGATTTGGATATTTTGAATATGTTGGCTATCTCCTGCGAGGTATAATGTTGACTGTTCTCAATTAATGTCTCGATTTGATCACTATCAACTTCAACTGGTCTACCTGACCGTGGAGCATCATCCAGCAAGGAATCTCCAGCATCAAACTTCACAAACCACTTTTGACGTGTTCGATCAGTCACAGCACCTCCTCCAAACACTGCACAAATCTTTTTGTGTGTTTCAGTTGTGTTTTTACCTTTCTTGAAATAATAAAGCATAATATGACAAAGAATGTTGCTTTTTTCTTCCATCTTCAATGTTAAAATGGCTGCACAAGAATTCACCAATTTTGATAAGTTTTTAAAAAATGCACGCTGATATGACAGCTGTCACATACAATCTAACAAAATTGCTTCGAATGAAGTTTAAGACAACTAAGTGCTACTAGAGCCATCTTATGAGAAAAAAATGAATTAAACTTTTGGCCAACCCAATATAATGGTGGAAATATATTTGTCCAAACACAGAATGTACAATACCAAGAGTGAACCCTATCATAAACTATGTACTTTGGGTGATAATGATGTGGCAATGCAGGTTCATCAACCATAACAAATGTACCACTTCGGTGAGAGAAGTTCATAATGGTGTAGGCTATGCATGAGTAGGGGCAGAGAGTATATGAAAAATCTCCATACCTTCTGTTCCACGCTGTAAACCTAAAATTGCTGTAAAAAACACAGCCTATTTTGAAATAAACAATAAATCATTTCTTATGAAAAACCCATCAGGATTTATAAATCAACAAGCAGATCCTTTTATCTATATGGAAAAACAAAGGACCTAAAATAATCAAAACCATTCTAAAAATGATCAAAGTTGTGAGACCTACAATACTGATTTGACAACTTACAACAAGCCACAATA
This sequence comes from Grampus griseus, assembly GCF_964374135.1. Classification (NCBI taxonomy): domain Eukaryota; kingdom Metazoa; phylum Chordata; class Mammalia; order Artiodactyla; family Delphinidae; genus Grampus; species Grampus griseus. Next base: position 108,379,133 of record NC_139019.1, read on the forward strand.
ATTAATACAGCAGATTGGTACCAAGATAGAAAAATAGTTAAATGGAACAGAGTAAATATTAGTTCAGAATAAACAAACATATATATGGTCTACTGATTTTCAACAAAGGTACCGAGGCAATTCAATGCCTTTTCATCAAATGGCACTGGGTCAACTGGCTATCCTTAAGCAAAAACAAAAAGAAACAGAAACAAAAACAAAAACAAAAACAAAAGTGAAGTTATAATAGACACAGGCCAAAATATAACAGCTGAAACTGAAAACTTTCTAGAAAAGAATCATAAGAGAAAATAATTGTGAGATTAGGTTAAACAAAGATTTCTTAGATATGACACCAAAACCTCAATCCTCTAAAGAAAAAAACAATAAATTGAATTTCATCAAAATGCAAAATATTTGTGCTTCAAAAGATACTATGAAGAAAAGGAAAAGACATGCCACAGAAAAAAGAAAATACACACAAATCATATATCTGATAAAGAACTTGTATCCAAAACATCAAAGTTCTTAAAACTTGATAAGACAAAAAAAAACACAATTAAAAATCATACATCTCATAAAAAACTTGTATCCAAAGCATATAAATTCCTACAACTTGATAAGACAGACAATATAAATGAAAAATGGAGAAACACTTTGAACAGACATTTCAACAAAGGTATAGGAATGCTTAATAAGCACATGAAAATATCCTCAACAATACTAGTCACTACTGAAACTCAAGTTTAAATCACTGAGATACTGTTAACCACATATTAGAATGGTAATAATCAAAAGACTGTCAATATCAAGTGATGGAGAAGATGTAGAAAAACTACATCCATGATATGTTCCTGGTCAGTATGTAAAATAATAGTCATCTTTTAAGCAATTTGCCCCTTTCCTCAAAACTTAAATATGTATTTATACGACACAGAAGTTCCACCCCCGGATATCTACAAAAGAAACAAAAATACACAGCCCATGTAAAGCCTTGTATGTGAATCTTTATAGCAGCATTATCCATAAAAGCCCCAAAAATAAAACAATAAAAACTTTCAAAATTTTCATCTCATGAATAGCTAGACAAAATGTGAAACTTTATAGAATAAAATACAATTTAACAATTTAAAAAAAGGAAAAGCTACAGCTGTTATGGGCTAAAACAGGGATGAACCTCAAAAACATTATGCTAAGTGAAAAAAGTCAAAACAAAATACCACTTTTAAATATTTGCAGGAGGTAGATATTGAGACAGAAAGTGTATCAGATTAACTGCAAAAGAGCATGAGGAACTTTTTCAAGTAATGGAAGTCTTCTAAAACTGTGGTGCACCAATGTATACATTAATTATAAAGTATTAAACTGTAAACTTATGACGGGTGAATTTTTTTTTTTTTTGCAATACGCAGGCCTCTCACTGCTGTGGTCTCTCCCGTTGCGGAGCACAGCCTCCGCACGTGCAGGCTCAGCGGCCATGGCTCACAGGCCCAGCCGCTCTGCGGCATGTGGGATCCTCCCGGACCGGGGCACTGCATCGGCAGGCGGACTCTCAACCACTGCGCCACCAGGGAAGCCCACGATGGGTGAATTTTATGCTATGTAGATTACACACCAGTAAAGCTATTTTAAGAAAACTGTCTGGGACTTCCCTTGTGATGCAGCAGTTAAGAATCCGCCTGCCAATGCAGGGGATGCGGACGGGTTCGATCCCTGGTCCGGGAAGATCCCACATGCTGCGGAGGAACTAAGCCCGCGCACCACAACTACTGAGCCTGTGCTCTAGAGCCCGTGAGCCACAACTACTGAGCCTGCATGCTGCAACTACTGAAGCCCACGCACCTAGAGCCCATGCTCTGCAACAAGAGAAGCCACCGCAATGAGAAGCCCGTGCACCACAACGAAGAGTAGCCCCACTTGATGCAACTAGAGAAAGCCCACACTCAGCAACAAAGACCCAACACAACCAAAAATAAATATATAAATAAAACTCTTATTAAAAAAGAAAACTAAGAATATACAAAAGAAAATATTTACAAACTTGGAGTAGGCAAAGATTAGTTAAAACACATAAGTACTTCAAATAAAAGGAAAAAAATCATCCTTTGGACGATATCACACTTAAAGAAGTTACCACTGAAAAATAAAAAGGCAAGACACAATCTGGGAAAAATATCTGCAATACACATAACTCACAAAGAGCTTTTATGAATGATATATAAATAACTAATATAACTCAAAAATAAAAAGACCACCTCAAAGGAATTGAGTCAACTTTCCACAAAAGATACATGAATGGTCAATAACTACATGCAAAAATGCTAAATATGATTAGTTATCATGGAAATGAAAATTTATACCAAAATGAGATCTCATTACATTCACACCAGAATAGCTAAAATTAAAAGACTGACCATCATTTCAAGTGTTGAAGAGGATGCCGAGCAAATGGAATTCTCAAAAACTGGAGTGGGAATGTAAATGATAATACCACTCAACAAAACATTTTGGCAGTTTTTTTAAAAAGTTAAACATATCTACGATACAACTCAGCCTCTGTATTCCTAGGTATTTACTTAAGGAAAAAAAAAGCACCTTTTCATACAAAGATTTGTACATAAATGTTCACAGGTGCTTTATTTGTAACAGCCAAAAAATGGAAACAAACTTCATGTCTTTCGATAGATGAATGGATAAATACCTTGTGGTATATCCACACAATGGAATATACTGAGCAAATTTACAAAATGAGCTACTGATATACACAGCAACATGAAGGAATCCCCAAAACATTATGCTAAGTGAAAAATCTTAGCTATAAAAAACTATACAACATATTATTCCAATTATATAAAATAGTAGGAATTATATAAAATAGTAAACTGATCTATATGCCAGAAAGCAGAGCAGTGGTTGCCTAATGATGAGGGTGCAGGAAAGCAGAGATTACAAACAGGCAACTAGATAAAGGACATCTACGAAAAATTTAGAGTTATGATTATACTTGGTGAAAAACTCAATGTTTCCACCTTTCCATCACCAACTCCCCTTTTGGACTGAGAACAAGTAAAAGATGTCTACTTTTACTATGTCTCTTCAACATTGTACTGTAGTTTCTTCCCAGTGCAACAAGGCAGGAAAACAGGTGTGGGAGAAGGGGCAGGCATTCACATTAGGAAAAGAAAGAAGCAAAACTGTCTATTCACAGATGACAAAATCACTTATTTAAAAAATCCTAAAAACCTATAAAACAGCTACTGGAACTCATATATGAATTTAGTTAGGATACAAAATATAAGATCAACATATGCAACACCTGAACACTGAATACTACAAAACGTTGCCGTGAGAAATTTAAGAAGACCTAAGTTAATAAGAGTGATGCACCTTGTTCATGGTTCAAGAGTTGACTGTTAAAATGTCAACATTCCCCAAACTGGTCTAAAGATTCAATGCATTCCCCAACAAAATCCCAGGCTTTTTTTTTTTAATTAACAAACTGATTCCAAAATTCATATGGAATTATAAAAAACCTATAGTAACCAAAAGAACTTGGCGAAGTTGGAGGACCCATACTACCTTATTCTGTCATTTATGATAAAGCTACAGTTGTCAGGATAATGTGGTACTGGCACCAGGTAGAAAAATAAATCAATTAAATTTAAACAAATATAAAATAAAAAGTTGAGATCACCAGTTTGCAGGGCAGAAATAGAGACACAGATGTAGAGAACAAACATATGGACACCAATGGGGGAAATTGGTGTGGGGGAAGTGTTGGTGGTGGGATGAACTGGGAGATTGGGATTGACATATATACACTAATATGTATAAAATGGGTAACTAATAAGAACCTGCTGTATAGAAAAGTAAATAAAATTCAAAAATTCAAAAAAAAAAGTTCACACCCAAAAAAAAAATTTTTAACAAATATACAAAGGTAATTCAGAGAAAGGATAGTTTTGTCAACAAATACTGCTGGACTAATTGAATATGCATAGGTAAAAAACTGAAATTAGATCCATATATCACACCATGTAAAAAAACTAGCTCTAAGTAGATCACAGACCTAAACAGATTATAGTAAAATCTAAAACTATAAAATTTGCAGAAGAAATTATAGAAGATAATTCTTAGTGACCTTGGGTTAATAAAAGATTTCTTACATACAACAAAAGCACAGTTCATTAAAGAAAAAAAAACTTGATAAACTGCACTTCATCAAAATTAAGTTCTTCAGCACTTTGAAAAACAATTAACAGATGAAAAACACAATCTACAGATTGGCAGAAAATATTTGCAAGTTACACATCTGTTAAAGGACTTGTAGGGCTTCCCTGGTGGCGCAGTGGTTGAGAGTCCGCCTGCTGATGCAGGGGACGCGGGTTCGTGCCCCAGTCCGGGAAGATCCCACATGCCGCGGAGCGGCTGGGCCCGTGAACCATGGCCACTGAGCCTGCGCGTCCAGAGCCTGTGCTCCGCAACAGGAGAGGCCACAACAGTGAGAGGCCCGCGTACCACAAAAAAAAAAAAAAAAAAAAAAAAAGGACTTGTATACGGCATATATAAAGAACTTCTGAAACTCAAAAATAAGAAATTAAACAACTCTGCCAACGCCCCCACCCCCCACACACATAAGCCATCCTTCCCCAAATGGGCAAGATTCAAAAGGACACTTCACAAAAGATGTATGATTGACAAATAAGCACAAGATAAGATGCCCACCATCATTAGTCTTTAGGAAAATGCAAATTTAAATCACAATCAGATATCACCACATACAAATTACAATATGTTAACTTAAAAATACTGACCTTACCAAGTGTTAGTAAGGATATGATGCGGAACAGCTGGAACTCTCATGCGCTGCTGGATGTTTAACTATAGACTATAATAACATCACTAGCTATTCCTAGGTATATACTCAAAATAAATCAAAGTATGTGTCTACATGAAGACTTCTAACCCAGCTATTCCATTGCTAAAAATTTACTCAAGAGAAATGGAAGCATATGTCCATATGAAGACTTGGACACAAATGTTCATAGCAACACTAGTTAAAAATAGGATAAAACCTAAATGTCCACCAGTAGTTGAATGCTAAACAAATAGTGATATATCCAAAAAAAAGGATACTGCAATAAAAGTTAAATATTGATATGCATAACATGGATAAACCTCAACATGATTTTATTGAGTGTAAGAAACCAGAGAAGAGTACATATTATATGCTTCACCTATATAAAATTCTAAAAAATGTAAACTGATTTATAGTGACACCCCCCCCCCAAAAAAATAACAGTGATTCAGTGATCTCTACGGATGAAGGGACAGAGCAAGGAAGGATGAGCAAGGTTTACAAAGAGGCCTGAGGAAATTTTGATGGGGTTGGACATGTTCACTATCTTTATTGGTAGTTTTATGGGTGTATACATATGTCAAACTTATCAAATTATAACTTTAAATATGTGCAGTTTAGTTTATGTCAATTATACCTTAATAAAGTTGTTAAATAGGATAGACTTAAGAAACTGAAAATGCAAATCAAATGAGATAAAAATGCATGCAATACCTGTCAGCTTGCATCATGAATGTATTCCAGATTTCTACAATAATAAAGACTAATAACTCAACCTTAAAACAGGCACGCACGCGCGCGCACACACACACACACACACACACACACAAACTTAAAGAGATACTTCACAAAAGAATATAGGGGAAGCAATGGCCAATAAGCACAAGGAAAAGTGCTCAATATCATTATTCAGCAGGAAAACGAAAATTAAAACTAATTCACAGTGACTAGAATAGCTAAACTAAGACTGGGGACACCACATGTTGATGACTACGTAAAAACAGGAACAAAACTCTTATCCATTGCTGGTAGGAGTCTAAAATGGTACAACCACTGTGAAACACAGTTCAGCAGTTTCTCACTGATAGTTTCTCTATTAAACTTCAAGACACATTATAAAGCTATGATAATTACAACAATGTGGTATTCAAGCAGGATAAACAAAACATAATGGAATAGGAGCCCAGAAGTAGGCACACAAACATGTGGATATTTGATTTTTGAAAAAGGTGGCACTGAATGAGAGTGGGAGAAGAACATACAGGAATCCACGTGGAAAATCATGCAACACTATGCCATACTCAAAAACCAATTCTAAGTAGACTACAGGTCTAAATGTGAAAGAAAAACGAGAAAAATTCTAGAAAGTAAAAAAGGAAGATACCTTCATGATCTCAGCTACAGAAATATCTTTTAAGCAAAGAAGACAAAAAGGAAAAGACTGAATTGCTCTATTTAGAGTTAAGAACTTGTGCTCATCCAAAGACATTACTAAAAGAATAAATAATACAAGGCACAGAGTAGGGAAAAGATATGTGTAATATAAATAACCAAGCAAGAATTTTTATTCAGAATACACAAAGAATTTCCACATCTCAATAACAAAAACACAATACATTAGAAAAATGAGGAACAGACTTGAAGAAGCACTTTACAAAAGAGGTTATTTAAATGAGAATGTACTCACTCATCAACAAGCAGTAATATGCAAAGCAAAACTAAGAGATACACACATACACACACACACACACACACAACACACTCAACAGAATAACTGAAATTAAGCAGTCAAAAAAATAAAAAATGACAATACTAAGTGTTGTTAAGGATGTGGAACAATAGGAATTCTCATGCACTGCTCCTGGGTGTGTAAATTGGTACATCCACTTTGGAATACAACCAGCAATGAACAATTAAAGCTGAAAACAGGCACATCCTATAAGCCAACAATTTTCTGATAGGTATACCTACAGAAATGTAACATGTGCATCTAATGTACAAGAATGTTCACAGCTGCTTTACTTTTAATAGCCCTCAACTATGGAAACAATGAAATACTCTGAGAATGAACTAACTATATGCATAACACAGATGAATCTCATAAACATAACACTAGGCCAAAGAAGGCATATAAAAAGAATGGAAGAGTATATTCCTGTTAAGTTCAAAAGTAACCAAAACTAAACTACAGTACATATCCTCAGGCTAAAATTCTATAGCTATTCAAGATTGATTAAAATTTAGGACAACGATGATCTTTGGGGGGAAAGCAAGAAAGTTGATTTGAGAAACGACAAGCAAAGATCCTTCCAGGGTGCTGACAAATTTCAATTTCTTGATCTGAGGGTAGTGATTAGGCAAATGTTCAATTTATACTAATTTATTAACATGTACATTTAGGTTATCTGCACTTTTCCCCATTTATTTCACAATAAAGGAGTTAAAACTACTGAATAAACTTCCAACTTGGGTCAGAAATAGGAAAAATAAGAATATGTATTTGTTTTTGTTCACATATATTTAAAAAATCTAGAAAGATATGTAAGACATTAATAAAAGTGGTTAGCTTTCTACACAGGTGGGTTGAATGGCGTGGATAATAATAAAAGTGGGAAAAATACTTCTTAAAGTACAACTTGTTATACTGTTTTGACTTTCGAACAGTATAAATTCATTACTTTGTCAAAAAAATATTATTCTAAAAATTACGTCTTTAGAAAAAGGACAATGCTATTTACAGTGCTGGTGAAAGGTGATTAACCCTTCCCAACCTCAATGACTAGAAGAGTGCCTGACACATGCAGGTACTCAATAAATATTTTCTAAATGAATTATCTCTCAGTGCTTGAGATATTCTGACTGAAGTACCTGTTCCCTCCTTCTTTGCCAACCTAATCCTGCTTATTTGTAGAATCCATTTCCACAGTTGCCTCCCCAATAAAGTTTTCTTCTCGTGTCACATAAGGGCTCTTTTTAAACAAAGCAGTCAAAAAAAATAAAAAAATAAACAAAGCAGTCATCCCATTCCACCAAGTTAAGTCAGTCTTTTTTTCTTAATGCCAGTGTCTTACATGGAGATGACCATCAATGCTTATTTGCTGCATAAATGAATGTTTCAATGAATACACGCATTAAATTTTATTTAAAATCACAGTATGGGACTTCCCTGGTGGCACAGTGGTTAAGAAGCTGCCTGCCAATGCAGGGGACATGGGTTCGAGCCCTGGTCCGGGAAGATCCCACATAACGCGGAGCAAATAAGCCCATGCGCCACAACTACTGAGCCTGCATGCCACAACTACTGAAGCCCGGGCGCCTAGAGCCCATGCTCCACAACAAAAGAAGCCATCACAATGAGAAGCCCACGCACCACAACGACGAGTAGCCCCTGCTCACCACAACTAGAGAAATCCCGCACACAGCAACGAAGATCCAATGCAGCCAAAAATTTAAAAATAAATTTATTTTAAAAATAAATAAATAAAAATCACAGTAATGAAGTCCTTGTTTTCTTGAGCTACACTGAAAATTTACGGTGACAAATAGAAAATGCACTCAATTCTAGAAAAAACTAAATCCGTTTCAAAAGAAAAACAATGATATTTCAGATTTGATTTATTCCTTTTCTTTGTTTATTGTGAACTGTAAAATATATTTTATTGGTTTAAATTACATATAAAACTTCATTACAAGATAAGGGGCTGCACTTTAGATGCTTCATTAAAATATATGCAAACTAGATTTTAGGTGATAAATGCTATAAAAATTCAAGGACCTGCCCCCTCGGTCAAATTTCTGGGAGTTCCGTAATTTGGGGCATGACAACATATCACCTACAAGGTGAAATACAAGTTCCTGCACCTCATACCATCTAGCACAAAAGAAGAGACACAATGTTTGGTTAGTTTTCTCAGATTCTGGAGGTAACACATAAAGTGTGCTACTTTGACCCATCTTCTGAGTTGCCCATAAGGCTGCCGCGAAGTTCAGGACACAGTAGAAGCCACTCTACTACTTGGGCCTTATGATCCAGCATATCCAATGATGGATTATTTAGTGTTCATGGCAAATAGTGATATTCTAGGGAGTGTCCGACAAGCACTAATATGAGAATGACAGTACAGGTCTCTAGAATTTCTGAAATATCCATGCTCTCTTCTACAAATAACATTCTACTCTCCAGAAACAATTTCTGGCTTGCTACTGGGTGTTGGTAGAGGCTGAATGCCTAACCATGGGACATCAGGTGACTATGCAGCCTGAACTTCCTATCATGAACTGCATTCCTAGCCATAAGGCTTGGGCATGAGCAGTAGCAATCTATTATCAAATAAATATGGTATATAAGAGATCAAGTTTACCCAGGTCCAGAATAAGTTGCATGAGCAGGTGGCTCAGACTCCTTCAACACCAATTCCTGTTGCATTGCCTCCTCCACCTCAATCTGTGCCTATGCCCACCCAGGGAGTCCCTTATGACCAGGTGACTGAAGAAGAAAAAACCTGAGCCTATTTCACAGATAAGTCTGCACAACATGCTAGTACTACCCCAAAGTGGACAGCCCTACTCAAAGGTGACCCTGAAGGAAGGTAGTGAAGGAAAATCCTTCTAGGGAATAGAACTTCAAGCAGTACATTTGGTTGTCCATTTTATCTGGATTGAGAGAGGCCAGAATTATTAGATCAATATCTAGACATTCATGGGGGCAGTTACTAATGGTTTGGTTGAATAGTCAGAGACTCGGAAGGAAAAGGACTGGAAGACTGGTAACAAGGAAGTCTGGGAAGAGGTATATGGAAGGACCTCTTTCAAAATGGATACAGACTTTGAAGATACCTGTGTCCCCTGTGAATGCACAAAGGGCATCCACTGTACAGGTAAACAAAATAACATGCTCTATGGATGTCAATCAAACTCTTTCTCCCCAGTCAGTGCTTGTTCAATGGGCCCACAAATGAAGTGGCTATTGTGACAGAGATGGAAAATATGCAGCGGCTCAACTGCCAATGCTACTGCTGGGTACCTAATCTGCCAACAGCAGAAACCAATACTGAGTCTCTGATATGGAAGCATTCCTCAGGAGGACTATTTAGTCACCTAGTGGCAGATTATTTACACTGGACCTTTTCTATCATGGAGAAGGACTATATTTGTCCTCACTGGAACAGGCACATATTCTGGAAATGATCTGCCTTTCCTGCCCATAATGCTTCTGTCAGCACCACTATCCACAGGCTCACAAAATGCCTATCTATTGCCTCGGCACTCTAGACAGCATCATTTTCAATCAAGGTACTCATTTTGCAGCAGCAGAAGTACAGCAATGGTTTGTCTCCCCCAACAGCCAGAATACATGGGTCTGATATTCAAGGCGTGGAAACAGGAGTGGCTCTTCTCAGTGTTATACTTAATAACTCATTCACAGAACTTTTACTTCCCCTCCCTAAAACTGTGAGCTCTGCTGGTTTTGATTCTTAGTCTTAGATTATGTCTAGCTATGGAAACACAGCAACGGTTCCACTGAATTAGAGACTTCCACCTGGCCGCTGAACCAAAAGGCAGGAAAAGGGGTTATTCTACTGGCCTGAGTGATTGATCCCAATCACCAAGGAGAAACTGAGTTGCTGCATACAATGGGGGCCAGGAGAACTACATCTGAAGCCCAGGGGGTTCATTTAGGCTCCCTGTAGTACTTTCAAGTATGCTGTTAAAGGTTAACGGAAAACTAACGGCAACCAAAAGACGGGGGGTGGGGTGGGCAGGATAATTAAGGATCCTTCAGAAATGAAAGTTTTGTGCCCATCATCAGGTAAAGAATGCAGAACAGCTGAAATTCTGGCTGAGGCCGGAAGTACTGAATGGGTGGTGAAAAAAAGGACGCGAGAGATACCAACTACGGGCTTGTGAGCAGTTACAGAAACATGGACTATATATTGTGTATATGTCTGGAGTTGTGTAAACGTTAACCATTTTCTTCTTCCCTCTCTTCCCCATATTTATTTTATATGTAAGTTGTTGGAGGTGAACTTTACAAAGTAGTTTGTAGTTAATAGAATATTCAGAGTACTGTGATGGAATATGTAATCAACAGCAAGTAATGACTGTTGGGACTGTGCATCTCCTTATTTTTGGGAGAGAGTAGGAACTTCTTTACTTATATGAACGATAGCTACATCTTATTGGGTGGAAACAGAGTTGGATGGAAGCTCAAATGTGTTCAGAATGAAAACTGAGTAACCAAGAGAGTGGACTGTACCATTCATTTATTGCCTCTCAAGTTCAAATGTATTTGCTCTCAGTTTCAAATTTACTTTGTAATAAAGCATCTGGATTTAGTCAAGATTCTCCTTTGGCCAGCTAGAAATGTTAAAGCTCTGTCAGTAAAGGGTGCTAGTACCAGGACACCGCAGTAGGAAAGTATTCTTTGCTCTGCGGGGTATGTGTGTGTAAAGCAAAGGGACGTCCTATCTCCAGCCTCAGGGCCCATCTGCACCCTGGGCCAGGTGAGGGTGAGGGAGGATTTTATTGCTTACCAGTCCTGGTCAGAGGATCTCTTCCTGCCCGCCTTGACTCAATAACTGTGGACAGCTCTGGCCCAGGGCAACCAAGTGAACTTCTCCATTAGCTATTGGGCTACAAGTAACATATTCACCAACAAGTTCTGAATTTCAGTTTTGGGGAGAGGGCTCCCCTTTCAAGTTTGTTCCTTCCTTGGGTACTCTGTCCCTTAGTTCCTTTATCCTTCTTAGTACCTAACTTCTTAAAGTAGTTAATAATTCTTTAAACTGTCCCTGTTCAAATTACTGTGTGGTTTCTGTCTACTCACTGGTAAGGGAGTAACAAATACCTTAATATCTAGAGAAATAGGCTGTATTTTTATAACCTAGAAAACGACTATTATTCCTTGTCTTATACTAGGTACTGCTCATATCTGTTGATTACCATAATGATCATATCCCAACGCTATTATAATGAACAGAAGCCAAAAATTATTCGATGCTTAATATATGCTAATCATTATTCTACATATTTTATTTGTATTGACTCATTTAATCCTAACAATAACCTAATACAAGTATCTCTCAAACACAAAATATAAATCTCCTACCTAGGAACTGCTCTCTAAATAACGATTAAATAGACTTCTACAATCATGTTTGCTGTGAAGTTCATGATGGTTACATTAAAGCATTCCATGACTTTATTGTTTTAAAATCTCCTACTATCAGGAGTTCCCTGGCAGTCCGGTTGTAAGGACTTGGTGCTTTCACTGCCGTGGGCCCAGGTTCAATCCCTGGTCAGGGAACTAAGATCCCACAAGCTGAGTGGTACAGCTCAAAAAAAGAAAAAACAAAACAAAAAAAACTCATACTATCAATTATTTAAAAGATAAACTTCATTGTCTTGATCACAAACTCATGGTGAATTATTGTGGCTGATTAATGGCTACATAAAGTCCTTGACTATTCCTAACAGCAGAAAAGGGTGATAAAATATTCAAAAGAACAATACTAATAATCTTAAAATATAACTGTAGTCAGTTATCAACCCAGCTTATTCTGTGTCAGTAGCTAACTCATTACAAATCACTAAAGTGACTTTCAGAAACATAGTAGAAAGGAACAATACCCAAAAGGCTTAAATAACCAAGAACTATTATGTATTTTATTTGTAAAAAAGGTCAACAATATGCTTTATACTACTAATCAAGAAGTACAGATTTCATTTAACTAAAAGTTGATGATATAAAGTTTCAAGAATAAAACCATGGCTTTAAAAATGGCATCAAAACTGAGATGTCTCGTACCATCTGTCAAGTAGAATGTACCTTGATACTTAAATTTAATAGTTTTGCAACTAAATTAATTCAGCTGCAATTAGAAGTCTTACCTTAAAAGCCTAAAAATCTCTTCTCAACATTATTGGGAAAGTCACCAAAAAATTACATTTTTATGTCACAAAATTATAATTTGAGGCCCCAAAATCTTAAGAATTACTAACAGACCAAATTCTCTAAGAATACTATATCTGATCATCTTTCCAACCACTCTTCTTTTACCTAATAATTCTGATGATGATAATTAACAATTACTTGTAACAGCCAGGCACTGTTCTAAGAACTCTCTCTCTATATATATATATATGAACTCATTTATTACTCAAAGCTGGCCTATGAAATACATCCTATTATTGTCCCTATTTTACAAATGAGGAAACTGAGGCACAAGGGGATTAAGTAATTTGTCCAAAAAGTATTATACAGTAGAGCAAAGATGTGAACTCAAGCAGTCTGGCTCTAGAATGTCAACTTTTACAGAGTTCCATTGAGAACTTTGAGTAGTAGCTTGCTATAACCTCATAAGGCACTTTAAATAGGTTCTATTATTATCCTCTTACATACAAGAAAACTATAATTTGTCCAAAGTCATAAAACTAATAAGTGACAAAATCAGGATACTAGCCTAGTTCGCATTACTCTAAAAAACGATTTAACTATAAAGATATATTGCCTCCCTATAACTAACAGCAATGAATGCAAAACCATCAGATAAATGAGATCAAATCTCACATACAACTAAAGATCAAATAGCAGTATTATATGCCATGGTGTAAACTATAGATTATACCCCCAAGAAATATGAAATATCAGTTGATTCCTGCCAAGTACTTCAAATAGTACCAAAAAGCAAGGACATTTCTAAAATGTATCACCTACTAAGAGAAAATACACATCTACATAAAAATAGTTTAACGTAAGAAATAAAATAACTAGTTGTAATCTAACTTTGCCTACCACATGCACTAAATAGCAAATGTAAACATACCTGCAAGGAGGCAAAACCATGGAGTCTTTCATAAGCACAGATCCAGAAAGCAGGATATACCAACATCTGGCAATAGTTTCTGAACTGTTTAAATGAATAAGTAAATAGATGAGTAAATAAATACACACATTCACATGTATATGGATTCAGTACAAAATACAAAACATGAAAAATATTCTAATAATATCATAAATCATTAAAAATTAACTCTCCTTGGAAATTTTGCCTGTTGCCTAAGGTTTCATACAGACCATGTTCATATCTTACATAATCACTAGCTTAAGATATAGGCTTCAGAAATGTATGTTTATTAGCTCTATCTTATTAATTTATATCAGTAACTTCCCATTCCTCATTTTTGTGTACTGGATCACCACATTTGATGAAGATTAACTTAAATATTGTACTACATGTGCATATTAAAAAATTCTATTTCTAGGGCTTCCCTGGTGGCGCAGTGGTTAAGAGTCCGCCTGCCGATGCAGGGGACACGGGTTCGTGCCCCGGTCTGGGAAGCTCCCATATGCCGCAGAGCGGCTGGGCCCGTGAGCCATGGCCGCTGAGCCTGCGCGTCTGGAGCCTGTTCTCCACAACGGGAGAGGCCACAACAGTGTGGGGCACGCGCACTGCAAAAAAAAAAAAAACCTTAAAAAAAAAAATTCTATTTCTGATAACTTTTATGTATATTACAAGCTTATTGTATATTAAAGACAATACTGTTTGGAATTCACAAGTTTATCAATGTTCCATCTTCATGTTCAACTAATTTGGATCTACCTCTTTCTCTTAAATTTTATTCTGACAGAAATACATTAAATGCCTACCCAATCTTTCACTTTATGTGTGTCTGAGGGATAAAAGAATATCAGATGACTTAAGTCCATCATCATTTTTAGTTCAGTTAAATCTCCAATGGAAACCAAGAATCTTGTTAGATGTTACTTTATAATCTAATCTTTTTCTCTTTCTCTAAAGTATTTTTAATTTACCATACCTAAAACTTCAATTAATTCCAATATGTAGACAATTCTAATTTTATAAAACAAACATTTCCTCTGAGCTGGAGAACTGTATATCTATCTGGCTAGCGACTTGACATGTTAGCTTGTATATCTAACACACAAGTCAACTTCAACATGTTCAAAATCTACCTATCATTTCTTTCAAGCTTCATTTTTTTCATTCTTAATGAATAGTACCATCCTCCACCCAGAAAACTAAGCCTCCAAACCACTCTACATAGCACCCAGGATGAGCTTTCTGGGTGAATCCTATTGCCTACCATAAGAAAAAAGTATCATCAAGTTTCCAGAAGATACTTTAAAGTTCTTTATATCCATCCCTTCCATCTTCACAGAAGGAAGATAAAAATGGCTGAAAATCTCCTACTTAAGGTTCTTTGTTTGGAAATTTTACTTTCTAATTCTTTTGAAACATGACTTTTGTACAAGAAGGAATAAAAATCAGTAAAAGAAAATTCTGCCCAAAATCAAGACAGAAGAAAGTTATGATTGGATGCTACCATAAGCCTCTAATTTTTATCTCACTTTGCTGAAACAGTCACAAAGTTGTCAGCAAATTCTACTATAAACGGAGGAAAAATCCTGAAATTCACTCCTACTACCAAGAGAGCCATGCCAGCTCACGAATCAGAAACTGTTCAAACCTTGCAGAGAATTCCACTCTCAGAGCAGTTTGGCAATGCATCTGGTGAGTAAACACAAGGAAAGTGAAAGTCTTTTAACATGTGGCCATGCTATCTCTTTTCTCTTTGCAAGCAAATGAATCTAAGAATAATTTAGCCTAGAGAAGAGTGGCATATTTAATCTTGTCAGATCTTACTCCTTTCAAAGGCTTCACACTGCTCCTAAAATAAAGAACAAAAACTATTAAGGTGGTCTCCACCTGGCTCTCCACACCCCTCTCTTCCTGTTTCTTCCTCTCTGCTCGAAGCACTGAACATAGTGGTTTATTTTCACTCTTTCTATCATGCTGCTTCCCAGTTAAGGTCAACTATACACATTCTTTTCTCTGCTTCCACTAATCTCTGAATTTAAACTCTTTACTTAACTTCCACATTCATTTTTTAGAAATTCCTTTGTTTATGATCAGCCAAATACAGATTTGGGTAACTCTTTATACTAATTTTTAAACAGCTTAACTGAGGTATAATCAATATACCACAAATTCACTCATTTTAAGTGCACAATTCAATGACTTTTATGATATTGAAAAGAACTGTGCAAACATCACCACAAAGAGATCTCTTATGCCTCGTTTGCAGTCAATCCCTGCCCCAGGTAACCAATAACCTGCTCTGTCTCTATAGATTTGTCTTTCCTGGACAGTTCGTATAAATGGCAACATGTAATATGTGATGTTTCTATCTTGCTTCTTCCATTTAGCATAATATGCTTGAGGTTTGTCCATGTTGTAGTGTGTAGCAGCATTTTATTCCCTTTTACACTGCCAAATAGTATTCCACTATACAGATGCAGAGCATTTTATCTATCTATTCACTGTACAATTTAATTATGTCGAGTTTTAGGCTAGTATGAATAGTGCTACTAAGAACATCTATGTACAGTCTCTGCACGTGTTTTCATTTCTCTTGGGTAAATATGTAAAAGTGGAATTACTAGGTCATATGGTAAAATTTTAAGAAACTGCCAAACTGTTTCCTAAAGTGGCTATACTTACATCTGCACCACAAATATATGACGATTCCAGGTGTCACCATATCCTCACCAACACTTGTTATGTTTAGACTGCAGATACTTTTTTTTTTTAACATCTTTATTGGAGTATAATTGCTTTACAATGGTGTGTTAGTTTCCACTTTATAACAAAGTGAATTAGCTATACACATTTCCCCATATCTCCTCCGTCTTGCATCTCCCACCCTCCCTATTCCACCACTCTACGTAGACACAAAGCACCGGGCTGATCTCCCTATGCTATGCGGCTGCTTCCCACTAGCTACCTATTTTACATTTGGTAGTGTATACATGTCCATGTCACTCTCTCACTTCGTCCCAGCTTACCCTTCCCCCTCCCCATGTCCTTAAGTCCATTCTCTACATCTGCGTCTTTATTCCTGTCCTGCCCCTAGGTTCTTCAGGACCTTTTTCTTTTCTTTTTAGATTCCATATATATGTGTTAGCATACACTATTTGTTTTTCTCTTTCTGACTTACTTCACTCTGTAGGACAGACTATAGGTCCATCCACCTCACTACAAATAACTCAATTTTGTTTCTTTTTATGGCTGAGCAATATTCCATTGTACCTATGTGCCACATCTTCTTTACCCTTGACTGCATCTACTTTTTAAAATATATTTTTAATTGAAGTAACACTGGTTTACAACATATGTTTCATATGTACAGGGTTTCCCTGGTGGCGCAGTGGTTGAGAGTCCACCTGCCGATGCAGGGGACACGGGTTCGTGCCCCGGTCTGCGAAGATCCCACATGCCGCGGAGTGGCTGGGCCCGTGAGCCATGGCCGCTGAGCCTGGCCGCACAGCCATGGCCGTCTGGAGCCTGTGCTCCGCAATGGGAGAGGCCACAACAGTGAGAGGCCCGCGTACCACAAAAAAAACAAAAAAACATATGTACATTGTATTTCTACTTCTGTATACCCTACAGCATGCTCACTATCAAAAATTTAGTTTCCATCCATTACCATACAGGTGATCCCCTTTACCCATTTCGCACGCCTGCAACTGTAGCTATTCTAATGGGTGTAAAGTGAATATCTCATTAATTTTTGTGTGCGGTGTAAGATAAGAATCTAAATTAAGTTTTTGCATATAAACACTCAATCACCCCAGCACCATTTGTTGAAAAAACTATGCTTTCCCAATTGAAATGCTTTAGTACCTTCATCAAAAATAAACTGTTCACTGGTGGTTCCTTTTTAATACTCAGTTGTGTTATACTCACATTGTGTGCACATCTTAGCTACACAGCTACAAGGCCATTAAAAAAAAAGCACACAGAAACTGTTTATAAATATAAGGGTTTATTTCTGGGTTCTCAATTCTGTTCCACTTATCTATAAATCTGTACTTTTCCTTGATAGCACTTAAATATGTGCAGCTATTTTAATTAACTTTCTCTCCCCCACTATACAATAAACTCATAAGGACAAATCCCGTTTCTTCCCACCACTCTACACCAGGCTAAGCATAATGTATAGCAGACAAACATTTAATAGTAAGTGAATGAATCAACAAATGAACAAATAAAGCTATTAAAATCCATATGAATCCAGTACTTAGAAATAATGACAAACGCAGTGTGCAATGAAACACTGAAGTTAATACCATTTCTCTATACCAGCTGCATACATATAATGAAAGAGATCACTGTTGCCAAAATTTTTGGAAGAAAAACAGAGAAGAATATCTTCATAATCTTGAGGAAGGGAAAGATCTTGTTTTTTTAAACAGGACATGAGAAGCACTAATCACAAGCGGAAAAACTGAGAAAGTAAGAAATTTCTTCTCTTCAAAAGATGCCATTAATAGAGTAAAAAAAGCAAGCCACACAGTGGGAGAAGATATTCACAACTTATGTACCCAACAAAGGACTCAGATATAGAATTCATAAAAATTTTCTACAAATCAATAGAAATAAGATAGCCCAACTAAAACATGGTCAAAAACTTGAATCAGGAGATCATAAAAGAGCTATCCAAATAGCCCATAAAAACATGAAAATCATTCATCATCATTAGTAAGCAGGAAAACAAAAAACAAAATCACGAGGTAAAATGAAATACATATTTTAGATTCTAATGTTACAAGCTCCTGGGACTTCCCTAGTGGCACAGTGGTTGAAAGTCCACCTGCCAATGAAGGCGACACGGTTTCGATCCCTGGTCCAGCAAGATCCCACATGCCGCGGAGCAACTAAGCCCGTGCGCCACAGCTACTGGGCCTGAGCTCTAGAGACCATGAGCCACAACTACTGAAGCATGCGTGTCTAGAGCCCGTGCTCCGCAACAAGAAAGGCCACCGCAACGAGAAACCCACACACCGCAACAAAGAGTAGCCCCTGCTTGCTGCAACTAGAGAGGGCCTGCACTCAGCAACAAAGACCCAACACAGCCAAAACTAAATAAATAAAATAAATAAATTTATTAAAAAAAAAAAAAAAGAATCTCTTAAATTTGAGCATGTGCATTTCCAATGCTTTTATTCCCAAGAATATTCCCAAGAAGAATGAGTAAATAGAGGTACAAAAACACATGAATAAAATATTCATAGAAACTTACTATTCATGATAGGGAAAAACTGGAAACAACCCAAATATTTATTAATAGTGGGAAGGATAAACAAACTGTTATTTTCACATAACTGTATACTGTAAAGCACTGAAAAAGAATGAATGCAAAAACATGGAAGAATCTGCAACATTTGTGAAGTATAAAAAGCCTGACCAACAAATTTTTATCTATATGAAATTTACAGAGACAAAACTAATCTAAGGTGACAGACATCAGAACTAGATTTCCTTTCCAAGACAGTTGACTAGAACCTTCTTAAGAGCTGATATGTTCTACATATTCGCTGCATAGTAGTTACACAGGTGTATATATTTATTAAACTTCATTGCACTGTGCACCTTCTGTGAGCCCTATGTACATTATATTTCATAGTTTAGGAATATATTTCAATCTCCTCTACAGAAACTGTTCCAGAATCAAATGAATTTCAATGCTAACAATCTAAATTTTAAACATTAATTTAAGCTAATTATGGAAATACTTACCAAAAAAGAACTTGATTGCCACTGTATCTCTCATAGCGTGCTCTCGCAGACATTAATCTAACATATTTTTTAAAAAGTAAAAATTTTTAAAATTATTTTATTTGAATTGTCTCAAAAATTGTTATAATTACAACAGAAAATTATCAGATCTATCACTAAATTTTTCACTGGAGTTTAAAAATATGATCACACACACACAAATCTGTTGAATAAATATAAATTTGCTTGTATTTAAAAATACTTTACTACTAATGCCCTAGTTTTTTCTTTCTTCTTGATATACTTACTTGACATATACTAATATCTAAATTATGTTACACAGAAAACAGAAAATAATAAATTCCAAACAATTATATTTAGAATCTGGTCCATAGCCAGAAACTTAAAGAATAGCCAGAAAAAGTGATAAGTAAGCTGGTCATGGAAGAAAAACACAGTTTAATTAAAATACTATGCAAAGTTATAATAGTTAGTGCTTATAGCACTCAAAAGTATCTTTACAAATATAATCACAATGAGACAAGGCAGCAGGAGAGAAAACTCATTTTACAGAATAGAAAAATGAGGTTCGGAAAGTTTATGGGTACTGTCCATAGGAGCTTATGCCAAATCAAGAGTCTTGCTCCTTCCACTTTAATATAACACTACATCATACCATGCCCATCTCAAGCATTTGATACAATAAATATCAATACAAATTACAAAGAGAAAGTTCTGTTTTCACTAGCTAGCACAAACTGAGCACTGCACTTTGCTTTAAATATTCTCATTTAATCCTCGAAATGCTGCAACAAAGGTAATCTTTTTATCCCTATTTTATGGAAGACAAAACTGCAGCTTAGATGTTAAGACTTGCTCAAAGTCCCAGGGCTAAGGAAAACTGGAATGAGAAAGGCCCATTTCTTTGCATATCCTATAAAAAGCCCCTAAATGATTTGGTCCCTGCAACTATCTATCCAAACTCATTTGAATAACTCCTTAGCACATGCTCTTAAACACAGCATCACACTTACCTAAGCTGATGTTCCCTGAGATTTGATAATATTTCCATTCCATGAAGATAAGAATAAATAGTATTTAAGTCCTGTAGAACAGAAAAGACTTTAGATTAATTTTCAAATATACTTTTTAAAATATGATATCCCACAATTCTGATTTTAAGCAAACAACCATTTATGACACAACTGTTAACTACAGAAGAGTCACAAAATCTCTGAATTACAATAGATCTGAAAAGGTTTAGAAGAGTTCCCTCAACTCACACAGGAACCCCTCCTCAGCATGGCTGACAACCTCTACTCGAACAATGCCAAAAAACTCATTATTTCATATAAAAGTCTATTTCATTTCTAAACAGATGCAATCTTTCCTCTTTAGTGACCTCCAAATATTTGAAAACAGTTATCTTGTCTTCTTTTAAGTCGTTTTTTTTTCCCTCCAAATAACAAAGTCTAAATATTTGCAGGTTCCAGATCTTTAAGCATCCTAACTGATCTCCTCTGGAGATGATTCTGTTTGTCAATATTCCTCTTAAAATATGATTTTCTAAAAAAAAACTCTTTTCAAACAGACTCAAGGTGGTATTAATCTACCACTAAACAAAACTGACATCCAATGGGACAATGCTATTGTTCACTCTCCGAAAGAACTGGGGAACATTTCTCTAGCACTCATTCAGATAATTAGATATTAATAAACCCAGGTTAATAAAGTATAGTAGTATAGTATAACCTCAGCTAAGAGCAATGGCATAGCAAAAGGAAAGTGTGGAAGCAGGGAACATTCCTGACAGAAAAGAGTATTTTACCACAGAACGCTGATGCACGGTGATTATAAAGAAGCTTAAATTCTCTATGTAAAATTTACCTCCTTATTCTCTTACAAGGAGTAATGCCTCTATATCAGGGCAGACTGCTCCCAAACACTACTCTCTTTGATATATAACAAGAGAATTATCAAATGACAGAGAGACAAAAAGAAAAGACACATAAGACAACCTGTTTCCCCAATATGCTACTAAGACAACAAGGAAGCTCTAAGAAAAAAAGCAATAATCTCTGATTCCAAAGCTTACAACTGCCAATTAACCATGATGGATTCAATGACCACACACATCTCTGCTAAATCCTTACCAAAATAAGAGTGAAAAAGATTTTTAAGTGTGTATATATATATATATATATATATATATATATAAAAAAGAGATGAATAGATTAAAAGAGGAAACCACAGCAAATGAGTCTATAGACCTAAAAAAGGTCTATAAAATTCTATAAGACAGCAGATGGAGCAGTGATATGATAAACTGTACTTCCAAAGAGGGCTACAATGATATGTCTTATCCCATATGCTCTTTTGCAATGAGACCTTGTCACTCCCTCATCAAAAGTAGGAATCTAGGTGCCCTCCGCATGGATCTGGGTTGGTCCTGTGATTTGTTCTGACCCAAAGAATGTGCCAGAAGTGAGGCCGTGTAACTTCTAAGATTCAAATACCCTGAGAGCACCAATGTTGTGAGGAAGCCCAAAATAGCCTCATTGAAAGAGAAAGGCCACATGAAACAGCACCAAGGAACCGGATATGTGATTCCTTCTTAGACCAGACCAGCTACCAGCTGAATAGAACTAAGAGAATGATCCAAGTCGAGGTTCTGTGGGGCAAAAGAAACAACCTCCTAGCCAAAACTTTCTGAGTTGAGGTCAGAAACAGAGTCCTGGAAAAAGTCTGGCTCATAGTGACCTCACTGAGCCTGCAGACCCACCTAATAGTCTTGTCTCTCTCCACTCCCCAAGTTTATAACTAGAATTTTTTTTATCTGGCAGTTAGAATAACTCCCACAAAGGAACCTATGTGGTAAAAGCTGTCATAGTGGAAAAAGTCAAGTGGAAACCTCTGAAATTGCCCCATTCCCCAGAACAAGATAGTAAATAAAAGACAACATTGCTTTTCCAAAGAGGCAAAGAAGCCAAGACTAGGGCCGCCAGTAAAGGCTTAAAAGTATGCAGGGGTGACAGTCCTTCTCATGCATCATCTGCAAAAATCAGACGGATCCTAAAAAACGACTATAGACTGTCATACACTTAACCAAATTTTAGCTCTGGGCACAGCTGCAAGTCCCAGACATAATATTGTTGAAGGAATGATTAATTAAGCTTCAGGTATTGATTTGGTGAATGTATTCTTTTCCATTCCAGTTACTAAAGTAAAAAGTACAAGAAACAGTTGGCAGTTGTGCAGGACAATATTAACTTACAGTTTTGCCTAAGGGCTATTGCAACTTTCTCAGTCTCTACCATAATATAACTTGAAGCCATCTAGACCACCTAAGACATTACGTATGTATTTTGCTGACTGAACAGAATGAACAAGAGAATGAGCAAGGAGTGGCTGGTACCCTGGAGTCTTGGGTAACACACTTGAACTCCTGGAAGTGAGATATTAACTCTATGAGGGCTCAAAGACCTGCCACTTCAATGTTTTCGGGGGTGCAGTGTCAGAAGTATTACAAAACATCCCTTCAAAAGTAAAAGACAACTTTTGAGACTTCAGCTTTCATTCAAGATGGAATAAGAGGGATTGGACTTACCTTCCATCTAAAACAACTAAAAATCATAATAAATAAATGAAACATTTTTCAAGAGGTAAGACATTACGAAAAAAAGACAGTGGCATTTGAGAGAGGGGAAACGAATGAGGTGATTCATATAATTATCATACCTTACTACCTGGTTGTATCTTGAGAAGAAGTAGCTGGCCACCTGCAGAGTAGAAGGTAGCTCAAGTTTGCAGAGCCAGACAGAGAGAGCGCATACTACACAGAAAGAAAGAATGTTCTGAAAACCTACAGAAGGTCTCACTTGAGTCTAGTTTGAGTACTGATCTTTCCATGTACATGAAGAAATACCTCAACTCAGGGAAAGAACCATCTGAAAGGATTAGAGTAGTGGTCCTCAATCAAGACTGATTTTGCCCCCTGGGTGACATAGTGATATCTGGAGACATTTGGGGTTGTCATAATTTTCAGAGGGGAAGGCGGGGCACTACTAGCATCACGTGACTATAAGCCAGAGATGCTGCTAAATATCCTATGATGCCCAAGACAAGGCCCCAGAATAAAGGATTCTCTGGGCCAAAACATCTACAGTTCTGAGGTTTAAACTTCTTGGATTAAAGGGAACAATACCCAAAACTCACACAGGGACCAGAAGAGTTACTATTCCCACCAGGGAGAGTGGAAAAATCTCATAATTCAGAATGCATTTAGTAGAGTACTCAAAAGCCTTTGGATTCAGTACTGGGCAAAATTAACACTGCACTAAATGCTACTCTGGTGCTACGTAGCATAGCTCAAAAGAGAGCCCCAAAGGGTCATGAGATTTCCAAATTACCTGTGTCCCAGAAGAATATTTACAGGAAATAAAATATACCCAGCACATAAAAAAGTAAAATTCACAATCTCTGGTACTCCATTAAAAATCACCAGGCATGAAAAGAAACAGGAAAAATGACCCATAAGGAGGAGAGAAAAAATCAAAACCAACTCAGTAATTACCAGATAACAGAATTAATACAAAAAGATATTTAAAAACTTACTGAAACTATATTCCATATGTTCAAGAAAATATAGAAAAGATTAACTATATAAGAAGGGACACTAAAAAAAAATTCCAGAGATGAAAACAACACTGAGATGTAAAATACACTGGATGGGATAAGTGACACATTAAGACACTGTAGAAGAAAAGATTTAAAAACTTAAAGACACAAAAATAGAAATAAAAAATAAAATACATGGGGAAAGGAGATCAAGATGGTGGAGTAGGAGGATTCAGAGCTCACCTCCCCCAATGAACACATCAAAAATACATCTATTGTACATGTGGGGCAACTCTCACTGAAAACAAACTGGAGACTGGCAGAAAGGCTCTTATACAACCAAGGTTGTAATGAAAGATCCACATGAAATCAGGTAAGAAAAGAGGAGAAGCAATCAGGTGAGGACCTGTGCCCCTAGGAGGGGATACAGCAGAGGAGGGGGACTGCATGGGCTCAGAGACCCTCCCCAAACAGTGAGGGGTGTGAACCACATATTAGGAAACCCAGCCCTGGGGTCCAACACCAGAAAGATAAGTCCTCTTCTTGGCTGACTTGAAGACCAGTGGGACTAGCTGGGGCTGAGAGAAATCTAGACGTTGCTAGTGAAGAGCACCCACGTGCTTGGTTTCTCTCAAAACAGGGTGGAGAAAGCAACTGAAAATGCCAGGTACTTTAGCTGGCTTCCTGCATCTGCCCAAACGTGCACCCTGGCTCATGCTGAGGGCCGCTTCAGCCCCTCTTGCTCCATGGCACAGCTCCCCACTAGGGTGAAGGCTGCCATAGCCAAGTAGAGTAGACAGCTGTGGCAGACAGAGCCAGCCCAGACCCAGCACTGCATCTGAATGGGGTGAGGGCAACCATTACTGGCATTCGTGGGGACAGCAGATCAGAAGCAGTCTGGAATTCCAGTGTGCTGGGACTGCCCCAGTGTGCACCTTGACCCACATCGACTGCCCACTCTGGCCTCTCATGGTCCAGCACTGCTACCCTCTGGGGTGAAAATGCCGAGGTTGCTGGGGGGGAGCACACACTTAGAGAAAATGGAACCAGCTCAGATCTAACCTTCAGGACTTCTGCTCTCGAACACTTGAAACTTGGGACAAGGATGCTGATTCCTGCCACTTGTATTTAACATAGTATTGGAAGTCCTAGTCACAGCAATCAGACAAGAAAAAAAGACATAAAAGGCATCTAAATTGGAAGAGAAGAAAAACTGTCACTATCTGCAGATGATGTCATATTTTATATAGAAAACTCTATAAAATTTCCACCAAAAAAACTATTAGAATAAATGAATTCAATAAAGTTGCAGAATATAAGATTAATATACAGAAATATGTGGCTTTTCTATACACTCATAATGATGAACTATCAGAAAGAGAAAGCAAGGAAACAATTGCATTTGAAACTGCATGAAAAGAATAAAAAATATAGGAATAAACTTGACCAAGGAGGTGAAAGATCCATATGCTGAAAACTATAAAACACTGATAAAGGAAACTGAAGATGATACAAAGAAATGGAAAGATATCCTGTGCTCATGGACTGGAAGAATTAATATTGTTAAAATGTCCATACTGGGCTTCCCTGGTGGCGCAGTGGTTGAGAGTCCGCCTGCCGATGCAAGGGACACGGGTTTGTGCCCCGGTCCGGGAAGATCCCACGTGCCACACAGCGGCTAGGCCCGTGAGCCATGGCCGCTGAGCCTGCGCGTCCGGAGCCTGTGCTCTGCAACGGGAGAGGCCACAACAGTGAGAGGCCCGCATACCGCAAAAAAAAAAAAAAAAAAAAAAAAGTCCATACTGCCCAAAGCAATCTACAGATTTAATACAATCCCTATCAAAATACCCATGACATTTTTCACAGAACTAGAACAAATAATCCTAAAACTTATATGGAACCACAAAAGAACCTGAATAGCCAAAGCAACCTTGAGAAAAAAGAACAAAGCTTGAGGTATCATGCTCCCTCACTTCAGACTATACTATAAAGTAACAGTAATCAAAACAGGATGATACTGGCTCAAAAAAAGGACACATAGATCAATGAAATGGAATAGAGAGCCCAAAAATAAACCCACATACCTATGGTCAATTAATCTAAGTTAAAGGGGGCAAGAATATTCAATGGGGAAAAGACAATCTCTTCAGTAAGTCATGCTGGGAAAACTGGACAGCTACATGTAAAAGAATGAGATTAGGACATTTCCTCACACCATATACAAAAATAAACTCAAAATGGATTAAAGACCTAACTGTAATACCTGAAACCATAAACTCCTAGAAGAGAACATAGGCAGAACACTCTGACATAAATCACAGCAATATTTTTTTTTGTATCCTAAGGCAACAGAAACATAAGCAAAAATAAACAAATGGGACCTAATTAGACATAAGA
Organism: Grampus griseus; assembly: GCF_964374135.1. Lineage (NCBI taxonomy): Eukaryota > Metazoa > Chordata > Mammalia > Artiodactyla > Delphinidae > Grampus > Grampus griseus. Next base: position 108,405,566 of record NC_139019.1, read on the forward strand.
GCTTTTGCACAGCAAAGGAAACCATCAACAAAACAAAAAGACAATTGACCGCTGAATGAGAGAAAATATCTACAAATGATATGACCAACAAGGTGTTAATATCCAAAATATATAAACAGCTCATATAATTCAGTATCAAAGAAACAACCCAATGAGAAAATGGGCAGAAGAAAAAGACATGAAAGACATTTTTCCAAAGAAGATATACAGATGGCCAAGAGGCATATGAAAAGATGATCAGCATCACTAATCATCAGAGAAATGCAAGTCAAAACCATAATTATATACCACCTCACTCCTGTCAGAAAAGCTATCAGCAGAAAGATCACAAATAACAAATTCTGGCAAAGATGTGGGGAAAAGGGAGCCCTAGTAAGGAAAGGGAATATAAATTGGTGCAGCCACTATGGAAAACAGTATGGAGCTTCCTTCAAAAACTAAAAATAGAACTACCGTTAAGATCCAGCAATTTCACTTCTAGGCATACATCTGAAGAAAATTAAAACACTAATTCAAAGAGGTACATGCACCCAATGTTCATAGCAGCATTATTTACAACAGCCAAGATACAGAAGCAACTAAGTGTCCATCAACAGATGAATGGATAAAGAAGACGTAATATGCGTACGTATGTGTGCGCTCACACACACACACATATATACACACAATGGAATACTGCTCAGCCACGAAAAGGAATGAAATTTTGCCATTTGTAATAACATGGATGGACCTGGACAGTATTATGCTTAGTGAAATAAATCAGACAGAGAAAGACAAATACTGCATGTTATCACTTATATGTGGAATCTAAAAAGTAAAACAAATGAATACATATAACAAAACAGAAACAGACTCATGGATATAGAGAACAAACTACTTGTTACCAGTGGGGAGAGAGGCAAGATAGGGGTAGGAGATTAAAAGGTACAAACTACTAAATATAAAATAAATAAGATACAAAGGTACAGCACAGGGAATACAGCCAATATTTTATAATAACTTTAAATGGAGTATAATCTACAAAAATACTGAATTGCTATGTTGTATGTATGATCTAACACTGCATAATATTGTAAATCAACTATACTTCAATTAAAAATATAAATAAATAAAACACAGGTAGAAAATATGGAAAAAATATCAACAGAGCACAAAAATGTGAACAGTAGGACAGGCATCAACTTTAAGCAGGCCTAACAGAAGTATAACTGGAGTCACTGTGAAGAAGACAAAGAACAAAAAAACAATTTGGAGAATGGTGGAAAATCTTCCATATTTGATAAAAACTATAAACTTGCACATCCATGAAGCTCAACAAAACCCAAGCACAAGAAATATGAAATAAACAACAGCAAAGATCATAATCAAATTGCTTAAAAAAATGATAAAATTATAAAAGCAGCTAAAGAAGATAAATTACACAGCGAGATCATTAGAATACAGAATAGTCAGAAACAACGCAATCCAGACAACACTGTAGTAACACCTTTAAAGTCACAAAAGAAAAAAACTATCAATCTAGAATACTATTCCCAGAAAAATACCCTTCAAAGAGGAAGGCAAAATATTTTTCATATATACAAAGGTTGAGTCAATCACCAGCACACCTGCTCTATAAAAAATGTTAAAAGTCATTCATAAAAGAAGAACACAATACAAGATGGAAATCTGGAGCTACACAAAGGAATGAAGAAAAACTGGAAAATGGTAACTACATGGGTAAATATAAATCTTTTTTCTAATTATTTAAAAGACAATTGACTATTTAAAGAAACAGCAACGACACCAATGAATTATGAGGTTTATTTATGTGTGCAAGTAAAATGCATCACAACAGCACAAAGGCCAGGAGGTAAAAATGCAAGTATAGTATTGTAAGGTTCTTATATAAAAAATAGTATAATATCACTTGAAGGTTGATTGTGATAAGTTTAAGATGTATACTATAAACCTTAATAAATTTCACAGTTTGTAGATTCTTTTGGATTTTCTACATATACAGTAACATCTCCTGTGAACAAGACCACTAGTATTTCCTCCCCAATCTACATATGTACATACTTTTTTTCCCCCCCTAGCTTTAATGCATGAGCTAGAACTTCCAAAACAGTGGTTGGTAGGTGTAGTCATATACTACAAACACAGCTGCTGGGGCCCCACCCTTTGAATTAAGAGTCATCATAACCTGGTCAGACACCCACAAAATGCCTATCCCATGGAAATGTGCTTGTTATTTTCTAACATCAAGACAATTTTGTTTTAGTGGCAAACAAGGTCTGAAAACTGGAAAGGTTATGTCTTAACAAACAGAATTAGAAATCCATAACTTGACCTGCCCAATGAGTGTAGGCTAGAGTCCAGGAGTCCCAGAATTTCCTGAGATCCTCAACTGAATTATGTCATATCATTTCCTCTGTTTTCAAGTCAGAGGACATCTCTGGTACATCACTGATGATGCCATGAATAGCTGACAAAGAATTAGGAATTCACTTTTCCATTTTAAAGTCTAAGTGAGAACATAATTTACAAGTTTTGAAATATACACATGGTTCTCCAGTTCTCTGCCTGAAGAAAGTCTGACAAAGTTGATGAACTATAGATTCTAAAAGTCCTTCAAATTATCTAAAAGTTTGCCCTCTATTTGTCTCCAATCTTTGACAATTTGGCCATTTTACACGCAGTTCTCCAACAGCATCTATAAATGGTGACTGCATGGATCTGAATAGAAGTATTAGGATTACTCCTATCCAGGGTTGGCAAACTTTTTCTATAAAGGGTCAGATAATAAATATTCTAGGTTTTCTGGGTCATATGGTTTTTGTCACAGGTACTAATCCACTTTGCCTTTGTAGCATGAAAACAACCAAAAAAAAAAAAAAAATGTAAATGAATGGGTGTGGGCACATTCCAATAAACCTTTATTTGCAAAATAGTTGGTAGGCTAATTTGGTTCCCAGGCAATACTCTGTCAACTCCTATTGCATATGGTCAAAATATCTAACAAAGAAGTCAAGCCATGAATAAACACCTCTTTAGCAAATACCTCAACTTATGAGTTTTGGTGGAAACTGAGTATATCAGATTTTCACTTTTCCAACCTTCCATAAAACTATGGCACAGGCAAATGACCCAAGCACTACCAATCACATATACTCATCATAAACTGTTAATCTAGTGATACCGAGAAGCAAGAACTATCCAGAATCCACTTTGGCAGCTAGTGGTTGAAGGGTCTGTGAACACATGCAGTGTACAGTATAGATGTTCAGCAGTGCAAGCTGTGTTCAGTGCTAGCAGCAGTAGTATCTTTACCAAATATGTGATAAAGAGTATGGATCATAGTTGTCTAGCCCCAAGTCTATTTCTCCAGCACTCCCAACAATTCTGTAGCTACCCACTATCCTTTTAATAAATTCCTTTTCTTTAAATTGACCAGAATTGGGTTCCGCTACGTGTAAGTAACAACCCTGAAAGACCTTTACAGTAGCACCATCAGCATCACTTGGGAACTCGGCAAAAAATGCAAATTCTCAGATTCCATCCCAGACCTAGTGAATCAGAATCTCTGGGAGTAAGACCTAGCTATCTGTGGTTTAATGAGCCCTACAGGTGGTTCTGATGCACAGAAAGTTTAGAACAAGTGGCTTATTGGTAGGATCTATGCCACTCGGGTTATCTGGCTGATAACCTATTAATGAGGAGGAACGCAAGCACTGAGATGTCCAGTAAATCCTGGTCCCTCCAGTGCACCTGGTTTTAGGGTCACAAGATGTTAAGCATTTATGAAAGGACAGAAAATAATCTCCCAGAACAAAGGATGGTTGTAGTAGCAAACTGATTCTCTCATGTGATGTGAGTGGTTATGGTTTTGGTTTACGCAGGACAGCAAGTATTGATAGTTGTTGACTGTGTAATGCTGGTCTTAGAAAGGGGTTTCTTCGAAATTGAGTTATTTGCATTGAGGTGGATGGACCTAGAGACTGTCATACAGAGTGAAGTAAGTCAGAAAGAGAAAAACAAATACCGTATGCTAACACATATATATGGAATCTTAAAAAAAAATGGTTCTGAAGAACCTATGGGCAGGACAGGAATAAAGACACAGACATAGACAATGGACTTGAGGACACGGGGAGGGGGAAGGGGAAGCTGGGACGAAATGAGAGTGTGGCATGGATATATATACAGTACCAAATGTGAAACGGATAGCTAGTGGGAAGCAGCCACAGAGCACAGGGAGATCAGCTCGGTGCTTTGTGACCACCTAGAGGGGTGGGATAGGGAGGGTGGGAGGGAGACGCAAGAGGGAGGGGATATGGGGATATATGTATACATATAGGTAATTCACTCCGTTATACAGCAGAAAGTAACACATCATTGTAAAGCAATTATACTCCAGTAAAGATGTTAAAAAAAAAAAAAAGTGTTAATTCCTGCCTGGAAAAAAAAAAAAAAGAAACAGGTTTCTTGTGGTTTCTGTAACAATTATCTCTGAGACAGGCTAAAGGTACTGCACTATCTGTTAGGCTTTTGGTATGTCCAAGATCAATAAAAGCTATTATAGAAAGCCAAAACAAACAAACAACCCTGACAGAGGCAGACTGGAAATCTTGCAGATATTTCTTGGTAATAAAAAATTTAAATGCTATATTCAAAGTGACGTTAATTATTTAGTGTGCACTTGAAAGCTGTTCTACTCAACGTGAAAGAGGGAAATCATGAGCAAGATGAAAAAACTCAGAATTTATGACATTCCAGATCAGTTAACACCTAGATCAGCCACTGGTTCTGTAACTACAAAATATTGCAGAAATTATCCAGGGGTATTAGAAGAACAAATACCAACTCAGGATTAGAGAATAAAAATAATAAGTTCTACTTGGGCAAAAAGAAGGTGAGGAAGCGGTGATGACTCAGCGCTTCCTAAAACATATCAGCCATACCCTCTCAGCCAGTCAGTTACATGAGTGAAGGTAAGCTGAGGTGGGGGAGACCACTGCCATCCTACAAACTGCCCTTCAAGTGATCCATACCTAATGCATTCACTGTAGGCATATTCTATGACTTTTCAATTTCACTGTTAAATGAAATATTCAATTCATATTTGCAGCTCTGTATGTATGAGGAATTAATAATTCTGCTAAGTATACACTTCTAATTAAGCACTTTGGGATTTCTAACCCCTTCGTCAACACTGTACCAAGCAGTACGCTTCTCTCAGCAACTCCATCTCTCAATTCGGCTGACTGCTGCTCTACACATGCTTATAAAACCAACCAAAACTTGGAAAACTCAAAGTGGAATGCTTAGAGCAATTTTGAATTTTTTGTTTCTCAAAGTCTAAAACTAGTTTATTTCTTACCTATGATAGGCTTAAGTCATCACATACAACTTTCAATACAACATCAAGTATCTAAAACACTCATTAACCAAGATATTTTACTCGTTATCCCAGCAATTTTAACAATTAAAAAACTCTCAGGATGGATCTCTATGGTTAGTACAGATTCAATCCCAAGATATACATATTCTGCAGCTGTAGTTGTATAATCAAAACTTATGCTGAAGAATCTTCCCCAAATTATCGTTAGGCTGCCTTCAGCCTAACAGTGTGGTTAAAAACTTGGACTGTGGAGACAGCTGTGTTTTCAAGTTCTGCCTCTATCAGTTACTAACCACGTAACATTGGATAATTTGCTTAACATTTATTTTTTGTACAACAGGAATGACAAACTGCTTCCTTTTAAACATAAAATAAAATAATACCTATTAAATGTGTAGCATGGACACTATCACATGGTAACAAATGTGTATTATAAAATTACAAAACAAAGGTTAAATTATGTTCAGCAGACAATTAAAGCTATTTTAAAGATTTTCAACAATATCTCCAAGTTAACAAGCCCATACATTAAACACAGAACTCCATTCCATTGGTTTTATCATCCGTGAAGGTGTAAATATATTCTGCAAAATGGCAATAAAGGGCTATATAACACTTACCACACCTGGAGCCCAGACCATGGATTCTAAATACCATTTCCTACTAAAAGGAACCCAGGTTCCTCAGATATTCGGTTGGCCAAAAAGTTCCTTTGGCTTTTAAGTAAAAATAAAATACACATTTTTCATTTTCACCAAGAACTTTGTTGAACTATGTATTCACTGTTTTGTTCCACTGCCTTCTGCCATTTTTCAGGCAACTTCATAATTCCATCTTCCCAAAACTTTTTATCTTTTTGAGCAAAGAACTGTTCCAGGTGCCTTTTACAGTCTTCCAGGAAATGGAAATTTTTTCCATTAAGAGAATTTTGTAAAGACCGAAATAAATGGAAATCTGAAGGTGCCATGTCTGGTGAACACGGCAGATGAATCAGAACTTCCCAGCCAAGCTGTAACAGTTCTTGCCTGGTCATAAAAAAAATCATGTGGTCTCGTGGTATCCTGATGGAAGATAATGCGCTTTCTGTTGACTAATTCTGGATGCTTTTCGTCGAGTGCCGCTTTCAGTTGGTCTAACTGGGAGCAGTACTTGTTGGAATTTCTGGTTTCCTGGAAGGAGCTCATAAGAGAGGACTCCCTTCCAATCCCACCATATGCACAACATCACCTTCTTTGGATGAAGATCGGCCTCTGGTGTGGTTGGTGGTGGTTCATTTAGCTTGCCCCATGATCTCTTCTGCTCCACATTATTGTACAGTATCCGCTTTTCATCTCCCATCACAATTTGTTTTAAAAATGGAACATTTTCATTATGTTTAAGTAGAGAAGCGCATACGGTAATACAGTCAAGAAGATTTTTTTCGCTTAACTTATATGTGGAACATCAAAGTGATTCACATAACCAAGCTGGTGCAAATGATTTTCAGTGCTTAAGATCTGGATATCTTGAATATGTCGGCTATCTCCAGCATGGTATAACGTTGATTGTTCTCAATTAATGTCTCGATTTGATCGCTATCAACTTCAATTGGTCTACCTGACCGTGGAGCATCGTCCAGCAAGAAATCTCCAGCACCAAACTTCGCAAACCACTTTTGACATGTTCGATCAGCCACAGCACCTTCTCCATACACTGCACAAATCTTTTTTTGTGTTTCAGTTGTGTTTTTATCTTTCTTTAAATAATAAAAGCATGATATGCCAAAAAAGTTGTTTTCTTCCATCTTCAATATTAAAATGGCTACACAAAAATTCACCAATTTTGATGTTTTTTTAAAAATGCACGCTGACATGACAGCTATCACAATACAATCTAACAAAATTGTTTCACATGAAGATAAAGACAACTAAGCGAGCCATCTTACGGAAAACACCGAACGAACTTTTTGGCCAATCCCATAAACAGCTGATTTCAGTAGTAGAGCAAGAAAAGTAAAAGCCTGGAACACCTTTTTGGGCCAGAAAGTAAAGTATTACTTAAAGACTACTGGCTCACGCCAAAAGCAGCTGACTTAGAAAGGGCTCCCAGTGGCTAAAGTTGGGGCAACCTAAGAATCAAAAAGAACAATGACAATATTAAAAATACAAAAATAATCCTTGAATTCAGTGATTTTTTTTTTAGAGAAAGAGGAGAGGGGCAAGTGGGGAAAGTTCTTCTATACAGAATACCAGCTAATTAATGGAGAAGTAATAAACAACCTACACTTTCTACTGCACACTGAACACTTTCACCTGGGTGACTCCTCAGCAACTCAAGTGCAAATATCCAAAGTTAAACTGATTATCTGCATCCCTAGCTGTGTCTTGCTCCTCGGTTCCCTGATTTAGGTGACAGTACTCACCTTCAATGGCTCTGGTAGGAAATCTATCAATCCTACTTTCTAAACATCTCTGCTCACCATCTCTACTGGAGCAATTTAGGGATTCATTATTTCTTACTGGATAACAGAAAACAGCCTTCTTGCCTCTAGTCTGGCCCCCTGTAATCCATTCTTCAGAGTGCTGCCAGTGTGATCTTTCTAAAAAGAAAATGCAAACTCCTTAACAAGGAGAACACAGCCCTTCATGTTCTGGATCCTGACCATGCCTGCAGCCTCACCTATTTTACTACTTATTCTTGTCCCAATGTTCCAGCTACGCAGGCAACTTGCATGTTCATACCAAGCTCATCTTGTGGCCTTGGAAAATGCTGTTCCCTTTTCAGGAAACACACATTGTTCCTTCTTCACCTAACTTTTATATATTCAAATCTATACTCATGTCAGGGTTCCCTTTTCTAAAACAATTTGAATGACACCTACCTACCCTTTACTCCTGTCTCCCAACAGCCCTCCTACAAAACTCCTGAGCACCTGATATGTGCAACTATCACAGTACTTAACCAGGCTGTATTTTGTCTGTGTACTTGCCCATCTCCTCCCCTAAGAACTTTAAACTTTTATCCCTAGCACTTAAAAACAGGACTTTAAAAATATTTACCACACATTCATCAGGCAGTCTTCCACAAAAAAAGCATGCATTCAACTCTGCCTCAGAGTCATTTAAGGAGCTCATAAGCAATCCAAACTTCAGTTGCCACTTATAAACTCTTTTCTAAAAAATATACTATGATGAAGCCTTCTCGTATTAAATGAATGCTTTTAAGAAACCAAACTAGAACAGGCTACCATCCTCTGAAAACAAGTTATAAAACAGAATGGTATATAAAAAAAATCACATATCAAGCACACCTGTTTTCATTCTACACAAAACTTGAGAATTATAAACTTCCATTAAATTGACACAGGCACCTTAAAGTATTATACTTCATATAGTACAGTCACAATTAAATGAGAGACATTTATTTAGGAAAATATTAGGTCTCTATATAGATGTCAGTAAAAAAACACAGTTCAAAGCTTAAAATGTAACCTAAAGTTCACTGATAAAGAGAAAGCAGTGGGGCACTACTGGACTGAGGAAGTGACTGATGAATCATGTGACCTTGAGCAAGACATTTTACCTCTCTCAAGTTCAGTTCCTTTATCTGTATGCAACCCATTTCACTAGCTCTTGAACCATCAGCTAAAGTATTTTTGGAAGAGCTACATATACATACGTTCACAAATACATGCTAGGTGGTGCTGCTACTTCTGCTATGTACTAAGTATCCTGTCCAACAAGTCCCACTGCCTCTGCCACATGTCAAAGCCAGAAGCCCTAGGGCTGCCAAAATTTCAGTTTGGGGCAAAGTAGTGGAGAATGTCTGGTAGTACTGAACATCAAATGGGGGCTGCTTATGCCTCCATAACCTCAAGTTCTTAATAAAGTGGCTCATTCAGTTTTTATTTACAGCGAGACCTCAGTTTATACAGGCCAGTTCAAGGTAAAGCCAAATGATAACTACAATGTTACATAGCTCACAATCCTACATCCCTTTCAAAGAACATGACTTTGTCAGTCAAGTTCACCATGCCTGGCTGCTCCTCCTCTTTGCAGAATTCTCTCTCAGGGAAGATCCTCATCTCTCAAAAACAAGATTTTATGGTGTCTAAACTCCTGAATGGCCACAGTTTTTTTTTCTCAAGTTGGGAATCTCCAATACATGTAAAATGAGGTGTCATGCAAAAGAACCGTCTAATAAAGGCCCCATCCAGATCTAGTATTCCCCTTCTATACAGTTTAGCTTACAAATGAAGGTCAGAGGGGCCCAGAAGCATAAATAAGTTCTCTTATTTTCCAAGGAACCCTCTGAATGTGCATCTGCTGTGGAAAAGCACAACAGAATCTTTGTTCTGCCACCCTCAAGGATGCACACAGTGACTCACTCAAAAACGACTCCAAGTACAATGGTGCATTTTCGCCAATTAAGAAAAAATCTCTACAAGTGTACACTTAAAAACCAATACTCTAAATTCTGAAATAGATTAACAAATAATTACAAGAATACTAAAGTTTACATTCTTTCAGTCCAAGTTCCCTCTTTAACTTTTGGTAACAAAAATAAGCTATTTTTTGTTTGTTTTTTAACAAAACCCTTTTCTGGATTGTGAATAGGCAATTACATTAACATCTAGCTGAGCATGAAATATTTGCCCAGCAGAAGTTTTAAGCCACCTGGTTAAAAACACATGAAAAGTTAAAACTGGCATTGCAGTTAAAACTGGAAATGTGTTTCAAAGCCATATAAAAAAGAAGTTCCTGTTTCAAGGTATGACTTAAGTTCCTCTCTCTGAACTGTCTCTGAAGAACTGCCAGGTAAAACACATAGTTTCTTTATGGTAATTGTACATTATTCTTATTTTAATAAGAGGATATTAATGGCAAATTTTGCCATTGTGCCAAACTTCATCAGTCTTTTTTCCCCAGCACTTCAAGTATCAGACCAACAAAAATCACTACTAGAAAAATAGGGGAACAGTATTTTTCAGATTCCTTTTCTCTTTAAAGTCATTTGCGCTACAAATATTTGGCTACCTACTATGTAACAAGTATTGCATGATGGAAACTGGGAGATAAGGAAATAGTCACTGTCTTCAAGGAGCTTACAGTCCAGCCAGAGAGACAAACATGCCAGTAATCATAACACAGTACAGTAACTGCTATGGCAGAGGAAGAGACACAGAGAAGGAGTGGAAGATGAGATTTCAGTGAGGAGTCTGGATTTGTCAAATGAGAGGATGGTGTTCTAGACAAAGGAAATAGCAAACTAATATGTATGGCTACATTTATTGAGTGCTCATTATGACTGGTACTTTGCTAAATAAATACTTACATATATTATCTTATTCAGTCCACGTAACAATCCCCCAAAGATATTCAATCTTAAAGTTAGGTAACTTTCCTAGGGTCACTCAAATTCTCAGTGCTAGAGCCCAGATCTGAAGTAGGCTTGTCCAAATCCAAATCCAAATTCCAGGGCCCTAAACACTTTCCCACCCTATATAAAGCACACAGAAAGAATATGGCACAATGGACAATGCTTCTAATCTCTGTCTATATATTAGAATTACTTAAGGAGCCTTCTATAAATACCAATGCTTGATACTCCATTCCAGAAGGTTCTAATTCAAGAAATGAAGGGTGGGCCTGGGCATTAAAAAAAAAATTCCCCAGGTTGAAAACATATGTAGCCCAGGTTGAAAAGTACTGTGTTAGGATATTTACATTTCTCTAATAATTAGTGATATTGAGCATCTTTTCATGTGTTTGTTGGCCATCTCTATGTCTTCCTTGGAGAAATGTCTATTTAGGTCTTCCGCCCATTTTTTCAGTGGGTTGTTTTTTGATATTGCGCTGCATGAGCTGTTTGTATATTTTGGAGATTATTCCCTTGCTGGTCTCTTTGTTTGCCAATATTTTCTCCCATTCTGAGGGTTGTCTTTTCATTTCGTTTATGGTTTCCTTTGCTGTGAAAAAGCTTTTAAGTTTAATTAGGTCCCATTTATTTTTTTTTAATTTTCATTACTCTAGGAGGTGGGTCAAAAAGGTCTTGCTGCGATTTATGTCAAAGAATGTTCTGCCTATGTTTTCCTCTAAGAGTTTTATAGTGTCCGGCCTTACATTTGGGTCTTTACTCCATTTTAATTTTATTTTTGTGTATGGTGTTAGGGAGTGTTCTAATTTCGTACTTTTACATGTATCTGTCCAGTTTTCCCAGCACGACTTATAGAAGAGATTATCTTTTCTCCATTGTATATTCTTGCCTCCTTTGTCATAGATTAGGTGACCATAGGTGCGTGGGTTTATCTCTGGACTTTCTATCCTTTTCTATTGATCTAAACTACTATGAGGTATCACCTCACACCAGGCAGAATGGCCATCATCAAAAAATCTACAAACAATAAATGCTGGAGAGGGTGTGGAGAAAAGGGAACCCTTCTATACCATTGGTGGGAATGTAAATTGGTACAGCCACTATGGAGAACAGTATGGCGGCTCCTTAAAAACTAAAAATAGAACTACCATATTACGCAGCAATCCCACTCCTGGGCATATACCCGGAGAAAACCTTAATTCAAAAAGATACAGAAGATGTGGAGATGTGGTACATACATACAATGGAATATTACTCAGCCATAAAAATGAACGAAATAGTGCCATTTCCAGAGATGTGGATAGACCTAGAGACTGTCATACAGAGTAAGTCAGAAAGAGAAAAACAAATATCGTATAATATCGCTTATATGTGGAACCTAGAAAAATGGTACAGATGAACTTATTTGCAAAGCAGAAGTAGAGACACGGATGTAGAGAACAAACTTGTGGATACGAAGGGGGGAAGGGGGAGGGTAGGATGAACTGGGATATTGGGATTGACATACATACACTACTATGTATAAAACAGATAACTAATGAGAACCTACTATATAGCACTGGGAACTCTACCCAATGCTCTGTGGTTACCTAAATGGGAAGGAAATCTAAAACAGAGGGGATATATGTATACATATAACTGATTCACTTCGCTATACAGTAGAAACACAACACTGTAAAGCAACTTTACTCCAATAAAAAATTTTTTTTAAAAAGTACTGTGTTAGGATATTTATATAAGTAGTTTAAAATGCATGTGTTTGGGGGTGGGGGTCGATAAGGCAGAAGATAATGGAGGACTTCACATCTTTCCCATTCCCCTCAGAGCCAAACTCACAAACAGTAAACTTACTGCCTTCACTTTCTTGGGTCTGATTCTCACTTTAATCCACTGCAGTCAGGCTCTGTATTCAGTCCACTGAAACCATTCTGATGGATGCAACCCGAAGAATTTATGAGTCCTCACCTTGCTTGAACTCTCTATAGTACCTGATATTAATGATTAGGGATTTCTCTATGAAATGTCCTCCTGTAACACCACTTTTCTGTTCTCCTTCTACCTCTATAAACAATTTCTTTTCATTCTCTTTGACCGTTTTCTTTTCCTTCCCCCATCCCTTTAATATTAGAGCACCCAAAGGGTCTGCCCTTCTATTCTCACTTAGTTTTCTCACTCTGAGTATTCCTACCAATCCCATGACTTCACCTATGACCCATACGCTGTAGACTGTCAGACCAACTCAGACCCATAACCTGGTTTGACCTGAAGCTCCAAATGCTTACTGAACATCTCTATCTGTGTCTCCTGTAGAGAGCCTCAAACCCTTTCCAAAACTGAACTCTCTTTCTAGCCTAATTCTGCTCTTTAATAACGTACTCTTATACACAGTTACTCAAACGAGAAATTCAGAAATTATCTGAACTTTTGCATTACTCTGAACAGACCCAACCCAAGTCTGTCCCAACAAGCAAAAGACAGAAAAGTTTTGCCAGATTTGCCCCAGAGCTATTGCAGACACTTGAGAAGAATATAAGGACAGAGTATATCTTTGCCTCAAGTGCAGCATTTGGGGTTTGAGGCAGTTACCACAAGAGTAGGCTTGGACAGAATGAGGTGGCCAATCCAAAAGGGTAGGTGAGTCACGGTATAAAAAAGGATAAGTACATGAAGATCAAGGAAAGCCAAGAGAGGAGCTTCAAAGTCCAGTCCAGAGATAAAATGCAAAGAACCAAGATAGTTTCATAGTCCCCTTGGTTGCTGTAAAGAATACACACTGTATGATTCCACTCAAATGAAATTCAAAAACAGGCAGAACTAATTTATGGTGAAAGATGTCAGAACAGTTTCCTTTGGGAAAGCGTACTGATTGGGAGGGGCAAAGGGGGAGTTTCTGGAGTGCTGGTTATATTCTATATCATGATTTGCATGGTAGCTAAATATATTTGTGAAAATTAAGCTGGTTTATACGTAAAATCATGTGGACTTTACAGTATGTGTATTATAGTCAATTTCAAAGTTAAAAAAAAAAAAAAAAACTCTGGTGGGATGTACAAATTCCCGTTTCAACCAGTGACCATGTTGGGCCAATTTTACTTCCTCACTATTCCACTATCAAATATTCTGCTACCTTATTTCACTCCTGAACTACTGCATTTGTTTCCTATAACCAGATCCGTATCTCCTGATTTCCCGGTTATCCTGATATAATCATTAACAGTCTTGCCTTTCACACAGAAAAATATCGTGGTTTGGACAAAATGTTATTTGTTCATCCTACTGTAAACCACCCAGCCTCAAAGGTAGCCGGCCTGTGCCCTTCCCGACCCACCCCCTACCCCCCCCCTACATCTTCAACAATGCCCACAGAGTAATCTTTGTAAAACTGATCTTATTTCTGGGCTTTAAACCCTCCAATAGTTCTCCTTTATTTACAACATCCAGTCCAAATCCCTGAAATGATCCAATCCTGCTATTATACCCAGCTTCAACATTTAACATCTACCACGATGTACCATCCCCTTACACATACAAACACCCCATACACTAACTAGCCCAGTGTTTTGCAACCTTTTTTCATTATCACATCCCTCCAAAGAGTATTTTTCATAATTGCCACCCCATCTCCAATTAAATATTAAGGAATAAGACTTTGTCTGGTAGGGATGAGTTTTGTGTAGATATTACTACACAAACCATAGTAATACCTAAGATTTTTTTTTCACTCCCCCCAGAAGACCTAATTTTTGTCCCTTTGGGGATGACATCATCCCCATTGGGAATGCATGCTCTAGCCTTACAGACTGGCTTCTTGTTCTACAAATGTACCTGGCTTGTCACCATTAGTGCCTTTGCTCCTGCTGCTCGCTGCCTGGAATGACCTCCCTTCTGGATATCATCCAGACAGCTACTCACGATATCTAAGCTTTAATTTAAGGCTCCTCCAAGAAGCTTGTCCTTTCCCCACTTGCAGTTGTAAAGTACCCTATCCATTCCTTTGTCACTAGTAACCTTAACATTTTACTAATGTTTTCATGTCAGTCTCCTAAGTCACTGAGGAATAGGGACCATGTCCAATTTCTCTCTACTACCTTGGCTTTTAGTATTGTGCCTAACATATCATCTGTTAACTGAATGGATAAATTAATGTTATCATCTTCATAAGGTAACCATACATCTCAATTTGCTGGAGACAGACCTTTAATCTGTTTTCCTGGTATAAATATTAACCCACCTCTTTTAATTCTCAAAAATGATCTGGATGATAACGTATATTGCTAAGCTATCTAGGCAGCGGGAAATAATTAAATTCTGAGCAAGAATAGAAGATGATCACACCCGAGTATTAGAAAGATCACTCTAGCAATAATATGACAATAAATAAAAAGACTCAAGCAAAACTTCAGGGGTGAAACGATAAAAGTGTGAACTAGGGTAGTACAGCTGGATAGGAAGAGAGAGATTCAAGATGTAAAATCAAACAAGATTTAGTGACCAGTTAGATATAGAGAGGAAGACAGCAGGGGGAATCAAGAGTAAAAACACTAATTTCTGGATTGAGCAACTGGGGCAGTCACCAGCAGAATATTAAAGAGGAGGAATGATGATGGTTTCAATTTGAGACTAGTGATTGAAGAACCTGGAGGACAATTTACTGGTTAGATATATGAATCTGAAGGACATGGAAGGGGGCAACATGCGCTATACAGACCTAGGTGTCAGCCTATAAAAATTAACTGAAGTCACGGTGCAGAATGAGACCACCCAGGATGTACAAAATCAGCAATTCTAATGAACAGAAGTATTATCTTTTTAACATGAGGACTTTAAAAAATTAATTCTAAATTTTGTTCTCTTTAACATATTTATTGATCATTTAATATGCACAAAACATGGTATTAAGCACTTAGAGACAGAAATATAAGAGGAATAAGGTGTTCACTCCGAGGTAAAAAAGAAAGATTACAGAGAAAGAATGGCACTGAGGGTTTCCCTGGTGGCGCAGTGGCTGAGAGTCCGCCTGCCAATGCAGGGGACGCAGGTTCGTGCCCCGGTCCAGGAGGATCCCACATGCCGCGGAGCGGCTGGGCCCGTGAGCCATGGCCGCTGAGCCTGCGCGTCCGGCGCCTGTGCTCTGCGACGGGAGACGCCACAGTGGTGAGAGGCTTACTGCCAAAAAAAAAAAAAAAAAAAAAAGAATGGCAATGAATATGGACTGAGTTGAGAAAAAGCCAAATTCAAGGTCTCAGTTTTGACTGTGGCATCTTTAATTTTGGCATAACGACTCAAAATGAGTACCTTAACAGCTTTTCTTGCTTTAGAGCACTTAGCTTCCCCCAGAGTATTTAAGTCTAAAATTTTCCATTAAAAAAAAAAAAAGATCTTTGTAAGGTGGGAAAGGAAATCAGAGAACTAGCTCAGGAAAGATAATGTGCTGTGGAAGCTGAATCTACACAGTAGGAGAAATGGCCAGAAAAGTAAAAACTGTGTTAGAACACAGTTCTAAATGGCATACTTTACGAAAGTTTCCATTCTCAGTGTCTGGCTCACTAGGATTATGCTTGAGTTGATAGTTTCATGTAAGGACAACAGATGGGTCAAAATAAAAGAACCATTAATTTTGTCCCAGAAACAAACAGAAGAGTTCTTTATTCATTAATTATATGATGCAAACATCTGATTACAAGATTATAAGACACTGATTCTTATCTATTTGTATATTTTTTTATAATGCTTTGTACCCAGTACGTATTCGAGGAAAAATAAGCTGAATCAATGCTTTATCCCCTTCTATTACACACTTTATTGGCTTAGCTTCCAGGACAGCACCACTCTATCCTAGTTTTTCTTCTCCTGCACTGTTTGCTCCCATGCCTTCTCCTTTGCTGGTTTCTGCTCTTCTCCCCTGACCTTGTAGTGATCAAGTGCCCCAGGGCACTGTCTTTGGTCCTCTTCTATTCCCATGTACACTCACTACTTCGGTAATTTCACCTAGTCTCCTGACTTTCGACATTATCTGTAAGCTAATAACTATAAAATTTCTATTTCCAACCCAGTCTTCTCTTTAGAAATAATTATAAATTGTATACGCAACTCCTTACTTGACATTTCTAACAGACATTTCAAATGTGACATATTCAAAACTGAATTTCTGATCCACTCCCCTCCCCAAAACTACTCCTCCTGCAGCTTTCCCAGTCTCTTTTTTTTTTTTTTGCGGTACGCGGGCCTCTCACTGCTGTGGCCTCTCCCGTTGCAGAGCACAGGCTCCGGACGCACAGCCTCAGCGGCCATGGCTCAAGGGCCCAGCCACTCCGCGGCATGTGGGATCTTCCCGGATCAGGGCACGAACCCGGGTCCCCTGCATCAGCAGGCGGACTCTCAACCACTGCGCCACCAGGGAAGCCCTTCCCAGTCTCTTTGATGGCAGCTCAAACTCTCTTCAATGGTAACTCCAACACTCCAGTTATTCGGCCCAAAAACCTTGAAATCATGTTCGATTTTTTTTCTTCCGCAAAGCACAATCTAATCCATTAGCAAATCCTGTTGGCTAAATCCTGTTTCCATAATTGATTACTACTCACCACCAGCATTACTATCACTTTACTCTGAGTTATGATCTCTTCCCTGCTTTAATGTGATAACCTCTAACTGATGTTCCTGTTTCTTTCTACCCTTGTTCCCACACAGTTTATTCTCAACCCAGCAAGCAGCCAGAGGATGCTTAAAAAACTAGGATAACATCGTTCCTCTGCTTCAAAACATTTTGGTGGAAAACAAAACCCTCTTTCACTCAAAGTAAAAGTCAAAGAATTTACAATTTAGAAAGTCCTGCATGATAAGCTCCATCCTACACCACCACTATCACCCCTCTGACTTCATCTCTTACCACTCTTCTCCAGTCACTCAGAGCTCCTTGCTATTCCTTGAATGCATCAGACACGTTCTCATCTTAGAACTTTTGCAATGACTATTCTACTTGGAAAGCTATTTCCCCATATATCCCCATGGCTAACTCTATCACATGAATTAGACTTTAATCAAAATTCATCTCAACCAAGACACCGACTACCTTAAATTGCACCCAGTCCTTGTCCCTTACTTCCAATTCCTTTATCCTGCTCTTTAACTAGCAATTATCAGCTAACATATTATGTAACATACTTGTTTATTGTATTTATCTGCCTACTCCCCTCTCTCTTCTGTTAGAATGTAAACACCAATAGGGCATGCCTGTTTTGTTCACTGATACATCCTAGTGCACAAAATAGTGCCTTGAACTGGTAAGCTTTCAACAAATAATTGTTGAGTGAGTATATTTATAATAGACCCTTAAGAGTCCACTAAAAAGAATAAGGATCTTCTGAAAGCAGGCATGACCCTATGAGAATTTCATCAAATTATTTATCACAAATAGCTCAACACTAGGATTCAATTTATCACTTCTTTATTGATACTTCTGTACCCCGAACAAATTCTACACTCATTCAAAAGCACTGCCAATGATGGGACATCCCTGGCAGTCCAGGAGTTAGGACTCCACGCTTTCACTGCCAAGGGCCCAGGTTCAATCCCTGGTGGGGGAACTAAGATCCCACAAGCCACGTGGTGTGGAAATCAATCAACCAATAAATCAATAAATAAAAGTTTAAAAAGCACTGCCAGTGATTCAAGCAGTTAACAAGTTATGCTGCTAGATGTCAGCGCTCCAGTCTGTGTACTGTGGGCAGCTGTTTAGCATTTCCTTAAACAACGCTGCTGTTCCAGTAAAACAAGATAAAGTACTTACACAGCACACACTGGCCACCATAACTTTGTGAACAGTTTAGAAATTTTCCTAAAGCTCAAAAATAAGCAATTTCAAAGTAGGTAATTCTGTTATTAAAGAAAATTAGGATCTTCCCATTAAAATGTGAATTTATCATAAGTAATACTTAAAAGTAAAACCTACATTATACATTGTAAGCCTTGTATGATACTTTCTAATGATATTAAAACTATGGTAGATTCACCTGTTCAAAGTGAATGCTTTCAATTAACTCACAATTAACTCACAATGACCTCAAGAATTATCAGAGGAAAATTAAGACACATGGGATTACAAATGCAGGTCTTAAAAAGAGGACTGTGGAAAGTGGTAGAATTTGCTTTGTTTCTATGCAAAGATCAGGATTTCCAATAACAAAGTCTGACCCAGCAGCTACAATTACAGCTTGACTAATATCATGTCACAAAAGGTCAGCCCAAATTACTGAGACTTACTATGCAAAACATTATTAATCTGAAAAACACAAAAGTGACTTAGGAAGAACTAACCAAAGTACTTCATTTTATATATTGCAATTACACACAAGACAATCCAACAATCCATTCACATTGTTGTTAGTTTTTGCTTTTTGGTTTAGGAAACATACCACTTATTATGGAAACTTATCCAAATCAAGGAAAACCTTCCCCCCCCGCCCCCAATTTAAGCCTCTATAGGGATTGCCAAGGTTAACAGGTTTCAGTTATTTGCCCGAACACCAGCCTTCAGCTCAAGTGAAAATCATTTAACTCAATACAGCAGGTTTTGGATCCAAGCACAAAATACTGTAACATTTCCCAGCGACACACAAAAAACTACCTCCCCAGAACTTATCTTCAGATAGGCATAATTCTCCACCAGAATTCATCATCTGACTGGATGCAAAGTTTTAAACTGATCTTGAAAACTTTATCTTTCTTTAGGCAATTGAACAGCATTTCAAAGAACTTTAAGAGAAGTTATTTCTTAATAACACGGCTGTTATAGTTCACTTACAATTTTTCATAGTCTACCTATCTACGGGACAATCTCAGTCCGAGTCCCACATTTTACCCTGAGAAAATACGATTTAGTAATGGTGCTTTTTTTATCGAAAACACTGCGAAGTCACCGGCAAGGACGGGTGTGCGGGGAAGGCGGCACAGCGAGCGGGAAAGACGGTCGTCACCCGCCCGCGACAAGGGCCCGGGTCAGGGCCGGGGACTCAGAGAACAGACACCTTGGCAGCAGGTGCGAGGCTCTGACAAGGGGACAGTTGCCGCAAGTTTCGGACCGACCGAGGGATGCTGTCCGTTGGACAGCGGGAGGCGCGCCGGGCCAGCTGGCCTTACCTCGGGCGTCCGCTCGGGCGGCTTCTTCTTCAGCGCCTGCCTGGCTCCGGGGTCCACGGGTGAGTTCATGGTCGCGGCCCCGGCCCCCGTGCTCCCCAGCCTGCCCTTAGCAGCCCACGCGACAGCCCATTCACCCTAGGTAGGGGGGCTACACTCTTTTCCCCCTCCCTTGAAGAAGGGAGCTCCAGACTGCGGCGGGGACCCCGCTTTGGCAAACAAGCCTTCACACGGCCCGCCCAGGGCCTCAGCCCACGCGCGACTGGCCAGAGAAGCCCGCGCGGGGGCGGAGGAAAGGCGAGTGCGCGTGCGCAGCACGCGCAAGCGCGCAAACGGACGCCTAAGGGCGTGACTCTGCAATGACGTAAAAACTGGGGCGGTGCAGTGAAGCCTCCTCCAACCCTTCTTCGTGAGATTTGAAGAAACGTCGCGAGACATCACCCAAGCCCGTCACGGGATCCGCCTCGGAGTTGGGGTTTCCGCCGCACCAGTTTCCGGTGGGGGGGGGGGCTGGAAACGCGCTGTGACCTACTGAACGAGAATAGCGTGTTGGGGATCGAACCCGTGCGGCAGGTGTTCTGGGTGGAGAGTTCTGTTTGTGCCAAAATCCGGAAGCTCGGGGCATGGCCAAGCCCGGGGCGGAGCTCCAGGTCTGCAACTCCGACACCGCTCCCTGGGAGAACGTGCGGAAGTCGAAGCGGCCATTCGGCAAACAAGGAAGTTCATAGCTTCTCTTCCCTGTCTTCTAATAAAACGAATCTGTTGTGGAAGGGGCCCGCCGAGAAGTACCTGCCTTGTCTAAGACGGACGCCCTGATATCAGGGCAGAGGAACCGAAGTTTCGTGGCCTTGAGCAGGGGTGGGCAGCCACCGTGCCTGCAGCCAGCTCAAGAGTTACTGCTGGTTTGCGAAGTCAGTCTAGACTACGTTCACGTAACCAATGCCCAGGACAGCCTTCCCTCCGCCCAACCCCTTCTCAGGCAGCGGGCCTTAGGGTTGCCTGGCTCAGGAGTGACCACTCTCTCACTACACTTTACGTACTAGTCTGTTTCCCAACAGGCCGAATAAAGCAAATTAACATTTATTTACTAGTCCCTTGGTAAGAAAAGCCTCTCGACTACTCTCTGCGGCAGCCACACACCTGCAGAGGCTGTTTCTGCCTTAAGGTCACTAACAGAATTCCAGAATCCATCGTTCTAAACAGTCCTATGTCAGCGTACAGATAAGCCGTACAGGTTACACAGTTCCTTACTTTGGAGCCTCATAAGCATGTCCTTTCCACTGAATACATCTTAGTATTTCTTACAGCAATTGACATGGTTCCCTAAATAACTCGAAGCGATTTAAGATTATGACGTTATTCACATTAATTTTTAATGACATGGTAATAAGAAAATTATAGAGTAACAAAAGGGAAAGGAGAGTTCAGGCTGCAACATTCACCGTTTCAGGGACCTAGTAATGATGGCTGATGTTAATAAGGGTTTTGTTTTCCGTTGGTCATTCACCTTGCCCAAACTTGAAGTTTACAACATAATATTACCACATTTCGTTTTTAAGTATAGGACATAAGTCTTACCAGGGAAGTTATGACTCAGCCACTCTGGAAGGAAATTTTCAGTTGATCACAATTGTGACATTGTCACTTTCGTCATTTTTTTGTGTATAAACATATCCTCTCAAAAGTCTGCGTAAGATCACAAAAGTTATCCCTTCCATTTTTGAAGCATGTTTCCAAAGCCACATCAATATTTTGAAAAGAGGGAAAAGGCATTAAAGCATGATGACCACGAGCTTGGACTTTAGGGGCAAACATCTGTATTTGTCTTTAATAGCCCAGTTCTAGTTAAATGACTTAGTTATTTGATATTTCTAAACTTCAGTTTCCTTAACCGTAAAATGGGAATAGTAAAAGACCTATTGCTTTGGAATTCTCTTAAGATTACATGAGATAATTTACGTGAAGCATTTAGGATGTTGCCTGCACAATCCAGGCACTCTTTACTATTTCTATTACTTTACCTCTAGGAAGTGATTTCTCTAAAGCATACATTCAAATTTGAAGAATTGGATAGGTTTTTCCTTTACTGCTTTTTTTTTAATTAGAACTATTAAGAATCACATTTAAGTATTCATGAAGATGTGGAGCAACAGGAACTCTCACAAACTGCCAGTTAAGTGTCTACTGGGAAACCAGTTAGAAAAAAAAGAAGTATCTAGTAAAGCTGAAACTAGCAAGCCCACTCCTTGATATATGTCCTAAAGAATACCCAGAAAAGATGAACAAAAATGGGCACTGTTCATATTAGCCAAAAATTGGAAATAACCGAATTGTCCATCAACTATAGAATGGGTAAATTGCTGTATATTCATTCAGTGAAATACCACCTACATAGCACATGAATGAATCTCCAACATAATGTTGATAGAAAAAAAGCAAAACAAAATATGGGGTATAATTACACAAAGTTCAAACAAGCAAAACTAAAGTATATCACTTAGGGATGCATACACAAAACTATTAAAAGAGAGCAAGGAAATGTTCACGAAAATCATGTTGGAATTTACAAAAATGAGAAGGGAGAGTATTACGATCAGGATAGGGCACATGGAGGAGGGGTGGAGATCCTGAATTACTGAAAATGATTTACTTCTTGACCTAACTGATGGTTACATTAGTGTACATTTATTAATTTTATATAATACTTGACAAGAAAAAATTAAGTCTATAAAAGTAACATTAATATAGACCTTATAAGACAGCAACAGTAAAAACAGTATATTAATATCCACAGTAACTATACACACCTAAATTTAAACATATTTTCAAAATCTATCTTGTCCTTTCCTATCCTGTATTGTGCTTTGGTATGCTGAAAAAAGTGAGGAGACAGTGAGAGCTCTAATAGCTATTTTCAGAGAAAAGCCAACCTCTACGATAGGATTCACCAACATTAACATGTATCTGAAACAAAAAAGTAATGGTTCTGAATGCAAGTAATTTACTAAATTATAGGAAAACAAAAAGATGGTTAAGTCTTTAAAAAAAAAAAGTAGCTTAACTACTTACCCTACCTTAATTTTTGTCATTATACTTACCACAACCTGACAGCATAATATCTTTGTCTATCTCTTCCACCAGCAGGAAATATGTAAACTTCATGAGAAAGTGTGTGTTATTTACTGACTTATACCTGGCACCCAGACCCGTGCCCAGCACATAACAGGTGCTCAATCAATATCTTCTAAATGAACAAATTGATCTATCTAAGGACTAAGTGATTAAGAGGGGATTTTGCTTTTAAAAAGATAGACACTTGATTGCTTTCCAATGGCAAAGAAAGATATCTGGCTAGACAACTGTTCTATTATGCAAAACTGAATACTTATGAGGCACACACAATCATATGGCCATCTTTGCAGAACAACAGCAAACCATCAAAAGACTGAAGTTAAGAGCACTGGTTTTAATAGCACCTAGAATGGAGTAAGGAATTCAGATTTGGGGTATGCTGGGAAACTGAGTCACTACTAGTTGAAAACTAAGAGCACTTGCTGGCCCAATTTCTATCACTGAATAAGAATCTTTGAGGGTGAGGTCTAGGAATTAATACTTTCCAAACACTATCTAGGTGTTCCTAATATGCAACCAGGTTTGAAAACTACTTTAAACTAACTCAGGTTTTGGACTGGTCTGACCCATCTTAATTCCAACACAGTGAAGGGTATTGACTTGTGAGTGATGAAGCAAATGTATGACACAAAAGTGGCATCACAAGTTTCTTGACGAAATAATATCTTCTTTATATTTACACAACAACACTTCAACAAGGTTATTCCCTTTGAGACAATTTAGGTAACACTGCTTTTATCAATAATTTTACTTTGACTGTTGAGGTGAATATAAAGACATGTTTTGGGACTGTCCTTGTTACAATGGTCACTTGGAAAGGAAAGAATCTCCAACCTCTTCAACTTAATACTCTCCTTAAATACAGTTATACTTAGGGGAGGTCTAATCAGATAGTGCTAACCTGGGCAGAGAGCTGTCTGCAACCTGATGAAGGGATAGGTCTAGGCTCATACTTTTACGAAAAGGAGAGTCCCTTTTAAAGGAAACGTTATAAGGGGACCAAATCCTGGCGTGTTGGCAAGAAAGAAGCCCCTGACCCGAGCATATGCTTTAAGACCAGAAGTTCTCCTGAAAAAATAATGGATGGAAATTTCATCCATTTAAAAATCTCTTGCTAAAAATTTCTTTTAAAAAATTTAAAAGAAAATTCTTTACAACTCTCTTTTGGATTGCCTGTATTTTCTTTTCTTTAGGGAAGTTTCAAATCTTAACTCTACAGCAAACATGGCCAAGTCTACAGTCTGCACTATAAAGCAAGGACAAGAAGCATTACAGTCTCCAACTTCCCCCTTTCCTATCTGCCTAAGTCCTTCTCACTCAGAGTTACAATTCCCCAGCCCCCAGTGCACCTTCAGCTCATGTTTGGTCCCACTTGCCACCCGACCCCTACACCTCCTACAATGGCAAAGGCAAACAAAGAAATCTCAGGTATCTTTACAACACATCTGTCACCACATCCTAGTTGGAAACATTCTGTTCTGAGACAGGAAAGAGTATATGACCTCAGATTAAATTCTCTGTATTTCAGTTTCTCATTAGCAGAATCTATGCTTCTCAGAAATGTTGCAAGATTTCTTTAAATTTTTATCAGAGAACAGCACATATAAACACAGGTAATTATAAACCTCTAAACTATCTGATAAATGCTTCCCAAATACTTAATACTTCCTTTCTGCTTTAAAACAGTGCACTTAGTCTCTTCAGTCAAATGTAAGAGTGATAAATGTAAAATAATATAAAAACAGGCACTGCAAAAAGCCCCTGGCCTAATCCTGCCGCCTGGCGTAACTCTGCCCAAATCAACCCAACCTGAGTAAGGCAGCTTCCCAACAGCCTACTCAGGGTTGAATCACTGCTGCAGAGCAGGCGCTAAGGACTGATGGAAGAGGTGACTTCCCTACAATGCAGATGAAGATGACAGACTTGCTCAGAGGGACATGCAAATCCATGAACAGAACAGGATTAGAATCCAAACCAACAGGCCAATTTTTTGTTTAATTTTAAAGTCAGGGGCTTCCCTGGTGGTGCAGTGGTTAAGAATCTGCCTGCCAATGCAGGGGACACGGGTTCAAGCCCTGGTCTGGGAAGATCCCACGTGCCGCGGAGCAACTAAGCCCGTGCACCACAGCTACTGAGCCTGCACTCTAGAGCCTGTGAGCCACAACTACTGAGCCCATGTGCTACAACTACTGAAGCCCGCACACCTAGAGCCTGTGCTCCGCACAAGAGAAGCTACTTCTCATTGCCTTCTCAAGGCAATGAGAAGCCCGTGCACCTCAACGAAGAGAAGCCCCTACTTGCTGCAACTAGAGATAGCCCATGCGCATCAACAAAGACCCAATGCAGCCAAAAATAAATAAATAAAATAATAAAGTCAGTAGTAATTTTAATTAGAAGCAATGTTCTTGACAAGTTTACATGGCTTCTTCTAGTTTTAAATGATTGATATTCAGTTTGTTTTCACAAAAGCACTTAAAGAAAATTTCAATTTGTCATCGTGAAGATTAGGTCAAATGTAAGAATATACCATATTTTTTTGGTTACTACACTTTAACTCAAAAGAATATATGTTAGGACTTCCCTGGTGGCGCAATGGTTAAGAATCCGCCTGTCAATGCAGGGGACACGGGTTTGAGCCCTGGTCCAGGAAGATCCCACAGGCTGTGGAGCAACTAAGCCTGTGCATTGCAACTACTGAGCCTGCACTCTAGAGCCTGCAAGCCACAACTACTGAGCCCACATGCTGCGACTACTGAAGCCCGCGCGCTCTAGGGCCTGTGTGCTACAACTACTAAGCCCGCGTGCTGCAACTACTGAAGCCCGCGCCTAGAACCCATGCTCCACAACAAGAGAAGCTACCGCAATGAGAAGCCCGTGCACTGCAACGAAGAGTAGCCTCTCTCACTGCAACTAAAGAAAGCCCGTGCACAGCAACAGACCCAATGCAGCCAAAAATAAAAAAAATAAAGAATAAATGTTAAATTTCCCCCAAAATAAAATAGATAGGAGCTGTACAGCAAAGGCTGGACAGATTACCTAGCAACCATAGCACCCCAAAATTACTGAGCATTTGGAGTGTGCCAAGCATTGAGATAAATTCTTGACATTCCTTATTTCATTTGACTCTCACAACCTCATAAAGTAGATTCTACTAAGTTACCAATTCAGAAATTTAGGATTAGAGAAGGACATTATGAACAAGGTCACATGCCTAGAAGTGTCACATTTGGGAAAACAATCCAGGTGGGCCGGCACCAGAATCCATGTTACATATACCTTATTAAATGTGAAAGAAAGAACAACATCATCCATCAAATTGACATGTGTATTTATTGCACAAATATCCCCTAGAACTGGGAGGTTATTATAATACAGGCGTACATTTGAGAAATGTATACAGAACAAGAAACAAGTATTTACATTTTACATCTCCCACCATCTAAATAACTTAAAGCATAATAATCTCATAAGACATCTACCAGAAGTAGGCATTGTGTAAAATCTGTTTCTTTTTAAAGTGATCATCCCCAGTGTATGCCAATTGCAACAAAATGAAATCTGTGCTAGTATGTTTATTGCACTTAACATTTTCAAACTCAAAATTAAGACATATTAATAAAAGCCAGGAATATTTAAAATCAAACCAATTAGTTTATATACAGGAAAAATTAGTTTTAAATCTATAATGTAAAAGATCCCTTTTTCATCTCCTGTTGCAACAAATAGGTTTTTAAAATGTGTAACATATATCTATCTGTACCGTAAGAAGTTGAAAAAAATTATTTTGAACAGGCCAAAAATTCTTTTCACATTCATCATAATGATCACACTTTAAAGAAGTAGCAGCTCATTCCTTGGGCTTTGTGTAATGCAAGAATGACTATGACGAAGGAGCAGAAATTACAGAAGAATTGCAAATTATAAAACTCAGGAATCCTATAAGGATTGATGATTCTATAAGAAACTATAGGCCTTTTCCTTTCAAGCAAAGCTTAGTTTTAAGAATTACAGTAGCATGAGCCATCCATTTATTGAAGACTAGATTTCCTAAATGGTAATTTATTAGAGATTTCAAATAGATAGGACTGTGAATAGTTCAATGATTAATTTAAACAATAACACACATAAAAAAGACACTGTCTACCTGCTACATATTCTGAACTACAATTAAAAATAAAAATGTACAGTGGCCACATATGATCTTTTCTATATTCTGAATTCTGCTAAAGAGATTGATTCATAAAATTCCAAACAACAGATGAGAGAAGAACTTCATTAATGAATAGACTAAAAAAATTAAGCTAACGAAAATATATCCATAAACACTCTTTGACAGCAAGTCATCCATGGAAGACTCTGGTACTAACTGGGACCAGCTGATAGGACACAGGGGCCAAAGCAATTGCAAGCACACCAATTTCAGGTTTACATTCCATTAAAATAACCATTTCTTCTTAGTCTAGCTGGAGATTAGAGTAAGACAAAATGTGACCCAATGCTATAAATTCAAGGTCAAAGACTAAATAAACCACAGAAATCTTCCTTAATTATTGAAAACTTAAATAGCAAGAATAGATGCATTATAGACAAAATGTACCTAGAAACAGAATGAGCAAGTGGTTTTCTGTTTTAAGCTAATCAACTAATTATGATGAAAATAGTTCATGAAAGTAGAAACCAGCTTCACTTCTAGCATTAAAAGTATCTTAGACCAGGTAAGTAAAGGATAAACTATAATGTAGTATTTCAAGTAAACTGAGGTAGTAGAGCATAATGAAAACTTTATCTACCCATCTTTCTATTTACATTACTTACAAGAGTTTGGTTCCATATTAGCCTTTCTCACAAGCAACACTCTACAATATATACAAAAACAGTAACAACTGAAAAGTTGAAATCTTTGAAAAAAGTTAGCTTTTGGAAGAGAGGAGCTATTAGAGAAAAAAAAAAATCTTAAGAGTTAATGAGTTCTTTTAGTGTAAACTGAATATTATGAAGCAGTGAAACAAATATTCAGTTCCTATGGGTTCAAGAAGGGCTGATACCGAAACCAAGGGCCTCAGCTACCTGAGCACTTTTAAAGAAAATAGTATTATTTCTGCCAATGCTTTGGTGCAATTTTTAATCCTAATTTTAATTTATTAAATTAAATGCAAATATGTAAATATTAACATTTATAAGAATTAGCTTATACTTATAAACAAAACAAATGGTATAAAGTAGTATTCTTATTTTGGGAATCTACATTCCTCAGCCTTAAAAAAAGATTGGCTTTACTTATATTTTAGGGTGTGTGAAACAGAAAAATCACCAGAAAGTAATATTTCAACATTATATACAATTAATCCTAGTTGAAAATATATTTTTTAAAAAGGCATGTTTACCAATCTTGTATTTCTACCTCTGCTTTTTTAAAAAATAGATACATATGTACACTTGGATGGATAACATAACACAGATTTATACGCTTTATTCTGAGTTTATTCTAATTAACAAGCTGTTTAAAATACTCTGAGAAATACCCAGAAATCAGCTATTTTGAATTGAAAAACAAAAAAACACAAAGTTTCATAGATCTTTGTACCTTAGAAATAAAGAATTAAAACTAATGAAATGACTCTTTCTGAGCCATTTAATCATGAGATATCCATTCCTCCTACTTATGGGTTATGGCAAGACTGTAGTGATCATAATGAAATTCCTCAATGTTATTCATCTTGTAGAAACGTCGAAGTTACACTTTGGCTTCTTCAAATGCTTTCCCCCCAAATGCTGTTTTTAGTTTCACTTGGTTAAAAGTCTGCCACCATCCAGAAGTCCAGTCAAAATGAAAAAGCCATCCAGTGATGACACAATATGCACTGCAATGCAGAATACCCACCCAGGTGACTGACTCATTCAGATGAAGGTCTGACAGAGAAAAATAATTGCCATAAATGCATGTTGTGACTGCTTCCTTGGTTTCTACTTAACTTTCCACCAATTTCCAACAGGCTTTCTGTTAAAGTAGTATCTGAGCAACATATGGAGAGTGAGTGCTTGCTACAGCAGCCAGAAGAGGAAGATCACTGGATTCAATCCTGAAATTAAAAAAAAAAAAATCTCAGTTCAGGTTTATTCCTACAGGCAATGACTGCTATCTATAAAGTCACTATACATCTCCACTCAAGGAGCTTGGCCACCCTGGCCAAAAGGAAAAGGGTAAGAGAACTGAAGATAATGAAAATTAGAAATTTTTCAATAAGTAAAAACCATAACTAAAGATTTTTAAAACAGAAAGCCTCTGAAACCCAACAGTAACAAAGTCACGAATGCAGGAAACCATCTCACTGATGTGCTGATGGACCATGCATCAGGGCAAGGGATAATGTCTAAGAAATACTATATAGGGACTTCACTGGTGGCGCAGTGGTTAAGAAGCCACCTGCCAATGCAGGGGACACAGGTTCGAGCCGTGGTCCAGGAAGATCCCACATACCACGGAGCAACTAAGCCTGTGCGCCACAACTACTGAGCCCACGTGACACAACTACTGAAGCCTGTGTGCCTAGAGCCTGTGCTCCGCAACAAAGAGAAGCCACCGTAATGAGAAGCCTGCTCACCACAACGAAGAGTAGCCCCCGCTTGCTAAAACTAGAGAAAGCCCACGCCCAGCAACGAAGACCCAACGCAGCCAAAAATAAATAAATAAATTTATTTTTTTAAAAAAAGAAATATTATATAGTATAATAACAGAATAATAGTGTGCAGCCATATTGTTTTGGATACAAATGTTTCTATAATAAGATTTACTGGGAAGACATAATGGAAGCCTCTTAAAAATACAACCTACCACAAATAACTTATACGAAAAGAAAAATGGCCAATAAATATCAAAATAAGTTATGCAGACACACTCCTCGTTAGAGAATAAACCTGAATAAAATCAGATTTCATTTTTCAGCTAGTAGCTTGGCGAAGATTAAAAAGTTTGGTAATAAATAGCAGTAAGAAGAGTGTGCTTCCCACTGTTCGTGAAAATTTATTCTGGTACTTTCTGGATAGCATTTATTATTACTATCAAAATACCAACAATTTAATCACATATGGCCTTTAATTCAAAAATTCTACATCAAAGAATTTATCCTATAAACCTCAAAGGTTTATATTTATTCCAGCATTGATTTGTAACAGCAAAACACTGAAAATAAATTCCACCATATAATGGAATGCATTACAGCCATTAAAAATGATATAGATCAGTATGTGTGGTATGTGCTTAAATGAACAAACATTCAAGATACATTAAAAGGCAAGCTGCACCAAGATATATAGAGTACAAATTAATTTATATTTTTAACCCTACACATTTAAAAATTCTGTAAGAAGAAACAATCCATTAACTGTGCTTGACTGAGGATTGGAAGTTGAGGAAAAGACTTACTTTTCACTTTATGCCAAAATGCACTGAAACTTTCATTATATGTACATTACTTTACAAATTAGTTTAAATTTTCTAAAAATAAAGGCATTACATGCGGAGAATCATCTATTTCCAATCTGGATAATAAGCAATAACATTAATGAATGAATTTAATTTGGTTTCAGACATATAGTAGCAACTCGATGTTGGCTCTTTCCCCCTTCATAAAAGCTCAAATTAGACAAAAGTTCTAGCTTGTTTTAATTTATTCAACCAGCATTTCAAGAAATAATTTTCCCATACACACACACAAAGTGGACATAGAACACAGGGAAAGTGACTACAGACCATAATGAAAGGGGCTATACTATGCCTCTCGCCAATTTCCTGTTTGTCCTTCAGTTAGCATTTTAGATAATTAGCTTCTTCCCAGGAATAACTTCAGAGTATAAAGACATAATATATAGATAATGGGGAAGGAGTAATAATATGTAGATAATATACCATCATCCATAGAGTGCCATTACTTCAATCAGATCATTTGGAAGGCCGGGCAGATGCTGGGAATGATGAGTTTACAACATATTTAATAAATAAAAACGAATACTTACTTATTTTATTCTAATGCAAAAATGTAGACTTTAATTCCTTTTTATTCGACTATATTCTCAACCTACTGTAATTGCACAAGAGAAAGTGCATTTCAGATCAGTGTAGGACAGGGTTCTGCTTTTATACTGTATACATCAGGGGTCCCCAACCCACAGGCCGTGGACTGGTACTAGTCTGTGGCCTGTTAGGAACCAGGCCACACAGCAGGAAGTGACCGGCGGGCAAGCGAGCAAAGCTTCATCAGCCGCTCCCCATCATTCGCATTACTGCCTAAGCCATTCTCCACACCCCGTTGGTGGAAATGGAAACCAATCCCTGGAGCCAAAAAGGTTGGGGACCGCTGGTATAGAACAACCCAGCTGATAACAGTATACAGCTTCTAACAAGACAAAAAACTTAAAAAGAAAAAAGGCAATTCTGAGGAATATTCCTTGCCTAAATAAACACAGTGAAACGAGAAAGCAAAGCCGGAAAAGGAATCAGGAACATACCCTAAAACCACTCCCAGCTCCTTGACATGAACACGCATCTGCCCCCTCAGGTACTCAGACAGCATTTTGCTCTTGAAGTATAGCTCCTGTAACCGGTCTTCAAGATGCATTACACACTGCAGTTAGGAGGGAAACAAGAATCAAGTCAGAAAATGGACAACTCTTAAGTAATGCAAATTCCAAAGCATCATGTTTTGACAATTCTATTTAGTTATTCGAACATAAACTAAAATTTGGAGCACATTTTTATTTTTTGAATTTTATTTTATTTTTTATATAGCAGGTTCTTATTAGTTATCCATTTTATACATATTAGTGTATATATGTCAGTACCAGTCTACCAATTCATCCCACCACCCGCACCACCCCGCCGCTGCATCAATGTACATTCTCACCAACAATGCCAGAGGGTTCCTCCTCTCCACACCCTCTCGAGCATTTGTTGTTTGTAGATTATATGATGATGCCCAATCTAAATGGTGTGAGGTGATACCTCATTGTAGTTTTGATTTGCATTTCCCTAATAATTAGTGATGTTCAGCAGCTTTTCATGTGCTTCTTGGCCTTCTTGGGAGAAATGTCTATTTAGGTCTTCTGCCCATTTATGGATTGGGTTGTTTGTTTTTTTAATGTTGAGCTGCATGAGCAGTTTATATATTTTGGAGATTAATCCTTTGTCCATTGATTCGTCTGCAAATATTTTCTCCCATTCTAAGGGTTCTCTTATCATCGTTTGTAGTTTCTTTTGCTGTGGAAAAGCTTTTAATCTTAATTAAGTCCCATATGTTTATTTTTGTTTTCATTTCTTTTTTTTTTCTGTGGTACATGGGCCTCTCACTGTTGTGGCCTCTTCCTCTGTGGAGCACAGGCTCCGGAGGCACAGGCTCAGTGGCCATGGCTCACGGGCCCAGCCGCTCCGCGGCATGTGGGATCCTCCCGGACCAGGGCATGAACCCATGTCCCCTGCAGCGGCAGGGAGACTCTCAACCACTGCACCACCAGGGAAGCCCTGTTTTCATTTCTTACTTTAGGAGGTGGGTCAAAAAAGATCTTGCTGTGGTTTATATCAAAGAGTGTTGTTCCTATGTTTTCCTCTAAGAGTTTTATAGTGTCTGGTCTTACATTTAGGTCTCAAATCCATTTTGACTTTATTTTTGTGTATGGTGCTAGGGAGTGTTCTAATTTCATTCTTTTACATGTAGCTGTCCAGTTCTCCCAGTACCACTTATTGAAGAGACTGTCTTTTCTCCATTGTATATCCCTGCCTCCTTTGTCACAGATTAGTTGACCATAGGTGCATGGGTTTATCTCTGGACTTTCTATCCAGTTCCTTGGATCTATATTTCTGTTTTTGTGCCAGTACCATACTGTCTTGATTACTGTAGCTTTGTAGTACAGTCTGAAGTCCGGAAGCCTGATTCCTCCAGCTCCGTTTTTTTCCCTCAAGACTGCTTCGACTATTCGGGGTCTTTTGTGTCTCCACACAAATTTTAAGATTTTTTGCTTAGTTCTATAAAAAATGCCATTGGTAATTTGATAGGGATTGCACTGAATCTGTAGATTGCTTTGGGTAGTACAGTCATTTTCATAATATTGATTCTTCCAGTCCAAGAACATGGTATATATCTCCATCTGTTTGTATCATCTTTAATTTCTCTCATCAGTGTCTTATACTTTTCTGCATACACGTCTTTTGTCTCCCTAGGTAGGTTTATTCCTAGGTATTTTATTATTTTTGTTGCAATGGTAAATGGGAGTGTTTCCTTAATTTCTCTTTCAGATTTTTCATCACTAGTGTATGGGAATGCAAGAGATTTCTGTGCATTAATTTTGTATCCTGCAATTTTATCAAATTCATTGATTAGCTCTAGTAGTTTTCTGGTGGCATCTTTAGGATTCTTTATGTATAGTATCATGTCATCTGCAGTGTCAGTTTTACTTCTTCTTTTCCAATTTGTATTCTTTTTATTTCTTTTTCTTCTCTGATTGCGGTGGCTAGCACTTCCAAAACTATGTTGAAAAACAGTGGTGAGAGTGGACATCCTTCTCTTGTTCCTGATCTTAGAGGAAATGCTTTGAGGTTTTCACCGTTGAGAATGATGTTTGCTGTGGGTTTGTCGTACATGGCCTTTATTATGTTGAGGTAGGTTCCCTCTATGCTCACCTTCTGGAGAGTTTTTGTCATAAATGGGTGTTGAATTTTGTCAAAAGCTTTTCCTGCATCTATTGAGATGATCATATGGTTTGACCATATTCTTCAATTTGTTAATATGGTGTATCACATTGATTATTTGCGTATATTGGAGAATCATTACATTCCTGGGATAAATCCCACTTCCTCATGGTATATGATCCTTTTAATGTGTTGTTGGATTCTGCTTGCTAGTATTTTGTTGAGGATTTTTGCATCTATATTCATCAGTGATATTGGTCTGTAATTTTTTTTTGTAGTATCTTTGTCTGGTTTTGGTGTCCTCATAGAATGAGTTTGGGAGTGTTCCTTCCTCCACAATTTTTTGGAAGAGTTTGAGAAAGATGGGTGTTAGCTCTTCTCCAAATGTTTGATAGAATTCACCTGTGAAGCCATCTGGTACTGGACTTTTGTTTCTTAGAAGATTTTTAATCACAGTTTCAATTTCATTACTTGTGATTGGTCTGTTCATATTTTCTATTTCTTCCTGGTTCAGTCTTGGTAAGTTATATCTTTCTAAGAATTTGTTCATTTCTTCCAGGTTGTCCACTGCATTGGCAGAGAGTTGCTTGTAGTAGTGTCTTAGGATGCTTTGTATTTCTGCGGTGTCTGCTGTAACTTCTCCTTTTCATTTCTAATTTTATTAATTTGAGTCCTCTCCCTCTTTTTCTTGATGAGTCTGGCTAATGGTTTATCAATTTTGTTTATCTTCTCAAAGAACCAGCTTTTAGTTTTATTGATCTTTGCTATTGTTTTCTTTGTTTCTATTTCATTTATTTCTGCTCTAATCTTTATCATTTCTTTCCTTCTACTAACTTTGGGTTTTGCTTGTTCTTCTCTACTTCTTTTAGGTGTAAGGTTAGATTGTTTATTTGAGATTTTTCTTGTTTCTTGAGGTAGGCTTGTATAGCTATAAACTTCCATCTTGTAACTGCTTTTGCTGCATCCCATAGGTTTTGGATCGTCATGTTTTCATTGTCATTTGTCTCTATTTTTTGATTTCCTCTTTGATTTCTTCAGCGATCGCTTGGTTATTTAGTAACATATTGTTTAGCCTTCAAGTGTTTGTGTTTTTTATTTTTTTTTCCCTGTAACTGATTTCTAATCTCATAGCATTGTGGTCAGAATAGATGCTTGATATGATTTCAATTTTCTTAAATTTACTGAGGCTTGATTTGTGACCCAAGATGCGATCTATCCTGGAGAATGTTCCATGTACACTTGAGAAGAAAGTGTATTCTGTTGTTTCTGGATGGAATGTCCTATAAATACCAATTAAATCTGGTCTATTGTGTCATTTAAAGCTTGTATTTCCTTATTAATGTTGTTTGGATGATCTGTCCATTGGTGTAAATGATGTGTTAAAGTCCCCCATTATTACTGTGTTACTGTCAATTTCCTCTTTTATAGCTGTTAGCAGTTGCCTTATGTATTGAGGTGCTTCTATGTTGGGTCCATATATATTCATAATTGTTATATCTTCTTCCTAGATTGATCCCTTGATCATCATGTAGTGTCCTTCCTTGTCTCTTATAACATTCTTTAAAGTCTATTTTATCGGAGTATTGCTACTCAAGCTTTCTTTTGATTTCCATTTGCATGGAATATCTTTTTCCATCCCCTCATTTTCAGTCTGTATGTGTCCTAGGTCTGAAGTGGGTCCCTTGTAGACAGCATACATATGGGTCTTGTTTTTGTATCCATTCAGCAAGCCTGTGTCTTTTAGTTGGAGCATTTAATACATTCACGTTTAAGGTAATTGTTGATATGTATGTTCCTACTACCATTTTCTTAATTGTTTTGGGTTTGTTTTTGTAGGTCCTTTTCTTCTCTTGTGTTTCCCACTTAGAGAAGTTCCTTTAGCATTTGTTGTAGAGCTGGTTTGGTGGTGCTGAATTCTCTTAGCTTTTGCTTTTCTGTAAAGCTTTTGATTTCTCCATCGAATCTGAATGAGATTATTGCTGGGTAGAGTAATCTTGGTTGTAGGTTCTTCTTTTCATCACTTTAAACATGTCATGCCACTCCCTTCTGGCTTGTAGAGTTTCTGCTGAGAAATCAGCTCTTAACCTTATGGGAGATCCCTTGTATGTTATTTGTCGTTTTTCCCTTGTTGCTTTCAATAATTTTTCTTAGTCTTTAATTTTTCCCAATTTCATTACTATGTGTCTTGGCGTGTTTCTCCTTGGGTTTATCTTGTGTGGAACTCTCTGAGCTTCCTGGACTTGGGTGGCTATTTCCTTTACCACGTTAGGGAAGTTTTCGACTATAATCTCTTCAAATATTTTCTCAGGTCCTTTCTCTCTCTCTTCTCCTTCTGGGATCCCTATAATGCGAATGTTGTTGTGTCTAATGTTGTCCCAGAGGTCTCTTAGGCTGTCTTTATTTCTTTTCATTCTTTTTTCTTTATTCTGTTCTGCAGCAGTAAATTCCACCGTTCTGTCTTCCAGGTCAGTTATCAGTGCTTCTGCCTCAGTTATTCTGCTATTAATTCCTTGTAGTGTATTTTTCATTTCAGTTATTGTATTGTTCATCTCTGTTTGTTTTTTAATTCTTCTAGGTCTTTGTTAAACATTTCTTGCATCTTCTAGATCTTTGCCTCCATTCTTTTTCCGAGGTCCTGGATCATCTTCACTATCATTATTCTGAACTCTTTTTCCGGGAGGTGGTCTATCTCCACTTCATTTAGTTGTTTTTCTGGGGTTTTATCTTGTTCCTTCATCTGGTACATAGCCCTCTGACTTTTCATCTTGTCTATCTTTCTGTGAATGTGGTTTTTGCTCCACAGGCTGCAGGATTGTAGTTCTTCTTGCTTCTGCTGTCTGCCCTCTGGAGCACATTTTTAAAGCATGCAATCTTAGCTAAAGGAGTGTAAACCTTCTCTAGCTCATATCAAAGATTTAGAGTCTACAGTTATTTTTGTACCGTGGTAAATTACACATAATATAAAATTTACCATTTTACATATAAAAGTTACCATTTTAAATACTTAAGCGTTCAACTGAGAGGCATTATGTACATTCAAAATGTTGTGCAAGTATCACCACTACCCATATCCAGAACTTAAAAAAATACGTTTTTATTCCAAATTTGATAAATAAAACACTCAAATTAATACATTACAAATGTATTTAAATTAGAAAGGCTGCATTCTCCTGTGAAGAGCAAAAGAAAAAAACTTTGCAACAGCTCACAGAGAGTGCTCTATAGGCCTTACTAGAAATGTTTCTAAGCTGGAATATTAAAAACTAAAACATATACATTTTTTTTTATTGTCAATTAACTTGATCAATTCACTAATAGGTGATTTTTCATGTGAATGGATGATATATATGTATGAGGAAAAAGGCATGAGCTGCAGGTGCTAAAACACTAAATTCTTGCAGAGTATTTCTTCCCAATGGAAACCAGCTGCTGTTAAAGCTTCTAAGAAAAACACATTTTGTTTTTCTTCAGAAAAAACAATTGAATGTATTTCTTGGCATACATTGTTTTGTGGTACATATTTTGTGGTATAATGCTCATGTAGGCTGAAAATAACTTAAGCGAAAAAAAAATCTATAAAATGTTTATAATAAAATTCATCCATATATATATATACACACACACACAATTTACCACACTACCCATTTTTAGGTATACAATTCAATGGCATTTAAGTACATTGGCAATGTTGTGCACCATCATCACGATCCACTTCCAGAACTTTTTTTCATTATCCCAAATAGAAACTCTGTACCCAGTATACAGTAACCCTTCAT
Source organism: Grampus griseus (assembly GCF_964374135.1). NCBI lineage: Eukaryota > Metazoa > Chordata > Mammalia > Artiodactyla > Delphinidae > Grampus > Grampus griseus. The sequence goes on from NC_139019.1 coordinate 108,443,022, forward strand.
GCCCTCCTTCCCACCACCCCTGGGAACCTCTGTGTACTTTCTGTTTCTATGAATGTGCCTATTATAGATACCTAATGTAAGTGGGACCACACAATATCTGTCCTTTTGTATTTTGCTTGTTTCACTTACTGTAACGTTCCATCCATGTTGTATCATGTATCAGAATTTCATTCCTCTAGGTTGCCACAAAGCATCGGGCTGATCTCCCTGTGCTGTGCGGCAGCTTCCCAATAGCCATCCATTTTACGTTTGGTAGTGTGTATATGTCAGTGCTACTCTCTCACTTCATCCCAGCTTCCCCTTCCCCCATGTCTCCATGCCCTCAAGTCCATTCTCTATGTCTGTGTCTTTATTCCTGCCCTGCCACTAGGTTCACTAGTACTGCTTTTTAAAATTCCATATATATGCATTAGCATACATTTGTTTTTCTCTTTCTGACGAGATATGGGGATATATGTATACATATAGCTGATTCACTTTGTTGTACAACAGAAACAAACACAACATTGTAAAGCATTTACACTCCAATAAAAATGTGAAGAAAAATAAAATAAAATAAAACTAAGACCCGCCAGGGACAGACGTGGTAATATGTATATTTAAAAATAATAATAATAATAATTTCATTCCTCTTTATGGCTGAAGTATTCCATTCTATGTATTACACGTCATTTGTTGATGGACACGAGTTGTTTCCAATTTTGTCTACTGCAAGTTAATACTGCTGTGAACATTACCATACAATTGTCCCAGTCCCTGCTTTCAGTTATTTTGATTATAAACCTAGAAAAAGACTTGCTGGACCACATGACAATGCAATGTTAAACTTTTTGAGGAACTGCCAAACTGTTTTCCACAGCAGCTGCACCATTTTAGATTCCCACCAGCAACACACAAGGCTTCCAATTTCTCCGCATCCAATACTTTTTATTTTCAGGGTTTGCTTTATCAAACCCATCCTTATCGGTGTGAAGTGGTATCTCACTGTGGCTTTGATTTGCATTTTCCTAATGACTAATGGATGTTGAACATTCTCTCATGTGCTTATTGACTATTTGTATATCTTCTTTAGAGAAATGTCTACTCAAGTCCTCTGCTTATTTTTTGAGTTGTTTTTTTTTTTTAACATCTTTATTGGAGTATAATTGCTTTACAATGGTGTGTTACTTTCTGCTTTATAACAAAGTGAATCAGCTATACATATACATATATCCCCATATCTCCTCCCTCTTGCATCTATCTCCCTCTCACCCTCCCTATCCCACCCCTCTAGGTGGTTACAAATCACCGAGCTGATCTCCCTGTGCTATGCAGCTGCTTCCCACTAGCTATCTATTTTACATTAGGTAGTATATGTAAGTCCATGCCACTCTCTGACTTCATCCCAGCTTACCCTTCCCCCTTCCCGTGTCCTCAAGTCCATTCTCTAGTAGGTCTGTGTCTTTATTCCTGTCCTGACCCTAGGTTCTTCATAACCATTTTTTTTTTTTTTAGATACCATATGTATGTGTTAGCATACAGTATCTGTTTTTCTCTTTCTGACTTACTTCACTCTGTATGACAGACTCTAGGTCCACCCACCTCACTACAAATAACTCAATTTCGTTTCTTTTTATGGCTGAGTAATATTCCATTGTATATATGGGATCCCCATCTTCTTTATCCATTCATCTGTCAATGGACACGTAGGTTGCTTCCATGTCCTGGCTATTGTAAATAGAGCTGCAATGAACACTGTGCTACATGACTCTTTTTGAATTATGGTTTTCTCAGGGTATATGCCCAGTAGTGGAATTGCTGGGTCATATGGTAGTTCTGTTTTTAGTTTTTTAAGGAACCTCCATACTGTTCTGCATAGTGGCTGCATCAATTTACATTCCCACCAACAGTACAAGAGGGTTCCCTTTTCTCCACACCCTCTCCAGCATTTATTGTTTGTAGATATTTTGATGATGGTCATTCTGACTGGTGTGAGCTGATACTTCATTGTAGTTTTGATTTGCATTTCTCTAATGATTACTGATGTTGAGCATTCTTTCATGTGTTTTGGCAATCTGTATATCTTCCTTGGAGAAATGTCTACGTAGGTCTTCTGCCCATTTTTGGATTGGGTTGTTTGTTTTTTGATACAGAGCTGCATGAGCTGCTTGTAAATTTTGGAGATTAATCCTTTGTCAGTTGCTTCATCTGCAAATACTTTCTCCCATTCTGAGGGTTGTCTTTTTGTCTTGTTGATGGTTTCCCTTGCTGTGCAAAAGCTTTTAGGTTTCATTAGATCCCATTTGTTTATTTTTGTTTTTATTTCCATTTCTCTAGGAGTTGGGTCAAAAAAGGATCTTGCTGTGATTTATGTCATAGAGTGTTCTGCTTATGTTTTTCTCTAAGAGTTTTATAGTGTCTGGCCTTACATTTTGAGTTTAATCCATCTGGAGTTTATATTTGTGTATGGTGTTAGGGAGTGTTCTAATTTCATTCTTTTACATGTAGCTGTCCAGTTTTCCCAGCACCACTTACTGAAGAGGCTGTCTTTTCTCCATTGTATATTCTTGCCTCCTTTATCAAAGATAAGATGACCATATGTGTGTGGGTTTATCTCTGGGCTTTCTATCCTGTTCCATTGATCTATATTTCTGTTTCTGTGCCAGTACCATACTGTCTTGATTACTGTAGCTTTGTAGCATAGTCTGAAGTCAGGGAGCCTGATTCCTCCAGCTCCGTTTTTCTTTCTCAAGATTGCTTTGGCTATTCTTGAGTAGTTTCTTTGCTGTTGTTGAACTGTAGGAGTTCTCTATGTATTCTGGATATCAATCTCTTTTCAGATATATGATTAGCAAATATTTTCTCCTGTCTATTGTCTTCACTCTGTTGATAGTGTCCTTTGATACACAGAAGTTTTTAAGTTTGCTGAAGTCCCAATTTATCTATTTTTCCCTTTATTGCCTGTGCTTTTTTTTTTTTGGCGGTACGCGGGCCTCTTACTGCTGCGGCCTCTCCCGCTGCGGAGCACAGGCTCCGGACGCCCATATTGCCTGTGCTTTTGATGGCACTTCCAAGGAATCACTGCTAAATCCAATATCACGAAAATTATCCTCTATGTTTTCTTTTTTTTTTTTTTTGCAGAACGCGGGCCTCTCACTGTTCTGGCCTCTCCCGTTGCAGAGCACAGGCTCCGGACACACAGGTCCAGTGGCCATGGCTCACGGGCCCAGCCGCTCCGCGGCATGTGCGATCTTTCCGGACCGGGGCACGAACCCGTGTCCCCTGCATCGGCAGGCGGACTCTCAACCACTGCGCCACCAGGGAAGTCCCCCTATGTTTTCTTTAAAGAGTTTTATAGTTTTAGTACTTGAGCTTAGGTTTAAGTTTAGATTTAAGCTTGAGTTCATTTTTGTATATGGCATAATAAAGTAAGGGTTCAACTTCATTCTTTTGCATGTATATATCCAGTTTTCTCAGCATCATTTTTTGAAAAGACTCATTTCCCCTTTGAACAGTCCTGGCTTCCTTGTCAAAAACCAATTGACCATATTATGTGAGAGTTTATTTTGGGGATACTATATTCTATTCATCTTTATGTCTGTCCTTATGCTAGTATCACACTGTTTTGATTACTGTCATTTTGTATTAAGTTTTAAAATTAGGAGGTGTGAGTCCTCCAACTTCATCTCAGTACTATCATCTTAATAATACTAAGTCTTACAAACCATGAATATGAGATATGTTTCATTTATTTATGTCTTTAACTTCTTTCAGAGATGTTTTGTAGTTTTCAGTGTACAAGTCTTTTGCCTCCTTGGTTAAATTTATTCCTAAGTAATCTATTCTTTTAATGTTATTGTAAGTGCTTTCTTAATTTCCTCTTCAAGATTGTTCATTCCTAGCTTATGGGAATGCAACTATCTTTGCATGCTGATTTATCTTGCATCTTTGCTGAATTCATCTATTAGCTCTCTCAGGGTTTTTTTGGTGGAATCTTTAAGTTTTCTAGGTATAAGATCATATTTGCAAGCAGAGATAATTTCACTTCTTCCTTTCCAATTTGGATGCCTTTTGTTTCTTTTTCTTGCCTAACTGCTCTCGCTACGACTTTCCAATACTATGTTGAATAAAAGTGGTGGAGGTGAGCATCCATGTCTTGTCCCTGTTCTTAGGGGTAAAACTTTTAGTCTTTTACCACTGAGTATAATGTCAGCTGTGGGTTTGTCATATATGGCCTTTGTCATGTTGATCTACAAAGGTTTTTAACTATACTATATTATAGTTCTCCTAACAAGAAAAGGAAAGAATCTTGAAAGTTGGAAATGATGTCTTCAGTAAGAGGTTACCAGTGTTATAAAGAGCGATCATCCAAAGTCCTAACACAAAAATGAGGATATAGAATTCACTGGCATTCTGCACAGAGCTTAGGGATGTTGCATTGCCATACCTCACATGATACTAAGTAAGGCACTAAATTCTGGCTGCTGAAATCACAGACTATATAGACACGTACACATCCCTTTCTGTCTTAGTCAGCTTGGGCTGCAACAACAAAGTACCACAGACTCAATGGCTTAAATAACAGAAAATTATTTTCTCCCAGTTCTGGAGACTGGAAGTCTGAGATCAGATCAGGGTGCCAGCATGGCTGAGTGTTAGTGAGAACTCTCTTCCTGGCTAGTAGATGGCTGCCTTCTTCCTGCGTCCTCACATGGTAGAGAGAGCACAATCTCTCTCTTCCTCTTCTTCTAAGGCCACTAATCCGATCATGAAGGCCCCACTCTAATGATCTAATCTAACCCTAATTAACTCCCAAAGGCCATCACACTGGGGAGTTATGGCTTCAAAATATGGATTTTAGGGGAACACAAACATTCAGTCCATAACACCTTCTTTCAGGAAAACAATGATGAAGCTAACAGTAGTATTCAATGTAGGCACATACATAACAACAGGGTTAAGTTAGTTATCACAGTGCTCACAGTAATTCAAGCCTTACAAATACTTACAAAATTTGGAGACAAGTTATGCTTATAAAGCTGAAGAGTGGAATGAAGCAGATTGGAAACAAGACTGGAAACCAACACTTCCTTTCCCAATTTATTATCTGTCATTCGTCTCTGGCTACTGGCCACTTGAACAGTCCATTTATCCATATCTGCTATAATACAGACAGCTTCTGCTATTGGTTCATCCAATACTGGATGCTGGGGAAAAAAAGAAGACATCATCTTATGATAAATAAAGTTTTCAAAGATAATGTTAATGGGATGGGCAAGGAAAAGATACTAGACAAAAACAAAATAAAAGAATATGAAATTCTGAGAGCTACTGCCAAAGAAACCTTGACAGTGAAGAGTGAAATAGTAAAGTAACTTAATAACAAATACCCTGAGATATTTTACAGAAGTCATCATAGGTAGAGGTTCATTACCAGAACTTTGTATTCTTTAATCCAGAACTTGAATTTCACCAGTATTTTGATCATTCATTCATTCAACAAATTTACTGAGTGCCAACTATGGGCCAGGCAACTGAAAGAAAATGTTTTTACCTTGAGAGAGCTAAATATTTTAAAAATCAGTAGGAAATAAATTCATATGAAGAAGTCAATGATAAGGTTCTGTGCTAACTACCCCATCCAGTCAGGCATTAATTTCCTTGAGCACCTCAGAGGCCATCCCTTGATTATCCCTTCCTGGCTACGTATGCCAGGTTTTTTCTGTTTTACAGATGTATATCCAGAGTGTGGATATAACCGTTCAAAAGGAGACAAATCAACAGGTACTAACATGTCTCTCCAGGATACATGGTTAAATGGAAAAAAAAAAAAGTCACTACACACACACACACACATACACATAATACCCCAATTATGTTTTTAAAAATCAGGGGACTTCCCTAGTGGTCCAGTGGGTAAGACTCTGCACTCCCAATTCAGGGGACCTGGGTTTGATCCTTGGTCAGGGAACTAGATGTCGCATGAATGCTGCAACTAAGAGTCCGAATGCCACAACTAAGACCCACCACAGCCAAAATAAATAAATAAATATTTTTTTTAAAAAAAATTCCCATCTATATCTAAATGCAAATGTATAGAAAAAAAGAATGAAAATACTCAAATCAAACTATCATAAAGATCTTTGTGAAGAAGTATGGAATATTAAGAGTATGAAGAAGGATTTTTACTTTTTGCTTTGTATATATTGTTTAAATTTCTATCAGAAGCATTCACCTAAAGGATACTTTTATAATTAGAAAATTTAACACATAGTGAAAAAAAAATTTTTAACTCACATATACGGATAAAAGGACCACAGGCATATGTCTGTGCCTTTGGTTTCCCACAGTTTACACACAAAGACCAAAAATGACAATTAAGTACACAGCACCACCATAAGAAAGAAATGCTCAATACTTTAATTTTTTTTGTATTTGGAAAGGTAAGGATTTCTTCACCACTGGACAAATGAATTAACAACAATAAGACTGAAATATAAACTACAATCTTGAACCCAATGGCCTTTTTCCTTTATAACTTTTACTATTACTAAAATTTCACAGCAAGAATGTAAGTTTATTCCTGGATAAACCCAAGTTTGGCACCCCCAAAGGATATCCCTTTTCCCAGTTAATAACCACTTTGAATAAAGCTTTTTGCTCAATGCTAAGGAAACAAAGAGAAGGGAGCTCACAGTCTTATGAGGGAGATAAATACATGTGGCTATGAAAATACTTGTGTAATAGACAAAATAGTAACCAAGTGCTGTGGTACCAGAGGAGGGCAAGAGTGGGTTCTGTGTGACTGGTAGTTACACAGTGGAAGGGACATAGGGATACGACACTGAATAGGATGAATAGGATTCTTAGCGAAAAATGGGAGAGGAATATGGATAATTCTGTAAGAGGGAATATCAAGAGAAGACTCGAAGATAGAAGTAGATGGATGTAACCAAATTTGTGAAAAATGATATGGAGAAGTGGGGAAGAAGAGAAATGGCAAGTAAGAAGCGTGGAAAGATACATTGTGAAGACTTTCCATGGAACTCTAAACTTTATATTTGTTTTTATAAAATCGTACTTAAATATTTCTTATTCAACTCTTACCAAGGATATAACATTTTTCTATTCATCAACTTCATTACTGAAACATAATTTTGGAAATGGTATATATACCTAAAGATGTAAGGTATATCTTACTTTTTTAAGAAACAATAGTGAATATATATTTAACATAACTACCTCTGTGGTTATAAAAGAAAAATAAGACAGGAGATATGATCAAATAATTAAAGTGGAAAACAAACTGTTAAAGGAAGATACTACTTTCAGAAGCAGTGGGCATCTTTAGGAGATGAGAATTATGATGGGTGTTCATCTACTATCCTCACAAGGAAATGTCTAAACCGATAATGGGGAAACTGCTATGAAATACACCTTTTACTTTAAAGGGTTAAAAAGCACTTTAGAAATTAACTTTATAGCTCCTCAATCAAAAAGTCACGTGGCTAAGATTTTAAAAGCTATTTTTTTGGTAAGAAAAAGGAAAATGAGCCCACATCAGTAGTTTCCCAAGAAAGAAGGGTCTAAATCCCAAGTTTGAGATTAGAAATAATCCAAATCAAACTCACTTTAGGAGCTGTTAAAGAAAAAAGGGGGCAGTGCCAGTCATTCATTCTGAAATTGCTTGTTTTCACACAATGGATTATTATAAGCAATGTCCTAATTGGATAAAATTTCAATTGAACCAATTTCAGTCCTTTCACTTCATCATCAACTTCTGGAAAAAACAGCCTACACCCCACGGGAGCATATTCTCAACTGACATATTATAGTAGTCACCTCCACAATACTAAGTTTGTATCCAGCCTCAAATACTTCCGAGTCACAAAATAGGAAGTATATGAATGGGAATTCATATGAATCTAAAGTACATGAATGGGAATTCATATGAACCTAAATTCAGTGAATCTAAAGCTTAATATTTTTTAAACCTTTTTCTCTGAGTTCCATAACTTCTACAATACGAATGTATCCACAATCCTACCAGCCCTTTTTCTCTCCCAGGCATTTCCAGAATCTCAATACATAAACTCCCAAATCCTTAAGTATCTCCTCTCTAGCAGATACTCCTAGATCTCCACCACATTACAAAACCTGATTTTTTCAATTGCCTTCTAGGCATTCAAACATGGCCTTGCAGAATGCACTTTTAAACTCAAAATGTACCAAATCAACTTCAGTGTACCTTCCTCAAAACTAGCCAGTTTTCTTTTTTTTAAAAGAAGAGAGCGAACCCCAATGTTGTAAAGGGAACAGGTTTTAGAGACATTACAAACTGCTGTTCAAACTAGTATTGTCTTTTGGAAAAGAAACTACAAAACATGCAACAAGAACATGAAAATACTTCTAATCTTAAAAACTGGCCAGTAACTTCATTTCTGGGAATCTAGCCTAAAGAAATCATCTTAAATTCATAAAACACAGCAAGAGTATCAGTGTTATTTATAACAATAAAATGAAGAAAAGTTGTTTTAAAAGTTGAGCAACAGAGAATAGAGAACACAGAAATAAACCCATGTATATATGCTCAATTAACTTATGACAAAGGACCCAAGAATATACAATGGAGGAAGGACAGTTTCTTCAATAAATGGTGCTTAAAAAACTGAACAGGGACTTCCCTGGTGGCACAGTGGTTAAGAAGTCACCTGCCAATGCAGGGGACACAGGTTTGAGCCCTGGTCTGGGAAGATCCCACATGCCGTGGAGCACCTAAGCCCTTGCACCACAACTACTGAGCCTGCATTCTAGAACCTGGGAGCCACAACTACTGAGCCGGCGTGCTGCAGCTACTGAAGCCTGCGTGCCTAGAGCCCATGCTCCACAACAAGAGAAGCCACCACAATGAGGAGCCCGCACACCACAACGAAAAGTAGCCTCCGCTCGCCACAACTAGAGAAAGCCCACGCGCAGCAACGAAGGCCCAACACAGCCAAAAATAAATTAATTAATTAATTAATAAAAAAAAAAACTGAACAGCCACATTGCAAAAGAATGAAACTGGACCACTATCTTACACCATACACAAAAGTCAACTAATATGCTATATGAGTACTACATACCATGACCAAGTGGGTTTTTTCCCACCTAGGAATACAAAGATTGGATTAACATCTAAAAATCCATCAATGTAATCTATCACATTAACAGTTTAAAGAAGAAAAACCCACGATCATTTCAATAGACACAGAAAAAGTATTTGACAAAAACCCACACTCATTCATGATTTAAGGGCGTGGGGGACAGAAAACTCAAAACACTAGGGATAGAAGGGAACTTTATCCACCTGATAAAGAGCATCTTATAAGAATCTAACAGCTAACATCATGCTTAATAATTAAAGGCTCAATGTTTTCCCCCTAAGAAAAGGAACAAGACAAGGATGTCCACTATCAGCACTTCAATGCAACACTGTACTGAAGGTTCTAGCCTGTACGATCAGGCAAGAAAAAGAAAAAGAGGCACCCAGACTGGAAAGGAAGATAACATGAGCCTGTATGTAGAAAATCTTAAAGAATCCACACAAAAAAACTATGAGAACTAATAAAAGAGTTCATCAAAGTGGCAGGATACAACAGCAATATACAAAAATCAATTGTACTATATACCAGCAATGAAAATTAATTCCATTCACATTTAAGCATTTGCAATATTTTGAAATTATAAATAACCTAGTGATGAACATCTATGAATACATACAGTATTTTCTAATTTCCAGTTTGATAGATTCCTGGAACTCTCTACTTGCTTTCACAATGACAGGTACAAACATGCAGGTTTTTGCATATAAAGTGATGGATTTAGAGAACAACAATTGTATTACACACTGAAGTGTTACCAAAAGTAAGGCAATTTTGGGTTATACTGGTTAACAGAGTTCGTCCTAAATAAATTTAAGAGCAGTGAAGGTCACTTACCTGCACAGCATGAGACAAATCTGACACTAAACACTGACGGAGCCTCTCATCATTCCCAATTCCTTGAAGAACAAAGTCAGGCACATAAGAAGAGCAGTAGCCACCCAGCAAGGACCTCCCAAAGTTGGCAATATTGGGCTGAACAGCACTCACTTCAATTAACTTTGACCTGCAAGAAAAGTTCCAAAAGAAGGCATACCTAATCAGTAATAAATATATTTTACCAACACACACACAAAAAATTGGACTCTACTAGTCCACATTTCCAGTACCATCATTCTTTATAAAATATACTAATAGTAAAATCATCCTTAAATAAAAACTGGCTTAAGGGCTCAATGAAACCACAAAATACTCCTTCCTATCCAAAAAGGGTCTGTAATGGACAACTCTGTAATGAGGTGAACATTAATCTTTCATAACAGACTTTAGGAATGCTGTCCCTTGTGTATGTAACACATTCTTAATACAATCAAATTATGGAAACCATCATCCAAAACCAAGTATAAATAACTCACAAACCCAAAGCTTGGTATATAACATTTCTCATGTATGAATCTTTTCCTTGTATTCTTGACCAAGAGTATCCATTCTATGCTTTCCTCTTATTTCCAAACTTATTTCTAACAGCTATTTCCTACCTTCTCTAAGCGATTACCTCTCCCTAGTTGTCAGGCTCAGCACAGGTCCTTTCTGGGCAGCATAACTCACTGCTAAATGAAAACTCCTAGGCAGTAAGCCATCTCCCACACACCAACACAACTTTTCTCTAATGCCTTCACAAAGCTTTTCTGGGGCACCTGTGGGGCTTAGCCTTTAATCCTTCTTCTAAGTAGGAGCATGTGATAATAAAAGAGTATTTGTCCAGAACAATGGTCTCTTCTTTTATATTAGCTACTACCAACTTTCAGAGATGAGCTAAACAAAAGAATGGTACATATTTTTACAGGTTCTATAAAAGGCTAAAACTTCGTACTTACCCAGGAAAAGGTATCTCATCTTCTTCTGCCCAATCTTCTTGCTCTCCTCCATAATAATTGCTTACTTGTCTAGTCACATCATGACCTGTATCTTCACTTTCACTATCCCCAAGGGCACTATCTGAACTTTCATTTCTTGGAATGTCCCATTCAGCTCCCACAGCAACTTTTTTCTCTGAACTCTCTTTATCCCCATGGGGGACAAGAATGGAGAGTGTATCTCTTTGGTCTTGCTGAGGAAAGCAGGTTTTACATGAATCTTGGTGAACTGTTCCTACACATTTGCAAAATTCATTGCTCTGTTTGCTATTTTTTGTATAAAATCTTTTTGAAAACTCTAACATACAGCAGTGTTCTTTACTGTCTGTACTTGTTTTAACTGGAATATCATCAATAGTCCTGGTTTCAATTGAATCATCATTAAAATATTCATCAAATAAGCTCATGCTTTCGGGGTCTGAATGATTCCAGCAGGGAAGTTCACAGGGCTCTCCAGATACCATGTTCAGTATATCAGGCTCTCCAGATTTAGCTGTTTGTGCAGTTTCTTGATGCTGATCAACAGCCCCTCTTTCCTCCTTCGGTGATTTGGTGTGATGCCTGGTAATCTGATCCACTACTGCCTGACTCCGGAGTTCAGTATCTGAGTCGGGTGACATAGAATCCCCAATCAAGAAAGTAACCTTTGTCTGGGTTGCCTCACAAGAAAATGCAGCTGTCACAAGTTTATCTGGAGGTTTTTTTTCCACAACCATTCCTGTGGATCTGAACACTTTACCTGTGTGATTACCTGAATCTAGCAATTCCTCATTCTGCCATGATTCCTCTGCAGGCTCTAAGCTTGACTTTGACAATGCACATCTGTCCACTGGAGCAGATCCTGTGCAAACAACTGTTTCTAACTTGGTGTCAAGGCAAGTTCTTAATTTATCTCTGCACTGTTTAACATCAACAGCATTTTCTTCTTGGCAGTCAGAAGAAGGAGAAATCATTCGGCACTCGTTTGAATTTCCTAGCAGCTCCTTAGAGCTGTTTTGAATATCTTCTCTCTCTTGTCGCAAAACATTCTCTATATTTTGCCCAAGTAGTGGACGACTGCAATATTTACAGTTACAATTAGGAGTCCTTGTTTCTTCTGACTCTTTAAAGAGCAAACTGTTTTTGTTTCTATGCATTGTAATAAGCACATACTCAGATTCTTCGATTTCACCTTTCTCTAAAGTGGTTGTAATTACTGTGCCTGGCATAACAATGGCTTCATCGTCTCCATTTTCTAAAAGATGGGTTTCTTGAAGTTCAGAGCATCTTATGAAGTAAGTAAGAAAATAAAGCAGCCTCTGGACCATGTCTTGTCGTTTACCAACTACCACAGTCCTTGCTAACCGTACAGGAGAGCCAATAGCGCCATACAAGTCTCCTGAAATGGAAAAATAAGTTAATGGACACATCCTCTACTCATACTAAGCAGGCTATTTTCAATTATCAGAAACCCACTATTATTTTATGAGGGGTAGTTCAGATTTTACTCTTGGTTCCTTAATAGGTTAGTGATTATTCAGGACTAGGATGAGATGAATGGTCTTAACCAAAGAGAATGGTGAATGGATAGGCTTTCTACCTTCCTCCTTAAGCAGCTGCTAATAAGGTGCTGAAACCATAGCAAACAGTCAGTTGTGAAAGTCACCAAGAACATGCTCTGTGCCAGTCCCCTTGCAGAGCACTTTATATGGGTGGAGAAGTACTGACTGAAGTATTATGTGCAAAAGCACATCTGCTGGGGACCAAGGAGAGGAAAGGAGTAGTAGTGAAATGGAACAGAGCTGAAGTAGTCACATCACACACTTAACCTTCCTTGATTTAAATCATATTCCTGAACTTCGTCGGTTGCTGCCCTACCAAAGACCTCACCTTAGCTCCCGTGTTTTTAAAAGCCCATTTTCCTTTCCATTCCATTCCCTAGAGGGTTGGATACTCAGGATAGACCCAAAAGGGCAACACATTTAGCCCTGTAATTCATTTTCACTTCTGTTATCCATATTACACATGTAGAGCCATTACATTTAGAAAAGGAGGAGAGGGATTTAATTCAAGTTTTGCAAGTTGTCAGTATACCCATTTAAAGAATTTCTATTTTTACTTTATAAGAACCCCATACTTTTTAAAGGAACAAACATAAATAGGTCTCAAATAATATACTACAGACTGTACTAAGATAAATTTTCTCCTCTGGCTAAGAAACTGGCTCTAGTACCATCATGCCACTGTTCAAAACTACTCCCAAGGTTTCCACTAACAACCAAATAAATTGAAACTGCTTTGGTATGGTAAATGAGTCTTTCATGACTGGTTCCACTTTACTTTTCCAGGTTTACCTTCTGATAGTTTCCCTATTTTACCTTTATTCACCCAAAGTCCCACTTAAACTGGACCCCTGAATGTGCTCAGCACTTTTAACACCTAGACCCCTTTACTCATGCTATGTACTTTCCCTTCCCTCTGTATTTCTGCCAGTCCAAAGTTTCCCACCCAAGCATCCTCCCTTGGACAAAAGTAAGCTTCCCTAATTGAACTCCCACTAAACTTTTTATTTCTTATAGTTCCTATTTGAATTATCATTATTGTCCACATATACTTTACCTACAGTATAAGACTGTCACTTCTTAAAGGAAAGGACTAGATATCATTCATCTTTATACCCTCCAGGGTTCTTTGCACAGAGCCTTAGATATATTGTGCATTCAATAAATGACTGTAGAATTGAAAACAGATTTGAAATGTTCAAATTAAAAAAAAAAACTACTGAATTACTTGGTTTGAAAAAAGGTAAATTAATATTCATACAATGAAATACTACATAGCATTAAAAAGGAATAAACTATTAATACATACAACATAGGTGAATCTCAAAATAATTATGTTGAATGAAAGAACTCAGACCAAACAAAAGCACTTAAGTGTATGATTCCATCTATATAAAGGTCTAGAAAATACAAACTAATATACAGTGACAGAAAGCAGACCAGTGGCTACCTGAGTATAAGGAACAGTGAACAGGCAGAGTAGGGAGGAATAGGAGGGAGGGATTACAAAGGGCATGAGGAAACTTTTGTAGTGATGAATATGTTCACCATCTTGATTTTGGTGATGGTTTCAGAGGCATATACATTTTGACATATATATCAAAATATATATGGAAAGGAAAAGGAGGGAGGAAAGGGAGGGAGGGAGAGAAGAAATAGAAAGAGTAGGAATGAGAGAGGGACATTGGTTGGTTATATGAATTAATAAGCCACATTACAATCTGCCTGGCAAGCTCACTCACCATAACAACCTAAAGGAAGTTTAAGTTTCTACCAGGTCACCAAAACATTCTCACCATACTCCTCCCCACATCACCAAATAGCAATAGACTAAGAGTTGGAGTAACAGCAACTACATTTACCAGCCACTGTCCTAAGCACTGTTCTCACAGTATCTCATTTACTTTTCACATTATGAAGTATTTACTATTTATTTTATTTTACTTTTCGGCCACACTGCACGGCTTGTGGGATCTCAGTTCCCCAACCAGGGACTGAACCCGGGCCAAGGCAGTGAAAGCACCCAATGCTAACCACTAAACCACCAGGGAACTCCCTGTACTATTTACTATTATCCCCACTTTATAAATAGGGAAACTGTGATTCAAACATGGTCTGCCTGACTCCACAGCTTATGCTTAAATTTAAGCACCATGCTACACTGACTTCCTAATAACTGTCAACTCATCAACTAACCCCTCTCTCCTGTTACCCATTTATTTAGTGGGGTACCAAGCACTAAGAGAAAGATTTTCAAAAATTACTCAACAAACAAAGGTGGAACAATGGAAACCTCAATGACTGCTTCTCAGTTAAACAGATTTATTCTAGCGATCATAGGTGACTTCGTTGATTCATTCTTTCTAGGCAAAGTACCTAACACAAAACACCCTGAAGACCCTGAAGTTACTAATAAACCAGCCATCATCCTGCTCCTTTTGTTCCAGCTGCAGGTCACTATAAGGAATGATAGTAAACATAAGATGGGGATAACACAATTTAGCAGTTATGAAATAACAAGTAAGGAAGAAATGCTTTAGAAAGGAAGGGGGAAAAGAGAGCACTTAATTTTTCTCTATTTATTTTTGCCATAAAGTAACTCCAGACAGTTACACAAAAGTCTAAGTATAATGCATAAATGTAAGGGTTTTCAGAATACATACCCAGTTGTGCCCAAAGTGGGTTATACGGATGAGTCTTTGCCAACATGTCCACACTCTGAGAGGAATGTTTTTCTAAAAATATTTTTATAGGTGGCTGTCCATTTGGCATGACTGTTGGAACCCAGGCAAGATGATTGGTCAGAACTGCAGTAATGAGTGCTGGCAAGAATCTGAAAACAAAATTCATCCTATCAGATTCTAATCTGCTTTCATAAAACCTCAAGCAAAATTCAGTGACAGAATAAAGCAGAGAGGGTACATGGCCAAACATCATAAAAAACGAGAGGATAGAAGGAAGGATAGGTATATCACCAGGATGAAAACAAAAGTTAATAAATTTTTTTGGTTGGGTAGAAGTTAAAAGAAAAATCCTTAAAATAAAGACAGCATTCACAAGGAGCTATTTCTACTCATAATTAAAAAACAAAAATGCCATTTTACTTGAGAAACTATGGATTCTTTTCAGTGTTTAAAATACACATATATTAATGAATCAACCAGGAAGTCTATACATATCCAAATTACTGAAAAGGAAAATGAAGGAACATATTAAGAAAACTTTGTTTACCATCAAAGAGAATAAAAACACCCAAATTACTCATCTAGATTCTAAGAATTTGATGATTAAAAGAAAACAATATGATAAAGTACCACACTAAAAATGTATTATTGGAATCCTGGCACTTCCCTATATATTTTTAAACTTCTTTTCTATAGAATGAAACCGCATTCATGGATACAATTCACGAAAAATGGGAAGCCTCACAGAGTTCTGTAAGATGTCAGGAATTTTAATTTAACACACAATTAAAGACATTTTTACTGTTTCTCATTCATAAGGTTCTTTGGTCTTCTTCCATACCCTGTCTTGTAATTATCTTAGTTATCTTTTATAATTCTGTCTTGCTCATTAATAATATGAAATAATTCCAAAGATAATGATTAATTCTTTCACCTTTGTACTTGAACTTGATCACAATCTAGATATCTAGTTATAGTAAACAATAGCTAAGATAGTTAAGGGAAGGAAGGGAGGGAGGGAGGAAGGGCGGGCCATACTGATTTTTGGAAGCATTTTCCATTAGAAAAGTGAACTCCTTCATGAAACGATGGCAAAGCTGGTTCTTTTCTGGAGTCCCCGACATCATTGTAAGCCAGACAGGCTCTCCAATTCGTGGCATTGTGTAAAGATTACAAATTGTTGTTCTAAAAAGAGGAAAATACATTATAAAATTCATAGTTCCCAGAATTACATACTCTTAATAATAATGTTGCCGGCTTGGGTCTTACATCTAGATTATTAAAGCTTTTGAGAAAGACAATGAATCAAGTCTTTCTTTCTTTGTCATCAGCATAGTACCAAGGGAAAGGTTTTATACATCACCTCAAAATGTGTTGGTTCTGGCACTGGCTCTGCCCTCAAAGGCTGTGTGCCTTTGGGTAAATTATTTCCCTACTTTAAGCATCAGTTTCCCTTACCTATAAAAGGAAAGGACTAGGTAATTTCTAGAACCTTTCCAGTTCTACGTTTCCAAGGTTATAAGCTATACCTAAATATATTGCAAATAATCAACATAGAAAACAAAAATATTAAGTGGGGTAATAGCTTATGGATAATATCCACTCACAACAACAGTTTATCAGCATCATTTTATTGCCTATGCTGAGACTCCTTAGTAAAGTTCTGAAGAATGACGAGGACACTATATATGCATACTATATGACTCAATTTTCTGAAGTTTTCCCTTGAATCAACACAAAAGAGGATTAATGCAGTTATCACAGTGCTTTTCTGGCTGTCTCCTGCATTTATTTAGATAATAGCTAGTCTTGTGACTTGCACTCTTTACTAACGGCTTTAAAGGATACCTTTAAGATGTCAATTCTTTTCCTTTTACATTAATATCTGTTCAGCAGAGTCCTATACACTCATCACACGAAGCAACTCCTGCAAAGTTGGGGCTTAAGAACCTAGTCGATCTCTTAGAAGCTACAGAATGGTGTCCTACTTTCTACTCTCTAGAATAGTGCTGTCTTACAGAACTTTCAGCAATGATAGGAATGTTCTATATCTGTGCTGTCCAACATGGTAGCCACTAGCCATATGTGATTACTGAATACCTGAAATGTGGCCAGAGTGACTGGGGAATTGGATTTAAAATTTTATTTAGTTGTAATTAAATTAATTTAAATAACCACATGTGGCTAATGGCTACTGTATTAGAGAGTACAGCTCTAGAAAGTTCTCTGAGATCTCCACAAAGCTCTGATACCTACCTCAGTATAATTTTCTAATACCCAGAATTCAAAAAAGGAAAAGAATTCTGTTGCTTGTACAAGTTTTATTAAATCTCAACCGGATATGAACACGATACATTACCATAAATAAAAGTGACAAATACAGGTCACATTAATGAATTTTTAGTAGGGCATAAAATGACTGCTGAGAACTTAAAAATAAATGAATGGAAAAAAATTACAGGTATCTTACAGAGATAAATATGACGAATATAAACTAGCGATATTGAAAATGCTTATTTTTTAAAGACTATTAAAGATGTCCAGATAGGATGGAAAACTGAGCACAAATGTGTATCCCCTTTCAGTTCTAATGCCCCAAATGAACACTACTTAATGATTTAAAAACAAATGAATCACTACAACAAATAGAACTGAAGAGGAACTTTAGTGAAAATTAAAATTACAGATTTAATACAATTCTAGAAGACAAAACACAGAGAAGAATGTTAACTGAAGTACTAGGGTAGAGGAAGATAATGGGTTATGGTGCTCATGGTGGCGGGGGGATGTACAAAGAGGAGCTAATTTACCCCACTGAAGCAAGAAGAGTCTAAGGACTCAAAAGTGCCTGCTAAAAAGGAGGGCAGCAGCTATATAGGACTATAAACTAAGAGACTAATTCAAGGGCCATAAATGGTTGGTGACCCCCCTACCCTCCACCCCATTTTCCCACAGAATAACTAAAGATAGGAGAGCAGATGTAGCAATTGACCATCCCAGAGAAATGACATGCCCAAACCCTCCCTGATATTTGAATCTTTCACAATACACAAACAGATATACAGTAAATCTTGTGATATTAAAATTCCATGGCAGAGGCAGCAAGTATGGGGAAAAAAGTTTAAATATGCTCCTTCAGGCTGTGAAAATGAAAAAAATTTGAGCAACACTGCTCTAAAGTGAGGTTCTCCAATCTGCACTCCCACTCTGTATTTTGGTGCCTCACTCTCACTCTTAATGGGCAACCAAAATATTGATATATAGAGAAAGCCTCCAAGGAAAGAGGGGCACAAACAGAAAGACAGAAACACACACACACAAAATGACTCCAGAGGAAATAGAAAATAATAAAGTCAGAAAAAGAGAAGAAAAACATGAAAGAAAAGAGACATAGAAGATCAATCCAGGAGTGTCAGTTTCTAACAAAATATATTGAAGAGAAAATAGAGGAAAATAAATTATCAGAGAATACAGATAATTTACCAAAGTTGAAAGAAAAGATAGTGCTAAAACTATACTGAAAGGCTAAAAGGACCAAGGATCAGGTATGAATTTACAGCAGGAGATAAATATGCTCTACAACTGATAAATCAAGAAACAGCTACACTAGGTATACTATTTAATAATATGAAGGTAAACAACAAAAGGAATATTTAAGAGTTAAAAGAGAATGTTCTTCAGCAGTAAGAATGGGGATGGGAGAGGTAGGACAGGGCTCATTTATTTTTCATTATTAGAACTGTCAGTATATATTTTTTTTTGCTTCTTAACCACGTGAATGCACTTTTGAATAAAATAAACTTTTTGATTAAATGAATGAACAAGCTGATCAATTCATTTTCCATGAGTTTCTTCAGCATAATATTGTCTACTACAAGTCTATGTGTCATGTGTCATGTTATATCACTAACATTAGCATAGTGGGTCACTGAGGACATGAGCTTTATAGTGTTTTGCTGTTTAAAAATATGTACCATGGGGCTTCCCTGGTGGCACAGTGGTTGAGAGTCCGCCTGCCGATGCAGGGGACACGGGTTCGTGCCCCAGTCCAGGAGGATCCCACATGCCGCGGAGCAGCTGGGCCCATGGGCCGTGGCCGCTGGGCCTGCACGTCCGGAGCCTGTGCTCTGCAGTGGGAGAGGCCACAGCAGTGAGGGACCCGCATACCGCAAAAAAAAAAAAAAGTACCATGACCTTGGAGTGTATCAAGTGCAAAGAAGGCAAAAAAATTAATTACGCAATAGTGCTTCTCACTATACACAACTCTGTGCTGTCATTAACAATGTAGAAATAATGATGCTTGCTCTCTTCCCCCTTTAATGGTTATTCCCTACCCATGAATGGTAAGAAGGGCAAGTATTTTCAGTCATCTGACCCTTTATTTTTCTTGGTCCGTCCCTACAGAATGGAAGACTCCTTCAGTTGCCAGGAAACTGTTGACATGATTTAGCTTTCACTGATATGCATGAAGTCTAAGTAAAAATCCAAGTACTTCACCTCTGCCAGGAACCAATGCTAACTAAACATACTTTTAACTTCTCTAGGTTTCAGGATTTGCGTTTACACGTCCTTCCTCTTCTCAACTACCCGAAATTCATTAATCATCTGGTTTCAAATAATCACATAGTTTAAAAATTACCTAACTGCTAGATATAAATAAACACTTAATTTAAAAATTAAGTATGACAGCTTCTCATTATTTGCAGTAATGTTCTATAAAGTCAACACAAACACTGAATTAGTGAACTGTGAATCACTGTTCCTGAGAGAAGAAATACAGAGTTACGTTCCTGTGAGTCTCTGATCACAACATTTTTGTCAATCCATCAATACATAATCTTGTTTTATGTGAGTTTTTGTTTAAAGACACTTTAATATTCTGTTAATTTGTTAATAATGAATTCACATCCAACAGCACTATGACTCATGCCTTAACAAAGCTCACCTAACACGTATTTTTCTCTATAAGGCACATCACAACCTTCTTGTACTTAGAAACATTAGACAGAATTTCAACACTATGCTTGTGCACAATTTTTTTTTAATTGAAGTATACTTGATTTACAATGTTGTGTTAGTTTCTAGTATACAGCAAAGTGGTTCCATTTTTTATATATATATATATATATATATATATATATATATATACACACACACACACATATATTCTTTTCCATTCTGGCACACAATATTGAATACAGTTTCCTGGGATGTAACAGTAGGACCTTGTTGTTTACCTATTTTTTATATAGTAGTGTGTATCTACTAATCCCAAACTCCGAATTTTATCCCTCCCCTCCCCCTTTCCCCTTTGGTAACCATAAGTTTGTTTTCTATGTCTGTGTGTTTCTGTTTTGTAAATAAATTCATTTGTGTCATATTTCAGACTCCACATATAAGTGATTATCGCATGGTATTTGTCTTTCTCTTTCTGACTTACTTCACTCAGTATGATAATCTATATTGCATCCATGTTGCTGCAAATGACATTATTTCATTCTTTTTTATGGCTGAGTAGTATTCCATTGTATATATATGTACCACATCTTCTTTATCCATTCATCTGTCAATGGACATTTAGGTATTTCCACGTCTTGGCTATTGTGAATAGTGCAGCTATGAACATTGGGGTACATGTATCTTTTCAAAATTAGAGTTTTCTCTGGATATGTGCCCAGGATTGGGATTCCTAGATCATATGGCAATTCTGTTTTGACTTTTTCAAAGAAACTTCATACTGTTTTCCATAGTGGGTGCACCAATTTACATTCCACCAACAGTGTAGGAGGGTTCCCTTTTCTCCACATCCTCTCCAGCATTTGTTATTTGTAGACTTTTTAATGATGGCCATTCTGACCAGTGTGAGGTAGTACCTCCATGCCCTTTCGATTTGCATTTCTCTAATAATTAGGGATGTTAAGCATCTTTTCATGTGCCCTTGTCCATCTGTATGTCTTCATTGGAAAAATGTCTTCAAGGGCCAATTTTCATTGCAAAACCACTAACAAGGGGCTTCCCTGGTGGTGCAGCGGTTGAGAGTCCACCTGCCAATGCAGGGGACACGGGTTCGTGCCCCGGTCCGGGAAGATCCCATATGCCACAGAGCAGCCGGGCCCGTGAGCCATGGCCGCTGAGCCTGCGTGTCCGGAGCCCGTGCTCCGCAACGGGAGAGGCCACAACAGTGAGAGGCCCATGTACCGCAAAAAAAAAAAAAAAAAAAAAAAAACTAACAAAAAGCAAAAAACACTTAAAAAAAAGTGGCAGTACATAGATCATGACAAGGACACTTGTGTACAGAATGAGAGCTGAAACAAAAAGGCAGAGCACTGTCTTGTTTGACCTCATCTGCAAATGTGTGTCAGGGCACTCAATTTTCACTTCTCTGCATATGTCCACAAACGATCATAAAATCACTGTAAGTATATTTTAGGTTTATAAATAAATTTTAACAAGCAGGTGAATTCACATATACAGAATCCGTAAAAAGTGAGGACCAACTGTACATATTAAAGTACTTCTACAAATAGACTTCTTAAATAAAAACTATAGAAGTTTATAAAGTACTTTTAAAATATTGCAAGGATGCCTAACTAATTTATATAGTCTCTCAGATTTGCACAGTGACTGAAGTAAAATAAACTAATACAAAAAAGGAAGGTATACAATCAGAATATACTTTTACAATGTTGTTTTTTTCTCTTTTTTTTGGCTGTGCGGTGCAGCATGTGGGATCTTTTTACCCTGACCAGGGATCCAACCTGGGCCCTTGTCAGTGAGAGCACAGACTCCTAACCACTGGACCACCAGGGAATTCCCTACAATGATTTTATAACTCATACATGTTGTAAATTCCAGGCAATATTAAAGTTTTAAGGCTAGGCCATTCATACTACCTTATATCATAGCAATTACCTCATAGGTATTTAACTCAAAAAATTCATAAATACAAATGCTGGGTATGCCTAACAGCACGATCAGTATTCTACCAGGAACGAGTCTCATGACAATGTTTACTATCCTGGTAACCTCAGCTGGATCTATGATAACAGTGTTTCCTCAGAGCTCAAATACAGACTCTTGGCCTTTTGCCACAAAGCTTGTGACCGCAGAAAAGAAACTAATCCAATAATGTACGACACAGCTCAAAGTGCAAGGGTAAAGACTCAGTGCCTTGTAATACTGCGAAATGTGAAACTCGAAATAATGGTGCAGGACTCTTTTAGGCAAATAAGCAAAAAGGATTGTTCAAAACATATATTTATAATAATTCCAGTCCAAAGTCAACTGAACAACTTGAATTAAACCATGTTCATGCTCACTTCGGCAGCACATATAATAAAATTAGAATGATACAGAGAAGATTAGCATGGCCCCTGCTCAAGCATGACACGTGAATTTGTGAAGCATTCCATATCTTTTAAAAAAAACCACATTCGTACTATCCAAAGCAATCTACAGATTTAATGCAATCCCTAACAAAATTCCAATGGCATTTTTCACAAAAATAGAACAAACAATCCTAAAACTTGTATGGAACCACATAAAACTCTGAATGGTCACAGCAATCTTGAGAAAGAAGAGGCATCATGCCTCCTGATTTCAAACTATATTACAAAGCTATAATAATCAAAACAGTATGGTACTGGAATAAAACAGACATATAAATCAATGGAACAGAATAGAGAGCAGAGAAATAAATGCAGGCATACATATGGTCAATTAATTTATGACACAGGAGCCAAGAACATACAATATAGATAGGATAGCCTCTTCAATAAATGGTTCTAGGAAAACTGGACAACCACATGTAAAAAATGACTGGACCCTTATCTTACACCACAAACAAAAATCAACTCAAAATGGATTAAAGACTTGAACACAAGACCTGAAACCATAAAGCTCCTAGAACAAAACAAAGGGGTGAGCTCCTTGACATCCATCCTGGCAATAATTGAAGATAACAAACCTTAACACGTATGCACTTAAGAAGAGAGCAATGACATAACGTAAGGTGTTGGGGAGGAGAGGGACTTGAATGAAAGCAGTCAAAAGGTACTACAGGGCTTCCCTGGTGGTGCAGTGGTTGAGAGTCTGCCTGCCGATGCAGGGGACACGGGTTCGTGCCCCGGTCCGGGAAGATCCCACATGCCGCGGAGCGGCTGGGCCCGTGAGCCATGGCCGCTAAGCCTGTGCGTCCGGAGCCTGTGCTCCCCAACGGGAGAGGCCACAATAGTGAGAGGCCCGCGTACAGCAAAAAAAAAAAAAAAAAAAAAAAAGGTACTACAAACTTCCAGTTACAAGATAAATAAATACTGAAGATGTAACATACAAGACAAATATAATTAATACTGCTGTATGTTATATATTAAAGCGGTTAAGAGAGTAAATCCTAAGTTCTCATCTCAAGAAAAATATATTTTTAATTTCTTTAATTTTGTTATCTACAGAAGATGTTGTTCACTAAACTTACTGTTTACGTCCTCATTTCATGAAGTATATAAGTCAAATAATTACGCTGTAAACTTATACAGTGTGCTTTATGCCAATTATATCTCAATAAAACTGGGAGAAAAAAATACTGACAGGCAAATACACTATTATACTTAGAAAATTCAGCATTCTCTAGCAGAAAATGACATATCCAGCAGGACGAAAATCACTAACATATAGGTGAGTTTTTTTCAGCTTTACTGAGATATAATTGACATTGATATGGTATTACTTTAAGATGTACAACACAATGACTTGATATATGTATACTTTGTGAAATGATTACCACAGTAAGTTTAGTTTTTACATTCAGCACTTCACGGAGTAACAAAAAAAAATTTTTCTTGTGATGAAAACTTTTAAGATCTACAATTTTAACAACTTTCAAATATACAATACAGGACCAGATGGTTTCACAGGCGAATTCTATCAAACATTTAGAGAAGAGGTAACACCTATCTTTATGAAACTCCAAAAAATCTCAGAGGGGGCTTCCCTGGTGGCGCAGTGGTTGAGAGTCTACCTGCCGATGCAGGGGACGCGGGTTCGTGCCCCGGTTCAGGAGGATCCCACGTATAGCGGAGCGGGTGGGCCCGTGGGCCGTGGCCGCTGGGCCTGCGCGTCCGGAGCCTGTGCTCTGCAACGGGAGAGGCCATGGCAGTGAGAGGCCCGCGTACCGCAAAAAAAAAAAAAAAAAAAAAAAAATCTCAGAGGAAGGAACACTCCCAACTCATTCCATGAGGCCACCATCACCCTGATGCCATAAACCAGAAAAAGGTAACACCAAAAAAGATTACAGGCCAATATCACTAATGAACATAGATGGAAAAATCCTCAACAAAATACTAGCAAACCAAATACAAGAACACATTAAAAGGATCATACACTATGATCAAGTGGGATTTATCCCAAGTATGCAAGAGTTTTTCAATCTCCACAAATCAATCAGTGTGATATACCACATCAACAAATTGAAGAATAAAAACAATATAATCATCTCAATAGATTCAGAAAAAGCTTTTGACAAAACTCAACACCGATTTATGATAAAAACTCTCCAGAAAGTGGGCACAGATGGACCATACCTCAACATAATAAAGGCCATATATGACAAACCTACAGCTAACATCGTACTCAACGGTGAAAAGCTGAAAGCATTTCCTCTAAGATCAGGAAGAAGACAAGGATGCTAACTGTTGCCACTTTTATTCAACATAGTTTTGGAAGTCCTAGCCATGGCAATCAGAGAAGAAAAAGAAATAAACGGAATCCAAACTAGAAAAGAAGTAAAACTGTCACTGTCTGCAGATGGCGTGATATTACACATAGAAAATCTTAAAGATGCTACCAGAAAACTACCAGAGCTCATCAATGAATTTAGCAAAGCTGCAGGATACAAAATTAATGCACAGAAATCTTTTGCATTCCTATACACTAACAACGAAGATCAGAAAGAGAAATTAAGGAAACAATCCCATTTACCATTGCATCAAAAAGAATAAAATACCTAGGAGTAAACCTACCAGAGAAGACAAAAGACCTGTGCTGTGAAAACTATGACACTGACGAAAGAAATCAAAGATGACACAAACAGATGGAAAGGTATACCATGTTCCTGGATTGGAAGAATCAATATTTTCAAAATGACTATACTATCCAAGGCAATCTACAGATTCAATGTAATCCCTATCAAATTACCAGTGACATTTTTCACATGACTAAAACAAAAGATCTTAAAATCTGTATGAAGACATGAAAGATGCTGAATAGGCCAAAGAAAATTTGAGAAAGAAAAACAGAGCTGCAGGAATCAGGCTCCCTGACTTCAGACAATACTGCAAAGCTACAGTAATCAAAACAGTATGGTACTGGCACAAAAACAGAAATATAGATCAATGGAACAGAATAGAAAGCCCAGAAATAAACCCATGCACCTATAGTCAATTAATCTATGACAAAGGAGGCAAAACTGTACAATGGAGAAAAGACAGTCTCTTCAATAAATGGTGCCAGGAAAACTGGACAGCTACGTGTAAAAGGATGAAGTTAGAACATTATTTAACACTATACACAAAAATAAACTCAAAATGGATGTAAGACCAGACACTATAGAACTCTTAGAGGAAAATATAGGCAGAACACTCTTTGACATAAATCACAGCAATAACTTTTACAATCTGTCCCTAGTAAGAGAAATAAAAACAAAAATAAACAAATGGGACCTAATCAAACTCAAAAACTTTTGCACAGCAAAGGAAGCCATAAACAAAACACAAAGACAACCCACAGAATGGGAGAAAATATTTGCAAATGATGTGACTGACAAGGGATTAATCTCCAAAATTTACAAACAGATCATGCAGCTCAATATCACAAAAAAACAAACAACCCAGTAAAAAAATGGGCAGAAGGCTTGAAGAAGACATACAGATGGCCAAGAGGCACATGAAAAGATGCTCAACATCGCTAATTATTAGAGAAATGCAAATCAAAACTACAATGAGGTATAATCTCACACCAGTCAGAATGGCCATCATCAAAAAGCCTACAAACAATAAATGCTGGAGAGGGTGTGGAGAAAAGGGAACCCTCCTACACTGTTGGTGCAAATGTAAATTGGTGCAGCTATGGAGGTTCCTTAAGAAATTAAAAACAGAGTTATCATATGATCCAACAACCCCACTCCTGGACATATATCTGGAAAAAAACATGGTTCGAAAGGTTACATTCATCCCAATGTCCATCACAGCACTATTTACAATAGTTAAGACATGGAAACAACTTAAATGTCCATCGACAGAGGAATGGATAAAGAAGATGAGGTATATATACACAGTGGAATATTACTCAGTCATAAAAAAGAATGAAATAATGCCATTTGCATCAACATGGATGGACCTGGAGATTATCATACTAAGTGAAGTAAGTCAGACAGAGAAAGACAAGTAGCATATGATATTGCTTATATGCGGAATCTAAAAAAAAAAAAAATATATATATATATATATATATATATATACACATACATGAGATAACAAAACTTATTTACAAAACAGAAACAGACTCACAGACTTAGAGAATGAACTGGTTAGCACGGGGTAAGGGTGTGGGGGAAGGACAGAGTGAAAGTTTGGGATTGACATGTACACAGTGCTATATTTAAAACAGATAACCAACAAGGACCTATTCTATAGCACAGGGAACTCTGCTCAATACTCTGTAATAGCCTAAATGGAAGAAGAACCTGAAAAAGAACAGATACATGTATATGTATAACTGAATCACTTTGCTGTTCACCTGAAACTAACACAACATTGTTTTACTCCAATATAAATAAAAAAGAAAAAGAAGATACATGGGAAAGCCCCAAATACTTGGAGATTTTAACAATACATTTGTGCATAAGGGTCAAAGAAGAAATCTCAAGAGAAATTTTAAAATAATTTGAATTAAATTTTCATTCAACTTAACAAAATTTGTGGGATCCAGCAAAAGTAGT
This sequence comes from Grampus griseus, assembly GCF_964374135.1. Taxonomy (NCBI): domain Eukaryota; kingdom Metazoa; phylum Chordata; class Mammalia; order Artiodactyla; family Delphinidae; genus Grampus; species Grampus griseus. The sequence goes on from NC_139019.1 coordinate 108,470,214, forward strand.
GCTTAGAGGGAAATTCATAGCACTAAATGCACAGATTAGGGAAAAAGAAAGATCTGAAAGCAATAATCTAAGCTTTAACTTTAGGAAACTAGAGAAAGATAAGTAACACAAAACTAAAGCAAGTAGGAGAAAAGAAATAAAAATTAGATTAAAAAATCATTGAAATTAAAGACAAAAATCAATGGATAAACAAAACAAAATCTGGTTCTTTGAAAAGATCAAAGATTCTTTGAAAATTGATAAATTTCTATCCAAGATAACCAAGCAAAAAAGAGAAATGACAAAAATTACTAATATTAGAAATAAAAGAGGGATCCATCACTACTGATCTATGGACATTAAAAGGATAATTAAGAAGTAATATGAACAACTCTGTGCTTGCAAATTTGATGACTTAGATGAACCAGACCAATTCCCTGAAAGACACAAACTACCAAAACTCACACAAGAAGAAATAGATAACCTGAATAGTCCTATATCTATTTTAAAAATTGAATCAATAATCAATAACTCTCAGCAAACCAGGAATAAAGAGGGAACTTCTTTAACTTGATAAAATGTATCTATAAGAAACATAACTTCATACTTAATTGTGAGAAACTTGAAGCTTTCTCACTCAGATCTGGTAAAAGGCAAGGATGAACCTTCTCACCATTGCTTTCCTACATTGTACTAGAAGCCCTTGCTAATGCAACAAGGCAGGAAAAAGAAATAAAAGGTATACAGATTAGGAAGGAAGACATAAATGCCATGATTGCTTATGACTGCTTTATTCAGAAAATCTGAAAGAAGTGACCAAAAAACTCCTGGAATAAAGAGGCAGTTATAGAAGGTTGCAGGATATAAGGTTAATATATAAAAGTCAATTGCGTTCTTATATACCATCAATGAACAGTTCAAATTTGAAATTATAAACACAGTATCATTAATATTAACCAAAAAAAAAGAAATATCTGAAATATTTAGGTATAAATCTTTTAAAAATGTACAAGATCTATAGGAGGAAAATTACAAAACTCTGATTAAAGAAATCAAAGAAGATATAAATAAACAGCAAGCTATTCCATGTTCATGGACAGGAAGTCTTGCTATTGCTAACATGTCAATTTTTCCCAGTTTAATCTACAGATTCAATGCAATCTCAATCAAAATCCCATAAGTTATTTTGTGGATATCAACAAACTGATTTTAAAGTTTGGAGAGGCAAATGATCCAGAATAGTCAACACAACACTGAAGGAAAAGAACAAACTTGGAGGACTCATATTATCTGACTTGAAGAATTATTATAAAGATGGGGGCTTCCCTGGTGGTGCAGTGGTTAAGAATCCGCCTGCCAATGCAGGGGACACAGGTTTGAGTCCTGATCCAGGAAGATCCCACATGCCGTGGAACAACTAAGCCCATGTGCCACAACTACCGAGCCTGCACTCTAGAGCCCACAAGCCACAACTGCTGAGCCCATGTGCCACAACTACTGAAGTCCACGCACCTAGAGCCTGTGCTCCGCAACAAGAGAAGCCACTGCAATGAGAAGCCCGTGCACTGCAACAAAGAGTAGCCCCCGCTCTCCACAACTAGAGAAAGCCCACGCACAGCAATGAACACCCAGCGTAGACAAAAATAAATAAATTTATATTAAAAAAGAATTATTATAAAGATACAGTAATCAAGACAGTGTGGTACTGCTGAAAGAATAGACAAATAGATCAATGAAACAAAACAGAGAGCTCAAAAATAGAGCCCCAGAAATATACTCAATTGATATTTGATAAAGAAGCAAAAGCAATACATGGAGCAAAGATAGTCTTTTCAACAAATGATGCTGGAACAAGTGGACATTCATATGCAAAAATATGCACCTAGACAAAGACTTCACAGCTTTCACCAAAAAAAAAAAAATCAAAATGGATAATATACCTAAATGTAAATGCAAAATCATAAAACTTCTAGAGTATAACATGTGAAAAATCTTAATGATCTTGTGTTTGGTAATGAATTTTTAGATAAAACACCAAAGGCACTATTCAGGGAAAAAAAGAAATTGTTAAGTTGGACTTCATTAAAATTTAAAACTCTGCTCTGTGAAAATATTACAAGAATTAAAAGACAAGCCACAGACTAGGAGAAAGTATTTGCAAAACATGTATCTGATAAAGGATTGATATCCAAAATACACAAAAAAACCTAAAAACTGAACAATAATAAAAGCAACAAACCAAGTTAAAAATGGACGAAAGATTGAACAGATATCTCACCCAAAAAGATATATAGATTGCAAATAAGTATTTGAAAAGATGCTCAACCTCATATGTCATTAGGAAACTGCAAATTAAAACAATGAAATACTGTTACACATCTATTAGTACGGTTAAAAAAAAAAACAAAACCTGACATATCAAATGCTGACAAGGATATGGAACAACAGTAACTCTAATTAACTGCTAGTGGGAATGCAAAATGATACAGTCACTTTAGAAGACAGTTGGCAGTTTCTTACAAATCCAAACACAGTCTTCTGTGAACATCTAGCAATTATGCTCCTAGGTACTGACTCAGTTGAACGGAAAACTTAAGTCTATACAAAACCCCGCACATGAATGTTTAGAGAAACATTATTTATAATCACCAAAAACTAGCAATCAAGAAGATCACCAAAAACTAGCAATCAAGAAGATGTCCTTCAATTGAGGTGAATGGAGAAACTGCGGTACATCCACACAGTGGGATATTACACAGTGAATTTTTTTATATAAATGAGCCATAAGCGACAAAAAAGACATAGAAGAATCTTAACTGCATATAGCTAAGTCAAAGAACCAGTCTAAAAGGGCTACATACTATATATGATTCCCAGAATATGACATTCTGAAACAGGCAAAATTATAGACAGAGATCAGTAGCCAATGGGTTTGGTGCGAAGGGAGAAAGAATAGATAGGTGAAGCATAGGCGACTTTCAGAGTGGTGAAACTACTCTGTCTGATATTGTAATAGTGAAACATGACATTATGCATTTTTCAAAACGCATCCAACTGTACAATACAAAGAATGGAACTCAATGCAGACTACGGATTTTAGTTAATAATAATGTATCAATATTGGTTCATTAATTGTAACAAATATACCACACTAATGAAATATGGTAATAATCAGTGAAACTATGGGTAGTGGGGAGAGAGCTATATGCAAAAACTTTCTGAACTGTTAGCTCAATTATTCTGTAACTCTGACACTGTTAGAATTAAGTCTATTAATTACATGTGTATATACACATATATATCTACATATGTACATACACATATATATGTGAAATTAAGCTATTTACACTCTTAATTAATAATACAGAGTGGCCAAGAAATAGAGGATATAACAGATAGCCACGTCTCCAAATCTACCATTTTGTTCATGGTTTGTTTTGTTGTTTTTCATTCCCATTCCCAACACTCCAGAAGAGGGTTCATTATTCAGCCTGTATTGGGCTTGCTCCAAAGATACAAACATGGATAGTTTCAGAAAATGGAAGAGAATCAGACTGAATTTACGGACTAAAAGAGAATTGGGTCTAGATTAGTGGATATAAATCACCAACCCCTAAAACAGACGTTTAAATTTTAATAATGCTCAGTGGCCAGGACGCTACAAAATTATACGATATATGGGTTAATACAACTGGCAGAGATAGAGCTTATGGCAAACTAGAGAGAGCTTGTCTGGCTTAAAGGCCTAAAGGTTCAAATGTTTGTAAAAAACAAGGAGGCCAAGTAAAATGTGTGCTGGCTGGAGTTCTCTCACCTACCTATTAACCTGGTCTCAGTAACTTTATTCAACATAGATAAAATAGAAAAGCATTTATGTTGAGCCTAATGTGTCCCTCTTTTTCTTTAACTGTAGAACACTTACTGAAATATCAAATCTATTGATAGAAAATTTATCCAATGCAGCCTAAATCATTAACATTTGCTTTAAGCAACTCAGTATAATTTACCTCTTGAATCATACAAAAAGTATCTTTAAATTAATTTTTAAAAATACACCTTGGAGGGTCTTCCCTGGTGGCACGGTGGTTGAGAGTCCACCTGCCAGTGCAGGGGACACGGGTTCATGCCCCGGTCCGGGAAGATCCCACATGCCGCGGGGCGGCTGGGCCCGTGAGCCATGGCCGCTGAGCCTGCGCGTCCAGAGCCTGTGCTCCACAACAGGAGAGGCCGCAACAGGGAGAGGCCCGCGTACCGCAAAAAAAAAACAAAAAAACAAAACAAAACAAAAAAATACACCTTGGGACGTCCCTGGTGGTCTAGTGGTTAAGACTCCATGCTTCCAATGCAGGGGGCGTGGGTTTGATTCCTGGTCGGGGAACTAAGATCCCACATGCGCAGGGTGCGGCCAAAAAACAAAACACCTCAAAGAAATTCTCATTTTAAGCAAACATCCTGACATAAAATTATTTATATAATCGTATGTTCATAAAACGATCAAATTTTGAGCTTTCACATGAAAGCTTTTAGAAACATACAAAGAGGTCTACATGAATTGAGAAGTTATGAAGATAATACAGACAGCCAAGCAAAGTCAGCTCATTTAAATTTGTTTGAAATTCCGTCTAGAAATATTGAGGGAATGTACTTCATTTCCTCTATACTTCATCTATAAGAAACATTTATGTATATAAAACTTGATTTAATCATGAATGGCACCAGAAATGTAATAACCTGAATTCTTAAGGTATGAACAAATGAAATTATGAATAACTTCACACATAATTCATATATAGAGTGAAGATGCCAATGAACTAAAGAAACAGACGGATTAAAAATACTATATTACTAAACTAGTGTTGAGTGTTTATAGTTTTAACGCTGTAAGATGAAAAAGTTATAGAGATTTGTTACACAATGTGAATGTATTTAACACTGCTGAGCTGTACACTTAAAAATGGTTAAATGTTAAATTTAATGTTGTTTTACTTTTACCACAATAAAAAAATTTTTTTAAATACTGTATTGTTTGTTAGCATGCTTCATTTGATAACTTATGAAAGGCCTAAAATGAATATGTTAACAAAAATATATGGCAGAAAATATTAGCTCTAACATAATTTTCACCAGTACAAATTACTTGCAAGACAAAAAAAGAAATAATAAAGCCTGAAATTTAATTCTCTAATGTGTTTTTCTGTACATTTCCTCTAACCACTGTGTTTACTGCACAAGAAAGATTTAAAAACTCACGTTTAACGTCTTTTATCCTAAAAATTATGGTGAATAACAGATGACTAGAAAATCTTCTCCTCCTCAATAACTGAATCCAGCCAATGAATATTATGCAACAGTCATAAAGCAAACTTTTTCTTTTTTTTAAATTTTTTACAAAACTTTTTGGCCACGTCGTGCGACTTGCAGGATCTTAGTTCCCCAACCAGGGATCGAACCCGCACCCTCAGCAATGAAAGCTTAGAGTCCTAACCACTTGACCATCAGGGAATTGCCAAGTAAACATTTTCAATTGAAATAAATTAAAAACATGATTAAATATTCCATATTAATTTAGGTTATTTTTACCATACAATTGCTATTTAATGCTTACCTATAATTCTATCTCAAAAATCATACAGAACACTTCTATAAAACATACCTTTTATTTAGGAAACTAAGTTATTTTATCATAAATTCAAAGATTCTAGAATATGGCTGAGGCAATGAAATCTCTCCTTTTGAGAGAGGTTTAAAAAACCAGATTTACTTTCACTGTGGTTTAACACAAAAAGAGAAAAATGAAGAATAAAAAAGGATCAAAGTTGAAAATAAACATGAGTTCTCTCTTATTGTCAAATTTACTAAATACACAACTCCTTAGTAATTTCCATTTAAAAAAAAAAAGTATATTACATGACATGCCTACAGTTTCACAATAGCAATCCTGCAATATCACAGGCTAAAATAGGCTTTCACTTCAAAATGTAACAGTTCATATTTAAGCAAACAATTCAGAAGACCCCTAACCCAATAAGGGACCATACAACACAAGCCAATGAATAAAAGTGAGGTACATGGACTACTGGTGATAATAAACCTTATGTGTACACAGATACATATTTTTAATTTTAATTATTATGCATTCATTTTTACAGCTTGCTTATTACAGCAAAGAAGGGTGATTCCCCATCTAGGGTAATGATGCACACATTCTGAAATACACTTATTTAGGTATAAAATAGGGTCAATTTAAAGAGAAACATCAAATTAAAATGGCATAGATGATATGCAGATTTGGCAATACTGTGAAGGTGAGCTGTGAATGACTTTTAAGAAGCACTGCTGTAGGTTATATTTGTCACAGAAAACAGCGGTCACATTAATGTTGGGTCTTCTGCTAAGTACTTTACATACATTATCTCATTCTATCTTTACAACAATCTATTAGATTATTACTAAATTGAATTCACAGGTATTACATTAGAAAACTAAGGGTTAAAAATGCTAACAAATCAAAGGCAGAGCCAGGGTTAGCCCACAGGTCTGTCTGTCAGGTACTAAAGTCTGAGTTCTTGGGCTAAGTGTTATACTATTTCTCCAGTCTAAAGGAGGAAAGACTGAGAGGATGAGAGGATGAAGTAAAACTGAAATGAATCTCTTTGAGACAGAAACACATCAGTCATTTAGCGTGATTCCCAACATAAGTTCATATGTAATATGTTTCCTTGCCATAATTAGAGTGCAGTTACAGCACTTGCTGGAGCTTCAGGCTCCAAGCTTTGTTGTGTCAGAAAATACTGCTAGAGAAAGGATTAAGCAACAGAGTAATATGGAACATCAAGTTCATATTCCCTATATCCGTGTATCTTTGTATTCCACGTATCTAAGAACATGTGATTACCATCACTGGTTAAATAACACTTAACCAGTCCCTACATCTAGGAGCCCAACAAAGGACAAAGCACATTTCTGCTAAAACAAGGGTCTCTTCTGGTCATATCTGCTTGTCTAGTGGTCCAGTGCTAGAAACCATACCACTGACTCCTCCCACGTGTGCTTGAATTCGAAGCACTTTTATATTTAATAACAAAGGAGTCAATGGCCCACTGAATTACACCCTCATTTGACTATGGGACAGAGAAATTTAAAGAATTAAATTTTATTAGAATAAGTTAAAAAAATAAATAAATTTTCCAGTGTACACTGCGAAACAATTCTATATTATGAAAAGCTGGAGAATAGGTACCTGAATTCATTTAGGGCATCAACTATTCGATTATATGCCAAACTCCTCTGACTGGCATCAGCTGATCTCCGGCTCATTTTCATAGCCTTGAAAGCAATCAAATAGTTAATTCTTATACTGATCATGGGCAAAATATGGGGGGAAAAAAAGTAAAAGACAAAGTCACATATTTCCGCAACATTCTACCCATCATTCTTAACTAGATATACATAAAGAAGGCACACATATTTCTAGTGGCTTTCTTTTATTTTATTTTTTTTGCACCTTTGGTCATTTAATGAGTATAATAAAATTCAAATTCTTCCAATGGTAAGCCTCTTACTTAACTGTCAAACCACAGAATGTCAACACACAACGAGGATGATGTTGACAGTTTCTGGGTTACATAAAACTTTTTTCTCCCAAACAGATCATAAAATGATAAGTCAGTAACAACAGCTCCTGGGTTTCACTAATATTTCATAAACAATGGTTCTGTTAACTAAATCCTTTTTTAAAATCTAAAATATAAAGATGCTACTGAAAGATGTATCAAGTTATTAGTAATATCTGCTTTCTTAAAAACATATTTAGCCAAAGTTGATAAGTCCTGCTTTAGGTAGACAAAAAGGGGATCAGGATTAGAATATGGATATCAGAAAGAACTTTGAAATTTTTAAAACTTCTTCAAAAATATGTAATTATGCATTACTTATGTAATTACACATTATTTTTAAAATGTTTAAACATATATTTAAGAAAATGTTAGACTACTTCAGGCCAGAATCATTCACGTTCATCCAAAAGCTTCAATAGGGTAAAAGTGACAGTTAACTTTATGTTTTCACTAACTGCTGAGAGACTTCCAATTTATAAAGAAATATTCTTTAGCTAGAATCGAGCAGTATTCTTCCTTAATTTTACCAACAATAAAAAATTTTACATTATAGATCTCAAAAGGTAGCGCAGACTTTGAAATAATTCCCACAGTGCTCAGAAACAGCATCCATAGATTTTCATTAAAAAAATAAGTAAGTGATAGTTTGAAAACTGGCCCTAGAACATAACTTATTTGGATGGTTCAGTGTTTACTACATTCTATGATTAATTACCAACTACAGAACGTTCTAAAGTAAGTCCTATTCATTTATATGAAAGTATTCACTCAGCTTTATCTTTCAGCTTTATTAAGAAATAAGATGTTAAACTTGAACAAACATCCACACAACTCTAAGTACTGCAATGTGCACTTTCGGTATAGAATGAACAAAACATTAAAACATTTAAAAAGTAATGTTTAATGAGTTCTATAGTGCCTGAATATTTCAAGTTTTATACAAAGTTTAAACACTTCTGCAAGTAACTGAAATGTCAGTTCAACCACAGCTTAATATTCCATGTATTGACTTTGGCAACAACAGACTACAAAAAGAGACTGCAGCAAACTGTAGAAAATGTCACCAGTGCTGAACTTCTGAAAAAGTAAATGAAAATGTACTTTACTCATCTGCTCAGTAAAAAGGTACTGCTAATAATCTATTTGTCTTTAACAGATTTAATGTAAATAACTAATATAGTGTCTTCTCTAGAGGCAGATGATCCTCAGACACTAATGAGTTACTGAAATGCATCCTCTGCTTTCTAGAACATTCTAATTGGTCTCGCATCTCTACTCTCTTTTACTAGTCTCTTTTAAACATACTGCCAAAATAATGTTCCTATAGTACAATTTGAAGACAGCCTAACAAAGTCAAAAATTCTGGCAAGCATTCTAGACTCTCTGTGATCTGGTCACCATTAGCTCTGCCAGCCATATCACTCACTACTCCTCTTTGTATCTTTTCCTTTCTGCATATTGTCACAGGGATTAAGAACTTTAGTTACACCCACTGATAGTTCAACTTATAGGAATCTCTTATAAAATATAATCTGGAAAATTCACCAAGATGTTAACTGCAATGTAGCTATAACTGTGAAAAAGCAGAAATGACCTAATAAAAGAGTTATTTAAATGGAGGAAAGCCACTAAAATATATTCAAGAACCATTTAAAATGAGAAATGTGTATGTTAACAATGATGAATTTTTCAAAATGGGCACATAATTAAAACAGCATGAACACAGCACAGTCCCAATCAAGTAAAAGTACAATACACATAGAAAAGGCCTGGGTAAGACTTTCAGCAAAATGTTAATGAGTTATCCTTGGGCGACAAGGATATCAATTTTTCTTGTTATTCTGCGATATCCATTTTTCAAAACTTTGTTTAAAAAATCCTACACATCCTTTAAGATACAGTTCAAATGAAACATCTTCCCAGTAGGAAGTCATTTTTCTTCCCTATGAACTCCTAAAAAACTTTGATTTTCCTTCTTTTTTAGTTATCTTTATGTTCTATCATATATTCACAATTTTCTTACGTTACATCAATTTATTACATGCACTATCAGCAGCATTTGACACAACTGATCACTCCTAACTTCTTAAACTACTTTCTTCACCTGGCTCACCCCTAAAAGTACTCTCTCTTGTTTTTCCTCCTATTTGAATGGCCAATCCTCAGTCTCCCCTGTTGGTTCTCAATTCCTCAAATTTTAACTACTGAAACGCTCTACAAATCAGGCCTAGGATCTCCTCTCCTCTCTTCTCTCTCTCAATCAGTTTCTTGGCTAAAAATACCATATATACACTGGTGACTGTCCAGCCTGGACCTTTCCCCTAAACTCTAGACTCACAACAACTTGGATGTACAGGAGGCACTGCAAACAAACTGCTGATCTTCCTCCACCAAACCTGTTCCATTTGTAGTTTTCCCATTTTAGTACTGGCAATTCCATCCTTCTTACTGCTCAAAAGAAAAATCCCAAGTCAACCTCTATTATTCTTTGTCTTAACCCCAATTCGGTCCATCAGCTAATCTCCTTAGCTCTGTTTTCAAAAATATCCAGAATCCAACCACTTGTCACCAATTCCATCAAGAAAGTGCTTTAAGTATCCACCATCTCTCACCTGAATTACTTCAACGGCTTTGTAATTGATCCCAAAGCATCCACCTTTGCCCCTGAAATCTATTCTCCATCAGCAGTAAGAGTGATTCTCATGAATAATGTCATTTCCCTACTCAAAACACTCCAATGGTTTCCCATCTTTCTTAAGAGTAAATGCCAATGCTCATACCATGGTATCCTATAAATTCCTACATGATCTGGTCCTATTTCTAACTTAGCCACTTTGGCATCCTTACTCCTCCTTGCTGATGCTCAAGCATCAGGCTTACTCCTTTGCCCCTCCTGGAGCATTCTTCTCTCAGATGGTTATAGCTGACTTCCTCCATATCTCTGGACCATATGTCATTTTATCAGGAGCTTTCTTGACTATCTTATAAAAATTTGTAATCCTTCCATCCAGCATTCCTTAAAAAGCTTTCTCTGTTTTATTTTTCTCCATAGCACTTATTACCATCTAAAATCTTATATATTCATTTGTTTATTTTCTATGCCATGAGGTCAGGAGTGTTGCTTTTTTTCACATCTTATCCTCAGTTGCTAGAATAGTGCCTGCCACATTCTAGGCCCTCAAATACTTATTTATTGAATGGATAAATGACCTTACAACTTTTTTTTAGGTAGTAGGCTTCTTAAAAGGAGCTGAAGTCTACTTTGCATCTCTCAGATCACTTTGTAGGGTACCTGCACAGATTCTGTTAATTTTTCTGCCAAATGAATAAACACAATGCTTAAGCAAGAGAATAAGATTCAAAGGAAAATAAAATAAAAAATATAAATAAACCATAAACATAACTATGCTTACCTGTTCTATTGCACTCTTTAATTTGTTCATGTGGCTTTCAAACAGAGGAAAATGTGAAAAAAAGAATTCATTAAATTTGTTACTTTCATCTTCATCTTTGGATAATGAAAAGATTACCCCAATTGCAATCTTCTTTTTCCTCACAATCCCTGGGTTAGGGCCACAGCTCTCCTCTGACAGATTAAAACTTTCTTCTATAGACCTTAAAAATAAATGGTTTTTCATTTTAAAAAAATATAAAAATAATTAAATTCACAATTCAATCCCCTTGCTAATTAAATGTAGGCAAGCTAAAGGTCTTCCAGTGTTTTATCAAGTAAATCTAAAAATCCATACCAATTGTGTATTTCTTTGAGAAATCTACTGGCTATTCCTTTATACTCATATTTTTGTAAGAAATTTTAATAGAGAGTCAGATTGGAAACATTTTTGTTCAATAAGAAGTCACTAAAAAAGTAGATAATCCCAATGTATAACCAACCTAAAAGAGCCTGAATTTTAAGGTTTATAGATGAGTCTGATATAATCTCTTCACTGTTCTAGAATATACTTATCTCCCCTTTAGATTCCAGGAATAAAATCAAAGGTGAAGGAATAAAGGGAGTGAATAAAAAAGGAAACAAGAAGCTTCATCATCTTTAGCTGTACTTAACACAGACTAAAAAAAAAAAATCTATCAAGAATGAATTAACTTGCCAAAATAGAAACATGAAAAACTGAAATATCAAAACATGCAGTAAATGGATCAAAGACCAAAACAGAAGAGTTAAAACTATAAAACCCTTAGAAGAAAACACAGGGTAAAAGCTTCATGACGCTGGATATGGCAATGGTTTCTTGGATATGACACCAAAGGTAAAGGCAACAGAAGAAAAAAATAAATAAATTGGGCTACATAAAAATGAAAAACTGTTGTGTATCAAAAGAAACTATCAACAGAATAAATGGGTAACTAATCAAATGGGACAAAATATTTGCAAAGCATATATCTGATAAGGAATTCATATCCAGAAATATATAAAGAACTCCTACAATTCAACAACAACCACCAAAAAAAACACCTGATTTAAAAATGGGTAAAACACTTGAATAGACTATCTCCAAAGAAAACATACGTATGGCCCATAAGAAAGCAAAAACATGCTCAACATCACTAGCCATCAGGTAAATGCAAATTGAAACTACAAGGAGATACCACTTCACACCCATAAGGATGGTTATTATTAAAAATAAAAAAAAAAAAAAGGAAATTAACTACTGGTGAGGATGTGGAGAAATTAGAACTCTTGTGCAGTTCTAGTCAGGGAAATTTCTTAGCGGTACAGTTGTTAGTACTCCACGCTTTCAGTGCAGGGGACACGTGTTCAATCCCTGGTCAGGGAACTAAGATATGCAGCGTGGCCAAAAACAAAAAAACACCCTGGCCATTTCTAGGGGGAATGAAAGTAAAATGGTACAGCCACTGTGGTGAAGAGTATGGCAGTTCCTTAAAAACTTCAACAGAGAATTATGATATGATCCAGAAATTCCACTTCTGGGCATATAACCAAAAGAATTGAAAGTGGAGACTTGAAAGGCATTTGTAGACTCACGTTCATATCAGCATATTCACAACAGCCAAAAGGTGGAAGCAATCCAAATGTCCAAGGACAGATGAGTGGATAAACAAAATGTATATACCATGGAATGTATATGTATATACAATGGAATGTTAGTCATAAAAAAAAATGAAATTCTGATACATGTTACAATATGGGTGAACCCTGAAGGCATGCTAAAGTGGAATAAGGCAGACATAAAAGGATAAATATTCTATGATTCCACTTATATGAGGTATGTAGAGCAATCAAATTTACAGAGAAAAAAAATAGCATAGTAGTTCCCAGGGGCTAAGGGGAGGGAGGAATGGGGAATTATTGCTTAATGTGTATGAAGGTTCAGTTTGTGGAGATAAAGTTCTGGACGTGAATGGCTATGGCTGCACAACAATGTGAAGGTACTTAATGCCACTGAACTATACAGATAATAATGGTTAAAATAGTAAATTGTATGTTACGCATAACTTACCACAATTTTTTAAAATGTAGTACACTTTAAAAGTTTCCAGTTCCAGACTTGAAAAATACAAAATACAAGGTCCAGGCTCTTAACATACACAATTGTGTTAAAGGAACTATTCAATCTTGTGGTAAATTAAAAGTCCCAGCCTTCCCTGGTGGCGCAGTGGTTGAGAGTCCACCTGCCGATGCAGGGGACACGGGTTCGTGCCCCGGTCCAGGAAGATCCCACATGCCGCGGAGCGGCTAGGCCCGTGAGTCATGGCCGCTGAGCCTGCACATCCGGAGCCTGTGCTCCGCAACAGGAGAGGCCACAACAGTGAGAGGCCCGCGTACCGCAAAAAAAAAAAAAAAAGTCCCAACTTACCATCTAGGAAACACCCCATTCTCCAAACTTGTTGTTTGGCTACGTCGCCAGCGTCGCTGGTAGCTGCTGGCACAACTTCGGGTAAGTGAGGAGTTTGGAGAGGGAAATGGTGTAATAAGCAAGCTGCTGAGAGATGCTGTCAAGTCAGAGTAAGAACAAGTATAATGTATAAGTTAATAATAACTAAAAACAAGAACAGATTTCTTTTTAACAAATTTAAGAGTGGTGACTCAAATTTTCCATTTTGCTGAATGAGGCTCTAAAATTTCCATTTAAAAAAATACATCATTGTTGGAGCAAGGTCCCAGAAAAAAATCACATACTAAAAGTGAGCTGGCAAGAGACCCTGATACAATCCCCTTTTGACATCCTTACCTTCCCCACCCCCACCCCAGACGAAAATGCTACTTTGAAATAAAGCTTTATTCCTTTGGCCATGACACTGTCTCCTAGCTTAGCTGAATCCTTAGTCCTTAAATTAAATACGATGCAGTTCAATTCCAATGCAGCAGCTGGATTTTAAGAACAAAAGCTAATTTGAAAATAAGTGTTTGAATGCCATTTAAAACATCATTTAAAAGTACTCATGGAGTGGGGCTTCTCTGGTGGCACAGTGGTTGAGAGTCCACCTGCCGATGCAGGGGACACGAGTTCATGCCCCGGTCCGGGAAGATCCCACATGCCGCGGAGTGGCTGGGCCTGTGAGCTATGGCCACTGAGCCTGCGCGTCTGGAGCCTGTGCTCTGCCACGGGAGAGGCCATAACAGTGAGAGGCCCGCGTACCACACACAAAAAAAAAGTACTCATGGAGGGACTTCCGGGGCGGTCCAGTGGTTAAGACTCCACAATTCCAATGCAGGGGACACAGGTTCGATCCCTGGTCGGGCAACTAAGATGCCACATGCTGCGTGGCGGCCAAAAAAAAAAAAAAAAAGAAGTACTCATGGATCACTTGTGCATAGGTAGCCACCTCTGAATGCTTGGGTACTTTTACCAAGAGTCATGACTATACCTATCAAGCTCCAAGAAAGAGTAAATCCTATAGATTGCTCTCTGGAACATTGCTCTCTGGAACACTGCTCTCTGGAACAGACACATCCCAATAGAGTCCACTCTGATTATAAGTGCTGCAATCCCCTAACTATGGAAATTATTCTCTTCTGAAAACCCTTCTCTGCAATCCAAAAGCTCTGTTTCCTGCCTGGGGTATTAAAAGCTAAAATCCTTTCTTTTATGGGGGGATTCGCTCCTTCTCTCCACTTAATCTAGAGAGAAAAAGACCTCAAGGGCTTGCTTTTGTTTAGAAATATTATAGATTCCTATTTTCATCATTATAAACACACACTGAAAATTTGTAAAATAATCAAAAGGGAAGTATTATTATCATCTATAAAAAGATACATGCCAGATGATATATTATTTTGGACACCGGGACTGAAAACTAAGAGATTATCATTATGAAAATATGTTCATTTGAATTCTGACAAATTCAACGGTAAAGGGGAGAGCTCTATGTGCCATGCAAACATCTGGGCCACCAATGAATTAATTCTGGACTACTTTCTTGAAAATACCACATTTTATCAATTAGTAGTATAAAACTTTGTAGTCTAAGTTTAGGCATGTATAACTAATCTGGGTATGGCTTCTGTGAGAAATCAAATGTTACTCTAAATTTGGAAAAGCTCTGTTTTATCAAATTCTGTTATTAAAAATAACACAATCAGAAAAAGGAAGAAAATATGCAATTAACTTAAACAGCATATATGAATTCAATGGCTTGGAGAAGCTTTACAGATCAGTCTTGCCAGGCCCTTCAATTTACAGATGAAGAAAATGAAGTATAGAGACATTAATTTATCACTTCTGAAATCTTGGATAAATAATGAAAACTAAATTCCTGCCACAGAAAACGAAATCTCTAGATTACATAGATGCAAACAGTATTAAGAGAAATACACTCTAGATTAGTTCCTAAGAACAAAAATAACTCAATTAGAAAAGAAGGGTGAGATTATTTGAAAGATGAGACTTCTCCTATTAGAGTAGTGGTTCTTAACTCGAGCTGTCCATCAGAATCAGTGGTTGAGTTTTTCATTTTTTGTTCCTCAAATACAGATGCCTAAGCCTTTCTCTAGGGTAAATCAAGAATCTTCAAGATTAGAGTCCAGGTATCTGAAAAATTTTCTTGAAATTTCTCATGCATAACTAGGGATTACAATATATGGGAAGTTTGGAGTCTCCATCCAGACTCAAAACTGACTTGTGAACAATTTAGATAGCAGAGCCATGCAATGTGACAACACATACAGATAATCACAGTGGATAAAGTTTCTCATACCCAACAATAATTCAAACTTAAGAGTACTCCACCTTTCTCTTATGCTTATCTCTGAGCCCTGACACTTTTCCTTTTAACTGAAATGTCCTTCTTTCATGCCTTTGGCCAGATAACTCCTATTTATTTCAAGTATCAACACTCTGTAAAGCTTTACTCACAACCTGCCCCTTGCCCAGGCTAAGTTAGGTGCCGTTTTTCTGAACCTCTCCACAGGTCTATCACAGAACACCTCAAACAATAAACTATGACAGATGATTTTCCTGGCTATTCTCTCATTAGAAGCTGTGCTCGTTAAGGATAGAATCTGGGGGTTTTTTTGTTTTTTTCTTTTTAATCCTCACAATGTTTCAATAAAACTTTGTCAAATTTTGGAAGAGTACGTATTTCAAAGAAATATGTATAACACTGGCTCAAAATGCCTAAGCTCCTCTGGGCAAGAGACAGTCTGACACTCTAAACCCTAGTTAGGAGAAAACAGATATAAGCAAATGTGTTTTTTCTACTATGCTATCTAAGCAGTCTCTTGAGCAATATTATTTTTCTTACACTGGCTAAGCCTAAGCCAGCCTGTATTCATCCAGGCCATGTTCCACCAGGCACATTTACCATTAAACATGAAAAATTTTTTAATTTAAAATATTTATCTCTGCTGTTTCTACCATCCTCTTGTAAGGCTAATATCAATACTAACAAACTGTGCACATAAAACTGGATGATAAAATTAAAGATAAAAAAGGAAATCAATGTCAGCTAACAGTGATCTCATCAAAAATTGGATTAATACATGAACCTGTCATTACCAGAGCGTGCTATGCCACTGTCTCTGTCCTCATTCAGCTCTCTTCCAGGCATGTCCATTGGGTTGCTGTGAACTGCAAATCAAGACAAAACTGTGACTTATAAAATACAGTGCTGTTCAGGTTGATGTTGTTCCTTTTATGTAGCAAACTAAATCATGCTCATCTCATTGCATTCCTTTATTTTTTTCAACAGCATGGCACAAACCCAACACCAAGAGCTATTACTCAGTTGAACAAGCTTTGAGATCTCTCTGAAGATTTGACATATAATATGAAATAATCTATGGTATAATACCTAAAGAAGCAAGGAATGACTAAAATAAGTATTTTAGAAGCATATTCAAAGATATATGAATATATTCACAATATACTGCTAAATGAAAAAAAGGCAATCTACTGACCAGTAAGAATGATGGTTGCTGGGGCTAAGTGACTGGTATATGATGGTTGTCTGCTATTCTGCCTATAAAAATGTATGTTTAAAAATTCTCCATAATAAAAATTTTAAGAAAGCTGAACAGTATAACCCCAATTTTGTTTTAAAACAAACAAAATAAGGTGATTTCCAGTTGACAAGATGGCTAATATATTTTTTTGCCTATTTTTCATATTTTCCAAATTTTCTATAATATATATACATTGTTTGTATCTTACATTTGTAAGAAAAATAAATATTAATTAAAACAAGAAGTTGGATACAACTTCCTGGATACAGAAGCATGAACACACTCTACAATCATCTATTTAATGATGTAAACAAACATAGTCATATATGCCTTTTACAAAATATAATGGTGCTTGTTCATCTAAATTTTAGCTCCAAGAGAAATCATTCTTATGGAATAGTGTAGATCAGAAATTTTATAATAATAGTAAGATAGGATATTTTCTGCGATTGATGAACCATGATACAGAAGCTACTCAGCCATGGAAACAAGATAGTGTCACATTAGAAATTCCACTGGTATTATAAGAAATAACGTTCATACTATATTTTGGTTTAGGATTCTAAAGTTAAAACCATTATTACATAACAAAATAAGAAATGACAAACTGAAATTTCATGAAAATGTCAATTGCACTGATAACTTAGTTTCTGGAAACTTTAAGAACATATTCAGTAGAAAGATATTAAGTTCTTAAACTTCCTAAGCAATGTTTTCTCAACTACACCTTCCCCAACTGCATTTCTCTACTCTCTTGTTTCCACAGCTTAACTATGAATTCTAGACGCTGGGGCACACCAACTAGTCTACCCACACAGCACATGGCAAACCTGCAAAGAAAGAGGCGCTCCTGATCAGGCGGAGCGGACCCTGTTCAGAGAATGCCCGCCTGGGGCTGCAGAACTGTGAAAGACCTACATGGCAGAAACGTAAAATACATATGAAAGAGGGCTGTTAGAGAAGCCACAATGCGTCAGGAATAAAAGGTGAGCTAAGGAAGTACAAAAGCAGACCAACAGATATGGATGGAAACCTTTAAACAAGTAAGAATAATTCAAGCTGGCTTCCTATTTTTGAAACAGGATGGTTTCCCTCTGGTCATGGCTTATGTCAACATAACAATTTACTAATAAGTCCACATATAATAATAAAAATAAAACATAAATAATAAAAATAAGCTTCCACTATACAAGGTAAAATGTTCAATCCTTTCTCATCTAAAACAATGTTTTTAAAGATTCAAAACAGCACAGTAATGTTATCTATATAATTTGACATTTGCCAAATAAATTTATCTTTTAAAAAGTCAGTTTTAAGATTACAATATTGTGCAACTACAGTTAAGAAGAAAACCACCTAAGCACTTGACCGAAAAAACAGAACACAAAATAAAACAAAGTGCAAATAAAGAAAAGGGGTCTACTGACAAATAAGTATAAAATTGGTTTTTCTAAACTAGTGGTAAATTATAAAGTAACAGAAGAAACCAAAGTTCCTAGAGCAGGGGTCAGCCACTATGGAAGCAAGAAAGCCAATGCAGCCTGTCAGGGCCAGACTCCCAGCTGCCCAAGATAAGTAGCTGTCACACACTTGACCAAGAGAAGATAAGAGTCTGAAGACCCAGAGAGGGTAACATTCCAGCCCGGAAGCAAGCAGCTGAGTTACTTGTTAGTTATGCTTCAGCAAGATGGCCTAAATAGCCATCTAGGAGGTTTATCTAGGATAGAACTGGGGACTTTTCCATTTTAAAAAGTGACAGATGTATTTTTCAAATTGCTAATAGGTATTTTTCTGTAACAAGAGTTTCTATAATTATAATGCATGTGCAGCAAACCTTCCATTTTCATTGTTCAGTTCCTTCTTTTTTCCTAGTTACCTCAAAACTTACCTGCTCTCTTTAATCTCCTTCCCTACCACCTCTTCTTACTCTCAGCACATGACTTTGTCTCGTACAGTATGCATATGTATACGTTTGTACACATGAAGAATCACCATATGGGAACTCTCCTTCTCCTACCATGCTATCTCCAAACGTAATCTCCAAACTTAATCAACTTTCATCCCTGCCTCCTTCCTGCCTGAGCAGTAATAACAAGTAACATTATTCAAGTCCCCTTTATGTGCAGGGACTATCTGTGAAAAATCCTGAGAGGTACCTCCCTTCCTCCCTTCCAAAGCTAATTCTTCTAAGTCAGCTAGGCCCTTCCACTTTACCAGTATCACCTCCATCTCCAACCTCATCCTCCTTATAACCTCCTTTTCCATCAACATTTAAATACAGTCAGAACTCTTCTACCTTCTCCCCTATATCTAATCCTATAGTTCAGTAGTTCTTAAAATGTGGTCCAAGGACCCCCTAAGGGGACCCTGCAACCCTTTCAAGGGATTCTTGAGGACATTCCTTTTTCTAGCTACATATCTATGTGAAACTATACTCTCTTAACACATTTCAACCAAAACAACATATTACAAAAGACTGAATGCAGAAGAAGATATGAGAATCCAGCTGTTTCTATTAAGCCAGACAATAAAAAGTTTTGCAACAATGTAAAACAATGCCACTCGAAGTTTTCTTGTCTTGGAAAGTATAGTTATTTCAAAACATGTTATTTATATTAACATAAAAAGGGTTATTAGTGTTATTTTTAATGAGTTACTAAGTAAATATTTTAAAATTGTTCTGAATTTTAATTTCTAATACAGTATATATCAATAAATGTAACCTACATACACAAAAGCTCTCTGTGGTCCTCAATAATTTCTATGTGTGTAAAAGGGTCCTGAAACCAAGAAGTTTGAGGATGTCTGCTTATATCTTAGAAAAGAAGACTAACCTCTGAGTCTTTCCTCAACTTTGGCTTCTATTCTCCCCACTGAAACTACTCACATAGGCCACCACCAAAAGCCTTCCTGTTACTTAATGCACTCCGTACTATCTTACACTACCTTACATCATATTTGATGCTGACTACATTACACTTTGAACTTTTTTCCCTCAGTTCTCATGATAACACACACTAAGTTTTTTTTTTTCTTAGTCTCCTTTACGTGATTCTCTTCTCCTACTCCATCTTTAAAGCCAGCATCCCCAGGGTTCTATCCTCAACAATATTTCCTTCTCATTCATTCTTATGCTTTCAATTATCATTTATATGATAATAATTCTCAAATCCATGGTAGAAACTGCTAACAATCTAAAAAAGGATTGTGTTCTCCCTTGCATAACATCAAGTAGTCTGTGGGAAGCAGCTGGCCAGCTAGGGACCATATTTCTCAAACCTCCTTATATACAGGTGAAGCTGTATGATTAGTTACCACCAATGGAATATGAGCAAAAGTGATATATATCACTTTCAGGTTCAGGTGGTTTTGAAGGGAATGTGCCTTCTCCATACTCAATCTTTCCACTGGCTTTGTGTAGGTGAGCACAACCTTGGAGCCCATATTGTAAAGAAGGTAGAACTCCAAGAAGGAAGGAGACTGGACCTCTAAAACACTGCTTTAAGGAAAATTGTGAGAAAAAACCTCTATTGTTTTAAAACTATTATACATTCATTATCTTACAGCAGCTACCACCAGAATACATCTCTCTCTCTCTAACTACAATGGATATCTTCCCTTGGATATCCTACCAATAATTCCAATTCAACATGCCTAAACCTAAAATCATCAACTCCCAATTTCTCATGTTCCTCCCGGTGAATGGAACCAATATCCATGCAATTACACAACCCGATAGCTCAGTGCCATCCCTGATTCCCCCTCTCCCCTCACCTCTTCTACGTAATTACCAAGTCCTGTCTACTCTATTTCTCCCAACAAAGTTCTCAACAATTCTTTATCCTTATGGACACAATTTTACTCTACATCCCCATTATCTGTCACTTGGACTATCATAAGCAGCCTTCTAACATGGGTGTTTTCTCAACCCCACTGGCTCATCTGAATCTATTCCTACAGCAATTAGAATATTCTTTTGCAGATAAAAATCTGATCTGATCATGTTTCTATATTGTGAAAACTCTTCTGTTGTTGCCTTGAGAACGCACCACAAAACTCTCCAGCTATAAGAACTGCAAATGGCCAAGCACCGCAGCTGCTGTGTTCTTAAATTCACTGCCATGCTCGTGTAGGGCCACATATCCCACAGGCTGCGCCTAGCCAATGACTAAACACAGTAGCTATAGTAAGGCAGGCCCATTTTGGCAAGATATGGGTCACTTCTGACAACCAACTCTGACTCAAAGACTCGTCCACAGCCTTATCAAACCCTCCTTGGACTATATGGCAGGCTGGAACATGTCCACTCAAGCTTTTATTCCTCTCTTTCACTCAAGGCAAACTTGCACCACAATCTGAGGGCTCTCTGAACCCTTCCCAGCTCCCTCTTCATTTCTCTCACCTAGTAATAATAAAATCCTTGCATGTTTAAACCTGTCTTGGCACCTGTTAAAAACCAGGAGGAAGACCCAAACTAACACACCCTCACTGGTACCCAACTGCTTATCCAAAGCATAAGTCCAAATTCCTCAGTGTAACCCACAATGCCCTTCATGATCCGGCTCTTGCTCTCTTCTTTATTTCCTTTTACTTCCTTTACTTATATCCACACTGTGCTCCACCCACACTGATTTGTTCACATTCTTTCCACACTCAATGATCTCTTGCACTAGGTCTGTGCACATGTTACTGTTTTTTCCTAGAACATTTCTCTTCCCAACTGTCAGGCTAATTCTTCAAGTTTAGGCTCACTTCTTTAAAAAAGCCTTTTGTGATACTCCAAGACTGAACTGGGTGTTCCTCCTCATTTCTATCACAACATGCTCTTAGTCTTGTCCAAAAATGAACTACAGTATACTGCAATTGTATACTGTATTGTATTGCTTGTCTGACTTCCACTAACTAAAAATCTGTTGAGGCAGGAACTGTGTCTGGTTCACCACTATATTCTCAGGGCCTAGCAGAGTGCTTGGCATATAATAAGTGCTTGATAAGTACTTGTTGATTAATTGGAAATTTAAAGAAAATAAGAAATGGTGCTCAAATATCCTTGATTCACAATTAAGAATGTGCAAGAAAAAGCCGTTCATAACAAAGTCTGTGCTTTGTTAAATGCGTTAATTTCCTATTCCATGCTAAAACAGAGAAGTTGAGTATATCTAGCAACTATAGTGTACTTTACCTTTATACATAATGGATTTGTATTATTAAAATAGCTTTTAATAAGCCCCTTTAGCTTTGAAAAGTACCAAATTATAAAGAAAAAAAGACTTATTTCTGTCACATTTTTACTTTATTAAAATGAATGAACTAATCAAGTTAAGAAAAAGCAAAACTTCTATTTTTCTATGAAATGCATGCTTTCTAAAACACGTGTCTGACACTGCAACTAGCCCATAGTAGGTACTTAATTAATAGCTGCTATTTGAATGAACATGAAGTATAAAAAATAATAGGATGCTACACTGTTAAAGGTGTGAGAAAAAACTGTTTTCTACTAATATGTATAACTGACATTTATTAAAATTAATTACAAATAAAAATTTCCACTAGGGCTTCCCTGGTGGTTCAGTGGTTGAGAGTCCACCTGCCGATGCAGGGGACACGGGTTCGTGCCCAGTCGAGGAAGATTCCACATGCCACGGAGCGGCTGGGCCCGAGAGCCATGGACGCTGAGCCTGCGCGTCCAGAGCCTGTGCTCCACAAAGGGAGAGGCCACAACAGTGAGAGGCCCGCATACCGCAAAAAAAAAAAAAAAAAAAAAAATTTCTACTAAACAGGAAATGAGTGAAACATTCATCCTATTCTTTTTTTTTTTAACATCTTTATTGGAGTATAATTGCTTTACAATGGTGTGTTTGTTTCTGCTTTATAACAAAGTGAATCAGCTATACATATACATATATCACCTCCCTCTTGCGTCTCCCTCCCACCCTCCCTATCCCACCCCTCTAGGTGGTCACAAAGCACCGAGCTGATCTCCCTGTGCTCTGTGGCTGCTTCCCACTAGCTATCTATTTTACATTTGGTGGTGTATATATGTCCATGCCACTCTCTCACTTCATCCCAGTTTACCCATCCCCCTCCCCACGTCCTCAAGTCCATTCTCTACGTCTGTGTCTTTATTCCTGTCCTGCCCCTAGGTTCTTCAGAATCAATTTCTTTTTTTTTTTTTTTAAGATTCCATATATATGTGTTAGCATACATTCATCCTATTCTAACTGCTGTCCACTCTCTAATACACTACAGTTCGTTTTGCACTGGAAATATGGTCAGCAGTAATTTATTTGATCTTTCTAAGATAAAACAAAGGACCAGAAATTTTAGAAACAGTTTGTCACTTTAAAATGTTGAACTTAAATAACAAACAATAAACTAACCAAATTACTAAATAAGCTGCTATTTTAATAAATCTCTTAAGAAACATCAAATTTGAATATCTGCTCATCTGAATTACAGGTCGAAAAAACAAGCACCATTTTAAAATTACTCTATGGTTAGGGAAAAGAAAAGAGAGAAAGTATAATACCTGTCTCCCTCAGCTGAAATATTTAAGAGAGCTAGTAAGGGCTTTTTACGTCAACAAAAGTACTTTTCAAAGATGCATCGAAATTAAAACCAAAAAACAAATTAGGTATTTCTTCAGCAGTTCTCTTTTATCAGGTACAAAATAAACATTATGTTCAAATATATGAAAACTAAATTTTTCAAATAATATAAATATTGCACATTCTTGCAATTTAAATCCCTTTTCCACTTCTAGTATTTGAAATTCTTTGGTCTTCTAACATTATTAAGAACATTATTATCTACACTATTAAGAACATTTTTAAAATGTATAAAACCGTTTTACCTATATTTCCAAGTAATCCATTAATAATTGTGTTATTATCAGCCTTTAATGTACTGTTGTCCTGATTGATGAATTCAAGACTGTCTTGCAGCCTAAGTGGGAGGAGAAAAAAATAAATTCCAAACTTGTTTTATGCTCTTAATGGCAATTCTTTGTATACCTCAAATTTTAAGTGTAAAACATTTTTTTTTTAAGTTTTTAGTTTCCCTATTAGTACTATAAACCAACTAATCATTTAAATCAGGGGTTAGCAAACTACACCCTGAGGGTTAAATTAAGTCTGCTGCCTGTTTCTGTGAATAAAGTTTTACGGAATAAGCCACACCCAAGTGTCTGTCAACAGATGAATGGATAAAAAAAGACTGTCATGTATATATATAGACAGTGGATATTATTCAGCCATGAAAAGAAAAAAAGAGGAAGTCCTGCCGTTTGCAACAACTTTGGTCCTTCAGGGCATTATGCTAAGTGAAATAAGTCAGACTGAGAAAGGCAAATGCTGTATGATATCACTTATATGTGGAATCTAACAAAGTCAATTCCCTGGCGGTCCAGTGGTTAGGACTCTGTGCTTCCACTACAGGGGGCACGGGTTCAATCCCTGATTGGCAAACTAAGATCCTGCAAGCCGCAAGGCATGGCCAATAAATAAATAAATAAATAACTTTAAAAAATTTGTTTAATTAAAAAGAAATTAAAAAGCCGAACTCAGGGGCTTCCCTGGTGGCGCAGTGGTTGAGAGTCCGCCTGCCGATGCAGGGGACACAGGTTTGTGCTCCAGTCCAGGAAGATCCCACATGCCACGGACCTGCTGGGCCCATGAGCCATGGCCGCTGAGCCTGCGCGTCTGGAGACTGCGCTCCGCAACAGGAGAGGCCACAACAGTGAGAGGCCCGCGTACCGCAAAAAAAAAAAAGCCAAACTCAGAGATGCAGAGAGCAGAGTGATGCTTACCAGGGACTGGGAGTAGGGGAAATGGAGATAAAATGGTCAAAGGGTACAAACTTCTAGTTATAAGATTAACAAGTTCTGGGTGTCTAATATACAGCAAGCTAATTATAGCTAATAATACTGCGTTATATCTTGAAAGTTGCTAACTGAGTAAATCTTAAATATTCTCACCACAAAAAAGAAATGGTAATTATGTGACAGGATGGTAGCAGCTAAGGCTATGGTGGTAATCACTTTGCAATATATAAATGTATCAAATCAACATGCCATATACTTCAAACTTACATAATGGTGTATGTCAATCATATCTCAACAAAGCTGGGGGAAAAAATCTGGCCTCCATAAACTTTCAAACTGAAGGGATGGAATAAAATCTGAATTTATGCTGCAATCCTGAAAGCAGCTTATTAGTTTTCATACTCTGCAGATCTTAAAGAATTCATTTCTCCCTTGATCCATAACTACTTACGTATTGAGACTTCCACAGATGCTGCTGCCAGTCCGTGCAGTAAAAACTTTGCTAAGCATAAGCTGTGGAGGGGAACTATGAAGAAAAAGAGAGGGATAGAGAGACATCGAAACTGAAACACAAGGACCTTTCCAATTTATTACAAATAAAAATGTTTAAGTCACAGAGATGTCACAGCATAGTTACAACAGCCATGAAGTAGCATTAAACCCATAAAACATCATAAACTTAGTATCTGACATTCTCAATCTGAGTGAAGACTATATGAAATTCTCCCATCTTTAAAAAACTAAACATTCTAAAATGGATTCATTAAGAAAAATCAGAAAATCCCTCACCGGATCTGATGAATCTTTAAGGTGGAGCCTTTGTAGCTCATTGCTACTGAGCCAAACATCATCTCTCCAAGCATATTGGCATCAGAAGAGCATCGAGAACCCTAAACAATAAGCATAACATTAATAAAATTGCAGAATTTAAAACCTATTTCAAAAACTGATTTTTATTAATAATTCCTTTGCTGTATTCTATGTAATGTTTTTTTAAATGATTTTACATTGTATACACTGTTCTGCAGCTTGATTTTCTTCATTTCACAATGTCTTATAGATCTAAGCATATTGTTATACATAGATTCCTTTTAAGAGCTGCACAGTATTCTCCTATATGAAAATACCAGTTTATCAAGCCTGTTCCCCTTACTGACAGGCATTTAACTTACTTCCTGTTTTTTGCTATTACAAATAACGCTCAAATAAACATTCTTAGCCACATCTTAGGCATATGCAATGCTTCTCCAGGACAGATAACAAGAAGTAGAATTCACTGAACATGCTGAACAGATTTTACCGCTCCTATTGTGCAAAAAGAAGCATTTGCAAAAGGGGAAACTTGGACATATTTTGCATTTTTTTAAAAAGACTTATCTTAAGCATTAGAATGTCTTGTTTGCAAAGAATTCTGATTTAAAAAGTTATTCTTTTCCATTATTCTTTAATTGTCCTCATAGGAGTCAAAAAAATCTAAAAATTGACTCATCCATTTGGTTACTATTTATATACTGTGGCAAATACAACTAGTTAACCACTAAATATCTTATTCCTTATTTTTTGAAGTACAATTTGTTTCAAGGAAGCAATGTGCCCAAATGAAAAAAACTGCATTTCAGAGCCTCCCTTGCAGATAGGGGATTTCGAGTTGGTCTCTATATTCAAAGAGTTAAACCAGTGGTTGGAGTGGTAGCTTTCAGAACTATCCATTTACATGCATTCAACACAGTCCTGGTCAATGGAATATAAATGGAAATCACTGAAGATGAAGACACCATAAGAGGACGACAAGGCAACAAGTATGTACACAGTAACTGTGGCTAAGTAGAAAGATAAGGAAGCCTTGGTCTCTGAGGCCATCTTGAAGCCCATAAATTATCGTGCCTAGATGGCCTCTCTGCAGACTTGTCATGTGAAGAAACCAATCCCTAATTTGTTTAAGCCACTGTTTCATAGGATATCCCAATGCAATTCCTAACCAATACAATTAACATAATAAAACTGATGAGAAAGATGACCAAAAAACTATCTAAGATAGTAAATGAGGATTATGCACAAATTTCACTATGCCATTCTACCATGGGAAATCAAGAACTAGGAGTTTTTAAAAATACTTAAAAGATTCTTCTGAAGATAACAATAAAGTGATGAGGACCCCCATTTTACAAGTGAAAGCCAGGGAATACATCTACATACTATTTTTCTTTTTATAATGTGATTCTCTTTTACTCGTTTGCTTGTTTACTACCTGCCTTGGGTTAAAAAAAAATCTATATATTTACATTTTGTCACCTTTCTTAAAAAGAACATCTTCAAATAGCAATCCATTTCATTATACATACTATGTTCACATTCGTTTTTTAATACATTCATTGACATACTGTTTTTTCTTTCTCAGTGCTATAGTCTTAATTTTAATAAAGGCACAAAGTTATTTTTTAAGAAAAAATCACTTCTGATATACCTAGTTTACTACAAGAAGCAACTCATTTATTCTTGGGATTTGGTTAAGACAAAGTTTTTATTTCCAGAAGTCTAGGTATTACGAACATTTTAGAAACAGTAGAATAATTTTTTAAATGATAAAGTAGTTTATTTTTCTTTTAAGATCAACAATACCAATCTTACTTGGCAAACTAAACTGCTTCTGGATAATGAGAGAAATGAGAACCTTCTCTTACAAGCTCATTTTTGTTACAATGCATCTAACTCCATTCTTATTTTGACTAAAAATAATATTTCTTATATTAAACAAGCTACACAAATTTAAATATCAAGTCATTTAAACATTTTAATATTATAATTAAAAAAGAATTCTCAGAAGGCAAAATACAGTAAAAATAAATTGGTGTATAAATTTTATGAAACCACATACTTTGCTATTAAATTTTCTCTCTGCCTGCTCTAATACATACCAAATAGTTATCATGAATGTCACTGACATGTTATATATTTTAATGTGACATAATCTATAATGAAGAATATAATTAAGAAAATGCTATTATCTTTAATGCTTTTTTAAAAAGGCTCTTATTTAAAAGTTCAATTCTTTGTAAGTACTCATTGCTGAAAGCAATAATCTGTAATACTCCATAAATCAAAAATAATGTTCTAGTTACCTGAAATAACACTTTATCAAGTGTAGTGAACTATATGCTATAATAATTCAATGCCTTCTTGCTAAAAAAGCAGATTTCCAAGACCATAATGAACCTACTACTAGAATATCTAGACATATAACCTGGGAACCTGTACTTAAAAAAAACTAGGGATTTTTGATGCAAAATGAGAATTATAATCACTCACTGCTTCAGGGTTTCTACAGTCTGGATCCATTTGCTAATACTATTTAACTGCATAACATTAAGAAGAAAGGCAAGTTTGTACAGTTGATCAAATTAGAAAACTTGTACATTGGCATAAGTATAATGATCCTACATAGCACAGCACTATTAGGAACCTGTTAGGGTAACATGCTTAAGATGGAAGAGGAATAGAGGAGGGCAGGCAGACCTATGTAGATATTAGGACTACATACTATGTAGGTAGTCCTAACATCTGGACTTTTATAACTTCGAAGCTGTTCCACATATACTGTCATGTTGATATGGTATAAGGGTTAGTTTCTATCCAAAAACAATTACCTAAGTATAAATAATTTAAAGGTCCAGGATTCTATTTTGGTACTGCTAAATGTAAAATACCTGTGATTCATTCATGCAAGCTTGAATGACACAAATTCACATTAGATGACATTTGCTTATTTGAAACCAAGTACTGATCCTATGTAAAATATAACAACATAACATAAGTTTATAGAGAAGTTCCTACATAGTCAAATGATTGGTTAATTCCATATTTTAAAAGAACAGCCACATTAATTTTGAAAAATGAAAATGTACATTTCTGATAACATATACTTCAGCCATCTTTTAATTTCATACTACAGCTGACTTGTATTATATTTATCTTCATAGTTCAATAATTAAAAAGTATATAAAATAAGACATTATTCTGGTAGCCTAAAAAATATGAAATGGGAAATAAAAAGGAGAAAATGTCCCTGCTACCTGTGCCCAAAGCTCTCTATGCTTCCTCTATCCTAAGATTTATCGAAGTTCATAAACTTACCTACTTAATTATCTGTCTCCCCAGCTATACTGTAAGCTCCAGGAGGGTAAGCACTAGTCCCTGTTACATTCTCAGTCCCTAGGATGGTATATAACACGTTGTAGGCACTCAAAAATACTTGTGGGGCTTCCCTGGTGGCACAGTGGTTGAGAGTCCACCTGCCGATGCAGAGGACACAGGTTCGTGCCCCGGTCCAGGAAGATCCCACATGCCGCGGAGCGGCTGGGCCCGTGAGCCATGGCCACTGAGCCTGCGCGTCCAGAGCCTGTGCTCCGCAACAGGCCACAACGGTGAGAGGCCCACGTACCGCAAAAAAAAAAAAAAAAAAAAATACTTGTGAATGAATAAAAGACATCAGTGATCTTACCTGGTACTTAGGACACTGGTCTTTTACATCAGAAGATGAAGTCATGGAACTATCTAAAGAGGAAGAACTGTCTCCTCCAGGTTTCAGTTGGCAGCATTTCCCAAAGACTTTAACTTGAGCATCACTACAGAGCTTCTGAAAGGGAGACATTATTCCCATTCATATTTTAACAGATTTTCCACCATATATAAATTATAGCATAAAAACCTTTGGAAAAACCAAGGATGAAATAATTCAAAATAACATAACCTTAATATAATGACTATTTGCATTTTACTGTATTTTCTCCAGTACTGTTTTCTATTCTTTGTCTCATAGCTATAATAATATTTGTGGCATTTTTTAACTGTACTCTTCTCACCAAAATTATTAAATCACGGGAATTTTTCTATATTACAATGGTCTACACAATGTTCATTGTTGGGACTTAATTATATACTGCAGCAGTTTTCAAATTATTTGATCTCAAAAACCTATTCATGCTCTTAAAAATTATTTAGGATCCCAAAGGCATTTTGTTTATGTGTGATGTATGTATCAATATTTTCCCATATTAGAAATTAAAATTGAGGAATTTTAAAATATTTATAAATTTATTTAAATATAACAATATACCCATTACAAGCTAATATAAGTAACATATTTTAATGGAAAAAAACTGGGGAGATGTAGGAATAGGAAGAGAAATGCAAATGAGACATATTTCAATGTACGTTCATATATATGTAAGTTTAATCTTTTGAAATGAGAACTCATCCATGTATTGGACAGTTACATTTTTAATAATAGCTGAGCTTAGGACCAGAACGCTGTACCGTCTAGCATGGAAGAAGAATGTATTTCAATTTTTTGCTTTAGAAATAGAGACACAGACATAGAGAACAAATGTATGGATGTATGGATACCAAGGGGGAAAGGGGTGGGGTGGGAGGAATTGGGAGATTGGGATTGACACTACTGCATTATTGATAATATGCATAAAATAGACAGCTGATTAGAACATACTGTATAGCACAGGGAAGTCTACTTAGTTCACTGTGGTATCCTAAATGGCAGGGAAAAGAAAAAGGGAGGGGATATATGTATATACATGGCTGATTCATTTTGCTGTGCAGTAGAAGCTAACACATTGTAAAGCAACTAGACGCCAATAAAAATTAATAAATAAAAAATTTTTTTTTTGCTTTATTCCTCTTGTTCTCCTCTCCCTCCTGAACAGGTTCTAGAGCTTTCACTGCTCACAACTACCAAAACTGCAATCCACCAAGTTCTCTGATACTCCTAAAAACATTGCAATGCTTTACCACAGTTACCAGTATGTTCATCCTTCAAAACCCAGCTGGCCTGACTTATCTACTATTGCAAACCACCATTTATCAGTCAACAAAAGTAACTGAATACTATGTGTACCAAGCACTAGCGAAAAGAAGTGAATAAAACAGTTCTTTTCCTCGTGGAACTAACAATCTAACAGGAGAAGGAGATATTTAACAAATAGACAAATTAGTATAATTAAATACACTATTTCAAATATGTCTAATAAAAATAATAATGATAGCAACAGTTAACTCACATAGCACCTAGTATCTGGTCAGGTACTCTTCTGTTTTACATATATTTACTCTTTTATTCCTCACAACAACTCTATGAAGTAAGTGCTATTATTATCCCCATTTTACAGATAACAGATTAAGGAGCAATGATGTTTATGTGAACTGTCCAAGAAAGACTTAACTTAGTCTAGGCAGATCAGAAATGATATTTAAACTGGAACTACAAAAAAGCATAGGAGTTAAGGTGAAAGAAGAAGAATGGGAGGGCTAGAAAGACATTCCAGGCTGAGGTAACTATATATGTCCAATCTCTGAAACAAGAAGCAATTTGCTAGAGGGAAGAAAGGGACAAACATATATCAATTCCAGGACTGAAGCATAATTTCTGCTCCTAGAAGGCCAATGTCTATGGTGCCATGTCCCCTCACTAGACCATCTTCCAACAAAGCTGTTGCTGCTTGGTTTCAAAAAAGCCATAACTTAAGAATGGGAAAGAGAAAAGACACTGTACAGAGAAAGGGGTAGGGTGGGTGTGTGTGTGTGTGTGTGTGTGTGTGTGTGTGTGTGTGTGTGTGTGTGTGTGTGTGTGTGTGTGTGTGTGTGTGTCTCACAGCTTTTACATACACTTCTATGCACAATGTCTTATAGATCTAAAATCTCTACAACAGGACAATCAAACTAAGTCAGAATTGAAATACACATAACATGCCTTTCCCAATGTTCAATGTGCATCTGCATTATACATTAACCAGATCCCCTCAAGGTAGGAGGATGTAATCAACTTTGAGAAAAACAGTCTCTTTCTTCTAATGCCAGCATTGTAATTTTTAAAATTAATATTCCTTTCCCATCCTCTACAGGGGATCACACTGACTAAAGGCTCATTCTGTATGTGCATACCTGACTATAAAAAATCTATGATGAACTTTATTTATAATTTTAACTTGTCAATATGATACATGATTCTTTCTCTCAAAAACATACACCTCTCTAACTCCTGACCAGTGGAACAATTCTCAGAGCTTCTGAAAATCTGTCTCCCACGTTACAATCCTCAATTTGGCTCAAATAAAATTATCTTTATTTCTTCTTAGCTTAATTGTTAATTGAATTTTCATCGACACAAAGAAATCTAGATCCCACTCTTTACCCTTTTCCCCACTCCACACATTGCCAATAAGTAAAATCATTTTTATTGGTTTACTATTATCCTTCCAGTATCTCTTTTCAAATATAAGCATATTCCCTTTCCTTTTCTCTTACAGAAAAAGTGATTCAGTTCTGCCGTTGCTTTATTTTCCACTAATATCATAGAGAATCTTTTCATCTATCTTTAGAAATCTTCCTCATTGTTTTTTTTAAAAAAAATACAGCTACACAGTATTCCAGTGTGTGAATATACTATAGCTTATTTAACCAGTCATCTGTTAATAACCCTGCCAGTGGAACTGCTGGGTCAAAACATAAATACATGTAATTTTGGTAGATACTGCCAGACTACCCCTCCAAGGATGTCATTTCACTCACTCACTTTAACAGCAAAG
Source organism: Grampus griseus (assembly GCF_964374135.1). NCBI lineage: Eukaryota > Metazoa > Chordata > Mammalia > Artiodactyla > Delphinidae > Grampus > Grampus griseus. The sequence goes on from NC_139019.1 coordinate 108,502,650, forward strand.
TACTGTCATGCAACATTTGGGTTTTTGCCAATCTAAAAGGAAAGAACTAAAATCACAACATAGTTTTAATTTTAATTTCCTTATTATGAATGAGAAGAAGAATCTTATTAAATGTGTAATGGCCATCTGTATGTGAACTCCCTGGTCTTATCTTTCACCTAATTTTCTACTGAATGTTTCTCCTGTCTTGATTTCTAGGAATTTTTTATATAGAAGGATTACCAGCTGGTTTTATATCCTATAAAAATGTTTTCCCATACCATTTATCTTCTGATTTTCCTCATGGTAGTTTTTTTCTTTTTTGTTTGCTTTTGCTTTGCTTTGCCCACCATACAAGTTATTTCCGTTTCTTTTTTTATTTGGTTGTCAAATGTGTAAGTCTTTTAACTTTATGGCTTCTGCATTTTGAGCAATAGCTAAAAGGTGTTTTCCACTCCACGGATACATAGGAACTCATGTTATCTTTTTGTAATGTCACAGTTTTATTTTTTTTACATGTAAATGTTTGATATACTTGAGATATGAATCTAAGTTTATCTTTCTTATAATTGGCTAATTATCTAATACCATTTATTAATCTTTACCCTACTGATTTAAGATGATGCCTTTATCATATATTAAATTCTTGCATGTATTTAGATCTACTTCTGATCCTCTATTTCATTCCATTAGTCTATTGATCTATTTATGTTCCAATAATATATTCTTTTAATTATTGAGACTTTACAGTATATTTTTCAAATCTGGTAGAACTTACTCAACCTCACTACTCTTTCTTTTTCAGTTTTCCAACCTATTATTGCTAATTTCTTTCCATTTGAACTTTAGAATCTGCTATCTAATTCCAGATACCACCACCCACCAAAAATAATAATAATAATAACAACAACAATAAGGTTGCCATTTTTATGGAGATAGCATTATTTTACAAAGCAACTTAGAGACAATGGACAACTTTATGACATTAAGTATTACCCAAATATATATTTTGCCTTTTCATTTGCTCAAGTAAGCTTTTATGTACCTCAGGAGATTTTTAAAGTTCTAAACATATAGATTTTGTTAAGTTTATGAAAAGGCATTTTTTTAATTGCTATTTTATTTTTTTAAGGTGCTAAAAAATAAATTAATTTTATTGAGTTCCCAAATGCTTAAAGCACTTGTCCTTTTTTACTTAGAAGCCTCCATGCTCCTTTTTTTTTTTTTTAACATCTTTATTGGAGTATAATTGCTTTACAATGGTTTCTTAGTTTCTGCTTTATAACACAATGAATCAGCTATACATATACATATATCCCCATATCTCCTCCCTCTTGCGTCTCCCTCCCACCCTCCCTATCCCACAAAATTGCTATTTTAAATGGAGCCTTAGCTTCCTTCATACTTCCAGTTGGAAGTTATTTGTATATACTGAGTTTACTGATTTCTGTATATTAACTTCTATATAGATTCAATTAACTAACCAAATCCTATGTTCCAAATCTGATATCACAATTACAATTCAACTACTAGCACTTGTACAATGCTTCTGAGTGTACAAAACTCTAACACATTAAAATTTGTATTCACCTTTCCAAAGTTATTTGAATCTGCTGATGTACAACTTTATTCTTGTATATAACCAATGAAGGCTGAAACATGTGAGTGACAATGTAAATTCACTGGGAACACATGCACTGGATTATTGTTAACACAGAAATAATGTCCAAGATAAAGATAGTATCATATGATCAAATCACACTTGATCCATTTGGCTATATCAGTGTTCAAAGAAACCACATCTCAATAATTTTTACATTTCAACTAGATGCTGAATAAGGTCTGAGGATCAAAAGTAAAAAAATAAAAATAAACTTTTACAAAAGAGAGAAGTTTTTTGGGCTTCCCTGGTGGCGCAGTGGTTGAAAGTCCGCCTGCCGATGCAGGGGACACAGGTTCCTGCCCCGGTCCGGGAAGATCCCACATGCCGTGGAGCGGCTGGGCCCATGAGCCATGGCCACTGAGCCCGCGCATCCGGAGCCTGTGCTCCGCAACGGGAGAGGCCACAGCAGTGAGAGGCCCACGTACCGTGAAAAAAAAAAAGAAGTTTCTTGATTATAATCACTGAATGTTCAAGAGTCATTTTTCACAGAATATAATAGAGTTGGAAAAATAAATGTTCTGAGAAAGCTATACACTGATTAATATAATTTTATTTCAGCATTGTAAGACAATATTCAGGAAACTGCTAATGCCTAAACTATCTCATCATTATGTATAGACCCAAAATATTGTGTAGTAAGTTTAAAATGATCATTTACATCACACAGTCCCTCTTTGCCTATATAGAACTGACATGATTTGATGTTCCAAAGGTATAAGTACAGTAAAGTAGATGAAAAAAATCACTTAATGATTCCAACAGCTCACAATTTGGGAAAAAAACATGTGTTCTGTAGCGTTCAAAAGGAACATATAAAATCTTTATTAAAGTATTTACAGGATTTTGATAATAAACTTCCTAACTTTTAATTAAAGCTGATCAAAATATGTCCTGGGTATTTACCATGTGTGAGGCAGTGTGCCGTTCAGGAAACAAAGGTGAATAACAGACAAATTTTTTACTTTTTTTTGCAATTTAATAACAAATAAACATACAAATATAGCTCCGATATAGAAGTCTGTTAAAGACTATAAACAAAGGACTATGAGAATTCTTATGTAGCAGAAAAGAGGAATCAGAAAGGATTCATAAAGTTGTGATACAATAAACCTTGAAAGAAGATAAATCTTCATCTAGGGAGATAGCACGAAACATGAGGATATATAAAACAACTGAGACTGGAAATATTCAAGGCTGTTTGATTTCTAGTCACTGATGAGTCTAGAGGAAAGTTTGAAAAAGAAGAAGCAGGCTTACAGGAAAATTTCAGAAGACTGAGAAATGAGTGGATGGTATGAGCTTAGAGCTGGTAGACAGATTACTACTGAGAGACTAAGAGACACAGAGAAGAGACTAAGAGATACAAAGGAGAGATTGAGCTGAGACACTGAGGAGAGCCAGAGAGAGAGTGAGTCAGAGAGGCTAAGAGACACCAACAAACACTGAGAAGGAAGACTGAGAAGGATCAAAAAAGACAGAGACAGAAAAAGACAGAAGGGCATATAAATAAAGGAGAAAGTAAAAGGATAATTATTTTGTTGGTGTTGGGTAAAGAGACTTTATGAAGATTTGCAGGCAAAGAAAAAAAGCTAACAGAGAGAAGAAGGAGATATCAGATGGAGAGAAGACTAATGAGACTAATGAAGCATCATTTCAGAAAAGGTGGGCAGAAAGGGTTCAAGAAACAGCATGACACGACACTCACAAGGCTGTTTAAGACAAAAGGGAAGAATGCTAAAGAAACACAATGAATAGCATCAAGAGAAATAGTAAAGAAGTTATATGCTGCAATTCAATGGAACATCATCAAGCACACAAAAAAACTTCAATAAATATTTGCTAAAGAAATCATCAAGAGAGTATTGATTGTCAACCTGTCAGTCTTAGACAAGTTCTGCTGAGCTATTAGCAGTCTAAACACAAAAAAAACATGCCTATCACATTTGCAGCTAGCCTTAGATTTCAACTGTCTGCTTGACCATCTACAATTCTATGACTCTTAGGCATCTCACCACTCAGCTATTCAAACCAAAACGCTGAATTCACCAAACGCTTCCTTCTCCCTCATCCCCCCACATCCAACCATTCCCTAAGTAACAAGGTGATTTTTTCACTTTTTTTTTTTTTTTTTTTTTTTGCGGTATGTGGGCCTCTCACTGTTGTGGCCACTCCCGTTGCGGAGCACAGGCTCCGGACGCGCAGGCTCAGCGGCCATGGCTCACGGGCCCAGCCGCTCCGCGGGATGTGGGATCTTCCCGGACCGGGGCACGAACCCGTGTCCCCTGCATCGGCAGGCGGACTCTCAACCACTGCGCCACCAGGGAAGCCCGATTTTTTCACTATTTTTAAAAAATTGACATATAAGTGACAACAGCATTATATTCATTTCAGATGTATGACATAATGATGCAGTATTTGTAATATATATTATGAAATGATCTCCATAATGTCTACTTAACATCCATCACTATGCATAGTTACAAAAAAATTTTTTCCTTGTTATGAGATCTTTTAAGATCTACTCTTTTGGGCTTCCCTGGTGGCGCAGTGGTTGAGAGTCCGCCTGCCGATGCAGGGGACACGGGTTCATGCCCTGGTCCAGGAAGATCCCACATGCCACGGAGCTGCTGGGCCGTGAGCCATGGCCGCTGAGCCTGTGCGTCCGGAGCCTATGCTCCGCAACAGGAGAGGCCACAACAGTGAGAGGCCCGCATAACGCAAAAAAATAAATAAATAAATAAATAAAAGAAAAAAAGATCTCTTTTAGCAACTTTCAAACATACAATACAGTATTATTAATTATAGTGACCATATGTACATTACATTCCCATGACTTATTTATTTTATAACTGGAAACCTATACTTTTTACCCCTTTCACCCATTTTCCCCACTCCCTACACCTGCCTCTGGCAACCACCTATCTGTTCTCTGTATCTACGAGTTCAGTTTTTTTTAGATTCCACGTATAAGTGAGATCATACAGTATTTGTCTTTCTGTGTCTGACTCAGTTCACTTAGCATAATGCCCTCAAGGTCTATCCATGTTGTCAAAATCAGGAAGGTTCCCTTCTTTTTTACGGCTGAATTATATGTATTTTTTTCTTTATCCATTCATTCATCAATGGGCACTTAGGTTGCATCCATGTCTTGGCTATTATAAATAATGCTGCAGTGAACACTGGAGTGCATAGATCTTTTCAAGTTAGTGTTTTTATTTCTTCAGACTCAGTAATGGAGCTGCTGGATCATATGGCAATTCTATTTTCAATTTTTTGAGGATTCTCCATACTGTACTCCATTGTGGCTACATCAATTACATTCCCACAGATACTGCCCAAGGGTTCTCTTTTCTCCACACCCTTACCAACATTCGTCATTTCTTGTCTTTTTGGTAATAGCCATCCTAACAACTGTAAGGTGATACACAGTTGCAGTTCTGATTTGCATTTCCCTGATGATTAGTGATGCTGAGCACCTCTTCATGTACCTGTTGGCCAACTGTATGTCTTCTTTGGAAACTGTCCATTCAGATCTTCTGCCCACTTTTCAATTAGATTGTTTGTTTTTTTGCTATTGAGTTGTATGAGTTCTTCATATATTTCAGATATTAACCCCTTACCCAATACATGATTTACAAATATTTTCTCAACTTGGTAGGTTGCCTTTTCATTTTGTTGATGGTTTCCCTTGCTGTGCAGAACTATTTTAGTTTGATGTAGTCTCACTTGTTAATTTTTTATTTTGTTGCCTTTGCTTCTGGTCTCACATCCAAGAAAATCATTGCAAAGACCAGTGTCAAGTAGTTTACTGCCTATGTTTTAGTCTAGGAGCTTTATGGTTTCAAGTCTTATGTTCAAGTCTTTAATCCATTTTGAGCTAGTTTTTGTGTATGGTGTTAAGAAGCGGTCTAGTTTCATTCTTTTGCATGTGGCTGTCCAGTTTTCCCAACACCATTTATTGAAGAGACTGTCCTATCCCATTGCATATTCCTTGGCTCCTTTGTTGTAAATTAACTGACCACGTATGTGTGAGTTTATTTCTGGACTCTCTACCCAAGTGATTTTTTGAAACATAAACCAGATCCCTTCAATGGCTTCCCACTACATTTAGAATATAATCTACACTTCTAACCCAGAGATCTATGAGGCCCTGAATATTCTGGCTCCTGTTCCATCTCTCTCCAATTTCATCTCTAGTTACTTCACATACTACTTTACTATCATTCCAGCCAAACTGGCCTTCTTTTAGATCCTGCAATTCACTAAGCTCCTAAGTCACCCTGTAGACTGCATTTGCTGGTCCTGCTTAAAGGAATACCCATCCCCTACACCATGCCTTCAATTTCTTGAGATCTCAGGTTGAATGTCACTACCTCAGTGAGACCTTCCTAATACCCCTACAACCAAACTGATAAAAAATGGGTTCCTGGGCTTCCCTGGTGGTGCAGTGGTTGAGAGTTCGCCTGCCGATGCAGGGGACACGGGTTCGTGCCCCGGTCCGGGAAGATCCCACATGCCGCGGAGCAGTTAGGCCTGTGAGCCATGGCCCCTGAGCCTGTGCGTCCAGAGCCTGTGCTCCGCAACAGGAGAGGCCACAACAGTGAGAGGCCCGCGTACCGCAAAACAAAACAAAACAAAACAAATTTAAAAAATGGGTTCCTTCCTGTGGAATCTCATAAGAATTCTGTGTGTTTCTTTCACAGTACCCAATCACAATTTGGAATTATTTATTTATTTGTTTGTTTGTTCAATGTTCACCTCCCTAAGAATGTCTAATTGCAGGCACCAAGAGGGTAGAGACTGCTAAATCTCCAAGAGCCTAGTGCTCTGTAGATACTTAGTCATTTGTACAACCAAACAATACTTTAAGAAAAGTTTGCAATGTTTTTTTTCTTGTCAGATTGAAAAAAGTGTCCAGAGAATGGCTAAGAAATCTAAACAAAGCACAATCTCCAGAAAATTAAGAAATGTGTTACTAATCAGAAGAACATCATAAAACCTGACAATCAAAATAACTCAAAAATTAGGTAAGTACTTATTATATGCCACCTAAGTAGATGATGAGGATGCTATTATAAGACAACAGACCACGTCCAATGTATCAAATTTTTCTAAGAACACAAAATCTCAAGTACAAACTCCCAAGTCTCGATAAATAAAGTTTGCCTATTAAAAAATAACTTTTTGTCTATTAAAAGTCAATTCTAGTTTACTGAAATGTTAGTGGAAATTGTCAGTTTAGGGAAGGAGAGAAAACACAATTCCAGGCTTCCATTTCCAGATTATAGATCCAGGCGATGGACAGACTTTACATCTGAAAGTTTAATAGAAGTAGCAGCAGCAAAACAACAACAATCACTTGGGTTTTCTTGGATGACCAAGTGAAAGGCCATTTGTTACTGCTAAACTAGTCATAAAATATTTCAAAATATGATGTTGAAAGTCAACAGAATAGATGTTCTTACTACTGCTGTATAGTATGGGAAAATATGATGAACTAAGGGCTACAGATTTAACTTGCTTTGTACCTTCAGACAAATAATTTCACCTCTCCAGGTCACACTTTCCACAGTCATAAGGTGAGAGGTTTGTACCAGATCCACTTTAACAATCCCTGTAGTTTTAGCCATATCTCATAATACAAGTATATAAGTAAATACATGTCAAACTAAAATTTTCTCTGGTACTAGACCAATGCAAATAAGGCAAATGTTTTTTCCTTTAAAAATTCTCAAAACCAGTGTTCTAAATTTTAATAACATGGTAAAAATGTTTTGTACTGACAAATAAAAGTACCATAACTGAAATCTTACTCATTCCATCTTGAATTAGAATATCTGACATTAAATTTGAACCAAATCAATAATGATGCTCACCGATACTGATATGTCCTCATTTTTTCTCTTAACACTGGAGTCAAACAAGACGTTTCTCCCTCGTCTTTCACAGTCTTGATATACAATTAGTCGAATTTGGCTTGGATCAAACTCTGGCAAAGGCCAACTTTAAAGAAAAATAAAGATTCATTAAAATTACTTTAATAAATATTCCACATAAACTCCCAGAAATAAAATCTATATAATGAAACCCAAAGTTGTACTACTGCTCAAGATAACACAGAAGAACTTTACATAAAATACCACCATTTAGTTTTACCATTTAGTTTAGGACTGAAAATTTACACAGCTATGACATTTTAGATTAAAAAGAAAGAATAAAATCTGTGGCAAGTATCACTCAGTGTATATAAAATATAGTCATCCCACATGAATCTAAAAATAGCTAACAATAAAAATATGTCAGTACATTTAATATAATGAAAATACATATTAACTTCCTGGCATGGACTCAGATGGCATAAGGCTAACCCAGATTTTTAAATACTTTTGTTACTTTAATATCAAAATGAAAAAACAGAAACAGCTTTCAGTTTAAATAACAGTAGCTAATTCCTTATAAAACAAATACAAGTAAAAAAGTGATGAACAACAAAATGGGGTAGAAATCCTCATATATAGTTGGTGTGAGTGAAAATGGCATAATCTCTTTAGAGAATAGTTTTTTAAATATGTACACTAATTAGACAAATCTAGTAAAAATGAAGTTGACCCAGCAATTCCATTCCAGAAAAGTATGCCATTATACAAGAATGTTCATAGCAGCACTGTTCATAATAGCTGAAAACTGGACACTATTCATATACTTACCAACCAAATGGGTAAATATTCATACTATGAAACACCACACAACAAACATAATGAATGAACTTCAGCTACAGGCAAAAACATAAATGGACTGTAAACAAAAGAAATTAGACAATGACACACAATGACACCCATAAACACAGTTACTGTATTTTGCCATTTATAGGAAGATTTAAATCAGGTGAAGTTTTGCCAAGGGATGAATATTTAGTTTTTAAAACTATAAGCAAAACAAAGGAAATGATGGCTTCAAAAGTTTGGAGAGGGCTTCCCTGGTGGCGCAGTGGTTGAGGGTCCGCCTGCCGATGCAGGGGACGCGGGTTCATGCCCCGGTCCGGGAAGATCCCACATGCTGCGGAGCGGCTGGGCCCTTGAGCCATGGCCGCTGAGCCTGCGCATCCGGAGCCTGTGCTCCGCAACGGGAGAGGCCACAACAGCGAGAAGCCCGCGTACCGTGAAGAAAAAAAAAAAAAAAAAAGTTTGGAGAGTTGCTATATCTGGGAGTTAGGTGAGGGTGGTGGGGGTTATACCAGGAGGACTGGGGCAGTGATAATGTTCTATTTTTTGACTTGATAATGTTTACACAGATACAGTACCCAAAGGAAAAAAAAAGAAAGTCCACTGCATTTGTTTTGTGTACGTTATATTTCACAATTAAAAAGACTAATGGAGTAAGTGAGATGAGGAGGAGAGGGAAAGAAAGAAAACAATGAATTGTATGATGGAGATAAGAATCTGGTGAACTGAAGGCACTAGAACATGTAGGACAGTTGCCAAGAAAGAAGAGAACTGTCGTTCCAGGAGCTGTCTGTTGTTAGGCTGAATGGTCAATTCCTCACAATTCATCAGTCACAGCTTTTGATTGCGTTCCTTCATTTCCTTAAGAGAACCTTAACCCTAACCCTATTGATGCATGTTTAAAAATCCATAACTGGCAACATAACACATCTTCATCCCAAATCTTGACAGCAAATACAATTTTAGTTTTCCTGTATTTAATCCTTAGCAAATGTCTATGAATTGATGAAAGACTTATCCTAGACATTCAAGCTAAACCAGAGATTCATCCTTAGACCACAATGATTTGCATCCCCCTGAACAGCTTTTACTAAACTGTGCTTGATGTTATGCAAAGGAAACTATAAAAGGACAGACTGTTTTGGAATTAAAATCAGGAAGCTGGCCTCAAAGAAACCAAGAAAGAGGAGCACTTTAGAGAGGAAGAAGAAATACCACAGTTGTTACTAAAAAGCATCCACTAGCTTTAGAAACAAAGAAGTCATTGGTGACCATGGCAAGGACAGTTGTAAGGACAGAGTCCTGGGGTCAAACTGCAGAAAATTGAGGACTAAATGAGAGTAAACAGTGAGTTTAAGACAAATGTCAAGGAAAGAGAAAAAGAAAAGGAATCATGAAGTAGAGTGACAGCTATTTTGTTATTAAAAAGGACACATCTGAACATGTTTACATATTGATGACAAAGAATGTGAAGCGGAAGGGAGATGGTGATTGACAAAGTAAGGCGTCTAAGGAAGCGGATGAGGACAGGATACAGAGTACAGATGAAAGGGTTAACCTCAGAAGAAATGATAACCCCTTTGCTAGGATAAAAAGGAAGCAAACATGGACATGGATACAGAAAGATTTACAGATATGAACGTAAGGATGAGGGGACTCATGTCTAAGAGTCCTATATTCTTTGTAAAGTAGGTGAAGGAAAATAAAGGATAAGTTGTAAAATGTGGGGACAGTAGAGAGTAAAAAGAGAGCAGTCTTTGTGGCAAAAGAAAATATGTTGACTAGGAAACATAAGATTTCTTGGAAATTCTCCCCTTTCCCCACTGGTAACCACTACTTTGTTCTCTGTATCTGTGAGTCTGTTTCTTTTTGTTATATTCACTAGTATGTTTTATTTACACATATAAGTGATATCATACAATATTTGTCCTTCTCTGTCTGACTTACTTCATAAGCATGTGGGGTGATGAAATGTTCTGGAATTAGATAGCAGTTATGGCTGCGTAACTCTGTGACTATACTAAAAAACCACTGAACTGTATACTATACACAGGTGAATTATACAGTATGTGAAATTTATCTCAACAATAATAAAAAAGTTAGAATGCTTTGCTCCTGAACTTATCTAAGCATTTGTAAAGTATTCTCTGTTAACTCAAAACAAGATTATATGTAAAAGCTTAAATTATAAAGCTTCTAGAAAGAAACAGAGTATCTATACAATCATGGAGTATAAAGAGTTCTTTAAAAAGACACAAAAGTTATTAAGCATAAAAGAAAAATTGATAAATTGGACTTCATTAAAATTTAAAACTTGCATATCAAAAGGCAAAATTTTTTAAAAAGGCAAGCCATAAACTAGAAGAAAATATTTGCAATGTATATAAATGACGAAGGACTTGTAAACAGCCTACACAAAGAACTCCTACAAAGCAATAAGACAAACCGTTCACCCAATTTTAAAATGGGTGAAAGGCTTGGGCATTTCACATAAGGAGATATATGAATGGTGAAGGAACAAAGCACATGGAGAAGATGCTAACAGTATGAATCATCAGATAAATGCAAATTAAAACCCTTCCACAAAAGACTAATAACATTAGTTGTTGGTAAGAATATGAAGCATGTGGAATCGTATACACTGTTGGTAGGAGTATAAAAGGGTACAACCATTTTAGAAAATTATTTGGCAGCTATGACCCAGCAATTCTTTTCATAGATACATATCCAGTAGAAATGAAAATATATGTTCAAAGACTTCCATAAAAGTGTTTCGTGCAGGGCTTCCCTGGTGGCGCAGTGGTTGAGAGTCCGCCTGCCAATGCAGGGGACACGGGTTCGTGTCCCGGTCTGGGAGGATCCCACATGCCGTGGAGCGGCTGGGCCCGTGGGCCAGGGCTGCTGAGCCTGCGCGTCCGGAGCCTGTGCTCCACAACAGGAGAGGCCACAACAGTGAGAGGCCCACATACCGCAAAAAAAAAAAAAAAAAAATGTTTCTTGCAGCTTTATTCCTAATAGCAAAAAACTGGGAACACCCAAATGACCATCAATGGGAGAATGGATAAACAAGCTATGATACATTCTACATTGAAATACTACGCAGAAATAACAAGGAATGAACTACTAGTCATAACATAGGTGAATTCTGGAAGAATGTTGAAAAAAATCCCGACACAAAAGCATACATATTGGTAATTCCATTTATATGTAGTTCTAGACCAGGTAAAACTAATCTATGGTGATAGAAACCAAAGCAGTGCTTGGGCAGGGGCAGGGTGTGAAGGGAAAGGACTAGAAAAGTATATGAAGGAACTTTCTGGAGTGACTGAAATGTTCTATATATCTACTAGGGTTGTAGTTAAACAAATGTATACATTTTTCAAAATTAATCAAATTATACACTTAAAAATATGTGCTTTTGGGGCTTCCCTGGTGGCACAGTGGTTAAGAATCTGCCTGCCAATGCAAGGGGCATGGGTTCAAGCCCTGGCCCGGGAAGATCCCACATGCTGCAGAGCAACTAAGCCTGTGCTCTAGAGTCCGCAAGCCACAACAACTGAGCCCACGTGCCACAACTACTGAAGCCTGCGCACCTAGAACCTGTGCTCCGCAACAAGAGAAGCCACCGCAATGAGAAGCCTGCGCACCACAACAAAGAGTAGTCCCCGCTTGCCACAACTAGAGAAAGCCTGCGCACAGCACCAAAGACCCAACACAGCTAAAAATGAATGAATGAATGAATGAATTTTTTTAAAGTGTGCTTTTTAAGTAAATTGTACCTCAATTTTTTAAAAGGAGAGGATTGTGGGAGAAAACACTATATATATGGTATATATATAGTGTGGTATATAATATGGTCTATATTTACATTATAGACATCAAAACCATGGATTCACATTACAGAGATCTCACTAAAACAGAGATATTGAACATTTACCATGCTCAAAGCACAATGCCAGGCACTGGGAATATTTCTGTGCATTCATTCACTGACTTAAAAGCATTCATTAAGTATGAAAAGAAAAACATGACTGTGAAAACGTTCACAGTCTAATAGGAAGACATATAAATAATTTCATCACTGTGGTACAGTCTACGACTGAGCAAACTTATAATAGACAAAGAGGTCTGCATAGGGAGGTCAGGTATGGACTCACTGAAGAACAATAATAAATGATACACAATGAATAATAAATAATAGCTAACAGTTATACATTATTGTATACCAGCTACTGTTCTAAGGGCATCACGTATGTTAATTCATTTACCCTTCACACCACTGATTCATCGTCACAACTTTACTCCTATTTTATGCGCGAGAAAACTAAGGCATAGAGAGATTAGGTAACCTGCCCAAAATAACACAGCCAAATACATGGTAAACGGCAAAGCTGGGTTTAGATTCCAGGCAGTGTGTCTTTGGAGTCCACAACCATAACCATTACTCTGTACTATCGATTAAGTACTTAAAGCCTCTCAGCTTCAAGTTGGGAAGAAGGGTATTCTCTTTCCTGCAAGAAGAAAACATCATAGGCTGTGACCCTAGCTCTGGAGTGTGCAGTGAAGCAACAAAAGCTACAAAGGCAGGCTGGTGCCAGATCAACACTCAGAACCATTTCACACAAACATGTAAGGACTTCACCATTCAGGCAATGAGTAAACAGAGTGTGAAATAATAGGTAACAAGATCATTTTGTGCCTTTTAGAAAATCACATTGACAGAAACTTAGAGAAATGACTAGAGAAGGAGGCCTGGAGGTAAGAATAATGTTCTAACCTGAACCAAAAAATAGCACTGAAGATAGAAAGGGACAGAGCTAGATGTTATTTAGGAGACAGAGAAAGGACTTGGGGACTGGATATGGGGAATGAGGGAAGAGGATGCCTGACTCTTAGGTTTCAGATTTGATGAAAAGAGAGAGGCAGAGAATACAGGAGGGAAAGCAAGTTTGGGATAAGAGTGTTTATAGATTGAGTTCAAGGGGCCTGTGAGACAGCTGCAGAAACACCTCTGATATTTTGATGAAAAAATGCTCTGGAGTTCAGGAGAAAGGCTTAAACTAGAGTTCTAGATACAGGAGTTATTCACACATAGTTGGTAGTGAAATTATTCAGGAAGAACACATTAATCAAAAAGAGAAAAGATATGGATAAACAACAAGACCCTACTATACAGCACAGGGAACTACATTCAATATCCTGTAATAAATCCTAATGGAAAAGAATATGAAAAAGTGTGTGCATGTGTGTGTAAACACTGAATCACTTCGCTGTACACCAGAAACAACTAATGCAACATTGTAAATCAATTATACTTCAATAAAATAAATTTAAAAAAAAGAAAAGGTCAAAGAAAGGAAAGGATCAATAAACCAGAATTTTAAGACACAGCAATATTTTAAGGACAGACAGTAGAGAAGTCACGGAAGATCAGTAAAGACAGACCACAAAATAGAAAAGAGAAAACCAATGGTAAAATATTATTTCAAAAGTCAAGGAAGACGAAGATGAAAAAGGAATAATGCGCACTGCCAAAGGCTGCAAAAAGCCAAAATTTTTATAAAGACTACAAGCATCCATGGGATTTAGCAATTTGGTGGTCTTTCGTACTCTTGCAAGAACCATTTCAGTGGAGAGTTGTGGTGGGGGTAGTTACACAGCAGTAGCAATTGATGAAGAGAAAAGAGCTAAGAAAGTAAGATGGTAAGTATTGTATATACTATTCACAACGGTTTCCCTTTAAAAGGGGGAGAGAAATAATGTGACCATACAAATGATCATCTAAACTGCAGAGTTTGGGGACTTCCCTGGTGATCCAGTGGTTAAGACTCCACACTCCCAATGCAGGGGGCCTGGGTCTGATCCATGGTCAGGGAACTAGATCCTGCATACCGCAACTAAAGATCCCACATACCACAACTAAAGATCCCTCATGCTGCAACTAAGACCCAGTGCAGCCAAATAAGTCAAATAAGCCAAATAAGCCAAAAAAATATTTATTTTTTTTTAAAAAATGAGGTTATAATAATAATTTTAAGAAAAACAAACTGCAGAGTTTTGAAAGTAAAAGACAGCCCTAAACACACAAGAGAAACCTGAGATTATCTTGGGCAACCAAGATCTATGGTCACCCCAGATAACTAAAGAAGAGGTGGGGCTACAAAAGGCTGTTTCTTAAAGGAAAAAGATATATAGATATAAAACATATATATATATATATAAAATTGTTTGTATGTATGCATCTATCTATCTATCTAAAGGGAAAAGGTATATACTTAAAGATATGTATTTCCAAACTGAATGGAAGAAATCAGACAAAGCATCTAAAAGTAACCAGAGAGGAGTGTTGGACTAAGATTCCAAACAAGTTAGGACACAGCACTCTATGCAAGGCTAATGTACTACAGAAGCACTTAATGAGGCAGAAAAAAAAAAAAAAAGACCTACAAATGAAAATTACTGCAGATAGGTGTGCAAGTAGGAGACAACAAATTGAGCATTTACATTGATTTCTGTTTTCTCTGAAAAGCAGAATCAAGAATGTATACAAGCATATATGAGATTGGTGGTCTGAACTGGGGTACAGGGATTGAGAGATAAAGGTCTGGCAAAGTCATCAAAAAATTAGGAAAAGTGCTAACCTAAGTAAAGCAAAAGCAATATCAAGCCATAGAGACGGCCCAGCTGAGTTGAAAACCACTGGCTTCTTAAGCCAATTGTCTGCTGATGGGCACATGGGTGGTTTCCATGTCTTGGCCATACTACCCCAAGCAATCTACAGATTTAATACAATCCCTAGCAAAATACTTATGACATTTTTCACAGAACTGGAAGAAATAATCCTAAAATTTACATGGAACCACAAAAGACCCAGAATTGCCAAAGCAATCCTGGGGAAAAAGAGCAAAGCAGGAGGTATAACCCTTCCAGACCTCTGACTATACTACAAAGCTACAATAATCAAAACAGCATGGTACTGGCACAAAAACATAGATCAGTGAAACGGAATAGAGAGCCCACAAATAAACCCACACACCTACGGTAAATTAATCTACAATAAAGCAGGCAAAAATATACACAGTCTCTTCAACAAGTGGTGTTGGGAAAGCTGGACAGCTATGTGTAGATCAATGAAATTAGAACATTTCCTCATACCATATACACAAATAAACTCAAAATGCTTTAAGACCTAAGTATAAGACATGACACCATAAAACTCCTAAAAGAGAACATAAGCTAAACATTCTTTGACATAAATTGTAGCAAAGTTTTCTTAGATCAGTCTTCCAATGCAAAAGAAATCAAAGCAAAAATAAACAAATGGAGCCTAATAAAACTGAAAAGCTTTTGCACTGCAAAGGAAACCATCAACTAAACAAAAAGACAACCTATGTACTGAGAGAAAATATTTGCCAACGATGCAACTAACAAGGGGTTAATATCCAAATTACACACACAGCTCAATCAACTCAGTATCAGAAAAAAACCAAACAACCCAATCAATAAATGGGCAGATGGGGTTTCCCTGGTGGCACAGTGGTTAAGAATCCACCTGCCAATGCAGGGGACACGGGTTCAAGCCCTGGTCCTGGAAGACACCACATGCCACAGAGCAACTAAGCCCATGTGCCACAACTACTGAAGCCCGTGTGCCTAGAGCCCATGCTCCGCAACAAGAGAAGCCACTGCAATGAGAAGCCCACACGCCGCAACGAAGAGTGGCCCCCGCTCACCGCAACTAGAGAAAGCCCGCACACATCAACGAATACCCAACTCAGCCAAAAATAAAAACAATAATAAAAATAAATAAATAATAAATGGGCAGAAGACCTAAATAGACATTTCTCCAAGGAAGACATACATTGCAGCAACATGGATGGACCTAGAGCTTACCATACTAAGTGATCTAAGTCAAAGAAAGACAAATAACATATGATATCACTCATATGTTGGAATCTGATTTTTAAAAATGATACAAGTGAACTTATTCACAAAATAGAAGCAAACTTACAGATATCAAAAACAAACTTATGGTTACCAAAGGGGAAACATGGGGGGGAGGGAAATATCAGGAGCTTGAGATTAACATACACATACTACCATATACAAGACAGATAAGCAACAAGGACCTACTGTATAGCACAGGGAACTCTACTCAATATTCTGTGATAACCTATATGAGAAAAGAATCTGAAAAAGAATGAATACATGTATATATATAACTGAATCACTTTGCTGTACACCTGAAACTAACATAACATTGTAAATCAACTATACTCCAATAAAATAAAAAAATAAAACTTAAATTAAATTAAATAGGGTTTCCCTGGTGGCACAGTGGTTGAGAGTCCACCTGCCAATGCAGGGGACATGGGTTCGTGCCCCAGTCCGGGAGGATCCCACATGCCACGGAGCAGCTGGGCCCGTGAGCCATGGCCGCTGAGCCTGTGCGTCCGGAGCCTGTGCTCCGCAACGGAAAAGGCCACAACAGTGAGTGGCCCGCATATCGCAAAAAAAATAAATAAAATAAATTAATTAAATAAATTTACAGGGAAAATGTAAAAAAAGAAGACATACAGATGAAAAGATGCTCACCTTCGCTAATTATTAGAGAAATGTAAATCAAACAACAATGAGGTATCACCTCACACAGGTTAGAATGGCTATTATCAAAAAGCCTACAAAAAATAAACACTGGAGAGGGTGTGGAGAAAAGGGAACCCTCCTACCCTGTTGGTGGCAATGTCAACTGGTACAGCCACTATGGAAAACATTTATGGAGGTTCCTTAAAAACCTAAAAATAGAGCTACCATGTAATCCAACAATACCACTCTCCTGGGTATATATCTGGAAAGAAAACCCCAAAACTCTAATTCAAAAAGATACATGCACCCCAATATTCACAGCAGCACTATTTACAACAACTAAGACATGGAAAATCAAAGACTTTAGAATGATCCTTTATTAACTAGAAGCCAAACTCTGACATCTAATTCACCATATTTTCCACCTCATTGCATTGCCTCTTTTTATCAGAATTTAACTGAAGACATAATTAAGCCTAATCATTAACAGTGGTAAGCACACTATAACCATTCACAAAAACTGTCTATATACTACAGCAAAGTTATCTTCAGTATTAAGCTATTGTACTCAGCATAATATTAAACATTAGTAAGAAGACTGTTTAGTGATGAACCACAAATTATTTTGACTTTACACAGATGTTATTTATAATTTATGTCACCTTATCTGCTCTGTATGTCTTTTATCTGACACCTTCAAAGAATGTTAATGAAAAATAAACATGCTGGAATAGACATCTCCCTTTACACAATGACAGAGCAACTCAGAAGACCATATGAATTTCTATAATACATGTTACTGGCTATGAAATTAAAGCTAAATCATGCATTCTCAATGAGAGCAAGATGGCTTCCAAAGAAGCAAATTTGGTTAATGGGGGGAGAAGGGGGAAAGAAGACCAAAACCAAACTTGGGTGTTACAATGGGTGTGGCCCTCCAAAAGGCCATAATACGTAAGAAAATACACAGTATATCTATCTGTGGTATTAAAAGTTCAAGTGGGGAGGGTGGCAATTAAGGGAAAAAATGTCTAAAAAAAGCTCTCTAGCGGGATAATAATGTTAAAAAAAAAAAAAGACTGAGAAACACCAGACTAAACACTAGTTTGTATCTCAACACATTACCTAAATAAGACATTTTCACTTCAACTTTAATAATCTCTTACTAAACAGTATATTCAGCAAACCTATGGATTTTAACTTCATTCATTCAATAATTATTTGTACAGTGCCTACTATGTACCTGGCACTACGTTAGTTGTTCTCTCCTGAGCCTTATCCATCACTGGTGTCTCAGTGAAATGGAAACATGCAAGATGATGAAGACCAACTCTGAGAAAACATTAACAACCTGTCCTCTTGCAAGAAATGGAGAGAGCAGCCCAGTTTCAAAAGCTATGCATGTATTGATAGATTAATTGCCTCAGTACTGGAAAACATTTTGAATTTGATAAAGGATAAATTACTGGGGAAGGAAGGAAACAATGGTGCGAGGAAGAAAGAGAAGGAAGAATGCTAAATTAGGCTACAAGTGACAAGCAAAAAGCTTTCCAAACCTAACACCGACATGCCAAGAACTGGTCACCATCAGAACCTCAAAGCACCAGAGCCAAAAGTACCAGAGCCAACTGGAGAAACATTTTCTGTACATGGGGAAAGTGATCTGAGTTTTTTAAAACCTGCAGACAGATTTTGCTTTAGAAAACTCTGCTGCTAACTAGCCAATGTTTAAATATATCTCCTGAAAGCAAAGTATATAAGTCTTACAATGCTTTTTAGTTTAGATAACATTTTAATTTTTTGGTCCCATGATGGAGAAATAACATTCACTATTCCCTCTGTAAAACACACTGACCAGCAAAGGACTGGCAAACGAATGCATATTTACATGCTTTAAGCTGAAAATAAAATGTTACAATGTATACAATAAATTCCTCACTTCAACTGACTTTTCCACTAAACTCTAAGTCCCAATTGTATCAGGTAAGAGAGCTTCTTATTTTCCTTTTGATATATTTACTGTGCATTTAAAAAAATAATCATTGTGAACATATGGTCTATATCAGCAATTCCCAATCATTCTAGTAAAAGGACACCTTTTTAATGTTAAAAAAATTTTAGCATCCAGTAACTGAGAAAATGACTGAAAGCTACTATAAATTCAATATAGTATTAATAAAAGAACATAAATACACGTGAATTACATATGCATCAGACAACTGCTTACTCAGTTTATAGACAGTACTCAATGTTTTTGTAGAGTTAAGGACCCAATATGATAACTCTACCCCAAATCAAGGGTTGAAAGACCTAATGTCAGAATATATACAAAATTAGAGGAACCATATACAGAAAATAATAGGAACCATAAAATACATGTAAACGTTACATTACAGAAAGTTTTTAAAGAATGGAAAATATTGATCACTATTCAGAGTATTACTGCATTTCTGCTAGGAGTCACACAACTAAAGAAGTGCTTAAAATAATTAATTTTCTTGGGTACATAGGATCATCAGTGACAAGGTGCTGTTATTGCACCAATTTTGTTTTCAATATAATTTAACTGATTTTGTAAACAGTGGAAATTCCTCCCAGATTAACAACTTGTTAATCATTTTAGTTTATATTTTGTTTTGGCTTTTCATGTTTCAATATCTTCCTGAATACTATAGTTAGAAGCTGAGAGAGATAGCAATATAACAGAATTTCAATTAATTCACTGAACAAATGAGTGAATGAGTGACTATTTCAGGAGATACCATTTTAATGCTGGAAGCCTACATTATAGACTTTACGTAGAGTAATTATTTCTGTATCTAAGGAATTATAATCCTCTAACCTGACTGAAAAATAATCCCATGATTTATTTATTAACCTCAGTTCCAAAGAATTTAGGTATCAATTTAGGTCTTTTTCTTCTCAGAACAATCTTAATTTTCATATAGGCTACTAACAGCTCATGATTCTTCTCCAACTACATTTTAATAAACTAAATATTATAATAAAACTAGTTAATCTTTATTTTTTAAATTTGTATTTATTTATTTAGGTTATGCTGGGTCTTCGTTGCAGTGCACGGGCTTCTCTAGTTGTGGCATGAGGGCTTCCCTAGTTGTGGCACCCAGGCTCTAGAGCATGTGGGCTCAGCAGTTGCGGTGCATGGGCTCTCTAGCTGTGGCATGTGGGATTCTTAGTTCCCCAACCAGGGATCGAACCCAGGCCCCCTATATTGGGAACGTGGAGTCTTAACCACTGGACCACCAGGGAAGTCCCAAAACTAGTTAATCTTTAATATTTTAATTATTTTCAGTCATACTAAGTTCAGTTATACCCAGAATATTAATGAAATCCTAATGACTGTCATTTACATTTCTATGACAAGTATAGTCAGCTACTTGGCTATAGGATTACTATCTTCATTTAATCAAATTAGGTAATACATGTGAAAAAATACATTTCTATGACAAGTATAGTCAGCTACTTGGCTATAGGATTACTATCTTCATTTAATCAAATTAGGTAATACATGTGAAAAAATACATTTCTATGACAAGTATAGTCAGCTACTTGGCTATAGGATTACTATCTTCATTTAATCAAATTAGGTAATACATGTGAAAAATACCGTAAGATAAAAATATAAATTATTACCAGCATTAGGTAAAATCCCCAAATCCATTTATACTTATTCCATAATCTAACATGTATAAAATAATATGCACAAAGTAAAATTTACATAAAGTATTTCAGAGAAGGAAAAGTGACAATGTATAACATGAATTCTTTGTGAAATGGAACCTCAGCAACAGCAAATTTCCATACCATGAGAGGATACCATGTTATCATATCTGCTATCATATTTTACTTAGTATTTTTCAGCAACACCTAGGCCCAACTGAAATACACCTGACCTATGTGGTTTTTAACTTTCTGACATTAATTCTACATACCTGAGAACTTAAACTGCAGTGAAACACTGGAAGAATGTTTAAAAGAGCTAAAACAATTGAGAGAGCCAGTATCCATGTTGTTCAACTGGGTTACACATATTGAAAAAGTATTTTTAAATATTTTTAATCCTACTTTCATAGTAGGATTTATTTAAAATATAAAATCAATGTAGCTTAGTCTAAATTCACTACTAATTCAAATCATTTAATTCTAGTCATAAATGTGTGGCGACACACAATTAAGATGTTTACAAGAGCATCAAAAATACTACCAGATAGGGCTTCCCTGGTGGCGCAGTGGTTGAGAGTCCGCCTGCCGATGCAGGGGACGCGAGTTTGTGCCCCGGTCCAGGAAGATCCCACATGCCGCGGAGCGGCTGGACCCGTGAGCCATGGCCACTGAGCCTGCGCGTCCGGAGCCTGTGCTCCGCAACGGGATAGGCCACAACAGTGAGAGGCCCGCGTACCGCAAAAAAAAAAAAAAAAAAACTACAAGATAAATTCAGGTCTATATCAGTAAAATTAAAGAATAACATCAACTATAAAATAACTGGATTATAATCAAGCTAATACAATGTCAAGTTTTCAATTTAAATTTTATTTATAAATATGTATATGAGATAAACAAAAGTACACTGTTCTTCAAATAGCTGTATTGAGCACTCCTACATACACATGAGAAAGAAGAGCAGTAAATGACAGAGAGTAAGACACACATAACGCCCAGACTAAAATGTACTATTTATAAATTAGAAACTTTAAAATAATGAATACCACCTGCTCAAAACATTCTCAAGCCCTTCTAATTAAATTTATAACCATAACTTTAATCAATTATTCATAAAATAAGTCTATCTAAAATCGCAGCATTAACATTGTTACATCACTAAATTTATAACTAGATTTGGGCTGATTTTGACATTAACAACATTTGAAAATAAAATCTTAAGCTGTATGTTAGTAGCATCTCTATTTCTCTTAAGCAATTCTGCTTTTCAAAATCCCTAAAAACTCCAGTTATGTACAACTGCCAACCCAGGTTAATAATAGCAATGAACCATATTCATCTGAAACCACAAGACTGTCAGGTGACATACCAGGAAGCCTGAATTTAACTCAAATAAAAGCCTCTCCATGCTGCAATGCAAAAAGGCTTAATCCTAGCAACAAGGCCATGGGACACTGGGAGCTTTTAAGAAATCTACTGCCAATGACAAAATCTATTTTTTGCAAAAGGTCCATCTATCCAGTCCTACCATTTCATAAGTGACATCCTGTTCTTTTGTTTCACCAAAGAATCTGGGATTTTTACAGAAACAAATTATGACTGACTACTTTTCAATTCCTTTATCTCTTCTACTAAAAATATATGATTAAAGAAAATCAACCTGAGTATTCTATAAACCAAGTGCCGTCCTGGCAAGTGGTACAGACTAGGAATGCCAACTTGTTTTAAGGGTTCTTTAACTCAAAAAGGGCAGGTCCTAGGCAGAGTACTCAGGCAACCATAGCTAGAACCCAACTCTTTAACAACCCCCATCTATGAGGAACTCAGGGTCATCTAATAAACAAGAAAACAGAATAGCGCCTTTGTCAACTTCCCTGTGTCCCAACTCTGTCATTTCAAACAAGTACACACACACACACACACACACACACATTCTTAAAAGCCACAAGTTTGTGTTCTATCCAGATGACACACAACTAAAAAGCAGGCCCTAATGATCACAGGACCCAGAAAGGTCAATATGAAAATTGGTTCACAAATCTGAACTCTACGTTGAATTCACATAGACAAGTCTAACACAAAATACTACCTTTGAAGTTATAAACTTCAATACATCTATCAAGTTACATTACTTGGTTGGTTCATGAAAAAGAAACATTTCAGCTTGCTTTAAAAACACTTTCTCTGGGTTTTTGCATTTTAACATATATCAGCATATTCTTCCAGAAAACATGGAGGGTGCATCTGTGTATTATGCTGATGTGACAAATGCAGTAAGTAACAGAAATGCCTTAATATAATGAGCTATTAAACCAAATCCTAACAGACAATATGCTAAAACCAAGAATCATTCCCCACATCCAACATGACAGAAGCAGAATGGGCTCTCAATAAGCCAAACTTGGATTTAAATCCCAACTCTGCCACATACTGACTGTGAGCTTAGAAAAGTGTCTTAACTTTCTAGTCCTCGGATTCCTCATCTGTAAGACAGGACTATCTCTTTGATTAGTATAGGGAGAGTGTTTTATCTCAACACTTAAAACACTGTCACACAGATCAAGATTTCAATAAACATTTGGTGAATTACTGACACTGTTACTAGAAGTATCTCTTCCAAGTACAATGCCTTCTTGTCCTAGTTATAAAAACTATAACTTTATTTTAATTGTAATACTTTATAATTAATTCTAATAGTCCTGGTACTTGTTAAAGATATATAAAATCTGCCACAGTGGTTCTAGAGCTTCACCACAATTCATTAGGCAGAAACTTTTAAAATCCATCTTTCATGTGTGGGGGGCAGGGGATATATGGGAAATTTCTGTACCTTCCATTCAATTTTGCTGGGACCTAAAATTGCTCTAAAAACTTAAGTTTATTTTTTTCAGTTATATTTATATATTTTTTCAAATTATTTTCCATTATAGGTCATTATAAGATATTGAATATAGCTCCCCGTGCTATACAGTAAATCCTTGTTGTTTATCTATTTTACAGTAGTGTGCATCTGTTAATTCCATACTCCTAATTTATCCTCCCGACCCTTCCCCTTTGGTAACCATAAGTTTGTTTTTCTACGTCTGTGAGTCTGTTTCTGTTTTGTAAATAGATTCATTTGTATTATTTTTGAGATTCCACCCAGAAGTGATATCATACAGTATCTGCCTTTTTCTGTCTGACTTATTTCACTTAAAACGTAAGTCTGTTTTTAAAAATCTATCTTTTTTTTTAACACCTTTATTGGAGTATAATTGCTTTACAATGGTGTGTTAGTTTCTGCTTTATAACAAAGTGAGTCAGCTATACATATACATATATCCCCATATCTCTTCCCTCTTGCGTCTCCCTCCCACCCTCCCTATCCCATCCCTCTAGGTGGTCACAAAGCACTGAGTTGATCTCCCTGTACTACGTGGCTGCTTCCCACTAGCTATCTATTTTACATCTGGTGGTGTACATGTGTCCACGCCACTCTCTCACTTCGTCCCAGCTTACCCATCCCCCTCCCCGTGTCCTCAAGTCCATTCTCTACATCTGCGTCTTTATTCCTGTCCTGCCCCTACTTTCTTCAGAACCAAAAGAATCCATCTTCGATTACTTAAGTTAGAAGCCTGCATAAAGACATAGAAGTAAATTGAATAAATTTACAGATCCAACATTTCAGGGCTCATTCATGACAGACTTGTGATACAAATCTGGGTTTAATATAATCAGATATAAGCATGTTTGCTGCAGCACTAAATGTATTAAGGGGAAAAAACAAAAACAACTAAACTGCCCATCAATAAGAGACTTGATAAATACATTGCAGTACCTTCATTCAGTGGAACACTGTGTAAGCCTTTAAAAGTGTAAGACAGAGCTGTATATAAAGATCTCCAAGATCTTTATATACCTTGGAGGATATATATAACCTTGAAGAAAACAAGGTTCAAAAGAACATGTATACCGTCAGACTCTCCTCCAAGGAATACAAAATAACTTGATAACCTTCATAATCTTATGGCAGAACAAGATGTGTTTTTTCACTGAAAAGTTTCAGGATAGAAAAGAACTAGCCAGAGAAAAGTCTGATGTCCACTAGCTCAAAAACCAGCAAAGTACCATAACACTAAGAAACAATGGAAGAAAAAGGACGTGTTCCAAAACAGGAAAAAAAAAGAGGAAAGCCAATAGCTGAATTAATTAAAAGTTTACTTCTCTAACGTCAACCTACAAAAGTCTCCATTCACCTAGATGCTCAACCAAAAATCCAGAGGTCACCAAGTCCTGTTTATTCTATCTCCTAAATGTCTTGAGTCAGATCACAACCACTGTCACACTGCCACCATCCTAGTGTGAGCTACCATACTATCTCACTGCTTAAATTAGTCTCCCAGTCTCTTCTGCTTTCCTCCAATTTATTCTCCACAGTGTACCTAAAGTGGGAAAACCTTAATATGTCACTCACTTAACTTAAAAATTCCTGGTTAATACCTCATTGCTCTCTGGATAAAGATCTAACTTCTTAATAGATTTGGTTCTTACCTATTCTCTCCTCCTACCTCCTGTCATATCCACTTCAATCAGTTCTTTAAAGGCAACGTTTTCACTTCAAGCTTCTTCACTGTGTTTTTTCTTCGGTCTAGCACACTTTTTTCTGTCCTCCCCTATTAGCCTGGTTCATTTTTCAGGTCTCAGCTTATATGTTACTTCCCACAAGAAGTCTTCCTCGTCATTCCAATCCTCCACCCTACATGTGGAATAGGTTCCCTTCCCATGTGCCTCCACTGCATTCCTCTCTCTACCTCAATAGAGCTCTAAACTGACACTCTGTACATCCTCCATTCTGGCGTTGAAGAGACTACTGTCGTAATTGCCTATTTATTGTCTCCATTTCTACTGGACCATAAGCTCTGTGAGGATGGGACCATACTTCTCTTGTGCATAGCTATATTCTATGGTTGACATTTAGTAGCCTGTCAATAGATCAAAAATAAAAACTAATGTTTGAATGAACTCTCATGAAATGTTTTTTATCTTGAGATTATTAATGTTAACAAAACATGAAATAGGATTTTGGTTTAGTTTTTTTTTTTAATGAGAATGAAAAAATATCTCAGTACCTACTTTTCATTTCAGGGAGGTAATGCATTCAGTATTCCCTCCCAACTCTTTATCCTTAAAAGAGAGAATAATTATTCTAAACATAATATAAACTGACTATACAATCCTCTTTTCTTTTGCCAAAATTGGGGGAGAGGGGTCCCAGACATAAAGATTAGGGGGATTTTATGTGAAGCTAACAGAACGTTTAACTTTAAGTGTCCCTTTTTCTCCTTTAACTTTCCCTTTCAGTGCTGATCAAATTTAAATTCATAAATATTTTTTAAAGAGTTTTTAAAATATTTGGAACTCACATAACCTGGCCTCCAACTTTTACCAGCTTTGGACATCATTTAAGCTCCTTATTAAAGGTCCTATGTGCTTACCCATAAATTGGTTAATAAAATTTCTTTCCTCTACCAACCTCAATAAAGAGTTGTGGGGAGAATCAAATAATATACAAGAAAGCAATCTATAAACTATTACTTCTGGCTTTGCCTACTTGGGGACATGGCATTCATTCTACAAGAAACCTAGAAAACCAACATGAATAAAGCCAGAGAAGAGCGTGCAGAAAGGAGTTAACATGGCAAGCCTAAGTCTGCGATCCTGAGAAAGGCCTGCTTGTAAGATTGGCCTTTAGCTGGCATCTGGGAACTTGACTGGTAAACAGTTTTCTACACTCATACGAAACTTCCTCTAAGTGATAAGTGTGGTTTACTATAACTAAACAACTGTACAAATTATGGTTTATGCTGAATACCTGCGTTTCTTCTGGGAGTCTGGATTTTGGTACATGCTGGTCAGAGATTTCTACATGACCAGTATCTAATAAAAACGTTGGGCACTATCTGATCAGTGCCCACTAAATAGCACATCATTGCTGAAGAATTTAAATGCATCCTGTGAGACTCCACTGGGAAGGGGTACTTGGAAGTTTGCACCTGGTTCTCTCTGGACCCTGCTCCGTGTGCCTTTTCCTTTGCTGATTTGTATAAGCTTTGTATCCTTTCACTGTAATAAACTTTAGCTCTGAGTTTGACTATATGCTGAGTCCTGTGAGTTCTTCCAGTGAATCAATGAACCTGGGGTGGTCTTGGACACTCCCAACACAATAAAGAAAATGTATTCACAAAGTACAATGTCTATCTGTCTGGAATGGGGATACAGCCTGCAATACAAAGACAGAAGTAGTCCTCTTTTGTCCAGTATCATTAAAAAACAAAAGCAAAAAGTGGGGAATGTAAATTGGTGCAGCCACTATGGAAAACAGTATGGTGGTTCCCAAAAAAAAATTTTTTTTTAAATTTAAAAAAAACTACCATATGATCGAGCAATCCCACTCCTGGGCATATATCCAAAGAAAATAAAAACACTAATTCAAAAAGATACATGTGTCCCAATGTTTATAGCAGCAACATTTACAATAGCCAAAATATGGAGCAACCTAAGTGTTCATCAAAAAAGATGAATGGATAAAGATGTGATACACACACACACACACACACACACACACAGGAATATTATTCAGCCATAAAAAATAATGGATTTCTGCCATTTGCAACAATGGGGATAGTGAAATAAGTCAGAGAAAGACAAATACTCTGTTACCACTAATATGTGGAACATAAAAAATAAAACAAACAACGAAAATAACAAAATAGAAACAGACTCACAGATTTAGAGCAAAAACTAGTGGCTACCAGTGGGGAGAGGGAAAGGATGAAGGGCAAGATAGGGATAAGGGATTAAGAGATACAAACTACTATGTTTAAAATAAATAAGCAATAAGGATATATTGTACAGCACAGGGAAATATAGTCATTATTTTGTATTAACTTTAAATGTAGTATAATCTATGAAAAATACTGTATCACTGCTCTATACTGAAAACTAAAATATCATGAACCAACTATACTTCAATTAAAAAAAAGACACTGGGACTTCCCTCGTGGTGCAGTGGTTAAGAATCCGCCTGCACATGCGGGGGACACTGGTTTGATCCCTGGTGGGGGAAGATCCCACATGCTGTGGAGCAACTAAGCCTATGCACCACAACTACTGAGCCTGCACTCTAGAGCCTGCAAGCCACAACTATTGAAGCCCATGAGCCACAACTACTGAAGCCTGAGCTCCCTAGAGCCTGCAAGCCAAAACTACTAAGCCCGTGTGCCACAACTACTGAAGCCTGAGCGCCCTAGAGCCTGTGAGCCAAAACTACTGAGCCCATACGCCACAACTACTGAAGCCTGAGCACCCTAGAGCCTGTGAGCCAAAACTACTGAAGCCTGCGCACCCTAAAGCCCACGCGCCACAACTACTGAGCCCATGTGCTGCAATTACTGAAGCCTGCGCACCTAAAGCCTGTGCTCCGCAACAAGAGAAGCCACCGCAATGAGAAGCCCGCGCACCACAATGAAGAGTAGCCCCCGCTTGCTGCAACTAGAGCAAGCCCGCGCGCAGCAACAAAGACCCAATGCAGCCAAAAAGAAATAAATTTTTTTTTAAAAAGACACTAATTGGGCTTCCCTGGTGGCGTAGTGGTTGAGAGTCCGCCTACCGATGCAGGGGACGCGGGTTCGTGCCCCGGTCCAGGAGGATCCCGCGTGCCGTGGAACGGCTGGGCCCGTGGGCAGTGGCCGCTTGGCCTGCACATCCGGAGCTTGTGCTCCACAGCGGGAGGGGCCGCAGCAGTGAGAGGCCCGCGAATCGCGAAACAAAAAAGAAAAAAAAAGACACTAATTAATCCAAAAAAAAAATCTTTCTGTTCAGTTGTAGAATAAATAACTGTTTCCATCCTACCCTGTCCCTCCAGTTACTCAAGCTCTCTAGTTCATTCATTCCAGTGCAGAAGCCTTCTGGCTAAGCTAGACTTTCTGCAGCCTGACACTTCAATGTTCCCTTTACTACCAGCTACATTTTCCTAGATCCCATATCTTCAAGACAACCTCCTGGCTGTGCTTTCCAATCTTGAATCCGTACTTCTACCATATCTCCCCATCATAGTCTTGCTTTTTCAACTGAAAAGCCTTTCTATTAGAAAACTGAAACATCACAGAGTGGCCTAATGAACCACTGCTGTTGCCTGGCACACCTCTAATTTACCTCTTACTCATTATCTAGTGAATGCCCCATATTTAGCCCTATCATTGTTACTGGACACTATTAAGGTTTCACCATTATATCCTAAAATCTCTACAGTCATTCATATTGAAAACTAAACTAAGACTGTAGGTTAAGACTACCAAGTGTTCCCTAGGGTTTTGCCCTCCTTTCCTTTTAATAATAGAACTATTAGAGTTTTCAGACGCACATGGTTACCTAGCTAGAGACTACATTTTCCAGCTTCCCTTGCATCTCAGCATGACCATATTACTAAATTCAAGTTAATGGACTACAAGAGGAACTAGCATGTGCAACTTCTAGGCCATCTCCCTAAATACAAACTGCTTTCCTTCTTCGCTCCTTGCCCCTTCCCGATAGCTGGGAAACAGCAACAATTAGTGCAGCCCCCTTGGACTCAGAAAGGGAAACCACATGATAAACATGGCAGAGCTGTCCTAGCACACCTACTAGTTTGGATCATTAAATGACTTCATGCAACTGCACTGTCTACAGGCCAAGAATTACCTACCTACTTCTTGTTTTTTTTAAATTAATATATAAGAGAGAGAGATCATTTTATCTTACTTTACTGTACTTTGCAGTCTCTGTTATAAACCTTTGCTTACACCCCAATACACAGTTACATAGTCTGGGTTTGAGCCTCACTTCTTAGGCAAGTTGTTTTCCCTTTCTACGATCAGAATCCTAGAAGACCACTTCCAATTTTGAAGTTATAATGGGTATACACTGCCCTCTAATTTTTGTCAATTCAGAGTTTTTAAGAGTGCAATGTACTGGACAGATCACTATGCTATATTTCAGGACTGTAAATTTACAGAGTAAGCTTCATATTTACGACCATGCACTTAAATATGAGAGTGTCTTAGGATGCCTAACATAAATTTAGAAATCTTATAAACATAAATTCACATAAACACATTTTATGGGAAGGAGTATAGCAATTAAGTGGTTTTAAAACAGAAAGACCAAGGTACAAGTCCCAGCTCAGTCATTTATTAGCTGTATCATTAAATACTACAACTATTAATGTAAATAACAATACTTATGTCATGCAATTGTTGTAAGGATTTAGAGAAATTTAATATGTATGAAGCATACAGCACAATGCATGGCATGTTATAAATATACAATAAAAAGTGACTATTAACTGATTAATTAATTGCATTTTACTCACTGAACACACCTAAACTAGGGACCTATTTTGTGCCAGGCACAAAAATAAGCTTAAGATATAAAAATACTTATCTTTATTCTATGCTTCCAGAAATATTAGCATTACAAGTATCTATCTTTATTATTATTATACATAAAAGTCAAAACTGGCTTTTGCAGAGGTAAAAATGGCCAGCCCAGCCCTGGAAAAGCCTATAACCTAAGAAGATAGGGTATGTGCTAAAATATTAATTGTTATATGATGAAGTATTACAATATATTATATATCCTAAATTCTTCAGAAATTTCTACACTTGAGGGGGTACTGTGATATGAGGAGGCAGGCACAGCACTGACTAGGCCTTGTAAGGTAAGAGTAATATATATGCAGCAGTTTCACTGGCTTACTAAACCCAAAGGTTGTATACAGATTTCGAAAATAAGAATGGAGAGGTAAAATTCACCCAATGAAATTTTCACATACAAGAATTCTAAAACTTTCAGGTATGTGCAAAAAAACAAAACCCCCAAAACCACGAACATAACATATTCTTTAGCAAGGGAGTAACACAGTATAGGTGCTATTGAAAAATAACTGAGGACTTCCCTGGTGGCGCAGTAGTTAAGAATCCGCCTGCCAACGCAGGGGACACAGGTTCCGGCCCTGGTCCGGGAAGATCCCACATGCCGAGAAGCAACTAAGCCCGTGCGCCACAACTACCGAGCCTGCGCTCTAGAGCCTGTGAGCCACAACTACTGAGCCCACGTGCTGAAACTACTGAAGCCCACGTTCCTAGAGCCTGTGCTCCGCAACAAGAGAAGCCACAGCAATGAGAAGCCCGCGCACCGCAATGAAGAGTAGCCCCGGTCGCCGCAACTAGAGAAAGCCCCCGTGCAGCAATGAAGACCCAACGCAGCCAAAAGTAAATTAATTGATTAATTAAAAAATAATAATAGTAACAGAGAGAACCAGCCTGAAATTACCAGGCCTGGACAAAGGATGATGGTAAGGGCAATGGTCAAAAAAGGAGTTGAGAGAGCAAAAATCAAAAACATTCAGTGAATAATTAAATGTGGTACTAAGACAGTGTTAACTATTCCTCAAATAAGTGGTAGAAATAAGAAGCCTAAACAATTTGATTTTGTAATTATCCTAAGGCACTGGCGGGATGTCAAAATTAAGATGTCCTAAAGGAAGCTAAAATGTGTGTCTGGGTGTATCTCTGCTAGAAAGTCAGGGACAGAGATACGATTTTGAAAATCACCAGCAGAGAACTGACAGTTTCTACTGTCAGTAAAAATCAGTAATGTCTTTTTTTGTTTCTTTCTCTGTCTTCCCCTCCACTTCTAAAATGATCTCCACACTAACAGGTTTTTATCTATTTTTAGGTTGAGAAAATCTCAGCATTTTTGAGAATATGAAGAACTGCACAAAATACACAGATAAACCTCATACTATCCTTTTTTTAGCTAGTAGCTTGTTAGTAAGTTTAACTTCCAAGTTATAGAAGAAACAGAAGTGTTAAAACCAGCCTGTTGGAATTTTATATATTTAATAATCAACCCAAAGGCCATTGTTCTGAATGGTCTTCTATTTCACAAAATGCTTCTGGACTTATGAGAATCAAGAGGTTATCTAAAAGAAAGCAAACATCACTCAATCATCATATTAAAGCATTATGAACTCTCAAACAGGAAAAATTAAAACTATTCATTTTTCATTATCAGCCTAAAGTTAATCCTTGAAAACTGAGAGGTTGTCTAAAATACAGAAACAGGTTTTAGAAGAGTCACTGTGCTATGGATTACTCACAAATAAGAACTAAAACAAGTTAATTTAGAATCACAGTGGTGATTCTACAGGCATATATAGTAAAAGCAAATGCTTGGAAAATTAAGCATCATCTCAATGACACCAATTCCATTAGGTCATTCAATCTTCCTTCAAATATTTTTTTAGCTAATAGTTTAAATGGCTAACAATTCTCAAAATAACCTCTAAACCACACACACAAAAAATTAAATATCTCTAGTATCTATCACTTTCATTTCTCATGACAATCCTAAAAGTCCAAGCCCTCAAGATGTCATACATAGATATAGCCATTTTGTTAACTGTAGGCTCTCCTGTTCCAATTCATCCCAGACTCACCTTCCAGGAGTATAATGATTCATCAGGTCATTCCATTACTACAAAACTATTAATGACTCTTTATTTCCTTTCATATCAATGGTCACAAATTTTCAAAAATAACCATTCCCCCATCATCGTAACAGAGCCCAATCCTATCACCTTCCCTTTTACCTTAAAAGGAAAGATGTTCCTCTTCCTCTCCAAGTCTACAGAGTTGATTCCACCCCTTCTGGTCTCTTGTTCAATCTTTCCTTTTTCTTATAACTCTAGTTTGTTTCTTCCAACCATTTATCTCTAAAAATCTCCATGTTATGTTACTGACACATTTCCTTCCCTTCTAAACGAATGTTGAAAAAGTTACCTAAGCACAGCCTCTTTAATGCCCTATTCAACCTCTGAATGTGCACATTTGACACTGTCACCTCCTTGCACTCTATTCCCTGATACTCTCATCTCATCCAGTTTCCAACACATTACCATTTTCTAGCTATCTTTCTGAATTCAGACACAGTATTTGGAGCCCAGGTATGTGTGTTTTTTAAAAACCTTCACACACATAGTGCAATACTACTCAGCAACGAAAACAACTACTACTACATGCAATAACACAAATGAATCACAAGAGCATTTATATTAAGTGAAAGGGCCTGATACAAAAGACTACATAATATATGGTTTCATTTATGACATTCTGAAAAGAACAAAACTACAGGGACAAAAATCAGATGAATGGTTGGTTGTCAGGAGCTGGATGTGGAAGAGGGGAGAATAACTACAAAAGGGGTACAAGGGAACTTTTTGATGTGACAGAAATGTTCTATATCTCAATTGTGGTGGTGATTATATGACTATACATTTGTCAAACCTAAAAAAAACTACAAACCTAAAAAACAGAATTTTAATACATGTAAATTGTATCTCAATAAAACAAACCTTAAAAAAATTCACAGATGATTGTAATGCACTGATTTAAAGATTTCAAAATCTCTATCTCTAGCCCCAACTATCTGCCTGAGAAACCTCTACCTGAATCTCAAGGTAGCTCAGCCTTATTAAGTACAGCTAAACTTCCTTATCTTCTCCACCATGCGTACTATTCCCTCTTGTATTCCTTACCTTGGTTAATGGCACTACCATCACCCATGTCCCAATCTCCCAACAGAGTAGATTCAGCCACAACTTCTCCTTCACATTTCATATCCAAACACTGAATCCTTTTCTCCCAGATATATAGCATCTCCTTTCCCATCCTTCTGCTACTGTTATGACCTACCTTCTCTAACCTGTAACAAATATAACAGTGCCTTTACTGGCATCTGCTTCCAGTCTCTCTCCATTCTGTCCCATCTGTCTGTCACAATGCTATCTGAGATTACATCCTAAAACACAAAGCTGATCACATTATACACATCACTAGTTCCCAGATGCCTAGTATACACAAAACTCTGCTTATAATGTGAGCTCCAGCATGATCCCAACTTCTCATTCCCTGCTATTCCCTTATACGCATATCCCAAAACTCAATAATCACTAAATTTGCCATAGCCTTTCCTTAGGCTATGCCTATGAGCATGCCTCAACTATAAGCACCCCCCCTTCATTCAATCAGAAAATTCAGGGTATCCTAAATTTAGGATGCAGCTCAATGCCACCTCCTCTAACAAAAACAGAGGCAATCGCTAAACAGAGGTAACGTCCCCTTATGCACGCTCAGAATTATTTACATAGCTCTATTAGAGCATATTATAGTCATCTGCTTAATTAACACTTACTTGTCATTGTGGGATTATGAAAATACAAAGATGGATGAGACAAAATCCCTGCTCAGATTTCAGCTTTCACTACCTATTCAAGTATCAGTTTCACAGCCTAAACTAAGAGCTCCTAAAGGAGGAGTCTTAAAGTCAAGTTTACTAACCCACAAGGGATCTGTGGTTCGGTGTGCAAAAGGAACTTGGATAAAGGAAAAAATGGCATATTTACTTTCACTAACTCTAACCACAATTTAGCATTTCCTTCCATTAAAATGTAGGCAACAAACCTCAATGGTATTAGTAGTTCCTATAACTTTGATCATCAAGAGGAATCACAGATAGTCCCAACACACTACAGTTGATGCACATATCGTAGAAAAATTGTTTACCCTCATTATTTCAAAAGTACCATACTTACTAGATCCGATAATAGCTCTCAGTATTTAATGAGTTAATATGCAGAATGTTACTATCTCACAAACTTAACATTTTGACGACTTCAATGTGAGTTTCCTTTATAATCCTATGTTTTTTGTTTTATGTGTTTATAAACATCTTTCTAAGAGATCTATACGCCTTCCCAAGCTGCCAAAGGGATACTTGGCAGGAAAAATGATTAAGAATCCCTGCCCTAGAGAATCTCATTGTTTTCCATAGGCCCAGCACCATGTCTGGCATTTAAAAAAAAAAAAAAAAAAACAAGTGCACAAAATTTGCTTACCAAATGAATGCACCAATATATGTTTTTGGTATGTATGTATGTATGTATTTATTTATGGCTGTGTTGGGTCTTCGTTGCTGCACGCGGGCGTTCTCTAGTTGCCGTGAACAGGGGCTACTCTTCATTGAGGTGCGCGGGTTTCTCATTGTGTTGGTTTCTCTTGTTGTGGAGCACAGGCTCTAGGCGCACGGGCTTCAGTAGTTGTGGCATGCAGGCTCAGTTGTTGTGGCTCGCAGGCTCTAGAGCGCAGGCTCAGTAGTTGTGGCACATGGGCTTAGTTGCTCCGCGGCATGTGGGATCTTCCCGGACCAGGGCTCAAACCCGTGTCCCCTGCATTGGCAGGCGGATTCTTAACCACTGTGCCACCAGGGAAGCCCCAGTATATGTTTGAAGTCAATTTTTTAGCTCCTTTACATTTTTAAAACAAAGTCAAGATAGTCTTTATTTTACAAATAGTGTAAAAGCAGTTTATCAGAGACAACTCATGTTTCCTCTAAAAAAGTAACATTGAACAAGTCTTGAGTGATAGATTTTTAAGAGCTCTAATATCAACTTTGAAAGCCACGCACCTGATATTTTTTTTTTAATTTCTTACTTTTCCATTGTTATGTAAAATTATGTTATATGAGAATTTTATGTAAAATTCATTCACACTTTTTTTTTTTTTTTACTGTGAAGGAGTAATGAAGCCAACTAATAAACGTCACTCCCAGTATAAAATGAAAGCATCCCAAAGCATAGGTCTGCATGTTGAAGGAGGTAAGCAAAGTCAGATAACAAATACCAAGAAGAGGGCTTCCCTGGTGGCGCAGTGGTTGAGAGTCCACCTGCCGATGCAGGGGACGCGGGTTCGTGCCCGGGTCTGGGAAGATCCCACATGCCGCGGAGCGGCTGGGCCCGTGAGCCATGGCCGCTGAGCCTGCGCGTCCGGAGCCTGTGCTCTGCAACGGGAGAGGCCACAACAGTGAGAGGCCTGCGTACCACAAAAAAAAAAAAAAAACCAAGGAAAGAATAAATGCAAAATTAAAATTATCTAGTGATATGATTTTTATCAGTTGCAAATTCTCAGAGCTCTAGAAAATTTAATACTTGAAAAATTTTAAGAAATACAGCCATCAGATTTGTGATTTATCCCAACAAAGCACTTTTTTTTTTAAACATCTTTATTGGAGTATAATTGCTTTACAATGGTGTGTTAGTTTCTGCAGTATAACATAGTGAATCAGCTATACATATACATATATCCCCATATCTCCTCCCCCTTGCGTCTCCCTCCCACCCTCCCTATTCCACCCCTCTAGGTGGACACGAAGCACCGAGCTGATCTCCCTGTGCTATGTGGCTGCTTCCTACGAGCTATCTATTTTACATTTCGCAGTGGATATATGTCCATGTCACTCTCTCACTTCGTCCCAGCTTCCCCTTCCCCCTCCCCGTGTCCTGAAGTCCATTCTCTATGTCTGCGTCTTTGTTCCTGTCCTGCTCCTAGGTTCTTCAGAACCTGTTTTTTTTTTTTTCAGACTCCAAATATATGTGTTAGCATACGGTATTTGTTTTTCTCTTTCTGACTTACTTCACTCTGTATGACAGTCTCTAGGTCCATCTACCTCACTACAAATAACTCCATTTCTTCTTACGGCTGAGTAATATCCACTGTATAGAAGTGCCACATCTTCTTTAGCCATTTATCTGTCAATGAGGTTGCTTCCATGTCCTGACTACTATAAATAGATCTGCAACGAACATTGTGCTTCATGACTCTTTTTGAATTATGGTTTTCTCAGGGTATATGCCCAGGAGTGGGATTGATGGGTCATATGGTAGTTCTAAGTTTTTTAAGGAACCTCCATACTGTTCTCCATAGTGGCTGTATCAATTTACATTCCCACCAACAGTGCAAGACGGTTCCCCTTTCTCCACACCCTTTCCAGCATTTATTGTTTGTACATTTTTTGATGATGGCCATTCTGACTGGTGTGAGGTGATACCTCACTGTAGTTCTGACTTGCATTTCTCTTAATGATTAGTGACGTTGAGCATTCTTTCATGTGTTTGTTGGCAATCTGTATATCTTCTTTGGAGAAATGTCTATTTAAGTCTTCCGCCCATTTTTGGACTGGGTTCGTTTTTTTGATATTGAGCTGCGTGAGCTGCTTGTATATTTTGCAGATTAATCCTTTGTCAGTTGCCTCGTTTGCAAATATTTTCTCCCATTCTGAGAGGTGTCTTTGAGTCTTTTTTATGGTTTCCTTTGCTGTGCAAATCTTTTAAGTTTCATTAGGTCCCATTTGTTTATTTTGTTTTTATTTCCATTCTCTAGGAGGTGGGTCCAAAAGGATCTTGCTGTGATTTATGTCATGGAGTGTCCTGCCTATGTTTTCCTCTAAGAGTTTGATAGTGTCTGGTCTTACATTTAGGTCTTTAACCCATTTTGAGCTTATTTTTGTGTATGGTGTTAGGGAGTGTTCTAATTTCATTCTTTTACATGTAGCTGTCCAGTTTTCCCAGCACCACTTATTGAAGAAGCTGTCTTTTCTCCACTGTATATTCTTGCCTCTTTTATCAAAGATAAGGTGACCATATGTGCATGGGCTTATCTCTGGGCTTTCTATCCTGTTCCATTGATCTATATTTCTGCTTTTGTGCCAGTACCATACTGTCTTGATTACTGTAGCTTTGTAGTATAGTCTGAAGTCAGGGAGCCTGATTCCTCCTGCTCCATTTTTCTTTCTCAAGATTGCTTTGGCTATTTGGAATCTTTTGTGTTTCCATACAAATTGTGAAATTCTTTGTTCTAGTTCTGTGAAAAGTGCTGTTGGTAGTTTGATAGGGATTGCAATGAATCTGTAGATTGCTTTGGGTAGTACAGTCATTTTCACAATCGAACAAAAGCTCTTTTCTTGAGAGGAAGGAGGAGTCTGAGAAGCTTCTACAGCCAGACAAACAGTACTGATAAATGTTTCCTCATGATCTCTCTCAGTTAATTACCGAAGATCATTAAGTATCTTCTATTAATTCATAACTTATTCATAGAATTATAAAGCTTTTATAAATATCACCTAAACAAGTAAGTAAATTTAAGTGTGCTACATATTGCTTCTGTATTAAGGTATATAAAAATGGACTGGATTCAAGCAAGTTGCCAGTTTCTCAGAAGTTCCTAGTTTCATAGAAGTATATACACAAGTAAAAATAATTATGATCAAAGAAAGACTCTAATGCATACTTAAGCTACAGTGGAACATTAGTGTTTGTTTAGTATTTAGTTCCAGCTCCAAACTACTATAAATAAGACATGAGACACCAAACAAACCTACGTAATACCAACTGGTACTAGAAGACAACAGGGCTTTTTCCCCCTCCCCCAGCAAATAGTTATTTTATTGTGCATGTTATGTTTTCAGAAAGCTGATTAATCTTTCCTCTGAGCTTTTAAAATTAACATATAAAACATATCAGTGTATATTTAACTGAAGATCTGACGGGAATAAAACATAAAATCCCAAGACATCTTTTGTACACAAACAAAACAAAACGGTTAAGGGTAAGAAACAGTTCACTAAAACAACAAAAAAACCTATCTAATCTAATAATTTCATGTTGTATTTATAAAACATTTTAAGATAGCACTCTTTATAGTTAGCTCTGCTCTCTAGGTAAGTGCAGAGTTTTATGCTAGTAATTTTTATTTACTCCTCATCATAATTAACAAGTTGGAAAAACTGAATTTAGTAAACACATAAAAGTATTTCTAATCTCCAGCTTCTAAAACATCGTCTCTAATTCTAAAAATTTAACTTTTCAGATATCCATTATATACTTAAGGAAAGCCAGACTACATAGTTGAGATATTACTTAGATTTCTTACTGCTATAAATCCACTATCAGTGGTTGCCAACAGTTAGAAGGGAGGAAGGGTCTGACTGCAGGGGAGCAGCACAACGGAATTCTTTGGGGATCTGGAATTGTTCAGTATCAGTGGTGGTGGTTGCAATAATCTAGTCATGTATTAGGAATGAAAATAAATATATGTATATGTTCTTACCAGCACTATTCACAATCGCCAAGAAGTGGAAAAAGCCTAAATGTCCATCAACAAGTGAATGGATAAACAAACTGTGGTATGTACATACAATGCAATATTATTCAGCCATAAAAAGCAATGAAACATGCTATAGCATGGATGAATCTTGAATACATTATGCTAAGTGAAAGAAGCCAGACATTAAAGGTCATATCATATGATTCTACTGATATGAAATATCCAACATAGATGAATCCACACAGACAGATAACAGATTGGTGGTTGCCAGGGGTTAAGGTGGAAGGGAAGCAGAAACTGTTTAATGGATAAAGGGTTTGCTCTGGAGTCTTGGAAATGTTTGGAACTACTTAAAAGTAGACAGATAGAGGTGATGATTGCACAATACTATGAATGCACTAAATGCTACTGAATTGTTCACTTTAAAACGGTTAATTTTATGTTATATGAATTTCACCTCAGTAAATTATATACATATACACATATATGAAGCTTCATACAGAAGCAACATGATGACACTAATGATGGTGCTAATGAAAATGATGATGATACAGTGGTAGCGATATGTGCTTCCAAAAAACCTGGGAGGGCATAGTACCTGCCTTCAACATACTTAGTATTTACGGTATATGCAGAACATGTGGAACCATTAAACGCAATCACTTTAAAAAAAAAAAAAAAGAGTTCCATCCCTCTGAAAATATAGTTACAGTATAAAAGGAAAAACAGATTCTCATTTGACCAGAAAGTCTTGTTTAAATGACAAAGCTTAAAAACAATTTCAGTAAACCTTTGATATCACAGTTACTGACATTTGGCTTTGACAGCTGTCAGTTCATGAAACTCACCAAGAAAGTGAAAACATGGCCTTGTCTGGGGACCATAAGCTGTTGGTGATGGTGGGGAGGGAGACCTTGTCATCAACATAGGAAAGAGCAACTGTGAATGGGTAACTGCTTCCCAAATGCCAGAGCTGAGCTATATGTCATCCAGATCACAGGACATTAGAGCAGAGGGCCAGAACTCATGCCTTCATTCACTCAGCAACTGGCATCTTCTGTGTGTCATTTACTGTGCCAACCAGTGGGTACACAAAAAAGAAGAAAACTCAGGCCCTAAACTTCAAAATATCATAGTTCAAATTTAAGCCTCATGAGAATGTGGAAAAACAGAATTCTCATAAATGACTGGTAAAGTAAAAACTAGTACAACCACTTTGGAAAATAATGTGGCAAAATCTAACAAAGCTGAACATACACATATCTTATAACCTATAAATTCAATCCAACATACATACTCAACAGAAATGTGGATATACCTTCCCAAAAAAACTTGTACAAAAATGTTCATAGCAACATTACTCTTTACAGCTTCAAACTGGAAATGATCCAAATATCCATCAACATAGTAGCCTGGGTAAATAAATTGTGGCATACTCAAAGGAATACTGTACTTCAGTAGTTCTCAACCAGACTCTGCCCGCCTCCCCAGGGGACATTCAGCAACATCTGGAAACATTTTAGGTTGTCAGAACTGGGGGGCGTGCTACTGGCATCTTGTGATTGGGGTCAGGGATGCTGGGAAACATTCTTTGATGCACAAAAGAGCCTCCCCTATAACAAAGAATGTCAATAGGGCCACATCTGAGAAATCCTGGCCTACAGCAATGAAAACAAACTAGACTACATACACTATATGGATAAACACAAACATAATGTTGAGCAAAAAAGAAGCCAGACAAAGAAAAGAGCATATGTATGGTTCCATTTATATAAAGCTCAATATCAGGCTAAATTAATCCCTGGTGTTTGAAGTCAGGAGAGTGGGGATTGAAAGGGTCATGAGGAGGACTTCAGAAACACAAGCAATGTTCTGTTTCTTGAACTGGGTACCAGTTACCTGGCAACGTGTGTAAATTCATTGAGCTGAATGGTTAAAATGTGGACACTTTTCTTAAGTATGCTATTCTTCCATAAAAAGTTTGTTTTAAAAAGAATTCATAGGACTTTATACCACAAAAAGGGAATTTTATTGTATGTAAATTTTAAAAACAAAAAAATTTTAATGCTTTCCTACTACAAATCAGTTAAAATTCATTATCACATGGGTTAATATTTCTCTGAAAAATTTCTCCTTTGGAGTCTGAGAATTCCAAGTCTTAGCTATGCCACTTGCCAGTTGTGTTGATCTCGACCAAGTTACATTTTTCACATTTATATCTTTTTAAAATTACAGAAACAACAGACCTTATTTGCAACAGCCAGGTGAATACAAACAACAAACAGGTATAAAATATGAAAAAACCACCCTACCAATCCTTCTTCTCAGACCTAACCACTCTCAACACTTTTCTGTTTCCATCTAGACTTTTTCCTATAAGTATGTACAAATAGCCACGTTAACAGAATTCAATGTTTAACTCTCATGCATTTATAAAAGCAAGATCACACTGCATACTACCCAGCAACTTTTTAAAATTTAATATATGTGTAAATCTCTACCAGGGAATACAAAATTACCATATTCTATTACAGAGCTACCCAGTGTTCCAATGTATATACCATAACTTATTTAATCGATCTCGTAATTATGGTCACAGTTAACAACTTAAACTGGAAACAACTTCAAATAATGCTTTAATAAACATCAGAATATGCTTACATGATCACTTTTACACAACTGATGCTCTCCAAAATAGTTGTACCTACACTCCACAATCATAAAATAGGGCTTGCTTCACCACTCTTTTACCATAACAATATATCATTCTTTTTAACCTTTGTTAGACAGCTTAGTGAATTATAGACATGACATCTTGATTTGTATTTTTTAATTACTGAGGTTAAGCATCACTCAAAATGTTTAAAGGTCATTTTTTAAATGTTTTCTGTTAAGTTTCTTGTTTATATCCCTTGTGGAGGAAGGTATATAATCACATTAAGCTTCATCTTCCTCATGTGCAAAACTGAGCTAACACTACTTGTCTCACAGGATGACTGAGAAGTCAAATGAGAAAATGGAGTATAATCAGGGATTGATAACTTGGGCTGTACATCAAAATCATGTTGGAGAGCTTCAAAACAAACCAAAACAATCACCTGCCCAAAATCCTAGAAGATTGAGAATTAATTCCAAGTAGGGCAACCTGAAGGCTTTTTAAAGAAATCCACAGCTGATTGGTACACATCAGCAAATTAGAAAATAAAGGTCATATGTATAACTGATTCACTTTGTTACAAAGCAGAAACTAACACACCATTGTAAAGCAATTACACTCCAATAAAGATGTAAAAAAATAATAATAAATAAATAAATAAAAAATAAAGGTCATTCCTTTTCCGACATGTTACCAAATATGTGTTCTGTTTTTAGATATACACAGAACCTCTACCACTGGATTCAACATTTCTTGGAGTTGGAAATTCTACTAAAAGCAGTCTTCTACTACTTTCACTCCCTAGACTGATTAGAATAGCTGAATAAAAATATTTTCAGTTTTTATGTGCAGCTAAGACTAAGGCCCAAAGTAAACATTCTTATTTACGAAGCACATTATGTAAAAGTGCATTGTGCTTTGGCTGATCATTACAATAAAACCTCATAATTTATCTTTTTCTACATTTCAAAAACATGCATAATCTTATACTACACTATTTAAGTATATGATAGATGGCATTTATTATTTTTTATTGGGAAATTTCTTCGGAACCAGAATGTATCAATACAAGAGAAAGACATGTTAACACATGGTAATTCAGCAAAAATCAAAAGAAAGCATCTCGGGCTTCCCTGGTGGCGCAGTGGTTGGGGGTCCGCCTGCCGATGCAGGGGATACGGGTTCGTGCCCTGGTCTGGGAGGATCCCGCATGCCGCAGAGAGGCTGGGCCTGTGGGCCATGGCCGCTGGGCCTGCGCGTCCGGAGCCTGTGCTCTGCGACAGGAGAGGCCACAGCAGTGAGAGGCCTGCGTATTGCAAAAAAAAAAAAAAAAAAAAAAGAAAGCATCTCCACAGATGGTGCTGGATAAGCTAGATACTTGTATGGAAAATACTGAGCTCACCCCATATGTAAAAATTAACTAAAAATAAGTCATAGACCTAAACATAAAACCTCAAAAACTATAAAATTTATAAAAGAAAACAGGAGAAAATCTTCTTGACCTTAGAGTAGGGCAAAAATTGTTTAGAACACACACAAAAAAACATATATATAAAATCTTTAAAATATAATAAACTAAGAAACTTCACCAAATTTAAGGCTTCTGATCTTTGAAAGATACCACTAAAAAACAGATGCAAACCAGAGATTGGAGAAAATAAGCTAACAAAGAATTTTTATCCAGAATACATAAAGAAGTCTTACAACCCATAATAAGTAGTACTTCAATTTTTAAATGGACAAAATAATTGGACATTTTACAAAAGAATACATATGAACAGCCAATAAACACCAAAAAATATGCTCAACATCACCAGGCATAAGGGAAAGGCAAATTAAACTACAGTGAGATGCCACTACACACCCACAAGTGCTGATGACAACTGGAATTATCATACACATTTTTAGTGAGAAAGTAAACTGGTGCAAGTGCTTTGGAAAACAGTTTGGTGATTTCTTATTAAGTATACACTTGCTTACAAACCAGCAATTCCACTCCTAGGTATCTACCCAAGAGAAACAAAAACGTGTGCATACAAAGACTTATACATGAATGTTCATAGCAGGTTTATACATAATAGACCCCACAAGCCAGAATTAATCTAAATATTCATCAACTGGTACATGGATAAACAAATTTTAGTATATTTATATAATCGGATACTGGAATACTATAATGGAATAAAAAGCAATGAGCTACTGAAATAAGCAGTATTTGGATGAATGGATGAATCTCAAAAACTTTCTGCTGAGTGAAAGAAACCAGATACAAAAGAGTACATAGGGCAGGATTTCATTTACATGAAATTTTAGAATATGCAAAATTAATCTGTAGTGACAGAAAGCAGATCAGAAATTGTCTGGGGGCAGGGTGAGCAGGGATTGGTTACTGACTACAAAGGGGTACAAGGGAACTTTTGAGGGTTATACAAAGTTCTACATCTTGACTGTAGTGGCTGTTACACGGCTGTATACATTTGTCCAAACTCATAAAGCTATACTGATTTTAAAATGAACCCAGGATTTGTTTTAATCAGGTATGGTAAGACACAGACATGGAAATAACTGCCATGAAGAAAGAAATTTATACTCACAATTCCCTGGAATTAGGAAGAATGCCGGACCACAACAGGCCATATGCGGAAGCACCAGGGTGGGTCAGGAGGCAGAAGGAATGGGAGGAAAATGAGGCAAGAACCTTTATTGTGGTTTTCACAAGAAAGAATGGCAAAGTAAACAAGCTAATCAGGTTTAGGATTGGCTAGTTTGAATAATTTCAGTGGTCTCCATGGTACATAAACTGCCCCTAGTTGGCTGGTACCTGGCCCTGGGGTGATTAGAGCAGGGAAGTAGTGGCCCAGGAGGGTAAGAGCTCAATATAGGAGGTAGGTGGAGGGTACAACCAAAGGAGGATTGGTTGGTTTGCACATGAAAGGCACACTTCTGGAGGAGTCCTTTGCTATCTCTAGGAATTAGCTAGCCCTAGAAGGGGCAGTTGTTCAACTTCCCTCTTATGTAAAAATTATAAATTTACTGTCAGTGAGGTTTTAGCTACATCCCAAGTTTTGTAATATGGCATTTATTACAATTCACTTCTAATTATTTTAAAATTCACTTTTAAAATTCACTTCTAATTATTTTAAAATTCCATTTAGGATTTCTTCTCCTTTGACTCATAAGTTGTTTCCATAACTGT
Source organism: Grampus griseus (assembly GCF_964374135.1). Classification (NCBI taxonomy): domain Eukaryota; kingdom Metazoa; phylum Chordata; class Mammalia; order Artiodactyla; family Delphinidae; genus Grampus; species Grampus griseus. Next base: position 108,547,150 of record NC_139019.1, read on the forward strand.
TCTATAAATGTTAGAAAAGAATGTGTTACCTCCAACTTCCAATTGCAGATTTCTGTATGTCCATTAAGTGTTGACTGTGTTTTTAAAATCTTTTTTATTCTTAATAATTTTTTTCTACTTCATCTTCAATAATTAGGACAGGTATGTTAAAACTCACCTACTATAGTAAGTGTATGCATTTCTCCTTGACAATTTCTTCTTACATATTATCAAAACTTCTTGGTAAATTAACCTTTTATTATTGTATTTATCACTAATAATTTTTGTGTCTTAAACTCTATTTTATCTGGTATGACTGGAGCTACACCAGCTTTCTTTTGGTTTTCTAGATATCTTTTTCTACCTTTTTGCTTTCAATCTTTCCGTATTGGTGTACTAGGGTATGTATCTTAAACAGTAGCCTACAGCTGAATTTAATTTTTTTCCAGCCTATCAAATCTTTGTCTTAACTGCATTATTTAGTCTGCCTTCACTTAATACGATCCTTATAATATGCTGGAATTTATTTCCACTAGTACATTATTCTCTTTCTTTGCACTTGTTCTGTGACTTGTTTCTTTTCCTATCCTTTCATACATTTTTTTCTACATTCCATTTCTTCTATTAATTTGGAAGTTACATACTTCAATTTACCATGTAACCTTGAAATTTTAACATGCATACTTCATACTTTATTATCTTCATCCTCAAAAGATAAAAGAACCATAGAATGTTTTTTTTTTTTAATTAATGTATTTATTTTTGGCTGCGTTGGGTCTTTGTTGCTGCACGCGGGCCCTCTTCACTTGAGGCGAGGCGGGGCTACTCTTCGCTTTGGTGCACGGGCCTCTCATTGCAGTGGCTTGTCCTGCTGCAGAGCACGGGCTCCAGGCACGTGGGCTTCCGCAGCTGTGGCACACAGGCTCAGCAGTTGCGGCTCACAGGCTCCAGAGTGCAGGCTCAGCAGTTATGGTGCACGGGCGCAGTTGCTCGGCGGCATGTGCGATCTTCCTGGACCAGGGCTCAAACCCATGTTCCCTGCATTGGCAGGCGTATTCCTAACCACTATGCCACCAGGGAAGCCCCCTAGAACCACAGAATGTTTTTGTTTTTTGCTTTTTACATCTTTATTGGAGTATAATTGCTTTACAACGGTGTGTTAGTTTCTGCTTTATAACAAAGTGAATCAGTTATACATATACATATGTTCCCATATCTCTTCCCTCTTGCGTCTCCCTCCCTCTCACCCTCCCTATCCCACCCTCTAGGTGGTCACAAAGCACCGAGCTGATCTCCCTGTGCTATGCGGCTGCTTCCCACTAGCTATCTATTTTACGTTTGGTAGTGTATATATGTCCATGCCACTCTCTAACTTTGTCACAGCTTACCCTTCCCCCTCCCCATATCCTCAAGTCCATTCTCTAGGTCTGTGTCTTTATTCCCGTCTTACCCCTAGGTTCTTCATGACATTTATTTTTTCTTAAATTCCATATATATGTGTTAGCATACGGTATTTGTCTTTCTCTTTCTGACTTACTTCACTCTGTATGACAGATTCTAGGTCCATCCACCTCATTACAAATAGCTCAATTTCGTTTATTTTTATGGCTGAGTAATATTCCATTGTATATATGTGCCACATCTTCTTTATCCATTCATCCGATGATGGACACTTAGGTTGTTTCCATCTCCTGGCTATTGTAAATAGAGCTGCAGTGAACATTTTGGTACATGACTCTTTTTGAATTATGGTTTTCTCAGGGTATATGCCCAGTAGTGGGATTGCTGGGTCATATGGTAGTTCTATTTGTAGTTTTTTAAGGAACCTCCATACTGTTCTCTATAGTGGCTGTACCAATTTACATTCCCACCAGCAATGCAAGAGTGTTCCCTTTTCTCCACACCCTCTCTAGCATTTATTGTTTCTAGATTTTTTGATGATGGCCATTCTGACTGGTGTCAGATGATATCTCATTGTAGTTTTGATTTGCATTTCTCTAATGATTAATGATGTTGAGCATTCTTTCATGTGTTTGTTGGCAGTCTGTATATCTTCTTTGGAGAAATGTCTATTTAGGTCTTCTGCCCATTTTTGGATTAGGTTGTTTGTTTTTTTGTTATTGAGCTGCATGAGCTGCTTATAAATTTTGGAGATTAATCCTTTGTCAGTTGCTTCATTTGCAAATATTTTCTCCCATTCTGAGCGTTGTCTTTTGGTCTTGTTTATGGCCACAGAATGTTTTAATTCTACTTCATTCTCTCCATCTCAACTACCCTCTAGCATGGTACTATTTTCGAATATTTAAGCTCTGTTTGACATGTCTGTTGTTTTTATACTACCAATATCTGTGTAGATTTACCCACGTGTCTCATTTTATATTGTCCGTTTCTTTTTCCTTACCATTTATTTTTTTTAATTGAAGTACAGTTGATTTACAATGTTGTGCCAATCTCTGCTGTACAGCAAAGTGACTCAGCTTTACACATATATACATTCTTTTTTTAATGTTCTTTTCCATTATGGTTTATCCCAGGAGACTGGATATAGCTCCTTGTGCTATACAGTAGAACCTTGTTGTTTATCTTAACCATTTATTCTTGCACTGCAAACATTTTTCTATTAGTGGAATTCCCTCACCTTTTGTTTCTCACATATATATGTATGTTAGACTCTCAAACAAGTCTCACTATATATCAATTCTAGGTTGATATTTTGTCTCAGCAGCACAAAGCTATGTCAGTGGATTCTTTGGAAAACAGAATGGCAGTTCTTCAAAATTTTACACATACCGTATGATCCAACAATTTCATTCCTAATATATGCCCAAGAGAAATGAAAACACGTTCACACAAAAACTTGTACACAAAAGTTCACAGCAGAATTACTCATAATAGCCAGCCAAAAAGTGGAAACAACCCAAATGTCTACTAACTGATGAACGGACAAATATGATATCCCATACAATGAGATATTATTCATCAATATAAAGGACTGAAGTACTGATACATGCTATAACATGAATGAACTTTAAAAACATATGCTAAGTATAAGAACCCAGTCACAAAAGACCATATATTGTACGCTTTCATTTATATGTAATGTCCAGAACAGGCAAACCTACAGAGACAGAAAGTAGATTAGTGGTTGTCTAAGGCTGGGGGAATGTGGGTGGTAGTGGGTAGGGTAATTGAGAATTACTGCTAATGGGTACAGGGTTTCTTTTCTGGTGATAAAAATGTTCTAATATTGGGAAGTCCCTGGCAGTCCAGTGGTTGGGACTCCACTCTTCCACTACAGGAGGCCCGGGTTTGATCACTGGTCAGGGAACTAAGATCTCACAAGCCATGCAGCATAGCCAAAAAAAAAAAAATTCTAATATTGATTGTGGTGATGGCGGCATAACTTTGTGAATAAACTAAAAACAACTGAATTACACACTTTAAGTTTGATCACTGGTCGGGGAACTAAGATCCCACAAGCCACGCAACACAGCCAAAAAAAAAAAAAAAATTCTAATACTGACTGTGGTGATGGCGGCATAACTTTGTGAATAAACTAAAAACAACTGAATTACACACTTTAAGCGGGTGAATTATAAATTTATAATTTATATAAAGTGTAAATTATATCTAATGAAGCTGTTATATATTTTTTTAAAAATAGCAGACACATTTGCTAGATACAAGCACAAGAAATGAGTGATACAGCCTATATTAACTAGCTTTATTAGAAGCTTCTAAAACTGAAGATCACAGCTACAGTTGTGGTACAAAGAACCACCTTGGCATCCAAACATCAACATCAGTCCTCAAATTTCCAAGGACCATCTATTGTTTACAAAAATTTCACCAGCTCTCCAAGAGATTCTGATGCATACTAAAGTTTGAGAATCACTGAAATAATCTAATAATCAGCATAAATAGAAGCTAAATCCATTAGGTGAACAGTTGATGGGCAACTTTAAAATGGAGGAATCAGGCTCACACCACCTGAACCTGCTGATCAACCTTAGCACCACTTAAAGTGGGACAACCAGAGGTTATGTGCTTCCTGATAAAATGCAGTAAGAAGTACACAGCGCCCCTACGAAGTAGTCTTAGGAAACAATACAAAACAAACAGGAAACAGAAACAAAACAAAACCCTGCACCTAAATCCAATCAAGTCTGAGATCTAACTCCCAATTTAAAGAAAATAAGGTGGAGAGAGGAACAAGGTAAAGGACACAGTGAAGATGAAATCAGATCCAAATCCAAATATGCAATATTCTACAGACAAATTAGAATCCAACTTCAAACTCTAAAAAGATATTTCTGAGACAATCAGGGGAAACTGAACATGGACTGAGTATTAAATATTAAGGAATCACTGTTAATTTTCAGGAATAATAGTAATCGTTTAGAGATTCATACTCAAGTATTCATGAGTGAAATGACAGGATTTTTGGAGTGTACTTTAAAATATTCCAACAACAACAAATAATAGTATTAATATTTAAAATAAGTTGAGGGAAGAGAGAATGAAACAAACAAAAAGAAACAAAATGTTGATAACTGTTAAAGATGGGTACTGTTATAACATTCTCTTTACTTTTTGGTTTGAAGTATTTCATAAGTTTAAAAACTTTTTTAGGAAATCCAGGTTAAGCACTGGTACACTGATACATTCAAATCCCATTCAAATGACAGTAAATGAAGTGTGTGTGTGTGTGTGTGTGTGTATGTGTGTGTGTGTATACATATATATACACACACGCACACAAATATATACATATATACGTACATATTTAAGACAAAGACAATATGAGAGGAAAAATTTCAAGCATAAAGAGACCGCAATAAATAATTGAAAGATGAAAAGTAGCAACTAACTTTTCAAAAACATAAGCAGCTACAACCTAAATGTCAATAAATGTCTAGGAGCAACCGAACGATTCATCTCCTCAGAGTCCCTGAGAAGCAAAGGCCTTGGAAACGTAAGGCCCTTTGGAAGGTAGAGGAGAGACAAAGGAACAAAAAGCATATCCTCCACAGGATGTCAAAATGTCCTTCATCTTCTCTCTTAACCCACCCCTTATACATAACAAATATTTATGTTCTTGGGAAACTTGTCAGAGTTGCACCAGCCTCAGGGCGTCTCCAGATTGAAAGGCCCATCAAGTATAAACCAATGAATTTTTTTAAAAAAACAAAGGTACAGGTTCATCACTGTGAAATTTCAGAACAAAATAGAGAAAACAGAAAATTCCAAAAGCTTCCTGGGGGCTGAGAGTTATAGCTCCAGCCTTTTCAGTATCAATATTGGAAGACAGAAGACAAGGGAGCAATACCTTCAAATTTCTGAATTAAAATGATTCTCAGCATAGAACTGTGCATCTACTAGATTGCCAACCAAACACAAAAATAGAATAAACACTTTTTCACACGTGCAAAGTCTCAAAAAATTTATCTCTAACAATCATTCTCAGGAAGCTCCAAGAGGGATAGGCAGCACCAAAACAAGGGAACAATCCAAAAACGAAGAAGTCATGAAAGCCAGTCTACAGGAGATCCTAACTTTTAAAGGTCAAAGGAATTTCCAGGAGGAAGGCAAAGGAAGGCTCATCATGTTGCTGTGGAGCAGACCTACAGGGCAAGAAGTACAAACTAGAGCCAGAGAAGGGCAGATGGTTCCAAGATGGACATATCCAGGAGGAAAAAGTGTTAATTATCAACTATCTAGGGACCTCCCTTGTGGTCCAGTGGTTAAGACTCCACGATCCCAGTGCAGGGGGCCCAGGTTCGACCACTGGTCAGGGAAGCCGATCCCACATGCTGCAACTAAGAGTCCACATGCCGCAACTTAGGATCCTGCATGCCACAACTGAAGATTCCCAAAGACCCCACAGACCACAACTAAGACCTGGCACAGTCAAATAAAGAAATAAATATTTTTTAAAAAGTCAATTATCGACTAGGTTTAACTAAGAGAGAGAAATTGTTTTGACAGGTATTTTATGGAGCTGTAATACTTAGCTAAAGATTTCAAAGAAAACAGGGCAAACAAAAAAAGAAAAAGAAAAAAAGGCAATTAACTCCAAGAGATAAGTAAAAAAAAGAACAATAAAACATAAAATATATTTAGCTCAGCAGTAAACATTTATAACACAATAATATAGTTAACCTTGATTATCTAAACTAACCAAAAATTGTAATATTGGAAGAATGAAGAAGAAAGGGAAGGGTATGCATGAGTGTGTGTATATGTGTGCATGTTTAAGACCTAAATCTTTACCAATACAAGAAATTAATGTCTAAGATGAATAAATTTTTTATAAAACAGTCTATTCATATTATTTATAAATATAAAAGCAAATACTTAAGCAAACATCAAACAATTAAAAAAGCAGTTGCATCTAGGTTCAGGACTGGGTTGGAGGAACTTACTCTAAGTAAATTCCTGCCATAATGTTGTTGGGCTGGGGGCAAAAAATTCAACACATAAATTTAGAGTCAGATTCACATGTAAAAAGCTTGTCTATGGGCTTCCCTGGTGGCGCACTGGTAGAGAGTCCGCCTGCCGATGCAGGGAATGTGGGTTCGTGCCCCGGTCCGGGAAGATCCCACATGCCGCGGAGCGGCTGGGCCCGTGAGCCAGCCAGTCAGAAGTTCCATGGGTCCAGGAGCCACTTACGTCACAGCGGGTGCATTAACATGGGGTTTTACTGTCTAATGTTTAAACTACATTCAGGTATTTCTTTGATTATTCACAAATAATATTTATTATATTTCTGCATTCAATAAATGTATAGTATATATGTTTTATATTCTAAAGTAATTAGGAATTAATAGAAATTAATATAAAACTTAATACAAAATCCCTATTTGTGGGAATCATATCACTACTCGATTTCATTCACCTTCTCATTAACATCACAATCTGTAGTTTCTTGATATAAATGGAAAACTTTAAAAATTATATAACAGACCACAACAGGGTGGGAAAGCAGGCCAAAAAGCTGCAAAGAGCCTGACAGCTGCATCCTACAAATGGGATCATAACAGTATAAACTGAAACCCACATGCCCTTGAAACCAACTCTGCCACTCTATTAGGATTACACTAGGGTGTAATCTCTCTGGGGTGACTTGGGATAAAATGCCATTGTGTCAAGGGATACTATATACTGGGCAACGTGAGTACAAGGAAGCAGATCCCTAGAGCTCTGGCTGTGTCCCCAAAGAGCCAGGTTAAATTGTTGCTCCACTTCCCCATAAGGTCTGCTTAACAATCAGAAGGTCTAAGGACCTAGTATGCTCAAATGGAAAAGAAATTCCATGGTACCTCAAAACCTCTTGTGTTCTTGAAATAAACTCCCACTACCAAAAAGAATACATTACTCAATGGATAAAAGAATGAGTTCATTTACTCATTCTTTTATCCATTCAGCATATACTGAGTACGTCAGAGAAGACTCTGTGTACACACACATATACACACACACATTCTGAACGTGAAAAATGGTAGGAAGGGGAAGTATGAGGTGTTACAAGAGATATAAATAGAGAATCTAACCTATTTCTGGAAAATCAGACCATTCTCGCTATCTTAAAAAGATCAAAATAACAATGGAATTTTCCTTTAAATTGGTAAACACTGATGTCAAAGAAAAATGTGCTCAAAGTACAGAGAAATAACTACTTTAGACAAATAACCCAAGACAGAAACATCCTTGGTTAAAGGAATTAAAATTTTTTCAATCAGTGACTATTTTTATTCATTCATCAAATATTTACTGAATGCCTTCTGTGAGTCAAACACCAGGAATACAGCACTAAACAAGTTAGACCATGGTTGTGCCCTATGGAACCTACAGTCTAGTGAAGTATATAGGTCCATAAAGAAGCAATTACAACCCAAGAAAATAACTGCCTTGATGCGAAAACATGGTTTCTATTGTAGCCTTAAGAGAGATGTGTTGTAGCCATGTAATTTCAAGCAGTGTGCAAACATGAACCAGAATATTCTCAAGAAACATCAAGTAATCTGATTCAGAGCCCACAGCTAGAGGAAAAATTAGAAGGAAGACTGGAAAGAATAAACTGAAGGATGAGGGAGTGTGGGAAAGAATTTTAACATTTGAGAGACTACCATGCCATTTAATCCTCAAAACAACTCTAAGATGGTAGGTACAACGGACAATCTCTTCAGCATCCTCTCCCCCACTGTGACATGCATACACCACAGCACCTTTAATGATGACATGATACTGCTTCCCAAGGTTATATATACAGGAACCACTGGGGCAGGGATCTGAACCCAGGTCCATTACAGTAAGCTACAACTCTAAAGGAGGCTGACATGAAAAGCTGAAGAGCTTGGACTTCGTTTAAAAAAAGGATCTGGAACTCAAATGTCTGAATTTATATCTTAATTATATCACTTACTAAATGTGTGACCTGGGACAAGGTCCTTAACTTCTCTGTGCCTCTATTCTCTCATCTATAAAATAGGGATAATCAGACCTACTTTATAATAAAGCTATTGTGAGAATTAAATGAATTAATATGTGTAGAGCACTTAGAGCAGTGCTTGGCACAGAGCAATCCTCTATTAAGCAACAGGGAGTCAAAGGAGATTTCTGAGTGAATTGACCAGAATTATGGTTTAAGAAAGTCAATTTAGCAGGATAGTATAGAGGGGAACACACACGAAGTGGGAAAGTTATGGCAAATTTTTACGAAAAGCATTAAAGGTCTAAGTGAGATGATGGCAGTGGAAAATGAAAAAGAACTAAGATGTTGCAGAATTTGAATCAACAGGACTTAACAAATGACCAAATGAGGCAATTAGAGGAAAGAGTAAAAGATGATTCTCTTTCAACTTGGTAGACTAAGAGAATGGTAGTGCCAGGAACAGAAGTAAGATTGTGTAAGACTAGCTTAGAACTCCTTTTAATAAAGAAGATTCTACACGGGGAGGGGGAAGGATAAGCTGGGACAAAGTGAAAGAGTGGTAGTGTATATATTGACATATATACACTACCAAATGTAAAATAGCTAGCTAGTGGGAAGCAGTCGCATAGCATAGCACAGGGAGATCAGCTCAGTGCTTTGTGACCAGATGGAAGGGTTGGATAGGAAGGGTGGAAGGGAGGGAGACGCAAGAGGGAAGAGATGTGGGGATATATGTATATGTATAACTAATTCACTTCGTTATAAAGCTGAAACTAACACACCATTGTAAAGCAATTATACTCCAATAAAAATGTTAAAAAAATAAAAATTAATTAAAAAAAATAAAGAAGATTGTTATGTTTTACATGGGGGAGTTTTTTTTTAAACAAGTCTCTCCTAAAAGATAACTTAAACTCATCGAGATTTAAGACAATAGTTATTATATTAGTAAGAAATGAGGTCCAAGTTTTATAAGTTGAATATTAAAGCTGCATTTTTTACTAAGCTATTTTCTTTCAATAAACATGGTTCCAAAAAACAAATCTAATACCACTACTTAGAGATGGAAAAGCAAATCAAATTAACAATAAAAAGCTGGGACAAAGTGAGAGAGTGGCATGGACATATATACACTACCAAATGTAAAATAGATAGCTAGTGGGAAGCAGCCACATAGCACAGGGAGATCAGCTCGGTGCTTTGTGACCACCTAGATGGGTGGGATAGGGAGGATGGGACAGAGACGCAAGAGGGAGGAGATATGGGGATATATGTATATGTATAGCTGATTCACTTGGTTATAAAGCAGAAACTAACACACCATTGTAAAGCAATTATACTCCAATAAAGATGTTTTAAAAAAAAAATTTGTATTTCTTATTGCAAAATTAGACTCTTAGAACCAAATATTGATTTCATTAACATGAAATTAACTTAAAAGTCTCAGCTTCTCACTTTAATAAGATACGCTCTCACAGGAGTCTCTGTAAAGAATATTATAACTTCTATCTCTAATATAAGATTAAAAGGTACAGTTTATGAAGGGGTTTTTTTTTTAATTTAAAAAAACTTGTGGGCTTCCCTGGTGGCGCAGTGGTTGAGAGTCTGCCTGCCGATGCAGGGGACACGGGTTCGTGCCCCGGTCCAGGAAGATCCCACATGCCGCGGAGCGGCTAGGTCCGTGAGCCATGGCCGCTGAGCCTGCACGTCCGAAGCCTGTGCTCCGCAACGGGAGAGGCCACAACAGAGAGAGGCCCGCGTACCGCCAAAAAAAAAAAAACAACAGGGCTTCCCTGGTGGCGCAGTGGTTGAGAGTCTGCCTGCCGATGCAGGGGACACGGGTTCGTGCCCCGGTCCGGGAGGATCCCACATGGCGCGGAGGGGCTGGGCCCGTGAGCCATGGCCGCTGAGCCTGCGCGTCCGGAGCCTGTGCTCCGCAACGGGAGAGGCCACAACAGTGAGAGGCCCGTGTACTGCAAAAAAAAAAACAAAACAAAAAAAAAAAAACAACAACTTGTGAATGAACAAATGTTTAAAAATCACATTAAATAAAAACTTCTTAACTATGATTCTTACAAACATTGATAATATTGAGATGCTAGCCTTTAAAAACTTCAGAAGCTCAAAATGTGACATAAAATCAGAATACTGAAAGTGAAAAGATAACGCAGCACTACAGATTGCTTCCCCTACAGAAATAGAAAGCTTTAGCAGTGAAGCCATTTCCTCCCTTTTCATTTAATACACATCTCACTCTTTCCCCCAAACATGCCCCCTCAAAAAAAAAAAAAAACCATTAAGATCACCAGTTATCTCCAACTTGACAACTCCAACTATACTTTTCTGTTTTTGATCTCATAAGACCTGTCAGCAACCAGCATACAAAACAATTTATCACTCCATCATTTTTTAAACACTTCCCTTTCTGAGCTTTCCTAACGCCACACACCACTGGCCTTCCCCCAGTCTCTCTGGCCATTCTTTCTTTGTAGACTTTCCTCCCCCACATCTGTACATTTTAGATTTCCTCAGTACAAAACCTGTTCTTTCCAATTCTCTACCTACATTCACCCTTTTCCTAGATTATCTCACCCATTCCCTTAGTTTTAATATTGATCATTGACCCTATGCCCAAGTTCATTATCTCCAGGCCCACGCTCTACTGTGAACTCCAGATTTACTTTATTAAACTGACAAATAAATATCTCATTAGTAATTAACACTAGACCAAATGTCCAAAACAGAACTTCTGACTCTTTCTGCCCTTAAAATTATTTAATATATTCATTCTACAAATATTTACTGAGCACAAGCTCAGGCACTGTGCTGTATACACTGACTCACAATGTGAACTTGAGGGAGAGAGATGATAAGTTGTAAAAAGAACTATGAAGGATATAAACAGTGTGCTCTGACAGAGAATAGGGGAGAGAGCTGCTACTTTTGATGAGGTGTTCAAGATGGGCCTCCACAGTATCATGGTCTCTCCTTCGAAAACGGTGTCTACCTAGCTGCTCCAGACAGAAACCTAGGCATTTGTTCCCCACAAACAACCCATCATGTGGCTTACAAGGTTCTAACTCCAAAATACACCTTGAAGTTGAAGAGGGCTCTCAAGCAAGCAAAGAGAGGTGTGGACAAGTAATGACAGCTGTGATAGATGTCACAGCAGGAAATACAGAAACCTATGGAAGAAAATTACAGTGAAACCAAACTCAGGGAGAAATCAGAAATGGCTTCCTGGAGAAAGAATAATTAGGATAAGCCCAGATGATCAGTACAAAAAGCTAAACAAAAAGGTATATAAAACTATGCCAAAAACAAAGAACAGCACAGCATGGCACATCCCAAAACCTAAAACAAATCCAAGGTGTTAAAATCATAGAAAAGGAAGGTGATTAGATTAAGACAAGTCCAGAAGAAAGCAACAAGTTATCAAAGATTAATGAGATCAGATCATGTCAAAGGGCACAGAAGTCAACTTGAAAAGTCTTCCACTGGCTAAATACGGGACAATTTGACAGTAATGGATTAAAACACATTAAAATCCAAGAGGTGATGGTAATACTAAAAAATGATAATTAAAATGAAAACCTTCATTGAACTCATCATAAATTATTCTCAAAAGTGATAAACTTTGATGCTGACTTTCCTGTAGCAAATAACCAAATAAGTAGTAAGAGAAAGTTCTTCCAGGAAATAAATGCAGAAAGAATTAAAGAATCAGAATATTACCATTTGCATCCCCTAACAAGATAATGGATTCAGGCAATAATCAACAAAAGACGCTAAAACCATTAGTGAAGGGTGAAGTTTATAATGGAAGAATAAAGCTGATACCACCTGAAACCACTAATCAATCTTAGCAGCACTAAAAAATGGGACAACCAGACATTATGTATGGATACGAAGTACACTGCAAAATCTTTGGAATATTTTAATCAAAAAAAAAAACTGGGGCTTCCCTGGTGGCGCAGTGGTTGAGAGTCCGCCTGCCAATGCAGGGGACACGGGTTCGTGCCCCGGTCCGGGAGGATCCCACGTGCCGCGGAGCGGCTGGGCCCGTGGGCCATGGCCGCTGGGCCTGCGCGTCCGGAGCCTGTGCTCCGCACCGGGAGGGGCCACAGCGGTGAGAGGCCCGCGTACCGCAAAAAAAAAAGAAAAAAAAAAAAAAACTGAACCTGAATCTAGTAAAGTATCTAACCACCAGTTTTCAGGAAAGAGAGAATAAGTTATAGCAGTGGTTCTCAAACTTGAGCATTCAGAATCACCTGGAGGGTCTTGTTAAAACAGAGATTGCTGGGAACCAGTGAATTAAAGGAAACCATTAGAGAGCAAACAGGCAAATAGACAATGTGGGAAATTTCATAGGAAAAATACCCAGTTTAAAAACAACAAATGCTATTTTTAAAAGAGCGGGGGGAGGCCGTTGTGGAATAAAAATTACTTAAGACACATAACGGCAAATTCAATATGCAGACTGATTCAAACAAACCTACTGTAAAAAGACATCCTGAGACAACTGAGAAAATTTGAATATAGACTAGTAGATAATATTAATAGATGTGTATATATATATATATATTTTTTTTTTTGGCTGCATTGGGTCTTTGTTGCTGCGCACAGGCTTTCTCTAGTTGCATTGAGCCGGGGCTATTTTTTGTAGTGGTGTGCGGGCTTCTCATTTTGGTGGCTTCTCTTGTTGCAGAGCACGGGCTCCAGGCACGTGGGCTTCAGTAGTTGTGGTACGCGGGCTCAGTAATTGTGACTCGCAGGCTCTAGAGCGCAGGCTCAGTAGTTGTGGCACATGGGCTTAGCTGCTCCACGGCACGTGGCATCTTCCCGGACCAGGGATGGAACCCATGTCCCCTGCATTGGCAGGCGGATTCTTAACCACTGCACCACCAGGGAAGTCCCTAGATATATAATATTAATAGATAATATAAGGGATAATAATAGATTAATGGCTATGTTAAAAAATGACCTTATTAAAAAAAATTAAAAGGTCAAGACTAGAGACTTCACAGAAGCTACACCACCACAGGCTATGTTAAGGAGTTTGGTCCTAAACTGTCCTAAACTGAATGGTTTTATACATAAGCATGAGATCATCACAGCAAAAACAACTTCTGGTTGTGAAAGCCATGCACTAAAGCACTGCATTAACTTCTCAACATGATTTATCTCTTTGAATCCTTAAAATACCTCTGTGTTGTGGAGATTTTAAATTCTATACCATTTTGCCTGCTGACCATGATCAGAATTAGCATTTTTTTAAAGGATGAAGTATTGAGAATAGTTTGGAGAAAGGCAAGAGTGATGACAGAAAGACCAGTTAAGAGGTTGTTAACTGATACAGACAAAAAGAGCAAACGTTCATGTATTAGGAATAAAATAAAAATACAGAAACTGTTTTTTGAACAAAACATGAATTATGTCCTACAGATATATAACTCTAAAACAATCTTCTTCGTCAAATTAGGCTTCTTTCAAGAACTTTTTTTTGAGACTTAGCTTATTTATTAACACAACGCAGTTTAGTGTACCTTCACTGATATACCTCATGACAACCCTGCACAGTTGCCATTATTAACATCATTTTTAGATGAAGAGAATTTTATTTTTAAAGCAATCATTTTATATGTACTGCAGTTATTAGACTTACACTTAAATCTTACTTCCCCTGGAAAGTGGCCTGATGGAGAAAACATAAAGCAGTATCTTCGCTGTCTTTCCCAAATTCTTTAAAAGATTAAAACAAATTACTGTTTTAGTTCTATATATGATTAAAATAATATTCTCCCTGTGATACCCTACATACTTACCTCCAGCTCAAGAACCTTAGATAGGACAAAGCACCAGAAACCTATAAGGTAAGGGAGTTCAGACTGAATGGAAAGGGGTAATCCCTGACCATCTTTTTCAGTGGAGTAACCATGAAAAACAATACTGAAAAGCTCCTAAGACTTCTCTATTTCAGGTCTTTCCTACCCAAGAGCCCTATTATGGCTTATGACTATTGAGCCTCGTATATTGTTTACTCTAGGAACTGACTCTTACAGGCTGAGCTATAGTTAGTTGCCAATGGCTGTGTCCAAGCCTTATTTAACAACTTACACTGACTAAAACAAACAAAACCAAAAAAGTATTCTAGAATGAAAACCATGGTATACTGGAATAAAAACTAAATTTTAGTCTACTCAAAAACAGGAGTTACATAAAAAGATGCGAAACACAGTTTATTATTTGGAAAATGCAAATTAAAACCACACAAGATACCACTATACCCATTAGTATGGGAAAAGAATCTAAAAAAGAGTGGATATGTGTATTAATATATGTATAACAGATTCACTTTGCTGTATACCTGAAACTAACACAACATTGTAAGTCAACTATACTTCAATTTAAAATTTTTTAAATAAATAAATAATAAAAATAAATTTTTAAAGAGACTCCAATATGGTTAACATAGTATATTTTATGTTAGGTGTTTTTTACAACACAAAAAATTTTTTTAATTTAAAAAAATCAGACTAACAATATCTGGATTTGGAGAGAATCTGGAGCAACTGTAACCTCATACACTACTAGTGGGAATACAAATGGTACAAATACTTTAGAAAAGTTTGGCAATTTTTTTAAAAAGTTAAGCATACACTTAGCATATGACCCAGCAATCCCACTCCAAGAGAAATGAAAATGTATTTCCGCATAAAGATTTGTTCACAAATGTTCACAGCAGCATTGTTATTACAGCCCAAATCTGAAAACAACCCAAAAGTCTGCCAACCAGTGAATGGATAAACTGTGGTATACCCATACAATGGAACACTATTCAGCAAAAAATGGAACGAACTACAGATAAATGCAACAACATGGATGAATCTCAAAATCATCACTCTGAGTTAAAATAGCCAGACACAAAAGACTATAAACAGTATGATTACATTTATATGAAATTCCAGAAACGTCAAAACCTCTGTCATTAGACAAAAGCAAGTCAGTGATTGCCCTGGGTGAGAAGGCATTAAGAAATGATAGCAAAGGGGCATGAGGGTATTTTTTGGATGATGGAGTGTTCTAAAACTTCATTGGGGTGGTGGGTACACGACTGTATACATGTAACAAAATTCATATAACTATAGACTTCAAATGGCTCGATTTTATTGTATGTAAATTATAGCTCAATGAAGGTGTTAAAAAAAAAAAGATTGGGTTGATTAAATTTGCAAGTTACTAAGTGTGTGACATTACCCAGTTTTCATTTCCTCACATGTACACTTCTACGCATTTTTCCGTATTGTACTGCAGTTTTTGTGCTTACACATAATTCTTACACATAAAAAGGATCATGTAGTTATCTATACTGCTACTTGCCCTATCTCACAAGACTGCTGTGAAACATCACATGAGATAACTGATGAGAAAGTGCTTTGGCAACTCTAAAGTAGTATTACACAAACATATAGTAGAGTTTACATTTTAAAAAAATAAACTTTTTTTCACAAGAATAACTTGAGATGCTTGGAAACTTGGGTACCCCAAAGTAAATCTTTACCCAGAAATAGAAAACCTATTCAAATGTCACCTTTTTAATATCCCTCCTGAACTTGCTTTCTACTAACCCTTGATTTACTGTATGGCTCAATGTAGTACTATCTATACTGCACTTTCATTTTTCAAAAGAAAAACACTAAAGAAATCTTTAAAGTCATTAGATAAGCATGGCAAGACATTTATTTCCCAGTAGAAAAGACCAAAAGCTAGATAACTTTTACTAAGTACTGTTCCAAGATGTTCACCACTGAGATTTTTCTTCCTCCAAAAGTCAAATTTCTTTCCATTTAATACTTCAATTCCACAAGTTACTGAGTGTTTAGTAATGGGACCTGCATTAGCAAGAGAGAGTGAATAATTTTAAGATTATCAAAACCTTTTCAACCAGTGTGGTACACTCATTTCAGACTCTGGCTACTGCAAAATTTAACAGATACTCATCTCTTCCTACTACTACTGTACAACTGGGCTCTATGCTATCCTACCAGGTTTGAGTGATATTTGACATTTAGCCTAGTTACATTTACAAGTTTCCACACGGCAACAAGTATGAAGGCTGTTTGAAAGACATAATCTCTTCTTCAAATGCAGTTTCGAAACTAAATTTTACCTAGAATTCAGGTTTATATTCTATTGTCTTACAATTTTTAAAAGTTTTTCTATCAGCAACAGGTACTGTAACCAAAAATTAACAAAGCCTGTAATACCACAAAATATGATGCTACCGTTCTCAATTTTTAAAAACTCGTTTTTAGTAACACTTCCAAGGGGGTGGTCAATTTTACGGCCATGCTTCATTTGATTCAGCGCAGCTTCATTCTGGTCAGTAAAAACCACAAACTCTTAGGTTTCACATTTCTCCTTCGGCAACATTAAAGCCACTGGGTCCGGTATCTGCACACCTCCAACTTAGGTTTACAAGAAATCTAAAATAACAGCAGCTTGCCTACACGCTCCTCCGGCGTTCTCTACTCCGAAGGTTGGCCAAAACGTGCGGCTCTCTCCAGAAGAGCAACCAAGCTGGAATGGAGCACCCGGAGGACGACTGGCCGCGGGGAGGAGGGGAGAACTTTTCGGCCCGGAGGACGGCGGTAGAGGTCCAATCCAGCCCGCGCCCAACTCTACGCGTCGCCAGGAAGGCGTGTGGACCCTAAGCTCAGGCCGCGATGCTGGGTCCGGAGGGACAGAGTAGCGCGTGGCTGCCGAGCAGGACGTAAACAAACAGCCCCGGACGAGGGGGAAGGGGCAACCGTGGGAGAGGGGGGTAGGCGAGAGAGGACCTCGCTCGAACCGTCCAGCGCAGGTCTGCAGCTGCCCGGCCCCTCCCGACCGCGGCCCTGATCCCGGTCCCGGGGCGACGCTGCCGCTCAAGCGTAAGCACCGAAAGCCCCAGCGCCTTTGGAAGCCAAAGCCCACTAGGCCATCGGCTCCGCGCCCCTCGCTGCTCGCCCCTCGCCCTGCAGCGACCTACCTGAACGCGCAATCCGGGTCCCTCGCGTCCCGACCGGGTGCGCCCAGACCGCTCCTCTTGCTGAAGAGCTTCTGGAACAGCGTAGGGGCCATGATGGCCACGGCCAGGCCGGGGTCGCTCCACAGGGCACTCGCCAGGCCCCCGCTCTTAGAGCTGCCCCGCCACCCCCATAGGCGCCTCAGTCATATGACAGAAATTAGTCACTTCAAACGGCCACGGCGCGCGGGGCGGGGCGCGAGGCAAGGCCGGCGTCCATTGGCTGGCGGTGAGCCGCATCACGTGGTGGCGCGCGGAGCAGGGTGCAAGGCGGGGCCGTGGGGCGGAGCTGGCGCCCATAGGCTGGCCAGTGGATGTCCTCACGTGGCAGCTCACGGGGCGGGGCATGCGCGGAGGGGAGGGGCGGGAAACTGGGGTGGCTGGGGACGTGAATAAGGAACATGCAGCGGTCCCGGTCCTTCTCCGTGACGCTGTTAGTTGCTACCTGAGTCTACAGCAGGGTGCCGCGGGGACGACGCCAGGGACTTTGGAGTGTAGAAACCTTCCGCTTCCCGCATCCACGACTAAGAGAGAAGTTCAGGACCCCACTGGCAGTCGCCCCTCCCCCGCCGTCCTCCCCTCAGTCTCTGCGGCTTCGCGCCTCCGTCCGCGCCTGGCGGAGTCCGGCGGCCCCCGGAGCAGGCCAGGTGCGCGAGCGTACCCGTGGGGCCGCGGCACATGCTGGACTTTAAGCCCGGGACCACAGGCCCGCTCACGCTGGGCCGCGAGAGGTTTGGGCTCAGAGCTTAACTGAGCGGGGCTGGCTCACGGGCCTGGTGGAGGATCTGCCAAGACGCTCCCCGCAGCCATGCCTCCCGGCAGAGATGGCCTCGGCCAGGCACTGAGGGCAGCGGCCCTCGGTGTTTACCACTTGCGCCTCGAACCCTGACACACCGGGAATTAGCCCCTTGGAAGAGCTAGCCATAGGAGGCTCAGGATTTACACTCAATGTCTAGGTATGGAGAGAGAGAGAGAGAGGAACTGTGAAACTGTGAACAAATGAGTTTAATAGGCGGAAAACCCTTTCCAAAGAAAAACATTGCTCATTAATGACCGTACAGTCTACTTAAACCCAGGGAACCAAAATTTATCAGGGTTTGGATCAAATTGGTCTTACAGATCTTCAGTTCCCCTACTCATTCCCCTACTGCCCCTCCAGCAGGAGGAATTTTGTACCATGGGACGCAATTCTCTGACAGATATGAATGTCTGGAAATTACTGGTATGTGGTTTGGAAGGTTAGATTAAAATACTTTTTTGAGAATTTCACTTAATAAGGCATACAAATCAAATTGTCTCTAAGTGGCTGCCAGCTCCCACTGATTTGCAGCTAGAGTTTATGCTATGAAATAAGTGGCCTTATATAGAAAAAAGAAAAGTAATAGCCAGAGTATGTATCTCGGAGAATTTCAGTGGTCATGTAACAACGTGTTGTTCAGTTTCAATGTTACAAGAATTTTTAAAGCACTATTTATAGGTGATTAAGAAATTAATTTATTCCTTCCACAATGTCTAAGTGTCCCTGGTCTAGGCACTGGGGATCCAAAATTTAAAAGATAGGGCTAACTTTCTATATGAGGAAACAGTAAATAAGTAAAAAAGGTAATTTGAAATTACCAGTGTTGTGAATGAGAAACAATGAAGTGAGTGGGGGAGGTCTCTCTGAGGAGGTGACATTTGAGGTGCTCAGGTTAAGAGTCATTCAGAGTTGCTCCGTACATTGCCCAAGCTCCAGAATTACTGAGCAATACAAGGTCAAAATAGCAAGACTGTATCCCCTATAAACTTAAGATATTCTCTGGCGCCAAACGCTGAAAGATTTCTAATGAGGCAAAATAGCTATGTATATTTCTCTCACAAAATATGAACGCGGAATGGAATTTTGTAAACAAAAAATGAAGTCTGAATTTTTTTTAAAGTGAGAAAACGCGCATCCTATAAGTCAATTAATGAAGCGATCATTTGGGAAAGTTTTGTTTTGACACTAGCAAGTATCACTAAATGAGTGCAAGTGGAAACGGGCTCAAGCCTGTCTATATTTGACCAAAGACACAAGGAGGAATCATGGCCGCTCCTTGGCTGGCCCAGAGTAGTTCCAGTTCCCCTCAGAATGAAGTTTATAAATACAATAATCTTAGGTGCTTTCATCTTGGCAAAAAGTTACCTCGTGGATAATTATAGATATTAATAGTAAGGGAAAGAACATTAGGACTTGCATAAGAGATACTTTGTATTAGTGTTCTCTAATCATGTAAAGGTTTCATTTCTGTGGTCTTATACTTGAAAGGTACAGAAAAAAACAAAATTTACTTGCTATCATTCATCACATTTCCTTTATGTTGTTGTGTAATACTCAAATTATAGACTCAGAGAGCACTGAAATGATACAAGTTTGTCATAAAAGAGGACATATAACTATACGTAATTATGCAGATTAAAATGAAAATATTTTCAACTTCAATAACTGTATATTATCTTTTTTTCCCCTTTTACTTAACACTACCTCTTCCCCCAGAGAAGCTGAGGTGTCTTAAAGTAGCCTCTTTAAGTTTAGGAGCAAGGAGGAAATGTAAGAAAGAAAATAATGATTCATTAATGTTATATGAATGTGGAACTGTTGGGTTAGAAAATTAGACATAAGGCCTACACTTTCACTCAGGAGTAGAAGATTTAGCCTCCCCATAAACCCCAACAGCCTTTGGGGCTCTGTCCAACTGATTCCAATATCATAGAAGACAGGGGCACTTCTCACTACAGCCATTTTCCAGTTATCAAATATAGCAAAAGGTGGCAATAAAACTGGAATCTTGCTCCCTTAACCACCATGCTAGTAAGCACAACCTGAGTTGTGCTAAATTTTCCTGAAACAAGTTAAATTTTCATTGATAGCATCTCAGAACAAGATAGTCAGAATCAAGATGATAAAGTAAAACTTCCTGAATGGCACTTAGATGGACTCATGACGGTACCTCAGTTTTAAAAACTCTTAAGCCAACCAATGATTTACTGCTATATAATAAGGGAATGGCAGTGGTTTGAGGCAACAGCAAACAAACAATCATTTATTCAACAAATATTTATTGAGTCCCTCAAAGGTCCCAGACTCTGTTCTGGTAGCCTATTCCTACTCTCAGAAACTTAGTTCTTAGTGGGAAGAGGCAAAGTAAACAAGATGTTTGCAAGTAGTCCTAAAAGCTAGGAAAAAAAGAGTTGATAGTACAACTGGTGCGGCCAAATTTAGATAGAGTGGTCAGGAAAATCCTCTCCAAAGATGCGTTATTTGAACTGAGGTCTAAAGAATGAAAAGGAACCCGTGACGGGAAGATGATGGTAAAGAACATTCTAGCAGAGAGAAGAAGAAGTACAAAGACTGAGGCAGGAATGGGTTTCTCCTGTTTGAAGAAGAAAAAGGAGGCCAAAACAGCTGAACACCCTGTGGGAGGGGGAAGACGTTTGAGATGTGGCTAGAAAGGTACAAGGAGCCAGATTATGTAGAACCTTGTAAATCATGCGAAGGAGGTTACATTGTGATGGGAACTATTGTAGGAGTTTAAAACAGGAGAGGGACGTGATAGAATTTATGATTTTAGAAGATCGGTTGCTCTGTGGAGAAGGGATTATAAAAGAATAAGAATGGAAGGAGAGAAACCATATAGGAGTCTACCATGTATTTTAAGCAAGAGCTGATGTTGGCTAACTATTTTGAAGATAGAACTAACACGATTTGTAGTAGGAGTGAAAGAAAGGAAAACTAAGGATTGACTCCTACGTTTTTGCCTTGGGCAACCAAATGGAAGTCATTTCCTGATGGAAAGACCAGGGAAAGTACAGGTTTGAAGAGGAAAATCAAGCATATTAAGTTTGGATATATTAAGTTTAAATTGGCTATTAGATATCCACGTGGAGATTCTGAGAATATATGAGGAGAATCCAGGATTGCAGAGAAATTCAGTAGGCATCAGCTAATACACAGAATTTAAAATATAGAATGAGTGAGTTTACCTAGAAAGAATGTGTATGGGACTTCCCTGGTGGTGTAGTGGTTAAGAATCCGCCTGCCACTGCAAGGGACATGGGTTCGAGCCCTGGTCCGGGAAGAGCCCACATGCCGCAGAGCAACTAAGCCCGTGCACCACAACTACTGAGCCTGCACTCTAGAGCCCGCAAGCCACAACTACTGAGCCCATGTGCCACAACTACTGAAGCCCGTGTGCCTAGAGCCCATGCTCTGCAGCAAGAGAAGCCACTGCAATGAGAAGCCCACGCACCGCAACGAAAAGTAGCCCCCGCTCACCGCAACTAGAGAAAGCCCGCGCACAGCAATGAAGACCCAACGCAGCCAAAAATAATTTTTTTAATTTTTAAATGAAAGAGTGTATAATACAGAAGAGAGTCCAGCACTAATATTCAAAGAAGGCAACACTTACAAGTCTTGAAGAGAAGGATCCAGGAAAGAAGGATGAGCATAAGCAGTAGTAGCAAGACAAGAGAAGAAAATAACCCAAAATGGAGGAAGGGGTCAACTGTGTTGAATGTTACTGAAAATTTAAGTGTCCATTAGATTTGTCAACATGGACATCTTGACAAGAACAGTTTCAATGGAAGGATGAGCAAAAGCCTGAATGGAGTGGACTAAAAAAGAAAGAGTAGGGAGGGAGTGGTAAAGCAAGTATAGACAACTACTCCATTTTGCTGAGATAAGGAGCAGAAAAATGAGGATTGAGAGGAGACGGGAGGAGGGAAAATTGTCCTCCTCTTTTTTTTTTTTTTTTTGAGATGGAAGATATTAGAGAATTTCATATGCTAAGAGAAATAATCTAATAGAGATGCTGAAATCAAATACCTGCTATGTTCCAGAATGCAATAATGTACAAGACAGGTACAGCCCTCACCCTTAAGAAATCAACAAGTAAACAGGTTATTACAGATTGTGATAAGTGCTTTTAAAGAATCAAACTTTTATCTTCAATATAAAATTGGCTTGAAATCCTCATCTTGAATTCTATTAGAAGTATGCAAGAATAATGGCACACTTCTATGACAAACATTCTTTCAACAAGTATTTTTCAAACACTTAATATGTTTACTATGTGTCTGGGAGCTGTGCTACAACCTGGAAATACAATGATGGACAAGATGTAGTTCCTGCACTCAAGGACCTTACAGCCTAGAGAGAAAAAACAGAATTTGACAGGCAATTACATGGTGTTACATTATGATAAATGCTATGATGTGGCAAGTACAGGATGCCAGGGGAAAACAAGGAAAAGCAACTAACCTTTTGGGAGAATTACAGGGAGTTTTCTGAAGGGTGAAATAAATAGGAATTAAAACGGGATATGCTAAAGAAAAGAGGATGTGGGCATGGAAAGTGTTTCAGGCAGATGGAGCAGCACATACCATCTGCCTGGTGGAGGCAAAAGAGAATATAAAAATTCAGTGACCTACAATATAATCTAATGGTAAAATTGAACTGGATTAAGAAAACTATGTAAGGGACTTCCCTGGTGGTCCAGTGGTAAAGAATCCGCCTTACAATGCAGGGGACGCGGGTTTGATCCCTGGTCAGGGAACTAAGATTCCACATGCTGCGGGGCAATTAAGCCTGCACACCACAACTACTGAGCTCACGCGCCTCAACTAGAGAGCTTGCGTGCCTCAAACTACAGAGCCCACGCGCTCTGGAGCCCACACGCCACAACTACAGAGAGAAAACCCCCACGCCACAACTGGAGAGAAGCCTGTGCACCACAACGAAGAGCCCACGTGCTGCAACTAAGACCCAATGCAGCCAAAAATAAATAAAATAAATAAATAATAAAATAAATCTTAAAAAAAAAAAGAAAACTGTAAAAATCACTTAAAAGATAAGACTTTATCCAGAGGATATGGGGAGCTATTGAGGAATTTTAAGCAGAAAACATGATCAGATGAGCATTTTAGAAAGCTCTCTGGATACGTTGTGGAAAGCTGACTATAAGGTACAAGAATAATGATTGAGAAACTAGTGAAGAGGCTCTCATTCTAAGCCAGGCAAGAAGTACTGACATGAACTCAGAGAATAGCCATGGGAATGGAGGAGTATGGAAAATAATGAGGGCTTTTAGGATTCAAAATCAACAGGACTTCATGACTGACTGCCTGTGGGAAAGTAAGAGAAAGAGAGGAGTCATGGGTGACAGCAAATTTCTGGCTCAGGTAACTTGGATAGATGAAGATATATAACACTGAAACAGATGATAGGAGAAAGAACTGCTTCAAGGGGGAGATAAGTTGAGTTTGGGATATGTTGAATATGAGATACCATGAGAATCCCTGTAGTGATGACAAGTAAGCTTTTGGCTACACAGACTTAGAACTCTAGAAAGGTCTTGTGTGAGTCCATCAATCAGGATGTTCTGTGTTGCACATGATAGAAAACCCAAATTAAACTAGCCTAAGCAAAAAAAAAAAATTGATTGGCTCGCATAACTGGAGCTCAAGTAGAGCACAGTTCAGGTACAGCTGCATCCAGAGACTGCAACAATGATATCAAGAATCCAATTTCTCTATCCCAGCTCTAATTTCTCTGTATGAACTCCATTCCCAGGCAGGGCCTCCATTTGTGGACACAAGATGGCTGCCAGAAGCTCTCCTCTCAGGTAAAACCCTTTCAGATAAAAATCCAAGAGGAAAAGTAAAATGTCTACATCCCAGCATTCCCAGAAAAAGCTCTGAGATTTAATCCAATAGATTATTTTAGGCCTTGCACCCGTTCTGAACCAATCACTGTGCCTGAGTTAGGAGGGCCATGTTAATTGACTTAAACCGTTAAAGGCCCACCCCTGGAACTAAGGGTGGGATCAATCCCACCTAAACCATGTGACCTGGAAACTCAAAATCCAATTACAATAGAGGTAGAGGGGAACAGAAATACAGTGATGAACAAGATGTAGTTCCTGCACTCAAGAAGCTTACAATCTAAGGGAGAAAAAGTCGAATTTGAAAGGCAATTACAGTACATTGTGATAAATGCTATGACGTGGGCAAGTATAGGATGCTGTGGGAATACAAGGAAAGACAGCAAACATTTTGGGGGACAGATACAGGGCCAGTCACGACACATCTCCACTACCAATATCCATGGCAGTTACTGACAAAGATTTGGGGTCAACTGAACAGAGATGATAACTGATGGCAGTGGTAGATGACATCACCCAGGGAGACTGTGTAACATAAGAAGAAGCCCTAGAATAGAACCCGAAGAAACAACAAAATCTAAAGACTGGACAGAGGAAAATGAGGCTTCAGGAGAAATGGAAGAGAAAGAGCTATACATGAGATGAAAGACTGGAGAATAATGTTTCAGAGAGGTCATTCCTTACTGGAGGCTTTCAAGAGGAGAGTAATAGTCTACAACATCATTAGCTGGGAAAGGTTGGGTAAGACAAGAACTGAAAAATACTCCTTAGATTAGCATCAAAGTAGTTGCTTGTAGCCTTGAGGGGACCAGTGTCAGTGAAGGATCAGAGCTAAAACCAGACTTTATGTGTATTGGGGCAGGGGAAGGAAGAGGAGAAAGGGCTGAGTAGTGAGGGAATCAGTGAGAAAGCAGAAAGCACTCTTTTTAGGAAGCATGGATGTAAACAGGTAAAGAATTATTGGGTAGGTAGAAGAACATATGGAATCAAGGGAGTATTTAAGATATAAGCTGATTCAACATTTTAAAATGCAGGTTAGAAAGCAACAGTAGAGCAGGAGAGGTTGAAGATAACATCTATCTGGAAAGTCTGGGCACCACACCCTTCATATAAACACATATCCTGTATACACAATATGAGATAAAGAGGCTATTCATAACTGAACAAACCATGATGAATTACACCTGGGAAAGGCGAAAAAAACTCTAGTTAAATTTTTTTAAATGGAAACGGTATCATGCCTGGCCTTTCATGAATTTTTAACTGGATTTTCACACTTACGACCTGAGATTTTTTTTCATGAAGTGTAATTTGAAAATATAATTTTAAGTGCTTAAAAATGAAATGTAATTAGTTATATGCTAAAGTAAAGGGATCCAGTCCCATTGTTAACTTTTTAAAAATCACAGACCGCTTAGAAAATATGATGAAAACTATGGAGACCCTCACCCCAGAAAGAGATGGTCCTTTCTGATGATCTTCCAGGCAGGTTCACTGAGAGACGTCTGTGGCCTACCCACCAATGTAAAGTTAAGAGTATAACCTTCTTCTAGGATTTGCCAACAGGAATCCTCTTGGAACTTCTAACGTCCACCAGACAGCAAGCAGGCTTATTTTACTTTCCCTCCTCTTAATCATAATCGAAGTTATGTCCTCTACCACTAAACCTTCAACTCCAATTGCAACTCCTTCCTCCCTCCCACCTTGCCCTGTGCTCAAGCTGATAAAAATACTGAACTCACATAGTCCTACTTTCACATCAGCCTTGCCAAGTATTTATCTTTCTAAGGTAGCTATATTTTTCTTATCCGCAACATGGAACTATCAAATGTTATCTCCTCCAGCCCCACTAGGCCCAGTCTAAGAATCAGGTATCGTTTTTTCTCACAAGAACCTACCACCTGTTTAGAAATTATCAAATACTTTGTTCTCATTCTAACTCCTCCCCCTTGGATTATAAACTCCTTGAAGGCAGGTAATAGGCCTTCTATTCCATTTCTTCTTCCCTCACTGCTTATCACACTTCTGCTTTAAAACTACCACAGGAGTTGCTGACTTAGCTGAGTACTGATTTAGAATTCAGGTCTAAATTTGGTTCTAACATCCATCATTAATGATCTCTTCTACATTTCCTAACAACTTTCCCATATTTCACCTCTAGATTAAAATGTGGAACTGAAATCACAAATAGTTTTGTTAGTGGCTTAAGACCTTGTCAAATCGTTTACAAGAATATTTTCATGGGAGTCCTATTTAAAAATGAGTACTATATGGGTTACGTAACCTCAGTTAATTCTTCAATTTTACAATTCTCTTTCATATTGAAGGAGCTTTGAAAATTGGCCTCATTTACTTTTATGTCTAATAACATTAGTAAAACCAACAGAGTTAAAATCTCACCGTTATACACTGTTCACTGACAACAGGATTGTTCCTTTTTAGGAAGGGCATTTCCAAGATGCCACAATAAGCTGTATTACCCCCCCAAAAAAAATCCTACAGATAGATAGCATTAGCTAAAAAAGGTTGTTCGGGGATGAGGTAATATATTAAATACTTAGTGTGTGATTGATTGTACGTATTATACATTCCCTGCTTCAGCAAACCTTAAGTATAGAGTTTCTTTCAGTCAGACCTGGAATTAGGTCTCTCACTCATGTGGTTTCAATTAAGTTCTGTTAAAAATAGCTCGTAATATAAGCATCAACAATTTTACTACCTTTAATCCATACAAAGGATAAACTTGGGAAAAAACCATCAAAGGAAGTTACCTAGTATCCTGGTGTTGGGTCTTTATAAATAGCTGAAGTCATCTATTTAGTGTACAGTCTTCTAATATAAGCTATTTGTTATTTTATAATACAAATACATACATTTAAGAAGCAGACAGAAGATTCTTTCTCAGCTCATTAAAAGTAATTTATAAGACTCAACAGAATTTCAACATCAGGATATGTCACAAATAATCACAGAATTTTGATTTTTGAATTTCATGTAATTTTAGGCAGACATTCTGCTTCACGGACTTTGACTTCACATTCAAGTCTTCAAAGTAGTGAAAATTCAGCCACAGCTGCTACATCCTGCCACTTGTTTTTATTATAATATCTGGAGAAAAAAATAACAATAGATTATTTCATATGCATCACAAGCAGGTGTTCAATAGTTATTAATAATCAGTCCCTGGGGGAGAGAACGCTTGATGTCCAAGCAACTCTAGTTTCACTCCATCGAGCCTTAGGAAACAAATCCAGAGGTCATTAAAAAAAAAAAATGGAATAGCTGGCTCACTCCTTCCTGGACATGCTGAAGATGCTTCTCTTCTCTTTGGAGACACAAAGAGACCTGCTCAATAACATTCCAATGGAAAGCCCAGCAAAGACAGCTGTTAGTGGCCATCACAAGTCGCTAACTCCAGCCTTGTAACCTGGTGGAATGGATCCAGTTGTGCTTCTAATCCCAGTCCTCCTCAGCCACCACCTAGTCAGAACCTCCTCACATTTTCCTACCCATCTCTCCTTTTCATTCTCCTACCCTTTGTTGTAGATGAACCCAGGTTCTTTCCAATACAGGATTCTGGGGCCTTCACCCCTCCCCCAATATCTTGTACCACAAGATCCAGAGTGGAGTCAGCTTTACCTATTTCCATTGCCACTTTCATACTACGATATACCTCACCCGCTAGCCTAATCAGCCTATATCAATAGGTTCTCAAACTCTGCTGTACCATAGAGTTATCTGAGCTTTTACAAATCCTGATATCCAGGCTATACTCCATACCAATTAGAACAGAACCTCTGGACAAGGGACTCAAATATCCAGGAAAGTCTGATGTGCAGCTGTTGGAACACCAGAGACCTATATCTTTGATATTCAAAGTGTGGTCCACGGACCAGTAACTTCAATGTCACCTAGGAGTTGATTAGAAATGTAGAATCTTGGGCTCCATTCCAGACCTATTGAATCAAAATCTCCATTTTAAACAAGATCCTCAAGCAGTTCACAAGTAAATTAAAGTTTGGGAAGTACTGGCTATTCTACCCTCTATTCCTCCTTATTGTTGTCTTCACTGACCTCAGATACTATCTGCTCATTTATTAAAGACTTTGGGCCACAGCCATCTTCTCCATACCAATTTTTTTTTTTTTTTTTTTTTTTTTTTTGCTGTACGCGGGCCTCTCACTGTTGTGGCCTCTCCGGCTGCAGAGCACAGGTTCCGGACGCGCAGGCTCAGCGGTCATGGCTCACGAGCCCAGGCGCTCTGCGGCATGTGGGATCTTCCCGGACCAGGGCACGAACCTGTGCCCCCTGCATCGGCAGGTGGACTCCCAACCACTGCGCCACCAGAGAAGTCCCATACCAATTTTTGAGTAACTTTCCAAGTGGCAATCAACCCACCCAACTATGTAGTCTCCCCTATCCCTCCTCTGCCTTCATATATACATCCAGGGCCATGCCCTATATTTTCCCCTGACATCACCTAGAGCACATCATTTCTAAAACTTTACAATACTAGAGACCTAGGAGTCATCCTCTAACTGTCCTTCTCTCTCACTACCCTGTACCAGTACCTAAGCAGTCACTAAACCCTGGCAATTATACCAATAAACATTTTTAGGTTACACTGGTTCTCAATCCCCAGAAATCCTGAATCAGACTGCTGAAGCAATGACCCTGGAATTTGCATTATTTATACATTCCCCATGTGGTATGAGCACCACACTTTATCATATTTCTGTGTGATACTTCTGCCTGCTATTATTATCTAAAAACTCAAACTCTCACTAAAGATATATATGTATCCAGGTAAAGGCTGTTATTCTACTAGCTTAAGATATGAATTTATAACACATCATTTATCATCTCTTCTGGAGATGAAAATAAAAATCTTACTATAAGGATAGCTACAGGTTTTGTCTGATTTTCCAAAATGTACTGTTAGCTTGGAAGTCTTCTCTGACACTTCAAAGTTAAAAGCATCCTCTCCTGGGCTCCTAGAGTGTTTTGCTCCACTTCTAACTTATCACCTTATAGAGAAGACTGTGAGGTCTACTTCATCACTAATCTGTGAGCCCCAGAGAGCAAAGGCTATACTCCTATCCCTATCTAATAATGCAGAGCATAATGCATGCTTGTTGGCTGAATTAAAGTACCAATAAATTAGACATCCATTGCTGTAACTGTAAGAGGTACAGAAGCAATGATTGTCCAACCGTCTTCTTGGCAAAAAAAAAAAAAAAAAGTTAAGTCTGTTTAAATAGATATAGAAGTCCAATGTGTAAAGCAAAGAGAATCAAAACTGCTCTGTCTGGATGACCTGAGAAACTCAGAGCCCTATCTACTCTACCCCACATTCCCTATTTGACAGCTACCCAGTCAAACTCAGAACCAGGAAAACTAAGTTCTAGTTCTGACTCTACCAGTAATTAGCTGTGTGAACTTGGGCAAGTCACTTATCAATATGGCCAGGTCATTTTTTTTATACGCAAAATGAGCAAAATAAACTAGATTATTATATGGTTCTCAAATTTTAGTGCTTATTGGGATCACTCTGAAAGCTCATCAAATTGTAAATTCTTGTGCCATATCGCTAGAGATTGTAATTTACCAGGTCTGCAGTGATTCTGCTACAGGTGGTCAGAGGAGCACACAATGAGAAACCTTGGACTGGATGTTTTCTAAGGCCTCTTCTATCTGTCTCTCTGTCACCATTCTCAGATCTCTACGTACCCACATCACCTCCTCTACCACATCTCTTTTGGACTCCTCTAGTGGTTTACTTTCACCAATTTGTTTTCTTTAATCAGCATAGTGCCAGTTATTAATGAACAAGCAGCATACTGAACAGGGGTCCTAGACCATCAAAAGTGAGCTTCACTCTGTAGTCCTGATTAGATTACTGCCAAACTAGCTAAACTGTTAAATGCCAGGACTAAAAATAGCCTGCTGCATGTTTAAAATAACATGCTCACAGTTAGCTTGGGGCTTTGCTATTTTTACTGAAGGAAAGACAGAGACAAGTGCCCAGAGGTTGAAAGGGAATTACTTAAATAAGGAGGCTGCTATATGAGGTGAGAGCCTAGGAAGAAGCCAGGAGGTGGCACAACTAGTTCAACAGGCATCAGGGGGCTTTCTGTGAATTAAACTAAAAATTTTGGTCTGATTTCTCCATAAGGGAAAAACGCACTCATCGAAATTTTACCAGCAATGACAGAGATAAGAGTAGGAAAGGTTAGGCAACATCTGGGATTCGATTTGGAAAGTGTCCAAGTCATTGTCAAAGGCCGTCCGAGAGCCAGTGACCATACAGAGAGT
Source organism: Grampus griseus (assembly GCF_964374135.1). Taxonomy (NCBI): domain Eukaryota; kingdom Metazoa; phylum Chordata; class Mammalia; order Artiodactyla; family Delphinidae; genus Grampus; species Grampus griseus. The sequence continues at coordinate 108,577,625 of NC_139019.1, forward strand.
CTTAGGAGACCTCATCTGAGAGCGTGAAGACCTCCTGTGAGGGGAGGAAGTGTTACAATGCCAGCGTCTTTTTCCTCCCTTTTTTTTCCCCAGAATTCTGTAAAAATGCAAAGAAAATTGGGTGGTACTTGAGAATTGGGGGTGAGGATTACCGCAGATGAGAAACATACTTCTATATTTCAGTTCCACGCCACAAATCCATACAATTCCGCTTTTCAACTGTACCAAAGAATCTGCTTATGAATTTGACACGGTCTTAATGGTAGCATGAAAGGCCGAATTTTTCACGTGTTAATATTTTTTCCACATTTATCCTTGAATCTGAAGAACTTCATACAGTACTGTAAATTTAACTTACATTGAGTTTGATGACAGTTCTTGTGAAGAGCTTCTGCATGTAACAGACACACAGTTAAAGAACACAGCAGAGTACAACATTTGCAGGACCAATTCTGGAACCAACAGATGTGACCTCTCATTTGCCATCTTATATATCAGTTTTACCAGCTCCTTCTAAATGTGTGTATTATTTGTAAGGAAAAGAAGGAAAACCCTAAGACTTGTCTAATAACTTAGTGGACAATGTGTGTGTTGGGTTTAGGATGGATAGCAAAGTCTTTTTGAGCTGTGTTATCTAACTTGTATATACAACTGTAATTAAAAGTTTGGATTCACCTGTTTCTCGCGGTTTACAATGATGAATCATTTGAAAATTCTGGAAATGTGACTAGGATATGATTTAAGACTGTAGAAGTGAAGAAGCTCTTCAAGTGCTAAAACTAAAGACTTCTAGTTTGGGGCTCAAATTCAGTTAAGTACTGTTTGTATGCCAGGATATGTGAGATGTAATGTAATAGGTCACTTTTCACCCTTGTAGCTATAAAATAAAAATTCTGTAAAACAGAAATAGATTGTACTACTGAATTAACAAAAGTTATACTAAAGTATCATGTTTAAAAAAAAAAGTATATATATATATATATATATATATATATATATATATATATATATATATATATATATATATACACACACACACACAGAGTTAAGCTGTTGCTGTTACCCTGTCTGGATTTGAAAAATGTGCTGATATATATATATATGTACACACACACACATCCACATATATATATATATATGTGTATATATATGAAATACACACACACATATATATATATTATATACCCGCACACATCTAAAATGGCCTAAAGCAGACATCCATGTAATTACAGCTGCAAAATGAAGACATTTCGGAAAGAACATTGTATCATAGTTCATTCATTTGCAGTGGATCTTTGTTCCTTTTTACTGTGGTAATTTTAGAAATGAGTGTCAAGTTTGAAATTAGATCTGCTAAGTTGGGGTTTTGCTGCTTGAACTCGGCACTGGGTCCTCAAATAAACTGATGTGAATGTAGTATTTTCCCCTGTGTGAAGAAGCAGCCGCACCCCAACAGAATAGGAGGAAAAATCTAAAACTGTTTCAAGTTTTATCTTTTTGTATATGAAAATAATATAATAATAATAATAATTTTGGTCTGAACACTCAAAAGAACTTCCTAGATACAACTTAGTTTTGATTTGTTGAATAATTAAACCCAGAATTGTGACATTACCTGCTGTCATAAATTAATATGATAGGCCAAAAAGATCAAATTAAGACAAGTTTATTTTTATCATTTTACTGAAGTATAACATACACACAGAAAAGTACACATATGTGTACGATACAGCTTGTTGGGTCTTCAGAAACTTAACACACCCATGTAACCAGCATCCAGATAATGAAACTGAACACTACCAGTACCCTAGAATTCCCTCTTATAACGCTTTCCAGTTAATACCCGCTCCCCAACAAGGACACCCACTGTGGTGATTTCCATCATAGTTTAGTTTGCCTAGTTTTGTACTAAATATAAGTAATATTAAATGTACTGTATTGTGTTTGGCTTGTTATGTGGGACTCATCAATATTGTTGCAAGTAACTATATACTGTTGATTCTCACTGCTATATAGCACCCTAATGAATGAATATACCACAGTTTATTTGTCCATTCTACTGTTGATGGGCATATTCGGATAGTTTCCAGTTTGAAGCTATTACCAACAGTGCTGCTATGAACATGCTAGTATATATCTTATGATGAACATATGTACCCATTACAGTGGATACACTGTATATATATATACAGTGTCATATATATGTTAGCCACCCCTGTCATCACCCAATAAGCCAATGAACAAAGTGGCCATGATGGCAGGGATGGAGGTTATGCATGGTCTCAGCAAAACAGACTGGAAGTGGAATTGCTGGGTCTTTAGTGTCCAGGGAAGTGGAATTGCTGGGTCTCTTTTCCATCTCAGTGAAACTTCTAGGGTTCCAGTGGTATGAGAGATATGCCTTATAAGGTAAAGGATAAGTTGTTCCATCTGGCCTCTCCTACAACCAAAAAGGAGACAACATGTAGTGGGCCATTTTAGATTTTGGAGTCAACATATTTCCTCATTTGTGTGTACTACTCCAGCCCACCTACTAAGTGACCTAAAAAGTTGCTGGTTTTGAGGGAGTCTCAGAATAAAGAGAAGGCTCTGCAAAAGGTCCAGGCTACTGTGCCACTTGTACCATATAGTCCAGCAGATCCAATGGTGCTTTAAATGTCAGTGGCAGAAAGAGATGCTGTTTGGAGCTTGTAGGTGAATAATCACAGTACAGGCCCTGAGGATTTTGGAGCAAAGCGCTGCCATCCTCTGTGGGTAATTACTCTCTTTTTGAGAAATAGCTTTTGCTCTGCTACTAGGTCTTAGTAGAGATTGAATATTTAACCATGGGCCACGAAGTTACAATGAGAGCTGAGCTACCCATCATGAATTGTGTGTTGTCTGATGCACCAAGCCATAAAGTTGGCTGTGAAGAGCAGCACTCTGTTAGCAAATGGAAACAGTATATATGAGACTGAGCTCAAGCAGGTCCTGAAGGCACAAGTAAGTTATATGAGGAAGTGGCCCAGATGCCCGTGGCCCCTACTCCCGGTACATTATCTTCTCTCTCCCTGCCTGCTTTAATGGCATCATGGGGAGTTCTCTATGGTCAGGTGACTGAGGAAAATAAAGCTAAGGCTTCGTTTACAGATGGTTCTGCAAGATATGCAGACACCATCTGAAAGTGAACAGCTATAGCACCTACAGCTTCTTTCTGGGACATCCCTGAAGGAAACTGGTGAAGGGATGAAGTGAGCAGAACTTCAAGCAGTACATTTGGTTGTTCACTTTGCTGGAAGGAGAAATGGCCAGATGTTTGATTATATACTGATTCATGGGCTGTGACCAATAGTCTGGCTAGATGGTCAGGGACTCAGAAGGCACATGATTTGAAAATTGGTATCAAGAAAATATGGGAAGAGGCATGTGGATAGAACTCTCTGAATGCACAAAAAACATGATGATATATGTGTCCCACATGAACACTCACCAAAGGGTTATCTAAGCAGAGGAAAATTTTCATAATCAAGAGGATAAGATGACTTGTTATGTGGATACCCATTAGCTTCTTTCCCCAGCCACCCCTGTCATCACCCAATAAGCCAATGAACAAAGTGGCCATAGTGGCAGGGATGGAGGTTATACATGGTCTCAGCAAAACAGACTTCCACTCACCAAAGTCAACCTGGCTACAGCCACTGCTGAGTACCCAATCTGTCAGCAGCAGAGACCAACACCTAGTTGGTCTCTGATATGGCACCATTCCCTGGAGAGGTCAGCCAGCTACCTGGTGGCAAGAGGTTGATTACATTGGTCCACTTCCATCATGATCAGGGCAGCATTTTATTCTTACTGGAATAGTAAGAATAAATTACTCTGGATATGGATTTGCCTTCCCTGCACATAATGCTTCTGCTAAAAATCACCAACCAAAGATTTATGGAATGCCCTATCCACCATCATGGTATCCCACAACATTGTTTCTGATTACAGAACTCACTTCACAGCAAAAGTAGTTTGGCAATAGACCCAAGTTCATGGAATTCACTGGTCTTACCATGTTCCCCACCATTCTGAAGCAGCTGGCCTGACAGAATGATGGAAAGGCCTTTGGAATACTCAGTTATAGCACCAACTAGGTGGCAATACCTTGCAGGGCTGAGGCAAGGTTCTGCAGAAGGTTGTGTATGCTCTGAATCAGCATCTAATACATGGTACTGTTTCTCCCATGGCCAGGATTCACAGGCCCTGGAGTCAAGCGGTAGAAATGGAAGTGAGACTATTCAATACTACCCCTGGTGACCCACTGCAAAATTTTTGCTTCCTTTTGCCATGACTTTATGCTCTGCAGGTCTAGAGGTCTTAGTTCCAAAGGGAGTAATGCAGGAGTCACAACAATGATTCCACTGAACTAGAAATTAAGACAGCCACCTGGCCACTTTGAGCTTCTCATGCCTCTGAGTCAACAGGCAAAGAAGGAACTTACTGTGCTGGCTGGGGTGATTGATCCTGACTACCAACGGGAAACTGGACTACTACTCCATGATGGAGGTAAGGAAGAGTATGTCTGGAATACAGGAGATCATTTAGAGCATCTCTTCTACCATGCCCCATGATTAAGGTCAATGGAAAACTACAATAACCCAATCTAAGCAGGACTACTAACAGCACGGGCCCTTCAGAAATGAGGGTTGTGTCACCTGACCAGTTAAAGAACCACAACCAGCTGAGATGCTTACTGAGGGGAGAGGGAATATGAAATGGGTAGTGGAGGAAGGTAGTTATAAATACCCGTTATGACCACATGACTAGTCAAGCAAATATCTTTGTTTTCTTCTCTCTCTCATGCCCATGTCATATAACATAAGTTGTATTAATATCAGTTAACTTTATATCATAGTATTTAAGTTATATGATATCAAGCAGAAGAACAAACATCACCCATCCTCTTCTGGGGAAGGAGTTAGTACATTTTCAGTTTTATTTACAGCAGTTGTATTATGTTAGGCAGAAGTATGACTTTGTTATTGTCTTTATTTGGAGATTAAATATGGTTTAAGGAGATGTGTATGAATGCATAGTTGACATGGAGTGGACTGTGATGGTTAGTTGTATGCGTCAACTTGGCTAGGCAACATTACCCAATTAAATTAAATACTAATCTTGGTGTTGCTGTGAAGGTATTTTGTAGGTTCAGCTAATAACATACGTAATAACTAACTTTAAGTAAAGGAAATTATCCTTGATAATGTAGGTAGGCCTCATCCAATCAACTGAAAGACCTTAAGAGCAAAACTGAGGTTCCTCTGAAGAAGAAAAATTCCTCCTGAGGACTGACCGTATCATTAGCTCCTGCCCAAGAGTTTCCAGCCTGCCCTAGAGTTTTCAGCCAGACCCTCCAATTGCATATGTCAATTCTCTGAAATAAATCTCTTTGTATACGTATACATAGATTGTGGCTATATATGTCCTACTAGCTCTGTTTCTTTGGTAGAATCCTGACTGATATGGCATCTACTATTCCCTACCACTATGCTAAAAAAGCTATCAGAGATAGACATAGAAAGAAGTCTAGTATGTGGTTTCTGTCCTTGAAAAATTCATAACCTAAAGAATATGAAAAGTCAGCATTGTAAATTATGTCAGGTAGTAGTATATTATTCAGTGTCAAATGAGTGTCATCGAATTAAGTAGGCAAGGAACTTAGAGGAAAATAAAAAGATCTCTGTGGACTTCAGGAGTGCTCAGGGCACATTCTGTGGAGGAAATGGGGACAAGGATCAAGTTATACATAACCTATTAAGTTTCAATTGCTTCACTGCCTGCTTACCTTTCGAAGGTGCCCAAGCTCCATCGAGTAATTAGACATTCTGCCTTATATGCAGTGAGAGAAGTACAGAAAAACCTAAACTTGGCGTTTAGAAGCCTTTAAAGGTTGAATTCCTCTCCACCACTTGGAAGCAGTGTGATCTTAGACAAATTTCATACTATAATACTTTAAGCCTCAGATTCTTAATATATTAAATGAGGACAGAGTATACATCCTGTCATCATAAAGTAATAGTGAGAAATAAAGAAGTTATAATAAGGTGCCTTTCACAGAGGAAGTGCTCAACCAATGTTAAGTGAATGCAAAAATATCTCCATATCTTTAAAAATGAAATACCTACTAAATATGAAACCCAACAACACTAAATTTCAGATAGTTATAAGAGGAAGTATCCTAGATAAACACACTTTAAATCAATGGCATAAGCTAATTTTTCAAGAGATGAAGTATCTGACTTTCAAAAAACTATTTTGCTCAGGTTCTGAAACCTGACCAAGTTTTTAATAATTTTACCATTTCCACTTTATGCCAGAACTCTCAGAATACAATCTATAATTGAACTTCCTGTATACATAAGGAATTTACAATTAAAAAATGTTTGGTGTCTTCCAAAAAGTAGGTTCTGCATTCATACTACAGTACCTTCAGGAGTATCTTTAGGAAGAGAATACTTCTTCTTCCTTACAATAACAGCTTTACTTTCCACTTGTCTAGTTCCTGGTGATGCTTTAATAATACAACATATTTCTGATGTATTTGAAGGAAACTGCAAAAGAAAAAAGCAGATATTGCATATTTTTTCCAGGTACTATATCTATAGATTGTTTTATTTTATTTCAAAGGCAAATAGTCTCAATATCCGTATATTTCATAGATATTAACAATAGAAAGCATCTATGAAATGCTTATTTCACTCCAGACACTAGGTAATTGGTTTTAAAACATTTGCTTATTTAATATTCCCAAGAACCAGCAAAGCAGATTATATTACTCCCATTTGTAAAACAAGGAAACTTATGTTCAGAGAGGTTAGATAACTTATTTAAAAACAGAGAGAAAGTAATGAGTTGAGATTCAAGCACTCCAAAGTGGGAGAGAAAGTTTACAGGATTTACTGAGTTAAAACATAAATATAAATTTAAGTCAGAGCCAAACACTAGATTTCCTTGATTTCCCAACTCAGTTAATTTTTTTTGAAATTTTATGAGGAATATTTATTTCTTCTATAATTGATAGATTAAATTAAATCACCTTTTTATACCACTTTACATCCCTTCCCCCATAGCACTAACGTTTAGTCTTTCTACTGGTTACCTTTATAACTTTTTTCTACATTGAAGTATAGCTGATTTACAATATCGTGTTACTTTCAGGTATACAGTGCAGTGATGATTCAGTTATATATATATATATATATATTTTCAGATTCTTTTCCCTTATAGGTTATTACAAAACACTGAGTATAGTTCCCTGTACTATTCAGTAGGTCCTTGCTGGTTATCTATTTTATATATAGTAGTGTGTATATATTAATCCCAACCTCCTAATTTATCCCTCCCCCCACCCCCCCCCCTTACCCTTTAGTAACCATAAGTTTGTTTTCTAGGCCTGTGAGTCTCTTTCTGTTTTGTAAATAAGTTCATTTATTCAGTATATATATATATATATATATATATATATATATATATATCAGATTCTTTTCCCTTATAGGTTATTATAAAACACTGAGTATAGTTCCCTGTACTATTCAGTAGGTCCTTGCTGGTTATCTATTTTATATATAGTAGTGTGTATATATTAATCTCAACCTCCTAATTTATCCCTCCCCCCACCCCACCCCCTTACCCTTTAGTAACCATAAGTTTGTTTTCTAGGCCTGTGAGTCTCTTTCTGTTTTGTAAATAAGTTCATTTATATTGGTTTTTTTTTAGATTCCACACAGAAGCGATATCATATGATATTTGTCTTTGTCTGGCTTACTTTACTTAGTATGATGATCAGATCCATCCATATTGTTGCAAATGGTATTATTTCATTCTTTTTTATGGCTGAGTAATATTCCATTGTATAAATATACCACATCTTCTTTATTCATCTGTCGATGGACATTTAAGTTGCTTCCATGTCTTGGCTACTGTAAATAGTGCTGCAATGAGCACTGGGGTGCGTGTACCTTTTCAAATTATAGTTTTCTCTAGATATATGCCCAGGAGTGGAATTGTAGGATCATATGTTAGCTCTATTTTTAGTTTTTAAAGGAAACTCCATAATGTTCTCCATAGCAGCTGTACCAATTTACATTCCCACCAACAGTGTAGGAGGGTTCCACTGTAGTTTAGATTTGCATTTCTCTAATTAGCAATGTTGAGCATCTTTTCATGTGGTTTTTGGCCATCTGTATGTCTTCTCTGGAAAAATGTTTATTTAGGTCTTCTACCCATTTTTTCATTGGGTTGTTTGGTTTTTTGATACTAAGCTGCATGTGCTGTTTGTATATTTTGGCGATTAATCCCTTGTCAGTTGCATTGTTTGCAAATACTTTCTCCCATTCTGTAGGGTGTCTCTTCATTTTGTTTATGGTTTCCTTTGCTGTGCAAAAGCTTTTAAGTTTAATTAGATACCATTTGTTTATTTTTGTTCTTATTTCCATTACTCTAGGAGACGGATCCAAAAAGATATTACTGCGACTATGTCAAAAAGTATCCTGCTTATGTTTTACTCTAGGAATTTTATACTATCTGGTCTTACATTTAGGTCTTTAATCCATTTTGAGTCTATTTTTGTGCATGGTGTTAGAGAATGTTCTAATTTCATTCTTTTACATGTAGCTGTCCAGTTTTCCCAGCACCACTGATAACACTTCTGAGCACCAACAAGGTCACAAGACCCAGCCTAGCCAATCAATGTATTCCATGCCACTAGACACAGGGACTGGCTCAGAACAGGACACCGTAAATGGGCCAACAGGAAGAAAGGAATGCTGAACCTGAGATTGTGACAAAAAACCAGAATCGTTAAAGGGGACCAAAATGGTCCCAGATTGATACTCAACCCTAGCTACACTTGTAGTAGAAACAGACACAAATCTTAGGAGGATGAGATCTCCAATTTAGGTCCATAGGATTCTCATCAAATAAGAGCAACAAAATAAATGATCAGGGTCAAGGTCAGTGTCAGAGTTGTTCTTCAAGATTCAGCTCAGAATAGTTTTAAGCAGAAATGATGGACAAAATACATTTCACATCCTCATATAATTTCACTATAATAACAAGAAAGTAAGTACCAAAGGGGCTGTAAAAAACGCTATTGGTAATTTGATAGGGATTGTCAGTTAATTTAGACAATATCCCGTCAAGCAGACCGTCTCTAGAATAAAGAAATACCGTATCTTTCAAACATGACATATCTTGTCTCTTAGAACTCAGAAGTAGAGATACATATTTATGAAGGGCTCCTCCTATTTTAAATAAAGATTATACAGAAACCTCTTCAAATGTAAAATTCATATCACCCTCTGAAGTGGACATCTGCAATTTTCCTGCCCAGAATTCATTTTCCATCCTTCTGATACTGAACAGTACCAGAGTTTTCTTGGGAGAATCTACTCATTCGCCCTTTGGCTGGTTGGAAAACCACTGGGAGAGACAGAAAGGTTGATGAAACCTGGACTTCACTCATGAGGAGTGCACAGGTACTGGCTTGCCCCCAGGCAGGTAAGACAGAGGTCTGCCCCAGCAGCTGCTGGGTTTCCAGCAGCCACCTCACAGCACTCCCCAACCTGAGTGAAGTGAATGCCCCAGCACAGCTCACTCCATGCCACCGCGTGGCACTGAATCTAGGGCAGCAGCTCAGGGGAAAAGACTTGACCTTGGGATGCAGAGGTGACCCGGTTCTGGGGCACAGCCAAGGTAGAGCAGCAGTGCTGACTGCTGGTGTTTACTCAAGCAGCACCCCAGAAACAGCCCAGACTTCTGACAACAGCACAGCCACTGGGTTTCCCCGCGACCACCTCGCTATGTACCCCAGCCCAAGCTGAGTGCGGCTCACTCCATGCCACACCACAGGTCTATATCTGGAGCAGCCACGACCTGGGAAAAAATGTGACGAACACAGGCAGAGCATTGGACTTCTGTAGGTACACAAGCCCTCCTTTGGGGCAAAGGTCCTGGTGCAGGGAGAAGGAAAAACAATTAAAAACAGAGCCAGCATGAGCCCAACCCTCAGGGCTTCTACTCCAGCAGCTTGGGATCACAACCCGCTGTGACTGGGTTGTGACAGCCATACAGCAGAGAGGAAGTCCTGCCTCACAGCCTGTGCAAGTTCTAGCCCCTCCATCTCCAGCCCCACCTCCTCCAAGGTGATAGCTGCCAGCAACACTGAAGAAAGGCATGACTGGTGTCCACATCAAATCCATCCCTCCCACCAAAGGCACTGAGCACATACAGTCTACAGAGAAAAACTCCCATGTAAGAACACCTCTTCAAGACCATAACAGGTAACTGTTTGATTTAAATTCAAAGAGGCAGAGAAAGTTAAGCAAAACAAAAAGGCAGAGAAACTGCCCTCAATTGAAAGAGCAAGGGAAAAAAACCCTGAAAAACAAACAAATAAAAATAAGCAATTTACCAGATAAAGAATTCAAATCATTGGTAATAAAAATGTTAACTGAACTAGGAAAAATAATTGATCTAAACACTGATCATTTTAACAAGGAAAGAGAAAATATAAAAAAGACCTCATCAGAAATGAAAAATTCAATAGTTGAAATTAAAAAACACACTAGAAGGAATGAATAGCAGACTAAGTGATACAGAAGAATGCATAAGTGACCTAGAAGATAAAATAATGTAAATCATCCAATCAGAACAGCAGAAAGAAACACAAATTTTAAAAAAAAAGCAACCTATGAGATCTTTAGGATAATATTAAGTGTGACAACATTCACATTATAGGGTTTCCAGAAGGAGAAGAGAGAGAAAAGGGGATTGAAAATGTATTTGAAGAAATTAGGCTGAAAACTTCACAAATCGAGAAAAGGAAACATATATCCAGGTACAGGAAGCACAGAGGGTCCAAACAAGATGAACACAAACAGACCCATAGTAGGACACATCATACTTAAAATGGCAAAAGTTAAAGATAAAGAGAGAATTCCAAAGGCAGCAAGAGAAAAACAAAGAGTCATATACAGGGGAATCCCCTTTTTGCTATCCTCTGATTTTTCTGCGAAACTTTGCAGGCCAGAAGGGAGCAGCATTATATTTTCAAAGTCCTAAAAGGGAAAAACCTACAACCAAGGGTACTCTATGCAGTATTATCATTTAGAATAGAAGGAGAGATAAAGAGCTTCTCAAACAAGGAAAAACTATAAGAATTCATCAATATTAAACCTACTCTAAAAGAAATGTTGAAAGGTCTCTAAATGGAAAAGAAGTAAGAATCTAGAGGAAAGAGAAAATTCCACTAGGAAAGGCAGGTATATAGTAAGGATTGAAGATTACTTAAATAAACCACTGTGCAGATTAAAAGACAAAATATTTTAAGAGCAACTACAACTACAATTACCAGCAAAAGGATAAGCATGAAGATGTAAAATATGACATCAAAAACACAAAATGTTGGGGAGGGGAGTAAAAAATGGAGATCTTTTAGAATGTGTTTGAACTTAAATGAATGCAAGTTTAAAACAAGTAGATATAATCCTGGGTCAATATTATTTCTATGGTAACCACAAATCAGAAAGCTACAGTAGATAAAGAGAAATCAAAAAGAAATGTACCCAAGTACACTACTAAGGAAAATCATCAAACCACAATGGTAAAAACAAAAAGAAGAAATCAACAGAGAACAACTACAAAAAACAACTGGAAAAAAGTAATAAAATGGCATAAGTACATACCTACAATAATTACTTTATGTGTCAATGGACTAAATGCTCCAGCCAAAAGACATAGCGTGGATGACTGGATTAAAAAAAACTCTTCAATATGCTGCCTATCTGAGGCTCACTTCAGGGCTAAAGACACACACAAAACTCAAAAACTGAAAGTGAGGGGATAGAAAATATATTTCATGTAAACAAAAATAACAAGAATGTGGGGATAGCAATACTCATATCAAACAAAATAGATTTTAAAACAAAGGCTATAACAAAGATGAAGATTAATTATCATTCACAATGATAAAGGAATCAATACAAGAAGAGGGTATTATACTCATTAACATATATGCACCCATACAGGAGCAACTACATATATAGAGCAAATACTAACAGACATAAAGAGAGAAATCAGCAATAATACAATAATAGTAGGGTACATTAACACCCCACTGGCATCAATGGACAGATCATCCAGACAGAAAATAAAGAAACAGTGGTCCTAAATAACCCAATGGACTGGTTGTACTTAATACATATCTATAGGACGCTAAATCCAAAAACAGCAGAATACACATTCTTTTCAAGTGCACATAGAAAGTGCTCCAGGGTAAATCACATACTGGGCCACAAAACAAGCCTCAACAAATGTAAGGGGATAGGAATTATTATCATGCATTTTTTTCCAACCACAATGGTATGTAAATACAAATCAACTACAGAAGGAAAAATGGGAAAAGAACAAACGTGTGGAGACTAAACAACATGATACTAAAAAACCAATGGGTCTATGATGAAATCGAAGAGTAAACCAAAAAATATGTCAAGACAAATGAAATGGAAAAAAAAGTTCCCAAAATCTATGAGATGCAGCAAAAACATTTCTAAGAGAGAAGTTTATAGCAATACAGCCTTCTTCAAGAAACAAGAAAAATCTCAAATAAACAACCTAACATTCCACTTAAAAGAATTAGACAAAGAAGAACAAACAAAGCCCAAAGTCAGCAGAAGGAAGGATAAAGATTAGAGAGGAAATAAGTAAAATAGAGATAAAAACCATAGAAAAGATCAATAAAACCAAGAACTGTTTTTTTAAAAAAGATTTTAAAAATTGATAAACTTTTAGCCAGGTTCATCAAGAAGATAAAAGAGAGGACTCAAAATAATTAATGAATGAAAAAAATAATAATAATTAATGAAAGAGGAGAAATAACAACTGACAACAAAGAAATACCCCCGCAAAATCATAAGATAATACTATGAACAGTTAGTATGTCCACAAATTGGACAACCTGGAAGAAACTGACAAATTTATAGAAGCATACAACCTGCCAAGACTGAACCAAAAAGCTACAAATAATTTAAACAGACCAATCACTAGAAGTGAAATAGAATCTGTAATTTAAAAAAAGCTCCCAGCAAACAAAAGTCCAGGACAAGAGAGCTTCAGAAGGGAATTCTACCAAACATATAAAAAAGAATTAATACCTATCCTTCTCAAACTATTCCAAAAATTGAAGAGGAAAGAACACTCTCAATTCATTCTATAAGGCCACCGTTGCCCTGATACCAAAAGCAGACAAAGACACTACAAAAAAAAGAAAATTACAGGCCAATATCTTTGATGAATATAGATGCAAAAATCCTCAACAAAATATCAGCAAACCAAATCCAGTAATATATAAAAAGGATCATATACATGATCAAGTTGGATTTATTCTAGGGTCACAAGGACAGTTCAATATTCGTAAATCAATCAGTGTGATACACCCAATAACAAAAGCAAAGATAAAAATCACATGATCATCTCAATAGACACAGAAAAAGCATTTGACAAAATTCAACATCCATTCGTGATAAAAACTCTCATCAAAGTGGGTACAGAGGGAACATATCTCAACTTAATAAAAGCCATTTACAACAAGCCCACAGCTAATATCATACTCAATGGTGAAAAGCTGAAAGTCTTTCCTCTAAAATCAGAAAGAACACAGTGGGCAGAAGATGCCCATTCCCAACAATTCTATTTAACATAGTAATGGAAGGCCTAGCCACAGCAATAAGGTAAGAAAAACAAAGAAAATGTATCCAAATTGGAAGAGAAGAGGTAATACGATACTTTGTATAGAAAATCCTGAAGCCTCTACACCAAAATTATTAGCAATAATAAATGAATTTAGTAAAGTTGCATGACATGAGATTAATATACAGAAATCTGTTGCATTTCTATACACAAAGAAAGTAAAAAATACAAAAACAATCCTGTTTAAACACACAGAGAAGAGACTAAAATAACTAGGAACAAAATTAACCAAGGAGGTGAAAGACCTATACTCTAAAAACTATAAAACATTGATGAAAGAAATTGAAGATGATACAAAGAAATGAAAAGATATCCTGTGCTCTTGGATTGGAAGAATTAATATTTTTAAAATGGCCAAACTACCCAAATCAATCTACAGATTTAATGCAATTCCTATCAAAATAAACATGACATTTTTCACATAACTAGAACAAATAGTCCTAAAAGTCATATGGAACAACAAAAAGACCCTGAGTTGCCAAAATAATCTTGGGAAAAAAGAACAAAGCTGGAGGTATAACCCTTCCAGACTTCAGACTATACTACAAAGTTACAGTAATCAAAACAGCAGAGTAGTGGCACAAAAAGAGACACATAGATCAATGGAACAGAATAAAAAGCACAGAAATAAACCTACACAACTATGGTCAATTAATCTATGACAAAGGACACAAGAATATACAGTGGAGAAAAGACAATCTCTTCAACAAGTTGTTCTGGGGGAAAATGAACAGCTACATGTAAAAGAATGAAATTAGAACATTTTCTAACACCGTTTACAAAAATACAAAATTACAAAATGGATTAAAGACCTAAATACAAGACTAGAAACCATAAAACTCCTAGAAGAAAACAAAGGTAGAACACTCTTTTACATAAATAGTGGCAATATTTTTTGAAAATGTCTCCTAAGGCAAAGAAATAGAAGCAAAAACAAACTAATGGGGCCTAAGTAAACTTAAAAGCTTTTGCATAGTAAAGGAAACCATAAACAAAATGAAAATACAACCTACAGAATGGGAGAAAATATTTGCAAATAATATGACCAACAAGGGGTTAATATCCAAAATATATAAACAGCTCATAAAACTCAATATCAATAAAAACAAACAACCCAATCAAAAAATGTCTAGAAGACCTAAATAGACATTTTTCCAAAGAAGACATACAGATGGCTAACAGGCATATGAAAAGATGCTCATCATCGCTAATTATTAAAGAAATGCAAATTGAAACAACAATAAGATATCACCTCACATCTGTCAGAATGGCTATCATCAAAAAGTCTACAAAAAACAAATGTTGGAGATGATATGGAGAAAAGGGAACCCTTGTGCGCTGTTGGTGGGAATGTAAATTGGTGCGGCCATTATGGAAAACAGTATGGAGGTTCCTCAAAAAGAAAAAATTGAACTACCATTTGATCCAGCAATTCCATTCCTGGGTATATGTGCAGAAAAAATGAAAACACTAATTTGAAAAGATACATGCACCACAATGTTCACAGCACCACTATTTACAATACCTATGACATGTAAGCAACCCAAGTGTCCGTTGACAGATAAATGGATAAAGAAGATGCAATATATACATACACACACACACACACACACACACACACACACATATATATATATATAAAATGAACCATTAGCCATAAAAAAGAATGAAATTCTGTCATTTGCAGCAATATGGATGGACCTAGAGAATATTATACTTCATGAAATAAGTCAGACCAAGAAAGACAAATACTTTATGACATCTCTTATATGTGGAATCTAAAAAAATAATAATACAAATGAATATACAAAACAGAAATAGACTCACAGATATAGAAAACAAACTTGTGGTTATCAAAGTGGAGATGGCAGGGGAGAGGGACAAATTAGGGGGACTGGAGTAACATAAAAACTACTATGTATAAAATAGATTAACAACAAGGATACATTGTAGAGCACAGGGATTATAGCCATTATTTTACAATAACTTATAATGGGGGTACAGTCTGCAAAAACACTGAATCACTATCTATACGACTGAAAATAGTATAATATTTTAAATCAACTCTACTTCAATACAAACAATTAATTACTTTTAAAAATTAAAATAAGATAAAATCAGCAAAAGGAAAAGGCACATAGGGTGGAGTCCAGAAGAAAAGGCATACAGAACTGAATTCAGGAGGATACGCTTCCAGTTGTCCACTCCTAGTTGAGGTCACATGGAGAACACTTATTTCTCCCATGTACAAAGTACTGCCAACCAGGGAAGCTCAGTGAGCCTTGGCATCAGGGTTTCTATTTGGAGTCAGTCACATAAGCATGCAGTGCCTGCATGACTGACCTCAGCTACTCAGACCCCAGTCCCCCAGAGGTCAAACTGATACAAGGTGGCCCAAAGCCTCAGGCAACAAAAACAGGTGTTTACCATAAATCACTTGCTAGCATAAACTATCTGGCCTGGCTCAGAACATACAAAAACACTGTTATCAGTCAGGATATGCCAGGGGCTCAGAGGTCATCTCCCAGGAGCCTCACCACAGGATAGGCCTGAGGACTTTGGGAAAGTGCAGGCCTTATGATCTAACCCTTTCCTGTATACATATAATATACAAGGAAATGACAATTAGGGTAATAGAAGAGTCCCAACAGCAGTATGTAAGAGAGAAGACAGTGGAATGATAGCATCACAGAGCAGAGAGAAAAATCGCTCTCAACAAAGAAGTATGTACGCAATAGATGCAGAAAAAAATTTTAATAAAAATCACATTCACATCATAGCAAACTAGAAATAAGGGGAAGTTCTCAACCTAGTAAAGGATATTGGTAGTCCTGAGTATTGTTTCTCAAAGACTTTCTATTTTTTGTGGAGAATATACACCTCCTATTCCACTTCTGATTCAGTAAGGACACGTGAGTATTTCTGGCCAATGAGTTTCTGTTGCGGCCTCTCCCGTTGCGAAGCACAGGTTCCAGACGCGCAGCCTCAGCGGCCATGGCTCACGGGCCCAGCCGCTCTGCGGCATGTGGGATCTTCCCAGACCAGGGCACGAACCCGTGTCCCCTGCATCAGCAGGCAGACTCTCAACCACTGCGCCACCAGGGAAGCCCTGGCCAATGAGTTTAGAGCAGAAGTAATGAACGTCATTTCCAGGCCAGAATATTTAATTGCCAATGTAAGAAGACATTCCAGAGTTTTCTTTTTTTTTTTTACTGGCATAATTTCTAGCAATATTCAAGATGCAGGCTGCTCTATGAGCAGGGCCCTAAGTCAACCCAATGGACATAAAGCATGATCAAGAAATGAACCTTTATTCATTCAGCTGCTAAAATTCTTTTACTTGCTTCTTACCACAGGTTATCCAGCTTAGTACAAGTTATCTATAAAATAACGTGCACAAGCTTTAAGCTTAACAGGGAAACTTTTTTTTAAACATCTTTATTGGAGTATAATTGCTTTACAGTGTTGTGTTAGTTACTGCTGTATAACAAACTGAATCAGCTATATGCATACATATATCACCATATCCCCTCCCTCTTGTGTCTCCCTCCCACCCTCCTTTTCCCACCCCTCTAGGTAGTTGCAAAGTACCGAGCTGATCTCCCTGTGCCATGCAGCTGCTTCCCACTAGCTATTTTACATTTGGTAGTGTATATATGTCAGTGCTACTCTCTCACTTTCATCCCAGCTTGCCTTATCCCCTCCTGTTTCAAGCCAATTCTCTCTGTCTGTGTCTTTATTCCTGTCCTGCCCCTAGGTCCATCAGAACCATTTTTTTTTAAGATTCCACATATATGTGTTAGCATATGGTATTTGTTTTTCTATTTCTGACTTACTTCACTCTGTATGACACAACCTAGGTCCATCTACCTCACTACAAATAACTCAATTTCATTTCTTTTTATGGCTGATTAATATTCCATTGTATATATGTGCCACATCTTCTTTATCCATTCATCTGTCGTTGGACACTTAGGTTGCTTCCATGTCCTGGCTATTGTAAATAGTGCTGCAATGAACATTGTGTCACATGACTCTTTCTGAATCATGGTTTTCTCAGGGTCCATGCCCAGTAGTGGGATTGCTGGGTCATATCGAAGTTCTATTTTTAGTTTTTTAAGGAACTCCATACTGTTCTCCATAGTGGCTGTATCAATTTACATTCCCACCAACAGTGCAGGAGGGTTCCCTTTTCTCCACACCCTCTCCAGCATTTATTGTTTGTAGATATTTTGATGATGGCCATTCTGACTGCTGTGAGGTGATACCTCACGGTAGTTTTGATTTACATTTCTCTAATAATTAGTGATGTTGAGCATCTTTTCATACATTTGTTGGCAATCTGTATATCTGCTTTGGAGAAATGACTATTTAGGTCTTCGGCCCATTTTTGGATTGGGTTGTTTGTTTTTTTGATATTGAGCTCCATGAGCTGACTGTATATTTTGGAGATTAATCCTTTGTCAGTTGCTTTGTTTGCAAATATTTTCTCCCATTCTGAGGGTTCCCTTTTCATCTTGTTAATGGTTTCCTTTACTGTGCAAAAGCATTTAAGTTTCATTAGGTCCCATTTGTTTATTTTTCTTTTTATTTCCATTTCTCCAGGAGGTGGATCAAAAAGGATCTTGCTGTGATTTATGTCATAGAGTGTTCTACCTATGTTTTCCTCTAAGAGTTTGACAGTGTCTTGCCTTACATTTACATCTTGAATCCATTTGGAGTTTATTTTTGTGTATGGTGTTAGGAAGTGTCCTAATTTCATTCTTTTACATGTAGCTGTCCAGTTTTCTCAGCACCACTTATTGCAAAGGCTGTCTTTCTCCACTGTATACTCTTCCTCCTTTATCAAAGATAAGGTGATAATACATGCATGGGTTTATCTCTGGACTTTCTATCCTGTTCCATTGCTCTATATTTCTGTTTTTGCGCCAGTACCATACTGTCTTGATTACTGTAGCTTTGTAGTATAGTCTGAAGTCTGGGAGCCTGATTCCTCCAGCTCTGTTTTTCTTTCTCAAGATTGTTTTGGCTATTCGGGGTCTTTTGTGTTTCCATACAAATTATGCATTTTTTTGTTCTAGTTCTGTGAAAAATGCCATTGGTAGTTTGATAGGGATTGCACTGAATCTGTAGACTGCTTTGGGTAGTATAGGCATTTTCACAATGTTGATTCTTCCAATCCAAGAACATGGTATATCTCTCCATCTGTTTGTATCATCTTTAATTTCTTTCATCAGTGTCTTATAGTTTTTTGCACATAGGTCTTTTTTCTCCTTAGGTAGGTTTATTCCCAGATATTTTATTCTTTTTGTTGCAATGGTAAATGGGAGTGTTTCCTTAATTTCTCTTTCAGATATTTGATCATTAGTGTATAGGAATGCCAGAGATTTCTGTGAATTAATTGTGTATCCTGCAACTTTATCAAATTCATTGATTAGCTCTAGTAGTTTTCTGGTAGCCTTTTTAGGATTCTCTATGTATAGTATCATGTCATCTGCAAACTGTGACAGTTTTACTTCTTCTTTTCCAGTTCGGATTCCTTTTATTTCTTTTTCTTCTCTTATTGCTGTGGGTAAAACTTACAAAACTCTGTTGAATAACAGTGGTGAGAGTGGGCAACCTTGTCTTGTTCCTGATCTTTGAGGAAATGGTTTCAGTTTTTCACCACTGAGAACAATGTCGACTGTGCGCTTGTCATATGTGGCCTTTATTATGTTGAGATAGGTTCCCCCTATGCCTACTTTCTGGAGAGTTTTTATCATAAATTGACGTTGAATTTTGTCAAAAGCTTTTCTACATCTATTGAGATGATCATATGGTTTTTATCCTTCTGTGTGTTAATATAGTGTATCACAATGATTGATTTGCATATATTGAAGAATCTTTGCATTCCTGGGATAAACCCCACTTGATCATGGTGTATGATCCTTTTAATGTGCTGTTGGATTCTGTTTGCTAGTATTTTGTTGAGGATTTTTGCATCTATGTTCATCAGTGATACTGGCCTGTAGTTTTCTTTCTTTGTAACATCTTTGTCTGGTTTTGGTATCAGGATGATGGTGGTCTCGTAGAATGAGTTTGGGAGTGTTCCTCCCTCTGCTATATTTTGGAAGAGTTTAAGAAGGATAGGTGTTAGGTCTTCTGTAAATGTTTGATAGAATTTGTCTGTGAAGCTATCTGGTCCTGGCTTTTGTTTGTTGGAATGTTTTTAATCACAGTTTCAATTTCAGCGCTTGTGATTGGTCTGCTTATATTTTCTATTTCCTCCTGGTCCTGTCTTGGAAGGTTGTGCTTTTCTGAGAATTTGTCCATTTCTTCCAGGTTTTCCATTTTATTGGCATATAGATGCTTGTAGTAATCTCTCCTGAGCCTTTGTATTTCTGCAGTGTCAGTTGTTACTTCTCCTTTTTCATTTCTAATTCTGTTGGTTTGAGTCTTCTCCCTTTTTTTTTTTTTTTTTTGGTGAGTCTGGCTAATGGTTTATCAATTGTGTTTATCTTCTCAAAGAACCAGCTTTTAGTTTTATTGATCTTTGCTACTGTTACCTTCATTTCTTTTTCATTTATTTCTGATCTGATCGTTATGATTTCTTTCCTTCTGCTAACGTTGGGGTTTTTTTTGTTCTTCTTTCTCTAACTGATTTAGGTGTAAGGTTAGGTTGTTTGGGGCTCTTTTGGTTTTTGAGGTAGGACTGTATTGCTATAAACTTTCCTCTTAGAATTGCTTTTGCTGCATCCCATAGATTTGGGTCATCGTGTTTTCATTGTCATTTGTTTCTAGGTATTTTTTGATTTCTCCTTTGATTTCTTCAGTGTTCTCTTCTTACTTAGTAGTGTATTGTTTAGCTTCTGGGTGTTTGTATTTCTTACAGATTTTTTCCTATAATAGATATGTAGTCTCATAGCATTGTGGTCAGAAAACATACTTGATACAATTTCAATTTTCTTAAATTTACCAAGGCTTGATTTGTGACCCAAGATATTATCTATCCTGGAAAATGTTCCATGAGCACTTGAAAAGAAAGCGTATTCTGTTGTGTTTGGATGGAATGTCCAATGTCCTATAAATATCAATTACGTCCATCTTGTTTAATGTATCTTTTTTTTTTTTTTTTTTTTTGTGGTATGCAGGCCTCCCACTGCTGCGGCCTCTCCCATTGCGGAGCACAGGCTCTGCACACGCAGACCCAGTGGCCATGGCTCACGGGCCCAGCCGCTCTGCGGCACGCGGGATTCTCCTGGACCCGGGCACAAACCCGTGTCCACCGCATCGGCAGGCAGACCCTCAACCACTGCACCACCAGGGAAGCCCTAATGTATCATTTAAAGCTTGTGTTTCCTTATTTATTTTCATTTTGGATGACCTGTCCATTGGTGAAGTGGGGCGTTAAAGTCCCCTACTATGATTGTGTTACTGTTGACTTCCCCTTTTATGGCTGTTAGCATCTGCCTTATGTATTGAGGTGCTCCTATGTTGGGTGCATAAATATTTACAATTGTTATATCTTCTTCTGGGATTGATCCATTGATCACTATGTAGTGGCATTCTTTGTCTCTTGTAATAGTCTTTATTTTAAAGTGTATTCTGTCTGATATGAGTATTGCTACTGCACCTTTCTTTTGATTTCCATTTGTATGGAATATCTTTTTCCATCCCCTCACTTTCAGTCTGTATGTGTCTCTAGGTCTGAAGTGGGTCTCTTGTAGACAGCATATCTACAGGTCTTGTTTTTGTATCCATTCAGCCAGTCTATGTCTTTTGGTTGGAGCATTTAATCTATTTACATTTAAGGTAATTATCGATAGTATGTTCTTATTACCATTTTCTTAATTGTTTTTGGTTTGTTATTGTAGGTCTTTTCCTTCTCTTGTGTCTCCTGCCTAGAGAAGTTCCTTTAGCACTTTGTTGTAAAGCTGGCTTGGTGGTGCTGAATTCTCTTATCTTTTGCTTATCTGTAAAGGTTTTAATTTCTCCATCAAATCTGAATGAGATCCTTCCTGGGAAGAGTAATCTTGTTTGTAGG
Source organism: Grampus griseus (assembly GCF_964374135.1). Lineage (NCBI taxonomy): Eukaryota > Metazoa > Chordata > Mammalia > Artiodactyla > Delphinidae > Grampus > Grampus griseus. The sequence goes on from NC_139019.1 coordinate 108,599,418, forward strand.
TTTTTCCCTTTCATCACTTTAAATATGTCCTGCCACTCCCTTCTGGCTTGCTTTCTACTGAAAAATCAGCTGTTAACCTTATGGGAATTCCTTTGTATGTTATTTGTTCCTTTTCCCTTGTTGTTTTTAATATTTTTTCTTTGTATTTAATTTTTGATAGTTTGATTAATATGTGTCTCAGCGAGTTTTTCTTTAGGTTTCTCCTGTATGGTACTCTCTGTGCTTCCTGGACTTGATTGAGTATTTCCTTTCCCATGTTAGGGACGTTTCTCTACTATAATCTCTTTTAAGATTTTCTCAGACCCTTTCTTTTCCTCTTCTTATTCTGGGACCCCTATAATTTGAATGTTGGTGTGTTTAATGTTGTCCCAGAGGTCTCTGAGACTGTCCTCAATTCTTTTCATTCTTTTTTCTTTATTTTGCTCCCTGGCAGTTATTTCCACCATTTTATCTTCCAGTTCACTTATCAGTTCTTCTGCCTCAGTTATTCTGTTATTGATTCCTTCTAGAGTATTTTTAATTTCAGTAATTTTGTTGTTCATCACTGTTTGTTTGCTCTTTAGTTCTTCTAGATCCTTGTTAAATGTTACTTGTATTTTCTCCATTCTGTTTCCGAGATTTTGGATCATCTTTACTATCATTACTCTGAATTCTTTTTCAGGTAATTTGCCTATTTCACCTTCATTTATTTGGTCTTGTAGGTTTTTACCTTGCTCCTTCGACTGTAACATATTTTTTTGTCGTTTCAATTTTTTTTTTTAAATGGGTGGTGCTGTATGCCTGTCTTACTGGTTGTTTGGCCTGAGACATCCAGCACTGGAGTTTGCAGGCAGTTAGACAGAGCTGGGTCTTGGTGCTGACATGAGGACCTCCAGGAGGCCTCACTCCGATTAATATTCCCTGGGGTCTGAGGTTCACTGTTGGTCCAGCAGTTTGGACTCAGAGCTCCCACCACAGGAGCTCAGGCCCAACCTCCCCCATGGGAACCAAGATCCCGCAAGGTTCATGGCACAGTGAAAAAAAAAGAAAAAAAAAAGGAAGAAAGAAAGAAAAATGGAGCAGTAAAATATCAAAGAATAAAAAACAAAATAAAATTAGAAAGATAAAAAATATATTAGGAAAAATAAAACTGTAATTGAAATAACTGCAACAAGGTAAAATAAAACCACAGGAAGAAAAAGAAAAAAAGGGGGGGGGGCAACAAGCTAAAAGGAGAGATCACTAACAAAGTATAAAGTAAAATAAAATTAGAAAAATAAAAGATTTATTAGGAAAAATATAAAGAATCAACAATAATGAATCAACAAGTTAAAACATGGCTTCCGTGGTGGCGCAGTGGTTGAGAATCCACCTGCCAATGCAGGAGACATGGGTTCGATCCCTGGTCCAGGAAGATCCCACATGCCGCAGAGCAACTAAGCCCGTGCGCCACAACTACTGAGCCTGTGCTCTAGAGCCCGCAAGCCACAAGTACTGAGCCTGTGTGCTGCAACTACTGAAGCCCACGTACTTAGAGCCCACGCTCCACAACAAGAGAAGCCACCGAAATAAGAAGCTCACACACCACAACAAACAGTAGCCCCCACTCGCTGCAACAAGAGAAAGCCCACTCACAGCAACGAAGACCCAATGCAGCCATAAATAAATAAATATTTATGTAAAAAAAACAAGAAAAAATACCAAAATAAAACAAGGTAAAACAGCACCCCAATCAATAAAACAAGGTAAAACAGCACCCCAAACTAAAAGAGGAAAAAAGAAAAGGAAAAAGAAAAAAAAGCCTTGGCTATGGGGGCAGAGTTTAGGCAGGGGGTGGAACTTAGGCAGGGCCAGGGTTTAGTGTGGGGCAGGACCTAGATGGGTAGGGTGGTGACGTTTGAGACTGGGGCAGGGCCTAGGCGGGTGACGTTCAAGTGTGGGGCGGTCCTCTGCTTAGGAGCTGTGTGGAAGGGGAGAGGCAGCATGTCCAAAGGAGAGCCTCTGGAGTGTGGGGTTCCGGAGTTTGGAGGTAGGGCCCTGGGTGGAGGTGTAGGGGTGGGGCTTGGGCTCTGCACAGCAGGAGGGAGGCTCTGAATGCAGAGGATTAGGCCTGGGAGTCCAACAGGCTTCTGGGACAGGGAAAGCACTGGCCCCGTTCCCTTCCATTCCTTCCCTCCCCTCTCCTACTGTCTCCCCAGGGTCTCCCCCATTGCTGCTGGACCCCTAACAGTGGGTGGGTACTGCTGGGTGTAGGGACTCCTTCCCTCCCCCAGCCACCCCTCAGGGGTGCCATTCTGGAGGTCCAGCCTTTACTTTTGCTCCGCCTTCCCTCCCTCCCACTCCCCTCAGGACTCCCGCAGCTGGAGGGGGCCTAGGTGGGCAGAGGATCAGGCCCAGGATCCCAGCAGGTTCTTGGGGGTCCAAGTGGGCAGGGGAACACTGGCTACACTCCCTTTTGATCCTCTGCCCTCCCAATAGTTCTAAAATTTCCCCCTTTGGGCATGGGATCCCTTCCCCTCCTCCAGCTGCCCCTCAGGGTGCCAGTCCTGCCCCGCCTCCACTTCTCCTCCCCCTTCACTCCCCCCATGCCCCATGTCCTACCCAGTCACTGGGGTTTCCTCCTGTCCCCTTAGCTGTCTGTGGTACCCCATGGGTGCCTGGTAGGTGCACTAGTTGTGAGGAGATGCAAATTCCATGTCCTCCTAGTACGCCATCTTGACTCGCCCCAACAGTGAAACCTTTTAAACAATTTCCCTTAAGATCTCAAAAAAGAAATATGTTGTACTGGAGGTCTTATCCAGGACAATAAGGGACAATTCTCATGGAAAAAACAAAATTGTTATTATGCACAGATGATATGACAGTCTACATAGAAATCCAAAAGAATCCATATACATATATTAGCATTAATAAGATTTAGCAGAGTGCTGGCTCTGCTAAATATATACAAGTCATTTGTATTTCTATACTCTATAAACAAAAAGTTAAAAATGAAATTATAAAAAGACATCATTTACCACAGCATCAAATAATATAATGTACATAGGAATATGTTTAACAAAAAAAATACAAGGTCATTCTGGTTAAAATAATAAAACTTTATTGAAAAATATTGAGGAACACTTAAATAAATCAGGAAATATATAACGTTCATGGAATGAAAGATTTAGTAAAGATGTTAGTAATAAAAATAAAAGTAGAGCTTCCCTGGTGGCGCAGTGGTTGAGAGTCCGCCTGCCGATGCAGGGGACACGGGTTCGTGCCCCGGTCCGGGAAGATCCCACATGCCGCGGAGCGGCTAGGCCCGTGAGCCATGGCCACTGAGCCTGCGCGTCCGGAGCCTGTGCTCCGCGACGGGAGAGGCCACAACAGTGAGAGGCCCGCATACCGCAAAATAAATAAATAAAATAAAATAAAAGTAGAGGAATGAATGGCACAAATCTCAGGACAGTCATTACTTATGGGAGAGGGTTAATGGAATCATAGTGAGACTCCTCGGGTTTCGGGGGGGGCGATATTTGTAATGTTCTATTTAATTGTCTGCATGGTAGGAGAGCATAAGGGTGTTCATCTATTTTTTTCCATACACGTACTCCTTTATGAATGCTATATTTACATAAAGAGAAGGCAGTCGAATTCCCAGACCTACTCTCCTACTTCTTGTAACTGCTCTTCTCCAACTCAATCAAAAGACTGTAGGATTTGTCTATGAAAATGGTATAACAGACGGTTTCCTCTCTAAGGAATTTCCAGAAGTTGAAGTGGGAGGTACTGTACTAAAAGTAAGTGCTGCTGGGCTTCCCAGGTGGTACAGTGGTTAAAAATCCACCTGTCGATGCAGGGGGCGTGGGTTTGAGCCCTGGTCCAGGAAGATCCCACATGCCGTGGAGCAACTAACCCCGTATGCCACAACTACTGAGCCTGCACTCTAGAGCACATGAGCCACAACTACTGAGCCTGCACTCTAGAGCCCATGAGCCACAACTACTGAGCCCGTGTGCCACAACTACTGAAGCCCACGCACCTAGAGCCCATGCTCCACAAGAGAAGCCACTGCAATGAGAAGCCCATGCACTGCAACGAAGAGTAGCCCCTGCTTGCCACAACTAGAGAAAAGCCCACACACGGCAACAAAGATCCAACTCAGCCAAAAATAAAAAAATATATAAAATAAATAAATGTATTTATTTATTTATTTGCAGTATGCGGGCCTCTCACTGTTGTGGCCTCTCCCGTTGCGGAGCACAGGCTCCGGACGCACAGGCTCAGTGGACATGGCTCACGGGCCTAGCTGCTCCGCGGCATGTGGGATCTTCCCGGACCATGGCACGAACCCGTGTCCCCTGCATCGGCAGGCGGACTCTCAACCACTGCGCCACCAGGGAAGCCCAATAAATGTATTTATTTTAAAAAAAAGAAATTTGGGACAAGAAGGAAAGTAGATTACCAGCTTAATCTAATCTTTCAGATTGCTTCTATTTTTCTGTCTTTTTTCTTTGAATTTTATTTTATTTATTTTTTTAGACAGCAGTTTCTTATTAGTTATCCATTTTATACATATTAGTGTATATATGTCAATCCCAATCTCCCAATTCATCACAAAAGTGGTGCTGAGACTCCCAACCCTAAGAGGCTTTTATCCTCCAGACAAGAGATTGAAAGATTTTGCTCTCTGCAGTCCAAAAGGAAAGAGCTAATGTTGCTGATACAAGTAAAAGTTTCAGCAAAATCACCCTACAATGAATTTCATAGTTGACAAGCTCTACCCAGGAACTAGGGTGTCCAATCAGCTTTTTAGATCCACAATCTTAAATATGAGTAGAGAGAGAAAGAAAGAGAGAAAAAGAAAGAAAGAAAGGAAGGAAGGAAGGAAGGAAGGAAGGAAGGAAGGAAGGAAGGAAGGAAGGAAGGAAGGAAGGAAGGAAAGAAGAAAGAAAGAAAGAAAGAAAGAAAGAAAGAAAGAAAGAAAGAAAGAAAGAAAGAAAGAAAGAAAGATGGAAGGAAGAAGGGGAGGGAGGGAGGAAAGGAGGGAGAGAAAGAGGGAGGGAGGGAGAAGAGAAGAACAGAGGGAATGGGAGGAAAGAAGAGAGGAGAAGAGGGAAAAAGAAGAAAATTAAAGAAAAGAAGGAAGGATACATCTTGGAGGAAACAGAGACTACAGTAGTAAAAGAAAACATCAACATTAGCTAATTAACATTACAAGGTATGGCAACCATGAAACAAGTATATTATAAAGCGACATCCAGAGAACAAAAAGGAGCTCTTGTACATTACAAATATTATAGCATTAATGCAAAATCTTCAATATAAGATGTGGAAGATAAAACTGAGGGAATCTCCCAGAAAGTAGAACAAAAGGATAAAGAGATTATTTTAAAGATAAGAATTTGAAAGGGCTGGTACAGGAAGTCCACTATACAAATAATAGATGTTCCAGAAAAAAGAGAAAGAACAGAGAGAAGGAGATTATCAATGAGATAATATGAAAAAAAAATCCCCAAACCAAAGTGTTTATGCTTCCAGGTTAAAAGAATCCACCATGTTCTAGAGTAATACATGGACAAAAACCTATACCAAGGAACATGATCATGAAATTTCAAGACACTGAGGATAAGGAGAAGATCCTTCTGACCTCCACAGAGGAAAAATTGTTCATTAATAAAAGACTAGGAACAAGAATGATTCTCAAAATAATACTGAAAACCAGAACTATAATAGAATTATGCTAGCAAAGAAAATTATTTCCAACCTAGAATTCCCCAACCAGCTTAAACTACCAATCATATGTGAGGATGGAATAAAAAGATTTTCAATCTCTAACAATTTCTATACCATGTTCACTTTCTCAGGAGGCTAATGGATGATCACTTCCACCAAAATACAGCAGAAAGAGAAAGCTACAGGACAGAAGAAACAGGAGAGAGGCAAAGTAAATTCTTAGGATCATTGTATAGGGAGATTCTAGGAAGATAACTATGCCCCAGGCATAGTTGAAATTCATAGAAAACTTCATGAAACTGAAAATCCTGAGGGACCACATGGATAACTGGCAAAGAGTTTAGGATTGATTAGACAGAAAAACAAGAAGACAAGTTATGGGTTGAATTGTGGCCTCCCAAACAAAGATATGTTGAAGTCCTAACCCTCAATACTTGTGAAGGTGACCTTATTTGAAAATAGGGTCTTCGCAGATTTAATCAAGATAAGGTCATTAGAAGTGGGCCTTAGTCCAGTATGACTGCTATCCTTCAAAGAAGAGGAAAATTTGGACACAAAACACACATGGAGAATGCCATAAGAAGACAAAGAAACACACAGACAGTCATACAAAGATAGAGGCAGAGATTGGAGATATGCTGCCACAAACCAATAAATGCCTGGGGCTAAGAGAAGCCAGAAGAGGGAAGGAAGGATCCTCCCCTAGAGGCTTCAAAGGGAATATGGCCCTGCCAACACCTTGATTTGAGACTACTAGCTTCCAGAACTGTGAAAGAATAAATTTCTGTTCTTTCAAGAAGCCACCTAGCTTATGGTACTTTTTTACTGGAGCTCTAGGGAACTAATACAACAAGTAAACAAGATAAGTATTTACTCCAGAAAAAACAAGGAAAAGTGGTCATAGTTTACCAAATACCATAAATAGGGTAGGACCTCCGTTGATTTTAAGATTTACGAAACTGAATTGGAGAAAAACTTATTAAGTCTCAGTCTCATAAAACATCCATTTTCAGAGTACCTGGGGGGAAAAAAAGGAAAATCTTTTCTTTGTCATCCACCATCTGACTCCAGGGCTGACATTCACCTGAGGTTCCTATCTGTATTAGTTGTTTATAGTTTGAGGTTGATTGATTGGGCCAACAACCATTTTGATAGATTGGTGCTCTGTACCCCTGCCTGAACCATTAAGTATTTTGAAGATAAACCTTTTCTCAACTCAAAGACTCAGTGCATTTCCAGAATGAAAATCTTCTATATATGTAACTGATATTTGAGGTTGCTTTGATTTCCAGTATTTTTTTAAAATATCTGTTATTTATTTTGGCTACACCAGGTCTTAGTTGCGTCACGTGGGATCTTTGTTGCAGCATGCTGGATGTTTTAGTTGCAGTATGCAGACTTCTTCTTAGTTGTGGCATGGGGACTTCTTAGTTTCGGCACGTGGACTACTAGTTGTGGCATGCAGACTCTTAGTTGTGGCATGAATGTGGGATCTAGTTCCCTGACCAGGGATCAAACCTGGGCCCCCTGCATTGGGAGCGTGGAGTCTTACCCACTGGACCACCAGGGAAGTCCCTGATTTCCAGATTTTGAAGGAAAAACTTGGAAAGTGCTATCAAAATATAGAGAAAAAGGACCAAAAGAGGCAAATGAGAGAAAAGATAGATCAATACAGAAAACAACAAAAAAGTTAAAATAAAGATTATTTGTATTAGAACAGAGAATAAATGAAATTAAGCCATAATCAGAGATACACTAGAAAATGTTTGAGCTAAAAAAGAAATTATACGAGAGGAATGAAAGGGTTCAACATATTCCTAAAGTCCCTCTCCCCCTTTTTTCCTTCCACTTTTAATGAGATATAGTTGCCATATAACACTGTATGAGTTTAAGGTGTAAGCATAATGACTTGACATATGTATATATTGTGAATTGATTATCACAGTAAGTTTAGTTATTATCCATCACCTCATGTATTTGCAAAAAAGCTGTTTTTCCCTTGGGATGAGATATTTTACAATCTACTCTCTTAGCAACTCTCAAAGATACCATACAGAATTGTTCCCTCCTCCAATCAAAAAGAATGACATTAAAGTACATCTTCAAAAGAAAGATGTTTTCTAGGCTTGCCTGGTAGCACAGTGGTTAAGAATCCACCTGCCAATGCAGGGGACATGGGTTTGAGCCAGGAGCCGGGAAGATCCCACATGCCACGGAGAAACTAAGCCCATGTGCCACAACTACTGAGCCATGCGCCTAGAGCCCATGCTCTGCAACAAGAGAAGCCACCGCAGTGAGAAGCCTGCACACCACAACAAAGAGTGGCCCCTGCTCACCGCAGCTAGAGAAAGCCCATGCTCAGCAACAAGGACTCAACACAGCCAAAAATAAATAAATAAATAAATAAATCTATGAAAAGAAAAAAAAGAAGAAAAGAAAGATGTTTTCTGCTAACAAGTTACCAGGTAGAAAAATGAACAAGTTGTCTGAAAAGGAAAATAAACTAGGCTGGTCTCCTCAACACTAAAGAAACAAAAAATAATTATAGTGGGCTCTGAGAGCTATTGTTTTGTCTGCTCAGCATGCTTCTCATCCTCTTTGGGGTTATAACTTTGCTTTCTGACTAAAAATGTGGGCAAGTGACCTAGGGTTGGCCAATTATAATTTGACATTTCCCTGGCAATGACAATTGGTCCACAAAGCAGGCATGTGATCCAAGCAAAGCTAACTACAGTCCTTACCTAGGAGGTAAATACATATACACAGAGAAATAAACCTCTCCTCTTCAATCCAGGCAATGAGAAAGAAACACCCGCCTTAAATGACAAGTTATACCAGAGGGACTTGTGTGTGTGTGTGTGTGTGTGTGTGTGTGTGTGTGTGTGTGTGTGTATAGAACATTTCATCCAAAAGCAGCACAATACAGTCTTTTGAAGAGCACATGCAACATTCTTCAGGATAGACCACATGCTAGGCCACAAAACAAGCCTCTGTAAATTTAAGAAAATTGAAACAATATAAATTATCTTTTCTGAGCACAATGCTATGAGACTAGAAATCAACTGCAGGAAAAGAAAACTGCAAAACACACAAACACGTTGAGGATAACAATATGCTGTAAAACAACCAATGGATCACTGAAGAAATCAAAGAGTAAATTAAAACAATACCTGGAGACAAATGAAAAAAAACACAATGATCCAAAATCTGTGGGATGCAGCAAAAGCAGTTCTAAGAGGGAAATTTATAGTGATACAAGCTTATCTCAGGAAACAAGAAAAATCTCAAATAAATAACCTAAACTTAAACCTAAAGGAACTAGAAAAAGAAGAACAAACAAAACCCAAAGTTAGTAGAAGGAAAGAAATCATAAAGATCAGAGCAGAAATAAATGAAATAGAGAAAAAGAAAACAATAGAAAAGATAAATGAAACTAATGGCTAGTTCTTTGAAAATATACACAAAATTGATAAACCTTTAGCCAGACTCATCAAGAAAAAAATGAGAGGGGCCAAATCAATAAAATCAGAAATGAAAGAGAAGTTATAACTGATACCACAGAGATACAAAGGATCCTAAGAAACAACTAAGTACAATTATATGACAATAAAATGGACAATATAGAAGAAATGGACAAATTCTTAGAAATGTACAATCTCCCAAGACTGAACCAGGAAGAAATGGAAAATATGAACACACCAATTGCCAGTAATGAAGTTGAATCAGTAATTTAAAAACTCCCAACAAACAAAAGTCCAAGACCAGATGGCTTCACAGGTGAGTTCTACCAAACATGTACAGAAGAATTAACACCTATCCTTCATAAACTATTACAAAAAATTGCAGAGGAAGGAATGCTGCCACACTCATTCGAGGCCAGCATCACCCTGATACTAAAACCAAAGATACCACACACACACACACAAAATTACAAGCCAATATCACTGATGAGCATAGATACAAATATCTTCAACAAAATATTAGCAAATTGAATACCAACAATACAATAAAAGGAACATACACCATGATCAAGCAGAATTTATCCCAGGGAATGCAAGAATTTTTCAATATCCACAAATCAATCAATGTGATACACCACATTAACAACCTAAAGAATAAAAAACATACGACCATCTCAATTGATGCAGAAAAAGATTTTGACAAAAATTCAATGTCAATTTATGATAAAAACTCTCCAGAAAGTAAGCATAGACAGAACACACCTCAACTTAAGATATATGACAAAAACACAGCTAACATCATACTCAACAGTGAAAACCTGAAAGCATTTCCTCTAAGATCAGGAACAAGACAAAGACGCCCACTCTCACCAATTTTATTTAACATAGTATTGGAAGTCCTAGCCATAGCACTCAGACAAGAAGAAGAAATAGAAGGAATCCAAATTGGAAAGGAAGAAATAAAACTGCCACTGGTTGCAAATGACATGATACTATACATAGAAAATCCTAAAGATGCCACCAAAAAACTACTAGAGCTCATCAATGAATTTGGTAAAGGTGCAGAATACAATATTAAAATACAGAAATCTGTTGCATTTCTACATACTAACAACAAACAATCAGAAAGAGGACATTTACCATTGCATCAAAAAGAATAAAATACCTAGGAATAAACCTACCTAAGGAGGTAAAAAACCTATACCCAAAAAACTATAAGATATGATGAAAGAAACTGAAGACAACAGAAACAGATGGAGAGAGATACCATGTTCGTGAATTAGAAGAATTAGTTGTTAAAATGACCACGCTGCCCAGGGCAATCTACAGATTCAATGCAATCCCTATCAAAGTACCAACGGCATTTTTCACAGAACTAGAAGAAATAATTTTAAAATTTGTATGTAAACATAAAAGACCCCAAACTGTCAAAATAATCTTGAGAAAGAACAGCGCTGGAGAAGCCACCCTTGTGACTTCAGACTGTACTACAAAGCTACAGTAATCAAAACAGCATAGTACTGGCACAAAAACAGACACACAGATCAATGGAACTGAATAGAGAGCCCAGAAATGGCTCTCTTATGGTCAATTAATCTACAACAAAGGACACAAGAATATACAATGAAGAAAAAAGTCTCTTCAACAAAAAAGAGGAAACTGGGAAAACTGGACAGCTACATGTAAAAGAATGAGGTTAGAACATTCTTTAACACCATATACAAAATAAACTCAAAATGGATTAAAGACCTAAACGTAAGACTGGAAACCATAAAAATCCTAGAAGAAAACATAGGTGGAACACTCTGTGACATAGATCTTAGAAATTTTTTTTTGACTCTGTCTCCTAAAGTAAAGGAAATAGAAGCAAAAACAAACAAACAGGACCTAATTAAACTTAAAAGCTTTTGCATAGCAAAGGATTTTTATACCTAACTCATCCTTCCTTCATATGGATAAAGAGATTTTCAAATAATAAAAGCTCTAAAAATGTGTCACTGTATTCTTCACGAAAATCTTGTCTTTAGACACACCTTACCTAAGAAATAAATGAAACTTAAGAACTCAAAAAAGGGAGGCTCCTGATATAAGACAAGGAGTGCCAAATACTGAAACATGATACATGTTAATAATTGTAAATTTAGCTACAAAACTGAATGCAAATATTTTAGTTAGGAAGGAAAGGTATACTAAAATCATCATTTTAAATGCAGGGACTCAAATGATAATGTTTTTCTCTGAGAATGAATAACATGTTAAAGTAGACTTCTGAAAAGTTTAAAGGTGAAGCTTCTGGATCAAGATAGTTTATTGATTATATATAAAAAAGAATGAAACTACATATATATATATGTGTATATATATATATATATATACACACACACACATACACACAATGGAATACTATTCAGCCATAAAAAGAAAGAAATTCTGCCATTTGTAACAATATACATAAGCCTCAAGAGCATAATGCTAAGTGAAGTAAGACAGCGAAAGACAAAAACTGTATGAACTCATCTATATGTGGAATCTAAAAACATCAAACTCAGAAACAGAGTAGAATGATGGTTGCCGGGAGCTGAGGCGTGGAGGAAATGGGGAGATGATGGTCAAGGGATCCAAACTTTTAGTTATAAAATGAATAAATCCCAGGGATCTAAGTAAGGTACAGTATGATAACTATAGTATACTTGAATGTTGGCATGAGAACATAGTTTTAATGTTCCCACCATAACAACAAAAAACTAAATGTAACTGTGTGAGGGGAAGGATATGTTAATTAACCTTATTGTGGGGTATGTATACACACACATAATAGCAATATATACATGTATGAAATTATCACATTGTAACCTTAAATTATACAATATTTTATGTCAATTACATCTCAACAAGACCAAAAAAGAAAAATCAGAGGTAAGTTTGTGTTGTTCTTCCCAAAAGCACATCAGGAAAACTCTAAACCTAGGATTAATGGCATGAACAAATTGAGCAGCAGTAGGCTATGGGACACACACCAAGATAATTTAAAAATTTATATGAAAACATCTAGACCAGTTGAATTTCATCATGAACAGCACTTCTGCAGGTTTTGTCCTCTAGCTCCCCCTTCCTCCAAATTACTCTCTAAAGCACTAATCTCAAAGTTTATTCCATACGATCTTATTTGTTTTGTCATATCTACACAGCAAATTTACTATTAATATTTTCTTTAAATTAACTAACTTTTTATTTAATTTTAAAAGGAAACTATTTTATATAACTCATATAAGTGGAATCAAGAAGTATTTGTCCTTGTGACTTCCCTGGTGGTCCAGTGTTAAAGAATCTGCCCTCCAATGCAGGGGAAGGCAGGTTCGATCCCTGGTCAGGGAACTAAGATCCCACATGCTGCGGGGCAACTAAGCCCATGCACCACAGCTACTGAGCTCGCACACCTCAACGAGAGAGCCCACGTGCCACAAACTACAGAGTCCACACACTCTGGAGCCCGTGCACCGCGACTACAGAGCTCACGTGCCCTGGAGCCCATGCACCACAACTAGAGAGAGAAAACCTGCATGCCACAACCAGAGAGAAGCCCGCGCACCACAATGAATAGACTGAGCCCCACAACGAAAGATCCTGCATGCCACAACTAAGACCCGACACAGCCCAAAAAAACAATTAAAGAAAATAAATAATAATAAATTAAAAAAAATAAGAAGTATTTGTCCTTCTGTGAATGCCTTATTTCACTTAGCATAATGTTCTCTAGGTTTCTTCATGTTATCCTGTATCTCAGGATTTCCTTCTTTTTAAAATGCTGAATAATGTTCCACTGTACACATTTAGAAAACAAAATCTATCCATCTGTCAATGGGAGATTTAGGCTGTTTGCACATTTTGGCTATTGTGAATAGTGCTGCAATGAACCTGGAGTGCTAATAGTTCTTTGAGATACTGATTTCAATTCTTTGGATAAATACCCATAAGTGGGATTGCTGGATCATACAGCAGTTCTATTTTTAATTTTTAAAGAAACCTCCACACTGCTTTCCATAGCAACTGCACCATTTCTGCATTTCCACCAACAGTGTACAAGGGTTCCAATATCCCCACAACTTCGCTAACATTTGTTGCCCTTTTTTAAAAAATAGCAAAGAACAGAATTGTGCTTGCCAGAAACTGGGGCGGGGTGGGGGGGGAGGAGTTGCTAATCAATGGATATAAGATTTCAGTGATGCAAAATGAATAAGCTCTAGAGACCTGCTGTATAATATTGTGCCTATAGACAATAATCTTTAAAAATCTGTTAAAAGGGTAGATCTCATGTAAGTATTCTTATCAAAATAAAACTAAAATAAATATAAACAAACAAGAGGAAAATGTGCATTATTTTCATGAATGGATAATTATTAATACTTGTCATAAATAAAAGGTAATCCTAAAAACAAATACAATAAAGGGCTTCCCTGGTGGCTCAGTGATTAAGAATCTGCTTGATGATGCAAGGGACATGGGTTCGAGCCCTGGTCCAGGAAGATCCCACATGCTGCAGAGCAGCTAAGCTCATGCGCCACCACTACTGAACCCACGTGCCACAACTACTGAAGCCTGCGTGCCTAGAGCCTGAGCTCCGCAACAAGAGAAGCCACCGCAGTGAGAAGCCTGTGCACTGCAACAAAGAGTAGCCCCCGCTCGCCACAACTAGAGAAAGCCACGTGCAGCACTGTGAGAAGACCCAATGTGGCCAAAAATAATAAATAAATAAATTTATAAAAAACACAAATACAATAAAAACACAGCAAAATTACTGAATTTTGAGATATACATTTTTATTGAACTATACTGACAATTTATTAGTAGATCAAATTTGACTCTAAATGACAAATTTAAAAGAAAGTTTGAGTTACTTAATTCTAACAAAATCATAAAGGTCAAAATCTATAAAATGGTATTCAAAACTCTAAATTGACCAGTTTCTTCTCACCATTCAGCCTTATCTTGTATCATCCTCCCACTTGTTTTCACCACTCCAGTCATGATAGCATTCCCTCAGGCCCTTATAGTCTTGATATAAGGATTAAGGGCTTTACACCAAGTAGTCTTGAAACACCCTTCCTAAGCTTCCTTGCCTAGATTACTCTTACTTATCATTAAGACCTAACATCAACTTTTAGTTCCTTAGAAAATCTTTCCATTACTGTCTCAACCAGGCCAAGTGCCCCTTTCATAGGTTCTCATAGTACCGTGTACCACTCTCTTTGTAGTACTTGTCAGAGTTGTAATTTTCCTCTTGTGTCTCTCTTCCCCACCAGACAGAAAGGAAGATACATTGTCTGCATTTTCTTTTTTTTTTTTTAAGATTTTTTTGATGTGGATATTTTCAAAGTCTTTATTGAATTTGTTACAATACTGTTTCTGTTTTTGGTTTTTTTTTTATGTTTTGTTTTTTTGGTTCCAAGGCATGTGGGATCTTAGCTCCCTGACCAGGGATTGAACCTGCAATCCCTGCATTGGAAGGCAAAGTCTTAACCACTGGACTGCCAGGGAAGTCCCTGCATTTTCTAATGAAGAATGCCTTTAATGGACTCATTATTAGACTAGACACAGCTGAGGAAAGAATATTTGAGTCTGAAGATAGTACAATAGAAACTTCCCAAACTGAAAAGCTAAGAGAAAAAAGACTGAAAAAACCATAATAGAATGCTAAGAATTGTGGGACAACTACAAAAGGAGTGACATATACATAATTGGAATTCCAGAAGGAGAAGGAACAGAAACAACATTTGAAGCAATGATGACTAAGAATTGTCCTAAATTAATGTCAGACATCAAATCACAGATCCAGGAATCTAAGAGAATACAAAGCAGGATAAATGCTCAAAAAACTACATATAAGCATATCAGATGTGAACATGAGAAAATCAAACAGAAAGAAAATATCTTGAAGGAAACCAGAGGGGAAAACACCTTACTTATAGAAGAGCTAAGATAAGATTTACAGACCTCTCCTCAGAAATCATTCAGGAAAGAGAAGAATGAAGTGAAATATTTAAAGTGTTGACAGAAAAACAAACAAAACTAGAATTCAGTACTCTGTGAAATTATCCTTCAAAAGTGAAGGAGAAATACAGACTTTCTCAGACAAACAAAAATTGAGGGAATTTGTTGCCAGTAGGCCTGCTTTGAAAGAAATATTAATACAATTTCCTCAGGAAGAAGGAAAATGATATAGATCATTTGGATCTACATAAAGAAAGAAAGAGCAATGGAGAATAAATAAGTGAAGATAAATTAAAACTTTTATCTTTTTAATTGAAAAATCAATTGTCAATTAAAATAAACAATCAATTAAAAACCAATTATTAATTGTTCTAACAGATAACAGTTTGTTCAAAATAATAATAGCAGTAATATATTCAATTATGAACACTTATGTAAATATCTTAGGTGTAAATGTACATATGCTTATGTATAATGAAATGAATGACAACAACAATATAAGGGATGGGGAAAATGAATTAGGATTATTTTGTTATTATAAGGTACTTGCACTACCTGTGAAGTGGATAGTGTTATTTAAAAGTGAACTTGGATCAGCTATAAATGTATACTGAAAACACTAGGGTAACCACTAAAAAAAGTAAAAAAGAAGTATAACTAATGTGCTAAGAAAGAAGAGAAAACATAATCATGCAATATGCTCAATTAAAACTACAAAAGGCAGAAAAAATGAGGAAGACAAAAATAGAAACAAAGAATGCGGCAACAAATAGAAAAACAGTAGCAAATATGCTAGATATTTATCCAATTATATCACTAATCACTTTGAATGTCAATGGCCTAAATGCACCAATTTAAAGACAGAGATGGTCAGAGTGCATCAAAAACCACAACACAACTATATGTTGGCTACAAGAAAAACACTTTAAATATAAAGACACACATAGATTAAAAGTAAATAGAGAGATGTGATGGGTAAATATGGCAGAATAGGAGGACCTGGAGTTCACCTCTCCCCACAAATACATCAAGAATACATCTACAAATTGAACAATTAGCATAGAGAACCTGCTGAACACTAGCAAAGGACCTCGGACGCCTAAAAGGACAAGAAAAGATCCCCAAATAACCAGGTAGGACAAAAGAGAGTAAAGGAAGAAAAAGAAAAGAGGAAACAGGATGGAACCCACACCACTGCGGGGGAGCTGAAGGAGAAGAGAAGCCCCCTCACCACAGGGAGATCAGCTGAGATAGAAGGGGAGCTTCAGGGGCTACTGGAGGAAAGTGCAGCAACTGGTCTGTGGCAGGCAGAACAGAGCAAGACTTACACAAATGGTCTGTGCCACAGCTCTGCATGCCCCAGCCTAAGATGGGTGTCTACCAGTGCTGACAGGGGTTGGGTGCCGGAATGTGGGGTTTGGAGAGTGGACCCAGGGAGAGGACTGCTGTTGGCTGCATGAAGACAGCCTGAGGGGACGGCAGTGAGGAGTTATGCAACCAAGAATGCTCCTGAAAGAAGCTTGGACTGCCATAGAAACGAGGTGCATTTTGAGTGATGCGTGAAGGGCGGAGCCGCCATCACAGCCTCTCCTCACACACCAGCCCCTGCCTCCACAGGCACTAGGAGCGGCTCCCGCTCGAGCAAGCGCACTTGCTGGTGACCCAGTTGGTCACCGCCTCCTGCCCCTCCCACCTAAGTGAGCGAGCATGCCCCAGTCAGTTACTGCCCCACCCCCTCCCACTGAAACAGGCCAGAGTGCCCCCAGTTGCTGCCTTCGCCCCCTCTTGCCTGGGCAGGGAGCAGATGCCTGAGGGTGGCCCATAAGCAGAGGGGGGGCCAAAACCAAAGCTGAGTCCCATGGGCTGTGTGACTAACGAAGAACTGAAATCTCTCCTTACAGCTGCGCAAGCTGTAGATTAAACCCCTGCAATCAGTTGGTAAACCCAGTACCTGCAGAACATCTGAATGAACAATGAGTGCTCTCACAACTGAGATGGGTCTAGCTTCAGCAGCTGTGGACTTTGGGGGCAAGTACACATGAGAGTTGGGGCAGGTCAGAGTCTGAGCTGCCCCCACAGTGCCCACAGCAGGTCCATAGACCTTCCTCAAGGTCTTGGAGGGTCTCCTGGGGAGGCGGGAGTTAGCTGTAGCTCACCATGGGGGCAAGAACACTGGTAGCAGAGACCCCAGGGAAATTTTGTTGTTGTTGTTCTACTTTTTATTTTTATTGTTATTAAATTTTTTTAAAGCATTTTTTATTTTTCTATTATTTTATTATATTTATTTATTGTATGTTTTTGTTTGGATTTTGGGAGGGGTTCTTTTTTTTGGTTGTTTTTGTTTGTTTTCTTTCTTTTTTGGGTTTTTTTAGTTGTGTTTTTCTTTGGTTGGTTGTTTTCTTGTTTTCTGTTTTCTTTGGGATTTTTTGTTTGTTTTGTTTTTATGGTTTGTTTTGGTTTTTGTTTGTCTGTCTTGTTTTGTGGTCTCTCTCTTTTTTTTTTTGGCCACACTGCACAGCTTGGGATCTTGGTTCCCCGGCTGGGGGTCGAACCCAAGCCCCTGCGATGGGAGCACCGAGTCCTGGCCATGGACTGCCAGGGAATTCCCAGCCCCAGGGAATATTAATTAGTGTGAGCTCTCCTGAAGGTCCCCATCTCGGTACCAAGACCCAGTACCGCCTAACAGCCTGTAAGCTCCAATGCTGGAACGCCTCAGGCAAACAACCAGCAAGAGAGGAATACAGCCCCACCCATCCCATCAGCAGACAGGCTGCCTAAAGTCATACTAAGCTCACAGACACCCCAAAACACACCCTTTGACATGGCCCTGCCCACCAGAGGGACAAGACCCAGCTCCACCCACCAGAAGGCAGGCACCAGTCCCTCCCAACAGGAAGCCTACAAAAGCCCCTGGACCAACCTCACCCAGCAGGGGGCAGGCAACAGAAGCAAGAGGAACTATACCCTGCAGCCTGCAGAAAGCAGACCACAAACACAGAAAGTCAAACAAAATGAGACAAAGAAATATGCTGCAGATGAAGGAACAAGGTAAAAACCTATAAGAGAACTAAATGAAGAGGAGATAGGCAATCTACCTCAAGAAGATTTCAGAGTAACAATAGTAAAGATAATCCAAGATCTTAGAAAAGGAAAGGAGGCACAGATCAAGAAGATACAAGCAATGTTTAACAAGGACCTAGAAGAACTAAAGAACAAAGAAATAGTGATGAACAATATCATAACTGAAATGAAAAATACACTAGAAGGAATCAATAGCAGAATAACTGAGGCAGAAAAACAGATAAGTGAGCTGGAAGATAGAATGGTGAAATCACTGTTGCAGAACAGAATAAAGAAAAAAAGAATGAAAAGAAATGAGGACAGTCTCAGACTTCTGGGACAACATTAAATGCATCAAATGATAGGGGTCCCAGAAGAAGAAGAGAAAGAGAAGGGACTGAGGAAATATTTGAAGAGATTATAATTGAAAACTTCCTTAACATGGGAAAGGAAATAGTAACCCAAGGCCAGGAAGCACAGAGAGTCCCATACAGGATAAACCCAAGGAGAAACACACAGAGACACTTATTAATTAATCTAACTTAAACAAAAATTACATACAAGGAAAAAATATTAAAAGCAGCAAGAAAAAAGCAACAAATAACATACAAGGGAATCCACATAAGGTTATCAGCTGATTTTCCAGCAGAAACTCAGCAGGCCAAAAGGGAATGGCATGATATATTTAAAGTGATAAAAGGGATAAACCTACAACCAAGAATACTCTACCCAGGAGACTCTCATTCAGATTCAACAGAGATATTAAAAGCTTTACAAACAAGCAAAAGTTAAGAGAATTCAGCATCACCAAACCAGCAGTACAACAAATGCTAAAGGAACTTCTCTAGGCAGGAAACACAAGAGAAGACAACAAAAGAGGAAAGGAAGAAAAAAGACCTACAGAAACAAACCCAAAACAATTAAGAAAATGGCAATCAGAACATACATATGGATAGTTACCTTAAATGTAAATGGATTAAATGTTCTGACCAAAAGATGCAACTGGCTAAATGGATACAAAAATAAGACCCACTGTTTACAAGAGACCCACATACAGACTGAAAGTGAGGGGATGGAAAAAGATATTCCATATGAATGGAAATCAAAAGAAAACTGGAGTAGCAATACTCATATCAGACAAAATACACTTTAAAAGACTATTACAAGAGACAAGGAAGGACACTACACAATGATCAAGGGACCAATCCGAGAAGAAGATATGATAATTGTAAATATATATGCACCCAACATAGGAGCACCTCAATATATAAGGGACATGCTAACAGCCATAAAAGGAGAAATCGATAGTAACACAATAATAGTGGGGGACTTTAACACCCCACTCACACCAATGGACAGATCATTCAGACAGAAAATTAGTAAGGAAACACAAGCCTTAAATGACAGATTAGATCAGACAGACTTAATTGATATTTATAGGACATTCCGTCCGAAAGCAGCAGAATATACATTCTTCTCAATTGCACACAGAACATTCTCCAGGATAGATCTAACCTTGGGCCACAAATCAAGCCTCAGTAAATTTAAGAAAACTGAAGTCATACCAACACATCTCACAACGCTGTGAGATTAGAAATCAATTACAAGAAAAAATCTGTAAAAAACACAAACATGTGGAGGCTAAAAAGTGTGTTACTAAATAATCAATGGATCACTGAAGAAATCAAAGAGGAAATCAAAAAGTACCTAGAGACAAATGACAATGAGCACATGACAATCCAAAACCTATGGGATGCAGCAAAAGCAGTTCTAAGAGGGAACTTTATAGTAATACATCTTACCTCAAAAAACAAGAAAAATCTCAAATAAGCAACCTATCCTTACATCTAAAGTAACTAAACAAACAAGAACAAACAAAACCCAGATTAGCAGAAGGAAAGAAATCATAAAGATCAGAGCAGAAATAAATAAAATACAGGCAAAGAAAATGATAACAAAGATCACTGAAACTAAAAGCTGCTTCTTTGAGAAGGTATACAAAATTGATAAACCCTTAGCCAGACTCATCAAGAAAAAAAGGGAGAGGACGCAAATCAATAAAATTAGAAATGAAAAAGAAGTTACAACAGACACCGCAGAAATACAAAGGATCATAAAAGACTACTACAAGCAACTATACACCAATAAAACGGACAACCTTGAAGAAATGGACAAATTCTTAGAAAGATACAACCTTCCAAGACTAAACCAGGAAGAAATAGAAAATATGAACAGACCAATCACAAGTACTGAATTTGAAACTGTGACTAAAAAACTTGCAACAAACAAAAGTCCAGGACCAGATGGCTTCAGAGGCGAATTCTATCAAACATTTAGAGACGAGTTAACACCTACCCTTCTGAAACTCTTCCAAAAAGTTGCAGAGGAAGGAACACTCCCAAGCTCATTCTATGAGGTCACCACCACCCTGGTACCAAAACCAGACAAAGGTATCACAAAAAAAATTACAGGCCAGTATCACTGATGAACATAGATGCAAAAATCCTCAACAAAATACTAGCAAACAGAATCCAACAACACATTAAAAGGATCATACACCACGATCAAGTGGAATTTACCCCAGGGATGCAAGGATTTTTCAATATCTGCAAATCAATCAGTGTGATGCACCATATCAACAATCTGAAGAATAAAAATGATATGATCATCTCAATAGATGTGGAAAAAGCTTTTGACGAAATTCAACACCCATTTATGATAAAAATTCTCCAGAAAGTGGGCATAGATACTTCAACATAATAAAGGCCATATACGACAAACCCACAGCAAACATCATTCTCAGTGGTGAAAATCTGAAAGAATTTCCTCTAAGATCAGGAACAAGACAAGGATGTCCACTCTCACCACTATTATTCAACATAGTTTTGGAAGTTTTAGCCATGGCAATCAGAGAAGAAAAAGAAATAAAAGGAATCCAAATCAGAAAAGAAGTAAAACTGTCACTGTTTGCAGATAACATGATTCTATACATAGAAAACCTTAAAGATGCTACCGTAAAACTACTAGAGCTCATCAATGCATTTGGTAAAGTTGCAGGATACAAAATTAATACACAAAAATCTCTTGCATTCTTATACACTAACAATGAAAGATCAGAAAGAGAAATCAAGGAAACAATCCCATTGCATCAAAAAGAATAAAATACCTAGAAATAAACCTACCTAAGGAGGCAAAAGACCTGTACTCAAAAAACTATACAACACTGATGAAAGAAATCAAAGATGACACAAACAGATGAAGAGATGTACCATGTTCTTGGATTGGAAGAATCAATATTGTGAAAATGACTATACTACCCAAAGCAATCTACAGTTTCAGTGCAATCCCTATGAAATTACCAATGGCATTTTTCACAGAATTAGAAAAAAAATGTTATGATCTGTATGGAAACACAGAAGGGCACGAATAGCCAAAGCAATCCTGAGAAAGAAAAACAGAGCTGGAGGAAGTCCCTGACTTAAGACTATATTATAATACAAAGTTACAGTAACCAAAACAGTATGGAACTGGCACAAAAACAGAAACATAGATCAACAGAATAGGATAGAAAGTCCAGAGATAAACCCATGCACCTGTGGCTACCTAATCTATGACAAAGGAGGCAAGAATATACAGTGGAGAAGAGACAGTCTCTTCAATAAGTGGTGCTAGGAAAACTGGACAGCTACATGTAAAAGAATGAAATTTGAACACTCCCTAACACCATACACAAAAATAAACTCAAAATGGATTAAAGACCTAAATGTTAAGACTGAATACTATAAAACTCTTAGAGGAAAACTTAGAACACTCTCTGACATAAATTGCAGCAAAATCTTTTTCAATCCAGCTCCTAGAGTAATGAAAATAAAAACAAAAATAAACAAACGGGATCTTATTAAACTTAAAAGCTTTTGCACAGCAAAAAACAAACCATCAACAAAATGAAAAGAGACAACCTATGAGACAACCCTGAGAATGGAAGAAAATATTTGCCAACGAAGCAACCGACAAGGGATTAATCTCCAAAATATATAAACAGCTCATGCAGCTCAGTATCAAAAAAACCAAACAATCCAATCAAAAAATGGGTGGAAGATCTAAATAGACATTTCTCCGAAAAAGACATACAGATGGTTAAAAATCACATGAAAAGATGCTTGTCACTAATTATTAGAGACATGCAAATCAAAACTGCAATGAAGTATCACCTCACACCAGTCAAAATGGCCCTCATCAAAAAATCTACAAACAATAAATGCTGGAGAGGCTGTGGAGAAAAGGGAATCCTCCTACACTGTTGGTGGGAATGTAAACTGGTACAGCCACTATGGAGAACAGTATGGAGGTTCCTTAAAAAACTGAAAATAGTGCTAACATATGATCCAGCAATCCCACTCCTGGACATATATCCAGAGAAAACCGTCATTTGAAAAGATACATGTGCCACAATATTCATTGCAGCATTACTTACAATAGCCAGGACATGGGAGCAACCTAAATGTCCATCAGCAGCAGAATGGATAAAGAAGTTGTGGTACATATATACAATGGAATATTACTTAGCCATAAAAGAATGAAATACTGTAATGCCATTTGCAGCAACAAGATGAACCTAGAGATTGTCATACTGAGTGAAGTAAGTCAGAAAAAGATAAATATCATATGATATCACTTATATGTGGCATCTTAAAAAAAAGGGTACAAATGAACTTATCTACAAAACAGAAATATAGTTACAGATGTAGAAAATAAAAACTTATGGTTACCAGAGGGTATGGGGGGGAGGGATAAATTGGAAGATTGGGATTGACATATACACAGTAATATATATAAAATAGATAACTATTAAGGACCTACTGTACTTAATAGTACAGTAATTAAGGACCTACTGTACTTACAGTACTCTGTAATGGCCTATATAGGAAAAAAATCTAAAAACGAGTGGATATATGTATACGTATAACAGATTCACTTTGTTGTACATCTGAAACTATTGAATAACAACTTGTAAATAAACTACACTCCAACAAAAATTTAAAAGAAAAAGTAAATGGAGAAAGATATAACATGCTAACACTAATCAAAAGAAAGTAGTAGTAGCTATATTAATATTAGATAGAGCAGACTCCAAAGTAAGGAAAGTTATAAGGGGTAGAGCAGGGCATTATGTAATGATAAATAAGTCAATTCTTCATGAAGACATACAAATTCTTAATGTGTATGTACCTAACAACAGAGCATCTATATGAGGCAAAAATGGATAGAACAGAAAGGAGAAATGGATAAATTCACTATAGTACCTGGAGACTTTAAAACCCTCTCTCTCTGAAATAGATCCAGCAGGAAGAAAACAAGGGGCGACATAGTCGAACTCAACAGCACCATCAATCAACTGGATACATTGGATATCTACAGACTATTTCATCCAACAACAGCAGATTACACATTTTTATCAAGCTCACATGGAATGTTCACCAAGATATATCACATTCTAGGCAACAAAACATATCTTAACAAGTTTAAAATAATAGAAGTCATACAGTATGTGCTAATAGGCCACAATGGAATGAAACTAGAAATCAGTAACAGAAAACAGCTGGAAAATCCCCAAATACTTAGAGATTAATACTTAGAGATAAATAACACATGGGTCAAAGAAGAAATCTCAAGATATATTTTAAACCATTTTGAACTAAATGAAAATGAAAACACAACCTATGAAACTTTGTGGGGTACAGCAAAAGCAGTACTTAGAGGGAAATTGATAGCACTGAATATTCATATCAGAAAAGACGAAAGACCTAAAATAAAGAATCTATGTTTGCACCTAGGAAAACAGCAAAAAAAGAGAGCAAATTAAATCCAAAGTAAGCAGAAGAAAATAAATAATAAGAATTAGAGCAAAAACCAATGAAATTGAAAAGAGAAAACCAATAGAGAAAATGAACAAAAACAAAAGCTGGTTCTTTGAAGAGGTCAATAAAATTAACAAGCCTCTATACAGGCTAACTAGGAAAAAAAAGGAGAAATGACCCAAATTATTACTATCAGAAATGAAAGAGAAGACAATACTACAATAGAGCCCACAAAATTTAAAAGGATGATAAAAGAATACCATGAACAACTTTATGCCTACACCTTTGATAACTTACATGAAATGGACCAGTTCCTTGAAAGGCACAATCTTCCAAAATGCACTCAAAGAAAAGACAACCTGGATAGCCCTATATCTATTAAAGATATTGAATCAATAATGAATAACCTTCCAAAACAGAAAGCACCAGGCCCAGATGAGTTCAATGGTGAATTCCACCAAACATTTAAGGAATGAATTACACCAATTCTCTACAATCTTTATCAGAAGACAAAAGCAGAGGGGACACTTCCTAACTTATTCTCCAAGGCCAGCATAATCCTAATACTAACACTGAAAAAAGACATTACAAGTAAGAAAACTATAGACCAATATCTCTCATGAACATAGATGTAAAATCCTCAGCAAAATATTAACAAATCAAATGCAACAATGTATAAAAAAGAATTATACACCAAGATCAAGTGGGATTTAACCCAGGTATGCAAGGCTGGCTCATCATTTAAAAATCAATTAATGCAATCTATCACATTAACAGGCTAAGGAAGAAAAACCACATAATCATATCAGTAGATGCAGAAAAAGCATTGACAAAATATAATACTCATTTATGATTAAAAACTCTCAGTAAACTAGGAATAGAGGGGAACTTCTTCAACTTGCTAAAGAACATCTATTAAAAAATACCTACAGCTAACATCATATTTAATGGTGAAAAACTTGAAACTTTCCCACTAAGATCAGGTATAAGACAAGGATGTCCCCTCTCACCACTGTTTTTCAACATTGTACTGGAAGTCTTTGCTAATTCAAGAAGGCAAGAAAGGAAATAAAAGATATACAGAGTGTAAAGAAGGCATAAAGCTGTTGTTATTTGCAGATGACATGATTGTCTATGCAGAAAATCCAAAAGAGTCAACAACAACAACAAAACAACAGCAAAACTCCTGGAGATAGTAAGCAATTATGGCAAGGTTGCAGGATACAAGGTTAATATACAAAAGTCAATTGCTTTCCTATATACCAAAAATGGACAATTGGAATTTGAAATTAAAAACACATTACCATTTATATTAGCACCCCCCAAAATGAATTATTTAGGTATAAATCTAACAAAATATGCATAAGATCTATATGAGAAAAACTATAAAACTCTGATTAAAGACATCAAAAAAGAATGAAATAAATGGAGATATATTTCATGGTCATAGATAAGACAACTCAATATTGTCAAAATGGCAGTTCATCCCAACTTAATCTATAGATTCAGCACAATCCCAATAAAAATCTCACCAAGTTATTTTGTGGATATTGAAAAACTGATTCTAAAGTTTATATGGAAAGGCAAAAGACCCAGATTAGAGAACACAATATTGAAGGAGAAGAACAAAGTCAGAGGACAGACACTATCCAACTTTAAGACTTATTATAAAGCTATAGTAATCATGAGAGTGTCCAAAAAAGTGGACAAATAGATCAATGGAACAGAAGAGAGAACCCAGAAATAGACCCTCATATATACTCAACTGATCTTTGACAAAGGAGCAAAGGAAATACAATGAAGCAAAATACTCTATTCAACAAATGGTGCTGGAACAATGGACATCCATATACAAAAAAAAATGGATTTATACACAGACCTTACAACCTTCACCGAAAATAACTCAAAATGGATCACAGGTCTAAAAGTAAAATGCAAAATTATGAAACTCCTAAAAGACAACATAGGAGAAAACTTAGATGAACTTGGGTATGGTGATTTTTTTTAGATGTGACATCAAAGACATGATCCATGAAAGAAATAATTGATAAGCTAGATTTACTTAAAATTTAAAACTTCTGCTTTGCAAAAGGGAGTATCAAGAGAATTAGAAGAAAAGCCACAAATTGGGAGAAAATATTTGTAAAAGGTACATCTGATAAAGGACTGTTATTCAAAATATACAAAGAGGGACTTCCCTGATGGTCCAGTGGTTAAGAATCCACCTTCCAATGCAGGGGACTAATGATTCCTGGTTGGAGAACTAAGATCCCACATGCCGGGGGGCAACTAAGCCTGCACGCTCTAGAGCCCATGCACTGCAACTACTGAGCCTGCACACTCTGGAGCCTGTGCACCACAACTAGAGAGCCCGTGTGCTGCAACTACCGAGCCTGTGTGCTCTACAGCCTATGCACCACAACTAGAGAGAAGTCCGCAAGCCGCAACGAAGAGCCTATATGCCTCAACTAAGACCAGACACAGCCAAATAAATAAATAATAAAAAAACAAAACAAAACAAAAATCCCCCAAATATACAAAGAGCTGTTAAACTCAGCAATAAGAAAACAAACAACACAATTAAAAAATGGGCCAGGGCTTCCCTGGTGGCGCAGTGGTTGAGAGTCTGCCTGCCTATGCAGGAGACACGGGTTCGTGCCCCGGTCCGGGAAGATCCCACATGCCGCGGAGCGGCTAGGCCCATGAGCCATGGTCGCTGAGCCTGCGTGTCCGGAGCCTGTGCTCTGCAATGCGAGAGGCCACAACAGTGAGAGGCCCACGTACTGCAAAAAAAAAAGGGCCAAAAAGCTTAACAGACACCTCACCAAAGAAGATATACAGCTGGCAAGTAAGCATAGGAAAGGATGCTCCATATCATATTTTCACATCAGGGATATGCAAATTAAATCAACAATGAGATGCCACTACACACCTACTAGAATGGCCAAACCCCAAAACACTGAAAACAGTAAATGTTGGTGAAGATGTGGAGCAAGACGAACTCTCATTCCTTGCTGGTGGGCCTGCAAAATGGTATAGCCGTTTTGTAGGATAATTTGGTGATTTCTTACAAAACTAAACATACTCTTACCATTTGATCTAGCAATTTCACTCCATGGTATTTATCCAAATCAGTTGAAAACTTATGTCTACACAAAAATCTGCACATGGATATTTACAGCAGCTTTTATTCATAATTGCTAAAACCTGGAAGCAACCAAGATGTCTTTCTATAGGTGAGTGGATAAATAAACATCCAGACAATGGAATATCACTCAGTGCTAAAAAGAAATGAGCTATTAAGTTTTGAAAAGACATGGAGGAACCTAAAATGCACATTACTAAGTGAAAGGAGACAAACTGAAAAAGCTACATACTGTATGTTTCCAACTATATGACATTTTGGAAAAGGTAAAACTATGGAGATAATTAAATTAAAAGATCAGTGATTGTCAGGGGTAGGTGAGGGGAGATGAATAGGTAGAGCACAGAGGATATTTAGGGCAGTGAAAATACACTATACAATACTATAATTATAGGCATACCTTGTTTTATTGCTCTCTGCTTTATTGCACTTTGCACATACTGTATTTTTTTACAAATTGATGTTTTGTGGCAACCTTGTGTTCAGCAAGTCTACTGGTGCCATTTTTCCAATAGCATTTGCTCACTTCATGTTTCTGTGTCACATTTCGGTAATTCATACATATTTCAAATATTTTCATTATTATATTTGTTATGGTCATTAGTGACCAGTGAACTTTGATTATTATAATTGTTTTGGCATTTTTTAGCAATAAAGTATTTTTTAATTAAGATTTTTTTTGATTTAATGCTACTACACACTTAAACAACTACAGTATAGTATAAATATAATTGTATACGCATATAATTTTATATGCAAGTTTTTTGAAATGAAAATACTTGTGTAACTCACTTTATTGTGATATTCACTTTATTGCTGTGGTCTGGAACTGAACCTGCAATAACTCTGAGGTATGCCTGTAATATCATTATACTTTTGTCCAAACCCACAGAATGTACAACACCAAGATTGAAGTCCAATTTAAACTATGGATTTGGGTGATTATGATATGTCAATGTAGGCTTATTCTTGGTAAAAAAAAATGTACCATTCTGGTGAATGATGTTGATAATGGTTATGGCTCTGCATGTGTGGAAGTAGTGAGTATATGAGAGATCACTGAACCTCCCTCTCAATTTTGCTATAAAACTAAGACTTCTCTAAAAATTTTTTTAAGTAAAAAGATGTAAAAATATACACCATGCTAACAACAGTCAAAACAAAGCTGGAGTAGCTATATTAGTATCAGACAAAGGAGATTTCTATGCAAAGAATATTACCAGGGATAAATAAGGTCTTTCATGATAAAGGGGTGAATTAATCAAGAAGACATAACAATCCTAAACACTGTAAATGTTTATACACCTAGTAACAGAGCTTCAAAATATGTGAAACAAAAAAGAATAGGACTAAAAGGAGAAATAGAGAAATCTACCATTATAGTACGAGATTTCAATACCTCTTAATAATCAACAGACCAAGTAGGCAAAAAATTAGCAAGGATATAGTCAACTTGAACATCATTACCAATCAATCTGACCTGATTGACATTTATAGACCACTTTACCCAACAAAAGCAGAATACACATTATGCTCAAGTACACACAGAACATTCACCGAAATAAACCATATTGGTTATAAAACATGTCTCAACAAATTTAAAAGGATTCTAGGCATATAAAGTATGGTCTCAGACCACAATGGAATGAAATCAGAAATCTGTAACAGAAATATCTCTGGAAATTTTTCAGATATTTGGGTAATAGAACACTTCTAAAAGCCCATGGATCAAAGAATAAATAAATAGGGAAAGTGGAAAGTATTTGAAGTACATGAAAATGAAAACACAGCATGTCAAAACTTGTGGGTTGCTGCTAAAGCAGTAGTTGAAGGAATTGTGTAGCATTAAAACCTATATTAGAAAAGAAGAAAGGTCTCATATCAATGACCTCAGCTTCCACTTTAAGAAAGTGAAAAAAGAAGAGCTAATTAAACCCAAAGTAAGCAGACTTAAGAAAATATCAGAGCAGAAACCAGATTGTTCAGGGAAAAAAAAAAAAGAGAGAAAACACAAATTATCAATATCAGGAATGAGAAAGATTACATTACTACAGATGCCAATATATTAAAGAATAATAAGAGATTATAAATATTTGACAATAAATGAATAAGTTTATAGAAAATGGACAAATTCCTTGAAATACACAAACTACCAAAGTTCACTCAAGAAGAAAGAGATAAGTTGAATAGCCCTAAAGAGGTTGTAACTATAGTTTATTTCCTTCCAACACAGAAAATTCCAGGCCTAGATGGCTTCAATAGTGAATTCCACCCAACATTTAAGGCAAAAATAATACTATCTCTTTTCCAAAAAATCGAAGAGGAATACTTCCTGACTTGTTCTATGAGGTTATCATTACTCTGATACCAAAACCAGACATACACATCAAAAGAAAATAAAAGTACAGACCCTCATGAACAATGATGCAAAAATTTAAGCAAATCAAATCCAAAAATATATAAAAAGAAAAATACACCACAACCAAGTAGGGTTTATCCTAGGATGCAGAGTTGATTTAACATAATGTCAATCAATATATCATATTCAATTCACAATCATCATCAATTCACCATATTAACAAACTGAAAAAGAAAAACCCTATGATCACCTTAGAAGACACAAGAAGTACCTTTGGAATAAAAAAAAATTTTTTTTTTAAATAAAAGAAGTACCTTTGGCAAAAATCCAACATCCATTCCTGATAAACTCTCTCAAGCATATTAGGAATAGAAGGAAACTTCCTCAACCTAAGAAAAACCTACAGATAATATCATACTTAATAGTGAACTACTGCAAGGATGTCTGCTCTCCCTACTGCTCTCTCTCAACATTGTACAGGAGGATGGACCAATGCAATTATGCAAGAAAAAAAAGGCATCCATATTGGAAAGGAAGAAGTAAAACTGTTTCTATTCACAGATGACATAATCGCCTATGGTCTAATGGAACCTTTAGGGGAAGAAACTACTAATAATTAAGACTAGCAAGTTTACAGTACCTTTGTTATGAACTGAGGGTTTGTGTCCCTACAAAATTCATATGTTGAAGTCATAATCCTCAATGAGACTGTATTTGGAGATAGGGTCTATGAGAGGGTGATATGAGTTTATAAGAGTGAGGCCCAAATCTGAGAGGTCTGGTGCCCTCATAAGAAAAGGAAGAAACACCAGAGCCCTCTCTTTCTTTGTGCAAAGAGAGAAAAGACCATGTGAAGTCATAGCAAGATGGTGGCCATCTACAAGTGAGGAAAAGAGCCCTATCAGGAACTGAATAGGCCAGCACTTTGGTCTTGGACTTCCTGGCCTCCAGAACTGGGAAAAAATAAACTTCTGTTGTTTAATCCCCCCCAGTCTATGGTGTTTTGTTATGGCAGCCCAAGAAGACTAATATAATAATCAAATACAAAAAAATATGTATTTCTATATGCTAGCAATGAATAGTGAGAAATTGAAATTAATAGCATCAAAAATATGAAATATTGAAATTAGGTGAGAATAATGACCTGTACAGTAAAAATTACAAAATATTTTGGAGAAATATTGAAAAACACCTAAATAAATGGACAGATACACCTTTTTCTTAAGATGGGAAACTCAATCTTGTTATGATGTCAATTACCCTCAAATTAATCTACAGATTCAATGCAATCTTAATCAAAATCCCGTCAGGGTTTTGTTTTTTTCTTTTTTTGTAGAAATTGACAAGCTGATCCTAAAATTCATATAGAAATGCAAAGGACCTAGAACAGCCAAAACAACTGAAAAAGAATAACAAAGTTAGAGGGGTAACACTATCTGATTTCAAGAATTACTATAGTGCCACATTATTCAATACTGCATGGTATTGGCATAAAGGTAAACAAGTAGATGAATGGAACAATATAGAGAATCCAGACACAAACCCATACATATATAGGGATAACTGTTTTTCAGCAAAGATGCAAAGGCAATACAGTGAAGAAAGGATAGCATTTCCACAAATGGTGCTAGAATAACTGAATGTCAATATGCAAAAAAATGAACTTGAATCCATACCTTACATCATATAATAAAATTAATTCAGGGCTTCCCTGGTGGTGCAGTGGTTGAGAATCTGCCTGCCAATGCAGGGGACACGGGTTTGAGCCCTGGTCTGGGAAGATCCCACATGCCACGGAACAACTAGGCCCGTGAGCCACAACTACTGAGCCTGCGCATCTGGAGCTTGTGCTCCACAACAAGAGAGGCCGCGACAGTGAGAGGCCCGTGCACCGCGATGAAGAGTGGCCCCCACTCACCGCAACTAGAGAAAGCCCTCGCACAGAAACGAAGACCCAACACAGCCAAAAATAAATAGCGTTCCCTTTAAAAAAAATTAATTCATAGGCATAAGTGTAAAACTTTAAACTATAAAACTTCTAGAAGAAAACATAGAAGATCGGACTTCCCTGGTGGTGCAGTAGTTAAGAATCTGCCTGCCAATGCAGGGGACACGGGTTTGATCCCTGGTCTGGGAAGATCCCACATGCCGAGGAGCAACTGGGCCTGTGCGCCACAACTACTGAGCCTGCGCTCTAGAGCCCACAAGCCACAACTACTGAGCATGCGTGCCACAACTACTGAAGCCCACGTGCCTAGAGCCCATACTCCACAACAAGAGAAGCCACCACAGTGAGAAGCCTGTGCACTGCAACGAAGAGTAGCCCCCACTCGCCACAACTAGAGAAAACCTGCATGTAGCAATGAAGACCCGATGCAGCCAAAAATAAATAAATAAATTTATTTATTTAAAAAAAAGAAAACATAGAATATCTTTGTGACCTTGGGTTAGGCAAAGATTTCTTAGATATGACAACAAAGGCACACCTCATTAAAAAACTGACAAGTTGGACTTTGTTGAAGTTAAAAATTTATATTCTTCAAATGACACTGTTCACAAGCAACTACATGTTTCAAACACTGCTAGTGGAAATGTAAAATATGGTATAACCACTTTGGAAAACAGCTTGGCAATTTCCACTCTTAGATATCTACCCAAGAGGAAAGAAAATATACAGCCATGCTGTAAAAGAAAGTATATTCTGATACTTGTTAAAACAATAAGGAAGACTTTATTCAAAACTATTGTAATAGGGGTACTGCAATAGCAGAGAGAGATTGGGTCCAACTCCAAATACAGCAAAGACAGCTGGGGATTTATAGCCAATGAAGAGAGTGAAGTCATCAGAGGATGGAAAACTGCTATGAGGAGACATCAAGGGTACAGGGATTCTTGCTAAACTGATCTGTGATACTATGATTTACGATAGGAAATATATATTTGATCTTTGCCCGCATTTCTGGTATAGAGCTCCTAAAACCCTTGGAATTTTCTAAGTGATGAGAGCAATGAGGTATCTTTTGTTACATTAATAAAGTGACTTTTGAACTGCACGTAAGGATAAGGGACTTCCCTGATGGTGCAGTGGTTAAGAATCCGCCTGCCAATGCAGGGGACACAGGTTTGAGCCCTGTCTGGGAAGATCTCACATGCCGTTGAGCAACTAAGCCTGTGTGCCACAACTACTGAGCCTGTGCTCTAGAGCCTGCGAGCCACAACTACTGAGCCCACGTGCCACAACTACTGAAGCCCGCGGACCTAGAGCCCGTGCTCTGCAACAAGAGAAGCCACCACAATGAGAAGCCCACGCACTGCAACGAAGAGTAGCCCCCGCTCACCACAACTAGAGAAAGCCTGCGTGCAGCAACAAAGACCCAACATAGCCAAAAAATAAATAAATAAGTTAATTAATTTAAAAAAAAAAAAGGATGGGCTGGTTGCCAGGGAAACCAGCTATGTGATTACAGGGTTGGAAATTTCAGGCCCACACCATAACCTCTCCTCATAAGGGAAGAGAGAGAAGCTAGAGGTTGAATGAATCACCAATGACCATTGATTTAATCAACCAGGCCTGTGTAATGAAGCCTCCATAAAACTCCAAAAGTACAGGGTTCAAACAGCTTCTGGGTTGGTGAGATTCGGGGAGAATGGCACTCCAAGAAAAAGCATGGAAGCTCTGCACCCTTTCCTCATACCTTGCCCTATGCGTGTCTTCTATCTGGCTGTCCCTTAATTATATCCTTTTATAATAAACCAGTAATTTAGTAAGTAAATGTTTTTCTGAGTTCTGTGAGCTGCTCTAAAAAATTAATCAAACCCAAGGAGAGGGTTGTGAGAACCTCTGATTTATAGCCAGTAAGTCAGAAGTAAATGTAACAACCTGGACTTGTGACTGGAGTCTGAAGTCCAAGAACGGGGTCATAGGAACCTCCAATTTGTAGCCAGTCTGTCAGAAACATAGATAATAACCTGGGCTTGCAATTGGTGTCTGAAGTGGAAGGTGTTCCTGTGGGACGGAGTCCTTTATCTGCGGAATCTGATGCTATCTCTGGGTAGATAGTGTCAGAATTGGGTTGAAATCTATGATACCCAGCTGGTGCCTGGAGCATCGCTTGCTGGATGTGTGGGGAAACCCTCCTCATTGCACACTCGTTGGAATTGGGTCCAGGAACCGAATTAGACTTAATAGGCCAGGCTGCTAAAGGCAGCCAGGGTGATCAGGTATCAGGGGTGGGGGACTCTCTCTAAACTGACGTAGCAGAATTCTTGCTAAAAATGTATTCAAGGATGGATGCGGAAGCCCAAGGTCAAGGCCAAGTTGAGAAGAGGGCTCAGAGTAGCCTAACTCAAGTTTGATCAAGGAGAGATTCTTTGTCAATACAAATACTTGTACACAAATGTTCCCAGCAGCTAAACAATCTGAATGTCCATAAATAGGTGAACGGTTAAATTATGGTACACCATGCAATGGAATACTACTTAGCAATAAAAAGGAACAAACTACTGATACACTCAACAACATGGCTGAATCTCATAATTATGCTGAGTAAAAGAAGCCAGACCAAAAAACTCTCTCTCTCTCTCTCTCTCTCTCTCTCTCCCTCTCCTCCTCCCTTCCCCCTCCCCCTCCCACCCCCCCCCCCTCCTCCAAAATCCAATCTATAATGACAGTAACTAGATCAGTAGTTTCTTAGGGAGCAGAGGGTGGGGCAGGAAGAAAGAAATTATAAAATGGTAGGCGGAAATTTTGGTGATGGATATTTTCACTATCTTGATTGTGGTGGTTGTTTCAAAGGTGCTTACATACGTAAAAACTTCTAAATTGCACACTTTAAATATGTGCAGTTTATTGCATGTCAATTATATTATACCTCAATAAAGAACGTTTTTTTAAAAAAGTAATAGTTCTGGGCTTCCCTGGTGGCGCAATGGTTGAGAGTCCGCCTGCCGATGCAGGGGACGTGGGTTCGTGTCCCGGTCCAGGAAGATCCCACATGCCGTGGAGCAGCTGGGCCCGTGAGCCATGGCCGCTGAGCCTGCACGTCTGGAGCCTGTGCTCCGCAATGGGAGAGGCCACAACAGTGAAAGGCCCACGTACCGCAAAAAAAAAAAAAAAAAAAGGCAATAGTTCTTAGTTTCAACTGGGATCTCAACAATGGGCTATAATCTTGGTTTCCCTAATTCTTCCATTCCCCCAAACTCCTATTTCAAACTATTTTTACTATCCTTAAGCCTCTTACCCTATATTCTTTCTTTCTCTTACTCTCTTTCTCTGAAGATTATCCCTCAAGATGCCTCTAGTCTCAGACTTTTACAATCTGCTCTCCACCCCTGGAGCCAAAATAAACTTTATACAAGAACATTTGATATATCCTGTTTACAATCCCTTACCAGCCCCCCCTCAAGAAAAAATCCAAATTCCTTAACATGGATTATAAGACGCTCTTTGATACTGGCCCCTGTTGATCTCTACAATCTCATCTCCAGCTTTCTCCTCACCACCTGCATCCCCGCCTTCACTCCAGGGTCACAGTGAAAAGATCTAGCTGCAATGAACCACTGCCCACCCCTAAGTTCTGCCTCTTAATTTCTTTTTCTCTCTGCCTCTTTCTTGTCTTATTCTTTATCTCTGTCTCTCTTGTCTGCCCTCTCTCCCCTTCTTTCTGTCTCTTTCTCTCTCCCTCTCTCTCTTCTGTTCTTCTCTCTTTTTCTGGTCATCCTCTTTCTTTACTCCCACCCCACACCCCATGGCCCTTAGAGTTATGAGTTTTATTCGTGGATCATAGTACTTCCATATATTCATTCTAACACAACTAGGTTGATGTCTACAATTTATATGCACAGACAAAAACTGAGTTTTGGATTCAAGTAGGATAATACTATTTCCTCTAATTGTTTAATATCCCTAGGTCCTGATGATGCAAAGTGTTTTGGCTGTGGCAGCCTAATATCCTTTATTTGGAATTATATCTGATAGCTGACTCCACATGTAGATGATGTTAGCCTCAACTGAGTTACAGATCTCTTAAAGTATCTCATATACAAAGTATCCAATATAACAGTAATTATTTCTTTTAGTAAGTGAAGGAAAATTTGAAAATACTACCTCATTTGAAGAATTTTCTTGCAAAGTTGACACAGGAACAATTTCATTTGAATTAACATAATTGCTGACATTTGGAAACAGTTCTTCAAAAGATGTTTTTTGCACTGAGGACAAATCAATCTATAAAAGAATATATTACTCTTTTGTAGAAGCTCAATGTGGCAAAAACAATATTTTTAATTAAAGGAAAGTTGAACTACTCTCTCAATAGAATGATTTTCTTGTGAACTTGACATATGAATAATTTTATCTGAATTCATATAATTGTTGATATTTAGAAATACTTCTTCAAAAGATGCATGTTTAACTGGGAACAAGTGAATCTATAAAGAAGAATACAAGGCTCTTTACCCTTGTATTATTTGAAATTATTATTTAAATAATAATTTAAATTTAAAATTATTTTTTAAATAGGAATTTTCATTTGCTAAAGTACAATTTAATTTTTATATATTATTTTTTAAATAGGAATTTAAAAAATTATTTTTTAAATAGGAATTTTCATTTGCTAAAGTACAATTTAATTTTTATATATTAAGTACCTACTAAATGAAATTCACATACCCAGCAACTACACCTCATGGAATAATTTCTCCTGCTCTTCCCTCAACTGTCAGCCTTCCCCAGTGTTCTACTCTTGCCTTCTTTTTGCCTACCAATTGTACACTAGAGATTTTTAAATCTCTATCTCTTTCCTGAGCACCATAATCATATCATTATCAGGTTACTTAAATCACCACATATTTCTACATCAAATTCAAAATATTTAAAACCAAAGTCATGATCCATACTCTTTAGTTTGGGATTCTAAGAAGCTTTGTCATGTTGACTATCCAGATCAGACTAGGTCTGGCCTGAACCTAGGCTACACCACATGTAGATGTGCCCAAAATGAATTATCAACTGCGCTGGGTAGGGAGTGGGGGGCATCTGCCTTTGCCTAGCTCCTCTTCCTTGTAGGAGGACAGAACAACTTCAGGCCTATCAATGTGTATCTTGAAACAGTGTTCGGAACGTCACATTAAAGTGAGGCCCTAGAAAATGAAAATCTCCAGAAGTCCTTGAGTCAACTGGCCTCCTTTCAGTGTAGTCAGCCAAGGAATGACAGCTTGGAATTGAGGGGAATCTATATGCCTCATTTGGTGTAGAAGAACCAAAGGGCAATTAGTCTCAGATTCATTTGGTAACAAAATGTAAACCTTAAAATGTTAAGCCATTAAGTGTTCTCAAAAGTATTTTTATTTATTAAAAGACACTGGTATTTACCTACAGAATGGGAGAAAATATTTGAAAATCCTTTATCTGATAAGGGTCTAGTATCTAGAACATATAAAGAACACTTACAACTCAACAATAAGAAGACAATTAGCTAACTTTTAAATGAGCAAAGGATCTGAGTAGACATTTCTCCAAAGAAGATATACAAAGGGCCAATAAGCTCCATTACAAAATCACAATGAGATACAACTTCACACCCCAAAAGATAGATGATAGTAAGTGTTGGTAAGAATATAGACAAATCAGAACACTCATACACTGCTGCTGGGAATGTAAAACTATTCAACCACTTTGGAAAACAGTCTATCAACTCCTCTAATGACCAACCATAGAGTTACCTTATAACCCTTCAATTTTACTTCTAGGTATACACTCAAGAGAAATGAAAACATATATCCACACAAAAGCTTGTACCTGGATGTTTATGGCAGCTTTATTCATAATTGTCCAAAGGCAGAAATAACCCAAATGGTCATGAACACAATAGAATATTGTTTGGCCATGAAAAGGAAAGAAGTACTGATACCTTGAAAACATTATGCTAAGTAAAAGAAGTTAGTCACAAAAGACTACATATTATATGATTTTATTCATATAAAATGTCCAGGAAATCTACTGAGATGGAAAGCGGATTAGTGGTTGCTTGGGGCCAGATAGTGGGATGGAGGAATAAGGGGATAATAGTAATGGTTAAAGGGTACAGGGTTTGTTTTTAAGGTGATAAAAATGTTCTAAAATTGACTGGGGTGATAATGGCACATATTTGTGAATATACTCTAAATAGGTGAACTGTACCTCAAAAAAGCTGTTTTTAAAAGTCCACCACAAAAAAAGTATTAAACATACAGTTACCATGTAACCAATTAATTCTTTTTCCACTTATAGGTATATACCCAAGAAAACTGAAAACATATATCCATACAAAGACTTGTACACGAACACTCATAGCACTATTATTCATCCAAATGCCCATAAACTGATGAATTAGAAAATAAAATGTGGTATATCCTTATAATGGGATATTATTCAGCCATAAATAAGGAACAAGGTACTGATAAATGCTGTAACATGGATGAATCTTGAAAATATTATAAGTGAAAGCAGCTAGACACAAAAAGGCCACATACTGTATGATACAATTTATACGAAATGGCCACTTATTAATAAGCAAACCTAAAAACACAGAAAGTAGATTAGTAATTTCCAGGAGCTGAAGGGTGAGATGGGGGGAATGGTAAGTGACTGCTAAGGGGGTGATGAAAAATGTTCCTAAAAATGTTCCTGAATGTTCCTAAATTAGGGGTCAACGGCTGCACAACCTTCTGAGTATACTAAAAGTCACTGAATTCACACTTTAGCAAGGTGAATTTTATAAAATGTGAATTATAGCTTAATTTTAAAAAGATGTTGGTATTTACAAAATAGTCAAAAGATTAGTTTTGCAGGGGAAAAAACTCATTTTTAAACACTTATTTCTCATATATACATTTTAACCCAAAATATAAAACAAAAATGAATAAAAAATGAAAGTCATTTTCTGGAAAAAGTATTAATCTTTAGAACACTGGAAAGATTATGAGCAGAGTGCTTACAGAAATCTTTTCCCCATCTTGAAAAAGTGATCTTTGGTTAACTCTCCAACTCTGTTCCACTAGGATAAAGGTAAGAATGTCAACTGTATTACTAGGTAACATTGCTTAGGGTAAAAATGGTATCTGATTGAGAAATTGCATCTGGACTGGGAGGAACTATACGCACACTATAAGTAAATAAATACTAGAAAAGGCACCATATTTTGGGCTTCCCGGACTCTTGTAATTAGGCATATCCCTTGTGGGGACCCTGGAAGCTGCGCCTATGTGTTATTACAAAAGATACTGGATCTCATCTCCTTGTATCTGAGCTGTCCCCAGACTGCTATATAAGCTACTACATGGACTTCTGTGAGGACTGCTCCTGCTGAAGAGGAACATCTGCTCCTGCTCTACTGTATACCTGCTGTATACCTAAACAGCTGTATACCTGCTGTTTAGTTGAACCTAAGAAGAACCCTGGCTGGGTAAGAGCTAAATTATAGATTCTTAGAAGAAAACACAGGGAGAAACCTTCATGACACTGCATTTAATAATGAATTCTTGGATATGACACAAAAGCGAAGGCAACAACAACAACAAAAGATAAACTGGACTACATAAAAATTTAAAACTTTTGTGCATCAAAGGACACTATCAACAGAATGAAAAGGTAACCCACAAAATGGGAGAAAATATTTGCAAACCATATATCTGATAAGGGGTTAATATCTAGAATATATAAAGAACTCCTATAACTGAACAACAAAAAAATAAACCACCTGATTTTTTAAATGTGTGAAGAACTTGAAAAGACACTCCTCAAAAGAAGATATAAAAATGGTTAATAAGCATATGAAAAGATGCTCAACATCATTGGCCATTAGGGAAATACAAATCAAAACACAAGGAGAGAGAGGAGCTTCAAGATGGTGGAGGAGTAAGACGTGGAGATCACGTTCCTCCCCACAAATACATCAGAAATATATCTACATGTGGAACAACTCCTACAGAACACCTACTGAATGCTGGCAGAAGAACTCAGACCTCCCAAAAGGCAAGAAACTCCCCACATACCTGGTCTGAGCTGTGTGTATGAAGGCTCTTGGTGCTCCAGCCAGGCATCAGGGCTGTGCCTCTGAGGTGGGAGAGCCAAGTTCAGGACACTGGTCCACAAGAGACGCCCAGCTCCACATAATATCAAATGGTGAAAATCTCCCAGAGATCTCCATCTCAATGCCAAGACCCAGATCCATTCAATGACCAGCAAGCTACAGTGCTCGACACCCTATGCCAAACAACTAGCAGGACAGGAACACACCCCCACCCATTAGCAGAGAGGCTGCCTAAAATCATCATAAGGCCACAGACACCCCAAAACACACGACCAGACGTGGACCTGCGCACCACAAAGGCAAGATCCAGCCTCATCCACCAGAACACAGGCACTAGTCCCCTCAACCAGGAAGCTTACACAACCCACTGAACCAACCTTAGCCACTGGGGGCAGAAACCAAAAACAATGGGAACTACGAACCTGCAGCCTGCGAAAATGAGACCCCAAACACAGTAAGTTAAGCAAAATGAGAAGAGAGAGAAACACACTGCAGATGAAGGAGCAAGGTAAAAACACACCAGACCTAACAAATGAAGAGCAGTCTACCTGAAAAAGAATTCAGAATAATGATAGTAAAGATGATCCAAACTCTCGGAAATAGAATGGAGAAAATACAAGAAACGTTTAACAAGGACCTAGAAGAACTAAAGAGGAAACAAGCAACAATTAACAACACAAAAAAATGAAATTAAAACTACTCTAGAAGGGATCAATAGCAGAATAACTGAGGCAGAAGAACGGATAAGTGACCTGGAAGGTAAAGTAGTGGAAATAGCTACTGCAGAGCAGAATAAAGAAAAAAGAATGAAAAGAATTGAGGACAGTCTCAGAGACTTCTGGGACAACATTAAACGCACCAACATTCGAATTTTGGGGTCCCAGAAGAAGAATAGAAAAAGAAACGGACTGGGAAAATATGTGAAGAGATTATAGTTGAAAACTTCACTAATATGAGCAAGGAAATAGTTAATCAAGTCCAGGAAGCACAGAGAGTCCCATACAGGATAAATCCAAGGAGAAACACGCCAGGACACATATTAATCAAACTGTCAAAAATTAAATACAAAGAAAACATATTAAAAGCAGCAAGGGAAAAACAACAAATAATGCACAAGGGAATCCCCATAAGGTTAACAGCTGATCTTTCAGCAGAAACTCTGCAAGCCAGTAGGGAGTGGCAGGACATATATAAAGTGATGAAGGGGAAAAACCTACAACATAGATTACTCTACCCAGCAAGGATCTCATTCAGATTTGATGGACAAATCAAAACCTTTACAGACAAGCAAAAGCTAAGAGAAATCAGCACCACCAAACCAGCTTTACAACAAATGCTAAAGGAACTTCTCTAGGCAGGAAACACGAGAGAAGAAAAACACCTACAATAACAAACCCAAAACAATTTAGAAAATGGTAATAGGACCATACATATTGATAACTACCTTAAATGTAAATGGATTAAATGCTCCAACCAAAAGACACAGACTGGCTGAATGGATACAAAAACAAGACACGAATATATGCTGTCTACAAGAGACCCACTTCAGACCTAGGGACACATATAGAGTGAAAGTGAGGGGGGGAAAAAGATATTCCATGCAAATGGAAATCAAAAGAAATCTGGAGTAGCAATTCTCATATCAGACAAAATAGACTTTAAAATCAAGACTATTACAAGAGACAAAGAAGGACACTACATAACGATGAAGGGATCAATCCAAGAAGAAGATATAACAATAGTAAATATTTATGCACCCAACATAGGAGCACCTCAATACATAAGGCAAATACTAACAGACATAAAAGGAGAACTCGACAGTAACACAATCATAGTAGGGGAATTTAACACCCCACTTTCAACAATGGACAGATCATCCAAAATGAAAACAAATAAGGAAACACAAGCTTTAAATGATACATTAAACAAGATGGACTTAATTGATGTTTATAGGACATTCCATCCAAAAACAACAGAATACACATTTTTCTCAAGTGCTCATGGAACATTCTCCAGGATAGATCATATCTTGGGTCACAAATCAAGCCTTGGTAAATTTAAGAAAATTGAAATCGTATCAAGTATCTTTTCCGACCACAACGCTATGAGACTAGATATCAACTACAGGAAAAGATCTGTAAAAAATACAAATACATGGAAGCTAAACAATACACTACTTAATAACCAAGAGATCACTGAAGAAATCAAAGAGGAAATCAAAAAATACCTAGAAACAAATGACAATGAAAACACAAGACCCAAAACCTATGCGATGCCACAAAAGCAGTTCTAAGAGGGAAGTTTAGAGCAATACAATCCTACCTTAAGAAACAGGAAACATCTTAAATAAACAACCTAATCTTACACCTAAAGCAATTAGAGAAAGAAGAACAAAAAAAACCCAAAGATAGCAGAAGGAAAGAAATCATATAGATCAGATCAGAAATAAATGAAAAAGAAATGAAGGAAATGATAGCAAAGATCAATAAAACTAAAAGCTGATTCTTTGAGAAGATAAACAAAATTGATAAACCATTAGCCAGTCTCATCCAGAAAAAAAGGGAGAAGGTTCAAATCAATAGAATTAGAAATGAAAAAGGAGAAGTAACAACTGAGACTGCAGAAATACAAAGTGTCATGAGAGATTACTACAAGCAACTATATGCCAATAAAATGGAAAATCTGGAAGAAATAGACAAGTTCTTAGAAATGCACAACCTTTCAAGACTGAACCAGGAAGAAAGAAAAAATATGAACAGACCAATCACAAGCACTGAAAGTGAAACTGTGATTAAAAATCTTTCAACAGACAAGAAAGAGATCAGGACCAGATGGCTTCACAGGCAAATTCTATCAAACATTTAGAGAAGAGCTAACATCTATCCTTATGAAACTCTTCCAAAATATAGCAGAGGGAGGAACACTCCCAAACTCATTCTATGAGGCCACCATCACCCTGATACCAAAA
This sequence comes from Grampus griseus, assembly GCF_964374135.1. Lineage (NCBI taxonomy): Eukaryota > Metazoa > Chordata > Mammalia > Artiodactyla > Delphinidae > Grampus > Grampus griseus. Next base: position 108,642,024 of record NC_139019.1, read on the forward strand.
CCAGACAAAGATGTCACAAAGAAAGAAAACTATAGGCCAATATCACTGATGAACATAGATGCAAAAATCCTCAACAAAATACTAGCAAACAGAATCCAACAGCACATTAAAAGGATCATACACCATGATCAAGTGGGGTTTATCCCACGAATGCAAGGATTCTTCAATATACACAAATCAATCAATGTGATACAACATATTAACAAATTGAAGGAGAAAAACCATATGATCATCTCAATAGATGCAGAGAAAGCTTTCGACAAACTTCAATACCCATTTATGATAAAAACCCTCCAGAAACTAGGCATAGAGGGAACTTACCTCAACATAATAAAGGCCATATATGACAAACCCACAGCCAATGTCGTCCTCAATGGTGAATAACTGAAACCATTTCCACTAAGATCAGGCACAAGACAAGGTTGCCCACTCTCACCACTCTTATTCAACATAGTTTTGGAAGTTTTAGCCACAGCAATCAGAGAAGAAAAAGAAATAAAAGGAATCCAAATCGGAAAAGAAGAAGTAAAGCTGTCACTGTTTGCAGATGAGAATCCTAAAGATGCTACCAGAAAACTACTAGAGCTAATCAATGAACTTCGTAAAGTAGCAGAATACAAAATTAAATGCACAGAAATCTCTGGCATTCCTATACACTAGTGACGAAAAATCTGAAAGAGAAATTAAGGAAATACTCCCATTTACCATTGCAACAAAAAGAATCAAATACCTAGGAATAAACCTACCTAAGGAGACAAAAGACCTGTATGCAGAAAATTATAAGACACTGATGGAAGAAATTAAAGATGATACAGACAGATGGAGAGATATACCATTTTCTTGGATTGGAAGAATCAACATTGTGAAAATGACTATACTACCCAAAGCAATCTACAGATTCAGTGCAATCCCTATCAAACTACCAATGGCATTTTTCACAGAACTAGAACAAAAAATGGCACAATTTGTATGGAAACACAAAAGAGTCCAAATAGCCAAAGCAATCTTGAGAAAGAAAAACAGGAGCTGGAGGAATCAGGCTCCCTGACTTCAGACTATACTACAAAGCTACAGTAATCAAGACAGTATGGTACTGGCACAAAAACAGAAATACAGATCAATGGTACAGGATAGAAAGTCCAGAGACAAACCCACGCACATATGGTCACCTTACCTTCTATAAAGAAGGCAAGAATATACAGTGGAGAAAACACAGCCTCTTCAATAAGTGGCGCTAGGAAAACTGGACAGCTACATGTAAAAGAATGAAATTAGAACACTTCCTAACACCATACACAAAAATAAACTCCAAATGGATTAAAGACCTAAATGTAAGGCCAGACACTATCAAACTCTTAGAGGAATACACAGGCAGAACACTCTATGACATAAATCACAGCAAGATCCTTTTTGACCCATCTCTTAGGTAAATGGAAATAAAACCAAAAATAAACAAATGGGACCTAATGAAACTTAAAAGCTTTTGCACAGAAAAGGAAACCATAAAGAAGATGAATAGACAACCCTCAGAATGGGAGAAAATATTTGCAAATGAAGCAACTGACAAAGGATTAATCTCTAAAATTTATGAGCAGCTCATGCAGCTCAATAACAAAAAAACAAACAACCCAATCCAAAAATGGGCAGAAGACCTATATAGACATTTCTCCAAAGAAGATACACAGATTGCCAACAAACACATAAAAGAATGCTCCACTTCATTTATCATTAGAGAAATGAAAATCAAAACTAAAATGAGATATCATCTCACACCGGTCAGAATGGCCATCACAAAAAATCTACAAACAATAAATGCTGGAGAGGGTGTGGAGAAAAGGGAACCCTCTTGCACTGTTGGTGGGAATGTAAATTGATACAGCCACTATGGAGAACTTATGGAGGTTCCTTAAAAAAACTAAAAATAGCACTACCATACAACCCAGCAATCCCACTACTGGGCATATACCCTGAGGAAACCATAATTCAAAAAGAGTCATGTACCACAATGGTCACTGCTGCTCTATTTACAATAGCCAGGACAGGGAAGCAACCTAAGTGTCCATCATCAGATAAATGGATAAAGAAGATGTGGCACATATATACAATGGAATATTACTCAGCCATAAAAAGTAACGAAATTGAGTTATTTGGAGTGAGGTGGATGGACCTAGAGTCTGCCATACAGAGTGAAGTCAGAAAGAGAAAAACAAATACTGTATGCTAACACATATATATGGAATCTAAAAAAAAAAAAAAAAGGTCATGAAGAACCTAGGGGAAAGATGGGAATAAAGATGCAGACCTACTAGAGAACGGACTTGAGGATACAGGGAAGGGGAAGGGGAAACTGGCAGAAAGTGAGAGAGTGGCATGGACATATATACACTACCAAATGTAAAACCGATAGCTAGTGGGAAGCAGCCGCATAGCACAGGGAGATCAGCTCGGTGCTTTGTGACCACCTAGAGGGAGGTGGGCGGGAGGGAGATGCAAGAGGGAAGAGATACGGGAATGTGTGTATATGTATGGCTGATTCACTTTGTTGTAGAGCAGAGGCTAGCACACCATTGTAAAGCAATTATACTCCAATAAAGGTGTTAAAAAAAAACCCACAAGGAGATACCATCTCACATCTATTATTTAAAAAAAAACACAGAAAGTTACAAGTGTTAGCAAGGATGTAGAGAAATTGGCACATTTGTAAATTGTGGTGCGAATGTAAAATAGTGCAACTGACATGGAAAACAGTATGGTGGCTCCTCAAAAATATACCCAGAAGAATTGAAAGCAGGGTCACAAAGAGATATTTTTACACCCATTTTCATAGCAGCATTATTCACAATAGCCAAAAGATGGAAGCAACCAAATGCCCATAGACAGAAGAATGGATAAACAAAATGTGGTATATTCACACAATGTAATATTATTTAGCCTTTAAAAAGGAAGTATATCCTGACACATGCTACAACATAGATAAACCTTGAAGACATTATGCTAAGTGAAATAAGTCAGTCACAAAAAAGACAAATACTGTATGATTCCATTTATATGAAGTACCTAGAACAATCAGATTCATAGAGACAGAGAGTACAATGGTGGTAACAAGGGACTGGGGAGGAAAGAATGGGGAGTTACTGTTTAATGTGTATGAAATTTCAGTTTGGCAAGATGAAAAATTTCTCAGTATTGTTGGTGGTGATGGTTGCACAACAATGTGAAAGTACTTGAACTGCACATTTAAAAATGGTTAAAATGGGGCTTCCCTGGTGGCACAGTGGTTGAGAGTCCGCCTGCCGATGCAGGGGACACGGGTTCGTGCCCCGGTCCAGGAAGATCCCACATGCCGCGGAGCGGCTGGGCCCGTGAGCCATGGCAGCTGAGCCTGCGCGTCTGGAGCCCATGCTCCGCAACGGGAGAGGTCACAACAGTGAGAGGCCCGTGTACCACAAAAAAAAAAATTAAAAAATGGTTAAAATGGTAAATTTTATGTTATATATATTTTGCCACAATAAAAAAATTTTTTTAAAGAAGACAGAAATCTTTCTTTCATGTATACCAGTATATAGAGTACTTCCAGTGAAAGTGTGTTTATGCAATAGAAATTACAGACATTATTGTCTATGTGCGATATTCCCCTAGTCTAAGAGAAACAGAATAATGGGAAGAACAGGGAGCCAGAAAATAGATACTACAAGTGTCAAATGCTAATAACACTTACCATTAAACTAGCTGTTTGTGAAGACGGAGTACTTGTTAACAGGCCTCTGCTTTTCTTATCAGAAGTACTGGAATGTGTGTTCTATCAGTATTTTGTGAAATAGGGAATTGAATAGCAGAAAGAAATAAAATACCTTAATACAGTACAAACAAAATTTTAATAGTATACTAGATCATATGTCATAGTAATAAAATTTTAATATGCTAATTAAATTTTAAAACACTAGACAAGAAACTAAAGAATTTTTTGGCTTGAGCTAGGTCAAACAACCTCCAAGAGAACTCTATGTGGTAAAAATGATATATCTGTTTGAATAGGTGTCATTACATGCTGCCAAGCCTGGAACCCAAATTCATAAAACCTGAACATCACAGGGAAGTTGTGTTAGGTTTCTTTTTTCTTTCTTTCGTCTTTTCTTTCTTGAACTCTTTCTTTCTGGCTTAAAATCTCTTAAACTAGTTGTTCAAGACATAATCTGGAATATTTATTAGGAAGATTTTATCAAAAAATTATAAGTAAATTTACCTAGTACACTAAATTTGTTAGTTCTCTAATTTATTACCTATATGATCTTTTAATCTGTTCATCTGAACAATAGGGATTATTCTACCCTAGGAATTGCCATGCAAAGGTTACAAATAATACATGCTGTTCCACTGCAAGGAGTGCAGTTAGCTGATACTGCCCAGCTGCAACACCTTTAGAATCTGCTTCAGCTTTCAGGTTGAGGCCATCATCTAGGGCAAGCCTCAGCCAACATCTAAGCATAGCAGCCCAACATAATATTCCTATAATGGACAATCTTTGCTCCAGACCTCCCCACTGGGAGAGTCTTTGTCAGATCTGCATTGAAGACTGAGGCTATTCCAGCCCAATCTTCCTTCCTCCCTGCTTTCCTTTCTCAGGTATTACCCCCTCCAATATGCCATTTGAACGCTTTTTTTTTTTTTTTTTTTTTTGCATTATTAGGGCCCCTCACTGTTGTGGCCTCTCCCGTTGTGGAGCACAGGCTCCGGACGCGCAGGCTCAGTGGCCATGGCTCATGGGCCTAGCCGCTCCGCGGCATGTGGGATCTTCCCGGACCAGGGCACGAACCCGTGTCCCCTGCATCGTTAGGCGAACTCTCAACCACTGTGCCACCAGGGAAGCCCTGAACTCTTAATTCTGCTGGAATAATCTCTTCCCAGTGGTCTCAAGTGACACAATTGTCAACAGTCAATCCATTTAAAAAACATCTGCCTGGGGCTTCCCTAGTGGCGCAGTGGTTGAGAGTCCGCCTGCCGATGCAGGGGACATTGGTTCGTGCCCCGGTCCAGGAAGATCCCACATGCCGTGGAGCGGCTGGCCCCATGAGCCATGGCCGCTGAGCCTGCGCGTCCGGAGCCTGTGCTCTGCAACGGGAGAGGCCGCAACAGTGAGAGGCCCGCGTACCGCAAAAAAAAAAAAAAAATCTGCCTGTATATAGCTGTAAGTACATAGATTCTCCGCATTTTTTCCTAGATTTGCTAAGACATTAATGCATACCTAAATTTTCCTAATAAGTACATTTTCTTTTTATAGTCTTTTCAAGAATTAGTTAATAAAAGGCCAGTGCTTACCAACGCAGGTTTGAGGGGCTGAGGCAGCAGAACTTTAGCAACTGATCTACCTGCACTGCTTTCTACAACAGACCTCTGGTGAGATGATGGAACCTTGATATTTAGGTGATGAGAGCTTAATGTTGTTTGAGAACTTGTATCTCTAGGTTCAGGATCTTTTTCAGGCTGAAAGAAATTCAGAATCATAAAACACATTTTACAATGCTATAACAACATTTGTATCATCTCTCAGATGTCCTATTTTTATTGTTTTATATATATTTGTGTTATAATTGTTATAATTAAAATGGGATCTATATTTCTATCTATAATTCCCTCAACTTGAAAGAAAGTTTTAAACTTAAAAAGTTTTTTTAAAAAAGTAAGGTTTTTAATATATTTAAGGAAAAAAAATTTGTTGAAAGACAAAATACTCTGAAATATACTCAGCTCAAAAAATTGTCCTACCACATTTAAGGTAACATCTCCCAAATAGTGTTTTTGAAAAGAAAAATGACAATAAGATCTATTTATTTGTCACTATTTAAAACTAAATTTTAGAGAAAACATTAAATATATTTATATAAATATCTTTATTATGCAATAATCTTCATTTAAAAAACAAAAAGTCCTTTCTAAGACATCAGGAAGCTGCAACTACAAGAAAGTGTATTGCGGGCTTCCCTGGTGGCGCAGTGGTTGAGAGTCCACCTGCCGATGCAGGGGACACGGGTTCGTGCCCCGGTCCGGGAAGATCCCACATGGCCGTGGAGCGGCTGGGCCCGTGAGCCATGGCCGATGAGCCTGTGCGTCCGGAGCCTGTGCTCTGCAACGGGAGAGGCCACAACAGTGAGAGGCCCGCGTACCGCCAAAAAACAAAAACAAAAACAAACAAAGAAACAAAAAAAGAAAGTGTATTGCTTTACCAACTAGTCCCTGCACTGAAAACTGTTCAGTGACTGCTTGTCCTAAGTTATGTGACTTGTCTTATGCTTTCAAGATGTGTTTATAATAATATTCAGGGACTTCCCTGGTGGTTAAGAATCCACCTGCCAATGCAGGGGACATGGGTTCGAGCCCTGGTCCGGGAAGATCCCACATGCCGTGGAGCAGCTAAGCCCATGCGCTACAACTACGGAGCCTGCGCTCTAGAGCCCACGAGCCACAACTACTGAGTCCGTGTGCCACAACTACTGAAGCCCACATGCCTAGAGCCCATGCTACGCAACAAAGACAAGCCACCGCAATGAGAAGCCCGTGCACTGCAATGAAGAGTAGCCCCTGCTTGCTGCAACTAGAGAAAGCCCGTGAGTGGCAACGAAGACCCAACACAGCCAAAAATAAATGAATTAAAATAAATAAATAAAGTAGAATAATATTCAAAGTTTAAATATATTCAACATAACTGAGGAGAATGCAATTTGAGAATGACAAGATTTTGAGTTGAGGGTAAGGGGATAAAGAGGATGATAAAGAAAGAGGAGGGGAGGGAAGTAGAAGAGGTATAAGGTATTGATATAGTCCAAGCAAAGGAAAGAACAAAGGTATGGAGCAAAGAGTGAGGTACTTACTGTCAACTATTAACTCCTTTCTTTCACTGAAAATTTCACACCTTGCATACAGCCTTTTCTCTCACTCCTGTCATCATTCTCAGCAATTTCATCATCCAAGGGAATAACCCAGCCAACCAACTGGTCTCTAAGTTGCTTGATCTCTGCATTTCCAATAACCTTTTCCCCTCATGGCATTTCATTCACTCTATGATCAAACTTAGCCCTTGCCATCAATAGAAACTACAGAATCAATCAATTCAAATAGCTTCCTATATTTGTCCAACCCCTGCACAATTATCTTGAGGAAATAAACTTCCCTGTCATTGAAATCTCCAATTTACTGATCCTACAATGTTATCTCATCCATGATCTTTCTCCTGTCTTATTCCTTCCTTATCTACCACCAACCATCATTATAACTACTTTCTTATCGCTTTCTCCTCCTATCACAGATGCCTGACAAATCCCCAGCCTGATGAACCCTAACATCAATATCCGCTGTACCACCAGTGCAATTAAGTGTTGGAGAAAATTATACAATGTGGCATACCAACAGCACTACAAACTCAAAAGGAGTAGCCACAGATTGGCACCTCTTCTACACTTCTCTAGCTTCTCATGACTATTTCAAAATCACCCAATTTTCCTTAAACCTCTAGCCTCCTTCCTTCTACCATCTGCAACTGACATCTTTGGCTCACCCTTCCCTGCAACAATAAAAGACATCAAACAGCATCCAACTACTCACTCGAGACTCAAATTTTGGGGGCCCAGTGCAAAATAAAATTGTGGGGCCCCAATATTTAAAAGCTATTTAAAATGTCAAGATGGTGAAAACAGAGCATTAAATGAAGCATGGGGTCCTTCTAAGCACAATACCCGCCCTGCTACCACTACATCTACAAGTATATCACAAGAGAAATCTCCCTCCTCTTTTAAATGCCAGTTCCTCCACTGGTATTCTGGATCTCATCCTTCCTCATCTTTTCAAGGACTTCTCTCCTCCATATAATAGTATAGGGAAGCTTTTTGTTTTTATTTTTTAAAATAGCTTTATTGAGATATAAATCACCATAAAATTCACCCATTTAAGAGTAAAATTCAATGGTTTTTAATACATTCACAGGGCTGTGCAATCATCACCACAGCCTATTTTAGAACATTTTTGTTCCCACTAAAAGAAACCCCATAACCATTAGCAGTCTATCTCCATTCCATCCCCATCAGCCCTAAGTAACTACTAATCTATGGCTGTCTTTATATATTTGCCTATCCTGGACACTTCTTATAAATGAGGTCATATAATATGTGGCCTTTTGTGACTGGCTTATTTCACAGTGCATAGTTTTTTCAAGGTTCATCCAAGTTGTAGCATGTATCAGTGTTTCACTGGTTTTTATTGCCAAATAATATTCTATTGTATGGATATACCACATTTTATTTACCCATTCATCAGGAGATGGACACTGGTGTTGTTTCCACTTTTTGCCTGTTGTGAATAAATGCTGTCAAGAACATTCATGTATAAGTTTTTGTAAGGATGTATGCTTTTATTTCTCCTGGGTATAAACCTAAGAGTAGAATTGCTGAGTCCTACGGTAACTCCACGTTTAAAATTTTGAAGAACTGCCAAATTGTTTTACGAATCAGCTGTACTATTTTACATTCACCCCACAATGTCTGAAGGTTCTCATTTCTCCACATCATCACCAACATTTATTATTGTCTGTCTTGTTTTTCTTTTTTTGGCCGTGCTGTGCAGCTTGCAGAATTGTGGTTCCCCGACCAGGGAATGAACCCAGGCCACAGCAGTGAAAGTGCCGAGTCCTAACCACTGGACCACCATGGAATTCCGTTATCTGTCTTTTTGATTATAGTCATCCTAGTGGATATGAAGTCATACCTCATTGTGGTTTTGATTTGCATTTCCCTAATGCCTAAGGATATTGAGCATCTTTTCATGTACTTATTGGCCATCTGTATATCTTCTTCAAAATAATATAAGGAAGTTCTCCTAGACCAGCATCCCAGAAATGGTAAAGCTATAGTCAGGAAGAGAAACTTAGGAACACAGCTTTTGAGAAGGGGCAGAACATGCAAGAGCATAAGAAATGGCATTTAATGTAACATGTGACACACAAATTATAAGATGCTTGATTTGTATAGAAAGGTGTGCGTGTGTGTGGTTGTGTGTGTGTGTGTGTGTGTGTGTGTGTGTGTGTGTGTGAGAGAGAGAGAGAGAGAGAGAGAGAGAGAGAGAGAGATAATGGAGTATGAAACTGAGACAGCATGCATGGAAACAGGAAAGGGAAATGTAACCAGGAGGAAGCAAAGAAGCATGGAAAAGAAAACATAGAAGTATGTGGAAGATTTTTCATTGCTTTAGGTTAAAAAAGTGAAATTCAGGTCAACTTCAACTAGATCTCTATGTCACAGGGAGCTCCAGTTGCCTACTGAGTTACATTCACTATTCCCTCTTCTTTCCTTCTATTATTCCCATTAGCCCTAAAAAATGGTCCCACATATCCCATCTTTAAAACAAAACAGAATAAATTTCCTCTGACCCTGCCTCTCCCTCTAGTTACTGTTCTTTTCCACTATTTCCCATCAGAATTAATCTCTATAGATAATCATTACTTCCTTACTTTATTTTTTTCTTTTTTTCCCACCTTTATTGAGGAATAATTGACAAATATAATAATATATATATTTAAAGCACACAAGTGATAATTTGATATACATATACATTGTGGAATGATTACCAAGATCAAGGTAATTAACATATCCATCACCTCACATAGTTAACATTAGTGGAGTGTGCATTGTGAGAAAGCTTAAAATATATTTTCAGCAACTTTTAAAATATACAATACCATATTATTAACTATTGTCACCATGCTAATGTCAGACCCTCAGAACTTATTTTTCTTACAACTGAAAGTCTGTAGTTTAACCTACATCTCACCATTTCCTCATACCCCAGACCCTGGCAACCACTGTTCTATTCTCTGTAATGAAATTGGCTTTTTCCCCCCACATATAAGCAATACCATACAGTATTTATCTTTCTCTGGTTTATTTCACTTAGCATAATGCCCTACGGGTTCATACAGATTGTCGCAAATGGAAAGATTTCCTTCTTTTTATGGCTGAATAATATGCCATTTTCTACATCTATATCACATTTTCTTTATCCATTCATCCAGTGAAGGACATTTAGGTTGTTTCCATATCTCGTTATTGTGAATAATGCTGCAATGAACATGGGAGTGCAGATAACTCCTCAAGATACTTATTTCACTTCGTTTGGATACATACCTGGGAGTGAGATTGCTGGATTACATGGTAGTTCTATTTTTAATTTTTGGAGGAACTGCTATATGGTTGTCCATAATGGTTATACCAATTTACATTCCCGCCAACAGTGTATAAATGTTCCCTTTTCTCCACATCGTTGCCAACATTTGTTAGCTTTGGCTTTTTGATAATAGCCATCCTAACAGGTTCAAGGTGATATCTCAATGTAGTTTTGATTTGCATTTCCCTTATGATTAGTGATATTGAGCACATTTTCATGTACCTATTGACCACCTGTATATGCTCTTTGGGAAACTGTCTATTCAGGTACTTTGTCCATTTAAAAATTGAATTATTTGCTTTTTGCTCTTGAGTTATATAGGTTCTTTATATATTTTGGATATTAATCCCTTAGAAGATATGCGATTTGCAAATATTTTCACTCGTTCTGTAGGTTACCTTTTAAATTTACTAACTGTTCCTTTTCTATGCAGAAGTTCTTTAGTTTGATGTAGTCCCACTTGTTTATTTTAGCTTTTGTTGTGTGTTCTGGTACCTTATCAAAGAAATCATTGCCAAGACCCACGTCAAGCTTTTTCCCTATGTTTTCTTCTTTGAGTTTTTAGGGTTTCAGGTCTTATATGTAAGTCTTGAATCCATTTCGAGTTAATTTCTGTGACTAATGTAAGATGGGGTTCCAATTTCATTCCTTTGCATGTGGATATCCAGTTTCCCTATTACCATTTATTGAAGAGACTATCCTTTCCCCATTTTATGTTCTTGGCACCCTTGTCAAAAATCAATTGGCTAGGGCTTCCCTGGTGGCGCAGTGGTTGAGCGTCCACCTGCCGATGCAGGGGACACGGGTTCATGCCCCGGTCCGGGAGGATGCCACATGCTGCGGAGCGGCTGGGCTCATGGGCCAGGGCCGCTGAGCCTGTGCGTCCAGAGCCTGTGCTCCGCGACGGGAGAAGCCACAGCAGTGATAGGCCCGCATACCGCAAAAAAAAAAAAAAAAAAAAAAAATCAATTGGCTATACGTGCGTAGGTTTATGTGTGTGCTCTCTACTGGTCTATGTGCCTCTTTTTGTGCCAGTACCATACTGTTTTCATTTCTATAGTTTTGTAATATAAATTGAAAACAAGAAATGTGATGTCTCCAGCTTTTTTCTTTCTCAAGATTGCTTTAGGTATTTCGGTTCTATTGTGGTTTGATATAAATTTTAGAATAGTTTTTCTATTTCTGTGAAAAATGTCATTGGAATTTTGATAGGGATTGCACCGAATCTGTTGATCACTTTGGATAGTATGGACATTTTCACAACACTAATTCTTCCAATCCAAGAATACGGGATATTTTTCCATTTATTTCTGTCTTCTTCAATTACTTTCATCAATGTCTTACAGTTTTCAGTGTACAGGTCTTTTACTTGCTTGGTTAAATTTATCTCTAAGTATTTTATTGTTTTTGATGCTACTGTAAATGGGATTTTAAAAGGAAAAACCTGTTTTACCTCTTATGAGTCTTTCTCCTGTGAGTCTACTTTACTACTCACACAAAACCCGCACGGTCTGGTCACCAAATGTGTGTGGGGGTTTCTCCAGAACAAGCAATTTTCTACAATGCCAGCTAGGCAGCCTACAGTTCAACTCAGTACTAACACTATCTTCCTGGGGATAGTGTCAAATCCCACAGGTTAAGGGCTCAGTCTCACAAGACTGTTCCCATCCTACTTCAGATGACAATTGTGAGTAGTAGGTTACCCACAACTTCTGTCTGATTTGGATACAAATCAGAGGTTCCCATCACCCCCACCTCAGATTTGATTAATTTGCTAGGGCAGCTTACAGAACTGAGGGAAACACTTACTTACATTTACCAATTTATTAAAGGATATATACGAACAGCCAGATAAAAAAACACATAAGGTGAGGTCTGGGAGAGTTCCAAGTGCAGGAGCTTCTGTGCTCAACCTGGCAGCTCTCCGTACCCTCTACTATTGGGACTTTTATGGAGGTTTCCTCACATAGTCATGATCAATTATTAACTTCATTTCCAGCCCCTCACCACTCTCTGGAGAAGGGGAGGCTGTGGGCTGAAAATTCCAAGCTTCTAATCATGGCTTCATCTTTCTGGTGACCAGTCCCTATACCAGAGCCATCCAGAAGCCCATCCAGAGTTGCTTCATTAAAACAAAATATCCACTAGTACTCTTATCACTTAGGAGTTTACAAGGTTGTAGGAGTCCTGTGTCAGGGATGAGGTCAAAGACCACATACTAAAACAAAGAGATGCTCCTAGCATTCTTACACTTAGGAAATTATAAGGGTTTAGGAGTTCTGTGCCAGAAACTGGGGGCAGAGACCAGTATATATATTTTTTCTATTATCTCACAGGATTGCCCTCTAATTTCTCTTTCAGATAGTTTTTTGTTAGTGTATAGAAATGAAACCGATTTTTGTATGTTGATTTTGTATCCTACAATTTTATTGAATTTGTTTATTAGTTCTAAAGGTTTTTGGTGGAGTCTTTATGGTTTTCAATATAGGATCAAGTCATCTGTAAACAGAGATAATTTCACTTCTTCCTTTCTTAATTGGATGCCTTTTATTTCTTTTTCTTGCCTAATTGCTCTGGCTAGGACTTCCAATACTATGTTGAATAGTATAGTAGAAGTGGCAAGAGTGGGCATCCTTTTCTTATTCTTGATCTTAGAGGAAGGGCTTTGAACTTTTCACCACTGACTATGATGTTAGCTATGCACTTGTCATATATGGCCTTTATTATGATGAGGTACATTCCTTCTATACCTAATTTAATGAGAGTTTTCATCATGAAACGATGTTGAATTTTGTCAAATGCTTTTTCAACATCTATTGAAATGATCATATGGTTTTTACCCTTCATTCTGTTAATGTGGTGTATCACATGAATTTATTTCCCTATGTTGAACCATCCTTGAGTCCCAGGGATAAATCTCACTTGATAATGGTATATGGTCCTTTTAATGTGTCCTTAAATTTGGTTTGATGGCATTTTGGTGAGGATTTTTACATCTATGTTCAGTGGGGATAGTGGCCTGTAATTTTCTTTCAATGCCCTGATCTGAATTTAGTAACCGTGGTAATGCTGGCCTCAGAAATGAGTTTGGAAGTGTTCCTCTTCAACTTTTTGGAAGAGTTTGAGAAAGACTCATATTAATTCTTTAAAGGTTTGGTAGAATGCACCAGTGAAGCTAGCTGGTTCCTTTTTTTGCTGGGAAATTTTTAATTACTGATTTAATCTCCTTGGTCATTATTGGTCTGTTCAGATTCCCTATTACTTTGTGATTCAGTCTTGGTAAGTTGTACATTTCTAGGAATTTATCCATATCTTCTAAGTTATCAAATTTGTTGATATATAATTATCCATAGAAGTCTGTTATGACTCTCTGCATTTCTGTGTTATCAGTTGTAATGCCTCCTCTTTCATTTATAATTTATTAATTTGAGTCATCTCTTTTTTTCTTAGTCTAGATAGAAGTTTCTCAATTGTTCATCTTTTAATGAAACCAACTCTTAGTTTAGTTAATCATTTTTATTGTCTCTCTAGTTTCTAGATCATTTCTTTCTGCTCTAATATTTTAATTTTCTTCCTTCTGCTAACTTTGGACTTAGTTTGTTCTTCTTTTTCTAGTTCCCTGAAGTATAAGATTAGGCTGTTACTTGAGGTCTTAATTTTTTCTTAATGTAGGTGTTTAACGCTATAAACTTCTCTTGTAAGGCTGCTTTTGATGTATCCCATAAGTTTTGGTATGTTGTGTTTCCATTTTCATTTGTCTCAAGATTTTTTTTTTTTTTTTTGCCGTACGCGGGCCTCTCACTGTTGTGGACTCTCCTGTTAACGGAGCACAGGCTCCGGACACGCAGGCTCAGCGGCCATGGCTCATGGGCCTAGCCGTGCCGCAACACGTGGGATCTTCCTGGACCGGGGCACGAACCCGTGTCCCCTGCGTTGGCAGGCGGATTCTCAACCACTGCGCCACCAGGGAAGCCCTCAAGATATATTTTTTAAATTAATTAATTTATTTTTGTTGTGTTGGGTCTTCGTTTCGATGCGAGGGCTTTCTCTAGTTGTGGCAAGCGGGGGCCACTCTTCATCACGGTGCGTGGGCCTCTCACTATCGCAGCCTCTCTTGTTGTGGAGCACAAGCTCCAGACGTGCAGGCTCAGTAGTTGTGGCTCATGGGCCTAGCTGCTCCGCGGCATGTGGGATCCTCCCAGACCAGGGCTCGAACCTGTGTCCCCTGCACCAGCAGGCAGACTCTCAACCACTGCACCACCAGGGAAGCCCCCCCCCCAAGATATTTTTAATAGCTCTTTTGATTTATTCTTTGACTCATCGGTTTTTCATAAGTATGTTGTTTAATTTCCAAATATTTGAGTTTTCCAGCTTTGCTCTTATTGTTGGTTTTTAGTTTTATACCATTGCAGTCAGAAAATATACTTGATATAATTTCAATCTTATTAAATTTGTTAAAGACTTGTTTTGTGACCTAACGTATCATCTATTCTGGAACATGTTTCCTGTGCATTTGAGAAGAATGTGGATTCTACCGTTGTTGGGTGGAATGTTCTGTATATGTCTGTTAGGTGCATTTAGTCTGAAGTGTAGTTCAAGTCCATTATTTCCTCACTGATTTTCAGTCTGGATAATTTATCCATTTTTGAAAGTCAGGTATTGAAGTCCCTTACTCTTATTGCACTGCTGCCTATTTCTGCTTTTAGATCCGTTAATAATTGTTTAATATACTTCAGTGCTTCAAAATTCAGTAAGTATATACTTACAATTGTTATATCCTCTTGATGAACTGACCCCTTTATCACTATATAATGGCATTCTTTGTCTCTTATTACAGCTTTTGACTTAAAAATCTATTTTGTCTCATATAAGTATAGCTACCCTTGTTCTATTTGGGTTTCTATTTGTATGGAATAACTTTGTCCATCCCTTCACTTTCAGCCTTAGTGTCCTTAAAGCTTAAGTGGGTCTCTAGTAGACAGCATATAGTTATTTTGTTTTCATTTAGCTGCTCTATATCTTTTAAATGAAGAATTTAAAACATTTACATTTAGAATAATTACTGAGAGGTGCAGACTTATTGATAGTAAGGACTATCACCATTTTGTTAATTGCTTTCTGATTATTTTATAGTTCCTTTGTTCCTTTCTTCCTCTATTGCTGTCTTTCTTTGTGAATTGATGTTTTTTTTTTTTCTAGTGGTATGCTTTGATTCTTTTCTCTTTATCATTGTGTATCTCTCACAGAGTTTTGCTTTTTGATTACCTAAGGCATTCATAATACATCTTATAATAGTCTACTTTAAGCTGAAAACAAATTAACTTCAATTGCATTAAAAAGTTTTACACATTTACTTTCCCCTCCACACACACATTTTATATTGTTTATGTCCCAATTTGCTTCTTTATATATTTTATACTTTCTCAATTTCTATAACTCTTTAACCTATTCCAATCTAGTTTCCTTACTAGTCCACTAAAATTATTATTGCCAAAGTCATCAATTTCCTTCTTGATCCTAAATGCAATTGACTTTTAAAAAATAACAAACTTCATATTTTACAGCAGTTTGAGGTTCACAGCAAAACTCAGCTGAATGTACAGAGTTCCCATATACCCCTTTGTCCCCAATCATGCACAACCTCCCCTACTATTGACACACTACACCACAGTGGTACATTTGTTAAGATAGATAAACCTATACTGACATGTTATTTTCCTTCTTCCTGAAGAACTTTAAATAGTTCTTACAAGGCAAGCCTACTGGCAACAAATTCCCTCAAATTTTGTTTGTCTGAGAAAGTATGTATTTTTCCTCCACTTTTGAAGGATAACTTCACAGGGTACTGAATTCTAGTTGGTGGTTGTTTTCTCTCAATACTTTAAATATTTCACTTCACTCTCTTCTTGCTTGAATGGTTTCTGAGGAGAGGTCTGTAAATCCTATCTTTGCTCTTCTATAGGTAAGGTGTTTTTCCTTCTGGCTTCTTCCAAGATATTTTCTTTGCTTGATTTTCTGATGTTCAAATCTGATATTTCTATATGTAGTTTTGGGGGCATTTATCCTGCTTTGTATTGTCTCAATTTCCTGGATCTGTGGTTTAATGTCTGACATTTTAATTTTGGAAAATTTTTAGTCATTATTGTTTCAAATGTTGCTTCTGTTCCTTTCTCTGTTTCTTTCCATCTGGAATTCTAATTATGTATATGTCACACCTTTTGTAGTTGTCCCACAGTTCTTTTTTTTTTTTTTTTTAGTCCTTTTTTCTCTTTGCTTTTCAGTTTGGGAAGTTTCTATTGTCATGTCCTCAGACTCAGATATTCTTCCCTTAGCTGTGTCTATTCTACTACTGAGTCCATCAAAGGCATTCTTCATTCCTGCTATAGTGTTTTTGATCTCTAGCACTCCTTTGATTATTTCTTAGAATTTCCATCTCTCTGCTTATATTGCATGTTGTCTACTTTTTCCTATAACTGCCTTAGCACATTAATCATAGTTATTTTACATTTCTGGTCTGATCATTCTAACACTACTGCCACATCTGTCTCTGGCTCTGATGCTTATTCAGCCTCTTTAAACAGTAATTTTTGCCCTTTAGTATGGCTTGTAATTTTTTGCTAAAATGTGGACATGATGTACTGGGTAATAGCAACTGTGGTGAATACGTCTTTAGTAATGCACTGATAAATTGTAGGGATGGAGAAGCATTCTACAGTTCTATGATTAGGTCTCAGTCTTTTATTGAGCCTGTGCCCCTGGACTGCAAACATCACCGGTTCTTCTCAGTTTTTTCCCCCTTGAGTTGAGACAGGATGGCTAGAAAGGACCATCATGTAGTAATCGGGTACTTCCATTCACCCATGTGGAAGGCTAGAGGGAGCTGGAATTGAATAATTTCCTTCCTCCACTTGGAAGTGGAGAGCTGGCTGGAATCAGGTACTTCCCCTCCCCAGGTAGGTTAGGCTCTGATAAAACCCCAGCAAGTTAGGCTATTGTAAAACACTTTCTGTTGAGGGCAGGCTTTGTTAAGAAGAACAGAATATTCTGATGTATTTCAAAATGGTTCCTTTTCCCTTTCCACTACCAGAAGCATGAGGGTATTCTTCTCTGATTTTCACTGTGAGGATCTGGTAGAGTTTCTGGAGGTAAAACTCACAAAAGTGTGGAGGTTTCTCTGATGACTGGGTCCCTCTTGAGTTTTTAACTTTCAGAGTTGTCCACACTGAGCCTTTAGCAATTAATCAATCACACTTTTGGGTTTCCCACCCCAGCACTGGTTCACAGGGAGGTTTCTGTTCATGTGTTTCTGCTCTGGTAAGTCATTATTCTATGTATCCACCTGTCTGTCTTTCCATATTTTGGTGTAGCAGTTGACCATGTGACCTTACTTACTTCTTCGAAAGATCTATAAAGAGATGCTTATTTTTCAGTTTGTTCAGGTTTCTACTTGTTGTTAGGACAGAGTAGTGACTTCTAAGTTCCTTTCATGTTGGACCAGAAACTGGAAGTCTTCCAATTTTTCAAAATTCTTTATAACACTGGACCTCCAAGCAGCACCCAGCATAGTTGGCCACTCTCCCTTTAAGGAGCAAAAGCTCTCCTCCTTTACCTTCTATGATACCATATGCTGTTTATTTTCCCTGTTCTCTCTGCCCACTTTTCCTTTTCCATGTGACTGTAGAGTTTTTCAAGAATTGATCCTGGACCCCCTTTTCTTCCTTACTCTCTAGATACTCTTTCCCAGGTGATTTCACCCATTACCATGAATTTTAAAATATCTATAATATTGTATACTCCTGTTCTGTTTTCCTGACCTGGAAACTTACAGCTAATGGCCCTTCCAACATTTTCATCTTTATGTGCCTTCAGATCTCCTGCCTTTCCTATCACATTATATAGCACCTTTATCCATCAAAGCTGCTTAAGACACAAACCTAGAAGCCTTTATTGACACCTCTCACTCTTTCATCCTCTATGTCCAATCCATAAACTCTATAGGTAAAATTATCTTCAATCCACGCATATTATTCCATCTCTCCTACAAAACATCCTAGTTAAAGCCACCACAATCTCCCACCAAAAACCTTTGCAACTTTCTATTAATGAATCTTCCTGCTGACACTCTTGCCCTCTTTCAATTTGCTCCCCAAAGTATATAGTGACCATACGGTACAGTGGAAAAAGTACAGGTTTTAGATTGAGAAAGACTTGTCACAAGCTCCTCAAGCATATTGGTTAATATCTAAACCTCATTTTTCTCAGCTATAAAATTGCTAAAAAATAAAACAAATGAAAAACTTACCTGATAGGAATGCTATAAAAAACATATAATGAAAAGGATAATAATACTTTACTCTGAGTAGCCACTCAGAGAGTAGCTCCTGTTATATACATAATCAAGTCTGAATTCCTCCCCAAAGACCTCTAGATTCCAGGCCTAATGTACTGATTTTCAGTTCCTTCGTATAGAACACTGTTCTGGCTACAAGGCAAATGTGTTATTTTCACTTTAAATTATTAATAGACATCCAATTTAAGGAAATTGGAAAATTTTAAAGTTTTAATCCTCTTTCATTAACTTTATATAGAGTATATATTCATGCAACAATAATGCAATCTAATTGCTAAGCTCCAAAAATATTTTCCATTATTGGCTTAAATAGCTGAAAAATAATTCCTATAAAAGTGTTGTTTAAAAGAAAATAGTATGTCCCATATTAATGAAATTTATGGTTTATAAGGTTATTCTGCTTCAATACTTGCTTTTTTCTTTGTTTTTTGAGGGGTTGAAGGGTAATTTTTCTCAGCAAGTAAAACTCCACAAGATGCATTATCTATAATAAAAATATACTTTAGTATTTTCATTATTTAACCTGTCATGAACTCTAAGTACAGAAAAGAGAACTCAAATTTGAGGAAAAAATGGATTTTAATGACTATGATTTTGTAATAGTTTTAGAAGAAAAACTTAATGTATGTTGAACAACCTGACTTGCTACAGAAAGGAGAAAGAATTCTTAAAAATACCTTTATCTCAAGAGCTCCAGGTTTCACAGAAGTAAATAAACTGTATATAAAAGATTTACCTTTCAATTAGTAGAGAAAGTTGCATGTGATTAGAATTCTTCATTAATTATCCTTCCATTTCTACTATCCTGTATTTTCACTCTCTCCCTTTCTACTCCAACTTTCCTACCAGCACTTAAAACATACTCAGGCCTCTTTCATCTTACCAAAAACTTTATCTGTACCCCAAAACCTTTCCTGCTACATAGATCCCAATAGCCTTTCAAATCACCTCCTTCTGCAGTCCACTATCCACACTGTATACCTAAAATACAAATCTAATATCATCTGCTTAACACTCTTTAAAGGCTTTCCACTGCCCTCAAGTTAAAACTTAAGCTTCTTAAATTGGCATACAAAATCCTATTTTTATAATCCCTGTATTGCTTACATATTTCCAGCCTCATTGCAGAGATTAAACATAGGATGCCCACTTAAATGTGAAGTTCAGATGAATCACAAATTCTTTTTAGTTTAAGTATTTTCTGTGTAATAGTACAGCCTAGGCAATGTTCATGACATAATTATATTAAAAATTATTTGCTTCTGAATTCTAATTTCACTGGGCATTGTGTATCTTTATTTGCTAAATCTGGTAAACTTTGAGGCTAATCATTCCTCTCATCTTCATCTCCCAATGTAGAGAGAAGCTGTAGGTTTGAGAGTTCTGTAAAAGATAAAATTAGTACTTAGAGACAGAAATGACAAACAGGAAGGTGTTGAGGATGATCCCATGTTTTGGTTTATTAAGCTACATTTGTTGAGACGGAGGACACTGGAGGAGGAAGACTAGGTTAGGTCTTGGTTGTAACAATTCTCAGTCATCAACCCTTGTTTTATTTGATCTCTTGGAATATTTTGTTACAGCTGTTTCTAAATGTTGAAGTGTTCCATTTACATTCTTTTACATGTCTCTTTTCTATTTCTTTTCTCTTCCTAAGTGACTCACCTACTCTAACGGCTTCAAAGCATCTATACCTGACTCTAAATATTTATCTGCAGCCCCAGTCTCTGCCCTGAACTCCGGACTCTGTGTCACAAACTGCTTTCACAACATCTCCAGCTGAAGGTTAAAAATCCTCTTAATGTTTTAATATTTTCTTAAGGTACTCCATAGGTACAGTAATGGGAACAAATCTTATATTTACATGTATTCGTCCATATAATTATCACCCAGATCAAGACATAAAATATTTCCAACACCCCAGAAATTTCCTATATGTTTTTTCCCAGTCAGCAACCCCTTTTTAAAGATTACCACTATTCTAACTTCTGTTAGCCAGAATAAGTCTTGCCTGTTCTTGAACTTTATATATATATATAAAATAAATGAGTATATACCTGTTTGTGTTTCCATTCTTTCATGTAACATTATGTACATGAGCTGACAGATCAAATTTAATATGCATAAACCAAAGACTCTTAATTATTCTCCTAACTTGCTCTGCCCTACGATGTTCCTATCTCAAGAAATGATACCACCATTCATCTAGTTGCTCAAACCAATAATTTAAGAGTCATTCTTGACTTTTCTCTCTTACCCAACAACCAACCTATTCAGGAAATCCTGGCCCATCTGCCTTTAAAATATATTCCAAATCAGACCACTGCTATCACTTTAGTCTCAAACACCATTATCTGACCATTGCAATAGTTTATTTCACAAGGTTTCCTTGCTTCCACTCTTACCCCTTAGTCTATTATCCACATAGTAGCCAGAGTGATAATTCTAAAATATGTACCTGATCATGTCATTCCTCTGCTCTAAGATGCACTTATCAACACATTTAGAAAAAAATCCCTACTCTTTGCGATGGCATATGAGACTACATTATACCACTTGCTCACCGACTACAATTTCAACCATTCATTTTTATTTCCTCATCTTTCTCCAGTCACACTAGCCTCTTTTCTCTTTTTCCAACATGCTAAACACATTCCCATCTCATGGTCTTTTCACTTGTGATGCCCTTATGCCTGGCATGCTCTGCCACCAGATTTTCACATGGCGCACTCTGTCACTTCATTCAAGCTCTGTGTGAATGTCACCTCCTCAGAGAGGCCTATCCTGATTAGCCTGTCTAAAACAGCATCCCTCGTCACACACTCTGTTTTTACCCTTCTTTATTTTCCCTCATTACTCTTATTTTTGATGTTGTGATATATGTATTTGTTTATCTGTTTTTATCTGTTTATTTTCTTTCTTTCTCCACTATAATATAAACTCTGTTAGGGCAAGAAATTTGTCATGTTCCCCAGCAACTAAAACAGTTTGTGTTACACTGTAGGTGCTTAATAAATATTCGTTGAATGAGTGGAATTAACGAATGATGAGATAAGGTGTCTCTGAAACATCCAAGCAGAGATGTCCAGAAGGCAGCTACATATAAGGGTCTTACCTCAGAGGAGAGTCCAGAATGGAAAATTTGGAAGCCCTACCTTCTATAGGACACTTATACGTATCAGGGAGTAGACTGAACAGAAATTAAAATCTAGGAATCAGCCTTTAAGAACTCCCACATTTAATAGCTAATAGCAGTAGATAAGATTGCAAAGAAGACTGAGCAGGAGATGTCTGAGAAGTAATTTCTTGTTTGTTTGTTTCTATTACTAGACTATGAACCCCTGAGGGCAGGAATATAGTCATTTCTTGGTTTCCTAACACTTAGTAAAGAGCCTAACAAACAACTGGAACAAACTTGGATTTGTTGAATTAAGGAATGTGTAAAAAATAACTCTAGAGTAAGATGTAATTTATTTAATTTGAAATTTTAAGTCAATCAACCACATAAAAGTAAGAATACACAAGCATACATAATTACAGAATCAATATTCTGCCTTACTACCAGGCTTTATAAATAATATTTTCCACAGCCAAAATCTGGCAAGAACTAGGTAAAATCATGATTGTTTTTGATACCCTTACCAACTTTCCCTTTCATATCTTTCTTCCTTTGTTCACAAGTTCCTTAATTGTGATCTGTAAAGCAAATCTTCCTTCTAATGCTCACCCTCCAAGGTAGTAGGTGCTACTCTTTCCAAGGATGTGTGCTTTTACAAGTTTAGTTTTTATCACTAGATTCATTTCCCTTAGAACAGAAACCATCTTAAGCATTTTTATACCCACATTTCCTAACATAATACCTGGCATTTTCTAAATGCTCATTAAGACAACCGCTTAAAGTGAAGACAACACCAAAAAAACTCTTTTTTTTCAGTTCATACAAACATTTATATCTATCAGGAGCAAAACAAGCAATTCTTTAAATTTATCCCCAAACAGATGCTATAAAACTTCTTGCAGAAAATAAAGAAAATAGAAATCTGAAATACAATAGATGTTAATAAGGTTGTAAAGGTCTTGCTATGTTTATTCTAATAGTAAACTAAATAATAGAGGGCCAAAAATGCAAGGCACTTTGTTGATTCTTTTATTTTTCAACCATCACACATAACTCCAATGCATCTGTTTACTGATTATCTTCCTCTCCTCCGAATGAAATTTACAAGGTCAGGGAAAATACATCACTCCCTATCGGTATATATAGTAATACCTAGTACAGAATACATACTCAGTAAACGTTTATTAAATGAATTAATGATGGGTGCTGTGGGGATAGTTAAGACCTAACCTCACATATCTTCATTTCTTAAATACAACCACACTAAAAAGCACTCAATTTCCTGGGCTACCAGTTTTCTTAACAAATACTGCAGCACCGTGACAAAAATGAATAGAGGGAGTCAGGGTCAAGATGGTGTACTAGGAGGAAACAAAATTCGCATCTCCTCACAACTAGGGCATCTAGCAGGCACCGGTGGGGGACCACGGACACCTAAGGGGATGGAGGAACCCCCAATGACTGGTGATCTCTCCTTCTGGCTTGTACCCCCACCCCACCCCACCCTTTTTTTTTTCTTTTTTCTGTTGTGGTTTTATTTTACCTTGTTGCAGATGTTTCAATTATAGTTTTATTTTTCCTAATATATTTTTCATCTTTCTAATTTTATTTTGTTTTTTTATTCTTTGATACTGTACTGCTCCTTTTTTTTTCTTCTTATTTTTTTTTTAACCACACCACGAAGCTTGTGGGATCTTGGTTCCCAATCTGGAGGTCAGGCTGAAGCTCCTGTGGTGGGAGTTCCAAGTCAAAACCACTGGACTAACAGAGAAGCTCAGATCCCAGGGAATATCAATCAGAGTGAGGT
Source organism: Grampus griseus (assembly GCF_964374135.1). NCBI lineage: Eukaryota > Metazoa > Chordata > Mammalia > Artiodactyla > Delphinidae > Grampus > Grampus griseus. The sequence continues at coordinate 108,665,505 of NC_139019.1, forward strand.
CTCCCGGAGAACCTCATCTCAACACCAAGACCCAGCTCTATCCAACTGCCTGCAAACTCCAGTTCTGGATGTCTCAGGCCAAACAACCAGTAAGACAGGAATACAGCACCACACATCAAAAAAAAAAAAAAAAAACAAAAATGAAGCAACAAAAAAATATGTTACAGACAAAGGAGCAAGGTAAAAACCTACAAGACCAAACAAATGAAGGCAAAATAGGCAACCTACCTGAAAAAGAATTCGAGTAATGATAGTAAAGATGATCCAAAATCTCAGACACAGAATGGAGAAAATACAAGAAACACTTAACAAGGCTCTAGAAGAACTAAAGAGCAAACAAATAGTGATGAAGAACACAATTAGTGAAATTAAAAATACTCTAGAAGGAATCAATAACAGAATAACTGAGGCAGAAGAACAGATAAGTGAGCTGGAAGATAATATGGTGGAAATAACTGCCAGGGAGCAGAATAAAGACAAGAGAATGAAAAGAATTGAGGACAGTCTCAGAGACCTCTGGGACAACATTAAACGCACCAACATTCGAATTATAGGGGTTCCAGAAGAAGAAGAGAAGAAGAAAGGGACTGAGAAAATATTTGAAGAGATTATACTTGAAAACTTCCCAACATGAGAAAGGAAATAGTTAATCAATTCCAGGAAGCGCAGAGAGTCCCATGCAGGATAAATCCAAGGAGAAACACACCAAGACACATATTAATCAAACTATCAAAAATTAAGTAGAAAGTAAAAATATTAAAAGCAGCAAGGAAAAAGGAACAAATAACATACAAGGGAATCCCCATAAGGTTAACAGCCGATTTTTCAGCAGAAACTCTGCAAGCCATAAGGGAGTGGCAGGACATATTTAAAGTGATGAAAAGGAAAAACATGCAACCAAGATTACTCTACCCAGCAAGGATCTCATTCAGATTTGACAGAGAAATTAAAACCTTTACAGATAAGCAAAAGTTAAGAGAATTCAGCACCACCAAACCAGCTTTACAATAAATGAAGGAACTTCTCTAGGTGGGAAACACAAGAGAAGGAAAAGACCTACAAAAACAAACCCAAAGCAATTAACAAAATGGTAATAGGAACATACATTTCGATAATTACCTTAAGTGCAAATGGATTAAATGCTCCAACCAAAAGACATAGATTGGCTGAATGAATACAAAAACAAGACCAGTATATATGCTGTCTACAAGAGACCCACTTCAGACCTAGGAACACATACAGACTGAAAGTGAGGGGAGGAAAAAGATGTTCCATGCAAATGGAAATTACAAGAAAGCAGGAGTAGCAATTCTCATATCAGACAGAATAGATCTTAAAATAAAGACTATTACAAGAGACAAAGGAGGACACAACATAATGATCAAGGGATCAATCCAAGAAGAAGATATAACAATAGTAAATATTTATGCACCCAACATAGGAGCACCTCAATACATAAGGCAAATGCTAACAGCCATAAAAGGGGAAATCGACAGTAACACAATCATAGTAGGGGACTTTAACACCCCACTTTCACCAATGGACAGATCATCCAAAATGAAAATAAATAAGGAAACACAAGCTTTAAATGATACATTAAACAAGATGGACTTAATTGATATTTATAGGACATTCCATCCAAAAACAACAGAATACACTTTCTTCTCAAGTGCTCATGGAACATTCTCCAGGATACATCATATCTTGGGTCACAAATCAAGCCTTGGTAAATTTAATAAAATTGAAATTGTATCAAGTATCTTTTCCGATCACAACACTATGAGACTACATATCTATTACAGGAAAAAACCTGTAAAAAATACAAACACACGGAGGCTAAACAATACAATACTAAATAAACAAGAGATCACTGAAGAAATCAAAGAGGAAATCAAAAAATACCTAGAAACAAATGACAATGAAAACAGGATGACCCAAAACCTATGGGATGCAGCAAAAGCAGTTCTAAGAGGGAAGTTTAGAGTAATACAATCCTACCTCAAGAAACAAGAAAAATCTCAAACAACCTAACCTTACACCTAAAGCAATTAGAGAAAGAAGAACCAAAAAACCCAAAGTTAGCAGAAGGAAAGAAATGATAAAGATCAGATCAGAAATAAATGAAAAATAAATGAAGGTAACAACAGCAAAGATCAATAAAACTAAAACCTGGTTCTTTAACAAGATAAACAAAATGGATAAAACATTAGCCAGACTCACTAAGAAAAAAAGGGAGAAGACTCAGATCAATAGAATTGGAAATGAAAAAGGAGAAGTAACAACTGAGACTGCAGAAATACAAAGGCTCATGAGAGATTACTACAAGCAACTATATGCCAATAAAATGGAAACCTGGAAGACATGGACAAATTCTTAGAAAAACACAACCTTCCGAGACTGAACCAGGAAGAAATAGAAAATATGAACAGACCAATCACAAGCACTGAAATTGAAACTGTGATTAAAAATCTTCCAACAAACAAAAGCCTAGGACCAGATGGCTTCACGGGCAAATTCTATCAAACATTTAGAGAAGACTTAACACCTATCCTGAAACTCTGCCAAAATATAGCAGAGGGAGGAACATTCCCAAACTCATTCTACGAGGCCACCATTACCCTGATACCAAAACCAGACAAAGGGGCTTCCCTGGTGGCACAGTGGTTGAGAGTCCGCCTGCCGATGCAGGGGACACGGGTTCGTGTCCCTGTCTGGGAAGATCCCACATGCTGCGGAGCGGCTGGGCCCGTGAGCCATGGCAGTTGAGCCTGCGCATCTGGAGCCTGTGCTCCGCAATGGGAGAGGCCACAACAGTGAGAGGCCCATGTACTGCAAAAAAAAAAAAAAAAAAAAAACAAAATACCAGACAAAGATGTCACAAAGAAACCACAGGCCAATATCACTGATGAACCTAGATGCAAAAATCCTCAAAAAAATACTAGCAAACAATCCAACAGCACATTAAAAGGATCATATACCATGATAAGTGGGGTTTATCCCAGGAATGCAAAGATTCTTCAAAATATGCAAATCAATCATTGTGATACAACATATTAACAAACAGAAGGATAAAAACCATATGATCATCTCAATAGATGCAGAAAAAGCTTTTGACAAAATTCAACATCAATTTATGATAAAATCTCTCCAGAAAGTAGGCATAGAGGGAACTTACCTCAACATAATAAAGCCCGTATAAGACAACCCCCCAGCCAACATCGTTCTCAATGGTGAAAAAATGAAACCATTTCCGCTAAGATCAGGAACAAGACAAGGTTGCCCACTCTCACCACTATTATTCAACATAGTTTTGGAAGTTTTAGTCACAGCAATCAGAGAAGAAAAAGAAATAAAAGGAATCCAAATTGGAAAAGAAGAAGTAAAACTGTCACTGTTTGCAGATAACACGATACTATACATAGAGAATCCTAAAGATGCTACCAGAAAAGTACTAGAGCTAATCAATCAATTTGGTAGAGTAGCAGGATACAAAATTAATGTACAGAAATCACTTGCATTCCTATACACTAATGATGAAAAATCTGATAAATTATTGAAACACTCTCATTTACCATTGCAACAAAAAGAATAAAATACCTAGGAATAAACCTACCTAAGGAGAAAAAAGACCTGTATGCAGAAAACTATAAGACACTGATGAAGGAAATTAAAGATGATACAAACAAATGGAGAGATATACCATATTATTGGATTGGAAGAATCAACATTGTGAAAATGACTATACTACCCAAAGCAATCTACAGATTCAGTGCAAGCCCTATCAAACTACCAATGTCATTTTTCACAGAACTAGAACAAAAAAATTGCACAATTTGTATGGAAACACAAAGGACCCCAAATAGCCAAAACAATCTTGAGAAAAAAAAACAGAGCTGGAGGCTTCAGGCTCCCAGACTTCAGATTATACTACAAAGCTACAGTAATCAAGATAGTATGGTACTGGCACAAAAACAGAAATATAGATCAATGGAACAGGACAGAAAGCCCAGAGATAAACCCACGCACATACGATCAGCTTATCTTTGATAAATGAGGCATGAGTATACAATGGAGAAAAGACAGCCTCTTCAATAAGTGGTGCTGGGAAAGCTGGACAGCTGCATGTAAAAGAATGAAATTAGAACACTTCCTAACACCATACACAAAAATAAACTCCAAATGGATTAAAGATGTAAAGATGTAAAATGTAAAATGTAAGGCCACTCTAAAACTCTTAGAGGAAAACATAGGCAGAACACTCTATGACATAAATCACAACAAGATCCTTTTTGACCCACCTCCTAGAGAAATGGAAATAAAAACAAAAATAAACAAAGCTGACCTAATGAAACTTCAAAGCTTTTGCACAGTAAAGGAAACCATAAACATGACTCAAAGGCAACCCTCAGATGGGAGAAAATATTTGCAAACAAAGCAAGTGACAAAGGATTAATCTCAAAATATACAACAGCTCATGTAGCTCAATATCAAAAAAACAAACAACCCAACCCCAAAATGGGCAGAAGACCGAAACAGACATTTCTCCAAAGCAGACATACAGATTGCCAACAAACATATGAAAAGATGCTCAACATCAGTAATCATTAGAGAAATGCAAAACAAAACTACAATGAGGTATCACCTCACACCAGTCAGAATGGCCATCAACAAAAAATCTACAAACAATAAATGCTGGAGAGGGTGTGGAGAAAAGGGAACCCTGTTGCACTGTTGGTGGGAATGTAAATTGATACAGCCACTATGGAGAACAGTATGGAGGTTCCTTAAAAAGCTAAAAATAGAACTACCATATGACCCAGCAATCCCACTACTGGGCATGGACCCTGAGAAAACCATAATTCAGACAGAGTCATGTACCACAATGTTCAGTGCAGCTGTATTTACAATAGCCAGGACATGGAAGCAACCTAAGTGTCCATCAATAGATGAATGGATAAAGAAGATGTGGCACATATATACAATGGAATATTACTCAGCCATAAAAAGAAATGAAATTCAGTTATTTGTAGTGAGGTGGATGGCCCTAGAGTCTGTCCTACACAGTGAAGTAAGTCAGAAAGAGAAAAACAAATACTGTATGCTAACACATATATATGGAATCTAAAAGAAAATGGTTCTAATGAACCTAGGGGCAGGACAGGAATAAAGACACAGACGTAGAGAATGGACTTGAGGAATGGGGAGGGGGAAGGGTAAGCAGGGACGAAGTGAGAGAGTAGCATTGACATATATACACTACCAAAGGTAACATAGATAGCTACTGGGAAGCAGCTGCATGGCACCAGGAGATCAGCTCCGTGATTTGCAACTACCTAGAGGGGTCAGATAAGGAGGGTGGGAGGGAGACGCAAGAGGGAGGGGATGTGGTAATACATGTATGCATATAGCTGATTCAGTTTGTTATACAGCAGAAACTAACACAACACTGTAAAGCAATTATACTCCAATAAAGATGTTAAAAATAAATAGAGGATTATGAAAATGATTAGTTTCATTACTAATTACCTGATTCTGAACTTGCAGTACTCTTTGGTTTTGGAGAAATACTTTGGTCTGCTAACATCATCATGCTAGAATAAGAACAAATTAATGGGATTCTTTTACTCTTTCAGTAACTTTTGAGAATCCTCAAATAATACTTAAAGACATTTTTATGCAATCAATTATCCTATAGAAAAAATAAAGCTAGTTAGGAAAAATGCTAACATATCTATATGAACAAATAGTTTCATAATAAAGGGCAATATACTTATACGTTCATCAGTGTGAGATAGTATGTGTAGAGGACAAAGCATAGTATTTAGAATCAGACAGACGTTGATTTAAAGCTCAGTTCTGCTACTTACACTTCAGTGGCCTTGGGAAAGTTACTTTACCTGTCTTGAGTCTTGATTATCTCATTTATGGAAAAGGAATAGCAATCTTGTTTACCAAGATTCTTTTTTTTTTTTTTAAGAAATGATACCTCATTACCTTTTTAAAGAAAATATTTATTTATTTATTTATTTATTTTGGCTGTGCTGGGTTTTAGTTGTGGCACGCAGGATGTTCTTTCTGGCATGCAGGATCTTTTTTTTTAGTTGCAGCATGTGGACTTCTTAGTTGAGGCATGCCGACTCTTAGTTGCAGCATGACTCTTAGTTGTGGCATACATGTGGGATCTAGTTCCCCAACTAGGTATCAAACCTGGGCCCCCTGTATTGGGAGCGTGGAGTCTTACCCACTGGACCACCTGGGAAGTCCCTTGTTTTCCAGGATTCTTGTGGTAAGGATCTCAAGTAACATTAGAAATAATACTTAAAAAAATTAATACTCTGTTCTATTTTATACTTTCACAAATGAGACTGACCCCAATCTTATCGAAATGTGTAAAAGAGGATTAGCTATTACAAGAGGAGTACAAAAGAATCAAACCCTCAGCCTTTGACCACCAAAGTGGAATTTCTGAATCCCCAGCAAGACAGTGGAGTTGAAAACTGAATGTGAGAAAATGATTTTTAAATTCCTATTACTGCTTTAGTGAAAAGTTGAACTCAGTATGCAAACAAGTATTTTATTCCTTCATATTTCCTCTTTAAATTCATCCTGTTAAAAACTATAATTCAAGCCTGGAAATGGAAACAATCTAAGTGCCCATCATCAGATGAATGGATAAAGAAGATGTGGCACATATATACAATGGAATATTACTCAGCCATAAAAAGAAACGAAATTGAGCTATTTGTAATGAGGTGGATAGACCTAGAGTCTGTCATACAGAGTGAAGTCAGAAAGAAAAAGACAAATACCGTATGCTAACACATATATATGGAATTTAAGAAGAAAAAAAAATGTCATGAAGAACCTAGGGGTAAGACAGGAATAAAGACACAGACCTACTGGAGAACGGGCTTGAGGATATGGGGAGGGGGAAGGGTGAGCTGTGACAGGGCGAAGAGAGTCATGGACATATACACACTAACAAACGTAAGGTAGATAGCTAGTGGGAAGCAGCCGCTTGGCACAGGGATATCGGCTCGGTGCTTTGTGACCGCCTGGAGGGGTGGGATAGGGAGGGTGGGAGGGAGGGAGACGCAAGAGGGAAGAGATATGGGAACATATGTATAACTGATTCACTTTGTTATAAAGCAGAAACTAACACACCATTGTAAAGCAATTATACCCCAATAAAGATGTTAAAAAAAAAACCAAAAACTATAATTCAGAAAGACACATACACCCCCATGTTCATAGTAGCACTATTCACAATAGCCAAGACATGGAAACAACCTAAATGTCCATCAGTAGATGAATGAATAAAGAAGATGTGGTACATATATACAATGGAATACTACTCAGTCATAAAAAAGAACAAAATAATGCTATTTGCAGCAACATGCATGCAACTAGAGATTATCATACTAAGTGAAATAAGTCAGAAACAGAAAGACAAATACCATACTATATCACTTATACATGGAATCTAAAATATGACACAAATGAACCTATCTATGAAACAGAAACAGAATGACAGACATAGAGAACAGACTGGTGGTTGCCAAAGGGGAGAGGATTGGGGGAGGGATGGAGTGGGAGGTTGGAGTTAGCAGATGTAAGCTTTTATATATAGAATTTATAAACAACAAGGTCCTACCGTATAGCACAGAGAACTATATTCAATATCCTATAAAAAACCACAATGGAAAAGAATATTTTAAAAAGAATGTATATATATGTATAACGGAATCACTTTGCTGCACAGCAGAAATTAACACAGCATTGTAAATAAACTATACTTCAATAAAAAATATTGGAAAAAGGAATCAGATACAAAAAAATAAATTCATCCTGTCAAAATAGTACTTTCTTGCCCCTTTCAGGTGTATTCTGTTGCTTTTGTGGTATTCTCTGGCCTATAAGTAGTCATTTTTATTTTATTTTATTTTATTTTATTTATTTATTTTTTGCGGTACGCGGGCCTCTCACTGTTGTGGCCTCTCCCGTTGCGGAGCACAGGCTCCGGACGCGCAGGCTCAGCAGCCACGGCCCACGGGCCCAGCCGCTCCACGGCATGTGGGATCCTCCCGGACCGGGGCACGAACCCGTGTCCCCTACATCGGCAGGCGGACTCTCAACCACTGCGCCACCAGGGAAGCCCAATAGACATTTTCAGGTAATAAAAAGCCCAGCATAATATCACAACACTAAACTCTTATTATCCAACTTAAACCTCTTCCTTTTCCCAACTGAGGTCTGATTTAGACTCATAGCCTGCAGTGAGGAAAGCAACCATCACTGTTTTTTTCCTCTATTTCTTGCTCTTTTTCCTTCCCCATTTGTTAACTACTCTTTAGGATCCTTTGGCATTGGAGTAGCAGGAAGGAACTGTAGGAAAGGTCTTTCTTAACTGATACTATTCTAATATGTCCTTGGTGCCCTTTGGGCATGACAGATAACCAAATGCTGACTCTTTCAAACCTGAAGTAGTTTTTTTAAAATAAATTTATTTATTTTATTTTTGGCTGCGTTGGGTCTTTGTTGCTGTGCACGGGCTTTCTCTAGTTGCAGCGAGTGGGGCCTACTTGCAGTGCGTGGGCCTCTCACTGTGGTGGCTTCTCTTGTTGCAGAGCACGGGCTCTAGGTGCGCAGGCTTCAGTAGCTGTGGCTTGCAGGCTCTAGAGCGCGGGCTCAGTAATTGTGGCGCATGGGCCTAGTTGCTCCGCGGCATGGGGGATCTTCCTGGACCAGGGCTCGAACCTGTGTCCCCTGCATTGGCAGGCGGATTCTTAACCACTGCGCCACCAGGGAAGCCCAAACCTGAAGTATTTTGAAGGGTTCAGTGATAAGATTTCCCTATCTCTGGGGCTGTCTCACTTGCTCTTTATGATGTCCTCAGCTTTTCAATTTGATGGTAAAATTTCCAGTCTCTTTCAGTCAAGTTTATTTTGTCCTTTCCAGGAAGTCGTATTTGGCATGATCCCTTTTTCAAGATGATCCCTTCTGTGGGATCTATGTCTGACGTCTGGGCAATATGCACAAATCTTTGCTGTGCCAAACTCTGAAAGTATTTCTAGTGTCCTCTTTATCAGCCATTCCAAAGCATCTAACAGACTTTCTTGCTTTTAGCTTTACCAGGTGTGAGTCAGAAACCAAATTCCAGGGAACATACGTTGAACTTTCCAAATGGATCTCTGGGAGCTTCTCTCTTGTGTTGAGGTGAGGGAGAAGTTTTCTCCTCTCCTTGCATATGACATCAATAACTCTTATCAAAGAAACATTCTTGATCATTTCATCCTCTCAGTGCATTCTTTGTCTTTTCTTAAATAGCTTAGAGATTGGTGATGGTCTAATGTTGAAAGAATTAGGTTTTGATCTCACTTATTACAAATTCTACATAGATGGTTCTACACAGAATAGGGGATGGGGTAATTGTCATTTTTATTTTGTTCTCATCTATTAAGGTCAAACTCTAAGACTACATGAAAGCACATTTAACATCCTGCTACATTCCTCAAGGTCCTATTAACATATATAGATTAAGGCTTGTAGACAGAACCACAGAGTTTTACATGAATTACAGAGTTTTACTGTAAGAACTCATGTGACCTAAGATAGATCCCCCCTCTATGCCTTCCAGCCTAAAGGTTTATTGGAAAGATAAAGGGGACACAGGCTTAGGAAACAAGCAGTTAGACAATGGGGACTGACTTCTCTCCTTCAAGCCCAAAATCTGGAGGTGGGGGTAATAGGTGTGATGATGACATTAGAAGAGGTGAAGAGAAAGCCCAAAGTAGAGGGCATGTGCCAAACTCCCTGTTTAGAACTCTAGGAGAAAACATCCACACAAGGAGGAAACTCAACATAAAAATAAGAGCTTGGGATACTCAGGCAGAGAGGAGGCCTCAGCCCTCCTAAGAGTCCCTTAATTCCTGTATACTGTAAACTAGTTCTCAAGGTTCCACATACCAAAGGCAATGCAGAGAAGGTGGTCAAATTTAGAACCAAAACACCCGGCATAGGGCTGTTGTGTCTAGGTGAGTTTACCACGAAGGTTGTAGAAAGGCAACTAAGTCAAAGTCTGGATGGAGGACTTCAATGAGACTTAAGGGGTTTGGGGTGGCAATAAAAGCTAAGGTGAGGAAAAATCAGCAATGGAGGACTTCAGACCCAAAATACAGCTGTAAGTTCATCAATGACTTTATCAGTAGAGTCCAGCCCAGGTATGAACTAGTCTTGAAACCTGCAGCACAAATCAGTAAAAATTCAGAGACAACTTGTGGATCCCAGACACCCTCAAGACCCAACTTCACCCCTCCCCCACCTCTGGCCTATACACCTATATTTAGGGTGACGATTTGTCCAAACTGGGACCTTTCTGAGAGTAAAAGGAAGCTCTATAAAAGATTATGTGAGAACAGCAGGCACACACTGGGACTGTCCCAGGCAAATCAAGAGGTATGATCATCCTCAGGAATATGGAGTGGGAGAAAATATGAAAGACTCAGCTTTTACCCAAAAGAGACTTTTACCTGGAAGTAACTGGATGGCATTAATAACTTTAACTCATCATTTCCCTGCTAAACAGGGGAGAAAGGTGATCAAAGCCCGTGAGAAGTTTAGATCAGTTATTTAAAAAAATAAATCAACAAAGCTATATTTTCTTAATAATTTAGCCTTAGAATTTTCGCTGTTGTTCACCAAGGAAGAATAATTCACCCAAGAATAACAGTCATTGATTTTCTTTTCTTCAGAAATTTCTCATCATTTAGATGCAAGCATAACTATAAGGAGCCTATCACACTAAAACTATTCTTTTCTCACTCTACACACTTTCCCAAGAGAACAACTATGCTTTCAGCCCAGAACCTTTCCCTTGCTTTCCAGGCTGGGATATACAAATGCCTGCTAGATATCTCCACTTCAAAGTGCTGTAGGTATTTCAGTGTTTTCCAGACCTGTCACTCCAACTCACTCTTGCTTTTCTATTTGTGTTCCTTCACGTAGTGAATGAGTCATCATTCATCCTGTTTCCTAAGTCAGAGGGCTGAGGGTCATCATGGACTCCATCTTCCTCTCTTAACCATCCAATCATTAACAACAGTTGATTATCACTCTTGAATTGTTCTCAAGTTTTCCTTCTAAGCAATCCTTGCCACTAAAGTTCAGGTCCTAATCATGCCTCACTTGGAATGCCACAATAGTCATCCCTTCAATCTAATCATTCCTAATCCATCTTCTTCTTTGCTGCAAGAGTGATTGCACAAGACAGAAATATGATGCATATGTTTGTGAAGAGGTAGGATGATTGGCAAGAATTTTGTTTGGGTAATTAAAAATTCCACAGAAATTTTTGCTCAGCAGTTTATCAGTCCTTGCCCCCACACACTCAGCAACACAAAGTACCAATACTATAGATCCTCATCAAAGAAGACCACATTGTACTGTCTACCATTTAATTCTGGTAAAAAAAAAATCTGGTTATATCTATATCGCCTATTAAAAATCATATCTCCTTGGTTTGCTTGGTCCTAACTTTGTCTTTTTTAACAGATTTATTGATATAATTCACATACCATATAATTTACAAATTTAGAGTGTGTAATTCAATGTTTTTTAGTATATTCAGAGAGTTGTGCAACCACCATCACAGTCAATTTTAGAACATTTTCATCACCCCAGAAAGAAACCCTGTACCCACTAGCAGTCAATTCTCATTTCTTCCCAAACCCCCCCAGTCTTAGGCAATCATTAATCTGCTTTCTGTCTCTATAGATTTGTCTATTCTTGCTATCTTATATGAATGAAACCATAAAATATGTGGTCTTGTATGACTGGCTTCTTTCAGTTAGCATAATATTTACAGGGTTCATCCATGTTTAGTGCATATCAGAATTTCACTTCTTTTTGCTGTTGAATAACATCCCATTACAGATAGACCATATTTTATTTATCTATTCATCAGCAGATGGATATTTGGATTGTTTCTACTTTTTGGCTGTTATGAATAAACTTGCTGTGAACATTCATGTACAAGTTTTTGTGTACACATAGTTTTCATTTCTCTTAGGTATGCAAAACTAGGACTGAATTGCTGGGTCACATTTGAAGGAGCTGTCAAACTATTTTCTAAAGCACCTTCGCTATTTAAAATTCTCATCAGCCATGTATGAGAGTTCCAACTTCTCCACATCCAAGACAATACTTGTTATCTGTCTCTTTGATTATAACCATCCGAGTGGGTGTGAAGTGGTATCTCAATGAAGTTGATTTGCATTTCCCGAATGGATAATGATATTAAGTATCTTTTCATGTGCTTATTGGCCATTTGTTTATCTTCTATGGAGAAATGCCTGTTCAGATGCTTTGTCCATTTTTTTTTTTTTTTTTTTTTTTTTTGCAGTACGTGGGTCTCTCACTGTTGTGGCCTCTCCCGTTGCGGAGCACAGGCTCCGGACGCGCAGGCTCAGCGGCCATGGTTCATGGGCCTAGTCGCTCCGCGGCATGTGGGATCTTCCCGGACAGGGGCACGAACCCATGTCCCCTGCATTGGCAGGCGGACTCTCAACCACTGCACCACCAGGGAAGCCCTCTTTGTCCATTTTTAAATCAGGTTATTTGTCCTTTTATTGTTGAGTTATAAGAGTTCTTTACATACTCTGCATACAATTCCCTTATTAGATATATGATTTGCAAATATTTTCTCCCATTGTGTATACTGTCTTTTCACTTTCGTGATGGTGTCTCCTGACTTTGTTTTTAAACTTGTATGAATTTTGTGTAAGTTCTTTCAACCTTTGAAGATTAGGTGTTAAAAAAAATCATTATATTTTCAGTCCTACTGAAAAGCTTTCATAGGCTCTCATCATATTCAGGAAAAATAAAAATACCAGCTCTTAAGGTATTCATGATCCAGAATGTGATCACCTCCTTGAACGTCTCTCTCACATACCTTACCCTTCAGTCTATATGCCCTAAGCCAAACTCATCTGCCCCTGGTAATACATTTCTCCTCAGTCTTCCCCATCTTAATAAATGGCAACTCCACCCTTCCAGTTGCTCAAGCTAAAACCATGGTGTTAGCCTTGACTACTTTCATACTTCACCACTCAGTCCTTCAGTGGATCCTCTTAGTTCTGCTTTCAAAATATATCCAAAATCCTACTTCTCACTATCTCCCCTCTTGCCACTCTGGTCCATACTCCAATATTTCTTGCCCATATTAGGGCAGTAGTCTCCTAACTATAATTTCCCTAATTCCTTGCCTCATCATAGTCTATTCTCAACACAGCAGCTAGCATGATTCTTTTAAAACATAAGTCATATCATATCATCCTTCTAAATCCTTCAAAGACCTTCCAATTCACTTATATTTGACTAAAGTGCCTTATATGATCTGGCCTCTTGATTCTTCTCTCACTTTATCTCTTACCTCACTCCTCCTCCCTCACCTCACACCAGGAGCCCAGGCCTTCTTGCCTCGGGGCATGGCTCCAGCTATTCCCTCTACCTGGAATGCTCCTTTCTCCAATGAGTTACACAGCTTGCTCTGTCTCCTTCTTTAGGTCTCTGCTCAAATGCTGCCTTTTCAATGGTGAGTCTCGGACCACACCACTTAAAAGAGCAAATCTCTATCCCAATACTCCCTAGTCCCCTATTTTGTTTTATTTTTCTCCATAGCATTCATTACCATATAGCATGGTATAAATTTACTTGCTTATTTATTTATTGTCCATCTCCTCCAACTAGAATGTGGACTCAAAGAAGGCAGAGATTTTGTTTTTAATCAATTTTGTTCACTACAGCAATTAGATAGATAGACAGACAGATGGATAGTTAGTAAATATACCTCCAGCAATCAGAACAGTTCTGGTATACAGTGAGTCCTCAACAAACACTGAATAAACAAACATCTGAATTTGTGGGTTACCAATCATACTTGCTATATAACTATTAGTACACAAAGTTTTAAAAGCACAACAACTTTTAAAATGTTAGTTCTTACACTTTCCTATGGCATTTCTGATAGTCTTCTGAAGAGGTACCTAAGAAAGGGAAAAAAACAATCTATTAGAAATATAATTCAGGGGAGGGTAACCAAGATGGCAGAATAGAAGAATGTGGAACTCACCTCCCACAGCAAACACATCAAAAATACATATACATGTAGAACAATTCTCATGGAAAACTAACTGGAAACTGGCAGAAAAAACTCCTATACAACCAAAGCTGTGAGACAGATCTCCACATAACCAGGTGAGATGGAAGAAAACGGCACTGGGTCAGGACTTGTGCCCCTGGGAGAGATCTGTAAGGAAGAAAAGGTCCACATGGGTGGACCCTCGTCCTGGGGAGCAAGCAAGTCAAGCCCAACCTGGACATCACAGTCCTTGGGTCCTGTGCACAGGAGACAAGCACCCTGGCCTGCTGGGAAATCTGCTGAGACAGACAGAAGGGCTGAAAAAGCCTAGACTCTACCTTAAGGAGTACACACATTCTGGCTTGCTAACAATCAGGGCAAAGAGAACCTCATGTCACTTCTCAACCCAAAGGGGCAAGTACCCCAGCCCCACTCACTCCACACTATAGCCTGGTGTAGGTTCTGGGCAAAGACTTGATCTAGCTACCCAGAGACAGACCAGGGTGCCTGGGGTGTGATCCGGGTTGAGCTGTGGTGGGTACTGTCAGCGTGCGCATAGGGTGGCATCAAAAGAGTGTGCAGTGGTTAAGCCCTGAACTTCGAGCACATAGGCCCTGGGAGAGGGCTCCATCTAGCTATGCAGAGACCACCAAGAGGGCCTGGAATGTGATCTGGGTGGAGCTGTGGAGGCCATTGTCAGCACGCTCAGGAATACACGGTGGTTCGGCTCCCAGTGAGAGTGCCCTGGCTCCACCAATTCCACACCACACCTTAGTGGTAGATCTGGAGCAGGCAGGTCTTGGGAGAGGTCTGCTACAGAGGCAGCCCAGATCTCAGGAGGAAGCACAGCCACCTCAGTTCCTATATCCACAATGCCCTGACCGCCAGCCACAGCCTATGTCACACCAGAGCCTTGCACTATATCTGGGACAAATACAACAGAGAAAGGGACGCGAACTTAAGCAGCTGCTGAGCAGAATCACAGATGCCTACACAGGTGGCACACAGGTCCTCTGTGACTGAACAAGCCTCACTTGCTTTGGGACAGGGGACAGACTCAAGGGCAACAGAGCCTGATCAGACCCAACCCTCAGAGCTTCTAATCCAACAACTGGGGAGCAGACCTGCCTCTGACAAAGTGGTGACAGCCACTGGGCAGAGAGGAAGCCCTGCCTCACATTCTGCATAGGCTCTAGATACTCTAGCATGAACCACACCCCCTATCAAGGGGATAACAGCCAGAAAAACCTGAGGAAGGACATGGCTGGGGTCTATACCAAAACCAGCCTTTGCACCAAAACATGGGACACACACAGCCTGCACCAGGATGCTCCCACATAAAAACACCCTTTCAAGACCATAGTAGATAACTGTTTCTCTTAAATTAATAGAGACAAAGTTAAGTAAAATGAAAAGTCAGAGGAACTATTCCGAATTAAAAGAACAACGATCCTCTGTAAGAAAAAAACAATGAAACTGAGCTCACCAGTCTACTAGACCTTGAACTCAAAAAGGTGGTAATAAAAAGGCTAACATAATTAAGAAAGATTATTGATAAAAATGCAGATCACT
Source organism: Grampus griseus (assembly GCF_964374135.1). Lineage (NCBI taxonomy): Eukaryota > Metazoa > Chordata > Mammalia > Artiodactyla > Delphinidae > Grampus > Grampus griseus. Next base: position 108,681,214 of record NC_139019.1, read on the forward strand.
GTAACAAGGAACTAGAAATTATAAAAATGAACCAATCAAAAGTGGACAATTCAATTACCAAGATAAAAGCCAATCTAGAAGCAATGAATAGCAAACTAAATGACACAGTAGAACAAATAAGTGATCTGGAAGATAGAATAATAGAAATCACCCAATCAGAACAGCAGATAAGCAACAGGGGTGCGGAGGGCAAAGCGGAGAGATTCCCGCACAGAGGATCGGTGCCAACAGGCACTGACCAGCCCTAGAAGCTTGTCTGCTTACCCGCTGGGGTGGGCGGGGGCTGGGAGCTGAGTCAGGCTACGGTCAGAGCACAGGGAGAGGACTGGGGCGCAGGGAGAGGACTGGGGCGTGAACACAGCCTGAAGGGGTTAGTGCACCACAGGTAGCCGGGAGGGAGTCTGGGAAAAAGTCTGCACCTGCCGAAGAGGCAAGAGACTTTTTCTTCCCTCTTTGTTTCCTGGTGCGTGAGGAGAGGGGATTAAGAGCACTGCTTAAAGGAGCTCCAGAGAAGGGCGTGAGCCGTGGCTATCAGCGCGGACCCCAGAGACGGGCATGAGACGCTAAGGCTGCTGCTGCCGCCACCAAGAAGCCTGTGTGCGAGCACAGGTCACTATCCACACCTCCCCTCCCGGAAGCCTGTGCAGCCCGCCACTGCCAGGGTCCCGTGATCCAGGGACAACCTCCCGGGGAGAACGCACAGCACGCCTCAGGCTGCTGCAACGTCACGCTGGCCTCTGCCACTGCAGGCTCGCCCGCATCTGTACCCCACCCTCCGCCAGGACTGAGTGAGCCAGAGCCCCTGAATCAGCGGCTCCTTTAACCCCGTCCTCTCTGAGTGAAGAACAGACACCCTCCGGCGACCTACACGCAGAGGCGGGGCCAAATCCAAAGCTGAACCCCAGGAGCTGTGCGAACAAAGAAGAGAAAGGGAAATTTCTCCCAGCAGCCTCAACAGCAGCGGATTAAATCTCCACAATCAACTTGATGTACCTGCACCTGTGGAATACATGAATAGACACCGAATCATCCCAAATTGAGGAAGTGGACTTTGAGAGCAAGATTTATTATTTTTTCCCCTTTTCCTCTTTTTGTGAGTGTGTATGTGTATGCTTCTGTGTGAGATTTTGTCTGTATAGCTTTGCTTTCACCATTTATCACAGGGTTCTGTCCGTCCATTTTTGGTATTTTACTTTTTACAAAAATTTTTTTCTTAATAATTATTTTTTATTTTAATAAATTTATTTTATTTTATCTTACTCTATTTTATTTTATTTTATCCTCTTTCTTTCGTTCTTTCTTTCTTTCTACTTTTTCTCCCATTTATTCTGAGCTGTGTGGATGAAAGGCTCTTGGTGCTCCAGCCAGGAGTCAGTGCTGTGCCTCTGAGGTGGGACAGCCAACTTTGGGACACTGGTCCACAAGAGACCTCCCAGCTCCACATAATATCAAATGGCAAAAATCTCTCAGAGATCTCCATCTCAACACAAACACCCAGCTTCACTCAACGACCAGCAAGCTACAATGCTGGACACCCTATGCCAAACAACTAGCAAGACAGGAACACAACCCCACCCATTAGCAGAGAGGCTGCCTAAAATCATAATAAGGCAACAGACACCCCAAAACACCACCAGACGTGGACCTGCCCACCAGGAAGACAAGATCCAGCCTCATCCACCAGAACACAGGCACTATTCCCCTCAACCAGGAAGCCTACACAACCCTCTGAACCAACTTTAGCCACTGGGGACAGACACCAAAAACAACGGGAAATACGAACCTGCAGCCTGCAAAAAGGAGACCCCAAACACAGTAAGATAAGCAAAATGAGAAGACAGGGAAACACACAGCAGATGAAGGAGCAAAATAAAAACCCATCAGACCTAACAAATGAAGAGGAAATAGGCAGTCTACCTGAAAAAGAATTCAGAATAATGATAGTAAAGATGATCCAAAATCTTGGAAATAGAATACAGAAAATGCAAGAAACATTTAACAAGGACCTAGAAGAACTAAAGAGGAAACAAGCAACAATTAACAACACAATAAATGAAATTAAAAATACTCTAGAAGGGATCAATAGCAGAATAACTGAGGCAGAAGAACGGATAAGAGACCTGAAAGATAAAATAGTGGAAATAACTACTGCAGAGCAGAAAAAAGAATGAAAAGAACTGAGGACAGTCTCAGAGACCTCTGGGACAACATTAAACGCACCAACATTCGAATTCTAGGGGTCCCAGAAGAAGAAGAGAAAAAGAAAGGGACTGAGAAAATATCTGAAGAGATTATAGTTGAAAACTTCCATAATATAGGAAAGGAAATAGTTAATCAAGTCCAGGAAGCACAGAGAGTCCCATACAGGATAAATCCAAGGAGAAACATGCCAAGACACGTATTAATCAAACTGTCAAAAATTAAATACAAAGAAAACGTATTAAAAGCAGCAAGGGAAAAACAACAAATAACACACAAGGGAATCCCCATAAGGTTAACAGCTGATCTTTCAGCAGAAACTCTGCAAGCCAGAAGGGACTGGCAGGACACATTTAAAGTGATGAAGGAGAAAAACCTGCAACCAAGATTACTCTACCCAGCAAGGATCTCATTCAGATTTCATGGACAAATCAAAACCTTTACAGACAAGCAAAAGCTGAGAGAGTTCAGCACCATAAAACCAGCTTTACAACAAATGCTAAAGGAACTTCTCTAGGCAAGAAACACAAGAGAAGGAAAAGACCTACAATAACAAATTTCCATTAGTTAGAAAATGGGAATAGGAACATACATATGAAGAAAATGGGAATAGGAACATACATATTGATAATTACCGTAAATGTAAATGGATTAAATGCTCCCACCAAAAGACACAGACTGGCTGAATGGATACAAAAACAAGACCCGTATAAATGCTGTCTACAAGAGACCCACTTCAGACCTAGGGACACATATAGAGTGAAAGTGAGGGGAAGGAAAAAGATATTCCATGCAAATGGAAACCAAAAGAAAGCTGGAGTAGCAATTCTCATATCAGACAAAATAGACTTTAAAATCAAGACTATTACAAGAGACAAAGAAGGACACTACATAATGATCAAGGGATCGATCCAAGAAGAAGATATAACAGTTGTATATATTTATGCACCCAACATAGGAGCACCTCAATACATAAGGCAAATACTAACAGCCATAGAAGGGGAAATTGACAGTAACACATTCATAGTAGGGGACTTTAACGCCCCACTTTCAACAATGGATAGATCATCCAAAATGAAAACAAATAAGGAAACACAAGCTTTAAATGATACATTAAACAAGATGGACTTAATTGATATTTATAGGACATTCCATCCAAAAACAACAGAATACACATTTTTCTCAAGTGCTCATGGAACATTCTCCAGGATAGATCATATCTTGGGTCACAAATCAAGTCTTGGTAAATTTAAGAAAATTGAAATTGTATCAAGTATCTTTTCCGACCACAACGCTATGAGACTAGATATCAATTACAGGAAAAGATCTGTAAAAAATACGAACATGGAGGCTAAACAATACACTACTTAATAACGAAGTGATCACTGAAGAAATCAAAGAGGAAATCAAAAGATACCTAGAAACAAATGACAATGGAGACATGACGACCCAAAACCTATGGGATGCAGCAAAAGCAGTTCTAAGAGGGAAGTTTATAGCACTACAGTCCTACCTTAAGAAACAGGAAACATCTCAAATAAAAAACCTAACCTTGCACCTAAAGCAATTAGAGAAAGACAAACAAAAACCCCCAAAGTTAGCAGAAGGAAAGAAATCATATAGATCAGATCAGAAATCGATGAGAAAGAAATGAAGGAAACAATAGCAAAGATCAATAAAACTAAAAGCTGGTTCTTTGAGAAGATAAACAAAATTGATAAACCATTAGCCAGACTCATCAAGAAAAAAAGGGAGAAGACTCAAATCAATAGAATTAGAAATGAAAAAGAAGAAGTAACAAATGACACTGCAGAAATACAAAGGCTCAGGAGAGATTACTACAAGCAACTCTATGCCAATAAAATGGACAACCTGGAAGAAATGGACAAATTCTTAGAAATGCACAACCTGCCAAGACTGAACCAGGAAGAAATAGAAAATATGAACAGACCAATCACACGCACTGAAATTGAAACGGTGATTAAAAATCTTCCAACAAACAAAAGCCAAGGACCAGATGCCTTCACAGGCCAATTCTATCAAACCTTTAGAGAAGAGCTAACACCTATCCTTCTCAAACTCTTCCAAAATATAGCAGAGGGAGGAACACTCCCAAACTCATTCTACGAAGCCACCATCACCCTGATACCAAAACCCGACAAGGATGTCACAAAGAAACAAAACTACAGGCCAATATCACTGATGAACATAGATGCAAAAATCCTCAACAAAATACCAGCAAACAGAATCCAACAGCACATTAAAAGGATCATACACCATGATCAAGTGGGGTTTATTCCAGGAATGCAAGGATTCTTCAATATACGCAAATCAATGAACGTGACACACCATATTAACAAATTGAAGGAGAAAAACCATATGATCATCTCAATAGATGCAGAGAAAGCCTTCAACAAAATTCAACACCCATTTATGATAAAAACCCTGCAGAAAGAAGGCATAGTGGGAACTTTCCTCAACATAATAAAGGCCATATATGACAAACCCAGAGCCAGCATCATCCTCAATGGTGAAAAACTGAAAGCATTTCCACTAAGATCAGGAACAAGATAAGGTTGCCCACTCTCACCACTCTTATTCAACATAGTTTTGGAAGTTTTAGTCACAGCAATCAGAGAAGAAAAGGAAATAAAGGAATCCAAATCGGAAAAGAAGAAGTAAAGCTGTCACTGTTTGCAGATGACATGATACTATACACAGAGAATCCTAAAGATACTACCAGAAAACTACTAGAGCTAATCAATGAATTTGGTAAAGTAGCAGGATACAAAATTAATGCACAGAAATCTGTGGCATTCCTATACACTAATGATGAAAAATCTGAATGTGAAATCAAGAAAACACTCCCATTTACTACTGCAACAAAAAGAATCAAATACCTAGGAATAAACCTACCTAAGGAGACAAAAGACCTGTATGCAGAAAATTATAAGACACTGATGAAAGAAATTAAAGATAATACAAATAGATGGAGAGATATACCATGTTCTTGGATTGGAAGAATCAACACTGTGAAAATGACTATACTACCCAAAGCAATCTACATATTCAAGGCAATCCCTATCAAACTACCACTGGCATTCTTCACAGAACTAGCACAAAAGATTTCACAACCTGTATGGAAACACAAAAGACACCGAATAGCCAAAGCAATCTTGAGAACGAAAAACAGAGCTGGAGGAATCAGGCTCCCTGACTTCAGACTATACTACAAAGCTACAGTAATCAAGACAGTATGGTACTGGTACAAAAACAGAAATATACATCAATGGAACAGGATAGAGAGCCCAGAGATAAACCCACGCACATATGGTCACCTTATCTTTGATAAAGGAGGCAGGAATGTACAGTGGAGAAAGGACAGCCTCTTCAATAAGTGGTGCTGGGAAAACTGGACAGGTACATGTAAAAGTATGAGATTAGAACACTCCCTAACACCATACACAAAAATAAGCTCAAAATGGATTAAAGACCTAAATGGAAGGCCAGAAACTATCAAACTCTTAGAGGAAAACATAGGCAGAACACTCTATGACATAAATCACAGCAAGATCATTTTTGACCCACCTCCTAGAGAAATGGAAATAAAAACAAAAATAAACAAATGGGACCTAATGAAACTTCAAAGCTTTTGCACAGCAAAGGAAATCATAAACAAGACCAAAAGACAACCCTCAGAATGGGAGAAAATATTTGCAAATGAAGCAACTGACAAAGGATTAATCTCCAAAATTTACAAGCAGCTCATGCAGCTCAATATCAAAAAAACAAACAACCCAATCCAAAAATGGGCAGAAGACCTAAACAGACATTTCTCCAAAGAAGATATACAGACTGCCAACAAACACATGAAGGAATGCTCAACATCATTAATCATTAGAGAAATGTAAATCAAAGCTACAATGAGGTATCACCTCACACCAGTCAGAATGGCCATCATCAAAAAATCTAGAAACAATAAATGCTGGAGAGGGTGTGGAGAAAAGGGAACCCTCTTGCACTGTTGGTGGGAATGTAAATTGATACAGCCACTATGGAGAACAGTATGGAGGTTCCTTAAAAAACTAAAAATAGAACTACCATATGACCCAGCAATCCCACTACTGGGCATATACCCTGAGAAAACCAAAATTCAAAAAGAGTCATGTACCAAAATGTTCATTGCAGCTCTATTTACAATACCCAGGAGATGGAAACAACCTAAGTGTCCATCATTGGACGAATGGATAAAGAAGATGTGGCACATATACACAATGGAATATTACTCAGCCATAAAAAGAAAGGAAATTGAGTTATTTGTAGTGAGCTGGATGGACCTAGAGTCTGTCATACAGAGTGAAGTAAGTCAGAAAGAGAAAGACAAATACCGTATGCTAACACATATATATGGAATCTAAGAAAAAAAAATGTCATGAAGAAACTAGGGGTAGGACAGGAATAAAGACACAGACCTAGTAGAGAATGGACTTGAGGATATGGGGAGGGGGAAAGGTAAGCTGTGACAAAGTGAGAGAGAGGCATGGACATATATACACTACCAAACGTAAGGTAGATAGCTAGTGGGAAGCAGCCGCATAGCACAGGGAGATCAGCTTGGTGCTTTGTGACCGCCTGAGGGGTGGGATAGGGAGGGTGCAGGGAGGGAGACATAAGAGGGAAGAGATATGGCAACATATGTATATGTATAACTGATTCACTTTGTTATAAAGCAGAAACTAACACACCATTGTAAAGCAATTATACTCCAATAAAGATAAAAAAAAAAAAGAAAATCACCATGAGATGAACACCACAGTAAGAACTGTGGCAATCAAGTTCTGATGAATGGTAATATCAGTGAATGAAAGTTTGAGGAGAAACAGGACTTATGGAGTCTCAAACTATCTTTTTCTAGGTATTTATTAACTACAGAGGGAAACTAGTAACTTTACAGTGGAGAAAACCAGCAGATACCACCTTAATTAAGTGAAGTTTAACATCACCAATAAGAAGATATATGTACTGACATTAAGAATTCCTTAATACATCATTTCTGTGGTGTTCTTATCAAAAATTGCATAATTTCTTTCCTATCATGAGAAAACACTAGACAAATTCAAACTGAGGGACATTCTAGAAAATAACTGATCAGTAATCTTCAAAAGTATCAAGCTTATGAAAGACAAACACTGAGCATCTGTCACAGATCTCAGTAGACTAAGGGAGAAATAACAATCTAATTCAATGTAGGATCCTAGATAGGATCCTGAAACAGAAGAAAAGACGTTAGTGGAAAAACTGGTGAAACGTGAATAAAGTCTGTAGTTTAGTTAACAGTTTAATACCAATGTTAATTTCCTGATTATCACCATTGTATTACGATTGTATAAGATAATATTTCAGAAAGCTGGATGCGAGGTATATGGGAACCCTTAGTATTACTTTTGCAACTTTTCTTCAAGTCTAAAATTCAAAATAAATGTTTTAAGAAAGTAAACCCATATGTACTTAAGCTACTTACTATTAGTCAGATATGATGTGGAGTCAAAGGTAATCCTAATCAATGAATTTAGCTTAGAAATCATTCAAAAGAAAAAGTACTTTGCTTTTCCAATATAGACAAGGGTTTCCTCTTGTGATACGAGGAAAAAGAATGTGAAACTTACCTAAAATTGCAGAGAGGTTTGAAAACTGTAGTGCCTTCTGTATCGGTACTGCTTTACTGGTGTCCAAAAGAGTGGAATTCTTACATAGCAAGTTTTCTTCCAACATGGGACACTCCCAATCTAAAAAAGCAGGGAGAAATGGCACAAAATTTTGAACAACAGCACACAAGTGGCAGATTACCTTTTTCTCCTCAACTTAGGTCCCCAGCCCATACCAAGCTACAGTAGTTGAAGAAAGTTTGGGTGAGACAGAGAAAAAAAGACAAGCCTTGACGGCATCAGGATATTAAATAATCTTTGGGCTTCTGCAGTCCCCTAACACTCTTATTTCCTTTTACCCACCTCTTTCCCATTGTCCTCATACTATTATATCACATATTTAGTTAGGCCAATATTCAATATAGACATAATGATGATAAACTGCCATAAAAATCTTAATTTTTACTCTTGTGGTATATACCATGACCACCTTTTGTTTTTCCTGGAGTCAATAAAAGTCTTGTTTGTTTAGTTTTCTCTGTATTTTTCATCTACTTAATCCTAAACTCTACCAAGTTGTATAAATCCATTCTGTTTATTCCATCCTCAGATGTTCTGAAATTTCATAATGTTTTGTCTTGGTGTTTTTCATCTATTGTGCTAGGCACAGTATGGCCCTTTTAATCCAGAAATCATATTCTTTAGCTCTAGAAAGTGTTCTGTAATTGTATCTCTGATAATTTTCTTCCTTCTGTTTATTTCATTATCTTTTTCTGGAACTCCTATTGTTTGATATTAGATTTCATATATTGCTTCTCTAACTTACCTTTTTTCTCCATTTTTTGTGTTTTCCTCCTGACTTTTTTTTTTTCTGGGAAATCTCCTCAACTTATCTTCTAATCCTTCTATTGAGTTTTCCATTCTACTACTGCATTTAATTTGTTCTCTGAATATTCACCCCCCTTTTTTTCCCACAGCATCCTATTCCTATTCAATGGATGCAATATACATTTTTTTATCTCAGTGAAGGTTTTTTTTTTCCAGTATCTTCCTTGTATTCCTATTTCTGCTTGGTTTCTTCTCTTATTTTTAATTTTATTATGGTGGGAACACTTAACAGAAGACATACCCTCAAATTTGTAAGAGTGCAATAGAGTATTGTTAACTGTAGGCACAGTGCTGTGCAGCAGATTTCTAGAACTTATTCATCTTGCATAACTGAAATTATACCTGTTGAATAGCAACTCCCCACACCCCTTTCTTCCAGGGCCCTGGCAACCAACATTCTACTCTCTACTTCTATGAATTTGACTTCTTTAGATATCTCATACAGGTGGAATCATATAGTATTTTTCTTCCTGTGACTGGCTTATTTCACTTACCATGGTGTCCTAAAAGTTCTTCTATAGTGTTGCATATAGCAGGATATCCTTTTTTTTTTTTAACATCTTTACTGGAGTATAATTGCTTTACAATGGTGTGTTAGTTTTTGCTTTATAACAAAGTGAATCAGCTATACATATACATATATCCTGATATTCCTTTTTTTTTAAGGCTGAATAATATTCCATTGTATGCATATACCATATTTTCTTCCTCCATTCATCCCTCAATGGTCACTTAGGTTGTTTCCACATTGGGTTATTGTGAAAAAGGCTGCAATGAACACGGGAGTGCAAATATATCTTCTAGGTCCTGACTGCAATTAGTTTGAATAAACACTCAGAAGTGGGATTGGTGGATCATATATGGTAGTTCTACTTCTAATTTTTTGAGTAACTGCCATACGGTGTTCCATTGCAGCTTCACTATGTTACATTCCCATCAACAGTGTAGAAGGGTGTCCAGTTTCTCTATATCCTTGCCAACACTTCTTTTTTTTAAAATAATAACCATCCTAAGAGTTGTGAGGTGATATCTCACTATGGTCTTGATTTGCGTTTCCCTAATGGTTAGTGATCTTTTCATATACCTGTTGGCAATGTGAATGTCTTCTTTAGGGGAAATGTCTATTCAAGTTCTTTGTCATTTTTTAATCAGGTTATTTGGATTTTTTTTTCCTTTTGAATTGTGGGAGTTTCCAATATATTTTGGATATTAATCCCTTATCAGATATGTGGTTTGCAAATATTTTCTCCCTTTTTATAGGTTGCCTTTTCACCCTGTTGATTGTTTCTTCTTCTGTGCAGAAGCTTTTTAGTTTTATCAAGGTTCACTTGTCTAATTTTGCTTTTGTTCCCTGTGCTTTTGGTGTCACATAAAAAAATAACTGCCAAGACCAACTGCCATGAAGATTTTCCCCTATGTTTTCCTCTAGGAGTTTTACAGTTGCTGTTCTCACGTTTAAGTCCTTACTACATTTTGAGTTGACTTTTCTGTATGATATAAGGTAAGGGTCCAATTTCATTCTTTTGTATCTGGATATCCAGTTTTGCCAACATCATTTGTTGAAGAGACTACTTCTCCCACATTGTGTATTCTTGGCACTCTTGTGAAAGATCAGGTGACCATATATTTATGGATTTAGTTTTGGGCCCTATATTCTGTCCTACTGGTCTACATGTCTGTATTGCCAGTACTATAATGTTATATTTACTGTAGCTTTGCAATATATTGATACTTTGAAATCAGTTAAGTGTTGATTTTCTGTCCAAATGTTCTATCCATTATTACAAGTGGGAGTACTGAAGTCTCCTACTGTGATTGTATTGATGCCTATTCCTACCTTCATTTCTGTCAGTGTTTGCCTCATATGTTAGGTGTTCTGATGTTGGGTGAATATTTATTCATAATTGTTACGTGTTCCTGATGAACTGACCCTTATATAATTATATAACATCCTTCTTTGTCTCTTATAATAGTTGACTTAAAGTCTATTTTTATCTGATATAAGTATAGCCCCTCCTGCTCTCTTTTGGTCACATTTGCACGGAGTATCTTTCCCCACCCATTTATTTTCAGTCCATGTGTGTCCTTAAATCTAAAATGAGTCTTTTGTAGACAGCATATGGCTGGATTTTTTTTCAATCTATTCAGCCACTCTTTGTCTTTTGATTGGGTTTAATCCATTTATAGTTACAGTAATTATTGATAGAGAAGGACTATTACAATTTTGTTGTTTTCTGTTTTGTAGTTCTTTTGCCTCTCTTTCCTCTTTTGCCATGTTCCTTTGTCTTTCACTGATTCTTTTATGTTGATATGCTTTGACTCCTTTCTATTTTTCTTTTGTGTCTCCTCTATACATATTTTGTGTGTGTGTGGTTACCATGGGGCTTACACAAAACATAGTTTAAACGGTCTACTTTAAGCTGATAACAATTTAACAAAAACTCTACACTTTTACTTCACCCCTCAAACACACTTTGCAATACTGATGTTACAATTTACATCCTTTTATATGGTGTATCCATTAACATATTTTTATAGTCATATTTAATACTTTTGTCATTTAACTTTTATACTAGAATTAAGTGATTTATATGTCACTGTTATAGTATTAGTATATTTGTCTATATACTTACCAGTGAGTTTTATACTTTCATATGCTTTTATGTTGCTGTTTTAGAGTCCTTTGTTTCAACTTGAAAAACTCCCTCTAGCATTTCTTGTAAGGCAGGTCTAGTGATGATTAACTCCTTCAGCTTTTGTTTGTCTGGAAAATTCCTTATCTTCTCTTCATTTCTTAAAGACAGCTTTGCTGGTTAGAGTATTGTTGGTTGACAGTTTTTTTCTTTCAGCACTTTGTCTATAAAATTCCACTCCCTTCTTGCCTGCAAGGTTTCTCCTGAGAAATCCGCTGATAGTCTAATGGGGTCCCCTTGTACGTATCAAGTCACTTTTTTAGTTGCTGCTTTCAAAATTCTCTTTTTGTCTTTGACTTTTGACAATTTGATTATGTGCACCCATGTGAATTTCTTTGGTTCATCTTATTTGAGGTTTGTTGGGGTTCCTAGGTCTGGATGTAGATTTCCTTCCCCAGACTTAGGAAGTTTTCAGCCACCATTTCTGTGAAAAAGCCTTCTGGCCCCTTCTCTTTCCCTCCCTTCCTACCTCCCTTTTCCCTATGGGACTCCCACAATCCATATACTGATCTGTTTTCTTAACAGAAATCTCAAACTTTCTTCATTCTTTTATATTCTTTTTCCTTTTTGCTCCTCTGATTGGATAATTTCAAATGACTTATCTTTGAGTTTGCCGATTCTTTCTTCTGATTGATCTAGTCCAATCTCTTTTACTGGGTTTTTAAAATTCATTTACTGTTTTTCTCAGCTCTAAGATTTCTTTTTGGTTAACTTTTTTCCCTAACTCTTTCTTAAAATTCTCACTTTCTCTGTGCATTGTTCTCCTGAGCTCTTTATGAACATTTGTTGAACATCTTTATGACAATTATTTTGAATTCTCTGTCAGGTAGTTCATATATTTCCATTTAATTAGGGTCAGTTTCTGGAGCTTTATCTTATTCCCATTTTTTGGACCATGTTTCGCTGTTTCTTTTTCTTTAATGATTTGTGTTGGTATCTGCACATTAGAAAAAACAGCCACCTCTCCCAGTCTTCACAGATAGGTGTCGTACAGAAGACCTTCACCAATCTTCCCAACCAGAGATTCTGGGATCCTCTCAAACCTTCTTGCCAGTTCAAACCACAGTCTTTGTTCTTAGTGCCCATGAGGAATCTAGAATACACCAAGTCCCATCAGTGCTCCAAGACAGATGAGACAAAAACTATTCCTTTGAGCAGCCCCCGGAAATGTTGGAATGTTGGACACAGTCCAACTCTTTCCTGCTCCAGAGAGAAGCTGGGATCTAGTGAATGTTTTTATGCTAGGACAAAATACTATCTTTGTTTCAGCACCCATCAGACTTCTAGAGTATGTCAGGTCCCATCAGCCCTCTGAGGCAGATAAGACAGTAGGCAATTCTTTGACCATTCCCAGAAAATTGAGAACTTTTGACACATGCTTCAGTCCTTTCCCTCCCTCCCTAGGGAGAAGCTGGAAGCTGAAGGTTTCCTGCCAACCTGTGCTGGGGGTGTGAATTATGGTGAAAGCGTGTCTTGAATTTTCCTACTGGCTTCTCTGGGTGTGGTGGGGGCTGAGTTAGGTCTTTGTTGCTGCGTGCGGGCTTTCTCTAGTTGCGTCAAGTGGGGGTTACTCTTCTTTGTTGTGGTGCACGGGCTTCTCATTGTGGTGGCTTCTCTTGTTGCTGAGCATGGGTCCTAGGTGTGCGGGCTTCAGTAGTTGTGGCTTGCAGGCTCTAGAGCACAGGCTCAGTACTTGTGGCACAAGGGCTTGGTTGCTCCGCAGCACGTGGGATCTTCCCGGATCAGGGATCGAACCCGTGTCCCCTGCATTGGCAAGTGGATTCTTAACTACTGTGCCACCAGGGAAGTCCTTCCTACTGCCTCTGATGTGACTGGTCTCAAGCTTGCCTGGGGTGCAGGAGCCCCTCAACTAGTTTTTAGATTTCTCACAAAGGGAATTAGTCCATGTATTGTTGTTGAATTGGTGTGTCCCTGGGGGAAGGCAGGTCTAGGGTTTCCTATTCCAACACCTTACTGACTCACTACCATATTTTGCTTTGTTCTGATCTCTATGTTTTATGTTAGAGGGTTTTCTCAGAAGTCTAGTAGTCCTTGGCTCTCTGGGGGCCCTAAATGGCTAAGTGGGATCTCTATGGCTTAGTTGGGGCTTGTCACATAGGCAGCTTCACTGTAGGGTTCTTGTCAGTTTCATTGAAGGACTACTGAGGCCAGTATCTTTAGATACTTTCTTTAGGGTTGCTCAGATTTCTCAGGAAAAAACCTTCCATTCCCTTGCCTGAAAGTTTCAATTCTGGGTGCTAGCATTCTGGAAGCTGAACAGAGTAATGAGCTGTTGGGTTAGGATGAGAATAGGCACTGGGTGAGCAAGTACCACAATTTGGAATGTACACTTGCATTTAATTCCCCCTTTCTGCATTCACTACAGTATCTGAAGCAGTTGGTTTTTTCTGTATAATAAATAACACTGAAATGCCACTAGCATAAAATGAAAGTATTTATTTCTTATACTCATGTCTACTGTTTGGCTCAAGCAGCTCTGCTTTAGATTATATGGGTCTGGTGATCAGCTGGAGCAGCTCTCTGAAGTCTGCAGTCTGCCTGGGGCTATCCTGCTCTGTATCTCTTATTCTGGAGTCCCACAGGAGAGGTAAAAGCTAATTAGGATATACATGTGGTCCCTGACTTATAATAGTTCAACTTACAGTTTTTTCCATCATAAGTGGAAGAAGATCTGTATTCGTCTCACGATGGCAAAAGGATAAGAGGACAAGCCCAATCATGTATGCACATATCAAAAGTTTGTTTATGTATCACTCACTGATATCCTATTGCCCAAAGTAAGTCATATGGTCAACTCCAAAGCAAAAGAGTGAGAAAGTACACTTCATCCACTATGAGGCTATGACAAGTGTATGGCTATATAATACTACTACAGGGGAATGAGTAATTGGGACTAACATTTCAAAATACCATGCTATCCCTGCTATTAACAGTGCCTAGTATCCTCCAGTCCAGAGTCCCTCTGTTTCAAAACACCCCAAAGAATAAATCTCCAGACTCCATTTGAGTAGGAAAGGAGAAGTCACCACATCTTTTGTGTTTCGGACACAGCTTTTTACAAGTATTTTACAAGCCACATTGAAAACTTTTCTGGGATACTATGGTATTGTACAAACTAACTTGTTTCTGGGGTATTCTCATTGTTGATTTAGGACTCAGTTTTTTCAATTCTGCTTTATCAGACCATTTGCTCTCTAGCTTTCCAAACTTTATGCTTTATTCTTCCCCATTCTCTTTACTCTTATGTGCTTATGTCTTTTTAAAAAAGCCATTGCGCAAAGTTGTGGAGGAAGGCATGTGTTCAATATGCATCATTAACCAAAGGCTCTTAATTATACATATACTAAATGTAAATAACTGTTAATTTGGAGAAAAAATTCAGACAGGGAGATGGTCTAGTCAAGCTTTTAGTTATTGAAAAGTAAGAGAAGTATAGGAAGTAAAAGATAGCCCATCGTTCAAGAGAACAAGTATACATATGTTATGTGCAAAACTGTTTACTAACTGGATATGTATTACATATAAATGCTAATCTTTTCATCCTTCCCTGATCTGAGGGCTTTTGATCTATAGTCCTATGTGACTGAGCATGGAACACAATGGATAGTGGGCAGAAGAAGGTTTTGGTGGAAAAGAAGTATACCTCCTCAAAAGGAACATCATTCATTGCAGGATTTGTGGACAAAGGAGCAATTTCTATAGTAGAGCAACTTAAGGTTGAAATTATTTTCTCACCTAAATAATCTGATCCTCTGAAGAGTTCAGGCGATGGGAAGCTACTTAAACTCTCTTCAAAAGTCTTGTGTTCTGTATAAGAGTCTGTGATTGAGTAACTTAGAAGAGAGCTAGAAATATCATGCTGTAAACTTAGTCCTGTAGAATAAACAAACAAACAAAAAGGGTAAAATGTTTCAATAGTAAACAGATTCAAAATCCTAAGAATTCAAAGTTGTAGAAATGTACCTGCAGTTATATACTAATAATGTAAAATTACACATACAACTGAAAAGGCATACTATTGTACACAATCTTAAATTGTACTTCAATCTGAGAAAATAATTCTGTTTTTGATATGGAGAAAATGCACTATAAATCTTTTCCATTGTTTTTCAAAGTTTTATAATTTATTCCTTCCCTACTTTGGTTCAGTTATAATTCTTGGCTCAAAAATGCAAGTTTTATCAACTATACTTCAATAAAAAATAAATATAAATAAATAAAATGTATACTTATTTTTTTTTTTTTTTTTTTTTTTTGGCAGTACGTGGGCCTCTCACTGTTGTGGCCTCTCCCGCTGCGGAGCAACAGGCTCCGGATGCGCAGGCTCAACAGCCATGGCTCATGGGCCCAGCCGCTCCGTGGCATATGGGATCTTCCCAGACCGGGGCACGAACCCGTGTCCCCTGCATCGGCAGGCGGACTCTCAACCACTGCGCCACCAGGGAAGCCCTATACCTAATTTTTTAAATGCAAGTTTTATATATAAGTAACCCAATAACTGTAAGCTAACTAGCTGAGAAGAAGAAACGGTGATTCTAGTTATTCCATAAAAAACAATGAGCATAAACATAGACTCAAAGGAACACAGATCAAAGGAATTGAACAGAGAGCCCAGAAATAGACTCACACATATAAGAGTAACTGACTTTTGACCAAGATGCAAAGGCAATTCAGTGGAGAAAGGATATTCTTTTAAACAAATTATGTTGGAACTGGATATCCATATGCAAAAGCAAAACAAAACAACTTGCATTCATACCTTCCATCATATAAAAAATTAACTCTAAATGCATCATGATTCTAAATGCAAATCCTAAAACTACAAAACTTTTAGAAAAAAACAGAGGAGAAAATCTTCATGACACTGAGTTAGGCAAAGATTTCTTTGATATAACACTAAAAGGATGATTCATAAAACAACAGCAGAGATAAACTGGACTTCATCAAATTTTAAACCTTTTATTTGAAAGAGATGGTTAAGGTGAGAAGACAAGCCATAGATTAGGAGAAAACATTTGTAAATGGACTGGAATCCAAAATATAAAGAACTCCGAAAACTCAGGAATAAGAAAACAAACATCTCAGTAGGAAATTGGGGTAAGTATCTGAACAGAAAATCTCCCAGAATCAGAGGTCTTAAAGTCATCCCTGTGAGAGTAGCCTAGAATGAAAACTTTTCTAATAAATGACAGGGATAGAACTTAGTATTTATTTGAAGTACCAGAAGATTTAGTAAGGAAAGGGAAAATATACTCTGCTATAGTCAGTCAGCATTTATCAAACACTTCTAACATGATAAAACAGAGGTCAACGCTAATAGAAACTGGAGGGGTGTGGGGTAAGGGATGAAAGGAGAGCATTACTCTGAAAACCCATTATCTTCTGCCCTGCCCTATCTATACCTATCTCTGCTCATCCATTACCTACCTGATACAACTAACTCTTTATCCTTCCCATTTTGACCTCACCACACCCTTCTCTTCCACTCCAACCCCCTCCTTAAAGTTGACAATTGTTTCCTACCTGGCCACCTCCTCCAGCCACCAGTGCAACACTTAAATTGACAGACTCAAGCTACCATCCTTCACCTCCTCAGATGTCAGAGGTAAATTATGCCTCTAAGTATCTTTTGCTTCCCCTACTTCAGCTGCCCTAGAGTGTCCTTCCCTGTCCTTGCTACTTTTTACTTTTCTCACTCTGTCTTCATCCTTCTCACTGACATGTTGCTACATCTCTTGTGCCTTCCACCTCTCAAAATTCCATGAATACCACTCTCAGGAGAGCTAACTCTTCCACCAAACCCCAGAACTCAAGCCAGCCTTGGAAATTAGGAAAGCCCTGTACTCACCATCTAGGTAGTTTGGTAGAGAAAAGAATAAACAAATGTTCCTGATTATAACAGTAGAAGGTTGTTTCTGGTGTCACAAGTTAGAAATGTAAATACACTTAGAATTACATGTATATCAAATTATACCATACATTTAAAAAAGTCAAATAGTTCTACAAGGCTTTTATCAAAAACCTCTTGTTTCATAACCCCCATAATGAAACAACTGTTTTCAACCCTATTAACTCTATTGTTTCTTTTAATATCTTCCTTTATATTTTTAAATTAAATGTATTCAATGATTCTATCATTATGACTGCTTAAATATATTTAGAGCTGAGCCATGTACTATGAGCTATATTATTTATATCGCCTTTTTGCTACAAGTTTTTGTTTTTCCTTTGAGTTATTGATAACCTAATTTTTAATTAGTTTTCTAAGCACCCATTTCATCCCAACTTTTTGCAAAAGTGTAAATTTCCTCTCAAAAAATTTTTTAAATGCCACGTTATCTATCAGTTCTTTTCTTTTCTTTCCTTCCTTCCTCCTTCCCTGCCTCTCTCTCTCTCCTCCTCTTTCTTTCCTTCTTTTTGTTTTTCTCTTTTTTAAAAAAATATTGCTACTGGAGATCTCAATATACTTGCTCAAATTTGGACTGGTTATCCTCTAGACATGCTGCACACATGTATTCCCGGGATTTCCCTTTACCATGATCCTAAGAAATTCTTTCACATATTTTATGTATTAGAGCCTCTGACTTCTGGATCTCATGATTTCTTCTTTATTGATTTACTTTCTGGTTTTGCTGGAGTATCTTCTTCATTTCCTGAGAAAAGGTGCATGGAAGACCTGTCTAAAAAATTTCTTTATACTATCTTCACACTTGAGTGATTGTTTAGCTGAGTACAGAATTCTAGACCAGTATATTTTAAAAACTGATTGCATTTTTTAGTGTTTGACAGATTTAAACCTCACTGCTCCATGTTCCCCTTCTGCCCCACATCGGTACAAGCTGATAAGCCCTGGTGCTCCATCTTCTGGCAATGCCAGCCAAGTTAAAACCTCACCCCAGCCCCACCCTCTAACCACCTAAAAACCCCAACACAGTCTCCTTTCCCTGCTCTCTCAAGCCATTTTCAGTCCTGCTCAGGAGACACCCTCCTCTCTAGAAGGCTTCATCATATCAGTAATAAACCTTTCCATACCCTCCTGTTATGTGAATGGCATCATTAACCTTGAAATTGGAAACAAATTTTGGGTGGGAATCTATCCTGTCTCTGGAAAACTGAAGGACTTCTCTCTTTATCCTGAGGATTTTTATATTACATAACGTTGTGCCTTGGTGTGGGTCTTTTTCATTCATTGTGATGGGCAGTTGGTGCGCTCTTTCAATATGTACACTCATAACCATTTTTAATTTTAGAAAAATTTCCAGTTTTATTTGTTTAATAATTAATTCCCTTTCTGTTTACTTTATAATATCTGGAACTACTATTTTTCAGATGTTAGAATGCCTAGACTCAGCTTATAATTATTTTTCTTTTTAAAATAGCAGCTTTATTGAAATACAATTCATATTCCATAAATCCCAATCTTTTAAAGTATACAATTCGGTGGTTTTCTAGTATACTCATAGAGTTGGGTCACCACTATTTCTATCTTTTATCTTCTCTTTAATGTCTGTTCAACTTTTGGAATATTTCCTTAAATTCATTACCCAATCCTTCATAGAATGTTTTCCTAATTCTATGTTACTATTTTTTAATAATTCTTTTTGTTCTCTGAACGCTCCTTTTTATAGTAGCCTGCACTTGTTTCATGGACACACTTTTTCATCATCCTGAGGATAATAATGTAAATATGGCTTAGAAGTTTTTTTCTTTGCATTGTCTCTGTCCTTCAGGTTTCTTTTTATTTGGTATCTAACTTTTATTTTAAGTATTTTCTTTAAATGCCTGGTAATTCTTGAATGTTTAAGAATGAGGCACTAGGACTCCCCTGGTGGCACAGTGGTTAAGAATCCGCCTGCCAATACAGGGGACATGGGTTTGAGCCCTGGTCTGGGAAGGTCCCACATGCCGCATAGTAATTAAGCCTGTGAGCCACAACTACTGAGCCTGCGCTCTACAGCCTATGAGCCACAACTACTGAGCCTGCATGCCACAACTACTGAAGCCCACACACCTAGAGCCAGTGCTCCACAATGAGAAGCTACCGCAATGAGAAGCTCGCGCACCGCAACGAAGAGTAGCCCCTGCTCGCCACCAACTAGAGAAAGCCCGTGCGCAGCAATGAAGACCCAGTGCAGCCAAAAATAAATAAATATTTTTTTTAAAAAAAGAATGAGGCAACTAAATAGCAGTTGGAAACTCTGGATTCATAAGTGGGGTTTAGGAAGTAGTGGGCTTTACTGAAAGGTATTTGGACAGGGACCAGGTCATTACTGCCAGATAATAGGTCTCTTCCAAAAGAGGAATCCTCCAGTCCCTTAACTGGGGTGTATTTTCCTGAGTGGGGTAAGGAGTCTGGGGTAAGTAAACAGACTTTAGTTAATTCCCTTCCCTCCTCCTCCCACCACCTCGCACTGCTAGTTTTCAATACAGCACCCCTGCCCTCAGCAGTACTGAGCATCCCTGTGTCCAGACCCTTTGCTTCAATGTCTCTGGACTGCCATGGTGGGAAAAAGAGTAGCTGCCTGGCTACATAGTGTTGGGGAAGGGATCACAGCATCTAATTGCTACTTTTGTGTGTGTGTGTGTGGTACGCGGGCCTCTCACTGTTGTGGCCTCTCCCGTTGCGGAGCACAGGCTCCAGACACGCAGGCTCAGCGGCCATGGCTCACGGGCCCAGCCGCTCCGCGGCATGTGGGATCTTCCCAGACCGGGGCACGAACCTGTGTCCCCTGCAATGGCAGGCAGACTCTCAACCACTGTGCCACCAGGTAAGCCCATCTAATTGCTACTTTTAAGGATTTCCAAAAATCCTATTTTCAACATTAACTCTATCTATTCCTTCAGGAGTATGTGATTCCTCTAATTTCTGAAACTTCAGCTTGCCTCAGTTTGCTTCTTGGTTTGTTCTAGGTATCTAGGTTTCAGCTTTTTTTTTTTTCTGTCTGTTAGGCCTATTGTAATTTATTCATCTACATTCCAGATTCCAAACTTTTGCTGATTATTTCTTGTCAGCTGAGGTCTCCTTTTCTCTATGTTGTGGATTCATGCCTTTTTTAATGCCTTTATTGGTATTTTAGTGAGGTTTCAGAAGGGAGAAGTAAACATATGTTCAATCCTTCATATTAAATATGAAATCCTGAGTTAATTTTCATCATGTTGCAAAACTACTAGATTCCAAGACAGAATTAAAACAAGTAATTATATGTTAAATAGAATTCTGTGGGCTGCTCAAAACCTAACCATTTATATTTTATTATAGTATAAAGTACTCTAGGTCTCAAATATCAATCAACAAATGAACTCAGAATACAACCAGTTTGTTAATTAGAGACAGTCTATTTTCTAACTCCTCATACCTTTCACACATCAATTTGATAAAGCTAGTAACCAAAGACATTTATCATATATTTAAACTACAATTTTAAAAAATACTGATTATGGTAAAATTGTTTATTTCCTCTAAATAGAGTAGTAAACTCATTCAACAAGCATTTCAAACTATTTTATGTCCCAAGAATGGAATAGGAAGATAAAAGATACTGCTTATTTTCAATAGCTTTAGGGCCTAGAGGAACAAAAACAATTATACTGCTGTTTTGAGTCCTATGACAGTGCCATAGAATTACCAGGATAGAACAACTCATCTAGAAAGAGAGAAGAGCAGTCAGGAGAGGCTTCCCAGTAGAGATAGCACCTGAATCTATTTTTGAAGAACTAGCAGAAGTTAACCAGGCAAAGAGGCGAGAAGAAGAAGGAGGGAAAAGCATTTGTTGAGAACCTCCCATGCTCTTTTGCACTATAGTTTAAGAAAATTCCTCTATTCTATTTTCTAGCTAGCTAATTTAATTTTCAGCTGAATACATCTCAATATTAGGTTAATGTCTTGTTTTAAAATTTGATGATATTTTTAGTTTCCAGGGACTATAATTTTTTTTATAGCAGCCTGTTATATTATGGATTCAACGGCCTCTTGTCTCTAAAGAGATATTTAAAGTTTTCTACCATTTCCCTCAGGTGTTAATTCTTTTGTTTGTTGCATTTGTGGCCTCTCTTCCATGGCACTGATTTTCTTCAAAGATTTGACTGTTTCTGATTGTTCATATCTCTATTTGAGAATCTGTTTGTATGGCACAGAGTATAAATTCTGAAACAACAACCTACCTCTGGAGATTTTAGAAGAGTGATGAGACATTCTTGGAACTTACGGTCTAGGTGGGATGTCCTCCTGTATTTTCCAGGTATTGTAGGTTACATGGGGACACTGCCCTATTTGGCTAGTATCCACACTGGAAGTCTCTTATATCAGAATTCCCACTTCAGAGAGCCATAATGTATCTTCTTCCTGGGCTTAGCAACCATAAGCATAATCTATATTTTTAACTTTTTTGCCCCTCTGCTCTCTGTATGGCAATCTGGAGTTACTTCAGACTCCCTTCTGCTTCTCACTCCAGTTCCAACATTGACCCTAAAGAGCCAAAGTGAAGACTTAGTTCACTTTGCTTGGCAGTAATTCCTAGCGTTTTGACCTGGCAGCAGGCACTGGGAGCTGCCAGTGTTTCCAGTGTAAGAAGGGGATGAGAAGGGTGACAGGTCATACAGTGCCAGAATGTAGTGCTTAATCCACCACCTTGACAACTCCTTCAGGGTCCCATCTATTACAGTGTTCTGCATTTATTGACCAAGTGTTTTGAGTTAAGTGCATCTCCAGAGCTATTCTTACCTCTGCAGTGGTTTTTCTCTGCTCTTCATTTATTCATCAGCTGGATCTCATCTGTTTTTAAGAATTCCTCAGTATTTTTGGTGTGGTAATGGCATCCTTTCTTGTTTTCAAAAATAACTTCAATTACACCAAACTTCTATCAGTAGCCCTCCATATCCAACTGCCTATTTGACATTACTACTTAGACATCTTAAACACACCCATAACTTATTAAAAAGAGAATTTATGACCTTTCCCTCAAACAAGGTTTTTTCAGTGAATGCTACCACCTTATACTCAGTTATGCAAGCCAGAAACACGTGTCATCTTTGATACCTCCATCTTCTTCACTCTTCATTTGCCAAATTCTGTCAATTTCATTTCCTACAACAGCCATAAGATATGCCCACTTCTTTCCATTTCCAATGTCATCCCATAGTACAAAGAGCCATCATTCCTCCCCTTAACTACTGCGATAGCCTCCCAACTGGTCTATTTACATCTACTCCTACTTTTTTCCATACTGTAGCTAATACGATCATATCATTCTGTATTTAAAAAACTTCAGTGGCTTCCTGCTGCTCCAAAGATAAACATCAGTGTCTTTGGCATGGCCTATAAGGCTATGCAAAGCCTCAGTTTGTCCAACCTTGTCTTATTATCACACTTCCTCCTCTCTACTTCAGCCACACTGGCCTTCTTTCAGTTCACTGAAC
Source organism: Grampus griseus (assembly GCF_964374135.1). Lineage (NCBI taxonomy): Eukaryota > Metazoa > Chordata > Mammalia > Artiodactyla > Delphinidae > Grampus > Grampus griseus. The sequence continues at coordinate 108,704,075 of NC_139019.1, forward strand.
ACAAAATGCTCAGTCCCACGTTAGGGTCTTTGCACATGCTGTTCCTTCTGCCTGGATTTCTCTTTATTCACCTCTCTTTATAGTTCAGCTCTTCTTTTTTTCAGATCTCAATTAAATTGCCATTCCCTCATGGAAGTCTTCCCTAATCTCTTCAACTAAATTCAGTTACACTCAAGTTAACCTCACTTTTGTAGTACTTATCTCAATTATAATTTACTGGTGTGTGCTTGAAGGCTTTGAGGATGAAGTCTACAGCACAGGCCGAAGGATTCAACTTGGACCAGGAGAAAGACATCTCTTCCACTGAGATGGGAAGATAAGGCAGAGATACAAATGGATGCTTATATTTGTAAGAAAGCAAGTTGAAGAAGTTCACATTGCCAGTCTTACCTGATACTCGTTCACTATTTGATAAACTACGATCAACCTGGAGGTCATCTGTCACTGACTCCTATGTGAAATAAGAATTAAAGATATAACACCAATTATGAGATGGAATATTTTTATATTATAATATTATAACACATTGATTTGGTTATTTCAAAAATGCAAAACTAATATCAACTTTGTATATCAGTTTCATATGTAATACATTCTTTCAGCTTATTGATACAGATGTAGTCTTATATTTAATATTAAATCTTAAAATATAATATTATGGACATATCTAGGGAGTCAACAATATACTAGTCAACTAACTATTGTGGGATAAACCAGCAACTAGAAAATAAAGATGAATATTTTTCTGACACCGTAAGTAGGAAAGAATTTTTTCCCTCTAAATATGAAAGCAAAATAAATCAAAAGAAAATGATTGATAAATAAGTCTAAAATACCAAAAATAAAATTAAAGGCAAACAAATGTGGAAATATTTGTAACATGTGTGTGTAAAAGTACAACAATCTTCAATATATAATGAATAAGTATTTCACCAAAATATCACACAAATGGCCAATAAAATGAGAAAAAATATCAACCTTACTAGCATTCAAAGAAATGGAAAGTAAAACAACATGCTACTTTTCATCTATCAAATATCTATCTATCGATCGATAAGTAGATAGATATTTTAAGTTTCAGATAAGATAGTGCCAACTGGCCAACATGAATCAAAACTTTAAATATAATCCAACCCTTGACCCACTGCAACGTATTTGTCTTAGGATATCAATCTGAGGTACACACAAAAAATTTCTGTGGTAGGATATCTACTGATATCTAAAACAGCAAAACCTTAGAAACAATCTCAATCTCCCAACCACAGAAAAATAGTTATACAAATTATAGTATACCTATGTATAAGACAAAGCACTATGCAGACACTAAAAACCATATTTTTGAAGATTACTTAATGTTAGAGGAATTTACACAATAAGATAATTTGTAAAAAAAATTTTAAAGGCACAGAAAAAAGGAATGGAAGGAAAAGTACAAAACTTAAAAGAAACTGATTAAACATTTTTTTGCATAGTCTGAATAATCTATTAGGGACACTTAACACTTAAAATCTGGGGAAAAGCCTTTTTTAAAAAAATGCCTTTTGTTAAAACTGCCCTCCGCCAAAAAACATGTCAAAGAGAAATACGCAAGCTAAAATGCTGGACTGTGACTATCCAATTTAATGCTAACGTCAGATGAGTCACAAGCAATTTTTAAAATCTGAATTTCTCTAAACTACTGCTACACATGTTTAAAATACTGTACAGAATCCACATTAAATACAGTAGATCAGGAAGTTATATAATATTCTAATGATAATGAATCCTCTGTTTCTAACTATTAATGCAAAGTCAAATGAGAAAACATGAAAATGGCTTTGAAATGTTTAAGTGCTACCAAACATTAGAGAATTACTAAGAAACACTTTATATCTGTCACACAGAAAATCAGCCAGTAATGAATATTTCTTAAATTTTTGTCAAAGGAAAGAAAAAACAAAAATGCATGGCTATGAGTCTACCAGAATCATTAATTCAAGGCCCTGTCTGAAGATACAGCATCAATGTTTATAAAAACACTAGAAAGCTATGTAGTCTCTATAGAACAAAGACCATATTGTATTTTCATATAAGACCAGAGGTACATCAGGCACCACTAGTCTCTACCCTACGCTTATCCAAGGACCATAGGAGAAACATACATACACTCAATGGAGCAATCTTCTCATCCTGGGCTTCTTCACTAGTGCTATTTTCATGCAGGCTTTTCTCTCCTGTACCTCTTAACTGAGTGCTAACAAAAAACAACACAATTAGTTTGCACCGTCTGGACTTGGCTCTCCACGTCCCTGATCACTATTCACACTGTTACAATCTGAAAAGCTCTGTGGAAACATAATTAACAAGAAGTAAGGAACACAGTAGGTGAATTGTATCAATAACCAATTGATGCCACGAATGCTTTCCCGGAGGTTTTCTCTCACTTGCTTTTAGGCAACTTGGTAAAACTTTTTTTTTTTTTAATATTTTTAATATTTGACTCTTTCCTAAGTCAAATTTCTGGCTCTGTGTTCGGAGAACAGCGAAATCAGAGCACACTATTTTCTTCACTGACTCTTACAATGAGAGGCTATTAGGAGAAAATCAGGATTGAAATTTTGAGGTGGCCAGAGGCATGGGGCTGTTACTTGTGGATACGCACCTCGGTGGCCCAGAGCTGCTACCTCCCAGCCGACTCCGCTCTGATTTCTCTGTGATTCTCTGCAAACCGCGCGTTTTGCCACTTCTTTTCAGGCCTAAGAGAGGATGACATGCTTCAGGGAAAAAGCCTTGGAGGCCTGCCCGCGGGCCTCGGAGGTCCCTGGGGCTTAGGCCCAGCCCACCCCGTGTCCCACTCCGTAGGCCAGCCACACGGCGCTTACAGTGGGCAGACAGCTTCCGGCCGGGCCCTGACGGGGCCTCCGCCTTAGCCAGGGCACCTAGATCTGGCGTTGGGGTTAGGTTGAGCCTATGGCTGGCCCGCTTTTTGCGTGTACAGACCCGTAGTGACCACATTGCCACCCCACCGCCAGGCCTCGGAGGGCTCTTGGCCCTCGAAGGCCTGTCTCGTCTTCTTCCTGAGGAACCGAGCTACGCCGGAGGGAACCAGCGTTCAGGCCTGGCCTGCGGGGCAGCCCGAGAGGAATGAAAGACGTGAGAAAAAAACAACAGGCCCACAGCGCCAACCCCCACACTGGTCTGGAAACACCGCCTCACTCCCGCCTTTTTATCTCCGAGGAGTCACGCGGTGGCTTCTGGGAAGACACGGTGAAGTGGCAGTGCCCCGCCCTCCTGGAGGCGTAGCGCCAGGGAACTTGGTGGTGGACGGGGGGCGGGGGCCTGGACCTTGGACTCTAGGCACAGGCTCCCTCGCCTCGTGCTGAAGGGAAAATTAATGGAAAAAGACTTTTCATCGTCCAGGAGGTTGTTCTTTTGCTTTGCATTTTCTCATTAGTCTGATGGGCCCAACACCTGGTACTGATGCCTGGGCCGCTCTCCTTAGCAACATTACCAGGAAGGCCATGGTAATGGAGTTTGAAGTCTCTTAGCACATGGAGTCTAGCTGGGGGTCAGCCTGACTCAGTGCAGGAAGGTCAGAGAGGAATGAAAGCACGTTATGGTGACGGGGAGTGTCCTCCTGAGTGTCCACTGGCCTTCAGCGCCTGGGGCCGCCAATTTACTGGGGGCGGGCATGGTACTTGAGAGTCTAACCAGGCATTAGAAGAGCTTAGGTTCCAGGAGGTTTCTTCTCAGGGACAAGCAGAATCCCTTAGCCCCTGCCTAGAAGCTACCTCCTGGACATCTCTGGGCAGCCTTGTGGTTAAGGTAGTGAGTTCCACAAGGGATGCCCTCCTAGTGCCCTGAGGCTTAGCTCTTTTGCTCTGCCCAAAGGAAGTAACATAGGAATGACCACTCATTCTCTCCATACACCCAGGTTGAACCATCTGGCTGCATCTGATAAACGTATTGTGCCTATAATAACCATCTTCTTATTTTAAAAAAATGTCATTTCACAACATTAAAAAATGCTGTTTGTACAGATGAAATTAGAAAAACACAAAGACTTTTTCTGTGATGCTCCAATATTGTCTGTAAATATAGCACACATATAGCCACAATATTTTCATAATAAAATCACTGAATTTTTTATTCAAAATCTGCTCATAGAAAGTCACTTATTAATAATTAAAACAATCACTAATTAATCATTAGACTTAACTTTGTAAAGAACAGAGGGTAGGCATTCTTACCTGATTAGATATAGTGCTTTGAGTCACTGAATCACTACTTACTTAGCACCTTACTCTCTGTTAGGCATTGTGGTAGGTCCTGGGGATACAGAAGTGAATTAGAAATGGTTCTTCAATCAAGGATCTCACAGTTTTTTTGCAGTATAAAGCAGTTATCGTATTTCAACATCTTCTCTTTAGTCACATCCATAATATGCTGACAGGCAGTCTCTAGTTTACAAGCCAGGTCTCCAGGCTCCCTTCTTGCCCTTTGGAGAATGTTGTGAAAAAAAAAACTTGGAGCTCTTAAATGACCTTTGGGAGGTATAGATCCTGGGATGCCCTAGACCTAGAAATGGAAGAAACATTGAAAAAGGAAAACAGCTTAAAGCAAAAGTTGATCTGCCCTTTGGTGGCCCTATTCTCTAGAACTGTCTCTCTATACTGAATTACATTCACTGAAGTGCCATCAAGTCAAGGTTTATGGGAGTTAATTGCCTAGGGTTTCAAAACTGGAAATAACCTTTGGTGTGATTCCTTGAGCCAAAAGGGTCCTTAGAGATGATCTTGCTGTCCCCTCAATTCGAAGCTGAGCAAACCACAACGTAGGAGGCTCATTATGACAGGTGGTTGACCTAGGTGGCATGGATCTCCTGACATTTGGCTAGTGTGCTTGCCATGCTCCCACTCCTCCTAACACATGGCTGGGAAAGGGATGGGGGGAACAAGGAAAAGAGCTCGAAGTCCTAAGTAGCAAGGGGAGGGGAAGGGACTACATACAGACTTGCAATTTAAAGTTTCACCTACCCAGCCCATAAAAGGGGAATGAAATGTGTCCCCTACAAAAGGGTGAGGTAGGGCAGAGATATCTCAACTCAATCACCTGTCTCCCTCCACTCCGTCCTCAAATACACAAATGCCAGTGCAAGCATTCAGCCATGAGTGTTAAACTGAACATCTTCCATTTCCCTGTTGTATTGCTTCCATATCTACACTCAGAATTCTTTCAGTGTTTCAGTTCAGTCATGTGGTTTTGACTAGATTGGAACAGTCATGGAGATGCTAACTTCCATGGGAAAAGAAAATCCAAATTTTTAATAGATTGCTGAATAAAGCTTTTGGGAAAACCGCCAGTTCATGGGTTTAGGATTCCCTGGAGCCGAGAGGAAATCTTTCTGAATACCGTTTTCTTATCAAGTGACTCCCCCACCCCCCAACCCCAAGAGGCTTCATTTGTGGCACCATCCACAGGCTTTAGGGTCCAACTGAAAATCGGCTTATTTTTGCTTAGTTGACAGGATTGGGGAAAAAATAACAGTGATAGATGAAAAGTATCTTTAGGTATTGCAGTCTTAATGCTATGCAACATATGTAAAAGGGCCAAGGGGATTATAGACATTTCTTGAGCATCCACTATGGGCCAGACCTTCTGCAGCCCCAGGCAACTCACAGTCTTAGTGAGAGTGGGGCAAAGGGACAATCAACCATGCAACCATGTGGGAAGCTTCTTAGAGAAAAAGATAGTTGAACTGAGTTTTAAGATATGAATGATAGGAATTAGGGGGATTAAAGGAAAGGGTATTCTATGAAAAGGGGACCTAAAAGCATGATGCTTTTAGGGCACTGCAAAAAGTAGTTGGTATGATTGAAGCCAATACTCTATGGAGGAAGGGCTGGAGAAGAGATGCTGGGCCTTGTGTGCTGAAGCAGGGAGTCTGAACTTTATCCTGGATACTGTGGAATAATAAGCAGGAGAGTGGCACGACCAGATTTTCAATTTAGAAAGATCCCCCTGACTGAAATGTGGATGGTGAAATTTGAGGAAGCTGGGGTGGAAACAGGAAGACTAATTTTAAAAGCAGTGTAATATTCCAGACAAGAGAAGAGAGTGGCCCCAACTACACTAAAAGCTGTGAAAATAGAGAGGAGTAGATGGTAGCAAATATATGGCAGAATCTGCATAATTTAGACATGGCAGAATGTACAATTTTAAGAAAGTGTACCGCTGTGTATGGGTAAAAGATATTATGGAAATACTGTTTAAGGACCATCATGATGGAAAATTTGAATACAATTTTTTGTTCTTTTAAAAATATAAAAATGAAGTAAATACAGGACACATTTGGTAATAGCAAATGTGCAAGGAAAAGGATAGGTTCTCTGGGGGGGCCATAAGTGTTTAGAGTTTGGGGACCCTTATAGAGGACGTAGAGTATGCTGACTAGTGATATAGCTTGATACAGTGTTTACCATAAGCACTATGATCTATGATCACCAAGTATACTAACATCAGGGGATTATGCTAAATAAATATTATAAAATAGTAATTATAAGCAACTTTGAGAAACAAAAAATCTTTATTTTTTACAAATGTTTTCATAAATGCATTTTATATTTGATATGCATGCTACTATAACAAAGCAACTAAAAATATAATTACAGTTAAAATAACTTTATGCATATTTAAAAGGTAATTTTTTAATCTCCTCAATTTTTAAAAATTGAAAGTAGAATAAGCAGTTCTTGCAAAAATATCCATTGCCCTCCATGCAATTTTTGCAATGACTTAACAAGGAAAATAAAAATAATCAGTCAAATGAATGCTTAAAAGCCACTGTCACCTCATGAAAACCTTTTGTTTGGGACCAAGTTTAGAAATGCTCGTGTTCCAGGTAGTATATATCTATTGCCTCTGGGTTATAACCATTCATGTGTTCTAACTGAAGAGTTTCTCATTAGGGCTTTGTCCTCACGTGAATGCTAATTCCATTCTTACTGCAGTTAACTGTAGATTCACAGAAAGGACTGTGTAGCATACTTGAGAGAAAATTCAGACTACCAGGATCATTTTTTCTTTTCATGTATATGCTTCCTTAAAATAGAAATAGGCAAGAAAATACAGCAACTTAGCTCATATAGTTTATCAATTTTATATATGATTTTCCATTCTTTTTTTCCTGAGATATGAAGCAAGTTTGTAAGTGGTCTGTTTTCATGCAAAAATACATTTTTCCATTCTTTACATTCATTTCACAGTATTTTGTATTCTAAGTAACTATATCACATTTGTGCTTTATACATTTGGAAAATAAAGAATAATTCATTCCCTTTACTGCAGAAAAATAAAAGATCAGAGGTTCTTTGATGGGTAATACAATCAAATTAAGTGCTGACTTCAAGTTGCTAAAACATTACCTGACTATAAAAATTGCAATGAAAAAATCCTATTTTTTCTCATGCTTGCAGTTTTACCTAAATTTAGAACGAAAGGTTGACTTACTCATGTGAGGGAGACTAGGTATGTTTATTCCTTAGACTCCTGAGTTCGTGAGTTCCTAATATGTGAAGCTAGGCCTGCACATACCTGGTCAGTTTCCTCTCTCACCTGGAGGAGAATCACAATACAAAGATGTCTTTTATGGCAAAAGGAAAAAAAAATTGGTGTATATTCTATTTTATATCTTTATAGACAACAAGATTAGTTTGTAAAATGTAAGAATTACTAACACATTTAAATGAGAAAGAGATAAAAGGCCAAACATTTAAGAACATGTTTATGTTACGTAATTGATCTCCGTTATACCTCTAGACTTAAATCGGATCTGATGTCCACTATGAATGTAAATGTCTTAAGTACATAGCCTTTTTCTACATTGGTTAAAGAGAAATACAAACTTTTCCCCCCTCAAAATAAAGTTGGGAAATCTGAAGTAAGAAGGATTTTTTTTTCCATTAACACATATTGTTTCATTTCTCCTTTATTAAAAAATTCAGTAAAGTTAAACAGTGGAAAAAATAAATGTACAAGCAATATATTTAGGGCCCACTGTTTACTGTTCTCAGCACATCTGCCAGAACCTATTTATATGCCCAAGTGTGACGATTTTCACAGGAATCAGGAAGGCGAATAGAAACATAAGATCTTTAAAGTGAGAAAGAGAAGAAATCTTAAGTTATCCATAATCAATTATCTCTAACAATTATTAGGTATAAATGTAATCAAAATAAATTTTAAATTATTTGCTTATAATTTCATTGTCTAAAATCCTTTGGAAACAAAGACAAATATGAAATTTAGTTGAGCAGAAGGACAATGGGAAAGAGGTTCATTTTCCTCAAGATGTGAAGCTACTTGCCTTTAAAATAATACAAATATCCAATTCAGGTAATGATTTTCTCTTTTAATTAGTCAAATATATATTAAATATAAAAAAATTAATGCTATGTATAATAGATGTGGCCTTGGACAGTTTTAATATTTGTTTATTTAGAAATGCCTTTAAAAATTAATGTGCACAGAACTAGGTCATCTACTAAAAGTCAAATTTATAAGTGCAAGTAGTGGGACTGCAGAGAGAATCCAGCAAAGGAATATGTAAAAGATTGGATAAATACATCAAATGAAGCTGTGGTCGTCCACTTTTGTGAAGACTGAAATATAAGTGTATAATCACTGGTGCAGATTCATCTAGTGAGCCTGTGTGATTATGCAGTTTCTAACCGACAGCATTTATTGACAGTTTGGATTTGCTCCAGGGGTAAGGAGCTTCTGGACTGTGAATACTGCCCCCATCTCTGCTTTCAGAGTCCTGTCTCTACAGAAGAAAACACTTTCCTAGGGACAGTTTCTTCTGTAGATGCAGTCTGTAGCTTGGAACCTAACTGCTGTCCATGCTGGGCTTTAATTATACGACATTGTTGGCACCCAGGTGCAAGAAGTATTTAAACACATAATGCCAAGAAAGGAGGTTTTCATGGGTAAGCTTAGAAGGGTTTAGAGATTCTATGCATGAAATTATTTCCCAAGGAGATATTTATCTATGATGGACGTAAACAGTTTTCTAGGGGTATTTTGAAGAGGTTCTTCAAACTTACGTTGTTGAAAAATTATTTCATTTGGAAATAACATCCCCCCCTCCCTACATCCTGCCGTGATAATCTCTTACTGGAAGAAAGTGAAGCTGTTCAGAATTATTGCCATATGGGTTTCCCAGGCCTGGCATGGACACATTGAGAATGGAAAGACTGGAAGAACCCAGCAAGGAACATCAGTACATTAATTGCTGCCCACCCTGAGAAATAATTCTGGGTTTCTTCTCCCAAGTCTTCCCTAAAGGTCCATTCATTGCAGAGCAGAGTCAAACAGACATCTTTTATAATTCATGTGGTAAGACATCCATGAATATACACATGCTATCCTTGAAGTAGTTGTACATTACATTTTTTTCTAGGTAGCTCCTTAATATTTGAATGAGCTTAATAAATAAGAAAATGTATTGAAAGATCTTTGTAAAATGTTATGTAAATACATTTGTTTTAAGAATACTTGAATTTGCATTCTTCATAAATAAAAGTAAAAATTGGAGAGAAAATTTTTTCACATCAATGAGGATTGTTATGTTTAAAGAATCTGAAGTTATGTAGAAAGTGAGCTATCATGTTTTGTTTCAGAATTATTCTGTATTAGTTTTAATTTTTTAAGTCTGATTTAATTGTGATTTTGACCATCAGTTATTGAATGAGGTAGTCCACATTGCCTAGATATTTGCTGTACCTGGTTACTATTCCACAAATAATTCCACATTGCCTAGATATTTGCTGTACCTGGTTACTATTCCACAAATAATTAAGTACAATATATCAGTTATGTTTTTCCTTTATGTTTAATAGAAGTTCTGTGAACACTGAGAATATATTACTTTTAGTGGTACACAGTTCTTGAGAAAAGTCTTGATTTTTACAATGCCATTTCTGATATTTTTAGCAGCTTACTACAATATCATTGTAATAAAAATAAAGTATACTCGGTGATGAGAGAGAAAATATTGTTAAAGACCTCTTGGGACAGGAAGAGGCTCAGTCATAAGGTCACGTGCTTTTCATTTTCAGCTGCATCATTCTGACACATTACTTTCAAAAAATAACTATAATATTGCTACATTGTCCATTATACTGAGAAGAACTTCCCTTGAACTTCACATGGAGATTGAGTAAAGCTCTTCTATTTGTTTTTTGAAGTACTCTCTCAGCTCAGGTCTCTTAGCCTTTAGTGTTGGTGTCAGCAAGCCATTTTGAACTGAGAACATATCAGAGTGGATGTGAATGGCTTTAACCTAAAAACCAAATGCAGAATACATCTTTATCAGGAATATAACACAGCATTCATAGCATACATGATAAAAGTAGACAGGCATATGGGAATAGAAATATTGATATAAAAACACTATGCCTATTTAAAAGTCAGAGTTATCCTAATAACATTTCAGCCTATTTGATATGTCTGAAAGCCACCTTTTTTCCTTCTTACTCCTCCATTTAGCCAGTCAACAGAAATGAGTTAGTTCCTTACTCTGTGCCAGGCACGGAGGACACAAAGGGGGATCATGAGCACCCCTGCCCTCGGGGAGTGCACACTGGAATCCAGTAGAGCAGACACACTGGGTAATTATTAGACAATGCGGTCTACACAGGATGAAGGGCACCTAACTCAGTTATGGCAGGGAAGAGAGAGGAGCAGTCAGGGAAGCCTTCTCAAATCAGGTGAGTGTTAAAGGACGAGTACGAGTTAACCAGCAAAGGAGGAGAGGTGGGTGGAGAAGGGCATTTCCAGGCAGAGGCAACCCTATGAACAAAGCTACGGGAGTGAGAAATGGCAGAGTATGAAAAAGGAAATCCAAGTGATTTCTGTTGTAGTTACATAAAGTAGGAGGCGAAGTGGGTGAGAGATGAAGCTGAAGTGGTAGATGGGGCAGTTTATAGAGGAAAACAGTAGGAGATTTTTATACAGGGCAATGACATGGCTGAATATACAATTTGTAAAGATCTCTCCAAGAGAAATGTGAAGATGGCTTTTAAGAATGTTAAGATTAGAAGCAGGGAAACCAATCAGAAGGACCTGACCAATCCACAGGAGAGAAGAAGATAAGGGCCTGCACCTACAGAAGTGGCAGAGACAGAGACAAGTAAGCAGTTCTAAGAGCGATTTAGAGATAAATGGGCAGGATGTAATAAAGAAGGAGGCAGCCTTGAGGACTTCCAGGTTTCCAGCTTGGAGGGCTGCATGGACAGTGGTGCCATTCACAGGAGAAATATAAAGTCTAGGTGGGGACATGACGAGTCTGTGTTAAAAAAAAAAAGTTCTGCCAGAAAATGTGATCACATTATTGGAAGGAGGAATGGAGGGATCAGACTTAGTGTTCGTGTTGCCTATTTCCATGAGGCAGATTCCAGGCCTCCTCATGCAAAGTCTCTTTGCAAGCCTGAATGGGGGACCAGAGAGATAGATGAACTAACCTGGGAGGGCCTGGGCAGTCTCCTCCCACATGAGATTTCAGCTGAAAGGGTGACTGTCAGTTCAACCAGAATTTTATGATCTGGGCTTGAGCTGAATCCTGGAGTGACAATGTCTCTAAGAAATTGTATCCTGACTGACAACTGGGTCTATATTCAATTATTTTGTTGAGACAACAGATCCATATTATTAAATAGCAAATGAACTGCTATATATAGACTTTAAAAAATTAACTCAAAATATATGCGCTAAATACATATATATTTTCACTTGTTGTTTTGCTTAATTGGAATTTATTGAGCAACTACCATGTGTCAGGTATAGTGTAAGGCACCAGGGATACAAAGAAGAACAAGACACAATCTCTGCACACATGGAGCTTACAATCTAACGAGGGATGCTGCAGTATGATAATACTACTATAGGGACGAGCAGTTGTCAGTTGCTTTCCCAGTATCACTCCCTATCTTCCATGCTAATAAAACCCAGGTTTTGTTTGGGGCCAAAATGTTCTATGTAAACTATGACAATCCTATGTCCTGATTTCCCAGGCTCCCTTGCAGCTAAGGTGTAGTCATAAGATCCATCTGTGGCTAGTGAGAAGGGATAGCTTTTGCTTTCCTAATAAAAGGTCCAGACATACCTATTTCTACCCACTCTCTTTTTTTCCTTCCTTGAATATGGACAATGTCCAAAGCTGTAGCAGCCACAGAAAGTGATAAGCCAACATACTAAGAAGGGAGAGTGGAAAGATAGGCAGAGCCTAGGTCTTTGAGAACCTGTACCTGCCTTGGACTGCCTATGTTCGGACTTCTTATGTGAGAACACCAAAAAAACACACCCTATGTGTTTAAGACCCTGAGGGTTTTCTTTTAGAGCTGAATGCCTTTCTGATATAGCACCTAACCCAGTCTCTGGAGCAGGATTCATTGAAAAGGGATGCTTGAGTTGAACTCTGGAGGATAAGTAGGCTTTGGCCAGATGAAGATAGCAAGGGGAAGGGAGAGGCTGTTATATGGCTCTAGGCAGAGGCAACATGTGCCAAAACACACTTGGGACATCACAAGTATAGGCTGCAGCAGGTGATACAAATAAAGAAGAAGAAAGAGATGGGGCTGGGGAGATAGGCTGGGGCCAAATTACAAAGGATCAATATGCCAAGGTAGGGATTTTGGACATAATTCTTTAAACAATTTTTAATCAGTGAGAGACAGTACTAGCATGCATCTTTGGAAAGATTACCCTGTTAAGAGAGGATTAAAATGAGGTAAAAGTGGAAGCTGGAAGACCAGCCAAAAGGCAAGATTGATGGTGATTTAGGCTATAAAGTTGGCTGTGGAGATGGAAATAGATTTGGGGAGTAGAAAGGACAGGACTTACAATTGGTTTGGGTAATTGATAGAGAAAGAGATTTTAAGACGGGCTCTAGATTTCTGCTTGAGCAGAAAAACTGGAGGAGGAGCAGAAAGATTCTTTGGAGGCAGGAAGATCAAGTATTCATGTCAAGTTTGAAATGCTTCTGAGACATCCAAGTGGTTTTTGGACATTGGATATATTAGTATTAGTATGTAGGACACAGCTTCAGCCTGGGCTTGAGAGACAGGAGTTTCTTGAGGAGTAGAAAGGAACGGGGGTGTGGGTTACAGAAGCCAGGAGAACAAGAGTGAAAGGTTACTGTGGCATGTGTTACTGTCATATGAGAATTGTTAATTAAAATCAATGGATACAATCAGGAAATGACTTATTTCAAAAATCAGTCTATGCACCACCTCACACCCATTAGGCTGGCTATTATCCAGAAAACAGAAATAACAAGTGTTGGTGAGGATATAGAGAAACTGGAATATATACCCAAAAGAATTGAAAGCAGGATCTCAAAGAGATATTTGTAAATCCATGTTCATAGCAGCGTTATTCACAATAGCTAAAACAGGGAAGCAACGCAAATGTCCATCAGCAGATGAATGGATAGGCAAAATGTGGCATAGACATACAATGGAATATTATTTATATAAAGTAAGGAAATTCTGACACATGCTACAACATGGATGAACTTTGAGGGCGTTAGGCTAAGTGAAATAAGCCAGTCACAAAAACACAAGTACTTAGAGTAGTCAAAGTCATAGGGACAGAAAGTAAAATGGTGGTTTCTGGAGGCTGGGGGGAGGGCGGGAATTGGGAGTTATTGTTCGAGGGGTACAGAGCTTCATTCTACAAAATGAAGAGTTACAGAGATGGATGGTGGTGATGGTTGTACAACATTATGAATGTATTAATGCCACTGAACTGCACACGTAAAAAATGGTTAAGATGGTAAATTTTATGTTATGTGTATTTAACCACCAAAAATTTAAAAATTGGAAAAAATCAATGTATGCAAATAGTCGCAAAAAATTCAACATGTCAGTGATTGTTTTCCAAATCTCTGATGCTAACGGTCTAGTGTCCTGGCAGGTGGGTATTATAATATGACAAAGAAGTCTTTCCTCAGAAAATTCTCCATTGCATTCACTGATTTTTCAGATCAAAGACTCAATATACAAAGAAGACCCCTAAAACAGCTACACTTTCTACTTCTTAAAAAGTTTTTAAGAAAAATTCTGGCATTTTTTAAACCCATGCTTGTAATTTTAAAATGTGATAATTTTCAAATGAGCACAGCATTAATAAATGAGATTCATCTTTGTCTCTTTAGAAATTTGTTCAAATGAAGGATTCACTTTTGCTATAAAAAGAATAGCATTTTAAGGGATTCGTGTGTGGTGGGAAGGGGAGGACTGGACTTTAGGCTAAAATTAAAGCTAGCATTACAGTTAGCTGCCTCAACTTTACCTTACATACTGAAAGGATTTCTACTTGGATATCCAGTATAAATAACTGGAAATCTGAGGCTCTTGGCTAAAAAGAGGCATTATCGAATGTTTCAAAATTTGTTAAGGTTCTTGTAAAAAGTGTTTTGTTTGAAAATTCTCTCAACTCCAATATAAAATAAAAATTTTCTGAATTTTTTTCATGGCAAAATAAAAAAAATTAAAAAAAAAATTCTCTCAGTGTTTTTGATGCTCAAAGAAGCAAAGATTTGGTAAGGAATAGGGCTGCCAGTTTTTGTACCCTCTGGAATATACTTTTTTCCTAATTTGTTTTGATCAAACATAAATCATCCTAGGGGATCCAAAATTCACTGGAAACAGGTCCCAAGGGAGACGTTTTCAGACCATAGTGCACTGAGAGCTAGGGGTTCTGCAGTGGCCTCTGCTGGGCAGGGGTATAGAGGTGGAGATGGGCGTGAAGGTGGAGTGTAGACAGACACGGGTGGGATGAGGTGGGGGAGAGGCAAAAGTGCATTGGAGGCGGGGTGGGGGAGGGATGAGTGAGGGGGCTGGGTTGAGGGGTGGGAGGTGGAAGACAGGCTCTGGCTCAAGCCCCAAACCTACCAGAGCAGCACTGCTCTTATGTTTTGTACGTGCTCATAAGGTGCATATAAGATGTCATCTAAGTTCTGCTACTCAAGTTCAGAAATCACCATTTGATAACAAAACTAGCTAGCTTGAAGAAAATATGAACAAAATCCAAATCAAACTTAATCCTAGATACAGTGATTTAACTTAGTAATTCATGTTTACCTCCATGAAATGAAAAACTGGCAGTGCTAATATCCTTAATTTTTTTTTTAAAGTTCCTTTCTGATAGAAACAGTATCACATAAAGACTTCTGGCAAGTGTAAACGATCTATCCACCTTCTTCTGTAAATGAAATTAATAATATAATTTTATAGGAGATGCCAATGCCAAGATACAATTTCTACAAGTGTCCTGGCAGCCTGGGTTTCAGCTCATCTGCATTCCTAACAGCATGTGGAGAACATGTGTAATTGAGACAAGAGTCTATGTTCAGTACAGGGACTTGGGAGAACACCTCTGAAAATACAGCAGTGACAAGCAGAAGCTTCAAACAATACAGCACAGGGAAGATGACTCTCATAGGGAGAGCTACATACACTATTTAGATGGTAAGTAGAATGTAAAAGAAAACACTATGATCTTAGGAAGAAAGAACTGCATCTGCTGGTAGATTTTGAGTATCTGTCAAACCAGCAACCTGTAGCAGGCCTAAAGTGCTGACTGGGGCATCTGCAGTTCAATGTGGCTCTCTACAACACAGTCTCTGCCTGAGGAGAGGAAACACAATTAAATACAGTGTTGAGGGAAGCCGAGTAATATGGCACTCAGCTCACCTTTCAGCCACTTAGTGAGCAGATCAGAGTGGCACTACTGCCAGTCCCTGCTCCAGCCTGACCTACAGCCCTGGGTCTATTTAAATTCTTCCATGAAAATACCTATACAAATTGCGCCAGTGACTAAAAGTCTAATCAGTAAGTGGGAAAAAATGAGTCAAAACAGTTCTTTAACTGACCTTAACTGTGGGCCCCAAACCTATAGTTAGTTTATTTTCAGAAGTAAACCAATGGTAAAACGAATTTTCATTTTTTATAAATAATTACATATTTTCTAATAAAACCAAACTGTTGAATTATGGGGGGGGGGGAAGGAACGAGAGTCTTTAGTCTCCCTTTATGCCTAACACAACATAAAACTTGTTTTCCAGTTTGCAATAAGCAAAGTTTTTATTGAGGAAAGAAGGAAGGAGATGCTTAATGTTACCTCCCTTTCTGAAACTACACTCTTGTCACGGAAAAGTGATTCTATAGTTTTTTTTTAATTTAAAGATACTATAACATTTAAATATTATATTGGAATATAATGCCTCAAAAATGTCAATGTATGCCAACTCATTAAAGCATAGAAATTTTCATAATTCTGAAAAAAAAAACTATTTAAAATCTTTCAATGGTATTACTCTGTGAAACACTTTAACACACAATATTGCTTGTAGCTAATAAACACAGAGTGAATAATTTAGGACAAGAGAAATTTTAAAATTTTAAATTAGGGAAATGTTCAATTCATTTCTGATTTAAAGGTAAATTGATTAGGTAAGTATTCATTTCAATGACAAGAAATACAGTAAAATATATTTAGCAAGGGCTTTGCAGTCCAAATTTGAAAACTGTCAAGTTTCAAAGTTCACTTTGTATTTTATACGCCTATGCAAACTAATAAGGCATAGAAATGTCAAAAAAAAAAAGGTTAAATCACAGTTAAGTATGCTCAGATACTTCCCAAGAACCTACATATTTTAATTATTGATAACAGTTATTTTAAATGCTTCTTATCTACTCATTAAATCTCCATAAATTGATAATGGTTGGCCTAGTTCTAGGAATTGTCTGTTTCTGGAAATCAAATTACGTTAATTTTTCATCTAATTCAAAGTTTCATTCAGATCAATGCTGCCCAGTAAGTCTGAACTCCTAAAGCTTCTGTTGAATGATTTAAGCCTTGGGCTTGGATATCTACTGGGGGAGGAGGGGGGGTAAAAAATTAGCATTAAGCCTTAATTGATCATTCCTTTTTGAGGAAAAGGGAAAAGGACTAGCTGACAATAGATTATGGATTAACTCAAGTAATTTATGTTGAGCTTTGGAACACAACTAGGAGCACACACCAACAAAGAGGAGAATGAGAACAGAGAAAATGAAGAGGTAACAGCCTTGGCAATAAAACTCAGGCCTTTGGGATGCCACATGACTTCTCTGTATTTAAGGTTACCATGGCGAGGGCCGAATATTAGAGCAGAAACTTTGCTTAAGGCGTATGGAAAGTCAAGAATACGTCTCCTCTCAGTAAAAGCTCTAACTTGAGCAATGGTTAACACTGGAACCTTAACCAAAGGTTTCTTTTAAACATAAGCTTAAGAGTGGTAGTCTTTTCCAAGGAGAGGACTCTGTTACAATTCTCCACCTGCTCTGAGGCAGATCACGCAGCCCACATCCAGCAGGGGGCATGCAAGCCTTGGGAATCACAAGAGTATCCGCAGGATCCCCAGTGCACGCCCAGCGCCCTTACAGCCATCCATTCAGGTAATAGGGAGCCCAGATCAACCAGGTCTCCAACCACTCATTTGTGGCACCTGCTCTACAGGATCACATCTACAGTCACACAGCTCCCCGTAATGGAAGAGCAATGAAGTCAGTTTTAGCAAATTTAGAAATTTAATTATCATGCCAGAAATGACCTTGCATTCAGAAAGATAAATATGACTTGCCTGAATGCATCAGATTTTATAATTTTTAAAAATAAGGATTTATTCATCCAGGCCTTATTTGCCCTAAAACACACTGATGGATGAGGGTAAAGCAGTTTCTCTCAAGCTAGATTAATGTAAAGATCCATTTCAAAAGAAAAACAATTCCCTCAAACCCTGAAACTATATTTAGATTTCCTCACTTTGAAACTTAAGAAATTAAAAGTCTTAATCTGTGGAAATGTTTTCTAATTGTCAAACAACTGCTGTAAGAGTTTATATTTAAAACTGGTTTAAAAATGTTTTTAGGTTAACATCAAAATGAACATATACAAAGGGGCTTCCCTGGTGGTGCAGTAGTTGAGAATCTGCCTGCCAATGCAGGAGACACGGGTTCAAGCCCTGGTCCGGGAAGATCCCACGTGCAGTGGAGCAACTAAGCCCGTGAGCCACAACTACTGAGCCCGTGTGCCACAACTACTGAAGCCCAAGTGCCCCAGAGCCCATGCTCTGCAACAAGAGAAGCCACCGCAGTGAGAAGCCCGCGCACCACAACAAAGAGTAGCTCCCGCTCACCGCAACTAGAGAAAGCCCGTGCGCAGCAACGAAGACCCAACACAGCCAAAAATAAATAAATAAAAAAATTTATATTAAAATAAAAGAACAGATAAAATTTAAACTTCTCATAAACCTTGCAGATCCTTAATACTATATTTGGGGACACTGTTGGAGAACCATTTTATGAAAAACAATTATATTAAATACATACTAAGAAATTTTTAAAAATCAGCCTATTAATATTTTTCTGTTTGAAGAATTTTTCTTTTTGAATTTGTGACTAAAGAGGATTATAAATGGCATGTGTAAGTAGGACCAAGTACGCTTATGAACTCAGTTACAAAAAAGAACCCCAACCTTGCAAAGACGGAAAGTCTTAGAGGTCTGCTGTGTCCACTCCCAACACACTCTTTGTTTCCTCCTCTTTGTTCAGGGCATGCTGGGCTGACAGATCAGTGGCCCCAGGAGTGCAATCTTTCTGATGTCCTAGCAAGTAAGCTTGCCTGCTGCAGCCAAGAAGACAGTCCCCATAAAAATAAAAATAAGACAGGAGTCTGGTCTTGAGTACTGCACGCAGCTTGGAGACACACCATGTAGACATGCTGTACCAGTTATGGCTAGGGTAATATTTCAGCTTTATGAACATCTGTGATTATGAGGACAATAAGCACAGTCTCACTCAGCCTACGACCGATTTTAGTTAGGATGCAGGCTGTTGCAAAGTCAGCTTAGAACAGGCCTTCAGGGGTCCGTTAGTACACTGCCTGTCTGCAGGCCACAGCATGGAGGATAGGGAATCTAGGTCAGGGTCACTGTTGGTTACTTTAATTCTCATCCCTGCATAAAGGGCAGTAACAAGTATGGAGAAGGTAACAGTTACCTGTTCAAAAGAATGGAGTCCACTTTCTTTTCCTAACCTCACCATATCTTCCAAAATGGCTTTCCTCAGCTCCTGAATTGAACCATATAGGTAAAATTACAAGGCAAAAACACATTTCAAAATGGAGATAGAAGAATCAATGAGTTGTGAGCAAAGTATAACTGGCAATCATACCAACACTCCCCCCACCTTTCAAACCCCCAACTAGGGCTGACGCTCCCTGGCAGAAAGCCAATTACCATCCCTCATCTGGCAAGTAAGTGCCTGCATGGCCTAAGGAGTGTCCAACAACAGGCTAAGGGACCACTCAATTTTGTTTTTTAAAGCAGACCTCTGGTCAGCCTAGTGAGTCTCAGGGGCCCTGTCACCCCCAGAAGAGCCCAGGGCCTGGTGGGAGCTCTAGGGTTCATGGCTGCTGCTAAGAAACAGATCATGTGACTGAGGGGCCGATGCTGAGTCAGGGCACAGAGATCCTCTGAGTCAGGGCACAGAGATCCTGGCACAGTACAGGTGCCAGGAGAAGGCTTCTGGAAGGTGTGAGCGGCAAATGTTCTAAGCAGGGAGAACTGTGCTCCTTTTTCAATTCCATGACTGTCTCTCTAAGCCCAGTAGATATAAAAGCTACCTCACATTAGGAGAGAGCAGGGCCAGTGAGTCAGAAGGCCTATTCTCACATCTGACACTGCTGTTAACCAGCTATGTGGCTTTGGGCAAGACGCCTCCCTCTCTGGACTCTCCTGCAAGCTGCAAAACAACAGGGCTGGACAAACTTTCTCTGATGTCTCCTGGCTGGAAAATTCAATAGTTTATCAAGTGTTCTAAGAAGAGAGATGAGCTCCTTCTGCAACAATGACAAAAGACAAACCTCTGGTTTAGGATTCCTACCATTTATAAAATAAAGTTAGAAATTTCCCTATAGGTTCAAATTTCACTTGGGCTACTGTTTTTGTATGTCCTCTCATTATGCAGTATCACAGAAGGTCCAGCAGTCTTTTGGGGAACAGCCCCAAGGTACAGACCTTATTTGTGCAGAGCTCTGCATACGTCCCTTCAATTCCTCTCTTCTGGGCCCAAGAGGGCATGACTTCCGGGTCGGGCACGACTATGCCCACCAAAAAGGCCTGCGATCCCACCAAAGGAAAACACAGTTATGACAAAAGCTTTTAAAGTGGTTATTTGCGGTCCAGCATTAAAACTAATCTCTTGGTATTCTCAGACTCCACTCTTTTCTAAAAATATGTATATGTTTATGTTATGAAACATATCACACATTCTCGACAGAAATATTCTTGAATATTTCTGATATACTTCCCTAACTTCGTAAAAAGTTTATTAATAAAAAATAAGCTTAAGAAGATTAGGAATCAGTAAGGTTAGTCCTGTATGTACCTTTGATTCTCATGCCAATCTTAAATGAGTACATCTTTAGGATACTAATCAACCAGCTCTACAATCCAAAACACATACATTTCTAAGGATTTCCAGACCATTTTGAAATTGATTCATTAGTATGGTCCTCATTCTTTAAGAACACCATTTTAATTTTTAAATCATTTTCTTAAAAAATAATTTAATAGTCTTTAATTACATAAATCCAATGATAGCACAGAATATATTCACAGTGATCTTTCTGACTTCAGATCTAAATGATACCAGAAAGCAGAATAAATATAAATCCTCTTCAAATAATTTAATCCTGTACTATATTAGCACATTAGCTTAATATATTAAGATATATCATCAGTATCATTATTCGCAATACTGCACCTATTTATCTGTAAAGTTCTTATGTGTATTTCAAAATCAAAAGAGCAGAAACCCTGAATCTCGCTGCAGCATATTACCTCAAAATTCCTCTTGGAAGTAGACAGAGCATAAGTTAAAAGTAGTGGGAATGTTATTACTACTACTTTAAGCAACTTATTTACCTAACTGCAATTTACCAAACTATAAGCAATTAAGATTTCTCCCTTAGAAAGGCATTTTCTCTCATGATCCTATACGCCAGAGAATACCAGTATCTGATTGGAAATTAATGTTCATCACTTTAATCAAATACCAGTTACTTAGGAAACCATTCCCAGAGTACTCATCAGGCCCAAAGTACGTGTGGGAGGGCTGAGGCCTAGGGGACTCACCTTTAAGCTGTCCCCATGGACATACATTTGTGCAACAGGCTCACTCCGGATGTAGATGTTCTCAATCATCTCAGGCGCAATATATTCTCCCTGAGCAAGTTTAAATATGTGCTTCTTCCGATCAATAATTTTAAGAGTTCCAGCCTGTGGAATTGGACAAGCGGCTTCATAAAATGGCGGCATTCCCAAGCCTGAGCCCCTCACTCATTAGTGCCATAGCCCCTCACCTCTCCAACGCCCGGTCTCACCCTGCAAGCCCCACCAGATCTGCTCGTGCACCTGACATCTCTGCTCTCATGGAGCCACTGCACGGCTGGAGAGGGACGCCGTGCACAAGGGTGGATGGCTCCCAAGGTCTGCTGGGCCCTGAGTGCCCACTGTCCTGTACCCTCACCATGCGCCCTACTCCCCCTCCCACCCCTGCCACCCTGGTGCCCAGCAACAGGTGCCCTCCTCCTCAGGAGGCCACCCACCTTCCCATCAGGGCTCCTCTAACCCAGGCCCTCGCTCCAGCTGTCGCTTTTCTCAGCAGCATCTTCAGATTCTCCCCCTTGAACCATGCTTAGGCCACCACTCCCAAAGAGCAGCCTCTCCATCCTTCAGCACATAGCACAGCTCTGGCAGAGGACCCCAGGTGGCATTAGGAGCCCTCTCCCTCCAGGACCTCTGCAGCAGGCAGGCCACCCCTTGGGCAGTGAGTGCTTGCACCCCTGGCCTCCAGGAACCCCACTCACCTCCCTGACTCCCTTCAAAACTTTTTGAATTTCCAAGGTGAATAGGTGGGTCTCTCTCCTTTGGCTCTCTCCTTGAACGTTGCAACATCCTCACCTTCACTGACGATGCTCCTTGAGGTGACCACCATTTATCTCCTAAGTGGCCACTCCTGCATATGTCTGAGCTTCCAGCCAGAGCTCTTCACTGAGTTCCAGACCCAGAACCTCACTATCCTCCAAACTCTACAAAAACCAGGCCCTTTTCCCTGCACGATGCAACATGCCCTAAAGGAAGCTCATCCTTCTCCTCCTCAAGCCTGTCCCATTCCCCAAGCCCCAGACCTGGAGATGGCCTTGCCATTGGCCTCTCCTGGGACTTCCAGCAGTCAGGCTCATCTGTCCTCACTCATAAATCCTTCTCACAGACACCTCCTCCTCCAACAAAACCACTTCCTTACTGAACGTGTGCACACACTCTGGCCCTGCTCTATCTGTTCAATCATCAGAACCAGAGTAGTCTCGCCAGAAGAGAAAAACAAGCAGGCCTTGTTTTGCTCAAAATCCAGGCTGGACATCAGGGCCGTTCCTTACACTGGCTTCTTTGGTCCTCGTGGCACCCCATGAGCTGGGTGTCATCACCTCCATTTCATAAATGGTGAAGGTGAGGATGAGAGAGGTCAGTTAACGCCTCGAAGGCCACACAGCTAGGAGGTGGGAGAACCAGGACTTAAACCAGGTCTTTCTGGATCAGACACTTAGACCTTTTTCTTGATCTATCTAATACTATTTCAAAATAGTAATGATTTTAAAAACTGACTCCCACAGACTGCCTGCCTACTGCCTTGGGCTCTGAGTTCAGGCACAGCACTAGGTGCTTCACATGAATCAATTCACTTGCTTCTCACAACACCCTGCAAGGTGGGTGGTTTCATCCAAGTTACAGGGCATCAGTGGCAGATCCAGAGTTTTGTGGGACTTCAAGTTTTTTCCAGTTTTGAGACCCCCACCTTTAAGAAAAATAATATAAAATGAAGTGCAGAGCCTTGAAAGGGGCCTATGCAAGTGAAGGCTGAAGCCTAGGCTTCGTTAGCTGATGGGACAATCTACCCTCTGCCAGTGTCCAGGGTCCTGCTGCTTCTCCAGCCTCCCTCCTCCACATCTGTGGGAACCTCAGTTAGAATTCCTTGCCTCACACCTCTAGTGTCTCCCTACTTAGCACATGCTATTACTCCTGCCCTGACTGTCCTTCCCACTCTCCCCTCTCCTCTTGGAACAGGACTTAAATCCTGAGACTCAGAGCCAGTAGGCGCTTGTCCTTCTCCCCTAGGTGAGCATGACCCTCATCTCATGCCCATCACACTGGGTTGGCAACTGTCTAAAGATGTGTCTCTCCCCTGAGCATAGTCCCTGGCCCAGGGATACATCCATGTCTGCTGCAAGAGTGAGGGTGTCTCAAAGTGAAATGCGCAGTTCCAGGCAGGGGCAAATCAGCTCACCAGCCCAGAGGGCCCCTGGAGGGCTTAACATCATTCACCTGTCCAATAAATTCAACATCTCAGAACTCCACCCAAAATCTTAGCAATCTCCCAGAGACACAGGAAAGGTTTCCTGGGGTGGGCTGCTGCAGGTGGAGGCTCTCGGTTTCAGTTACATAGTTTTTTTCTGGTCATGGTTTCCATCTAAGCATCTCCTGTGTGCCAGGTATTGTGCTAAGGGCTTTACAGGTATAATCTCATTTGTTCCTTACAACAACGACCATAGAGGTAAGCAATGTTATCACCTCCATTTTACAAATGACAGAATGAGGCACCACCACTGGTTTTGGCTAAAAGTTGGGGGCCACCGCTAAAGAATGCCATGTAGCCTTACTTTCTTATTCTATAACTGAGTCAATACAGAGCCCCAGAGAGGGATGAAGCTTTGCTCAAGGTCACGAGAGCAGCGGCTAGCAGAGACAAAGGAACGCCAGCATCCTCCTGCCCAGCTCCAAGCTCTTCACACTGCTCAGTGCCACCTGTCAGCTGGCGGCCAGTGTCCATGGGCTCCCAGGCCCTGCCTTCGTCAGATCTCCCAGAGTTACGAGCCCCATGCTCCTTGTACTTCACCCATCGGATTCCAGAACACTGTCAGATCTCTTCCTGGAAACCTCTTAAGGGTAGGGGGTAGGCCTCAAACTCCAGTTCTACGCTCCCAGAAGATCCCTGTCACCTTCATCAGGAGGATGCAGGAGGAGGCTCTGGGGGCGAGGTAAGGAAGAACCTCCCATTTCCCAGAGGTATTCTGGAATGATTACTTGTCAGGGTGGATATAAAGACTCCTGCCTTGGAGTGAATCAGATTATACACACTCCCACCACCACCATGTGTGGAGGCCCACGGTTCCAAACATACATACTGGCAGCCACTTCCCAATGTCTCCAGTGTGAAGCCAGCCGTCGTCGTCCAGGGCCTCCTTTGTCCTCTCCGGATCTTTCAAGTAACCTTTGAACACATTTGGTCCTCTCACACAGATCTGTAGGGACAAATGCCCGGTTTCTCTCAGCCCACAGCATAAGGAATCCTGATATGAGGCAGTCACGAGGCATGGGTAGAAAAATGGACACTATCCCTCAGGAAATCCACTGTGGAAACTACAGGGATGGAAAGAGAGGACAGGAACAGCCGCCAGCGTTCTCACCTGTCTCCTGCCTTCTCTCAAGCAGTGTCCTCTCCAACTACCTCTCTGCCGTCCCTTCTTCCTCAGGAACACTGTGGCTTTCGGTATGCGCTGCTTTGTGACACTGGATGGGGTCTCATCAGATACTGAAAGCTGGCTGATTCTACCAGAGGTGCTTGAGCCCCCTGCTTCATGACCAGGCACTCAGCTTTCCTATCTACTCCCATGGAATGAACAAGCTGTACTAGTCTGCTTTTGCAGTGAAGCATTGCAATGAAATCTGACTGATCATATAATGATAATTGGAAACTTGCAGTTGACTATCCATTAGGAAAACCAGTAATGGGAAGGAAACCTGGTCAAGGAGTATTTCAGAACACGGGGTATTGTTTTCTGTGAAAAATCAGGTATCATTAACTGGCTTTCACCTAGTTGACCCGGGAACACTGGCTTTATTAGTCCAAATATTGCTAGAAAGCATGGATTGGATGAAGTTCACTTCCATGTCAACACCACACATATTCTGGTACTGTCAGACACTAATCAAAAAGATAAGTAAACAGAAACTGACATAAGCTACTCTTTGGATTGAATAATTACCCAGACATTGGAGTTTTCAGGGTAGAGCTTCCACTCAAGCTGTAGCTGACCTGTCCTACTTTACCCAGAACAGGGCTGGAACGTCCAATGAATTATGGAGACAAAGGGGCCCTGAGCAAGGGTTCTACATGTGCATAAAACTTGTGACTATAATAAATCTATTGAGAATCAGAACTCCATGCCTGTTGGTCCTAGACCTGCCTCTTCTGGTTTTCCTTGAGTAAAAATAGTATCCACCTTTTTATTTAACATTAGTAAATTAGTGTGTTTTGGTTTTGTTTGTTTTAGTTTGGCAAAGGCATTACTTGAATTTTTAAAATAGTATATATTCTTTCTCTAGGAAAAAAAGATGCTGCTGTGTCGATATAAAACGTACAGTTGACTAAGTTCGTTTGACTCAGTGGCTGAAACTGTTCTGTAGGAATCAACTGGATATTTATAGCCATGCGTATAGAGGTCACTCTAAATTTATACATTGGTTAGGAAGAAAGTGCTGTGACTCCAAGTTCTGTTTTTGCCACTCAGTGACAACACAGAATTACATCAGAAAAGTAGGAAAGTTGTAATGAAGAAAAGTCATTATACTGTCTCATGGAATGTTTAAACTTTGTAATTCCACTCATCTTAGGGACACTTTCTTCTTGGAAACTATGTTAACAAGACAGCCTGCACATCAGCACAATTTTATGAAAATACACAAGAAAGGCTCCTTATACATTTTTCAACACATTTCCTCTAGAGTTCTAGGGTCCTTTCATAGATATTAGTGGAGCCAACGGCTGGGTCTATGTGCACAACCAGTGTGACAACTGGGTTCTCGAGCATTCATTCATCTTAACCATTGGAGTGTGCCACTAAAACCATGATACTGACTGTTGTTTCACTAAATTGACTGTACTTGTTAGGAATGTCAGATAGTTTGTGCATAAGGAAAATTTAAAAATCACTGGCAAGATGGTTCTTAGCAGCTGTACCAATATTTATAGCATTTTTATAATAAAAAAATGGGCACAATCAAAATGTCTATTAACATAAAATGGTGAAATAGGTGTGTAAAACATGGTATAATATGCATCAAAAAGCATACAGCCATGAAAATTGATTAGCTATTCATATCTACATGGCTGGACCTCAAAAACTAATGTAGAACAAAAAAAATGCAAGTCACACAAGAATGTATGCAGGAATATCCTATTTATAAAGTTAAAAGCAAGGCAACACAAGACAATTTATTGTTTAAAGTTACCTACATACATGATAGATTACAAAGAAAAACAATACAAAGATTGGTTTAATCAAAGCAGGGTAATACTTAACTAGGGGAATGAAAGTCTGGAGGAGCAAGGGAAGATTCAAATGTGTTGTAGTGGTTAATTTTGTAGATGAGGGGTTGCACCTACATATACTCTTTTAGGAAACAATAGTAGTCTTCTTAAAATGTGTGCATATGATTTATTTCATAGTAATGACTCAGTATGTAATGACTGAGTCATAGTAATGACTCAGTATGTAATGACTGAGTCATAGTAATGACTCAGTATGTAATGACTCAGAGTAATGACTCACATCAGTATGTAAATATTTATGGAATGTACATAATCTCATGTAGCTGTGCATTCCACATTCTGAGTATGTAGAATGTTCAACATGAAAGATGATTCGAAAAGTACTTTTTTTTTTTACTTTTTAATACAAAATGTTAAAGGTATTTTATTTTGTGTCATTAAACACTAGAGCACAGATTGTTCTTTCTGTATCTTTTAGTGCTTCAAAATCTTTTAACTTTTAAATTAGAGCTCTTGGATAAATTCTTTATTTAGTTTTGAAGGAATCTGTTTCTCTCCAGAGCTATAAAATCCATCAGAAGTGTAAAGTTTGAAAAGAGTATCTGGGTCAGAAATGCGTCACATTTAACAAGCAAGGAAAGAAAGCATTTCTGATCTTTTAAAGCTGCTGGCATGTTTCCACCTTTCACAGGAAAGGTTGCTTTAGGGGACTTGAAAGATTAAACAAACTGATCCATGGTTGATGTGCTTGTTGTCAGTTCTCAAGGGAGAATTTTATACTTTCTTGTGGGGCTATCAAGCTATCTCCACCATGATTCCAAACTTATTTTAGAAAAAAACAAGTATAAAGTGCAAAACAGCAATAACGTCCGAGAGGACTTCAAGCCAAGATTAAAAAATAAATCTTACAGGTGACAGTTCTAAGCTTCCAGCGGCTCAGGAGTTTTCACTCGAAGGCCCCAGGGATGGAGATTTATTACCTTCAGAAGTTCCCCCTCCCTGGTGGAAAAGATCCTGGATGGACTCAGGCAAAATCCACTAAGTAAGCAAACACCCATACACTACAGTCCCGGGGAGACGGCCTGGTGCTGTCTTGGTAAAACCCATCACTAAGCAATGAGTGACATATTAATAGCCATTAAATTAATTCCTTCCTCTGTTGTATATAATGATGCCCTTTGTACAGGCAGTGGGAATAGAATGTTTCTTAAATTTAAAGTGCAACCACCTGGGGATCTTGGTGAAATGCAGATTCTGGTCAGGAAGTCAGGGACAGTGCATCTGCATTTCTAAGAGGCTTCCAGGTAATACAGATGATGCTGGTTCATGGACCACACATTGAGTAGCCAGGCTCCAGGCAGAAGAGAAGCCAACAGACAGAAGAAGAACACCCACATGAAGCAATAAACTTGACACATAAAATCTGAAGGAAAGGTTACAAGGGTCACTTGGCATTAAGAAAATTCCCTATGGCAAGGTATTAAGGGGTTCGTGTTTTTTACGTTTCATTCTCTCTAATTGATTTCTAATCTCATAGCATTGTGGTCAGAAAAGATGCTTGATATGATTTCAATTTTCTTAAATTTACCAAGGCTTGATTTGTGACCCAAGATGTGATCTATCCTGGAGAATGTTTCATGTGCACTTGAGAAGAAAGTGTAATCTGTTGTTTTGGGATGGAATGTCCTATAAATGTCAATTAAATCTATCTAGTCTATTGTGTCATTTAAAGCTTGTGTTTCCTTATTAGTTTTCTTTCTGGATGATCTGTCCATTGGTGTAAGTGAGGTGTTAAAGTTCTCCACTATTATTGTGTTACTGTCAGTTTCCTCTTTTATAACTGTTAGCAATTGCCTTATGTATTGAGGTGCTCCTAGTGTTGGGTGCATATATATTTATAATTGTTATATATTCTTCTTGGATTGATCCCTTGGTCATTATGTAGTGTCCTTCTTTGTCCCTTGTAACATTTTTTATTTTAAAGTCTATTTTATCTGATATGAGTATTGCTACTCCAGCTTTCTTTTGATTTCCATTTGCATGGAATATCTTTTCCCATCCCCTCACTTTCAGTCTGTATGTGTCCCTAGGTCTGAAGTGAGTCTCTTGTAGACATCATATATATGGGTCTTGCTTTTGTATCCATTCAGCAAGCCTGTGTCTTTTGGTTGGAGCATTTAATCCATTCACGTTTAAGGTAATTATCGATATGTATGCTCCTATGAGCATTTTCTTAATTGTTTTGGGTTTGTTTTTGTAGGTCCTTTTCTTCTCTTGTGTTTCCCACTTAGAGAAGTTCCTTCAGCATTTGTTGTAGAGCTGGTTTGGTGGTGCTGAATTCTCTTAGCTTTTGCTTGTCTGTAAAGCTTTTGATTTCTCCATCGAATCTGAATGACATCCTTGCCAGGTAGAGTAATCTTGGTTGTAGGTTCTTTCCTTTCATCACTTTAAATATGTCATGCCACTCCCTTCTGGCTTGTAGGGTTTCTGCTGAGAAACCAGCTGTTAACCTTATGGGAGTTCCCTTGAATGTTATTTGTCATTTTTCCCTTGTTGCTTTCAATAATTTTTCTTTGTCTTTAATTTTTGTCAGTTTGATTACTGACAAAACATGCCGACAGTCTCGGCATGTTTCTCCTTGGGTTTATCCTGCCTGGGACTCTCTGTGCTTCCTGGACTTAGGTGGCTATTTCCTTTCCCATGCTAGGGAAGTTTTCGACTATAATCTCTTCAAATATTTTCTCAGGTCCTTTCTCTCTCTCTTCTCGTTCTGGGACCCCTATAATGCAAATGTTGTTGCGTTTAATGTCCCACAGCTCTATCTACCCCATCTGGCCTATTTGCAAATGGTCATGTTTCTGCCTGCCCAGATACACAGCAACAAGCCATGCCAGTTAAGAAAAAAATGGATTTTTAAAACAGTCTGTGAATCCCAAATCTTGTTTTGGACCAGCCCAGTCCCAGCCTTGAGGGTTGGTTACTTCATAAACAGGAGAGAAAATGCTCAATTCAGTTGAGTCAAATTAATCAATAATATAAAATGACTTTACACATAGGGTAAAAGGAAAACAATTCCATTTCCATTTTTTTTTCTTTTCCTCGCTACATGTAGAGCATCCACAAACATGAATGGCTAAATGCTCAAGTTTACCTCTCCTTCTCCTTTGCTGGTCCAATAGTTCAGTTCCTTGACATCCACGAGCTTGATATGATTGCAGGGCAGAGGTGCTCCTACGTGTCCTAGAACACCAGAACAATGTGCATTTGTCAGTGTTCAGATCAATTTCAGCACTGAAGATGCTCCACGCCATGTGAAACCCCTCAAGTGGTCAAAGTGGGGAATCGTGGATGGAAAGCAATACACCTCTAGATGGGCGTTTGTCACAAGCAAGCATTGATGATAAAACAAAGTTCTGGAGAAAGGAGAGGCCAACCTCTGCTGGGCCTTTGTTTTACATCTGATTCTTAAACAGCCGGCCAGGCTTACACGGCCCAGAGTCAACCTGTACAGGGTCTCTGGGGAGGCTCATACCCACACCAACCAAACAGTCAGGATTTTTTATATTAAAACACTTTCCCCATCATCAGATCATATGTTTTGGTTTGGGGATCATAAAATATAGTCATTATTGCTTTTTCTTCCAGTCACCAGACTGTTGAAATGGAAAACAAGGATGAGGCAACTCACCACCCCACCCCCTCAAATAAGACTGCAAATTTTCTTGGTCTTATATACTCCCACCACAAAACTACATCTAAGTCATTTTCTAGTAATTGTGGTGGTTACACAATTCACTGGCAAGGCGCAGGATTTTTAAGCAGATGCTGGCCAAGGTCCTGAAATAAAGTGAGCCACATAAACAAAAAGCAGGCTGTGACACTTTCGTTTCTCTTTTAAATGAGAGACCGCCAAATCTTTTATAATATTGTACAAAGATACCGATCCTCTCATACTCAATAACCTTTGCAAGTTTTTATGGTAAGGATGCATAAAAAAGGTAAAACCTCAAAAGCCTCACATAGGAAAATGCAGGACATCATAAGAGGGAAGAAAGTGTCCAAAGGAAGGGTATACATGTAAATGATCAGTAAATATGATCGCAGTAACAAGAACAGAGTTAATGAGCCAGGACCTCAGAAAATGGTCCGTGTAGTAAAGGTGCCAGTGGCAGGGAGATCAAAAACTTCACATACAAGATAGGCTTTATTCAGCTAGAGTTTAAGGAGATAAAACTTCTGTACCTGACTTTGCCAAATGTGATTTCAATTTAGAATCCACCTATCATGTTTCTGCTGACTACCTCAAGGTGCTCTGAAAATAGTATTACACTACTAAGCATATTTCTTTTCTGTGCACATCATCCCAAATTTT
Organism: Grampus griseus; assembly: GCF_964374135.1. Classification (NCBI taxonomy): domain Eukaryota; kingdom Metazoa; phylum Chordata; class Mammalia; order Artiodactyla; family Delphinidae; genus Grampus; species Grampus griseus. Next base: position 108,734,921 of record NC_139019.1, read on the forward strand.
CTAGTTTGTAGTTGAGCAAACTTAAGCGTGAAGCGTGGCTCCAGGCTCACAGAGGAAGTTGGTATCCTGAAGAATTCTTTTGCTGAATGTTTTTCAGATGATTGTATTTGCTCTAAGTTTAGTGACAGCCAATACATGGGCTACCTACTGCTTCCTCCTTGCCCTGAAAGATAGGTCCCTTCAGAATGAGGGTGTGGATAGTAGCTGCTCCTTTCTGAGGTTGCCATTGCCTTTTAGATGTTGCTATCACACGAGACCATAGTTCCAAAGAGCCTCTGAAATGGCTCTTCAAGAAACAGCGCACTGGCTGCTATAAACTTGCCTCTCCTTCCTAAATCATATCCAATTCACAGTCTGCTTCCTTCATTCTGAAATGACTGTAAGCAAGACTGTGTGATATTTAGAAACTATAAAATCCAATATATTGATATCATAGGATTTTTCTACCTGGAGTTGTATTTTGTGATCTACTACTTTTTTTAACATAACTTCTATTTATTTATAAAAGAAATAGGAAAATACAAAATATAGTAGGAAATACAAAAATATGTAACAAAAAGAAACAGATCCATAATGCCACAACACAGACAAAACTACCATCATTGTTTTTCTTCTGTTTCTTCTGCTGTTTCCTATGTAAATATACTTTCCATGAGGAAGTTTTAGAGCCTGCTGTTCTAACTCATTCCCACATCTCCAGCCAATCCTACCTGATGTCCAGTCCCCGGGTGTAGTGAAGGTACATCCAGCTGTGCACTCAGTTTGGCCATAACCTTCATAAACCTTCAAGCAAAACACAGAAACCATACTGTAGGTGCCCACCTGCCTGCAGATAGCTGGCTGCCCTTTTCAGTCAGCTAACCTCTCACGGAGCATCTGGCTGCTCCATGCTGGGGATGGTGGGAGGGGAGGTGCTCTGGAAGTAGGTACCTTCAGGAGAAACTGAACACAGACAACAGGTATAGCTACTCTGCTTGGAAGAAATGCTATTTTTAACCACAGACACTTAGTAGATAAGGTTATATGGTTTGGGATAAAGACTTCTAACCTATTTTCAACCACTGACTCTATTTCTAATTTGAATAATATGTATTAAAGACAAACATTTTAAAATCCAATAAAGGTTTTGTCTCTGTAAGATGTTCCCCTTCAGAGCCCCATGTGCTCGCATGAACAGACCATGTGGGAGAGCTGCCTTTAGGAGTGGTCAGCTCATGTTGGCGTAGAACAGGAAGTCAGCGTAAGAAGCCCCTGGCTTCTTTTTTTCTTCCTTTTTTTTTTTTTTTTGGCGGCTTGCAGGATCTTAGTTCCCCAGCCAGGGATTGAGCCCACAGCAGTGAAAGCACTGAGTCCTAACCACTGGACTGCCAGGGAATTCCCAAGAAGCCCACGGCTTCTAAAGGATAAAATTTTAAGCATGCACATTTATGAAGTAGATGTGCCTACTTTACTTAAAACCCACCAGTCACAACTATGTTACTATAGTCTGCATAAGTAGGAACCTGACAAACATTAATTCAATGGATAAATAAAGGAATGAATTTTTTTAGCAATGACAAAACCTACTGAATCAAATAAAAACACACAAATGAACTTTTATCCCCCTCCCTCGTGCTCCTTCTCTGGGCTGGGAAAGAGTCTGCAGGCTGGAGAATGCAGAGATGCTGGTACAGGTGTGAGACAGGTTCTCCAGCACACTGATGATCCATATACAGTTTTGTCCCAGAGTGGATACACACACCTGGGCTTTGCACAATGTCACAAGGTTATCTTGGCTTTCAGTGACCCTGGGCTTTTTACATCTTCAGAGAAGGGAGCTTTTATTCCACAAAGATCTTGCCCCCAGAATATTTCTCTGTACAGTAGAGGGTATAATGGGTCTCCTGCCCTGTCCTAACACTCACCCCACTGCCCCCAGGGAAGGCCACATAAAGGAAATACCTGGCACCCCAGAGCCGCCCGGAGGAATCCCAGGACCGTTGGTGACGCGGGGGCCGCTCCAGTAACAATCATCCGCACGCACCCACCAAGACTGGCCTGTGGGAAGAGAGAAGAACCTGCCAGAGTCTGTGCTGTGGCAAGTGGAGTGTAGCTCACCTGGGCCTCACCTAACATCAACGTTCAACAGCTGTACCCTACCTGGACCCTAGGGTTGGGATCAGAGAGGCCGCCTGAGGCTGTACAACACATGAGCTGAGGAAGCCCCCTTCTTCCAAATGAATCAGCCCAATCAGCTTTGCAATCCAACCCACAATATGGCCAATTCTTTTATGTATTTTGAGATAAGGGCCATTAATCTGTGTGGCATTCTATAATTTTGGTTCTCCCTTTCTTAAAATACACAGCTGTTCCCTCACTCTCCCATCATTTGCAAGCATCCAAAACAATTACTGAGGACAATTTCTTCCCACTTCCACCTTAACGGCATGGCCTTTTTTCATTTCTAAATCAATGCCATGAGCTATTTACTATGCACTGCAGAGGTCAAAGAATTTTTTAAACACTTTGTTTCTGTAAGTTGAGCCAAGAGATTTTAAATATTAGTTTTCATAGCTAAAAATAGAGTAGTAAGGAAAAATGAGTACTGGTACAAATTAACTACAAGTTCTTTGAGTAATGCACAGCTTTAAAACTTTAGTGAGGAGACAGGAATGAGTAATTCATAAACAGCTTGGTTTAGGAGAGGCTGAAGAGATGGGAAACACGGAGGGAAAGGAAGATTCTTGGTCATCTGGCTAGAACCTTGCGCTACTGGAAAGCCACCGTGGCCAAGGCTACAGGGAGGGGCAAGAGAATCTTCGAGCCCCAAGAGCTGCTTGCTTGGTGAATCTGACTACCCAAGGGCAAAGCTGCCCTACTGCCTATAGAGGTCAAGGAACTTACTTTCCAGGAGTCCTTCTTGCTGGTTGCCTTTGGCAAATGTAACACATCTCCAATGAACAAAAATGGGTCCTTTAAAATTTCAGTGGTAGCTTAAGCTTTGATTTCATTAGCAAAAAGTTACTGTTTTATAAGATTACACACCATTGGGATGAACTTCTCTAATTCTTCTGTAAGGTCACCCATTGGACACTTGGGTGCCACTCTATCATCACTTGTTCATTTTCTTACCTGAATCTTATGAAAGAAGAGTTCATCCCAGATACTATCATTCCTGATGATTCCACTCTGGACCTCAGCCTGTTTACGCTTTGCTGCAAATTCCAGGAGCCAGCGCTTTAATGATGTGTCTGCCTGGCTGAAAATCTGAGGAACAGAAGTTGGAAACAGCTGTAAAGACTGCAGGTCCCACCTCTAGATACACCCCCAGGAAGAAGGCCTAGATTGGCCAGCAGAGAAGCCACACTCTATTTCTGCCCCTGCAGGAGGTCACTGAATGTGTGACATCCAGCTAAAGGTTAACGCTACCAAGGCCCAGGCACGTTGTTGGGAAAGAAGCCCTCCCCCCCGAAATCTCCCAACCAGGGTTTCGGAGAATAGGAAGAAAACAGGAGAAGGAGGGGTGAGAGTCAGGGAATACAAGAGAAGAGGCAACTTCCAGGACCTGGGGCTGGTGGTGTAGAAAGCCAGCCTGGGGCTCCAGCCTCTGTCCAAACAAGCAGATATGCAGCTGCTCAGCCTGGCCAGAGACTCCCCGCGGGGCTCACCTTGTCGTACATGCGGTTCAGTAGTCGTGGGACCACAGGGAAGATGGTAGGACACAGAGCCTTCATGTCATCTGAGAGGAGGCGGATGTCTCCCTGGAAGAAGCCGACGCGCCCTCCGTGGCAGTAGACGACAGACTGGAAGAAGTGGACAGGAAGGGAGGAGTCCCTCAGGGCAGTCACTCCTGGCTGTAATCCAGAGCTGTCCAAAGCTCTGCCCCACACGGAGGGTGCCGGTGACACCCCTCACCCAGCTCTGGCTGCTGCCTTGGGACACTGAAGGAAGCCATTAGAGGTGACACCCCCCACACACACACCCCTCCCCACCAAGTCCCAGTCAGACATGGAGAGAAGCAGCAGGAGACAGGGTGGAATCCTGAGCCTTTGGGAGATGCCAGAGCAGCCAGTCTCACTGGTGCCTGCCCCTTCAAGCTTACTCCCAAAGCCTGGACAGGGGCCTCCCTGAGGACTCAGTCTCTGAGCTGTACAACACCCTATCGGTGTGTCCCTCCAGGTCTCAGAGCACCTGTGGTCTTCCCCAGGGATACCTCGGCAACTCTGGAAGGGTATGCAGTGCCCACAAGTACTGGAGGTGCTGCTAATGTTGGCGGTGGGAGGCCAAGGCAGAGCCTGGCTGGTTGCTAATGGGACTAAGAGTACGCCAGGGGCTCCTTTCTGTAATGCTCAGAGCTATTCTATACGGGAAACAGAATTTCTAATCTCTGTTTTACAGATGAGGAATGCAAAGGTCACAGAGGTAAAGAAAGGGATTTGCCTAGAGTCCCAAAACTAGTTCATGGTAATTGCTGGCATGCGAATCCAGGTCTGGAAAACTTGAAAGCACGCCCTAGTGTACCAGACCTCCCCCAAGGCAAAACGGGAGAGGCTTAGGAGATAGTTTATGCACAGGCTGGTCCCTTAAATGACACACACGGGTAATTCTTTGTCCCCACAACCTCAGGAGGACTCCTCCATTCTCTCTGTGTCCCCACAAGGCCTGTCCCAGGTCCAACCATAACACCAGTCCCATCCACAGCCTGAGGGGCCATGATAGTTTGACTCCCCTTTCAACTTCACTGTCTTGTTTCCTTTTTTAGGAGTTTAGTGAGTGATGAAAGTTACAGAATATAGGTGTTTGGGCCATAAATGGAGCCATACTGTACAGAGCTTGAATGGTAAAGCACTTGTGCAGAGCTGCAATGCTCTCTGAGCAGCTGGGGCCTTTCTCAGCCAAGGTGTGTCCACAGCAAGACAAGCAGGCCTGGGTCCTCCCTGGAGCAGTGCTCACAGGAGGGACAGATCAGGGGGTCCAAGGTCCTCTGACCCCTCTGACCCCTGTGGCACCTTCCGAGGACAGGCCAGTTTAGTTCTACTTCAAGCTGCCAGTGACAAGTGTGACACCCTGCTGGGGTTCTGGGTTCTGGGCTCAGACTGTGCCTCCCTGAAGCCAGGGCCTTACCTGCACCATTCGCTCAAACATGTGTGCTAAAGGCAAATAGGAAATGTGCACATCCGCACAAGTGGGAGCCCACTGACTCTGTAAGAAAACAGAAGGAGCCCAGGCAAGGCCCGGTCAGTCAGGCGGGCGTCTTACCTGGATGACTCTCTCAAACATGTGAGCCAGAGGCAGGAAGGAGATGAGCACATCGTCCTGTCTCGGAAAGATCACTTTCTGCAGGTGCCGGGCATGGGAGACAGAAAGGAAAGAAACACTGACAGGAAGACGACAAGAGAGTCATAAAACAATAAAGAGAAAATGACCTGGAGGGGCAAACATGAAGAGGGGAAGGGCAGTGGGGAAGGGGGGACAGAGAGAGAGGTGAGATGACAGCGAGAGAAAAGTGAGAGAGAGAGGAGAGAGAGGAAGATGGGAGGCGCAGAAAGAAAAGAGAGAGAGAGACAGAGAGACAGGGCAGTGTAGGAAGCGGAGTGTTAGGTAGAAGCGCCAGTGGGTCTAGGTTATCGGCAGAAGCAAAGAGCCAACTGAAGCACACATAAACCAGCAGAGTCGAGCTCCGCAGGGAAGTCTCCTCCGGGAGGGCCTGCACCTCGTTCAGTCTTCGCGCCAGACCGGCACGCCTCTCCCTCCCCACAGCTGCAGGATCTGCCTCAGGCCCCACTTCACCAGCTTTCCTGGGCCACCCGGACAGCGATTCAGAGGGTCTCAGCCTGTTGGCACTTTCTGGTCCTCCTTTGAGAGAAAGGGGCCAAGAGAACCCTAGGTCTATGCCTACTGGGGCTGGGGTACGTGCCCCGGACAGAGGTGTGGTGGGTGGAACCAGGCCTCGTAAGCTACAGCCTGGGAACATGGCCTTAAAGCGGATGGCCAAGAGGGACCCCACTCTCCAGGATGGGTCTGACCTCAGGGACAGGGGCTGCCCTGGCCAGGGGGCCCCATTCAGGGATGAGCTCTCCTTGTCTGAGTTCCCTGCCCTCCGCCCTTTTACAGAGGTCTTCAGTCTCCTGGGCTGGCTTTTGGACGAGTTTGGACAAGCCCAGGGGACCTTGCTCATGGCTTCTGGTCTGGGCTCAGCTACCAACAGTGTCTCACGGTTTTCCACCAAAATATATAACAAATGGGCATATGCTCCATAATGCCATCTGGCATAAATGTGGATAGCGATTTTCTCCACAGTAGAGAAAAAGCTTAATTTATATAGGAAAAGGTACATTCCTTTCTCCTTTAGGAAAGTGTAGGACATTCAGATACTCACCACTTGTGGAAAAAGGTCCTTCTTTCTTAGCCGGTTAAAAAGTGCTAACATGTTTTTGTCAGGCCAAGTTATCAAGCTTTTTTGATTTTAGATTTACCTTTTTTAAGTACAGTTTTATAAATTAGCAGTTGCCATTGTTTCTCAGACTCTAGTAGTCCTTAAACACAAAATGACTGAATTAAACCCTGACCTACTTGGAAAAACAAGTTATTAAGGATTACTTTTAAATAAAGGTATACGTAAAACCACAGGTATCTTAATATTTGAAGTTAAAAATGAAAAATAGGTTTCCACGTTTTTCTTTCTGGGATCTGAGCACTCTCAGAAATCAACTGAATATTTACCAGGTATGGATCATTTCAGTGTCTGGGGTTAAAAGTATCTGTGAAAGTGAGGTTGCTCTAATGAGAACAGAAACTCCTGCCTGTGAAAGGCAGCCCAGATTGTATCAGGGAAAAAAAAGAAAACCCAAAAAACCTCTGAGGCTTGAGGGTGTCCTTGAGAGACACCTGCATTGGTGAGTCTACTTTATTCACCTCTGTCACTTTCAGAAAGCCTGAGAAATCAGCCACCACGTTCCCATGGGTGAGCATCGCACCTTTTGGGTTCCCTGAAAGGAGAGAGCAAGAAGGAGAATTAGTGGGAAGCTCAAGGGCCACTCCTTGAGAACAGCACCGGAGTCACCAGTCCCAGACACCCAGAGCTGTCCACGCAAACCTCTGGCCTTCGTCCACAGCCGCCTTCAGAGTCCCAGGCAGATGAATGCTGTGTCAGGGACCTTCATTCTGTAGACACTTGAAGCCCATCTTGAGGCTCCCTGGTGCTTGAGACCAGAAGGCAGGTGACACAGCCTGGAGTCACCTCAAGCGCCTCAAGGAGTGCCTCAGGACTGATGGGTTGGCCTGCACCTTCCCTTCTGCCTTCCTCAAGGAGCACAGGCTCTTGGCCTCCAGTCTCCTTATACATATACCCAGTAAACTATGCCACTCTCTGGGCCTGAGCAGTTCTAGTGTCCAGAATCCAGCAGTCAATTGTGCTGGCAGAGGACTTCCTCGCTGCATCCAGCACCTGGAAAGGCCCCAGCTCAGGCCAGGCCGGAGGTCCAGACTGCTGGGGCAGCCCTCCTGCCTGCTCACTGGCAGAGATGGGACATGGATATTCTTGCTTTGTCTTGACACGACCTTTCACTGCTGCTCATGAGGAAGCCCAGGGCTGCTAGGATGGCTCAGAGGACAGAGACCAGGTGGGGACAGAAGGCACAGCAGGCTGTGGAGGGAGGCTGTTGGCCACCATTTCATGTCAACGTGGATACAGCACTGCCACTGCTGCTGGACAGATCTGAGCAGGCTCAAATCCTGGCCTTGCCCCTCCTTGGCAGTGTAACACTGGCAAGTCATTTTTCCTCTCTCAGTTTCCTAACCTATAAAATAGGGACAATGACACCCACCTCATAGGGCTCTATAAGGTCTAAGGACACAGCCATGCACAAAAGACATTAAATTAGAAGTTTCCACTGAGGCAGAAGATACAACAGCTGTGAAACTCCAAAAGTGAGGGGCTAGACCATGTGCAGAATTTACCCAAGAAATATCAAATAAACCAAAATGTTAACTTTGCAACCCTCACCCAGAAAGAGGTTAAAAAAAGGGCTGAGTTTAGGTTAAGATTGAGTATTATAGTCAATGCCACTGAATTTTTCACTTTAAAATGGTTAATTTTATGCTATATGAATTTCACCTCCATAAGAAAGGGGCGGGGGTGGGGGAGAGAGAATATGAATGAATGAGGAAGAATTTGTGAAAGGATTTCTTTGGCGAGAGAGCTATGCTGAGTGCTATAGCCCATCAAAAGGGGAGAAATGAGGGGTCCTCTCTCCCATCTCCAATCTGAAACCCAAGCTAACTCAGTCACTAATGAGATTGCTTCAAAAGCCCAATCATGTTCCCTACAGCTTGGGCTGGGGGGTTGGGGGGGGGGTCCCAAAAAGAAAGGTGAAGAAGGCCGTGGCTGCAAAAAAAACAATAAATCCCAGAAACTGGATATGGAGTCTGCAGAAGGAACAATAGGTGGTGGTGGGAATGGTGTGTTAAAAAGGAATCTTGAAGGAAACAAAAGCAAAGATCAATAAAACTAAATGCTGGTTCTTTGAGAAGATAAACTAAATTGATAAACCATTAGCCACATTCACCAAGAAGAAGAGGGAGAAGACTCAAATCGTAGAATTAGAAATGAAAAAGGAGAAGTAACAACTGACACTACAAAACTACAAAGGATCAGGAGAGATTACTACAAGCAACTCTATGCCAATAAAATGGACAACCTGGAAGAAATGGGCAAATTCTTAGAAAAGCACAACCTTCCAAGACTGAACCAGGAAAACTAGAAAATATAAACAGACCAATCACAAGCACGGAAATTGAAACTGTGATTAAAAGTCTTCCAACAAACAAAAGCCCAGGACCAGACGGCCTCATAAGCAAATTCTATCAAACATTTAGAGAAGAGCTAACACCTATCCTTCTTAAACTCTTCCAAAATATAGCAGAGGGAGGAACACTCCCAAACTCATTCTACGAGGCCACCATCACCCTGATACCAAAACCAGACAAAGATGTCACAAAGGGGGGCTTCCCTGGAGGCACAGTGGTTAAGAATCCGCCTGCTAATGCAGGGGACACGGGTTCAAGTTCTGGTCCGGGAAGATCCCACATGCCGTGGAGAACCTAAGCCCGTGTGCCACAACTACTGAAGCCTGGGCCCCTAGATCCCGTGCCTCACAGCAAGAGAAGCCACCACAATGAGAAGCCCGTGCACTGCAGCGAAGAGTAGCCCCCACTTGCCGCAACTAGAAAAAGCCTGCACACAGCAACAAAGACCCAATGCAGCCAAAAATAAAAAATATATAAATTAATTTTAAAAAAAATGTCACAAAGAAAGAAAACTACAGGCCAGTATCACTGATGAACATAGATGCAAAAATCCTCAACAAAATACTAGGAAACAGAATCCAACAGCACATTAAAAGGATCATACACCATATCAAGTGGGGTTTATCCCAGAAATTCAAAGATTCTTCAATATATGCAAATCAATCAATGTGATACCCCATATTAACAAATTGAAGAATAAAAACCATATGATCCTCTCAATAGATGCAGAAAAACCTTTCGACAAAATTCAACATCCACTTACGATAAAAACCCTCCAGAAAGTAGGCATAGAGGGAACCTACCTCAACATAATAAAGGCCATATATGACAAACCCATGGTCAACATCATCCTCAATGGTGAAAAACTGAAACCATTTCCACTAAGATCAGGAACAAGACAAGGCTGCCCACTCTCACCACTATTATTCAACATAGTTTTGGAAGGTTTAGCCACAGCAATCAGAGAAGAAAAAGAAATAAAAGGAACACAAATCAGAAAAGAAGTAAAGCTGTCACTGTTTGCAGATGACATGATACTATACACAGAGAATCCTAAAGATGCTACCAGAAAACTACTAGAGCTAAGCAATGAATGTGGTAAAGTAGCAGGATACAAAATTAATGCACAGAGATGTCTTGCATTCGTCTACACTAACAACAAAAAATCTGAAAGTGAAACTAAGGAGCACTCCCATTTACCATTGCAACAAAAAGAATAAAATACCTAGGAATAAACCTACCTAAGGAGAAAAAGGACCTGTATGCAGAAAACTATAAGACACTGATGAAAGAAATTAGATGATACAAATAGATGGAGAGATATACCATGTTCTTGGATTGGAAGAATCAACATTGTGAAAATGACTATACTACCCAAAGCAATCAACAGATTCAATGCAATCCCTATCAAACTACCACTGGCATTTTCACAGAACTAGAACAAAGAATTTCACAATTTGTATGGAAACACAAAAGACCCCAAATAGCCAACGCAATCTTGAAGAAAGAAAAACAGAGCTGGAGGAGTCAGGCTCTCTGACTTCAGACTATACTACAAAGCTACAGTAATCAAGACAGTATGGTACTGGTACAAAAACAGAAATATACATCAATGGAACAGGATAGAAAGCCCAGAGATAAACCCACGCACATATGGTCACCTTATCTTTGATAAAGGAGGCAAGAATACACAGTGGAGAAAAGACAGCCTCTTCAATAAGTGGTGCTGGGAAAACTGGACAGCTACATGTAAAAGAATGAAACTAGAACTCTCCCTAACACCATACACAAAAATAAACTCCAAATGGAATAAAGACCTAAATGTAAGGCCAGACACTATCAAACTTTTAAAGGAAAACATAGGCAGAACACTCTATGACATACATCACAGCAAGATCCTTTTTGACCCACCTCCCAGAGAAATGGAAATCAAAACAAAAATACACAAATGGGACCTAGTGAAACTTCAAAGCTTTTGCACAGCAAAGGACACCATAAACAAGACAAAAAGACAACCCTCAGAATGGGAGAAAATATTTGCAAATGAAGCAACTGACAAAGGATTAATCTCCAAAATATACAAGCAGCTCATGCAGCTCAATATGAAAAATACCAACAACCCAATCCAAAAATGGGCAGAAGACCTAAATAGACATTTCTCCAAAGAAGATATACAGAATGTCAACAAACATATGAAAGAGTGCTCAACATCATTAATCATTAGAGAAATGCAAATCAAAACTACAGTGAGCTATCACCTCACACCAGTCAGAATGGCCATCATCAAGAAACCTACAAACAATAAATGCTAGAGAGGGTGTGGAGAAAGGGAACCCTCTTGCACTGTTGGTGGGAACGTAAATTGATACAGCCACTATGGAGAACAGTATGGAGGTTCCTTAAAAAACTAAAAATAGAACTACCATATGACCCATCAATCCCAATCCCGGGCATATACCCTGAGCAAACCATAATTCAAAAAGAGTCATGTACCACAATGTTCACTGAAGCACTATTTACAGTAACCAGGACACGGAAGCAACCTAAGTGTCCATCGACAGATGAATGGATAAAGAAGATGTGGCACATATATACAATGGAATATTACCCAGCCATAAAAAGAAACGAAATTGAGTTATTTGGAGTGAGGTGGATGGACCTAGAGTTTGTCAAACAGAGTGAAGTAAGTCCGAAAGAGAAAGACAAATACCGTATGCTAACACATGTATATGGAATCTAAAAAAAAAAAAAAAAAAATAGGTCATGAAGAACCTAGCGGCAGCACAGGAAAAAAGACACAGACCTACTAGAGAATGGACTTGAGGACACGGGGAAGGGGAAGGGTAAGCTGAGACAAAGTGAGAGTGGCATGGACATATATACATTACCAAATGTAAAACCGATAGCTAGTGGGAAGCAGCTGTATAGCACAGGGAGATCAGCTCTGTGCTTTGTGACCACCTAGAGGGGTGGGATAGGGAGGGTGGGAGGGAGGGAGACACAGAGGGAAGAGATATGGGAACATATGTATATGTATAACTGATTCACTTTGTTATTAAAAAAAAAAGAAATCATACAATATTTTGTGCCTTTTTTCTTTCGCTCAACATTAAGGTATATAATTTTCTATTTGTAGATATAACATTCTATTGCTGAAGGGTCATTTGCATTGTTTCCAGACTTTGACTTTCCAAATCGTGTTGCTGCAAACATTATGGAGCATGCCTTTTGGTGACACAGCCAAGCTTCTTAAAAGAGTTGTCAGGCTTCCCTGGTGGCGCGGTGGTTGAGAGTCCACCTGCCGATGCAAGGGACGCGGGTTCGTGCCCCGGTCTGGGAAGATCCCACGTGCCGCGGAGCGGCTGGGCCCGTGAGCCATGGCCACTGAGCCTGCACGTCCAGAGCCCGTGCTCCGCAACGGGACAGGCCACAACAGTGAGAGGACCGCGTATCGCCAAAAAAAAAAAAAAAAAAAGAATTGTCCACACTTGCTGAGTTGACATCCTTACCTCCCATCCACTCCTCAGTCCACCATAATCAGTTTCTGCTTCCAACCTCCCCTGTCTCAGGAGCACCAGCAGGTGTTTTTGTGGCAGCATCCTATGGGTACAGCTTAGCCATCGACAATGCTGACAGGTTCTATTCTCCTCTAGCCTCTCTGGCTGCTCCTGCTCAGCCTTTATTTGGAACTCCTACCCCCATCATTCCTCTCCTGTCAGGATTCCCAGGCCCTGCAACCAGACCTCTCTTTTCCTCAGTCGACTCTCCCTCAAAGAAACATTTTCTTTCTTGCCGCTGGTCCTCTGCACATGCTGTTCCCTTTGCTGAGAATGCCCTTCCTCCTCTTCTCCTCCAGCTGCCAATCCTTCAAGACTCTGCTTAGATTTGAAATCCTTTCTGTCCCGCTGTCCTGACCTCTGGGTGGCCTAGCACTCCATGTACCCTGGGATGCAGACCCTCGAGGCAGTGAACTGCCTCATGACATGAGCTGTGTGCTCATGAGGGCAGGGTCGTGTCTTGTCCATCCCTGTGTCCTCAGCCTCCAACACTAGGTCTGAGGCATAGTGGATGCTCAATAAATGAGCTGAATGAATGAATCTACATAAATTAGAAAAAGAATGCTAAAAACCCAGACTAAGAAGGATATGTTTTAAAAGACCACTGTAGGGACTTCCCTGGTGGTCCAGTGGTAAAGAATCTGCCTTACAATGCAGGGGACGTGGGTTCAATCCCACGTGCCGCAGGGCAACTAAGCCCACGTGCCCTGGAGCCTGTGCGCCACAACTAGAGAAGAGAAAACCCACATGCCACAACTAAAGAGGAGACTGCGCACCACAACGAAAGATCCCGCATGCCTCAGTGAAGATCCCACATGCCTCAACTAAGACCCAATGCAGCCAAAAATATATAAAATAAGTAAATAAATAATAAATAAATAATAAAATAAAAGACCACTGTATTTTCTTCTCTAGGAAGGGAGGGTAGCACATGAACGCATAAAGATACATCTGAACTATCATTCATGGGGCGCAAGTCCCCAGACTGGGCTACGTTATACCCACAAATTATCTTTTATTTGGAGAGGGCAGCTTGATTTCAGTCCAGCTGATGGTTATTCTGAAATGAACAACCAACCACACACCCACCCATTAGCCATCCCTGAGTACAGACAAACCCCAAGCTCTCCCCTCCTCCAGGGCCTTCTTGGCCTAACTGGTGGCTCCAAAGCACTGGCCTATTCTGGGAATTTCCACAGATGTTTCCATCACACATCAAGAGAAAAATCTTCCCAGAATGATCCCACCAGAATCATGATTCAAATGTCAGATTCAGATCATATTTTCCATCTTTCCTCATTGAAAGAATGATGTGGCTCTTGATGAAGCTGAGGCCAGGACACTTGTCATGGAAGGGAAGCTGTATCCACAGCTGTGATGTGCTGGACAAGAGGATGGCTACCAGAGGCGCAGCACAGGCTTAGGCTAATGCCAAGGAAATCCACACGTGCAGCCAAGCAGGGTAACGTCAGGTAAGAGGCCTGCTCACTCCCCCAGCTCTGCCCTGGCACCAGCCACACCGCTGGAGTGAGAGGTTTGGGCACTGAATCACAACTTGTTTTCTAGCCTCCATACATTCTGCTTCCACCACATAGAGCCTGGGCAGGATGGCTCAGCTTCCAATTGAGACTCCATGGTCTGAAAAAGCACTGGACATGAGGCCTGCCCTCTGCAGCTAGGCAACAACACATTTCTGCATCATCAAGTTCTTTTCCAGATCCAGGGGCAGCAGCTGTGACTAACTGACTCAGAAGATGTGGCATCTATATACAATGGAATATTACTCAGCCATAAAAAGAAACGAAATTGAGTTATTTGGAGTGAGGTGGATGGACCTAGAGTCTGTCATACAGAGTGAAGTAAGTCAGAAAGAGATAGACAAATACCGTATGCTAACGCATATATATGGAATCTAAAAAAAAAAAAAAAGGTCATGAAGAACCTAGGGGTAAGACGGGAATAAAGACACAGACCTACTAGAAAATGGACTTGAGGATATGGGGATGGGGAAGGGTAAGCTGTGCCAAAGTGAGAGAGTGGCATGGACATATATACACTACCAAATATAAAACCGATAGCTAGTGGGAAGCAGCCGCATAGCACAGGGAGATCAGCTCTGTGCTTTGTGACCACCTAGAGGGGTGGGATTGGGAGGGTGGGAGGGAGGGAGACGCAGGAGGGAAGAGATGTGGGAACAGATGTATAACTAATTCACTTTGTTATAAAGCAGAAACTAACACACCATTGTAAAGCAATTATACTCCAATAAAGATGTTTAAAAAAAAAAAAGCCAGGGGGCACTCTTGAACAGCAAGGGTCCAAAGCTAAAGGCCGCAGTAGTGACCTGCCCCCAAACCCAGGGTGGAGGGACATGTCACCAAAATTTCACATTGTGAAACTCTTGACAAAAAGCAACAAAAACCTGAAGGGCATTTTTGAATTCTGGGCTGGCTCTGGATGTCAGCTCCTGGAAAGCAAAGGCTGTGTTATTTCTCTCCTGACAGGGTTTAGCAGTCAGGTGGAAATTCTCAGACCCACTTGAGTTAATGGCAAAAACCCACTCTGATTCAATAACATCATGCTTATCGTGATCTACCCACAAGGATTATCCTGCCTGCGGGGCTGGTCAAGGATCTGCCAACTGCCTTGGAGGCTCCATCTGTGGAAGGCGTGGGGAACTCCAGGTCACTGCCCATCAAGAGCTATCATCAAGGTAGGCCAGCCCTAGGTCTGGAAAACAGGCTGGAACCTTCTTGCCCCTTCAGGCGAGGGCAAGTGACTTCCCGAGTCATCAGATGAGATGAAGAGGCAGCAGTGGGGAGAGCACTGGGCTGTGAAATGGGAGAACAGGGCACAAGCCTCTGCCTCCAATTGCTGTTGGTGCCCCCTTGGATAGTCTCCACCCCACCTGCCTCACAGGTCGTGCTGAGGCCCCAGTGACACAGTGATAGGGTGAACGGGCCACTGCAGGCTGCAAAGTACTGTGCCTGTAGCCGTGGTCCTCAGGTGCGTTGTGCCTCCCCTAGGAAGCCTTCCTTGGCTGTTTGCACTGACACTGATGCACGTGTTCCTCTGTCAGCACTGGGCATGGACTGCATCATTTTCTCTCCCTGACAGCCTTGCCCACGGCATAGATCATCTGTGCAGATGATCTTGCCCCAGATCATCTGCACTGCCCTTTCACACACTTTCCCACCTCCAACTTGGCACCTTTAACCACCCAGGTAAGAAACTGGGGACAGGGACTTCCCTAGTGGTCCAGCAGTTAAGACTCCGTGCTCCAATGCATGGGGGCCCGGGTTCTATCCCTGGTCAGGGAACTAGATCCCTCATGCTGCAACTGAAGATCCCGTGTGCTGCAACTAAGATCCGGCACAGCCAAATAAATAAATATTAAAAAAAGAAAGAAACTGGGGACAGTGGTGGCAGGGGGGTTAAGGGACCGGCTTATGGCCCCCCGGCAAGTGGTGGAGGTGGGACTTAAAACCAGGCTCTCAGACACCAAATCCCACACTCCTTCCCCAGTCCCTGACACAAAGTCCAGGCAGGGGCAGGAAAGCTGAGGAGTGAGAGCCCCTCCTCAGAGTAATGACGTGACCCAGCTGCCCAGCCCACCTCTGGCCCCAGCTCCAGGAAGTCTGTAGCACCCACCCCACCCCAGACACCCCCAGTCCACACCGTCCATTCACTTCCAGCTGCCCCACGTTGCCTCGCGTTGGCCACTGGGAGCAGCAGGAAGGACCCAGTGTCTGAAGCCAGGCACAGGACAAGGCTCAGCCCATCCCACAGAGGGTGCCGGAGACGTCTCAGTCACTCTGCCAAAGCTGCCAGGGAAGGGTGCAGGTGGCCCTGGCTGGTGGGCTAGGAGCCTCTGCTTACCTGTCGTGCCGCTTGTGAAACACACAATGGAGAGGTCACTGGGTTTCGGGGGCTGCAGAGGTGAGAAGAGGAGTGTGTTAAAGAGACCCAGTGTGCCCAGCCTGGGCTCCTCCACCAGCCAGCCCCTCTGAGCACACCCCCGTGTGTGCACTGTGTGAGGGTGCAGGCATGTGTTGGCACATGTGCATGGCCCTGCATGCTGTCATTGGAAAGGTGAGCAGGCGAGTCCCCAGGAAAGAGGAAGAAAAACCAAGGAAACCTAACCGGACATGGACGTCGATCTGTCCCACCAACCTCACACCTGCTCCTGCTGCCTCGCCTACTTGAGGCTGAGCTGAATTCTAATGGGATTGGGTTGCAGTGGCCATACCTAGGCCTCTATCAAAGATCTCACCGTTCTAGGGAATGTGACCCACTTCCTCCTTCCTTCCCACTTTCTCCCAAGTGTCTGGGTTTAGGCTTGGGAACGGAAAATGTAACCCAAGAACTGAGCTGCCCACTCTGTCACTAAGATTGCTCTGCATCAGGCCCTTGCCCTGGCAGTGTGCACATAGTCCTGGGGTCACCAGGAGGAGCCCACCATGACCACTTGCATGTAGAGGATGGCTTCCCGGAGGAGGTGACATGAGTTGAGACTGAAGGACAAGCAAGATCTCTCCAGGTGAAGTGACGGTGGGCATTCTGGGAGAGGAACCAGCCTGGGCACTGTCAGAGGCACAAGAGACAGCATGCTGCGGGGCCAGAGAGCAGGTCTCTAAGGCTGGGGCACAGTGTGTAGAGGTGGGGACACGCCAGGGGCTACTCATGGTGAAGGGCCCTGGGAAGCAGGGATTGACCTGCTGAGGCCTGTGTGTGAGAAAGCTCACAGGCTGGTGAGAGCGGGAAGAGCTGAGCTGCAGAGGGAGCTGGAGGCAAGAGGCCTGGTTAGAAAGCTCACAGCCCCTACAAGACCCTCCCAGGGGCTGTGACCCTCCCTGGTGACTCGAGCCCAGGGAGGATCACTCGGGGCCGACACACAGAAAAGTTCAGAGAGCAAAGATGAACAAAGACAGCAGATGTTACAAGGGGTCCACTTCCGAGTCTGTTGCTGCTCCTGTCCATCCCATCCTCGGGAGAGACTGCTACATCGAAAGGGAAAACATAAGACCTCCCAAAGAAAAAGTTACTGGAGACCCAAGGGTGTCCAGGATTGGCGGCCCTTTTATCTCCCTCCCAATGTCTGACTCCCGTTCCAGGTCGTCCTGGGTGCCCCAAGGGGACGTTTCCTGAGTTGCTTATTAACACAGAGCTGCTACTCTGGCCCCTCTACTGAGCCTTGTGCACAGCGAGGGAGTCTGTGAGGACGTGCCCTGGACACCATAGTGCTCAGTCAAAACCTGCTGGCAGATGAGCTTACCACAGGAACGTGGTGATTCCGCTGGCCACAGTCCTGGAAGAGGAAAACACTGTTTTTAAATGCTCAAGAGTTCTAATCAATCAAAATAAACTCAGCACAGTATGCTCTGTTCCCGCGGCAAGCCCAGAGTCCCAGACTCCCTGCCCAGATGTGGCCCGTGCAGAGACACCACCTCAGCGGTCTCTCCTCAGATACACATCCAGGCCTTGGCCACCCATGCACCCCAGACAGCGGCCTGGGGCCCAGGAAGAGGCTAAGCACTGTGCACATGCACAAGGGGGAGACAGCCTGAGGGGCCCACGGTACGTCTAGACGCATGCTCAAGACACAGTGGCTAGGTGACCCGGGCTTGCAACTAAGTGGTCAGGGCTGGAGGGGCAGATGGGGGCTGCCAGCTTAGGTGTGGCCCCTAAAGCCATGGAGGGGCACAGGCCCTCCATGGCTTTGTGGGTACATTTAAGAGCAGACAGGGAGACAGAAGGAGAAATGGAGGGCCCACAGGCCTAGATCCAGGAGGGCACAGTGGGGGTCAGCTGCTACTGAGCAAAAGGCCTGAGGCCCCGGAGGATGTCCTGGGTCACTCCAGCAGGCCATAAGCTGCCACCAGCCTAATGTCTCTGCGGAGGTCATGCAAAGGAAAATTGGTTCTGCTGGCTGCTGGGGGTCTGGGACACAACTGCAAGAACCTCTCCAAGACTTCTGGACCTCAAGTTTACTACAGTCCTCAGGCTCAGACAGGCTGGCTATTAGCTGGAAATGAGGAGGCTCCGGAGGCTGTGGGGATAGCTCTGGGGCAGGCTGGCACCACCATCTACCTGTTGGTGCCTGTGTCACTAACTGTGCCAAATAACTGAGCCCATCTCAAAGAGGATGCCTGTGGGTACCAACCCCACTACCCACCACCAGCCCTTGTGAAGCCTGCCTTGTTTGAACCCTGACACACCCTAATGGCCCAAGACACCCATCCTAGGGCATAAGATGGGCAGATAAGCGGCAGCTCTGGCTCAGTGGCCAACCAGCTGTGGCCAGGAAACAGCCCAGAAGCAGACTCTCACCTCCACAGCCTGCATGGACTTAACGACCACCCCGCAGTCTTGCCCTCTGTCTTTCAAAGCTTCCTCAAATGGTTCCATGAGGATGATCAGCTTGAGCCCTGGTGTCTCCTTCCTCTCCACGTGCTCCAGCAGAACCACGGCTTTCTGAGGTTTATCCACGATCACAGTGCTGATGTCGGCTGCGGGGACCACCAAGGAGAGTCAGGCTGTGCGGGCACAGGCTGTGACTGTGGGCAGCACATGGCAGGCAGTGGAACCATGGGCTGTGTGTGCCACATGATAAGCTTGTGTGTAAATAAATACATACGACAGGCCATGTGGGACATGTATTGTGTCCAGAGGAAAGTGCACAGAGCCTGGATGGAGCCAAGGGCAGAAGACCAGGGAGTCTCCCGGGGTAGATTCCAAGCATTCCTTTTCTTCAGGCTCAGCCCCCATCGTCCCTGGTCTGTTTGAGATATTTACCACCCCACAGCATCTTCCTCAAGCTGAAGTGAACTCAGAGGGTTGGCAGCCCTACGTGGAGGCTGGTACAGAGTCTCCTTCTTGGCAGCCCTACCCTGTGGAAGGAGCCTTTGGGTGAAGTCCAACTGGGGACAGCTGGACTCAGGAAGCCAACTCAAGGGCCAAAGTGGAAGCCCCCAGCGTTCTCTGAGAGCGGAAGCAAAGTACTTACTAGTGTCAGACAATCAGCATAAGCTGAAAAGGGCTGGGAGGAGGAGGTGGGGCTGGCTGCCAGGGGCAGGAGTGGGTGGCTGGGCTCACCTGTGTCGATGATGTAGCGGATTGCCCCTGGGCCCAGGGTGTCATAGAGCGGGACCACCACCATAGAGTATGTGTAGCAGGCAAGCTCCGCGATGATCCACTGTGGAGACACACAGGTTGGGGGGAAGGGGGAGCGCAGAGCAGACAGCAGGGCTGCACTGCCCTCAGGTCTTAGGCACGGGGCTCCCTGATCAGGGTCCTGTGCCGAGAGCGCTCCGCACAAGGCAAGGGATCCATAAAGCTGACCCGTTGGGCCTGCTCCCCCACGTTCTTCTAGACTTGCTTGCCCCAGGGAATTACGGGACTCAAAATAACCCCAGGCCCACCTCCGGGGTTTGCATGGCCTTCTTCCCCAGATCCTTCTTCCCCCATGGCTCAGGGAGCCACTGTTTGGACAGCTAGGTAGGGTGTGGACAGAACTTGGCTGGAATGTCCAGCCCTGATGAGGGACAGAGCCAAGGGAGTGGGGGATGGCATGGACCAACAGTCTCCAGTTTTCCTCTTGTCCCAGGCCCTACAGACAGCGGGAGCAGGGCTGTTCTACGGTACCCAAGCTTGTGTTCCACTGATGCCTCTAAAACCAGTTAAGGCAGGTGCTCACCTCTGGTCGATTTTGTGCAAAAATGCCGATAAACTGATCTGTACACGGTTTACAATTGTGCTGGAGAAGTCCAGACCCTAGAAATTCAGCCCTGTCGGCCACCTGCACACAAACATGGGGCAGTGATGGGAAAGCAAGGACTCTTCAGCAGGGAAGGGAGATCCCCAGGTGGGATTTCTAAGGTCTGATGGAGCTCCCCAACTCCCTACTCAGTGATGCTGGAAGTCCTGAGAGGTTGCTGCCTGGAGTTTGGCAGACAGTCCAGGCAAGGAAAAAAATGACTCTCTGAGAGCCTCCAGGGTGCCCACAAGCCCCCCCACCCAAGTGCCAGGTCTGTGTGGGTAGACAGGGTGGGGCCTGTCTTCTATTACTCACCTCCTGGTAGGACAGCCACTGATAAGGCTTCTTGGGATTCCTGAAGCCAAGACAGGGTCCATTCCCTACATAGAGATAAGCAGGCCTTGTGCCAGGGAGGAGGGCAGGGTGTGGGAGCCACTGAACCTGCCCATCAGACACCTGGATCAATATTCCATCCTGGGAGGTGGTCCATGGGCCAAATGAACTGCTCCCCAGCTGTCTGTCTAACCTGCTGAAGTCCAAGAAGGCCTAAAGTGCACAAGCATGGCATCTCCCCAGGGAGATCAGGAAGGCCCAGGAATGGGAACTGACACAGCGCTAGTTCCCACAATGACCTGTGTGATGCAGCCCCAAGAAGACATGGAGACCTGGGGGCCACTGGCCAGAGGTGGCAGTTTGCCTCTCTGTGACAACTCCCTTCACCCCACGCCATGGGTCACCCAGACCTCTCGGAGGCTCAGGTTCAGAACCATGCCAGCCAGTAGCCTGCGAGTTCAAGGCTCACGAGGGGCTGCAAATAGGAGATATAGAATATGAGCAAAGAGACCGCTTAAGGTCAGCAGTGTTCAGGGCTGTAATAAAGCTGAGGTCAGCCCTTTGGCCTCATAATGCAGCTACTCGTCTGGGTGGGTGGCAGGAGGGCCAAGAATGGCTTCTCTCCTCTGAACCTGGGCGCGACTCACCTGCCATACCCCTGGAACCATGCTTGCTCACCTACACCCTTGCACCTGCTCAACCCCTGCCACAGCCCTTCCACACCCCCATGGGCCCTCTCACCTGAGATGCTAAGTCCACGGCGGAACACCTCATACATGGTCCTGGCATCGTCATAGTAGTGGGTGAGCAGTTGAGGGCCATCCCCTATCACGGATCGCCGGGCCCCACCACTGTCCTATGAGCCAAGCACAGGCCAGAGAAGCTGGCTGATGCAGGCAGGCAGGGGTATCAGGAGAGGGCACCAGCATGCACCAGGCTGTACATGGCTTGGATACACACCTGGGCAACATAGTTGGAGCTGGGACACACTCTGTGTGCACTCACACACATGGCCTACACGCACCTGGGCTGTACACACACAAACTCCACACACATTCATATACACGTGGACACACTGGACCTGTATGCATCCACACTCAAACACAGGTGGCTCATGCCCCGGGGCCCAGTACACTGGTCTCCCACACACATACACACATACAGCACCCACACACCAGGCAGCATACACTAAATGCCCAGAATCTTCAGTTACTGTTCATACGCACCCGTGGTTCACTCATACAGCAGAGTGGGGAGTGTTGGCTAGTCAGGCTGCCCCCTGCATCAGGACCAACCTGCAAAGGTGTTGCTGCTATGCACGTAGGTTAAGAATCATTTGGGAGCTGTCTTTAGCTAAGAAGGCTCCCATCCATCATTCACATAACAGTGTGATGAGTTTGAGGACCAGCTGGGAAAAGAGGCCTAGAAGGCGGTGGAGGGAATAGCGTAGCAGATGCCCGGGCCCTCAGTGGTATGGATCCAGAGTGGGACTGTAGCAAACACCATCTGTGCTGGGGGGCGGGGGAAAGGAGCTGGGTTTCTCCTGCCTCTTTCCCTTCCACATGCCACCCCTCCTCGGGCTCCCCAAACCCAGAACTCTGCAGTATCACGGCTCCACCTCTTCTCTGAGCACTATTTGGGCTGCACTGGGCTGGCCCATGGTCCGCTACCCCTCTTGGAACATCAGGTCTGAGGAAAAATGTGACAGCCACAGAGCCAACAGCCAAACTCAAAACCACAGGCAGCACTCAGCTGTTCTGCAGTGGAAAGTTCTGTTTGGCCAGTGCTTCCTGAGCACCAGGCCCATGCAGGACCTCTGTGGGAATCTGGGGACAGATACAGTCAGACCTGGTTAGCATTCAGGGGGACAGAAATGAGACAGCAAGAGACTGTGTGCCAGCGACAGAAGGGGCTCAGTGGGCAGGTATGTCAGAGAGTGGCCGCTGAGCTGGGTTTTGAAGGATACAAAGAGGGGGCTTCCCTGATGGCGCAGTGGTTACGAATCCGCCCGCCAATGCAGGGGACACGGGTCAGAGCCCTGGTCTGGGAAGATCCCACATGCCGCAGAGCAACTAAGCCCGTGCGCCACAACTACAGAGCCTGTGCTCTAGAGCCTGCAAGCCAAAACTACTGAGCCCATGCGCCACAACTACTGAAGCCCGTGCTCCGCAACAAGAGGAGCCACCGCAATGAGAAGCCCTCGCACTGCAACAAAGAGTAGCCCCCGCTCGCCACAACTAGAGAAAACCCGCGCGCAGCAACAAAGACCCAACACAGCCAAAATAAATTAATTAATTAAATAAGGAAAGAAATAGAAAAAAATTTTTTTAAAAAATAAAAGGGTTTACTGGGAAGAATGAGGAACAAGGAACGGCGGTTTCACCAGAGGCAACGAGGAGTGCAAACACATGGGGCAGGAGGCACCTGGGAGACTGTAGGCGATTCATGCCACTCCAAGTGGTAAATGGAGGAGGCCAGAGAGGCTGCAGATCAAGGTGAGGAGTCTGAGCTTTAGGTTGAGGGCAACGGGGAGCAGGGAAGGATTTTAAGCCAGGGTGAGTGACATGATATGAATTGTTTCCTACCGTGTAGCACACAGAGTAAATGCTACCAGGCCCTCTATGATCTGGGTCCCTCTTACCTCTCTCATCTCATTTCCTACCACTCTCTCCTCTCCTCCTTCACTATAGTCACTCCAGATTCCTACACTCCTGGGGGATGAAGCAAGGGAGGGCTCCATCCTCCCCAGGAAGGGAGACCTTAGCTGTGTCCATGCCCTGTCCTCCCAGCCAGACCCGTGATGCAACTCACTCTGTGGCGTTCAACCTGACCCCATCCAGACCACTGTCACCTCCAGCCCAGAAGCCCCAGTTGCCTCCTCATGCCTGCCCCTGCCAAAGCCACAGCAAAAACTGGCCCTGTCTCTCCTACTACTGACAGCCTCAAATAAATCCAGGCTGTCCATCTCCAAGGGTCCCTGCCCAGTTAATGGGGCTTTGTCCTTGTTGGCCTCTCCAGATGAGTTGTAACTGTAAGCTTACCAAAAATAATTCATCTTAGTGCTTTCTCTGCATCACCTCACCAAATCCTTACCATAACTTTAGGAAGCAGATACTCTTTTTATTGCCCACTTGACACATGAGGAAACTGAGGCTCAGAGAGTTAAGAAACAGCCAAGGACCATCAGGCTAGTAAGAGGCACGGCAAACCCACGGCTGCTGGTAACCACAGGCTACTGACGCATCCACAGCCCCTCTCCACCTCCCAGCCACACCACATGAATCGCCATTTCCCAAAGGCACCAGGTGTGTTATCACACACTCTCACCTCTGCACACATCATTCCCTCTGCTGGAAAAATGCCCTAAAGATCCCAGCCCTATCTTGACCTGAGCCCTCTCCCACCAGGCCAAACTCTGTCATGCTTTTGATCGGTACCTGCACGACATACCATCGAGAGCAAAAGCAAGGTGCTGCACAGTGTATGCAGTATGTTATCATTTTAAAAGGTGGGCAGACATCTATACATCTATACATCTATACAACTGCTAACACAATTCTCAGGGGAAGAGAGCTTAGAGGCAAGGGGAAGAAGGTGGAAGCTTTTCAGTCTATGTCCTTTGGTTGCTTTTGAACTGTGTGACTATATTATCTATTCAAAATAAATGGAATTTAAGTTCTTTAAAAAGGCAAAATAAACTCTATAAACTTAAGAAAGAAATCTTACTGGTCCTTCTAGACAGAGCCTGGAACACCCTTGTCCAGGCTGGGCCACCATCCCTTCTTCCCTCAGTGGCTCTACCTGTGAGTCCATGTGCTCTGGGAGGGCAGGGCCCTGGGTGGGGCACAGGGAGAATCTGGGAGGGAATTTACCTGGCAGCCCCTTGAGCACATGCTTAGACCGCCTACTGAGGCAACGTAAGCCAAGGCCCCCTACCCAAGAAGCAGGCAAACCAGAGGCCCAGGGCAAAGCCAAGGTCAGTCTCTGCCCAGGCTTTAGTTACTGGGAGAGGCAGAAGGAGCCTCTAGTAGGAGAGCCTGCCCAGGGCCACTTCTGGGCTTACTGGCTGGCTGCCGGGAGAAACGGAGATTCTCTGGGCCATTTGAGGTCAAATAAGCCATAAGTTTGGCTTCTTCCTTCAAGATGCCTGTCCCCCGCCTACTACTTCCCACAGCCCAATTGCTCACACCCTGCTCACCTCCACCTCCTCTGACTGCATCAGGAGATTGCACGGTGGTTGCAAGGCCTTTGGCCGGTGAGTGAACCAGTAGGCGAGGATGGCAGCCAGTGCACCCATACTCACGAGGGTGGTGGCTGAGAGGCTGCGGAAAAACTGGCCCAAGTCGCCTAGCTCGGGCAGCCGCAGCATCCTCAGGATCTCCTGAGTCTGCATCTTCTCCAGAAGCGAGAGGATGAACTCTGCAGGAAACAAGAGGCAGGTGAAGGAGGAGCCCTGACAGGAGGCAAGGGAGCAGTCCTGGGCCTCTCCTCCCACCTGTCTTGTGTCACAGGCGACACACTGATCTTGGCCAGGCCTCGAGCGAGTTGGGGTACACAGGCTCCTGGTGCAACACAGTGTATCCTGAAAGCTGGGCACCTGGAAGGGCCTATCCCGGTGACAGGCCAGAGAGCCCTTAGCAGTCATACCTGACCGTCAGACATCCGGCCCAGTTTTCCTGAGAAACATACACTCAGGCCCTGGGCCCTGCCTGACACGTACTTCCACATCTTTCAGGAATAGAGAGCGTGCTCTGACAGCTCTGGAGTTAACACCTCCTGAGCCCTAGGGCCCGGGTGTACTGCCTTTCCTGTGTGGTCATAGAATTTTGCTTATCCTTGCTCCTGCGACGTGGACTGGACAGAGGGGCAGCAGGTGTGCCTAGCACAGTGCCCAGAACGATGGGGGGTGAAGGGATGCAAACTCCTTCCAATCCACCTCAAAGTTGCCAGCACCAGGCTCTCACCCTAAGGGACCCAGAGAAAGCAAGGTGGCAGAGCCCACAGAACAGCCCTGACAGACACTTCCTGCCCCCGAGATCTGAGGACAATGACCTACCTGACAAGGGTCCAGTGGATGACACACAGCAGAGTCCCCTTAGGCCCACATCCTGGCCCACCATGGGGTCTCCTTGAAGAAAAGTTGGAGCCAAAGGCCTGCCAGCGCCAGAGGTAATGCTGGGGCCATCTTTCTGAGGAATAGCAGAGATCCCAAGAGCAGCCCGGGTGAGGTCCGGGCACTGTTCTCTGACCCCAGACTGCACTGCAGCTCTGCACAGACCAAGACCCAAGAAGAAGAGCTAGCCCCACCATTAACTAGGCCTGTGTTGTCCTCCCTGGGATCCCATCTGCTAATGTCCAGAGGAAAAAGGAGGTGCCAGAGGGGAGCAGGAGGTAAGCTGGTGGGAAGGGAAAGGAATGAAGGCTCGGAGAGAAAGGGCTCAGCAAAGTGCTGTGTGCACTCCTAGGGGTAACGAGAATCCCTCGTGACGTTGCATATGGTGGTCTGGGTGCCACGCTCATCCACTGCAGTCCAAGTGGACACAGTGGGCCTACAGGGGCACATGGAGGATGCCCTGAGGTGGGCAGTGGGAGCTTTTCTGTGAGAAGCACTGGTGACTGAATTTGGTTCAAAGAGGGAAGTCCCCAAGTGCTACCATGTCCTCCTGTTAGCTGCTAAGTGAAGTAGTGTTGGCAGAACAGACACATGATCAGCAGGGCTCAGGGGTCTGTCTGCACTTTGCCTAGGACTGAGGAAGGTAGCCAGGGAGGGCCAGCTGGATACTTTATCCCCACTGGGGCCTTCTTGGTGCTACTGTCCACCTGAAGGGCCTAAAGCCAGAAGTGCTGTATGACACCTATAGGTCTGCCAGCTCAATGAGGATTGTGTGGGCTCCAGGCTGACAGTCACTGGCCTTCCATCCCCAACCTTTGGGAGCATGGCTGTTGTTTTCCTTCTTGGGAAAGAATGAGAAACCTAACAACAGCTACTCTGCAGCCACGGGATATGAGCCAAACAGCAATTTTGAGAAGAGAGAAGAGAGGTCTGCTGAACTCCCAATAAGTGGCATTTGTGCTGAACTGTAACATCACCACACCAAAAATAAGGTCAAGGCTGTGCAAAGCCATTGTAGAGAAAGCAGGCAAAGCTCCGGAGTTCAAGTCCCTTCTCCTGCACTTATGAGCTACGCTAGGTCGAGCACACCCCACTTCTTTAGACCTCTTCTTCCCCATCCTTAAAATGGGGACATTATCACTCAGGCATGTAAAGCTCCTCATACTGGATCTAGCATAGGTGGAGGCATGCTGGAACTAAAGAGATGGCTAGAGGTATGCCTGTCAGACCAAGGAGGCTGCTCAGTCCAGGTAGGAATAACCACTGGACAGAGGTGGCCGAATCCAGGTAGTACGGACCCACAGGAGTTTATGCTCTACAGATGGCACAACAGGCTGTCTGAGTCTGGGGAACACTCATCAACCACCTACAGGCTCTGGGTGAGAGAAGTGAGCCCCCAGCCAGCCAAAGCATTCTCACTGAGTCCCTGAGGCGGAGATCCAGTTTTACCAGCAGCCTCCTTGAACGGGATCAGTTTTGAGGCCATCCCACAGGAACAAACCACTCCTGGCATACTGGTCAAATTAAGGTTCTGCATCAGCAGAGGGCAGGCTATGGACCGCAGTGAATTCACCAAGGAAAACTGCTCCGGGGAAGACGCTTGGCAGGAGGCCAGCTGGCTTTCCTAGGAGATTTACTTCCTTGAGCTGCAAATGGCAGACTAAGTCACAGCCAGGCCCATCAGATAAACGACTCACTACATAGTGGAAAATCTAGATATGCCCACCAGCTCCTGGGGTGAGCTCTGAGAGCTGAGTGAGGTTTCCTCTAATGGACTGAACTGACTCCATGGGCTAGGAAGCCAAGGCCCAAGAAGTCCTGGCTCAGCTCTAAGGCTCAAGTACGTGGTCCCAAAAGTTTTAGAGAAAACCCCGGAAGGATGCCTTACTACCTCCAGTCCCCAGCCCTTGGCAATTGCTCACAGGTCCTAAGCTACAGCCGCAAGTGGGCACTGGCTGCAATGCTGTGGTTGTCACAGAGCACAGACAAGAATGGCCAAGGCATCCACCCACACACCCATCCACCTACCCATTCACCTAGCAGACTCTCCTATGGCCTCTGCTCTGAGCTAGCTCAGTGCTGGGCACTGGGACAAGCCAGATGTGGGCCTGCCCACAATCTTACGGGGCAAATACATGAGGCAGTGGGCAGTGCCGTGAGTGCCGTTTGGGCTGTGCATGGGGAACCAGAGAAGATGCCCAACTCAGGTACGGAGAGTCAGGGCAGGCTTCTGGCCGGAAGTGGTATTGATGCTGAGACTGAAGGATAAAGAGGAAAGGGTGTCCCAAGCAGAGGGAAGCAAATATGCAAAGGTTGGAGCTGAGGGAGACCATGGAGCACTTAGCAAACTATATATTCTCTCAGGAAATAAAGTCTTGAGCCCATGAAATCTTGTACGAGGGTCAGTGCCACAAGTCTGAGGCTGGTTTCCCAGATGTGCAGAGCTTTCGGCCATCACCAAAGTATCACAGTTTCCAGGAGAGGGAAGAAGAGAACTTGCCTAAACTTCCTGAACTGCTAGTGTGTGGGAGCCCATGCCTACACACTGCACTGCTCGATCCTCATGACAGCTCCACGTACTCATTATAAGGTGAGGACATAGAGACTCCACTGAAGAAGTTACCTGCCATTCACAGGGACACAGTGAGCAAGCAGGGGAGCCAGGACTTGAGCCCCAGACGACTATGGCCTCTCAAACCACTGCCTTGTGTTGCATCGCAACACTAACCCTTGCCTACACTGTACCATCCATACCCAAACCCATGCTCTCCTCTGCAGTAGTGCTGAACCCACAGAAAACCATCTTCAGGCCTGCTCAGAAGAGCCCAGGCAGGTTGCAGGGGGTAGGGGCCACCAGAGCCCGTAAGCAGGGCTCAGCCAGTCAGGCCAGTCACTTGCTCTTCACCACGCACACACCACAGGTGGGCTCCCTCCTGGCCTCACCTTATGAACTTGCCATCCTCCTATGGCTGGGTTCTCTTCCAGGAAGCCCACTCGCCTAGGACACTGGAGGGTGGTGGGAAAAGGGCTTGGCTACCCACTCCTCCTCAGGCTTCTATTTAGGTGTCCACCCCTAAGGAGGCGTCTGAAGTGACTGCAGCTCCTCTAGTCCTAAGGCTGAGCCTGTGCCCCTTCCTGGCTGGGCAGCAACCAGAGGGTGTCATTCGCACAGGCTTGCCAACCTCAGACAGTCACGGGTGCTTGCACATACCGTGAGATGCCCTTCAGACCGCCGGGAGCCACTGGAGTGGAGAGCTGCAAATTCAGGTCCTCTGAGGACATGGACCTCAGAGCCAGCCTGTGCCACCAGGCCTTTGGCTTGGGGCAGAGCAGAGCCTGGGCCTGGGAGTCTGGTCTTATCTCATTATTTCACAGGGCCTTGGCCTCTTCTGACCTCCTCTCCTTCTCTGTCCCTGGGGTCCCAGCCATGGCTGCCTCCTTCCATGCCCCCAGGAGGCTCTCTTGGCTGCAGCAGCATGGGGCACAGGGGGCATGGGGGAGGGGGACAGCACCCAAGGGAATCAGTGGTGCTGGTGTTGCCAAGAAAGCGGCTATGAGTGTCTGTAAATATTCACCTGGCAGGGGTACCCAGCCCTCAGCATCAACTAGCCTCTTCTCCTCTAGCACATCCTATGCCTTCGCCTTGGGCACAGACCAGTTCAGAATACCCAGTGGTGGCACAGGCTGGTTCAGGGCACATGGAAGGTGGGTAGTGAGAGGCATAGCTGTCAAAACCCAGGAAGGGAGAGAATGGGAGGAAGGGGGGCCCTGGTCAGAAGTATTTTGACTCCAAGGGGGCAGAAGCAGAGCCACAGGGCACATTTCCCGTGGAGATGGCCCTGAGACCCATGGCTCCACTCCAAGAGCCCTCTGCTGGTCCAGCTTCCTGACTCTAGACCTTCACGATCTAGCAAGATGGTTCTATCAGGACTACTTCCTAAACACCTCCCAAACCTGACCACTCCTCTCCAGCCTCCTGGCCTGGCCTGGTCCAGCCACCACCAAGTGCTGTCCAGACTCCCACACCAATCTCCTCACAGGTCTCCTTGCTCTAACCAGTGTTTACACTGATACCAAAGTTATGTTCCTGATACACAGACATAACCATATCATGCCGCTGCTCAAAAACCTTACCTGGCTCCCTCCTACCTTAGGACAAAAATTCAAACTCATAATGCTGGCACTGAGACCCTCCATGATCCTCAGATTCTTCCCTCCCCTTAGAATCACAACAGCTTCGCTCTGTATCAGCCTGGAGGCAGGTGGGGGTCCTTGCAATGGGGTTCCGGGTCTGTGCAAACTTCTGAGGGCTTCAGAAACGGGGAAGCACAAGGCAAGCCAGCAGATCATTAAAGAACCTCCCAATGAAGAGCTCTGAAATGAAATCATAACCTCCCAGAGGCCAGGGTCCCCAGCAAACAAGTCAGGGAAAGGGCCCAAAGGGAAGTTCTTGTGCTGGACTGACCCGGGTCCAAATCCTGACTCATACTCTTGACAGCTGTATGACCTTGGACAAGTCACTTTACCCCTCTAGCCTCATATCAAAAATCTCATGGACAGAGAATAAGGTACCAGGCACGCAGTAAGGGAGACATTCAGTAGATAGAAGTTAGCTAAGCAGTTACTCTGTCTCTGCCAGCCAAAAGGGCTCAAAGACAACTTGCAAAATTACATGCATTCACATCCTACCTTTCCAGCAGGCTCTTGGCACTGGGGAGGCAGCTGAGCTGGTCCCACTAGCACCAGCCTCCCTTTATGAAGGATGCGTGGGGTTTAGGGAGAGAGCTTACCACATCTTGATCAAAGCTCAAAAGTGGCGAAGGCCCTGCCCCAGGTCTGCCCTCCTGGGGTCAGCCGATGGCAACGAATGCCTGCTCTGAGAAGCCGGCTGGTGGTAGAGGCTCTAGCAGTGGTGGCAGAGGCTCCCTGGCAGCTGTGGCAGCAGGTCTGGCAGGGACCCGGGCACAGAACAGCTCTATGGGGAGCCGCTGGCCCCTCCAGGCCCCCCGCTGCCCCTCCCCTGCATCTGCACACGGGGCAGTGCTGGCTCAGATCAGCTCAGAGGCAAGCAACCCAGCCTTAACCCCAACTCTGCCAGGTTGCAAGAGCCTCAGTTCACACCCCTCTGCTTCTCCCCACCCCTACCCTGTCTTCAGTCCTGGAGAGGAATTCGTCAGAAGGGTTGCCTAAGGACAAAGTCTTCTTACACAACTATCTGTGGCACTGATTAAGGGCCAGGCCCTCAGCTGTGGGCTGGGGACCTGCAGGCCGCACAGCGGTAGGGGTGGTGGGAATGGTGGAAGTGGGCGTGGAGAGGCCAGATCCCTGGTGCCGAGGGCGGCCTGCACCGTTGCCCAGGAATCTCCTCCAGCACCTTCCAGGGGCTGTCTCCACCCCCAACCCCACAAGGTCACAACCAGTCTACTCGGGGAGAGGAAGGAGATTAGGCACAGTCCCAGATAAAACATCTGCTCAGAGATGCCCTGGGCAGTGGGGACACTGCAGACCAAGCACCAAGGTCAGCAGGTAGAAGATAATGGCTTAGCTCCCCCACAGACCCCAGGGCAGCACACCAGCCCCTCCTTAAAGCCTGCCCTGAGAGACGCTTTCCTGGCTTGCCAGGGGGATGGCCATCCTGGAGCCAGAATCCACACCCAGGCCTGTTGGAACCAAAGCTGAGCCCCAAACTCCCTCAACGCCTCTGGCAGACAGACTGGGACAGTGAGGTCCCAGGGCACCCAGGGCCTCACTCCTGCAAGATTTCTCCACTGGGTGAGGAGTTGGGGTGGTGATTGCGTATGGCCTTTTTTGACTCCTACTTCCAAGGCCAGGGTGTGGCTGGGCTCACAGCAGGCACATGGTAGCCGCTGTGGAGAATAAAAGGCAGGTCCAGCCCACAGGACCCAGCTCACCACTCCCAGGCCCTACTCACAACCGGTGCTTCCGAGTCTTCCAGGACAGGGCCGCTGTCTGCCCAACACCATCCGCCTCCTCTGCAGCAAGACCGCCCCAGGTCGCCGCACAGCACTCTGAGCTCCCTCTCAAGAGCTGTGTTCATAACCTGCCTGGAAACTCTAGAGCCCGCAGGCCTTGCAACACTTTTCCCTGGGGCTGATAGGGCTTCCACTGCTCACCCCACCATCTGGGGCAGGTGGGCCGCGCAGAGAGCTTCCTGCCTCAGCAGCACTAACCTGGAACTTGGCAAAAGCTTGCCTGGGCCCCCAGGCCCCAGCCTCCGGCAACACACCTGGAGGAAGCTTTACAATGCACAAATGCCTGAGGACCAACCTTCAGCCCCCAAAGCCCCTTTTCCTTCCTTCTTGGCAGGACCTTTACTTTTCTCTGTACCTTTTCAGAGATGTTGTTAACTAAGACGAAAGCCTCCTTTAATGCTTCTCAGGGCAGCTTCTGGGGCAGAAAATCCAGTAGACACAACCGAGGTCCTGGCTGACGGAAAACCACACAGGGTGCCAGAGGCAGAGAGTCACGGCCCAGCAGTGCTGCCCCGGGAAGTGTGTGGCCCAGGTACTAGGTTAAGAAAAGCACAAGTCTCACCATCACACCTGTGTGACCCTGATCTGTAGAGACACAAACACAGCGGCCCACACTCAGCGGGCCCCCACCCCATCCACACAGGGATTCACGCTTGTCTGTGCTGTGAGAGGGGCTTTCTCTCCACCTTCCTCCTGGGTTTTAATTAGAGTCACAGAACCACAGATGACTGGGGCAGACATGGGGTCAAGGGCATCCCCGAGCTGGGAATTGCCAGGTGAGACCCACCGCATGTTCCCCCAAGAGAGACGGGCCCAGGATTCAGGGTTGCGGGGTTACAGGGTGGCTCGCCTGCCGAACCTCCCTGAGGAGCCTGATTATTGCTCTGAAGGTTTACTTAAGCCTCTTGAATGTAGAAAGGCCTAACTAAAGTTGTCTGTGCCTGGCCACTGCACAGGGCCCCTGTCTCAAGAGCCCGACCCCACTGTGAACATGCCTCCCCTCCAGCAATTCACTGGGGGTGGGAAGCAGCCCCCAGCACCCTCCGCCCCCATCCTCAGGCCAGCACCTCTTAAGAATCTCACTCACCCTAAGCCCTGGTCAGGGAACGTGGGCCCACAGTCCTGACAACACCACCAGGAAGCCAGGCTCAAACAATACTTTCAGACACTTAAAAATACAAATAGCCTTGAGAGCAGAGGAGCAAAGAGAAACAGTGTCTTTCACGAGCTCTGAGATAAAAGTTGTCCTTACCACGAATCAGGCCTGACAAAATTCTCAGAACGAGGAGGGACAGCAGAGGTTATGACAGTGGCAACGCTCCCTTTAGAAATATTTCCAGGGGACGAAGACTAGGACAGACGGTGTGGATGAGCCTTGGCCTCATCGTCCTTCCTTCCACACCAAGCCCTGGGATGGCAGGCAGAACCCTAGGGACAGTGGCAAGGGCCAATGAGCGCTACACAAGCAGAGGACACCCCCTGGCCAGGCCCCACTGTGCAGGAAGCCAAATCCTGTGGCTGCAACATGATCCTTTCCCCTCCCAGCCCGTCTAGGTTAGGGCAACCAGTGTCCTGGCCTCAGGAGCAGTGATCCATTTCCATCACTGGCCCAAACTGAGGACACAAGGCAAACCCTACAGACTCAAGCTCAGAAAGAGAACATGGGCTGCTCCAGGCAGGGCCATGCTGTCAGAGCTCAACTGCAGGTGGCCAGGGTACAGGGGAAACAGGATGTAACCACCTCCATCGAGGGGGAAGCACCTTGCAGGAGGGAGGAGGGTTCTGTT
Organism: Grampus griseus; assembly: GCF_964374135.1. Taxonomy (NCBI): domain Eukaryota; kingdom Metazoa; phylum Chordata; class Mammalia; order Artiodactyla; family Delphinidae; genus Grampus; species Grampus griseus. Next base: position 108,768,247 of record NC_139019.1, read on the forward strand.
GAGATGTGGTTTGGGTCGTTGAGGTGGGGAGAGCAACAGAGGGATTTGCTTTTGCCCACTTGTTCCCTCAGGAGCAACTGGGGACAACCTGCTGGGGCAGGGGGAGGGGAGATTCACAAGACAGAACCTAAGACATATCCTCAGTCAGGGACGGGGAGCAAGGAGATCAGGAACAGGGCGGGAAGGAGAGTTCTGAGAAGGGGACAGAGTCCTAGAAAGAGCCTACTGGATGCTGGGGCTCCTGGGAAGGAGGCAGCGAGGCTGGGAAGATAGCATTTAGCTGCAGAGGGAAAAAGATGGTGATTTGTACTATATATAGCCTCATGCTTTTGAAGTCCCAGCCACAAGCTAACAGGACCCATCCGCTCACCTGACCTAGCACTTTGGGGTTTTAGGATGCCAAAGTGTCCCAGGCAAGCTGTCCTTCCAGATCCCAGTCAAAGGGACCCTTGCTGCAGCCAGGAGCCAATAAGGCACCTATACCCACCATTCCAGGGGTCACTGTTATTTTGCAGGAATGACAATGAGCAAAGAAAAGGGAGTTTTGCTTTTGGTTAAAGGCAAATTTTCTGGGACTCTGATAAACACCTTAATTTTCTGGCTTCCTCATACTTTGACAAAGTTCCTCTTCCGAATGGCGCAAGGAGAAACAAATCTGAACCTCACTCCGCTCAGCAGAAGCCTGTGCTGTTCAGTGGGACCCTGCCACCTCCTCAATCATCCCTCTGGAGGCCAGGACCACACAGCAGCTGCTGCCGTTCACCACCCTCCAGCCACCAAGACCTGCTGTTGGCCGGTGAGAGCCGGTGGCATCCACAGAGTTAAAACCAGGCTCAAGCAGCCCAGCCCTCAGCTGGTCCGGAGGACTGAGAACGCAGGCCTCCTTTTCAAGGCCAAGATGAATGGGGAATATGCAAATCACCGCCTCCCAAGGAGCAGCGGCAGGGGAGGGCCCACTGCTGGCAGGCCCACACCTCTCCACCAGGGTCTGTCACATGAAAGTGTTTGTATTCCTGCCGCTGCCTCTGGCACCCGGCCAGGCTGGGGCTGTTCTCACCGGAAAACAAAAATCTCTTTCAGACCAAAGCAAAACGAGGCCCTGTCTGGCCCAGGAAGGTTGCTGGACATTGTTCACACCGACCCACTGAGAGCACCCACCACTTGGATTCTCACTGAATCCACCACCTTTCCAGAGGGAGCTGGAGGGAGGCCTCTGCGGCCGCTGCGGAAAGAAAGCACTGCGTCAGGTCAGGGTGGGCGGGACCAAGAAATGGGATCGGCCCATTCTGAGGCTCCGTTGTTTTGTCCTTTTCAGAAATAGTAATGACTGGGCCTCAGGTAGCAACCTTTTTTAATGAGGGAACTTCCGGCAATTCTCATGGTGTTGGTGGTAAATGTGGACAAAGAAAGGGGAAGAAAAATGTGACAGCAAACAAAAGCCCTTGCAGGGCACTGACAGGGCTTTGAAGAATGGAGGTCACATGTACTCTCTGCCTGCTGCCCAGAGTGTTGCTGCCACAGGTGGCCCTCGAGCTGTGGGTGGGGTTTGTGACCCAGAGCCCAATGTGCACAATCACGCTCCAGAGCTTGGACTCCATCCACCACAGAGGCTCCACGACAAGGTCAGACTTCAATCTTGTTCAGATTTTCAGAGGCCAGAAATGCTGCTCTTCTGACACCCTAGGGTCACCAGGAGCTGTCCATTAACCATGGCACAAATATAGAAATGTCTGTATCTATATCTATCTACTTATTTTTTAAACAAATGTATCAATAACAAAACAAAACCCAACCAAACTGCCAGCATATTTTATTGCAAGATAGATGGAAGAACATGATCTCAGAATAAAGGAGAGTCATTTGACTTGAACAACTCAACAGTGTTGCCTTCATTTTCCACATTTTTTTGGAATGTATTGTTGCAAATTTCCCCATTACACATAGCACTGTGGATGATACTGAGTGAAGAAACCAGGCACAAAATAGTGCACACTCTAGGCACTATTCTCCCACAGAGACAGGACAAACACAGGTGAAGCTAATCTATGTGTACAGCACAAAGCTTATAACCTATGAAGCATGGCTGCTACTCAGACTCCCATTAACAGGAGACAATGACACAGCAAGATCTCAATCACACGTATGATCATTTAGCCTGAGAGGAAATCTAGGACAAAACCACCCGGGAGCTGATTCTGAACCAATAGGAGGGTTTGGAGATGCTCCACAGATCTCCTGCAATCCAAAGGAAACAGGCCCTGTCAGCCTCTCAGCCCAGAGAAAATGCCCATCTTTGATGACCGTGCACTGCTGCCTCCCTCCTCAGGTCCTCCTACTGTCAGCTGGGGCCACACAGTATGCCCATGAAGCCCAGAGGCCAGGCATGTCTCTGGGAGGGTTCATGGGGCTGCCCCAGGGAGGAAAAGCAGGAGGTAGAGGAGAAAGAGAAAAGAAACGTCAGTCCAGATGGAAAAGGGGTCTTCACAGGTCACAGCTTTCCCTGCTGCCTGATCTGTGGCAAGGAGATCAGGGACACATGTACCCAAATCTCCCAACAGCCCACTGGCCAGGGGAAGGCCACCCTCCCTTTCTCTCCACCACCCCAGGCAGAGCCAGGCTGAGGCGGAGGCAGCCTGCAGGCTGGGTGGGGGCTGAGTATGGGTGAGTCGAAGGCGTCCCCCAGAGAAGCACATCCAATCCATCTGCGTGAAGGTACATTCTCCACCATTAAGCAGGGTCCTGAGGTCCAGGTGGCTTCATGCAGCTAGGGGACACAGAAGAAGGGCCAGAAACACTGCTCCTTCCAAAGTCAAGAGGGGGACTTACCTGGTGGCGCAGTGGTTAAGAATCCATCTGCCAGTGCAGGGGTCACGGGTTCGATCCCTGGTTCGGGAAGATCCCACATGCCGCGAAACAACTAAGCCCATGTGCCACAACTAGTGAGCCTGCGCTCTAGAGCCCGTGAGCCACAACTACTGAAGCCCGCATGCCTAGAGCCCCTGCTCTGCAAAAAGAGAAGCCACCACAATGAGAAGGCTGCGCACTGCAACGAAGAGTAGCCCGCCACTCTCCACAACTAGAGAAAGCCTGCGCAGCAAGGAAGACCCTACGCAGCCAAAGATAAATAAATTAAATAAAGCAAACAAAGTCAAGGGGTCACTGCAGGCCTAGATGGGTCCTCCCTGAGGCCCCCTTCTCCATGCTCATACCTGCTTTCCTCTTATTGGTCTCTAGGGCCTCACCATCAGCCTCTGGCCAACCTCCCTGTCCCATCTCACTGGCGGGCCCACATCCCATCTTGTTGCCCTCTTTGTCCCAGCTCTGGCTACCTTCCCATCCCCATTTCTGTCCTTGCTGTGTGGCCTCCAGTTGGCCTTGCTGTCTACTCTCTGGCTGACCTTACTGTCCCTCCCAGTAGCCCTCCTGTCTATGTGGCAGGACCTACAGTCAGTGCCCAGAATGGTTTATAGCCAAGGCTGGGGCAAGGGTGAGTGGTCAGGAGGAACCCCACTGGGGACTCTTCAGCCACCAGAACAATCTAGAGAAACAAACAAACAGGGAAAACACGCTAGTGGTAAAAACAGGGCTCTGCAGCAGGACAAGTCCTGCTCAGTCCCTGATTATCTACCTCCCGTGCTGGTAGGTCAAGCTGTGGTACCCTGGGAGTAGGGCAGTGTTGCCAGTGTTGATTAGTGGGCTCTGTCTCAGAGCTGCCCACTCAACCTGGGCCTGCCTGTCCTCTCTCTCCATTCCTCCAATAGCCATCAATCACTAGGTCTGCTCCTGGCCCTAACAGGTGCCAACCCAGATTTGCTTACTCCAGGGTCTGGGAACAGATGCTGACTGTTACCTCACTGGCACCATCCAGGCCTGGCTTCCTATTCTAAAGCTCCAGGAAGACAGTTACCTCAGAATGCAGGCCTGAATGAGCAGAAGACAAATCAGAAGCTCACCACCCCCAACTCTCCATGGACACCCCCAGGCACCCCCACTCCCCGGAGTAGCTGTCGGGAGAGCAAAGTTCTCCAGGAAGAGCTCGTAAGCAGGCACAGATGGGACTTCTTGGGATTTGAAATCTTTCAGGCTCTGAGATTACAGATTGGGCTTCTGAACAGATAGCTCAGCTTGGCTCAGAATCTGTCCAAGCCCATTTCCCATCCTCCTACTTCTGCCTGTCACAGATCCCAAGCTTCACACAAATCAGGAGCCACACAAAGTAACTGGGTCTGAGAATGACCACACCAACTATGGGCTCCTGGAGCAGCTGAGCAATTATGTGGGACCACCCCTGGGCCTCACCTGAAGGCCAACCCCAAGGGCCCAAAGTAGCACCTCACTAACAGTGCTACCCTCCTGGGGCCCAATGGGTGGTGAGTGGGGACTCTGGCCAGGCCAACGCAGGAGTGGGGCCATCACACCAGATCATCCAGTGAGCTGAGGACCTTGACTAGGGCCTCCTTTCAGCTCTGCTTGGCCGGAGTTCCCAGCCTACCGGGAGACTGGAAACTTGGAGCTCTAAGGAAACAACAGAATCTCATCCTCAGAGAAGACTATCTTCTGTGAAACCAGTCACACCACAGCTGTGAGTGTGGTCATTCACTCACTCGTTAATTCAGCAAACACTTCTGGAGCACCACCTTCTGTTCCGGGTTCTCCACTGAAGGCTGATCTGGTTCTGCCTGCAAGGAGTTCACACCTGCTTTCCCCTACAGCTTCTACCATATTGGTGATATCCCCCAGCTTGGCATAGAGCCTGGCACCCAGTAGGAGAACACTCAAGGTCTGTTGTCAGCCAATGGACTTGTAGTGAGAAAACACCTCATTATTAAGATAAATTGTTCTCAGGGAATTCTTCATATCATTCATTTATGCAATCAACACTGATGCACACTGTGTACCGGCCCTGGCTTGGGCGCGGGGAGGAGACACCCTGGCTCTGCCCTCAAGGAGATCGTAGGGCTAGTAGAGGAGGCAAAAGACTGTAGTTCAGTGGCACGCGTGCCACCAGGAGATGCATGCGGCTTGAGTAGTGTAGGGACAGTGTCACCTTGGCCATTCACATGCCCAGTTTGGGCCATATGTCCTTGATGCATCTACCACACAGAATGAAGCCTGTGCTGCCTGGCCTGGCCTTCTAGTGCCCGCAGAGGCCAGCCCTGGAGACCCCGCTGGCTGAGCAGAGTCCCTAACTCTCATTGATTCATCTTCCCAATCTTTTCTCACACGGATCCCTCTGCCTGGAACGCCTTTTCTTTCCCTACCCCCTTTCTGCACGTCAGAATCCTGCACCTCCTTTGAGGAAGGCTTAGCTCAAGGTGTTATAACTTTAGCTAACATTCAGTGAGCCCTTTCCTATGAGCCAGCCCCTGCTCTTTGCTCTTTACACCTGTCTTCTCTTTAAACCCTCCCCGTCCAAGGACTGCTCCTTTGTCTGTGCCCACTGACTTAGCCTGCTGGAGGGGCTCAGGCCCTGCCTGATCCTCCGGGTCCCTTCTTGGCCTGGAGTCTGAGCATGTGGTCTGACTCACAGCTCTCAGGAGTTGCTTCACCACTGAACCTCCTTGTGTCTTCGTGCCACATCTATTAAATGGGGATAACAGCACCACAGTGTTGTGGGTAAGATTAAAGGAAAGCTTGGGGAACTGTAGAACATGGTGCTGGACACGTGATGGGTGCTCAGGGCAACAGCAGTCAAGTCAGCATGTTTGCAACAACACTTCCCCCATGAAAACACTGCTCCCCCCCAAAAGTACTTCATTCAACGAATATCTGAGTGCCTACTACGTGCCAGGCACTGGCTAGTTACACACTGCAGCTTCTGTTACACCAATGCCTGTAACTTCGGCCTCTTTTTGCAAACTCCTCATGCTCACTTATCCTGCATGCTGTGTGTGGGGGACAGTCCTGGGTCCCATCTGGGACTGTAGCTGAGCCAGGTTCGGCCTTCTGAAGGTCAACCCAAGAGCCCCTGTAATCACAAGGGACAGAAAACCTGCCAGAGAGCAGAATGGCTGGGTTCTGCCACCCCCTGGTGTCAGTGTGCTCTCACTGGGAGCACCCCTGTATCCTACCACAGGCCGGGGAGGGAGAGAAGGCACTGAGGTACGAATTCTCCCACACAGTGGTGCACCATGTGCAAATCCAGGCCTTATCTTGTGAGGCATGCCCTCAGATGTGCTGCCTGGTGCCCCACCATCTGTCAGGGCCCTGGCTGCCTTCTTGGGCCCCCTGGGATGGCCCCAGACCTCACACCAGTCCTCCACCCTAATGGGAGCAGGGGTGTGGGGAGAATCTGATGGGGCTGGGCTGAGCTAGGCTGTGCAAGTCTGCACTTGCCCTGGATACCTACAGCCAGGTTGCTGCCACACCAATCTCTGCCACCAGGGCCAGCCCCCATTCCCCTAAGGGTCACAGCTAGGGCCTCCTACCTTCCCCTTCCTGGAACCCAGCCTCAACTGGGCCATCCTTGGGCCACAGTTATTCTCATCCATAACATCACAACAGCCTCCCACTACTCCCCCAGCCTCCACCCTCCTCCTTCTGGCTCAGCCTGGCCACTGCAGCTAAATTGAGGGCTCCTCTGCCCCCCTGAATAAAACTCTTTTCTCTAGAATCCCCTCCCATCCAGACTCCATCCCGACTCCATCCCCTCCTACAAGCTAGACTCCTCAGGCACAAGACCCTAAAGACCCGCCTCCACCACAGTTCTTCCTGCACACTTTTGCTGGCCTGATTTTCTCTACCTGGGGTTTGGCCTACCTGACTCTGACAAAACACCCCTCCCTATATGCTGCAAAAGCCCACTCGGACCGATGGTTGGGTATATGGGGCACAGACTGGACACTGTAGAAGGACACAGGGCTGCATCAGCCTAGAAATTCATCCACCAGGAGGGGAGCCTCTTTCTACTTTGTACAAGGGTGCCATATAGGCAGGCAGAAGTGCCAATCCATTGCTCCCATAGTCCTCTGAGTGCTCACAGCACTGAGACCATGTTTTCCTGGGCCAGGCACAGCATCTGACGCACTACACTGGGTCTATTTTGTTTCCTTGTTTATTACTCAATACACAGGTGGGATCTGGGCTGGCCTCAGCGGGGAACAGGACAAATACAGCCCTAGCTCTCCTAAGGCTCAGAGTACATGGCTGCTTCCCCCATATAATCAGTTCCTTCTCCAGGTGGCTCCCCTCTACCCTTCCCTTGTCTCCCTAGGGCTGGATTGGGTGGCAAACGGCACATAACTCTACAAACAGTAATATCACTTCAGGGGGCCTCTCCTATTTCTAACTGAGCCAGAGAGATCTGGCAGCTGCCATGGGACCCTGGCGATTACAAGGCAGAATGTGTTCTCAGTGTTAGCCTAGGTGTCCTCTCTGCTCTCAAAAAAAGGCTGGGGTCCAGGCAAAGTCCCAAGCAAGGTGGACGTGATCTGCGAATGCCACAATGTGTCTGAAGTGGGTACCACACACCAGCCTCAGTGTCTCACTCTTACACCAAGTATGGCATCTTTGAGGAATTTCCTGTACCCACTGAGAAACTTGGTCTGTAGGGAAGAAGATGTCACCTGTACCAAGAGTCACCCTGCTTGACTATTCTGAGGCCCCTGAACAGTCTTTCATTGAGGCAGTTTCCTCATTCTAGGAGGCACCTGACCACTTTGGGAAACACTCCACGCCGAAGCAGGACAGAAAACCAGTTTGAGTTAGCATCTGCTGAATCCCACTTTCAGACAAGCATCCCGCACTGTAAGGACTTTTTTTCTCAGAGGCTGATGACTCCTGCCACATGTGGCTCTGTAGCCCCCAGGCACTTCCCTGTAGCCACAGAAGACCAAGGCTCCAGAGAGCTACCCTTGGACCCATGGCTGGGTGGGGGCCTCCTAAGGGTAGGGCAAAGGGGTCCTGGCACAGGGAAAAGGCTCTGAGACCATCATCCAAGCAATAAATGGTGGCTGTTACTATCATCATCATCATCATTACCATTATTTTGATGACTCCTGCCCTTTATTCTTAACCCTAGCTCTAGCTCCAACCCTGCCTGTTGGATGAGCACATCAGGCCCAGAGTGCCCCTGCACGGCTTGGCCTCAGACACGGCAGACAGAAGGAGCTTAGGGAGCTGAGGGGATTAGGGAGGCCACACTCTCCCCAGCTCAGGGGAGGTGTCCCTGTGGCCTGACTCAGGGCAATGGTGGCAGGGGCTGCCCACCACTACCTGGCCTACCAACCCTCTAGGTTCAAGCCTGATACCAGGAAGCACTTAGCAATGATGAATCAATTAAAACTCAGATCAAATCCTAATCTGTCAGATATTATCCATGTGACATTGGGCAAGTCAATTAACCTCTGAACCTCAGTAAAAAAAGAGCACCACCAACCTCCTAGGATTTGCTGTGAATATTAAATAACACAGGCAAGGTTTCAGTTAAGGATTTCAAAAGGGTCGCCTTCCTCCCCTTCTTCGGCTCAGAAAGAACCTTACTACCTCCTCTGATGATGCTGTTTGAGCATGAAATAATAATAAAACTAACATTCATAAAGCACTTGCTCTGGGTCAGGTCCAGCTTAAAACCAGTTTAAGGTTCGAGCACTTCACATACATTATGAGACTGAATTTGCACATGGGGGTATGGGTGGGGGTGGGTGGAGACCCTTTAGTGGTATCATAACCTAGAGGAACCCAACACTCACAAAGGGGAGTGGCTGGTGTAGGCAGCAGAACTGGTGGATGACTGCGCCCTGGGTGAGAGCCCAGGTCCTGTGTGGGGAGGGGGCAAGAGCATTGGGCAGGGATTCAGAAGGGGTTCTCAAGGTTTCTTGAGAGGATGCAGGGGTGAGAGGCTGACTCCTGTGAGGGGGAGAGGTGGGCACTGGCAGGGTGGGGACACAAGCCATGGGCATAGCTGAGGAGCCAGGTGAACCCTGCTTTACAGAAATCGTGTACTCCGGCTGAAGGGTGGGCAGGAGGGGTTGTGAGGAAGCCTTCTCACCAGGATCAGGAAGCCCCAGGTCAGTCCCGGTCACGTCCTTGACCTGCTGTGGGACCTCAGGGTCCAACATCCTCAGGGTCTGCATCCTGGAGATGGACAAGGATGAACTGTCTGTCCCTGGACTTGGCCTTGGGGGACGAGTGGGCTCAGGGCCTAGTCTGCTCGGCGGATGGTTCTCACTATAAGGGGCGGGGGGAGTCGAGAACCGGAGGGAAGTTGTTGTGAGGTCTCGGAGAGCAAGGCCCCTCATTTTCACTGACACAAGCACTTCCCAAAGGCGGCCTGGAGCCCGCCAGAATTTGGAAGGGGGTAGACCTGGGGGGCCCAGGGTAGTCCTGAAAGGATGGCTCGGCAGCCGGGGCTGGGGGATCACCCCCAGCCTGGGACCAAGACCCCACCGCGTGCCAGGGATGAGGGTCACAGAAGAGGGCGGGGAGAGGGGGAAGACTTACCCGAGAACAGCCAGAGGGAGCCCCCCGACACGAGGAAGAAGGTCAGCATGTCGCTCAGCGGGACCCAGATGGGCCCGGCACGACCTCCCCGGCCCACAGCCCCGCAGCCCCAGCAGAAGCCGCGCAGCCGCTGCCGCCGGGTATTTTTAGCCCCCGCCCCCCCCCCCTCGCCCGGCTCCGCAGCGCCCCGCCTCCGCGCGCGGCTGCGGTGTCTTGGCGGGAGGGGGAGGGCGCCACGGGCCCGCTCTGCACCGGAGCCCCCTTCCAGCCCCCTTCCAGCCCTGCCGCGGTCCAGGTCCGGGCGCTCCGCACGCTCACAGCCGCGTGGGAACCGCCGAGGCCCCGGGCGGGGGAGGGGCCAGGCTGCAGAGCCGACCGGCCCTCTCCGCCCCGCCTAACGTCACGACCCGGAGTTCTGGGGAAACCGGCAGGAGAGGGCAGCACGGGCGACGAGCGTAGGAGCGCGACGCCGCGCGCACCCCACCAACGCGCGACCCTTACCCCTACCCAGCGCGATGCTGGCTTTTATGGCTGGGCGGGCTCGGGTGGCAGAGAGGTCGCGGTCACCTGTTCTAGGAGGCACACTTGCCGGTGGGCCGGTTCCCGCTGACGCTAACGCTCCCTAGGACCCCAGTTTTCAGACACCAGGAGCCTCTGGATGTCAGGTCTGCAAGCCAAAGAGGAGAGAGGGCGGTGAGGGTCTATTTAGGAACTGGAAAAGGGGCAGCTACGCCGGATAGTGCCCATATTCTCTGGGGACCTCAGATCTCTCTTTCTGGGAAGATTGGATCTGAGGCCACCCAAGGTCACAGGAGGCTCCATGTGGTAACAGGCTGCCACACAGGGTCACATGAAGTCACAGGAAGCCACATGGAATCACAGGTGTTCCACCAGAACACAGGCAATCCTGGTCTTCACCCACAATCTTATGTGGCACATGAGGTCTCAAGAGGCCCCTAGTAGCTAAAATGAATGGCCACATAGGCACCCACGGTCACAGATTGCCACACTGCTAGCTGAGCGGTTGTGTTACCAAACGGAACTCATCCCGCCTGAGGCACAGCAAAGCGAATCTACTGACACCAGGTTTTGGTGAAGGAAAGTACAGTGTTTATCACAGTGCTCCAAGCAAGGGAGTGGAAGATAAACCTCAGATACACTTCAACTCGGTCTTTGAGTTAGGATTTTTTTAAAGAACAAACAGGCTGGAATTAATTGTCTTGTGACATTTCTTCATTGTAGTTTTGAAAGTCAGGATGTCCCTGGTTTATGATGCTCTGGCCAGGTGGTCCATGGCTTGCAGTCTGTTAGCTCATCTTGCCCTGGAGAAACAACCCGAGTTTGTATATTAATGATGATATCTCTAATAGCTTTTAGTACATTAACAATGTTATCAACACAGCAATTTTAGTCATCTGATTCTGTTGATTACTGTTTAGTTAGCAGAGGATTGAGGTCAGAGGGGATAAGAAAGGGGATAAAGTTTTGGGTAGAGAGATTAATCATAAACTCAGTAAAGAAACTCAATTTTAGGGGGACTTGGCTTCAATCCTGAAACTGAGCAGGGCCCTGTGGGGCTCCCAGGCACAGAGCTTTCTTTTTGTCCCCCATTTCTTATAGGCAAGAATCCAGCCTCCGTGACCTTCCTGGAGTTCTAAAGGGCAGATTCGAACAGTTGCTAATCAAGGGAGGAGCAGCCAAGAAACCACCTGAGTCAAGATTAGGAGACCTGACCATCTGAGACAGCACACACCCTAATCTTGTCAGCAACCCCACCCTTGGGAAGTATTGTCAAAACTCCTCATCAAATCGTCCTGGGTTGGGACACATAGTTTTTTGAGGCAGGAGCCCGCTGCGTCCCCCTTTGCCTGGCAAAGTAACAAAGCTATCCTTTTCTACTTCACCCAAAACTCTGTCTCTCAGATTTGATTTGGCACTGGTGTACAGAGAAGTTGAGATTTCGGCATCAATCCCCACTCCTGTTTTAACTTTCCCCCAAATCTTTGAGGGAACAGAGTGATGACTATTCTATTTCCTGCTGAAATGGGGCATAGTCCTGCCTCAATTTGGGGAATGGAAACATTGCATACCAAGTTGGACATGTTTCCGAGTTCCAGGTCTTAGACCCAAGACTTATGTGATTAAATTTTAGTCCCCTGGTCCACCATTTTGGTGCAACAGCTTATAGCACATTTTATTTATTTATTTTTCAAAACATCTTTATTGGAGTATAATTGCTTTACAATGGTTAGTTTCTGCTTTATAACAACATGAATCAGCTATACATATATCCCCATATCTCCTCCCTCTTGTGTCTCCCTCCCATCCTCCCTATCCCACCCCTCTAGGTGGTCACAAAACACTGAGCTGATCTCCCTGTACAGTGCATTTTATAATCAGATAACCAATTAGAAGTAAGAGGAGTGACAACCCAAACTTTAATAAACCTTGGAAAATAGATCTCGTTCCCTGAGGAATTCAGGAGAATAAGCCTGAAAACCAGCCTGGACCTGGTACTAATGGGGAGACTTGTAGCCAGGTAGCCAATTTCCTAATTCTGTGTAAGTAGGTTTTAACTTCTGATATGGTATTAACATATACATAACAGGAGCTATTAGCTACTACACATATGTTTCCTTTTTCTGCTAAAATCTATTCTAAAGCAATTTTATTGTCGAGTACTAGTCTGGCTAAAGAATCTAATGCCTTCTGCTGGGAGGCTAAAGCTGTCTCATTTGTTACTAATATTCCTAAAGTAAGATCAAGATTTCATAGTCACCTTGAGACCATAAGGTTGCAGTTGAGGGCTGCTAGCAGATGTTGAGAACAGCTGGTGGTGTTCTTGAGTCTGATACAGTTCAGAAAATTCAAGTCCTCAGTAATATAGGAAGAAATCTGAAACCATGGCCACCCAGTTCTATTTGGGATGTCTGAACCACAGTTACTCTATTTTGATTTCTAAATACAATTTTTTCCTTAATGCTTAAAGCAGATGTAATACAATGTATGTTCAACAAGCCACAGAATAGGCTGTTCCAGTTTAATTTAAATGATGTATAAGCCAGAATGACCTTCCCAGACCTCAATATGTGAAAATTTCTTTGATCATTTACACTTTTGTTTGCAAATCTTTCAATAGATCAAAATATTTGTCCTGTGATGCCAAGATGATTGCTGCCTCCCTGAATCCATCATGTCCCTCAGTACTAGACCTCCTTTTTGTTTATATATATCTATAGCTATATCTATATAGATATCTATATCTACTATGTCTATCTATCTCTATATATACATAGACAGAGAGATATGCCTAGTTATCTACATTGGGTGAAAACTAATCAGACATAGTGAACAAGTTCAGAGGTCTGATTATGGGGAAACATTTTATAGGATATACATTTTATCCATTACACCAAATTGTCACACAAATATTGTACATGTGCTTTTAGCAGAAGACCTAAAGCAAGCAGTGATACCTGTCATGAGCAGTTATACTCTGAAAACTTCACTAGAGAATTTTCCTTCTATCCTGAACATTGGGGCAACAGTATGGTTAGAAGTAAAATAATAACTTTCAATTTTGATAGGAGACAAACATTTGGTAAACAGTTCAATTGAATTAGTAAGATGGGTCTTACAGACCTGGTCTAGATTCTTGGGTCAACAGTCTACCACAGCTGTCATCTTCTTCTCCTTCTCATCTTGATGTGGGTGTCATTTGCGGTCAGTAGTCCTTTCTGTAGGCCAGTCCAGTGAAGAAACCCTCCTTAAGTGGGAAATCTGAATTCAAGAGTCAATTCCTTTCAGTTTTGCTGTGCAAGAGCTACTTAAGAGTATCTAATAAGGGTCTTTTCATCTAGGTTAGAGACAGTCCTTTAACTGATGCCTTTTCCAGGATGAATAATTTCCTGGTTGCAGGTCATGGGGCATCTGATCTTCATCCAAAGATAAACTGCTGTGATAAGCTTCAGAAACAAATTTAGAGTGTCCTTTTAATAATTCAATTAAACTTTACAATAATGTAGTATAATAACAAGCAGTTATCTGGGAAGTGAGTCTTAGGCAGTAAATACAGTTCTCAACTAACAAAACTAGAATTTAATATCCACTGGAACATAATCTTTTTCTCTCTAAAATTACCCTAATTTCTACCAAATATAGCCAAATTAAGACTAATTTGTCGGGCTTCCCTGGTGGTGCACTGGTTAAGAATCTGCCTGCCAGTGCAGAGGACACAGGTTCCTGCCCTGGTCCAGGAAGATCCCACATGCTGAGGAGCAACTAAGCCCATGCGCCACAACTACTGAGCCTGCGCTCTAGAGCCCACAAGCCACAACTACTGAGCCTGCGTGCTGCAACTACTGAAGCCTGCGCCCCTAGAGCCCGTGCTCCTACAACCAGAGAAGCCATCGCAATGAGAAGCCTGCACACCACAACGAAGAGTAGCCCCCACTCTCCTGCTGCAACTAGAGAAAGCCTGCGTGCAGCAACGAAGACCCAACACAGCCCAAAAAAATAATAAAGAAATAAATTAAACAAATAGAAAAAAAATTTTTAAAGACTAATTTGTTTGCAAAGTAAGTCTGGTTTTAGTAAACTTGGCCTGATTATTTACAAAAGTGTAATTGATCATATAGGCTCTTTTAAATCAGCTGTGCTGGAACTTTTCATAAGGAATCTCAGATGGAACTTTTTAAAAGGACTCTCAAGGCCAGGAAAGCCACTCCAGCCAAGGGCTTATCACAGATTCTGCTTGCGATATCTATAGGTTTGGGTGAATTCTTCTCTTCTCGAGGACCCCCAAATATCTTGAGATTCCTGCACCTGTCAGGAGGTGATCTTCCTTATTCACCTGATAAGGCTGCTGGAAACCTAAGAGTTTACAATTTCTGGAGGGATCAGGTAGAGAGAAAAGATAAGTATTTCAGTTCTCCTTATGAAGGTATAATTTATCAAGCTGCTGGAAGTCATAATTAGCTTAAGGGGAAAGCTTTACTTATATCTGGAGAACACAGATTAAAGTCAGTAATATTTCAGATAAAAACCATTTTATAAAACCATATTCTCCAGTTCACTCAGGCCTATGTAATGAATCCTTCATCAGGATTCATTTTTCTTACCCAGTTCAGTGGCATAATCTGCAAGATATCAGAAACCTGTACTTTCCATGAATCTTCTTGAAGATGAGGCATTTTTTGCAAAAGCATTATAGTACAATAATAAACTCTATAAATGACAAAAAACTTCAAAAGGCATCATTAAAGATCTTGTTACAATGCAACTGACAAAGAAACTTGGTTACTGCTATGACAGACAACATTGTAAGGTAATAACTAGAATTATGACTGATAGCGTTTTATTAGGGCATACCAGATTTTTTAGGAATTCCATATAATTTCTAACATATCTATATTAACAATATTTACCCATACAGTATAACCTGAGAATGTTTATCACTCTTTGACAATGCTTCCCATGTAATTTAAAATACCAAATAATCCTAGTTAGTTTAATATCTCTCTCTGAGGTTCTTCAGGGGCCCTTTAGAAAACTCAAAGTTAGCTAGAGGTCAAATGAACTTTAATTAGAATTTGACCTTTGGGAAATTTGTCAAAAATATCAAAAAGTTTCAAAACACTTAGTCAAATAGGGTCATAGGTCACTGTGAAACAGTACTTATTCACTTAACCAAACTGACAATAAAATATATCAAAAGCAGGGCTTCCCTGGTGGCTCAGTGGTTGAAAGTCCGCCTGTCGATGCAGGGGACACGGGCTCGTGCCCTGGTTCGGGAAGATCCCACATGCCATGGAGCGGCTGGGCCCGTGAGCCATGGATGCTGAACCTGCGTGTCTGGAGCCTGTGCTCCACCACGGGAGCGGCCACAACAGTGAGAGGCCCGCGTACCGCAAAAAAAAAAACAAAAAAATATCAAAAGCAAATACAAAGAGTTACAACAAATTTCTTAAAAGCTTGTAAAGAAACTTATGATGTTACCAAAAGCAGCTCAAAATTAAAAAAAAAGAACAAAAACCCTTTGTTCTCTTGACAGAGAGAAACCAAATTCAGGTTTTTCACCATCTTACCTTTAATATTAACATTGATTTACTCAAATTCATTCTGATTTTAGTTACTCCTGACCACACACAGAATTCCTTTTTTTTCTCTAGGAATTTTCTTTGTATTTCCACTCAACTTTTATGTATTTTTTTTCTTATTAGTCATCCATTTTGTACACATCAGTGTATACATGTCAATCCCAATCTCCCAGTTCATCACACCACCAACCCCCCACCACTTTCTCCCCTTGGTGTCCATAGGTTTGTTCTCTACATCTGTGTCTCTAATTCTGCCCTGCAAACTGGTTCGTCTGTACCATTTTTCTAGGTTCCACATATATGCATTAATATATGATATTTGTTTTTCTCTTTCTGACTTACTTCACTCTGTATGATACTCTCTAGATGCATCCACATCTCTACAAATGACCCAATTTCGTTCCTTTTTATGGCTGAGCAATATTCCATTGTATATAGGTACCACAACTTCTTCATCCATTTGTCTGCCACTGGGCATTTACGTTGCTTCCGTGACCTGGCTATTGTAAATAGTGCTGCAATGAACATTGGGGTGCATGTGTCTTTTTGAGTTATGGTTTTCTCTGGGTATATGCCCAGTAGTGGGATTGCTGGGTCATATGGTAGTGCTATTTTTAGTTCTTTAAGGAACCTCCATACTGTTCTCCATAGTGGCTGTATCAATTTACAGTCCCCAAAACAGTGCAAGAGGGTTCCCTTTTTCTCCACACCCTCTCCAGCATTTGTTGTTCGTAGATTTTCTGATGATGCCCATTCTAACTGGTGTGAGGTGATACCTCATTGTAGTTTTGATTTGCGTTTCTCTAATAATTAGTGATGTTGAGCAGCTCTTCATGTGCTTCTTGGCCATCTGTATGTCTTCTTTGGAGAAATGTCTATTTAGGTCTTCTATCCATTTTTGGATTGCGTTGTTTTATTTTTTTAATATTGAGGTGCATGATCTGTTTATATATTTTGGAGATTAACCTTTGTCTGATGATTCATTTGCAAATATTTTCTCCCATTCTGAGGGCTGTCTTTTCGTCTTGTTTATGGTTTCCTTTGCTGTGCAAAAGCTTTGAAGATGGGCTCCCCTGGTGGTGCAGTGGTTGAGAGTCCGCCTACTGATGCAGGGGACATGGGTTCATGCCCTGGTCCGGGAAGATACCACATGCCGCGGAGCAGCTGGGCCCGTGAGCCATGGCCACTGAGCCTGCGCGTCTGGAGACTGTGCTCCA
This sequence comes from Grampus griseus, assembly GCF_964374135.1. NCBI lineage: Eukaryota > Metazoa > Chordata > Mammalia > Artiodactyla > Delphinidae > Grampus > Grampus griseus. The sequence continues at coordinate 108,785,003 of NC_139019.1, forward strand.
CAACGAGAGAGGCCACAACAGTGAGAGGCCCATGTACCGCAAAAAAAAAAAAAAAAAAAAAAAAAGATTTGAAGTTTCATTAGGTCCTATTTCTCTATTTTTGTTTTTATTTCCATTACCTTAGGAGGTGGATCAAAAAATATCTTGCTGTGATTTATGTCAAAGAGTGTTCTTCCTATGTTTTCCTCTAAGAGTTTTATAGTGCCCGGTCTTACATGTAGGTCTCTAATCCATTTTGAGTTTATTTTTCTGTATGGTGTTAGAGAGTGTTCTAATTTCATTCTTTTACATGTAGCTGTCCAGTTTTCCCAGCACCACTTATTGAAGAGACTGTCTTTTCTCCATTGTATATCTTTGCCTCCTTTGTCATAGACTAGTTGACCATAGGTGCGTGGGTTTATCTCTGGGCTTTCTCTCCTGTTCCATTGATCTATATTTCTGTTTTTGTGCCAGTACCATATTGTCTTGATTACTGTAGCTTTGTAGTATAGTCTGAAGTCAGGGAGCCTGATTCCTCCAGCTCCGTTTTTTTCCCCCAAGACTGCTTTGGCTATTCGGGGTCTTCTGTGTCTCCATACAAATTTTAAGATTTCTTGTTCTAGTTCTGTAAAAATTGCCATTGGTAATTTGATAGGGATTGCATTGAACCTGTAGATTGCTTTGGGTAGTATAGTCATTTTCACAATATTGATTCTTCCAATCCAAGAACGTGGTATATCTCTCCATCTGATGGTATCATCTTTAATTTCTTTCATCAGTGTCTTATAGTTTTCTGCATACAGGTCTTTTGTCTCCCTAGGTAGCTTTATTCCTAGGTATTTTATTCTTTTTGGTGCAGTGGTAAATGGAAGTGTTTCCTTAATTTCTCTTTCAGATTTTTCATCATTAGTGTATAGGAATGCAAGAGATTTCTCTGCATTAATTTTGTATCCTGCAACTTTACCAAATTCATTGATTAGCTCTAGTAGTTTTCTGGTGGCATCTTTAGTATTCTCTATGTATAGTATCATGTCATCTGCAAACAGTGAGAGTTTTACTTCTTCTTTTCTGATTTGTATTCCTTTTATTTCTTTTTCTTCTCTGATTGCCATGGCTAGAACTTCCAAAATTATGTTGAATAAGAGTGGTGAGAGTGGACATCCTTGTCTTGTTCCTGATCTTAGAGGAAGTGCCTTCAGTTTTGCACCATTGAGAATGTTTGCTGTGGGTATGTCATATATGGCCTTTATTATGTTGAGGTAGGTTCCCTCTATGCCCACTTTCTGTAGGGTTTTTATCATAAATGGGTGTTGAATTTTGTCAAAAGCTTTTTCTGCGTCTATTGAGATGATCATATGTTTTTTGTTTTTTTTTGTTTCTTGGTACATGGGCCTCTCATTGTTGTGGCCTCTCCCATTGCGGAGCACAGGCTTTGGACACGCAGGCTCAATGGCCATGGCTCACGAGCCCAGCCGCTCCGTGGCATGTGAGATCTTCCCGGACCGGGGAACGAACCCATGTCCCCTGCATCGGCACGCAGACTCTCAACCACTGCGCCACCAGGGAAGCCCAATCATATGGTTTTTATTCTTCAATTTGTTAATATGGTGTATCACATTGATTGATTTGCATATATTGAAGAATCTTTGCTTCACTGGGATAAATCCCACTTGATCATGGTGTGTGATCATGGTGTGTTGTTGGATTCTGTTTGCTAGTATTTTGTTGGAGATTGTTGCATCTATATTCAGTCAGTGATATTGGTCTGTAATTTTCTTTTTTTGTAGTATCTTTGTCTGGTTTTGGTATCAGGGTGATGGTGGCCTCATAGAATGAATTTGGGAGTGTTCCTTCCTCTGCAACTTTTTGGAAGAGTTTGAGAAGGATGGGTGTTAGCGCTTCTCTAAATGTTTGATAGAATTCACCTGTGAAGCTATCTGGTCCTGGGCTTTTGTTTGTTGGAAGATTTTTAATCAACTTTCAATTTCAGTACTTGTGATTGGTCTGTTCATATTTTCTATTTCTTCCTGGTTCAGACTTGGAAGGTTATACCTTTCTAAGAATTTGCCCATTTTTTCCAGGTTGTCCATTTTATTGGCATAGAATTGCTTGTAGTACTCTTAGGATGCTTTGTATTTCTGTGGTGTCCGTTGTAACTTCTCCTTTTTCATTTCTAATTTTATTGATTTGAGTCCTCTCCCTCTTTTTCTTGATGAGTCTGGCTAATATTTAACAATTTTGTTTATCTTCTCAAACAACCAGCTTTTACTTTTATTGATCTTCGCTATTGTATTCTTTGTTTCTATTTCATTTATTTCTGCTCTGATCTTTATGACTTCTTTCCTTCTGCTAACTTTGGGTTTTGTTTGTTCTTTCTCTAGTTCCTTTAGGTGTAAGGTTACATTGTTTATTTGAGTTTTTTCTTGTTTCTTGAGGTAGGCTTGTATAGCTATAAACTTCCCTCTTAGAACTGCTTATGCTGCATCCCATAGGTTTTGGATCGTCGCGTTTTCATGGTCATCTGTCTCTAGGTATTTTTTGATTTCCTCTTTGATTTCTTCAGTGATCTCTTGGTTATTTAGTAACGTATTGTTTACCCTCCATGTGTTTGTGTTTTTAACGTTTTTTTCCCTGTAATTAATTTCTAATCTCATAGAGTTGTGGTCAGAAAAGATGCTTGATATGATTTCAATTTTCTTAAATTTACTGAGGCTTGATTTGTGACCCAAGATGTCATCTATCCTGGAGAATGATCCGTGCGCACTTGAGAAGAAAGTGTAATCTGCTGTTTTTGGATGGAATGTCTTATAAATATCAATTAAATTTATCTGGTCTATTGTGTCATTTAAAGCTTGTGTTTTCCTATTAATTTTCTGTTTGGATGATCTGTCCATTGCTGTAAGTAAGGCGTTAAAGTCCCCCACTATTATTGTGTTACTGTCGACTTCCTCTTTTAGAGCTGTTAGCAGTTGACTTATGTATTAAGGTGCTCCTGTGTTGGGTGAATAAGCATTTATAATTGTTATATCTTCTTCTTGGATTGATCCCTTGATCATTACATAGTGTCCTTCCTTGTCTCTTGTAACATTCTTTATTTTAAAGTCTATTTTATCTGATATGAGTATTGCTACTCCAGCTTTCTTTTGATTTCCATGCATGGAATATCTTTTTCCATCACCCCACTTTCAGTCTGTATGTGTCCCTAGGTCTGAAGTGGGTCTCTTGTAGACAGCATATATATATGGGTCTTGTTTTTGTATCCATTCAGCAAGCCTGTGTCTTTTGCTTGGAGCATTTAATCCATTCCAGTTTAAGGTAATTATCGATATGTATGTTCCTATTACCATTTTCTTAATTGTTTTGGGTTTGTTTTTGCAGGTTCTTTTCTTCTCTTGTGTTTCCTGCCTAGAGAAGTTCCTGTAGCATTTGTTGTAGAGCTGGTTTGGTGGTGCTGAATTCTCATAGCTTTTGCTTGTCTGTAAAGCTTTTGAATTCTCCATCGAATCTGAATGAGATCCTTGTCAGGTAGAGTAATCTTGGTTGTAGGTTCTTCCCTTTCATCACTTTAAGTATATTATGCCACTCTCTTCTGGCTTGTAGAGTTTCTGCTGAGAAATCAGCTGTTAACCTTATGGGAGGTCTCTTGTATGTTATTTGCGTTTTTCCCTTGCTGCTTTCAATAATTTTCTTTGTCTTTAATTTTTGCCAATTTGATTACTATGTATCTTGGCATGTTTCTCCTTGGGTTTATCCTGTATGGGACTCTCTGCACTTCCTGGACTTGGGTGGCTATTTCTTTTCCCATGTTAGGGAAGTTTTCAACTATAATCTCTTCAAATATTTTCTTGGGTCCTTTCTCTCTCTTCTCCTTCTGGGACCCCTATAATGCGAATGTTGTTGTGTCTAATGTTGTCCCAGAGGTCACCTAGGCTGTCTTCATTTCTCTTCATTCTTTTTTCTTTATTCTGTTCTGCAGCAGTGAATTCCACCATTCTGTCTTCCAGGTCACTTATCCGTTCTTCTGCCACAGTTGTTCTGCTATTGATTCCTTCTAGTGTATTTTTCATTCTGTTATTGTATTGTTCATCTCTGTTTCGTATATTTTTTTGTTTTTTTTTTTGCGGTACGCAGGCCTCTCACTGTTGTGGCCTCTCCCGTGGTGGAGCACAGGCTCCAGACATGCAGGCTCAGCAGCCATGGCTCACGGGCCCAGCTGCTCCGTGGCATGTGGGATATTCCTGGACCGGGGCATGAACCCATGTCCCCTGCATCGGCAGGCAGACTCTCAACCACTGCTCCACCAGGGAAGCCCATCTCTGTTTGTTTGTTCTTTAATTCTTATAGATCTTTGTTAAACATTTCTTGCATCTTCTCGATCTTTGCCTCCACTCTTTTTCTGAGGTCCTGGATCATCTTCACTATCATTCTTCTGAATTCTTTTTCTGGAAGATTGCCTATCTCCATTTCCTTTAGTTATTTACCTGGGGTTTTATCTTGTTCCTTCATCTGGTACATAGCCCTCGGCCTTTTCATCTTGTTTATCTTTCTGTGTATGGTTTTTGTTCCACAGGCTTCAGGATTATAGTTCTTCTTGCTTCTGCTGTCTGCCCTCTGGTGGATGAGGCTATCTAAGAGGCTTGTGTAAGTTTCCTGATGGGAGGGACTCGAATTCCTTTCTAAAGATTTTTTTGCCTCTTGCAAATCTTCTACAACTTTCTATATCTATATTAATTTGTTCCTTATTTTCTCTCCTATTTAGAAATAACCAGATTTCAGACAAAATTATTTTCCCTTAACAAGATGCCTTTCCATTCCTCATACCTTCTTTTTCCTTGCATACAAAGATGTTTTCCTTATTAATTTTCAGTTTTAATTACATATATAATTAGAATTCTCAACTCTTAAAAACCTTAATTTCTAGTGAAAAGTAAGAAGTAAGCAATTATGATCTGTCTTACATTAGCATTCTGTAGATTGGCAAACTTATAAATATTATTTGTAATTTCTCAAAACATGTGCTTACATTCCAAAAATGTCTTGGTGTGACACTAAACATATTTATTAATAGTTCTAAATATCTTTAGTGTCTCTGTAAAAGGAAGCCTATGTTCAGCAATTAATGTTCCAGTATTTTATTTTATTTGGGAATGACCTAGATATTTTGAAAACTTTCATCACTTAATTTAGCAAAAATTTAAAGTTTCAAGCAACCAAAAGCTGGAGAGACTGTTTTTAAGCAGACATTCCTAAAACATAATTATCCTTGAAGAGTTTACCTAAAAGCTTTTATCTCATTGATATTTAATTGACTTATAAAAATTTCATCATACCAAGTTATTATTGTTTTTGCTGACAAATTTTGTAACAGATATAATAAGATCTTATTTGATGTCTAGTAAACCTAGGTACGATAAAATTATTATACTTAATGTTGATGGCTCTAAAGACATGTCTGTATTTTCTTTTAATATTTATTTATGTATTTACTTGGCTATGCCAGGTCTTAATTGCAGTACATGGGATCTTTGTTGCTGCGTGTGGGATCTTCCTGGAAGCATATGGGATCTTTAGTTGCAGCATGAGAACTCTTAGTTGTGGCATGTGGGATATAGTTCCCTACCCAGTGATCGAACTCGGGTCCCCTGCATTGGGAGCATGGACTCTTTGCCACTGGACCACCAAGGAAGTCCCGACATGTCTGTATTAATTAAACCAGTTCACTTAAACTAACTTTAATACCAAATATTAATTTAATATGAAATATTTCCCAGTTCATGTAAACCTGAAATTCACTGGGGTTAGTTACTTTTATATTTCTGGGAATTATGTATGCACTCAACTTCCTTTAAGCCGATTAAATAGAGCTATTTAGAAATTAATTTTGGTAAGACTGAGATCTTCAAGATGGCAGAGGAGTAAGACTTGGAGATCACCTTCCTCCCCACAAATACATCAGAAATACATCTACATGTGGCACAACTCCTGTAGAACACCTACTGAACACTGGCAGAAGACCTCAGACTTTCCAAAAGGCAAGAAACTTCCCAGGTACCTGGGTAGGGCAAAACAAAAAAGAAAAAACAGAAACAAAAGAATAGGGACGGGACCTGCACCTCTGGGAGGGAGCTGTGAAGGAGGAAAAGTTTCCACACACTAGGAAGCCCCTTCACGGGCAGAGACAAGGGCTGGGCGGGAGGGGGAAGCTTCAGAGCCACAGAGGAGATTGCAGCAACAGGGGTGCAGAGGGCAAAGTGGAGAGATTCTCACATGGAGGATCGGTGCCAACCAGCACTCACCAGCCCAAGAGTCTTGTCTGCTCACCCACTAGGGCGGGTGGGGGCTGGGAGCTGAGGCTCTGGCTTCAGAGGTCAGATTCCAGAGAGAGGACTGGGGTTGGTGGCGTGAACACAGCCTGAAAGGGGCTAGTGCGCCACAGCTGGCTGGGAGGGAGTCTGGGAAAAAGTCTGGAGCTGCCTAAGAGGCAAGAGACCGTTGTTTCAGGCTGCACGAGGAAGGGGTGCTCAGAGCATCACCTAAACGAGCTCCAGAGATGGGCGTGAGCCGCGGCTATCAGCTTGAACACAAGAGATGGGCAGGAGACAGTAAGGCTGCTGCTGCAGCCACCAGGAAGCCTGTGTGCAAGCACAGGTCACTATCCACACCTCCCCTCCCAGGAGCCTGTGCAGCCCACCACTGCCAGGGTCCCGTGATCCAGGGACAACGTCCCCAGGAGAACACACGGCATGCCTCAGGCTAATGCAACATCATGCGGGCCTCTGCCAACGCAGTCTCGCTCCACGTTCTGTACCCCTCCCTACCCTTGACCCGAATGAGGCAGAGCCTCTGAATCAGCTGCTACTTTAACCCCATCCTGTCCAGGTAGTAACAGATGCCCTCAGGCGACCTACATGCAGAGACGGGGCCAAATCCAAAGCTGAACCCCAGGAGCTGTGTGAACAAAGAAGAAAAAGGGAAATTTCTCCCATCAGCCTCAGGAGCAGCGGATTAAATCTCCACAGTCAACCTGATGTACCCTGCATCTGTGGAATACATGAATAGACAACAAATCATCCCAAAATTGAGGTGGTGGAGTTTGGGAGCAACCGTAGACTTGGGGTTTGCTTTCTGCATCTAATTAGTTTCTGGTCTCATGTTTATCTTAGTTTAGTATTTAGAACTTATTATCATTGGTAGATTTGTTTATTGATTTCGTTGCTCTCTTCCATTTTTTTTTTGTATATAGATATATATATTTTTTTCCTTTTTCGCTTTTTGTGTGTATATGTATGCTTCTTTGTGTGATTTTGTCTCTATAGCTTTGCTTTTACTATTTGTCCTAGGGTTCTGTCTGTCCATATATATATATATATTTTTTTTTTTTTTTTTACTATACTTTTTAGCACTTGTTATCATTGGTGAATTTGTGTTTTGGTTTGGTTGCTCTCTTCTCTCTTTCTTTTTTTATTACTTAAATTTTTTTTTAATATTTTATTTATTTCTTTTTCTTTCTTTCTTTCTTTTTTTCTCCCTTTTCTTCTGAGCCGTGTGGCTGGCAGGGTCTTCGTGCTCTGGCCAGGTGTCAGGCCTGTGCCTCTGAGGTGGGAGAGCTGAGTTGAGGACATTGGTCTACAAGAGACCTCCCAGCTCCACATAATATCAAATGGTGAAATCTCTCCCAGACATCTCTATCTCAATGCTAAGACCCAGCTCCACTCAACGACCAGCAAGCTACAGTGCCGGACACCCTATGCCAAACAGCTAGCAAGACAGGAACACAACCCCAACCATTAATAGAGAGGCTGCCTAAAATCATAATAAGGTCACAGACACCCCAAAACACACCACTGGACATGGTCATACCACCAGAAAGACAAGATCCAGCCTCATCCACCAGAAAACAGACACCAGTCTCCTCCACCAGGAAGCCTACACAACCCATTGAGCCAAACTTAGCCACTAGGGGCAGACACCAAAAACAACGGGAACTACGAACCTGCAGCCTGCAAAAAGGAAACCCCAAACACAATAAGTTAAGCAAAATGAGAAGACACAGAAACACACAGCAGATGAAGGAGCAAGGTAAAAACTCACCAGACCAAACGAATAATAGGCAGTCTACCTGAAAAAGAATTCAGAGTAATGATAGTAAAGGTGATCCAAAATCTTGGAAATAGAATGGAGAAAATGCAAGAAACATTTAACAAGGACCTAGAAGAACTAAAGAGAAAACAAACAATGATGAACAACACAATAAATGAAATTAAAAACTCTCTAGAAGGAATCAATAGCAAAATAACTGAGGGAGAAGAACGGATAAGTGACCTGGAAGATAAAACAGTGGAAATAGCTACCACAGGGCAGAATAAAAAAAAAGAATGAAAAGAATTGAGGACAGTCTCAGAGACCTCTGGGACAACATTAAATGCACAAACATTCGAATTCTAGGGGTCCCAGAAGAAGAGAAAAAGGAAGGGACTGAGAAAATATTTGAAGAGATTATAGTTGAAAACTTCCCTAATATGGGAAAGGATATAGTCAATCAAGTCCAGGAAGCACAGAAAGTCCCATACAGGATAAATCCAAGGAGAAACACACCAAGACACATATTAATCAAACTATCAAATATTAAGTACAAAGAAGAATATTAAAAGCAGCAAGGGAAAAACAACAAATAACATACAAGGTAATCCCCATAAGCTTAACAGCTGCTCTTTCAGCAGAAACTCTGCAGGCCAGAAGAGAGTGGCAGGACGTATTTAAAGTGATGAAAGGGAAAAACCTACAACCAAGATTACTATACCCAGCAAGGATCTCATTCAGATTCGACAGAGAAATTAAGACCTTTACAGACAAGCAAAAGCTAAGAGCATTCAGCATCACCAAACCAGCTTCACAACAAATGCTAAAGGAACTTCTCTAGGCAGGAGACACAAGAGAAGAAAAGAACCTGCAAAAACAAACCCAAAACAATTAAGAAAATGCTAATAAGAACATACATATTGATAACTACCTAAAATGTAAATGAATTAAATGCTCCAACCAAAAGACATAGACTGGCTAAATGGATACAAAAACAAGACCCGTATATATGCTGTCTACAAGAGACCCACTTCAGACCTAGGGACACATACAGACTGAAAGTGAGGGAATGGAAAAAGATATTCCATGCAAATGGAAATCAAAAGAAAGCTGGAGTAGCAATTCTCATATCAGACAAAACAGACTTTAAAATCAAGATTATTACAAGAGACAAAGAAGGACACTACATAATGATCAATCCAAGAAGAAGATATAACAATTGTAAATTTTTATGCTCCCAACATAGGAGCACCTCAATACATAAGGCAAATGCTAACAGCCATAAAAGGGGAAATCGACAGTAACACATTCATAGTAGGGGACTTTAACACCCCACTTTCACCAATGGATAGATCATCCAAAAGGAAAATAAATAAGGAAACACAAGCATTAAACAAGATGGACTTAATTGATATTTATAGGACATTCCATCCAAAAACAACAGAATACCCTTTCTTCTCAAGTACTCATGGAACATTCTCCAGGACAGATCATATCTTGGGTCACAAATCAAGCCTTGGTAAATTTAAGAAAATTGAAATCGTATCAAGTATCTTTTCCAATCACAACATTATGACACTAGATATCAATTACAGGAAAAAATCTGTAAAAAATACAAATACATAAAGGCTGAACAGTACACTACTAAAAAACCAAGAGATCACTGAAGAAATCAAAGAGGAAATCAAAAAATACCTAGAGACAAATGACAATGAAAACACGATGACCCAAAACCTATGGGATGCAGCAAAAGCAGTTCTAAGACGGAAGTTTAGAGCAATACAATCCTACCTCAAGAAGCAAGAAACAACATCTCAAATAAACAATCTAACCTTACACCTAAGGCAAATAGAGAAAGAACAAAAAACCCCAAAGTTAGCAGAAGGAAAGAAATCATAAAGATCAGATCAGAAATAAATGAAAAAGAAATGAAGGAAACAATAGCAAAGATCAATAAAACTAAAAGCTGGTTCTTTGATAAGATAAACAAAATGGATAAACCATTAGCCAGACTCATCAAGAAAAAAAGGGAGAAGACTCAAATCAATAGAATTAGAAATGAAAAAGGAGAAGTAACAACTGACATTGCAGAAATACAAAATGTCATGAGAGATTACTACAAGCAACTATATGCCAATAAAATGGACAACGTGGAAGAATTGGACAAATTCTTAGAAAAGCACAACCTTCCGAGACTGAACCAGGAAGAAATAGAAAATATAAACAGACCAATCACAAGCACTGAAATTGAGACTGTGATTTAAAATCTTCCAACAAACAAAAGCCCAGGACCAGATGGCTTCACAGGTGAATTCTATCAAACATTTAGAGAAGAGCTAACACCTATCCTTCTCAAACTCTTCCACAATATAGCAGAGGGAGGAACACTCCCAAAATCATTCTACAAGGTCACCATCACCCTGATACCAAAACCAGACAAACATGTCACAAAGAAAGAAAACTACAAGCCAATATCACTGATGAATATAGATGCAAAACTCCTCAACAAAATTCTAGGAAACAGAATCCAACAGCACATTAAAAGGATAATACACCATGATCAAATGGGGTTTATCCCAGGAATGCAAGGATTCTTCAATAAACACAAATCAATCAATGTGATATACCATATTAACAAATTGAAGGAGAAAAACCATATGATCATCTCAATAGATGCAGAAAAAGCTTTTGACAAAATTCAACACCCATTTATGATAAAATCCCTACAGAAAGTAGGCATAGAGGGAACTTACCTCAACATAATAAAGGCCATATATGACAAACCCACAGCCAACATCGTTTTCAATGGTGAAAAACTGAAACCAATTCCTCTATGATCAGGAAGAAGACAAGGTTGTCCACTCTTACCACTATTATTCCACATAGTTTTGGAAGTTTTAGCCACAGCAATCAGAGAATAAAAAGAAATAAAAGTAATCCAAATCAGAAAAGAAGAAGTAAAGCTGTCACTGTTTGCAGATAATACGATACTATACGTAGAGAATCCTAAAGATGCTACCAGAAAACTACTAGAGCTAATCAATCAATTTGGTAAATTAGCAGGATACAAAATTAATGTACAGAAATCTCTTGCATTCCTATACACTAACGACAAAAAACCTGAAAGAGAAATTAAGAAAACACTCCCATTTACCATTGCAACAAAAAGAATAAAATATCTAGGAATAAAGCTACCTAGGGAGACAAAAGACCTGTATGCAGAAAACTATAAGACACTGATGAAAGAAATTAAAGATGATGGAAACAGATGGAGAGATATACCATGTTCTTGGATTGGAAGAATCAACACTGTGAAAATGACTATACTACCCAAAGCAATCTACAGGTTCAATGCAATCCCTATCAAACTACCAATGGCATTTTTCACAGAACTAGAACAAAGAATTTCACAATTTGTATGGAAACACAAAAGACCGCGAATAGCCAAAGTAATGTTGAGAAAGAAAAACAGAGCTGGAGGAATCAGGCTCCCTGACTTCAGACTATACTACAAAGCTACAGTAATCAAGACAATATGGTACTGGCACATAAACAGAAATATAGATCAATGGAACAGGATAGAAAGCCCAGAGATAAACCCACACACATATGGTCACTTTATCTTTGGTAAAGGAGGCAAGAATATACAATGGAGAAAAGACAGCCTCTTCAATAAGTGGTGCTGGGAAAACTGGACAGCTACATGTAAAAGAATGGAATTAGAACACTCCCTAACACCATACACAAAAATAAACTCCAAATGGATTAAAGACCTAAATGTAAGGCCAGGCACTATCAAACTCTTAGAGGAAAACACAGGCAGAACACTCTATGACATACATCACAGCAAGATCCTTTTTGACCCACCTCCTAGAGAAATGGAAATAAAAACAAAAAAATGGGACCTAATGAAACTTCAAAGCTTTTGCACAGCAAAGGAAAACATAAACAAGACCAAAAGACAACCCTCAGAATGGGAGAAAATATTTGCAAATGAAGCAACTGACAAAGGATTAATCTCTAAAATTTACAAGCAGCTCGTGCAGCTCAATATCAAAAAAACAAACAACCCAATCCAAAGATGGGCAGAAGACCTAAACAGACATTTCTCCAAAGAAGGCATACAGACTGCCAACAAACACATGAAGGGCTGATCAACATCACCAATCATTAGAGAAATGCATATCAAAACTAAAATGAGGTATCACCTCACACCAGTCAGAATGGCCATCATCAAAAAATCTACAAACAATAAATGCTGGGGGGGTGTGGAGAAAAGGGAACACTCTTGCACTATTGGTGGAAATGTAAATTGATACAGCTACTATGGAGAACAGTATGGAGGTTCCTTGTAAAGCTAAAAATAGAACCACCATATGACCCAGCAATCCCACTACTGGGCATATACTCTGAGAGAACCATAATTCAGAAAGGGTTATGTACCACAATGTTCATTGCAGCTCTATTTACAATAGCCAGGAGATGGAAACAACCTAAGTGTCCATCATCGGATGAATGCATAAAGAAGACGTGGCACATATATACAATGGAATATTACTCAGCCATAAAAAGAAATGAAATTTGAGTTATTTGTAGTGAGGTGGATGGATCTAGAGACTGTCATACAGAGTGAAGTAAGCCAGAAAGAGAAAAGCAAATACCGTATGCTAACATATATATATGGAATCCAAAAAAAAAAAGGGTTCTGAAGAACCTGGGGGCAGGACAGGAATAAAGACGCAGACATAGGACTTGAGGACATGGGGAAGGGGAAGGGGAAGCTGGGACAAAGTGAGAGAGTGGCATGGACATATATACATCACCAAATGTAAAATAGATAGCTAGTGGGAAGCAGCTGCATAGCAGCTGCATAGCATAGGGAGATCAGCTCCGTGCTTTGTGCCCACCTAGAAGGCTGGGATAGGGAGGGTGGGAGGGAGACACAAGAAGGAGGAGATATGGGGATATATGTATACATATAGCTGATTCACTTTGTTATAAAGCAGAAACTAACACACCATTGTAAAGCAATTATACTTCAATAAAAATGTTAAAAAAATTTTTTTGGTAAGACCATCCAAATATAAAGACATATATTTACAATGCACACATAAGCATATAGAGAGACACAACCAGAGATTTCATCGCTTCATTTTAAAACTTAGTAATGAATCAGGTATTACAATATAAAACTCACTAGTTATAAATACGACTTGGAATAAGTTTTAAAAGGCCTCTTTTCCCTTTTTTTCTTCAGTCTCAAGAATTGGAGATGGTCTAGATAAGATAAAGGTGAGTTCCTGAGAGCCTGTTAGAACATTTACATCTCAAAGGCACAGGGAGAGAAAAGCAATTTTCCCCTAGAAGGACTTGTTCCCTTAGGGTAAAAGTTCTGAAAAGATGTTTTATCAAGCCAGCAAAACCAGTTTTGGATTGTTAAATGAGCCTTGTCTTGGTCATTTTTCTCCAGAGCCTAAAGAATATTGTGACCATGTGGTGTTACCAATATACATTTGACTTTAGTCACAGAACCATAAATAAGGTGGTCCAATTTCATAGGATGCGTCATAAAGGGCTGTTTTTAGGAACTGAACTTTTGTTGCCCGGGTCTGCCAACTAAAATAGTGCACCTGCTTCAACACAAATATACACTCGCACACGTACATAAGTCAAACCGAGATAAGTCAAACCAGTTCCGAAAGGCTCAAAGCCAAGTTCCCAAAGGCTCACTGCAATACAATAGCATAGAAGCCTACACATAAGGAACTTCATCACATTTTCCTTCCCTTTTACAAAACAGTTCTAGTTGATAAATGGCACTATAATTTACAGAGCCATTAGGGGCCATTGTTCTCCTGATTTTAAGGAGTACTGAAGTTAAGCAGTGTTACAATAAAATACAATTTTTTTCTTTTCATAGATGCATAACTAAAATTTCCCAATTCTGTAAAATACACCCTAGGGGGCTACAAGATGGAAAAGAGCTCTGATTACCTATTATTAGCTGTTCACGGCCAGCGTTGTCAAATATCAAGCAAACAAACCAACCAATGCAAAGTGGTCTCTCGGGGTCACAGTTCCCTAATTCAAAAGGGAAAATCCCAACCAATGCCCTGCCAAAGATGAAGGCAAATGCATCAGAGAAGAATACCCTGCTGTTGTCACACATGAGCTCTGCTACTTGCCAGAGACCTCTCAACAAGCCAGTGACTTGTGTCTTTCACCACATAACTGAGAGCTCCATCGGCCAACCATGCCCAGTCAGCAGAAAGCCCTCAGGGCTCTCCATGAGACAGAAGCGTTCAGGCAGCTGCTAGACAGGATCTGAGAGCCACCACTGGCCAGGGGCCAACGTGCCGTGGGTGAGATGTCTACACGGGATGGTGGTCCTTTCGTGGTTGTAAAAATTGTAACTTAACTAAACTCCGGGCTACTCACTTAATGCTCAGCAAAACCAATCTACTGACACCAGGTTGTGGTTAAGGAAAGTACAGCATTTATTGCACAGTGCTAAGCAAGAGAGTGGAAGATAAGCCTCAAATCCACTCCAACCTGGTCTTTGAGTTAGGGTTTCTTTTAAAAGGGGAAGAACAAAGAGGCTGGAATTAATCATCTTGTGACATTTCTTAATCCTAGTTTCGTGAGTCAGGATGCCTCTGATTCATGATTCTTGACAGGTGGTCCATGACTCAGGGTCTGTTAGCTCATCTTGCCCTGGAGAAACAATCTGTGTTTGTACATAAGTGATGGTATCTATAATAGCAATTTTAGCACATTAATGACATTATTGACATCATAGTCATCTGACTGGTTGATTACTGTTCAGTTAGCAGAGGACTGAGATCAGAGGGGACAAGAAAGGGGATAAAGTTTTGGATAGAGAGATCATCATAAACTCAGTAAGGGAACTCAGTTTTAGGCAGACTTGGTTTCAGCTGGACACCTTCTGTTTCAGTGTCTGGGATTGAAAGGAGGAAGCCCAGTTGCACATTCTTCTGGGAGAATGAGTGTAGTTATTTTGGTGGGTTCTAGTGGACACGTACACCTGGATTTCAAGGTCACCTCCTCCAATAGTCTTTCTTGTTCTCAAATATGCATGTACCACCAGGTCTCCAGCACCGAGGACAGTGCTCAGGCAGCCCAACCCTGTCTATAAGCAGCCCTCCCAGGCCAGGCATTAGCTGACTCAGGAAGAAAAGGGTAGGAAATCAGAGAGCAGAGGTCAGGCAGTGGAGGGTGGAAGGGCCAGAGGTCTCTTCAGACCCAGCAGAGGCCACCTTCCCTGTGTGCATGTGCGCTCACAGCTCAGCAGCTAGGGTGTGAGTTTGTGTAGGGGCCGGTGCCTGTAGTACCAATATATGACCTATGTGTGCCCAGCCTGTCTATGTACACCTTGTGGATGCAAGTGTGCAGGTATATACCTCTGAGACACTTCCTGTGTTTATAATAGGCACTTCCACCTTCTTCCCCATCGTAGAACCTGGACTCCTAGGAGAGCTGCTCCTGCTGAACTCAGACACAGCCTGGCAGGGACTCTGGAATCTCTCATGCTCCAAGCTTGGGATCCTCCAAGAGAGTGTCATATGGCTGTCAGAATCCCATCCCTTTACTCCCACTAGCAGCAGATTAACTAAAGACCTTCTGGTACTCAGAAGGAAACTCAGGGGAAACCAGAAGGCTGGGCAGAAAGAAGGTATGTCCCCATATCAGATTATCTTAGAGAAGTGGACAGATAACTTCTCCTAGGTCAGAGGGCCAGCAAAGCATTTCTTTGCAGAGCAAGTGGCCCAGGAGCCATGCCTCAAGCCCCAGGCCCAGCCTTCCTCTGCAGCACTCAGGTGCAGAAGTGCTCCAGGTCCTTGTGTGACTCCTGGCAGCCTCCTCTCCAGAGTGATGTCATGGGACACATTTAGTCTGGCCTCTTGCAGGATGTCGCATCCAGTTACTATTCCTATAGCTATCTCTGCTACTTGTAAACATTTTAATTCAAAAACCTGTACTGAAGCTGTGACACATTACAGCTTAACGTTATTATTTTCCTTTTTTTTCACTGAGTGTGTCTTGGTACCTCCCTGAGGAATGGGGAAGGAAGACCAGGAAGACCTCTCCTCTCTAGGCCTGTTCCTATCACTAGGTAAGGGGTTTTGTTCTTTCCTATCCTGGGCTTCAGAGATCTCCTCCCTGCTCTGTGGTTAACCATCTATGCACCATTTGTGAGCCTGGGCAGTTGTGACTCTGCATGGGCGTGGCAGCCATGGAACCCAACAGGAGGGAATCCAGGGCCCAGAGATACCTAAGCCAGGCTGGAGGACCCTTGGATTTCTCTTTTTTAGCAAGGTCACCCACAGTAGTGGTCGGCACTGTTCATGCCATCTCCTCCCAGATCAGCATCTCTGAGAGGGCAGGCAAGCATGATCCTGATCATGTTTTCAGCCCTGGCACAGGGCCTGACCCAAAGAATGCAGAGAACCTTATCCCACTCAACAGAGCAGGAGACTGAAGTCTAGAGGTGAGAGTATCTGCCTCAGGTCACACAGCACTTCTGGCCTCCAGACTCTTATTTGTTCATTCATTCAGCTCATGTTTACTAATAATGTGCCTGGCCCCCTCCTGGGCACTGCAGAGGCAGGAGAGACAAATGGGAAGCAGCAGTAACAGCAGTCCAGGGTGGTGAACGTGATAACACACATTCAACCCAGGGGAGACCTCCTGGAGGAGGAAAATATTTGAGTTGGGCTCTTAAATCTTGCCAGGCATCAAAGTGGGGCATAGGACAGCACTCCCAGTCCTGGCTCTGATGTTGTCATGCTGTGCAGCCCTGAGCAAGTTTGTCCCTCTCTGTGTTCACTGGTACAAGTGGGGGCGGATCTAGAGGCTTCTGGGCATCAGGACTAACTAGTGATAAATCTGCTGCCTCTTTATCATCACAAGTGGCAACTTTCTGTTCTGCAAGGCCTCATGTCCACTCTATGTCCAGCCTGCTAGTGACCCTAAGAGCCAGTCAAGGATGGACTCAGCCACTTTGGGCCCAGGTTTTCCTGCAGCTAGGACATCTGGGCCATGCTTCTCTGATAGTGATGGACCCTCTGTTATTTGAGCTCTCCAACATTTTTGAACACTCTCCTTTATTTTGATATTTTGATTGTATACACATTGTAAGTACCTCCTTCCCAAGGTAGAATCCAGAAAACTTTCTTTTCCAGCCTCCCTTGCAACTTAGACTGTACCAGTGAGATGAACCCTCATGAGCCTTTGATTCAAAAGCCAACAATGAGTGGGAGAGAGTCCTACACGTGGGCTCCATCTTGCTGAAACAAGGCAGAAGCAAGAATCCGCCTGCCAATGCAGGGGACACGGCTTCGAGCCCTGGTCCGGAAGATCCCACATGCCACGGAGCAACTAAGCCCATGAACCACAACTACTGACACTGCGCTCTAGAGCCTGTGAGCCACAACTACTGAGCCTGCGTGCCACAACTACTGAAGCCTGTGCGCCTAGAGCCCGTGCTCCACAACAAGAGAAGCCACCGCAATGAGAAGCTCGCGCACCGCAATGAAGAGTAGCCCCCGCTCGCCACAACTAGAGAAAGCCCGCGTGCAGCAATGAAAACCCAATGCAGCCAAAAATAAATAAATAAATAAATTTAAAAAATAATAAATAAATAAAATACATTATTTTAAAAAATGATGACGCAGTAAGACTGAGCAATGACACAGAGAGATGTTTGTGGCATGTGGCCAGTTGAAAAATGCAGGTTATAAAACAATATATTCAGTATGATTCCAATTATGTTTAAAAGCATTTATACATTCATGGGGAAAAATGGAAGAAAGGTTAATAGTGATTATCACCGAGTGGTCGGATTATAAGGGGTTATTTTTTCTTTTCTTTGAATTTACCAAATTTGCTACAATGAATAGACGTTTTTGCAACAAGAAAAAAATCTATTATAAAAAGAAGTATTTCCAGAGCTCTCTCTTGGTTCAGAAAGGGTTGGGATGTTTGAGAGGGAGAAGCATGTCATGGGAAGATCATGACAGAAATCAGAATGATGTCCCCTCCTACATGGCATGAACTACAAGGTGTGAGTAGAGGGTCAGTGCTACTGGACTTCTCACATCCTGACCTGTGGTCTCTTGGCATCTGCCCCAGTCCTCCCCTTCTCTGGTGGCCATTAGAAGTCCACATGGTCAGGACTGGAGGTGGCCATGTGGACCTTAAGAGTGACCCATGGGCAGCCCAGGAAGATGTTATAGAGGGTAGGAGGTGGACAGAGGCAGACCTTTTTAGAGGTGGTGGAAGGAGGAGCTCTCGAGGAGGGGCCAGTGCTGGGAAGTCAAAGGAGAAGTGAATTTTCAGAACAGGATGGTACATCACCTGGAGGGAGTCAGGCTGCTTCCCAGTCTCAGAGCTTCTTACAGGGAACCAAAAAATCAATGCCCAAGACACTGCCCACATGGGCTCAGACCCACAGATAACAAAAAACAGTGCTTTGAGAGGGTACCCTCAGGGCCAGGAGAGAAACAAGAGCACAACACAAAGCACTTCAAAGATTAGGACTGACATATATACACTACCATGTGTAAAAGAGATAGCTAGTGGGAACCTGCTGTACAGCACAGGGAGCTCAGCTCAGTGCTCTGTGATGACCTAGCTGGGTGGGATGGGGATGGGGGTGGGTGGGAGGGAGGTCCAAGTGGGAGAGGATATAGGTATGCATATAGCTGATTCACTTTGTTGTACAGTGGAAACAAATACAACATTGTAAAGCAATTATATGCCAATTAAAAAAAATAGGTGGGGAAAAAACTACTGGTTAGAAATCTCCTAGAAGGCACCAGAAAGGTGCAGAAGGGGGCTGCCAAAAAAAAAAAAAAACCCAAGGACCTGTGGCTGACTCCCCAGAAGAGCCACCTAAGTGGGAGCTCAACACATCTGAGCCAGCTGTCCCGTCCTCCCTAATCCCACAGAAGCCCAGGGAGGAGCAGGGACTTGCTCGAGGTCACACAGAAAATTAAGACAAAGACCAAAACACGGACATTCTGACTCCCAGTCTAACGTGCTTATCCATTACCCCCTAAGGAGAATTTTATTTAATTTGAAGACATAAATAATCACTATATTATATAAAGTATTTGAAACCATATAAAAACATTATTTGTCATCTAATTCAATTTATGAAGTAAATATAGACAGAATTCCAAAAGTTGATGTGACATCAAACTTTTAAACAATTAAAAATAGATAGGTCTATAGTGAGTATCACAAAACAGAAGCAGACTCACAGATATAGAGAACAAACTAGTGGTTACTAGTGGGGAGAGGGAATGGGGAGGAAATACAGGGGTAAGGGATTAAGAGGTACAAACTATTAGCTATAAAATAAGCTATAAGAATATATTGTACAACATGGGGAATATAGCCAATATTTTATAATAACTATAAATGGAATATAAACTTTAAAAATTGTGAATTACTATATTGTACACATTTTACTTTATAATATTGTACATCAACTATACTTCAATTAAAAAATAATAATAAATAAAAAAAAAAAAAAGATAGGTCAGGGACTTCCCTGGTGGTCCAGTGGGTAAGACTCTGCTCCCAATGCAGGGGGCCTGGGTTTGATCCCTGGTCGGGGAACTAGATCACACTTGCATGCCGCAACTAAAGATCCCGCATGCTGCAACGAAGATCCCACGTGCTGCAACTAAGACCTGGCACAGCCAAAATAAATAAAAATAAATAAATAAATACGTTTTTAAAATAGGCCAGTATCAGATATAAATATGGGCACCAAAAACATCCTAAATAAAATGTTAACTGATGATTAAATATGTAACTTGAATTTCCACTAGCATAAAATACAATCTATCTCCAGTGTACCAGGCTGATATGGAACAAGCAGTCAGGGCAGTACCTAAAGATTTGTTGAGCATTATCCAGGTGTAATTACACAATGAGCTCATGTTCTACCCTTAGCAACTCTAAGACATAAGGATGCTAGGATTATCTCTGCAGCAGCTTCTTTAGGAAATGTTGCTCTCACTATGACCTTCAATCCATCCAAAGCTTTACAATGGGGGCTGTCATGTTCACACAGGTGACTCTGTACCCTGGTCACCAGTGATTGGTCAAAATGACCAATAACTGGAACAATCGCTGGACCCATTTTAGTTCTTCCCTGGGAACTTGGATCTGGAATTTTAATTCTTTTCTGCAGAGAGTACACATCTGCAGAGAACATGAAAAATGAAGCAAATACACCCAGAGAAGCAGAGATGAGAAACAGAGAAATTCATTGTTGAGTTCTCTATGGGCCAGTGAGGGGTGAGGGAAATCAGTGCGAGAAACAAGACCAGAAGAGGGCTCAGGCTCAACTATGTTGCATCTCAAAACAAATCCCCAGGGAAAGATTTTTTTAGCCAGTCCATGCTAGATTCTGAACTTCTGGTGACCTGCATTTCCAACTGTGGCTGCATCTCTGATTCCAGGGTGCCCTGGAGGCTCAGGTGCATTCCTGCATTTGGAGCATATGAGGTACTTCCCAGTGACCTCTAATCAATCTTTAGATGGCTTGGGCAGGTTACTACTGCTTGCAATCATTTGTACTAAAATACCTAATTTTGCAGATGAGGATATTGAGGTTTAGAGAGCTGAAGTAACTTGCCTAAGATCCCACAGCTAGCCTGAGATTTGTCCAAAGCCATCCACCTCCCAAGCCCGTGTTGTTTCCTTTATATGTATTAACAGGAAAATTGACAAAAGTCATATTAAAGAGGAATCCACAACAATTCAACATCTTTTCTCAATAAAATCTCTTAAAATTAGGAATAGAGGATTTCCTATGTAAAAAAGAAAAGCAAGAGTTAATTTCTTGGGAAGAGGAGACTTGAATTCAGGAGCCAATCTACTTTCTAGTGGGAAAAGATGACAAGTATAACCCTAGGAACCCGAGTCTGCTGTCATCCCTAAAGCTATTAAAGCCTCATTGTGGTTTGTGTGGCGGCATACCCCAGAGAGAAGAAAAGAGAATATCCTGTGCATTCATAGAAACACTGGGGGGAACCACAAGCTGTCAGTGATGACACACAGCAGGGAATCCAACCAAAATACCAGTTCATCCTGCATACATGTGCTGTACAACTCCAACCTCACTCAAAATAATTTCCAAAAAATCTTTTTAATCTGTAGAATGAAAGCTCCCAAACAAGAAAAAGGTAATGGAACGTAAATCACCCAGGATGGACATGCTGGGCCCAAGCGTATACTGAAGAGAGGACAGTTTCACAAGGTGAATTCCCAGAGAACGTGGGGTAAAGAGTAAGGGAGGTGATGCTCACCTGTGGGAGCATCAGACTGAAACCCACAAGGCCACCCTCTCCACCCAAGAGAGGCCTGCCACCTGCCACCTCCTCCACTCAGTACTCATGCTGGTATGTGCTCAGTCATCTGGCTTTCAGGAGACACTCAATGCAAGTCGGGTGTTGTAGGATTTCAGAATGAAAAAGAAATCATGAAGCAGTTGTAAACACCAACAGGACCTGTTCAGGCAGAGAATTAGAAACAATTTGCCCTAGGGGCAGCATTTTTTGTGCCAAAGTCAGCATGGGTCTTATGGGAGTGGGGAGGATGGACCTCTAAACTATGCCCTTGGAAAGGCTCAGGAAGGATGTCCTCAGGTGGTGAGAGCAGGCATTGGCGCTTGAAGGAAGAAGGAGATTAGCAGACTGGTCCTCCTTCCAGGCACCTCTGCTCCCTCTGGCCCCCTTCCACGGACCCTGCCCAACAACATATACACATTCAGCTCCTCTTCTTCCTTGGGCTCTCCCATTCCCATCACCATGTTTCTCAAGGGCAGGTCCTCCTGCCAGAGCAGGAATTCAGGGCCTCCAGCTAGCTCCAAATGCCCATGACCAGATTCTACTGAACCTCCAGCTGTATTACCCACAACTCCCTACCACGTGCTCTCTGCTTCACCTGGTTTTTGCTCCTCCCAGGAGACCTGATTCCGTGGTTCCTTGGCTGGGCAAACCGTGTCTGTCCTGTTTCACCCTAGACATCTATGCATCCAGATCAGACTCATCTTTCCAAGGCAAGCACAAATGATCCCGTTGGGGGAAGATCGTCCATATTCCTCTGAGGACAGGAGTCCATGTTGATCTGTCCTCTGGTTTGAGGTACTCAAACTTAGTTCTTCCTCCACCTGTAGATGGAAGAGAGAAGGAGGAAAGCCAAAAAGTGAGCACCTAGAGGGTAGAAACTCCAACAGAAGCAACTAAAAACTTTTGTACTACCCAGGAGTGTTTGTAAGGTGATTGAATATTTATTAAATATGAAAACAAATGTAACAGAAAATATACAGGGAAATATTTCCTTTACAAAAGCAACAAAGAAAAAAATAGAAAATGGGAGTAAACAAGACATGTTCAGGACCTAGATGAAGAGCAAGAAGGCTCCAATGAATGAAGAGATGAATGATATTCCTGGATTAAAATACTAAATATTACAAAGATATCAATTCTCCCCAAAGTTTTATTTACATTTAATGCAATCTCATTTAATTAATCTCTTTTGTTAAATTTAAAACTTAACAAAATGGGTAAGAATGTTCATGTACAATACTGGCTGAGACATTTTTTAAAGTAGAATAATACTAAAAATTAGGGACAGGTGGTGGTGGGATGAATTGGGAGATCGGTATTGACATATATACACTAATATGTATAAAATAGATAACTAGTAAAAAAAATAAAGAAAAAAAAATTAGGGACTTCCCTGGTGGCGCAGTGGATAAAACTCCGCACTCCCAAAGCAGGGAGCCTGGGTTTGATCCCTGTTAAGGGAACTAGATCCCACAGGCATGCCGCAACTAAGAGTTCACACGCCACGGCTAAGGAGCCTGCCTGCTGCAACTAAGGAGTGTGTGTGCTGCAACTAAGACCTGATGCAACCAAAAAAAAAAAAAATACTGCCACAATAATAAATGTCACAATAAATAATATACTGAATCACACAAAAATTAAATCTGTGGCACAGAAATAGATCAATTTACTAGAAAGCTCAAACACTAAACAAAAATACTACATGAAATTTTTAAATTTTGCAACTCAAAAACATTTATTATATGAGGAGCTCTTACAAATCAATTAGAAAAAACACACCCTGAAAAGAATAAGGGGCAAGAAGATGACTAAGCAATACAGAAAAGAAAAAAAATACAAATAGCTTGTAAACATAAAAATTAGCCAATCTCACAAGTAATCAAAGAAAAATTCAGTAAAAATAAGGTACATGTTTACTATTATTTATCAAAGTTTAAAACATGGTAATAGATTCCACTGAAAAGGGTTGAGGACGTGTGTTTGGATCAGCCTTTTGGGGTGGCAGGGCAATTAGACAAATGTATAGAAGTTTTAAGTAAGCACATTCAATCCACGAATTGCACTTCTAGGAATCTATCTTCTGAAAGTAATGTGTAGCAATAGCTATATATGAATAGTCAAAGATGTTCAGCCTGATATTACCTATAGCATAAAATATTTGAGGCAACTTCAATATCTACCAATAGTGGGTTATATTTTAAAAATTATTATATACACATAGGATAAAATACCATGCAGCCATTAAAAATAAGGGCGTAAGAGAATACACAATAATGCCAGAAAATGGTCACATGGCATTAAGTGAAAACAAGTTGTAAAATCCACTCTTCTGACAAATATTTATTGAGCGACTCCCAGGTGCTACTGAACAGCAATGAACAAGATAACGTTCCTACTCTCATGAAAGCTTCCGTTCCATTATAAAATTTATAAACCAGACTCTAAGCATGGTTCCAACTAAAAAAAAAAGGAAGATGTGGTTTATAACCACATCTCCCTTTATATAAGGGAGTCAAAAAAGACACAAAATGATGTGTCAAGAGAGAAAGCTTGGGATTGAGGGTGGTTTTTGTACTCTTTTTGGTACTTTTCTGAGTTTTCCAAATTGTCTGTCATGAACATATATTACATTTGTAGCCATAATGAAAATCAAAAAATGTCATCTCTTTTCAAAGAATGTGAGTGGGACCTATGCCGGCAGTGGCTGTAGAGAAGACAGGCTGGGTAGGCGTGGGCTGGCTGCTCTGGGGATGGACTGAGGGGATGCAGGGGAAGGACTGCACTAGCGGAAGTGGGTGTGGGCTCCAGATAACGCAGGGTGAACAGTGGGAGGAAAGAAAAGTCCAGGCAAAGGAACATCTTATAAGTGTTTATCTAATATCCTCCCCCACAAAATCACATTGATCCTGATTACGGTGTCTTTCCCATGAGTCAGTGTCCTCACATGCCCAGGCATGGCTGAGGCCCAAGCCTCTCCTGAGGACAGAGAGGTTGCTCACTGATTTGACTCAATCCTTCCTAACCTGGCTTTTTCCTTTTTGAATCTCTCCTGCCTTTTTGGAAACTGGGTTTCAAAGTTGATCACTCATTTGATCACTTTCATTTCATCACTCATTTGTTCACTTTCATTTACTAAATGTTGTCACTTTTGGGCTCCTTCTAGTGTCCAGGCAATGGTGGCCAAGATTCTTGCCCACACCCTCAGCTGTTATAGATGTCCCCCCTGTCATTCCTGTGACAATCAATCCAGCCACGTCCAAGCCAAGTCTCTCTTCCCAAGAGACCTGAGGTCCCAGAGTCAGCCATGGGTAGATCTTGCCCCTGGGAATTAGAGTGATGGTCTTTGCATGCTGACCATCCCTCAGGTGGTTTCTTTCACTGGTGTGAATGAAGCTCTGCGGTGGAGTTTGGTATTTCCTCTTTGCAGCATGAGCTAAGAAACAAAGCTCAGAAGGAGGTTAATGCTTCAAAACATTAACATGGCACATGCGATAGCTTAGACTAGCTTATAGGGCTTCTGCCAGGCCAGGTACCACCATCATCTTAGGGCAGCCTCCAGGATGACCTGGACTTTTAGGACCCTGTTCCTGCCCTCCCCTTCCAGTCAATAACTTCTGCGACCCCAGTTCTCCCCTTTCATCGCCCTTACCCTTATACATCCCACACAAACAGGGCCTCATGACTTTCCAGCACTCATGCTGTTCTTCCCACCATGCTGGCCATTGGACCTCAACTGTCCCTCATCCTTCACTTTCATTTCTGTCCAACCCCAGCTGCACTGCTGCCCACCCCTCCCAACTCCCTATCAGTCATTTTTGTCAGAACCCAGGACCTTCCTCCTGTGCTGATGCCACAGTGAATAGGGTTTAGTCCTTTACTTCACTCTGCTCACCCCTGTGCAAGCCTGGTGTGTTGAGAGGAGGTGGATGTGGGTAGTCACAATATCGTAGGCTGCATGCTCTAACACCAAGTGGTCTGAGGGGCAAAGAGGGGCTCCTGGCCCAGGGCTGCTCTGAGTCCAAGTTCATCCCAGAACAGAGAAGAAAATGACTGTCCTGCGGTCAGGCTGCTCCCCTTGGACCACAACTCCATGGACCACATGGGCACTGAATCCAGCCACGATGACCTAAGTTTTACTTGATTTCATGACCCTCCCAGATGTCATACCTTTTTTCTTCCCCATTGACAGCCAAACTGCTTGAAAGAGTCATCTATATTCACTATTCCACTTCCTCACCTCATAGTGTGTCCCTGAGGTGTCACTTGTCAAGGTCATTGATGAGCACCATGTTGGATCCACGTCTTTGTTCTCATCTTGCTTTTTTGCTCAGCAGCTTTCAACTCAGCTGAAGGAAAACATTCTCCTGAATATTTTCCTCTCTTAAGTCCACGATTACACATTCCCCAGGCTTTCCTTCTATCTCACTGGCTGCTCCTTTGTTCTCCCTTTGCTGGCTTCTCTTTAGAAGAGTCCTTCCTCGAAATGTTGGCATGCCCCAGGGATGAATTCTCAGATTTGCATTTAAACTCCTCAGGTATCCTCTTCTAGGCTCATGCTGTAAGTACTATCTATACACCAATGACAAGTGTTTATTTCCCACTCTGACCTCTCTCCTGAACTTCGGACTCCTACATCCAGCTTTCCCCTTGGTAGTTCCTGTTGTACATCTAAGTGGCATCTCTAATGAACCATGGCTCTGTGGACCTTAGGGCTGCTTTCCCAGCATCCATTCTGTTCCTCCCCCTTTTGTAAGCTGATATTCCTGTCCACACCTCCAGGGATGGTCTCTGATTGGTGAAGACAATTAATATAACCCCATTCCCATTTGCCACAGTGACTGGTGATCTAAATTGATCCAATCAAATTGAACAAAAGTTTAGAAATTTTGTTTAATGGTTAGGCAGTAGAAGCTTCTTCTTCTGATGGGTGTTGAGACTGAAACAATACAGTCATTTTATCCCACTGAGGGAAGCCAGATTGAGGACAAAGCCAGATTAAGGATCCATGGATCAAAACATGCTTGAATTCTGGACTTTTCAGTTATTAGAGTCAATACGTTCCACTTGATATTTAGGCCAGTTTGACTTGTACTTTCTGTTACTCTCCAATTGGAGCCTCATGACCATATGAGAGTAAACACAGAACTCTCATGTTCCTACCACCCTATCAACCTACTTTTCTGTGGTCTTCCCCATTTCAGTTCATGGCACCCCAATCCATTCAATGGTTCAGCCCAAATCTTCCAACTCATCCCTGACTCCGTTTATACTCTCACACCCTGTGTCTTGTCTGTCAGCAACTCTTTCGGTTCTGCTTTCAAAATATATGGAGAATCCATTCTCTCCTACTCTTGTCCCACTGCTGTCTACTCTCTCACAGCAGCCAGATGAATCTTTAAAAAACCTAAAATTAGATTACATCATTAGCCTGCTTTAAAATCCTCCAACTTGGAATAGAATTCAGAGTCCTTACCAGGCCTAACGACTGTATGGGATCTAGCCCTGCCTACCTTATTGACTCATCCCCTTCCACTGCCCCCTCCCCAACTACACTGGTTTCCTCTTCCTCAAAGTCTCCCTGTACTCCCATGGAAGGCCTTGGCACTGCTCTTCTATATCCCCACTTCTTCCTGTGGTTGCTTCTCTCTTGTCACTCAGGTGTGGACTCAGATGTCCCCTCCTCAGGAGGCCTTGCTTGAGGACACCACCTCATGATGCTCACCCAGTCAAACTCTATCACAGTGCCTTGTTTTATTTTATTAATGACACTTATCACTGTCTGAAATTGTCTTTTTTTGTGCATGTGTTCACTTCTTTATTGTCTGTCTCTCTCCCTCTCCTGGTTGCTCCTTGATGGCTGGCCCAGTCTTGTTCATTATTGTATCCTAAGACCTAACATTCATTGCATTTGGACAGATTGTGAATCTCAGCAATGTTTGTGGCTGTCGAAGCAGCAGCAGATTGTTGAGGCCTTGCTAATGTAGGACGCTGTGTCCCACTGCAGTGGAAGCCCCGAGTCCTCCACCAGCCTTCTGGGCAGAGCGGGGGTGTGGAGGCAGATGACAGGGCCCAGGGGAGAATCCATGAGGCTTTCAGAGACCTGGGCTCCAGATGGTGGTTCACATTAGTTCCTAGCTGTTCTATGGAAAAAGCGTCAGAGAAAAGGGGCCCAAGAAACCTCTGCGGCCGCAGTCACAGGAAGCCCCAGCCCAGAGAGGCCTTGGGGCGGGGTGTGTGTGGGGAGGTCTCCAGTCACCCTGAGGCCTTTGGTCACAGATTCCATTACTGCTGGGGCCCAGAGTCCCTGATGTCAGCGACCACCTTGGCCACTGCCGTTCCGAGGGCAGGCAGTGCTATCTAGGAGGGAGTGGGTACTGTTGCCATCACAAGACCTTGGGTCACATCCAGGACTCGGCTGGACTGAGGCCACTCAGGCCCAGGCCAAGGAGGGGCTGCTGCACACGTTTCCTGGCACATACTTCCTTTCTCCTTTTAGAGAAGCAAATGTCGCTGGGGCCTTGGCCACAGCTTCCTGCCTCCTTCTGAGATCAGAAGCCACAGCTGCAGTCTCAGTAGCTGCCCTGCCAGACTAGCTTCAGAGACCCAGGGCCAGGCACACTGCCCCCACCCCCACCTTTCCCAAAGTGGATGCCCTAAGAGCAGGGCGTACCTAGTGACAACCCGCTTGATACCTCCGGGAGTGGCAGCTCTGGCTCTGAGGGACCAGAGAACTCTGGGCAGATCTGCACTCAGCACAGGTGGGGCAGACCTCCCCACCACTCCAGCTCCATGCTCTGGAAAAAATCACCGATCCACTAAGCAGTGGGCGCAGATGCACGTACTGAGGGGCTGCCTGTGGTCTGCCACCCTGGGCTGAGAGCTTCACTCAAGCACCCACTGGCTCCAAGATGGACACCTCTCCCTCATCTGACCCTGCCCTCCAGCCAGAGCATGTCTGTGGTGCTCCACTGGGCCACTCTCTCTGTCACTGCTGCCCATGTTGCTTCCTCCTTTCCCTGCTGTCTTCCCTCCTGTTGGCTGACTTCCCATCTTATCCTTCAACAATCAGTTCACAGGGCCTTCTTCCTGCAAGCCCTCCATCCACCCCACCAGCTGGGTGGAGACACTTCTCTCTGCTCCCACGACCTCAGCACCACATTGTGTTTCTGAAGGAGGCTGCCACCAAGTTCCCCAAGGGCCGCCTTGGCCACCGTATTTTAATTCATTATCCCTCCCTCCTCTTCTCACCCTTTCCCAGATCCCTTACTCTGCTCTACGTTTTCCAAAGCATTTGTCACCTTCTAATGTACCATATACTTTTTATTAGGACCTTATTGTTGTATTGTCTTTCTCCCTGCCAAGCTTCACAAGGGCAGGGATCTTTCACTTATGTACACTAAGCCCTCAGAAGAATGTCTGGCATTTAGCTGGTGATCAAAATATATTAGTGGAATGAATGATGGAAGGAAGGAACCACAGTTGTCTGTTTACTTGTTGGTGAGCTCCTCTAGGGCAGGACCTAAAGATAAGGAATCTCTATATCCTCAGCACTCAGCCAAGGATTGTGTGCAGAGCAGGAATCAGTAAATTAAAGCCTTCAGCCTGGCATTCAAGGCTCCCATCATCTACAACCAAGATTCTTGCCAGCCTCATTCTGCAAAGTAAAGCAGGAAGGAAGTGGTTATGGCTAAAAGGGTGGCCACATGGGTTGGCTTTGCCATCCTCACCGTGGGTCACTCCTGTCTGCCCACTCTGTCAATGTCTGGATCACTGCATGAATGGGACAGATGCCCAAATCTCCTGCCAATCATCAGTGGAGAGTTGAACCTGGGTGTGAATGATTCTAACATCTGAGCAAGTGTGTGAACTTCGTCAGCATGAGTTGTGTGACCATAAGATATGCTCTGGGGATACTCAGAAATAACTGAGGGATATTGTAGGGGCCTGGATGTGAGTGAGAAAGGGCATTTCCTGCAATTGTCCCAATTCCTGGAATTACAGTGGGGAGGGGAATTACATATTATAAATCAAGGAAGGGGCTTCCCTGGTGGCGCAGTGGTTGAGAGTCCGCCTGCCGACGCAGGGGACGCGGGTTTGTGCCCCCGTCCAGGAAGATCCCACATGCTGTGGGGCGGCTGGGCCTGTGAGCCATGGCCGCTGAGCCTGCGCGTCCGGAGCCTGTGCTCCACAACGGGAGAGGCCACAACAGAGAGAGGCCCGCGTACCGCAAAAAAAAAAAAAAAAAAGGAGGAAGGAACCAATTCTTCATTAAATGGTGATGGACAAAATGGTTATTTGGGGGGAAAAAAGCCTGTTAAAATCCCTACCTCACACTACCCAACAAAATTAATTCCAGCTGCTTAAAACGAAATGTTAAAAAAAATAATAGAAGAAAAAATATATATCCTCTCATTTGGTGGGAGAGGATTTTCTAAGAACAAAAAGCAATGAAAGAATTCATCCAAGAGAAATCAAAGTATATATCCACATAAGGACTTGTACTTGAATGATAGCAGTTTTATGCATAGTAGCTCCCAAACTGGAAACAACCCACATTTTCATGGCTAGATAAATGTTTAAACAAATTATGGACCAGCCACACAATGAAGCACTACTCAGCAATAAAAAGGAAGGTACTATACATTTGCAGCAACATGGATGGACCTAGGGATTATCATATTAAGTGAAGTAAGTCAGACAAAGACAAATATCATATGATATCATTTATACGTAGAATCTTAAAAAATGATACAAATGAACTTATTTACAAAACAGAAATAGACTCACAGACATAGAAAACAAATATATGGTTACCAAAGGAGATAGTGGGGAGTAGGGCAGAGATAAATTAGGAGTTTGCAATTAACATATACACCCTACTAGATATAAAATAGGTAAACAGCAAAGACCTCCTGTTTAGCACAGGGAACTATACTCAATATCTTGTAATAACCTATAATGGAAAAGAATCTGAAAAAGAGCCATATAAAACTGAATCACTTTGCTGTATGCTTTAAACTAAAACAACGTTGTAAATTAGCTATACTTCAATAAAAAATTATTAAAAAAAGGAAGTTACTATTGATACATGCAACTGCACAGGTGACTCTCAAAATAATTATGCTGACTAAAAGAAGCCAGACAAAAATGACAACATACTGTATGATTCCATTTACATAAAATTCTAGAAAATGTAAAGCATATAGTAGTGAATGGGTAGAAGGAAGAGATTACAAAGGAGTATGAGGAAACTTTCTGGAGTGATGCATATGTTCATGATCTTAATTGTGGTTATGCTTTTACACTTGCCTTCATATGTTAAAACTTATCAAATTGTACAATTTTAAAATGTGCAGTTTATTGTATGTCAGTTGTATCTAAATAAAACTGCTTTCAAAAAAGTCAGTGAAAAAAATCACAGATAAAATGGTAAATGGATTTTTAAACTTCTGAGTTATACCTTACATGTAATAATATGTACAGGTATTATGTGTACAATTCAGTGAATTTCTATATATGTATACACTTCTGTAAGCAACACTCAGATCAGGATCTGGGACGTTTCCAGTACTCCAGAAGGCTCCCTCATGTCACCCACTACACAATATCCCCCCAAACGTAACCCAAAAAAGGCCAGTTGATTTGCTAGCATACAAATTTAAAACTTCTATGTGTGAAAAATCACCTTGAATTACATTAACAAGTACTTAACATTCTGGAGGAAATATTTTCCACAAATATTACATAAAGTGTTGCTAATATGGAAAGCTCTTACAAGGAAAATACTTGAGATGTCAGTGGAAAAATGGGCAGAAGACATGAATGAACAAGTCATGAAGGAAGAAAGGAAGGAGAGAGAGAAAGAGAACAAAGAGAAAGGAAAGAAGACATTTAACCAGTCAGTCAACAAGAATTTATGATAGGACTGCTGTCATCTAGGCACTGAGCTAGGTGCTGAGATTATAAGCGGAAAGAAGACATAGTCTTCATAGTGTAGTGAGAAAGATGGACAAATGGCCATTAAAAGAGGTCGTCCAGTGGTTAGGACTCCGCGATTTCATGGCCAAGGGTGCAGGTTTGATCCCTGGTCAGGGAAATAAGATCCCACAAGCTGCGCGGAGTGGCAAAAAAAAAAAGAAAAGGAGAATAAAGTCTTCAATCCACTGAGGAAGCACTGGGGTTTTCTGACCCTAGAGTAGGTGTCTGACCCAGCTGTGGAGTTTTCCTGGAGGAAGAAGTGTCTGAGCTCAAGCCTGAGAGGGCAAGAGGAGGGAGGTGTGGGAAGGTAGGGGAGGACACCAGCATTCGTTCTTGAGTGCAAGAACAAGTGAGTACAGGCCTGGATGGGAGGGAAAGGAGCATGAGCTGCAGGGGCAAGGGGAGTGATGGGAGAGTAGGCTGGAGGGACGAGAAGCCATGACCTTGAGCACCAGGCAACAGAGAAACTGTGAAGCATTTTGAGGAGCACGAGAGTGAAATCACTAGACCTGAATGCCCATGTGCTTCAGAGGGAGCAAGGCCTCCAGCAGTGCTCTCTTTAGGGTAGCCTTATTGGGCAGTGGGCTCACAGCACACACTGGAGCAGAAAAAAAGGAGAGATGAGGCTGGGGAGAGAACAGAACTGCTACCCAGACCTCAGTCCCCCTCCTTGTCACTTGTGGTCCCTAGGCTTTTGCTTTCCTTATTAACTTCCCATACTTCCCAAGAAATCAAGGAAGGAAGACCTGATGACAATTAAGTAAAAGGAGAACACTGGCAAATATTAAGCTAGTTTTGTTCTCCCAGTAAATTATGTTGCCCCACAAGGCTTCCCCAATTCCTGCAGATGGAATATGAAGCACATAGGACTTCCAAGGATGGATGTTACCTCAGAGAAACAGAGAAAAGGCTTTACTTTCAAAAGCTCAGACTCTTAAGGATTCAGGACACAGGGTACAACTGCAAGATGATTTAGTGTCAGGTCTCTTGCCCAACTTGATAAAGGTTTCCTGGGCTGGTGGAGGGGAGTGTTCGGGGTAAGGGGAGCCAAAGTCCCATCCCTTCCTTAAGTTTGGCCAGAGGGATTTAAGGGATCTCAGTGTAGAAGGGTACTCCCTTGTTTGGTTTAGCTAGAGGTTTTCCAAACTAGTAGAGATGAAAAAAATGATAAAAAAAAAACTAAACCCAAAAAAATTAATCCAAAAGAACAAAAATAAATAAATAGAACAGGCAGGAAAAATGAAAGTCACTATGTAAGATGATAAAATTTATCCAAAATATGACAGTAATATTACATTTGAATTAAAAACAATGAAACATTCCAAGTAAAAGATAAAGGCTGTCTGACTAGATTAAAAAGCAAAAGGAGTGGGACTTCCCTGCGGGTCCAGTGGTTGAGACTCCAAGCTCCCACTGCAGGGGGCACGGGTTTTCTCCCTGGTCAGGGAACTTGGATCCCACATGCCACATGGCACGGCCAAAAACCAAAAACCAAAAGGAGAGACATATCTAATGTGTAAGAGAAGTTGAAAGCAAAAGACTGAAGAAAGATATACCATGCAAGCAGTAACAAAAGAATGTGAAGTAAGACAAAATTGACTTTAAGACAAACATCCTTTTAGAAATAAAAGGATTTTAAAATTCATTGTCACTGGGCTTCCCTGGTGGCGCAGTGGTTGAGAGTCCGCCTGCTGATGCAGGGGACACGGGTTCGTACCCCGGTCCGGGAAGATCCCACATGCCGCGGAGCTGCTAGGCCCGTGAGCGATGGCTGCTGAGCCTGCATGTCCGGAGCCTGTGCTCCACAATGGGAGAGGCCACAACAGTGAGAGGCCCGTGTACCGCAAAAAAAAAAAAGAAAAAAATTCATTGTCACTTTATAACAATGAACTGCTCAACTCAAGAGTATACAATTTAAATATTATATGCATAACTTCAAAACATGTAAAGGGAACGGAACTATAAGGATGATTAGACAAATTCACAATCATGGTGGAAGATTTTCTCTGTGATTGACAGAATAACAACCAAAAATTCCAAAAATTCAGTAAGGATACAAAGACTTGAACAACACAGTAAGAAAATGTCCCAACCAATTTTGATGAATGCATTTTGTATAAAATGCTTTATTCATTAACTAAAGAATACAGAATCTTTTCAAATACACATGGAACATTTATAAAAATTGACTGTATACTAAGCCATAAAGTAAGTCTTAACAGATTTCCAAGGGTGACATCATCTAGAGCTACACTATCCAATATGGTAACCGCTAGGCACATGCCGAGGACTTGAAATGTGGCTAGTCCTAATTATGATATGTTGTATGTGTAAAATATACACTGTATTTTGAAGACTTAGTATGAAAAAAAATCTAAAATATGGCATTTATTTTTATATTGATTACATGTTGATACTATTTTGGATATATGAGGTTAGATAAAACACATTATTAAAATTAATTTCCACCTGCCTCTTTTTAAAATGTGGCTATTAGAAAATTTTTAATTACATATGTAGCTTGCATTATATTTCTATTGAGCAGCACTGATATACAGCATATTCTCTGACCACAAAACAAGTAAGAAGGAATTACTAGGAAAAAAAAAGGAAGAAAACTAGAAATCCCCAAATACTTGGATATTAAGAAATACACTTCATAAATAGCCCACATGTCAAAGAAGAATTCAAAATGGAAATTAGAAAATATTTGAACTGGATAACAAAATACAAAATACAACTTACCAAAATCCGTGAGATGTTGCTAAAGCAGTAAATATGGCAAATTTTAGAGCAGGGGTTGGCAAAATCCAGCCAATGGACCAAATCCAGGCCACAGCCTTATTCTGTAAATAAAATTTTATTGGAACTCAGTTACTTCCATTTGTTTATTGCCTGTTGCTGACTTCATGCTATTATGGCAGAACTGAGTAGTTCTGACAGAGATCTGTCAAGCTAAAATATATTTACTGGGACTTCCCTGGTGGCACAGTGGTTAAGAATCCGCCTACCAATGCAGAGGACACGGGTTTGAGCCCTGGTCTGGTAAGATCCCACATGCCGTAGAGCAACTAAGCCCATGCACCACAACTACCGAAGCCTGCGCGCCTAGAGCCCATGCTCCACAATGAGAAGCCACCGCAATGAGAAGCCCATGCACCACAACTACCAAAGCCTGTGCGCCTAGAGCCCATGCTCCACAATGAGAAGCCACCGCAATGAGAAGCCCATGCACCACAGCGAAGAGTAGCCCCTGCTCACCACAACTAGAGAAACCCTGAGCCCAGCAACGAAGACCCAATGCAGCTCCCCCCCCCCAAAAAAAATATATATACTATTTGGTCTTTTACAGAAAAATTATTTGGTTTAGAGCCTTAAGTACATACATTAGAAAGGAGTAAAGAGTGAAAGGTAACAAGTTAAGCATCCACGTCAAGAAATGTGACGAAGAACAGCAAAATAAACCCAAAGAAAATGTATGAAAGGAAATAATAAAGAGCAAACAGTAATGAAATAGAAAATGAGCATATGCTAGAAAGGATCAGCAAAGCTCAAAGCTGGCTTTTTGAAAAACCTAAAACAATTAACAAACCTGTAGTGAAATAATAAAAAAAAAAGTAGAGAGAAGAATTCATAACCAATATGAAAAGCCATATGCTAACAAAATTTAGAAAAAAATCAGCAAATTAGGATAAAATTATAACCTCAAAATTGACTCAAGGAGAAATAGAAAACATGAATAATTCTACAACCTATAAAATAATGGATTCGGTAAGGAAACTCTGACCCCAAATGGGTTCAACAGTGAATTCTTCCCAAAATATTCAAGGAAGACATAGTTCCAATCTTATACAACCTCCTCCAGAGACTGTAAAATGAGGAAACACTGCTGTGATACCAAAACTGGACAGACAATATGAGAAGGCATTCTCACTAGAATAATGATATGCTTTATCATCCAAACCAGGGCACTTTTGAGAGTGAAAGAAACTGCTATTAATAATGATATCAGGATGACAAGTATTAACTGGGGTTGTCCCAAGCAAAACAGGACATATGTTCCCCTCAATCTCACTCATAAACATAGATGCCAAAATCCTAAAAAATATTAGGACACACAAACTAGCAACACATAAAAATGGTAATAATATATGATAACCATGTTGGGCTTTTTCAGAATACAGATTATTTTAACTCTAAAAATAATGTGATTCACCACATTAACAGATTAAAGAAGAAAACACAGGATCATCACAATATATGTGGAAAAGATTTTGGTACAATTAACATCCATTCATGATTTAAAAAAAAAAACCTCTCAGCAAACCTAGGAATAGAGGGAACTTCCTTAATCTGATAAGGGATATGTGCACTAAACTTAGAAGAAACACACTTAATGGTAAAACGATTGAATCTTTCCCTTTGAGATCTGTAACAAGACAATGATGCATGATACCACTACTTCTATTTAACTCTGCACAGGATGTCCTAGTCTGTATAGTAAAGCAAGGAAAATAAATAAAAGACATAAAAATAAGAAAAGTAGAAGCAAAATGCCGTTATTCACAGATGGTTTACCTGTATATGTATAAAGTTCAAAAATATCTATAGGTAAAGCTTTAATAGTGATAAGAGAGTTTATAAATTTGCTGGATACAAAATCAATGTATATAAATTATATTTCTCTATACCAGATAAAACTTACTAATTTGAATTTTTAAAAATATATCATTACTAATATTACATCAAAATACCAACTTCCTAAGCATAAATCTAACAAAAGATGTAAAAGTTCTCTACTAAGAAAATTTTAAACTTTATCGAGACATTAAAGAAATAAAAAAAGGATATATTATATTCATGGATTATGTCTTAATATTTTAAAGGATACCATTTTACTTAAATTGATATATAGAATCAATGCAATCCCAAACTCCCAGCATTTTGGGGGGTGGGGTGGGTTGAGGGGAGAAACTGACAGGCTGATTTAAAATTGACGTGGATAAAGAATAGTCAACGGCTTCCCTGGTGGCGCAGTGGCTGACAGTCCGCCTGCCAATGCAGGAGACACTGGTTCGTGCCCGGGACTGGGAGGATCCCACGTGCCGCAGAGCGGCTGGGCCTGTGAGCCATGGCCGCTGAGCCTGCGCGTCCGAAGCCTGTGCTCCGCAACTGGAGAGGCCACAACAGTGAGAGGCCGCATACCGCAAAAAAAAAAAAAAAAAAAAAAAAGAATAGCCAAGACATTCTTGTTTTTTTTTTTTTTTAATTTATTTAATTTATTTATTTTTGGCTGTGTTGGGTCTTCGTTGCCATGCATGGGCTTTCTCTAGCTGCAGCGAGCGGGGGCCACTCTTTGTTGCGGTGTGCAGGCTTCTCATTGCAGTGGCTTCTCTTGTTTCAGAGCACAGGCTCTAGGCGCGCGGGCTTCAGTAGTTCCTGCATGCAGGCTCTAGAGCGCAGGCTCGGTAGTTGTGGCACACGGGCTTAGTTGCTCCACAGCACGTGGGATCTTCCTGGGCCAGGGTTCAAACTTGCGTCCCCTGCATCAGCAGGCAGATTCTTAACCACTGCGCCACCAGGGAAGCCCCTAGCCAAGACCCTCTTGAAGAAAAAGGACAGGTGGGAAAATTTGTTCTACCAGATATATTATACATTATAATAAAGATGAATTATAAAATTTAAGACAGTGTGATATTGGTTCAAAAAGAAACAGACCAATGGAAGAGAAAAGAGAGCCCAGAAAGAGACCCACACCCACATATAAATGAACGCTTGAAATACGATAGTGATAGTAATGCAATTCAACAGGGAAAGGACAGCCTTCTCAAAATGGTGCTGGGAAAAATGAGTATTAATATGGAAACAAACCAGAGCCCTACCTTATACTATCCCGGGTCAATTAAACACATCAATGTGAAAAGCAAAACTATAAAGTTTTTATGTAGTATATGAGAAAACCTCATGGTCTTGAGGTAGGGAAGTAAGAAATTACTAAAGAACTTCGTTTCCTCAAAAGATACCATGGAATGACAAGAAACAGAGTGGAAGAAGATACATGCAGCATATATACAATTCACAGAGCGTTAGTATATAGAATATTTAAAGAAATCCTACAAATAAGAAAGTTGCAGACAATCCCAGAGCAAAAGGTTGGACAGATGCTTCACATTAGAGGAAATCCAAATGGTTGATAAACCTATGAAAAAGTTCTCAACCTCATTAGTAACCAGCACAAGGCAGATTTAAAGCACAATGAGATATTATTTATGTCTACCAGATGGTAAAACATTTTCAAGTCTGGAAAACCAAAGAGAACTAGAAAAGCTTTTAGAATGAAGAGAGTTTGGCAAGATGGTAGTACAATTCATTGCCTTCTCCACCAGCCTCTCTTCCTCCACCCTGAGCAAATTCCATGGTAGATCTAAATCTACTTAGCAGACATTCCCAAACATCAAAAGTATACAGCCTGGGGCTGTGCCAGATCCTGCCATAAGCAATAGGTTTCCAGTCACTAGAGCCATCTTCACGTGGTGCTTCCACCTGCTTGCTACCCTGATTGCCTGGTGTTCAAGCCCAGAATGTTTATTCTCACAGGACTCCTAGACTAGTCCCCTATCCCCCACCCAGGGCTCCTAGGGCACAGGAGGAAGCCGATGTGGCTCACCACGGAAACCTCTGGGCCTAGTACACATGCTCTCATCAACAGAGAGAACCGTAGGTAAAACCGAGGCATACAGGAGGGCAGATACTGATCTCTGGGTAGGTGAGGAAGCTAGGAGGGCCACACAGAGGTGACCATGAATTGAGTCTCAAGATGAAGAGGCATTCACCAGAGGGTGAGGAGCCAAGGACCCCCAGCTGAAGAAGGTCCAGGGATCAGGGTGGAGAGAACCCTAGGATTGGGGCTCTGCGGGCTCTGTCGCTACACTGAGAGATCTGAGCAATAGGAAACCTCAAGAAGAGTCCAGGTCAACTGAGAAAACATCTAGACTAGATTTTTTTTTAGGAGTAAAATATACATAACATAAAATTTACCATTTAAATCATTTTTAAGTGTACAGTTCAGTAGCATTAAGTGCATTCATATTGTTGTGCAACCATCACCACCATCCATCTCCTCTTTCATCTTCCCGAACTGAAACTCTGTACCTATTAAAGGATAACTCCTCATTTCCCCCTCCCCTCAGCCCCTGGCAACCACCATTCTACATTCTGTCTCTATGAATTTGACTACTTGAAGTACCTCACATAAGCAGAGTGCAATATTTGTCCTTTTGTGTCTGGCTTATTTCACTTAGCACAGTGTCTTCAAGCTTCATCCATGTTGAAGCATGTATCAGAATTCCCTCCCTTTACTAAGGCTGAATAATATTCCATTGTATGTATTTGCCATATTTTGTTAGATGTATTGATGGACACTTGGTTTGTTTCCACTTTTGGCTATTGTGAATACAGCTGCTACTGCAGACTGAAGGTTTTGTCCCTCCAAAATTCATATGTTGAAATCTAATCCCCAAAGTGATGGTATTTGGAGGTGGGGCCTTTGAAGGTGATTAGGTCATGAGGACAGAGACTACATGAATGGGATTCGTGCCCTTGTAAAAGAAACCACAGAGAGCTCCCTTGCCTCTTCTTCCATGTGAGGTTATAGCAAAAAGACAGCCATCTATAAACCAAGAAACAGCCCCTCATCAGACACCAAATCTGCCAGCATCTTGATCTTGGACTTTCCAGCCTCCAGAACTGTGAGAAATAAATTTCTGTTTTTTATTAGCTACCCTGTCTATGGTATTTTGTTAAAGCAGCCCATACAGATTAACATAGCTGCTATGAACATTGGTATATAACTAAAGACTAGATGTTTCAAAGTGAGGAACTAATGCAATTTCAGTTAAGAAACAACCATTAGGGAATTCCCTGGTGGTCCAGTGGTTAGGACTTCGTGCTTCCACTGCCAGGGGCCCTGGTTTGATCCTTAGTCAGGGAACTAAGATCCTGTATGCTGCGTGGCATGGCCAAAAAAAAAAAAAAAAACAAAACAAACAACCATTAGAGAGGCCAGTACAATTACTGGGTGGGCCAAAGGGCTCGTTCGATTTTTTCCATAAGATGGCTCTAGTAGCACCTAGTTGTCTTTAACTTCATTCGAAACAATTTCGTTAGATTGTATGTGACAGCTGTCATATCAGCATGCATTTAAGAAAAGACTTATCAAAATTGGTGAGTTTTTGTGTAGCCATTTTAATATTGAAGATGGAAGAGAAAAGCAACATTTTCAGCATATTATGCTTTATTATTTCAAGCAAGGTAAAAACGCAACTGAAACACACAAAAAGATTTGTTCAGTGTATGGAGAAGGTGCTGTGACTGATCGAACGTGTCAAAAGTGGTTTGCAAAGTTTCATGCTGGAGATTTCTTGCTGGACGATGCTCCACAGTCGGGTAGACCAGTTGAAGTTGATAGTGATCACATCGAAACAATAATTGAGAACAATCAATGTCATATCACTTTGGAGATAGCCCACATACTCAAAATATCCAAATCAAGCACTGAAAATCATTTGCACCAGCTTGGTTACGTGAATCGCTTTCATGTTTGGGTTCCACGTAAGTTAAGTGGAAAAAAACCTTCTTGACCATATTTCTGCATGTGATTCTCTACTGAAACGTAATGAAAATGTTCCATTTTTAAAACAAATTTTGACGGGTGATGAAAAGTGGATACTGTACAATAATGTGGAACAGAAGAAATCATGGGCAAGTGAAATGAACCACCACCAACTACACCAAAGGGCCAGTCTTCATCCAAAGAAGGTGATGTATATATGGTGGGATTGGAAGGGAGTCCTCTCTTATGAGCTCCTTCCGGAAAACCAAACAATTAATTCCAAGTATTGCTCCCACTTAAAGCAACTGAAAGCGGCACTCGATGAAAAACGTCCAAAATTAGTCAACAGAAAATGCATAATCTTCCATCAGGATAACGCAAGACCGCATGTTTCTTTGATGACCAGGCAAAAACTGTTACAGCTTGGCTGGGAAGTTCTGATTCACCCACCGTATTCACCAGACATTGTACCTTCGATTTCCAGTTATTTTGGTCTTTACAAAATTCTTGTAATGGAAAAAATCTCCATTCCATGGAAGACTGTAAAAGGCACCTGGAACACTTCCTTGCTCAAAAAGATAAAAAGTTTTGGGAAGATGTAATTATGAAATTGCCTGAAAAATGGCAGAATGTAGTGGAACAAAAGGGTGAATACATTGTCCAATAAAGTTCTTGGTGAAAATGAAAAATGTGTCTTATTTTTAGTTAAAAAACCAAAGACACTTTTTGGCCCACCCAATAAAAAAAAAAGCACATTTTCATATTGTGTGGTGTGGGCTATACTCTTCTTATCTTGTACACCCCTGGGTATGGCTCCCAGGAGGTGGAGGATGGCAAGAGGGGTGAGGGAGAATCGAACGCCTATTTGAATAGAGGTGAGGGGAATTTAGGGGGTCAGGATCCCAAACTGACAAGGACCACTTGTTTCCTGGTCTGGAAGGAGCCCTGTGGATCTTCAGTGGAGATTTCCTTAGGAGGAAAACTAGGCTATGTTTCTCTTGGGGCCTGGTCCAAGTAGGTTGACCACTGGAGGACAAAGCCGGGGTGATATGAGCAGAGAGGTGTCCAGAAAGGCCGCTCTGACAGCTGTGGGAAATAGGGTCGGAGGTCAGCTTAGGAGCTGTGGTGGGAACTCAGGCAGCCAGGCCTGGGTCAGGATGTGGGTGCCCATGGGAATGATGAGAAGTGGACGGAGCAGGGAGGTACTAGGAAGCAGATGCAGGCAGTGGGGAGAGAGTGATGAGCAGGAGGGTGAGGCCGACGGTGGCGACCAAGCCACGGAGAAGGAGCAGGTCCTGGGTGAGCCTGCTCAGGGCACAGGACAGGGAAATACTAGGGATACACTCAGAGATAGAATCCCAAGAGGAATCAACCCCGCAGCATTAATGAAATTAACTGCAGAGTGTGGGAATCATGATCCAGACTCAAGTCAGATGGAGACACCTCTAGAAATGCAACACTGGGCACAAAGGGACTCTTTACAAAGCAATTATTTTTCCCAGAGGAGAAGGAACCCCTTTGAAATCTGAGATAAAAATGAAAGTGGTGTCTCACCTCCTGTGAGCTCTGCTCAGAGGCTCCTTAGAGGCCTCCATTATTAAGATAAATAACTCCACAATAGGGTAGATAAAAAATAAATAAACTGCTACATAAACTTATGACACAATTGCTGGTAACCCTGAGACCAAACTTGAGCAGCCTGGTTCAGAGGCCAGATGTTCAGCAGCTGAGATCTGTGATGGAGCAGAGCAGTAACTGGAATATCAAGGAGGACTGAGACCCGGGACCTGAGCCCAGCTCTGTTCCCTGGGAAGGCAAAGGCCTGGACTCGGGGACTCTACACAAGGTTGTGAGAGTTAGTGGGCAGCTCGGTAAGGACTCCAGGGCATCATCCAGGGTTTTCAGGAAGATACTCAACTTCCTCAAGAACTCCTTAAAATCTCTTTGCTAGGGTGTGCTCTACTCCCTTTGAGGAAATCACAAATTTGGGTCAGGTGTGGGGAATGTGGAAGGTGTATGGCAGGTGCCATGCTCAGTCAGGGCAGTGGGCGCCCCAGCCTGGCTGGCAGCTTACCTGGGATGTGGTCTTGGGGATGGTCAGGGTTTGCAGGAGTTCCTGTGGACCACAGACAAGAGAAGCCAGTCAGCCTTTGGGGGAAGCCAGGAAGGCAGTGGGGGGGCCTCTGTGACTAAGCAGGTATTGAGTGGCAGCTCTATCCCCAGCCCTGGAGGGGTTGGTCACAGAGGAGGGGGTAGGAACTGGGAAACGGGGGCAGAAAATCTGCTCCTGTTTGGGAAAGGGCAAGACAAGGTCACTCACTCTGACCTGGAGTGGACTCTTCTGGGGGTGTGGAGACCCCGGTGCCAGAGGGACCCTCCCCAGCCTCACATACCTCACGCTACTTCAGATTTTTACTGA
This sequence comes from Grampus griseus, assembly GCF_964374135.1. NCBI lineage: Eukaryota > Metazoa > Chordata > Mammalia > Artiodactyla > Delphinidae > Grampus > Grampus griseus. The sequence continues at coordinate 108,827,457 of NC_139019.1, forward strand.
TGGTTAAAGACACATTAAAGATACTGACAAACTTCTCTAAGGCGTTCCAGAAGGGAGCCAAGTTAGACTTCAGATGGGCTTTTCTCTGCTGGGACCAAGAGTGTGTGAGACAGGGCTGGGGAGCGGCTGTCCTCCTTGTGGCCTTGTCTGTCATCCCTGATGCCTCCTTTCTGGAGAGGTCTTCAGCAGAGCCCTCCACCCTCTCCCGCAGCCCGCCAGCTCACCAGCTCTGTCCTGACCCCAACCCCAGGAAGAACCCAGCTGCCCTAAGGGCACACACCTGAGGTGGTCCCAGCATGTTCTGGCAAAGGCCAGTCAAGGCAGGGCCCATCCCACCTCCTGGCTCCAGGTGGCCTGGGGAAGGGGCTTGGGTGAATGGAGAATACTTCTTGAACCAGCTGCCAGAGAAGAACCCAAAGGGAAGGAAGCCAGCTTGGCTAAAACAAAATTTTAGAACTCCCACACTTGGGAAAACGCAACTACGGCACAGCCCCACATGAGACAAAGAAGAGGGTGATGGACGTATCTGCCATTAAGATGCCAGGTAAAGATTAAGACTCAGGAGAGACCCATTAATATGCCAGGTAAAGAGTTAAGACTCAGAGGAGACCATCCAGGTGCGCCGGACCCCAGTGCACCCAAGCCTAGAGCAGTGACCAGCAACACGATGGCAGTCACCAGCAAGGAGACAGTGGGCCCTCAGCTTCAGTGCTCACCTTCAGCATGTGCCACTGATCCAAGTGTTTAGATTCCTGCAGGGGAGAAGGGAGAATCCATGAGTGCCACTGGCCTGAGGTTGAGCCAGGCTGTCCCTGCCCCATGCCCAGCATGGCCCCAGCTACTCACAGAGGCGATCGCCAGGTTATTCTGGATTTCAGAGAGGATGTACCAGTAGCAGCAGGCCTGGGGCTGGTTTCAGGGGGTCCCTAAGGGCCGGGGGTTTGGGAGGCTGAAGGGAAGGAAGATGAGGAAGCAGGAGGCAGAGGGATCCCCACATCTCTGAGCTGCTGGGATTGACTGTGGTCCTCCCTGATCCTATGGAAATCTGAAATGGCCTGGCTTCTCTTAAAGGCCCAGTGGAGTCAGGGGGAGGTTGGGAGATGGGGTGATGGTGGGGTGTGTGAAGAAGCCCCAGATGGGCTGATACCCTTTTCTGATATAGAACCTCTACGACAAACAAATCAACCTATGCATCATTTTCTGGTACTCAAGATCAGTAAAACTTGAAAAACTGTTCTCAAAGCATTTCTTTCTTTCTTTTCTTTTCTTCTTCTTCTTCTTTTTTTTTTTTTGGCTGCAAGTCTTGCAGGATCTTAGTTCCCTGACCAGCAATTGAATCTGTGCCCTTGGTAGTAAAAGCACGGAGGCCTAACCACTGGACCACCAGGGAATTCCCTCCAAGGGTTTCACTTCACCTTACCAAGGAGGATACGAGCCACTGCCCACCAGACAGAGTGGGCGCAGGTGAGAGGGCAGCCTAGCTCTGAGTTCGCCCAGGCCTATCTGTGCCTCTTCCCAGCTGGGATCTGGTCCTGTTGCCCTCTGACAGCTCTGACTCTCTGTCACCATCCTCACAGGACTCCCACTCTGCCTGAGAGGCAGACAAGATTCTGCCTGGGAACATCTTCTACGTGGCTAACCATTTGTGTGAAGCCTCACACATGTAGAAGAGTACACTTGACCCTTGACCAACACAGGGATTAGGGGCACTGACATCCTCACAGTTGAAAATCCACATGTAACTTTTGACTCCTCAAAAACTTTACTACTAATAGGCTACTGCTGACCAGAAGCCTTACTGATAATGTAACAGTCAGTTAACACTTATTTTGTATACGTACTATACACTGTATTCTTACAGTGAAGTAAAGTAGAGAAAAAAATGTTAAGAAAATCATAAGGAAAATACATTTACAGTACTGTACTGTATTTATTGATTCCACAAGTTTATGTTGTGTTTCTAAGATGAATTGTCTGCCTGTCAGTACCTATACCTACAACAATGCTATCTTATATGATACCAAACACTGTAGATGTTATGTGTATTACTAACAGTAGACATCAAAAATGAAAAGATAATATGAAAAAGAAATTCATACTTTTTTTAAAGGTATAAAGATTCATGCATTGATAATGAAGAAGCAGCAATATGACTGCTTTATTGTAGCCCAGTGTAATCAACAGGATTGCTTCATGGTAGCCTAGCCTATACACTAATGAATAAATCGTTATACAACTGTCATGGAATACTGTATTACAGTCATATTCATAATACAGTATTGGAAACATTGTTACATTTTTTAAAATCCACCAATCTGTGACAATATGCTGACATGAAATTTCTCCAATTACAAGAGAGAGAGACATACTGTAGCATAATGCGATTCTTTGAAAGCGAAGTTATAAAACAGTAAGAAAACTAACACATTATTAATTTTATATTAAATGTCACTCACTTTATGCCTACATAAGGATAGACTAGTATTCACATATATTTTATGCATTCATGACACACTGTTTTCTTAATTTCTTCAATATTTCTACGCTCCACAGCTCATCTGTCAATTTTTTCAAATTGTTGCAAATCTCCAAAATTTTTTCTAATATATTTATTAAAAAAAATCCATGTATAAGTGGAACCACACAGTTCAAAACCATGTTGTTCAAGGGTCAACTATATTATTTAAGAGCCTGGAACACTGTGTTACTAGCATTTAAGTCCCAACATTGTCACCTCACAGTTTTGGGGCAGCTTCCTTGAGAATGGGGACTGTGGGGCTGAGGGCCCTATATGCCTGTCCCTCCCCTGGCTCCTGGTTTTGTCTGAGATAAATATAATGAACACAGTAGGAATGAACGCATGTTCCAAGTCTTTGTGTTCCAGGTGAGCAACAAGAGAGTGACAGGCACCAAATGCCTATACATTAATAACAAGAATGACATGGCCACCCCCAGTTCCCCAGATACTGGAGCAATGGCTAGTAGGGTTGAGGTCAACAGACAGAACATCTGCATCCCCAAACCCAGATCTACTTGGGAGCACTTCCTCTGCGACTTGCCTGGCTCCAGACCATCCTTGAGATGTTAGATGTCCCTTCCTCCAGTCCTCCCCCACAGTCCAGATGGGAGAGGCTGCCCTGCTTCTGGGCTTCCCTTTCCTACCCCACCCCCGACCCCACCAGGCTTATCATCCTAAACTGTGCTTCTCCATCTGTCTTCTCTATTAGACTGAGCTTGGGGAGGAGGTCCACTCGGCACAGGTGTGCCCCAAGGAGGCTGCATCCCTGCAGCATGGGCTAGAATTCTGAGGGTGCACAGGTTGAGGTTGTACAGGCCCCAGGGAAGGAGTACAGAGCTGGGTGGGACAGGAAGCTGGTCCTCTCCATCTGAGCCCACCCAGGAGGCTCCTTCCTGCACTCTCTGCTGAGGTGGACACGTGAAACTGATGACACTGCTTGGCCAGCCAGGAGCCCTGAGCTGCCTTCTGTATTGACAAAACCAGGCGGTGTGGTCAGGGCCACCAGTGAAAGCGCAAGTGAGGTCATGGGGAAACTAAATCTGACACATGATGCCATGGAGAGGGTGACAGAGGAGATAGTCATGATGATGGAGCCCTGGGTCCCTGCCAGTGATGGGCACTCAGTACTCCACCACGCCTATGGGGGTGAGTGACAGGAAGGAACAGGAGTGAACCTCTGGATGAATGGGCCCCAGGGGCCAGGACCACGGACACTGTGCCCCACTCTGAATGTATCTGGGCAACAGGCGGGACCAAGCCAGGCCTGCAGGGGTCTGTAGGACGGGGCCCAAGGACCCACTCTGAAACCCACAGGGTCTCTTCCTGCAGACCCCAGGCAGCAGTTCTGGGCTGGCTCTCCTGCCCCAGCTCTAGCAGGGCCTCCCTTGTGCCCGCCCAGGACTGGGCACCCTTAGTTCATTTCCCTTTGTGATCACAATCAGTCAGCCTGTGGAGGAAGCTTTCCCTGGGCTGGGTTGACGCAGGTGCCTGGGGTGAGATCACTTTCTTACAGGGGGCCAGGCCTCACCCAGGGGGTCAGGCAGGACTGTGGCCTGCAGGGGAGGAAAGGAGGGTTCCTGTGATTTCACCTGAAGCAGCTTCTTTAGAGTCAAGACAAACCTCAAAGGAGACTCCTGGAGGAGGCCCAGGCTCTGCCTGCTTCCCCTGAGAAGCTGCAGAAGCTCTGTGGAAGGTTCCCACCTGTCCTCCACAGGGGCAGCTGGGCAGCCCTTCTGAATCACATTTGCTTGGAGGAATGTGACTCTGTTCCTCGCACAAATGCGCCATCCTTGCTTCCTTCCCAGCCCTTCATGCCCTCCTCCCATGGCCCCTTCACCTTGCCTCAGGGGCCTGCCTTTCTACACTCTAGCCCAGCAAAGCCTTGGATTGTCCCAATCTCCTCACCCTCTGACCCCTGGATGCCAGCCCCTCAAGGTCATCCCTAGCAGTCAGTTCACATTCCCCAACCATGCCACCCTCCGTTCTTCAATGGCTGACTTGGCCTCCTATTTCCCGGGGAAGACAGAAGCCATTGTCCCCTCCTGCCACCAAACCCACTGCACCTTCCCAGACTGGGCCCACCCAGGCAGCCCTCCCCTGAGCTCTCTGCTCAGGTGGGCCTGTGATACCTGATGTCGGGAGCCCTCCCTGTGACCATCCCCCTCAGGCACTCACTACACTGGCCCAACATCCAGGTCTCTCACCTAGTCCCAGCTCATCTCCAGCAGAGAGATACTCGAGTTTCCCTGCCTGGAAAGATCCTTCTCTGACCCCTTGACTCCTCTAGCTGCCTTCCTCTCCTTCTCTTCAGAATAGATCTTCGAAGAGCTGCCTGCCCTCTCTGTCTCACCCTTCTTCACTCCTCAGCCCACTATCACTGGCTTCTGCCCCCATCATACACTAAAACTGCTCTCCCAGAGGCTCCAGTGGCCTCCTTGTCAACAATCCCAGTGGCCGCATCTTATCTTTACCCTATTGTCCCCCTCCCGCCACCTGGCATCACCTCCTAATTTGTCACTTTCCAGTGCTGTCATGGTGGGTGCTCAGCCTCTGGGGTCAGACAGACTTGCTTGCTTTCAGCCCTGGGCGATGTTGCTTCCTAGCTGCATGAACTCAACCTCTCTGAGCCTCAGTTTCCTCTTCTGTAAAATGGGGATCATAACCATCCCTGCCTCAGGCTCATTGTGAGGATTAAATGAATTAACCCATAAAAAGAACTCTGTGCCCGGCAGTGGAAGTTAGCTGTTAGAGTCTTTACCTGCATCTGGTTTTCTCCATCCCCACCAGAGTCAACCAGCTCCAGCCTTCCCATTATCTGTGGTCCAGAGAACTTCCCCGCCTCCGCACTGGCCAACCTGCTGTCCTGATTCTTCCCAGCCATTCTCCCCACAGTAGCTAGACTGGGCTTCCTGGGACCCAAGCCTTCCAGGGACCACACCTGTCGCTGGCTGAAAACCCCACAATGCTTCCAGGGCTCCTAGCATGAAGCCTAAACCTCCTCCTCCTTTCATAGACTTTATAACTATTTTTTAAACAAGAGGCAAACTACAAAGGTCAAGATTTACAATAACACTACTCAGAATTTTTCTTTGCTACAATACAACGTGAAGTCAGGACTGTTTAAGAAGGCTTGCAGGAATGTTCGGCCTCCATAGCTTTAAAATTCCCTCAAAAAGCTCATTTACATAAAAAAGAGGTTTTTCTCTATAAGAAATCACATTTTTTTGTGTGTGTGCACAGGTCTCAAAACTCTTATACAGAATGTAATACCAAACCACAGTTGAGTATTTAAGCAGCCCTGGGTCTCTGGGACATGAACCCCCGCCCCTGCCTGAGCTGAATACTTTAAATCTGAACTTTTTTTTTTAATTCTTATTTTTCTTCCACACTTTAAAGTTGAAATATAGTTAATGTACAATATTATATGTTATAGGTGTACAGTACAGTGATTCACAAAATTTAAAACTTATACTCATTTATAGTTATTATAAAATATTGGCTATATTCTCCTTGTTGTACAGCATATCCTTGTAGCTTATTTTATACCTCATAGTTTGTACCTCTTACTCCCCTACTTCTATATTGCCCCTCCCCGCTTTTCTCTCCTCACGGGTAACCACTAGTTTGTTCTCTATATTTGTTAGTCTGCTTCCTTTTTGTTATATTCACTAGCTTGTATTTCTTAGATTCCACATATGAGTAATACAATATAGTATATCTTTCTCTGTTAGACTTATTTCACGTAGCATAATGCCCTCCGTGTCCATCCATGCTGCTGCAAATGGCAAAATGTCATTATTTTTCATGGCTGAGTAACATTCCACTGGGTATATATATGTACCACATTTTCTTTATCCATTCATCTGTTGATGGACACTTAGGTTGCTTCCATATCTTGGCAATTAAATCAGAGCTTCTTAAATGTCATGTGAATCACCTGAGGACCTGGTCAAAAGGCAATTTTTGAATCAGAAAGTCTGGGGTGAAGTCTGAGGGTCTGCACTTCACACAAGCCCCCAGCTGATGGTGAAGCTGCAGGTCCGAGGTCCAAGCTGAGTAGGAAGGCTTTATGTCTATCTCTGCCCACAAGATGGTGCATCTCTTAAGGAGAGGAACGGTATCTGCTTTATTCACAGTGCGTGCACAAAGCAAGTGCTTCGTAAGTTTGTTGAATGAATTGTTCTTAGTGGGTACCCAGTCCTAAGGCTCCCTACTTGTTTCTGTTGCCTCATTTCACTCATGCCTTTGAGACACTCCCCTTGCTTTTTGAGGATGCTCTGGGCCCAGATCCAAGGGCTGAGCTAGGAGCCACGTATATCGGCCACAGGCATTATTCTCATTATTTCCTTGCATCACAGCCTCTTCACCTGCCTCTGCTGCAACCACATCTTGGTCCTTGTCTTCACCAGATCTCCATCTGCTCAGAAGCCTGAAACACCCAAATTCCCCCGCCTCAGCATAACCTCCTATCCTTCATCTCCCCACACGGATCATATCACACTGCACCCCAGCCTCTGGCATTTCCATTCTGTCTCTCTTCTCCCCCACCACCACAGCCCCAATCATCTCAAAGAACTCTTCCCCACGTCCCTGTTACACTTATTCCTTTACCAACACCCCCTGCCCTGGGCCTGTGTCAGGGCCTGACATGCCCCATGGGGCAGCAGTTTACCTCTTCCTTCAGGGTCTGCCCTCTAAGCCTCCCACCTTCCTAGTTTGCCTGCTTCCCATCTGGCTGCTGCTTCTCTGATTCTTTGTGGACTCTCCCGTGGTCTATCCCTGCCCTCTGCCCTGTTCAGCAAACCCTTCCTTCTGGCCTGCATCTGCCAAATCACACTTCAGCACAGACTGGGATCCAGACCCCTGAGACACAACTCTCTCCTTTGGTCACTGGACCGCATCACCAGAGGCCCAGCATGAAACCTCTCTTCCTTTCCCTCGCCCTTCAGACCTTGTCAATCCCACCACCTAAACCTACCCAGGCCAGCCCCCTCCTCCTACTTCCCACTGACATCTTCCTCAAGGGCCCCCATCAACAGGCCCCTGAGCCCAGCTCCTCTGTGCTACCAGAGGGACTGCCCAGGGCCTGCAGCCAGGCCTCCACCAGGGGCTAACATCCCACAGCACAGGGCAGAGTTGGGCTGTGCTGTTATCACACCAATAAGAGAATGGGCGTCTGGTGCCTGAGCTCCATCTGCCACCCACCAGGAACAGAGAGTGTAGAGGAGAAGCTGCCCAAAGCCCGGGAGGCAAACCACTGGGGGCTTTAACACCAGTAATTCAGTGCTAGGAGTGGGTATCAAGAGATGTGCTCTCAGTGGACGAGCCCACAGGTGGATGGTTAGCCATGTGACTGGCTGCCAGACAAACTCTTGCCTGTTCCACTGGGCCTTCACCTGGCCACCCATGCAGAACCAGGCAGTGCCAGGTGGGGCGGGCAGCAGAGGGTCAGGGCTGTCCAGGGGATGGCAGGACCAGGTCCCACTGGGCAGGAGGCTCAAGGGAGCTCAGAGTCAGGGGGCCGCTCCCCTGTCAGACAGGTCCTTTTACCTGTCCCCACTCTGCCCAGTGACCTGCCTGTCTCTTAGCCTCCTTTGCAAGATGAGGAGATACCCTGTAATTTTTTTTTTCCAAGTTTCACTGATTTTGAGTACTAAAAAGTGATGAATAAGTCTGTGGTTTGCTATGGAGGTTCCATGTCAGATAAAGATTCTTCTGAAGCCCGCCCGCCACACCCCCGCTTGCCCGCGGCACGGGCCTGCTGCATAAAAGACGGCGGCTGTCTCAGACACTTCATAATGCCACGAAGGACCCGGACAAGACAGAATCCATCCTGCCAGCCCAAACATGCGCAGCCTCCCCATCCTGCATTGGCTCCTGTTCCTGCTCACACTCCACACCCCTCAGGCACAAGGGGCACCGGTCAAGACACCAGGAACCCAACAATGCTATGTACTCAACCTGATCCGGGAAATTATAAATGAGCTAGACAAGCTACCTGTGGCTTCAGAAGTGAGTAGCTGGGATAAGGTTGGCAAGGGGCAGGGAAGGGCTGGCAGGTGCCTCAGGCCAACAGGACTCATGGGCTCTCTCCCTCTGCCCCTACAGGACTTCTTGAACTCAAACGAAAAGAGGAGGCTGATGGTAAGAGTTCAGCCCCACAAATGGGTGCACTTGGGTGGGTCCCCATTCACCTCCTGCCTGGGTGACCTCAGGCGTGTCACTTCACCTTGACTAGCTTCGGTGTTTTCATCTGTAAATAGGGTTAACAGCACCTGTCTCAGTGGGGTTGTTGTGAGGATTAAATGCACACTGTGTGTCAAGTTCCCAGACCAGCCTCTGGTGCTTAGCAGCTGCTCAACACATTTCCCCCGTCATGGCTATAATAATGAAAATGATTTCTTTTTAAATTACAAAATGAAAAGGCAGTTCTAGATGAACAATATCACAGGTTTTAAGCTCAGTTTTCAGTGGAGCATCCTCTGGGCTGGCAGACTAAAATTTCCCTCAGGATCATGTTTGCTTCCCTCCTTTTCCTTGAATAATTGTCGTATTTTCAACTCTGATCAGCCCTAGTTATCATCATTTATAGCTATTTTTCCTAAAGTGGTTATCTCACTTTTGCTTGCATGGCATTATTTGGGTAAAACAAGAGGTGGAATCTCTCCTGAGTTTACTGGCCATTTGTATTCCCCCTCTCTTAGGCACTCACAGTTCACACACTGCACCCGTTTCCATGCTGGGGCCTCTGTGACTGTCTTCCTGATTTCTAGGAGGCCTTAATTCAGTCAAGGCCTCTTGCTGCAAATATTTCCCTTGGCCAACCCTTTGCCTTTTTAGAGCCTGTTTTGGGAAATTCTTTCTCCCCAAGTGCAGAAAGATCCACCCAGGCCCTTCATGCAGCTCACAGGAGGCTCGGGATGTGGGTGACATAAGGCTTGCCTGGGGTGTGCACTCACCTCTAGGCCTGTGCCCTTCAGAGCAGTTCAGGGACCCACCTGGGGCAAGAAGGGGACAAGGAGGGGATTGTCCAGGCATGTCCCTGAAAGCACGCTTGGAAAACTGTGGGGATGACTTCAGCCCAGCCATGGGAAGGACACTCTCCAACCTTTCCCCACTTACATGAATGCTTTGTCCCCTTAGAAAACAAGGCTCTGGACGCCAAACCTGGAAGAATTCCTGACATTTGCCACAAATTCCCTTGGAAAGGATTCGAAAATCAAGAAAAATCTTAAGGTATGTGAAGCTGTCAAGGGTTTTGTCATTCCTGCCTTGGCCCTGCCCTGCCTCTGGGGAGGAGGGTAGCAGGTCCTGCTTCTTTTCCAGCCAAGTCTCTGACTGTCTGCTTCGGTCTCTTCCCACAGGAAATCCAGCCAATCCTGCCCACAACCACGTCCACGGTAAGCTGCCCCCTAGAGGTCCCTGCAGGTGATGCCCTCAGCTATGACCTGACCCCAGCCTGTCATCCACCTTCCAACCTGGCTCCATCTAATGCCACCTTCTTGGTTTCTTCATAGGAAGAGCCAATCCTTATTGAGAAGGATAACTTGGGTGATTTCCGGGTGAAACTGAAGGAATATCTGTCTGCCATTAGAGACTCTCTGAATTGTAAGAACACATAGAGCCCTAACGTCTGAAGTCCGAAGCTCAGATCCCTCTCTGGAGCCTCGGAACGTCAGTAACAGCAGATGTCCTAAGTTTCTTGGATGTCTCTCGCATAGTCCGGGACTGGAAGAATTTCATTTTCTCCTGTGGAGTCAGACTAATTGTTAATTACCTAATTCCTGAAATGTGCAGCCCCCATTTGTCCTTCTGTGATTATTCTCATTTTTATTTTATTGAGACTATTTATTTATGTATTTATTTATTACCTTGTGCAATGTGAAGGGTATTTATTTTAGCAGAGGAGCCATGTCTTGCTCCTTCTGAACAAGATTCAAGATGGGGACTTCGGGGCATGTTCATTTGTACCTCAGGTTTTAAACTGGTTTCTATACATCTGTGAAAATAAACCACACTTTCTGAACAAATGCTTTGTTGCTAGTGTCTCATTTTTACTCAGGTCTTAGTAACTCTCTTGCCTGATGATTTAACATACCTCCCTACCACCAGATGGGCCTGGAACCCACACCCTGGCAATCTGTGGTCCATTGGGGAGCCAGATTGAGTTTTAGAAAATGCAAATATGACCATGTTGGTTTATACTTCATTTTCCAGTCCTCAGGGTCTTCTGGACCTTGTCCAGATCATTAGGGTAGCATAAAAGGCCTGGTTCCATCCAGTGCTTCTATTTCCTTTCTCCCACAGCTACCTACCTCCTTGATGCTCCAGGTAACAGAAGCGCTGTGGCTTCCTAGAGGAACCACACACCTTGCTTCCTACCTCTAAACCTTTACCCACACTGTAACCTCAGCCTCACATGCCCTGATCCTGACTCAACACGCCCAGGTTCACTTAAAGAAGCTGTTAACTACTTGAAGTAACAAGTAACACTCTGATTACTTAACGAGCCCTTTTCCAGCACGTTTTCTAATGCATAGTCATTAAAGGGATGAATGAAGGTAGAGAAAAAGAAGGTGCAATGTAGTTTTTGAATTAGATCAGACTGAAATCTTTCTTATTAAAGTAGACAAGAAATAACATAATAAAGACAAGTCAGACAAAAACAGTCTCCTGTATCTTATAAAGGATGCGAAAATGTGTGCAGTAATTTTTTTTTTTTTAATTTACTATAAAGTGTCTGTGCTTAGGGGGATTTGGAATCCTATTGAAAAAGAAAAAATGAATACATGGAGGAAAAAAAGACCAGCTCAAATGTTGCATACCTCTGGGTTATCCACACTACTCCAGGACAGAGCTCTTCTCTGAAACAGGTGCGTAGGCAGGGACCCACTGGAAGGACAGCCAGTGTGGCCCCGAGGTGGCACAGACTGACCTGAATGATGGAGACTGGGGCATCACTGAATGTGGCTTCAGTCTGCCACCTGACCGTTGGGGTCCCACTGACCCTTTCGCTCTGAGTGCCTCCCTCTCTGGTTCCCCTGCACCCTGCCCAGGTGCACTTCCTCCAGTCTGGGGGTTCAGGGGAGAAGAGGCAGAGCAAACTTTCCTGTCACCATGCTAAGGAGTAATGTCATCCTCTCTGACTCCTCACAAGTCCCATAAGAGCTTTGGGTGCTGAAAACCTATGGGTCAGGCCCTCTACTGGACACTGGGAATATGGCAGTGACTAGACAGATGGAAGGTATCCAGGGAGCTTGCTTTAGATTGAATGGCCTGGGAAGGTCTTTCTGAGGAGGGGACATATAGGTTGAAACCTGAATGACAAGAAAGGGCCAGTCATGCAGCAATCAGGGAGGAAGGAACTCTGGAAAGAGGGAACAACAGCCAGTGCCTGGAGACTGAAATGTGCTGAGAGCACTCATGGAACAGAAGGAAGAGCCCACAATTCTCCCTCAGTTTCTCTCCCTTCCCTCCTCAGGCTTTATAAAAATTCAAAACCTACATTGGTGTGTATATTTTTTTTCCTGAAAATAAAAACCTCATGAAATTGTCATAGTGTACACATTTTTTTCTTTTTTTCTTATTGTCTACATACCAGAGTTTTTTAAATGTTGTATTTTAATTGTTCACATTTTATTTTAAAAATATTACTTAGAATTACCTTGTGCTTAAAAATGAATATACTGTAGAAAAGAGACATTCTCATTTATTATTGATGAAAGTGTAAAATTTTCAAGCTCTTTGAAAGGTAAGCTGCTATTATCTACTTAAATGTGACAGGCATACCTTGTGATTATTTGTTATAGACATACGTGTGTATATATGAGCACAAATAATTATCACTCTATTGATATATGTTTTATAATAATAATCTATATGTCCTTTAATAGATAATTTGTTAAATAACATAGTTATGAAGTGGATGCTATCTGGTTTCTGACTATAGGCACATTTATGTATTTGTCTAGCTATCTACCTCCCTCACTTTATATCTGTATATTTTGTTATAAAATTAACTACTTCATGGTTAAGAATGGGAAAAAAGAAAGATATAAAACAGTGTGAAACTATCTACCATTTGTGTTAATAAAAAAATTTTAAAAAAACCCCCAAAACCCAAAACCACAACCTGTGTTAGTGGCGAATGACTGCAGGAGGTGGGGGTCAGTGGTCAGGTCAGACAACACAGACTTGGTGTAGAAAGATCAGAGGACATGGAGTATAGGCAGGACCTGGGTGGAGGTGACATGCTTGAGAAGGGGGTGGGCCTTTTCAGGTTTCCTGGGGGCTTTTCATTGCCCTTCTTGTACAGCAGTCCAGCCTGCTTCAGGCTGAAGTGGGACGAACATGAGCCCAGCACACTCAGGCTCATCCTTGACCCCAAACCTCAGACCCTGCCTGGGTCTAACACAACCAGGCCCAAGCACAGCCCTGGTCCTGGGGCCCAGAACCAACAGGTGGTCAGTTCCCAGTCAAGTTAGGGTATTTTCACATCATGTCCATCTGCCTTCAGGGAGAGGGCTGATGACTCCATGACCCAACAGGAGGCCCTGGGGTGCCTGAGTCTCTCCTGAAGGTCTTTTTTCAGAGCCTGCCCAGACTGTCCTTAGTGCCAGGTCTATAGGTCCAGTTGCCACAAGGGGGCACCAAAGCCCCATCATCAGTCCCACAATGTCCAAGTGAAGGCCAAAGTTCCCACCTTCCCAAATCCAAGGTGCTTCTTCAGCAGGAAAGTAGATAACCTCAACCAGGAATTTTATTTTTTAATTTAAAAAATATTATGGAAAAGAATCTGAAGAAGAAAAAAATATATGTATATAAAACTAAAACTGAATAACTGCTGTCACCTGAAACACTGGAAATCAACTATACTTCAATTTTTTTAAATTATCGTTTTTTTACTGCAAGGGCAATATGAGAGAGCATAGATGAGCTTTACTGATAAACTTTGAAATACAGAAAAATAAAGCAAAGAGAAATTGCCAGGAAGGCAAACGCCTGAGGAGAGAACTCAGAGAGGCATTGCCCACCTCCCTCCATGGTGCAAATCCTCTTGCTCCAGGAAGGGGTTCTGCTCCTCCCACCCTGGCCTTGAATCTGCATTTGACTCAGTTCAGCGAACACCCTGAGGACCCTCCACAGCTTACCCAGGCTGGGGCAGGGGATTGGGGAGACACTGAGTCAGGCCTCTGGGGGCCTCTTGGCCATGTCCAGTTGGCCCAGGATGGTGTGGTAGGGGTTACTACATACAGAGCCATGGATGGATGGGTGTGGATCTCGTCAGAGGTGCTTCTCTCAGGAGGTAATGCATAGGGAGCTTGATAAAGGAGTAGGAGTTCATCAGGCAGCCAGAGGTGCAGAGAAGGACGTCAGGCAGATGGCACCAGGGAGTAAGGGTGTGGAGGTCTAAGAGCATAGGGTGAGTTGGGGGTCACAGGAGAGTTTAGGCAGTTTATAGGGCCACAGTGTGGGTGCCGGGTGGCCAGGTAGAGACAAGTCCCCCAGAGCTCCCTTGGTCAGGGAGCCCCAGGCACCTCTGGGTCTCAGCCTGGTCCCTCGCCATTCCTCCCTCTCTTTGCCTAGCCTAGCCCAGCCTGGCCTGGACACTGTGGAGACAGCAAGACTAGATAACCATGCCTGAGGAGTCGGGGGTGTATGGAGGGAGAGGGATAGGATGGGGCCACATCACTGTTTTTAATGCCAACAGGAAAGAGCCAGGGCAGAGGGAGAGAAGCTGGAGGAAAGAGGGGCCAGCCAAGCAGAGCCGGATCCCTGGGGCCATGGTGGGAAGGAGGGAGGGAGAGGCAGAGGTTGTGTGGGCCAGAGTGGAGGGTTGAGTGAGTTCTCACCATGGGCTGGGGTCTCAATTTTCTCCTGAAAACCTCAGGTCAGGCTCATGGAGGGGGAAGATGGATCAGGCAAAGGGACTCAGAATCCCCTCAATGACCAGATGAAGTCTATGACTGCCTTCATTTTACATACGAAAAAAAAATGAGGCACAGAGAATATGACTCCAGAGCCTCTGAATCCTCAAGCCACAGTGTTTTGGCCAATGCCCACTGAAGCAGAGGAGCCCTTTAAGTCTGGTTTAGGGCCCACCTGGGGTCTCCTCCTTGACTGGACCCAGGCCTCCAGAAGTACCTCCTGGCTCCAAGACCTCCTGGTTTCAGCTCCAGGGGCGCACAGCACAGCCGTGGTGCCTCAGCTCCATCCTCCATTCATTGAACCACCACATGTTTATCGCCAAAATCCTCTACATGCACATTTGTCCCTTCTCCTACCCAGCACCCCCCACATATGCACACACACTGGGCTTAGATCCAGGCTCGTTCCCATCCCCATGCCTCATGGAGTTTCTGGGAGAGAGATCACTGGCTCACAGCCACCCCCTACCTTGACTGGTAGTCAAGGCTTCCTCTCTCCTACCCAGCTCCTCAGAGATCCCAGACTCAACTTCCACCTCCAGCCTTGGCTCATGCTGTGGCCCTCCAGGAGCCCTCCCTACTCCCCAGCGTCCACAGAATCCTAGCCTGAGGCCTTCTCGCCTCCTCCTCAGACAGGCGCCCTTGACCATGCTGCCCCTGGGACTTCCTTCAGCAGACAATGGGCGAGTGTCTCCACTCACCCTGCCCTGGAGGGCACCACATGGGCCATGCCAGAGATGAAGTGGTGCAGCCAGGGACAGCAGACTGTGACAGTGAAGATGTGTACCTCTGAGGAGAGCTGTGCCAGGAAAGAAGTGTGGCTGTGCCCGTACCTGTGCCCAGGTGGGAAGCACCTGGTACTGGGGCACTGGTGGCAGAGTGCTGGCAGTGAGGGTCCACATCCGGGGGTGATGCTGGTAGGGTGCTCCTTCTCCTTCTGCTGTTATCTGTCCTGACCCCTATGGGGAAAAGGACCAGGGCTCCCTTGAGCATGGTAATAAAACAATGGATCCCTCAGAGGGGCTCTGAGCCTTGATTGGGGGTGGGGGAAACACTTTGGCCAAGCCCACCCCACATCAGTGAGCATCCAATAAATGTGACTCTGTTCTCCCCAGGCTGAGGGCCGGACTCAATGGCTGTTTTTTCCTACAAGGCAAGGCCCTGGGCCCTTGGCAGGGCCACCTCCTCCTACCCAAGACAGGGGGCAGGACTAGGGAGGAAAGTGCTCTGTAGCCGTGTGGTCAATTGGCTCTTTCCAGGAAAATCCATTTGACTGAGTCATTTCCAGTCTGCTGACCTTAAATACCCAGGCTGCCTGGCAGGGTTTGCCTCCTGGGGCTGGGTGTGGGGCAGTGTTGAGGTACTGGGGAAAGGTCTGCACAGTAAACCTAAATCCATCCTTACCAGAAGCCTCTACCAGCTAAGCCTGTGGCCAGGGAGGCAGAGAGCTGGTGTGGCCTCTCTGAGATGGAAGGTGACTTTCCTCCTGGAAATGAGTTGTCACAGCTCAGACAATTATTAGTCAACAAACTTTTCCTATCTGCACCAAGCCCTGTGCTGGGGAGGAGGAGGACGGGACCCTCCCACTGGCCCTCCATCTGGCCCTGAAGACTTTCAGTCTTGTAGGGGAGCAGTGGACCCTCCCATTGTATGATCCAGGCTGGGATGGGGGGAATTCAGAGCTGAGGAATCTCAAGGAACCACTTGTCCCAGCTTGGTGGTCCCAGGGGCCAGAGACTTTTCCTGGGAGATGCTGCCTCCCAGTGCTTGCTGAAGGGGCAAGTAGAGTCAGGTGGGCAAGTCAGGCTGTCAGAGGGAGGAGGAGGATAGGACAGGGGGAGAGTGTTTGGGGCACAGACAGGCAGAGAGTTTTAGGAACAGGTATGGTGAAGAGGAGGCAGGTTACAAAGTGTGCTGTGGAGTGTAAGCGAGAAGAGTTAGAACTACTCTCCATGTGTCAAAGGTGAGGACCCAGGGGATGAAAAAGCAGGTCTGCAGGGTCTAAGGGCCCACAGGAGGGTTCGACGGTTCAGAGGCTACGTGTGTAGGACACAGACCGGGAGCAGTCCCCATTCACGTGATGGCTAAGGCCACGGAGTGTTATTCGGGAAGAAGAGCTGAAGGCCAGGACAGCAGTGTTCAGGGGCCAGAGGCATGATAGCTGGGCGAGAGACTGGCCAGTGGCCAGTGGTCCTTGGAGAGTAGGAAAGGAGGAGCAGGAGCCACAAGGAGAGGTCCACACCAGCAGGGTGGCCTATGGGCATTGAAGTTGGCACATGAAGGATAGGAGTCCATGGGTTTGGCAGTGAGGTTTGTGGGGAGCCACACATCTTTCTTCTGGAAAGATGACATCAGGGCTGAGGTCGTGACATGGGCAGGCATTCCTAGATTGCATGGCATGGAAAGTGACAGCGATAACATCGAGTGGGTGAGCTAAGGCGAGGGTGGGGGGTGAGGACCTACATGGGCAGTGTGACTCCTTTTTGGCATGTTTCCCACAGGGTCAGGAGAAAACCCTCTGGAAGGGGTTTCCTATGGGTGTCCCTCCCACTGACTCTGGGGAAAATTAGGGGCTTGTGGCGTCCCCGGAATCTTTTTCACAGGGGAAGTTATGAAGGGGAAGGAAATGGGCCTGAGTTTCTCACGTCCCATGGGACCTCTGCACAGGCATCTCAGCTGATCTCACCCTCCCTGGGCCTGCCACCCCTTGTCTTCCCTGGGGACCTGAGGACCAGGAGACCAGTGGCCCACCCAGTCCACACTATCATTGATGACAGAGATGGGATTTGAACCCGTATCTGTTCCTGCTCCCCTGATGTCTTCTAAGTCAGGGATCAGAAAGCCAGGAAATGCTGGTCACCTGGGTAGACCAGCAGAGGGATGTCCCCCTCAGGGCAGCTGTAAAGGGAGACTCCTCCAGGTGTGGGCAGGGAAGCTAGAGTGTCCTGTTACTGTCCCCAGGAGGTCCTGGGAGCCAAAGGCACAATTTCCCCAGCAGAGCCTGCCATCCAGGCATCTCTATGTCTCAGGCTTGGACTCTCTACCGCTGATCCCTGGGTAGCCCAAGAAAGTTCCTTCTCTCTGATCCTCAACTCCCTCATCTGTACAATGGGTTTAATTATTTCTGCCTCACAGAGGAAATTGTTGCTTGTCCCAGGAAACTTTGTGGGGGAATCCTCCCAGGGAGGAGGTAGTGCTTCAACCTTTCCTCTCCTCTCCCCACCACTTTGGGAGGTTTCTAAAGCCCAAACTGGGCAAAGACTCAGCCTTACTGGAATTTTCAGGGATAGCTACCCTTTGCCCAGCTGCAGACCTAGATAGCATCTTTCTGGACAGATGTGGTGAGGTGGACAGCCCAACCACCACCCAGATTCAGGGCTCATGGGGTCCTGCATCACCCTCAGGAGAACCCAGTGAATGGCTCATCCTTCCTGAGAGGGGTTTCTGGTCACCTCAGGCCATACCATACACACAAAGCTACATCTTTGACCTTTGTGGTTGCAGCTCCAGTTGGAGCCTTCCTGCATCTCATCTAAGTCTCCAGAGATGCACCTCAAAAAGGCCAGGATGTCCAGAAGAGCAATTCTTGTCCTGCTCTCTGGGTATCCCCAGACCGCTGGCACTGGCGAATCCTGATTGGTCTGGAAGGACCTGAGGGTGGTTAACCCCCAACCATGTGTGGGTGGACTCTACATCCATATAGCCCAGCTTCCAGGGAGCTGGAGGTGTGGCCGACCTCACAGGCCCCTGCACTCACTTCTGGTGCTCATGTTGGGTAGGTGGTAGGGAGGACAAGGCCCAGACTCATGGGCACAGTGTTAAGGGTACCAACCAAGATGTGCACAGAGAATGAGCCAGGAGGGGGCGGTCATGAAATGAGAGTGAAGCAAGTTAAGAGAAGGCCTTGAGGGGACTCACTGGGTGTGTGGGTTGGGGGTGGGAGGTGAGTGAGGAACCTCTGACATCGGGGTTCTGGTTCAGGCAGCTGGGTGGACAGCAAGGCCACTTGCTGTGGTGGGGGAGACCCAAGGTCTCAGAGAGGTTTGGGGAGCCAGTCCAGACTGGACTGGATGTGGCAAGTTTGAGAGGCCAGAAGACTCAGTTGTGGCCACATGGGCCCAAAGGTAGGAGAGAAGTCATGGCACAAGACATCTGGAAGTCATTGGTGAAGAGGAAGTTCCCAGCACCAGAGCACTGCACAGAGCGGGCCAGGCCTTGGGTAGTGCCCAGGGGTGCCAACTTTAAGGCGGAGCCAAGGATAATGAGATGTCTTCACTTCACTCCTTGGTTCTTGTTGCTTCCTTGCTGTTTCCCAGGATCCAACAACTGTACACTCAGGAAATGACACTCCAAGGGTGGGTGTGCACCAGGCCTGCCCTCCCCCAACCTATGCCTCCCACCCGCCCAGAGGACTTCCTCCAGGGTTGGAAATGCATTCCCCACCTGTGAATCTCTATCCCTTAAGCTCATCCCCAGCTAGGAGTGTCACCAGATAGCTAGAAGGGGCTGCTGCCTTCATCTGCCTCCTTGGGATTAAAAGAAAAAAACCACTGGAGGCTTCATTAAAAATTAAAAGGGAGAGAAATCATTACCAGAAGCCTTTACTACTTCCAAAGTCCTGAGGATGCCCCTCACTGCCCTCTATGTTTGTCCAGGCAAAGGTGCTGGGTGGGAGCCTGGGGACCCTGGCCCAGCTCCCTCACCAGTCCCTCTGGAGCTGATGGGCCAGTTAAGGTTGCAGATGCAAGCTTTCTATTCTGGGCAAGATGGTTGGTTCTGGAACGACCTTCCTTCAGGACTTTTCTGAAGTGTCAGGGCTCCCTCAGACTCTCCCTGCAGCCCTGTTTGGGCAGGTGTGTCTCCTGTTTCCAGTTCTGTTCTTCAGGTCCCAGAGGGCCGTGGCCTTGAGCCCCGAGCTCCCTGTCATGTACCTCTGCCTCTGGAGAGAGCCCCCCACCTCCTTCCAGCACCTCCCCCAAAGGCCCCCCAGCCCCTCACAAGGGTGACAGTCCCCCTCCCAGGACTCAGACTGAGGGCCCAGCAGGAGTAGTGATAAAGGGGTCAGTGAACTGTGGGGAAGGGGAGGGAGGTGGCCCACAAAGTTTCTGGGATGACCGGAGGGGTCCTTGGGGCTCTCTCCTCTCAGCCCTGGGGCCATCAACTCATAACTCCCTCTCCCTAAACACACACTCATCCTGCTCCCTCAGGCCACGTCTTAGCGAGAGTGTGCCAAGTCCCCTGTGCAGTGCCAGGGGTACAGCAGCTGCCTTTGTGCTGGACGCAGGGCTGGAGCCTGCCTTCAAGCTTTGCCACTTCTCACTGCATGACTGTGGATTGTTACTTCCACCTCTGGGTCCCAGTTAGTTTATCTCCGCAAGGAGGTGAAGGCCCACTTTGCAGGTAACAACTCCCTAACAAGGGAGTTATGGGCTGCATAAGGGGATACTTTCTGTTTTGGCTGACTGGGTGCCTCCCTCTTCCCACCTCTGTCTCCCTTTTGTAAAGAAAGGATGAGAGGGGAGTGACGGCCAGTGTCTGGGCCAGTCTCCATATAGCCTGTGGCCCCCATCCTCCACCACACAGCCTCCAGGGCACTGTCTGACACAGACCTCCACTCTGTGTGGCATCTTCACCCAGTGTCCTTGACCCTCTGTTCCCCGCTGAGTGCTTCCTGGTAGGGGCTGAGCAGAGGTTCCATGGAAAAGGTAGAGGAAGGGCCAGGGCCTTGACATGCCACACTCTCACCCCCAGCCTGGCCACCTAGGAATGTCCCATCAGGCTCAGAAGGGTAGGGCTGGCCTCACGGTGTGCCCCAGATCCTGGCAGGGACTCCAGTGGGGTCTGGAGGACTGAGGCCTGGTTTCCCTGTACAAGGGCAACAACCCTCCTGCTAGGCAGTGAAACTTGCCAGGGCTGCAGGTTCGGGCCACAGTACTCAAACCATGAGTTCTACCTGCTTCCCAGGGCTGTCCACTTGAGCTCAGCAGCATGTCCTCACTTATGTCTGACCCCATCAATCTAGGTTAAATCACCCTCTGGGGCCCAGAAGCTCCCAGTGTGGGGAGCTTCTCCTATATCAGAAGGGCACCTGCAGAGGCATGGGGGCTCACACAGATGTACCTCATGTAAAACATCCTCCCCTCCTGACACATCTCTAAGTACAGACATCAACCACCCTGGCACACAGACACTCAGAAACGTAAGTGTGTGGACCCATATCTCTTCGACCACAAAACTCATGGCATGGGGAAGTAAACACCAACTCGTGCTGTGCTCTCCAAAGTCCATTGTGAAAATCAAACACTTGTCAGCCCCTCAAGAGCCTGTGACTTTTCCAGAAGCAGTTTCTGTTCCAGAGGGAGGCCTCTGGAGCTGGAGGTGGGCTGGGGCAGGGGCCACATAGGAAGCTAAGCCCAGAAGACCTTGGTTGAAAAGCCATTGTCCCCTGTACCTCCTGTGGATGCAGCCATGACCCTGTTGGTGCCTAATGCCTGCCAGAGGCTGTAGCTAGCAGCACAGTGCCCACCTCGGAGGGGCCAGTCTGCTCTGCAGAGGGAAGCGAGGTTCACATAATTCAAGGGAAGAGTCACTCAGCAAGGTGGAGTTGGAAGCAGGATTTGAACTCAGAACCCTGACCCACCCCCCACTGAGAGCCCCAACTCACTTCTGCAGCTTGGGAGCTGAATATGGCTGTGTAAACCAGGATTGTTGCTGTTAGATGAGATCTTACCATGGAGGAATGTTCTGGATCTTGCTGGCTGGACTTGTACATGGTTGTCATTCCCTCAGCTCACAGGGGCTGTGGGGCAGAGGTTCCTGGCTGGGAACAGCTTGCTGACCGCTCTGGGTCCTTGGTGGGAGATGAGGTGAGCTGTCGCAGGACTATGTCATTTGGCTGGAATCTGCCTAGGTGGACAGTGGGGCAGGACTGTGAGAGTCCTCCTCACACTCATATCTCACTGTGGCCACAGCTACGGGCTCTAGGAAGAGAAGGGGAGGCTGGAGTTGGAATGGGCCCCAGTGTGGCACAGCCGGCCCAAAGGTCTCTTGGGATAACAGGCAGGATGGGAAGCCGGGGAGGAGGGCGGGGGTAGGAGCTCGATTCAATGTCTCCCAGGCCCTGCCCCCCAGCCACTTCAGGCCAGGAAGTCCATGCTGTGCCCAGAGGCCCCTCAGAGGGAGGGGGAAGACTTGGCAGGTCAGACTGCCCAGGAGGGCTGGAGAACGCTCAAGAAGGCGGGCAGGTGGGCTGCCAATTCTTGGAAAGACTCATTAACGAAAACCCCCAAGGCTGACCACCTTGGGGAAAGGCTCACCTTTCCATGTGTAGCCGATAAGGGCCAGGAGATTCCACAGTTCAGGTAGTTCCCCCGCCTCCCTGGTGTTTTGTGGTCACCATTAATCATTTCCTCTAACTGTGTATATAAGAGCTCTTTTGCCAGTGAGCCCAGTGCTCAGAGAGAAAGGCTAAAGTCCTAAGGAGGATGTGGCTGCAGAACCTGCTTCTCCTGAGCACTGTGGTCTGCAGCACCTCCGCACCCACCCACCCACCCAGCCCTGCCACCCGGCCCTGGCAGCATGTGGATGCCATCAAGGAGGCCCTGAGCATTCTGAACCACAGTAAAGACACTGCTGCTGTGATGGTGAGTGAGGGAGGGAGCACAGGCCATGCCTGGGTCACCTCGCTGGCCTGGCCCTGGCATGCCTGTCAGCTTGATAACACAACATTTTCCTTTTCTACAGGATGAAACAACAGAAGTCATCTCTGAAATGTTTGACTCCCAGGTAAGATACCTCTCTGACACAACTTCTCAAAGGCCTCGGCCCTGGGGAGTGACTCCATTTTAGATGGACTGTCACAGGGTTGTCCACTTTCTCCCCAGTCAGCTGGTTGCCAGAAGGAGGGCTGCTCAGGAGGCCACTGGCTTTGCCCCTGTGGCAGTCGTGTGAGCTTCTTTACTAGCTGACCAGCCATGGACAGACCTAGCATTCAAGGGGCTAGGGGTCACCAGGGGACAGGTGGGTAAGTGGGAGTTATGTCATGAGACAGGGGATGTGGACATGGGGCACTCACTGTGGCCTGAGACCAAGCCCTGTGGACACGGTGCTGGCTACTGACGGGCACAGAAGGGTTTCAGGAACAAACTTTGCTCACACAGCAGGTCTGGGTGAGGGTCCCCTCCTCCTTCCCCCTGAATGCTGGGAGGACAGTGACCTCTTTTTTCTGGAGACTGGGACCCTCTTGAGATGCCAGGCCAAGGGAATGTGGCTGTATTGGCTGGGAATGGCCTGAGCTGAGTGGTGAGGACGAGTCAGACTCATGCCTGCAGTGGACAGGAGGACAGGGCAGTGTGTATAACCGGGTCCAGCCTGAGATTAGTCAAGAATAGTCCTGTGCCCCTCCCAGGCCCTGCTCTTGGTAGATAGGGATGAGAACAGGAAGGAGTGATGGGGAGGATGTCCTGTGCCTACCAGAGCACACTTGGCCACTGCTCACCAAAGAATGGACATTTCCCCCAGGAGCCGACATGCCTGCAGACTCGCCTGGAGCTGTACAAGCAGGGCCTGCGGGGCAGCCTCACTAGTCTCGAGGGCCCCTTGACCATGATGGCCAGCCACTACAAGCAGCACTGCCCCCCCACTCAGGTAAGTGCCCACATCAGGTCCCCAAGTGGGAAGGTCTCATTCTAGGAGGGTGGAGGAATGGTTGGGGAGAGACCTTTGGCTGTGGGTGTTCACGACCCCAAAGGGTTTCTGAGTCCACAGATTTTTAATGACTAGCCCCTCCTGAGAGGGAGCAACTCTAGGAGTTAAAACCCTGGACTCGAGAGCCTACGGCACTCCCTAGTGGGAGCTGCTACTATCTTTATTATTACCATTAATGAGGTCAGAGGTGAGGCAAATACAAGGAAACTCAAGACCTGCCTAAGGCCCAGAGGAAGTTCTGGGGCCCAAGTGCCGCCTCCTAAAAGCACTTTCCCCTGGCCCCTCCTGGGATGCCTGGATTGCACGGGAGCAAGGAGGAAAGCTTACCTGAAATGGAAAAAGGCCCCAAACATTCCTTTCCGGTGGGAAAAGAGTGAGGCCTGTGGCCTTGACTCCTGCCCCTTCTGGGCTCCTAGAGACGGCCTGGGCCCAACTGCTGTGCCCTGGCCTGGGACCAAAGAGGCAGTGGCCCAGCTGCCCAGCAGACCAGCCTCCGGCTTGCACTTTATCAGGCCCCTGGCCCCGGCTGCCATTGACAGAGCTGTGCACCTTTTGGGTGACACATGGGTGGCAGCATGTCACCTGACCCAGGTCAGCAGGTGGGCCCCAGACAGGCCTTCTGGCCTCTGAGTTCTAAGACGTAGCACAGAAACATGCTGATGCTTCCCCCACATTACCCACTCGTGCCTGGACTCAACTTATATATTTTTTCTTTTCTTTCTTAAGGAAACTTCTTGTGAAACCCAGATTATCACCTTTAAAAGTTTCAAAGAGAACCTGAAGGATTTTCTTTTTACCATCCCCTTTGACTGCTGGGAGGCAGTCCAGAAGTGAAGCAGGCCAGACGGGCCAGAAGCCAGCCTGGGAGCTTACCTCACAGATCGCTGCCCTCCCATCCACAAAGAGCCAAACAAAACTCAGGATCTTCACCCTGGAGGGACCACAGGGTGGGCCAGGGCTGTAGGGAGCACAGACTTGCTCTGGGCCATGTTGACCCTGATACGGGTGTGGTAGGGGAAACAGGAGATGTTTTACACTGGCAGGGATCAGTAATATTTATTTATATATTTATGTATTTTAATATTTATTTATTTATTTATTTTATTTCATACCCCATATTTATTCAAGATGTTTTACCATAATAATAAATTATTAAAAACCTTTTTTTATTTGTGCAGTTTTTCAGTTTGTTTTCTACCATGAGCGAATGCTCAAGGTGCTCTCCTTTACCCAGGTCAGGGAGGGGAGGAAGCTGGGAGTTGGGGCAGGGAACAGGGGCCTGCAGCAGATCAGGCACAATTGGACAGGCAGTGCTGTCAGAGCACAGGGGAGGTGACAGCCCTCCTGGGTGTAACATTCTGCACATCTGGACATGCTTCCATGGATGCTCAAAGGCTCCCACCCCAGAGAGAGGTTTCCAGGTTCACTTGGAAGTCCAAGTAACCCAGACAGTGGGAATCTTGCTCCAGAAAAGGGGGATCACCCTTCCTGGGCAGGCGGGGGGTTCCTGGGCTTGGCTGGTCACTGGCTGAATGGGCAAAACACCTGTGCCCTCCAGAGGCCTGGACCCTGTGGCCATGCCCTGTCCCTCACACTCGGGGCTTCAGCCACTCCCAAGGTGAACCAGCAGATAGACTAGCTGTTCAGGGAAAAAGAAACCAAACCACAGGGGTCAGAGCTCAGTATATTTACCAAACTTTCCCCAAGATGAGTGATCTTAATCTTTGAGAGTCAGAATGTAAGTTCATAATTTGTTGGTACATGGCTCTAGTGTGGCATGTTTTGGAGCTAGTTTTTGTTTTTACATGAAGTTTTGCATGTAATTAGGCATTTTCCCCCCAAATCCACGGCCTTCAGGCTGAGAAAATAGTAGCTCTCCTTCCTCTCCTTGCTTTGCCAATGGGGCTGGAGGACTTGTTCCTGAACCTCTTCTCCTGTGTCCCTCCTGCGGTCTGTGAGGAAGAGGGTGTGTCCCCAAGCGTCAAGTGGGCAGCAGGGCCAGACTTTACCTTGATGGGTGGGCCTGGGGAAGCTCGTTTGGTGCAGTTCTAGCTCCTGCCTGGCTCTTTCTCCGTCCTACTTGCTCCCTCTGCTCTGGCTATCTCACCTGCAGACAGCGCCAGTCCTGGTCAAAGACCTGCCCCACACACAGGCAGAAAGGTCATGACTTCAGATGTGATCATGAATAAAACTTCTTAGACAAACTCTGAATTTCAGGAAAGACAAGATTCCTCTAAGTATGCTGTAGTCATAGAAAATGCATGAAAAACACATCTTGCCCAGAGATAAGGTAGGTCCTCTCCGTCTTCCATATAAACCAGTGATAACTGATAAGAGATTTAGCATTCCCTGAGACTTGTATATAGGTACCTCTCCCCACAGAAATGCTATCAAGCCCAGGGCTCGGATCAGCTTGGAGCCACCCTCAACTCATACCGTGAACCTGTACGTGCTCCTGGGGCTTGGAAAGCCATTCCACCCCAATGAAGATAGCCAGCGTGTCTCCCCAGGACAATCACACAGCAGTCTGTGCTGAGATTCAGAAAGAACTCGTGGCTGACAACGTAACACACAACATAAGTCTGGGTCTTCATCAAACATCACTTTGCTCTCAGTGGCCCTTTGGGTTTCTAATCAACTTTTCCCACTTCTAGGGTTCCTTCAAAAGGCCCCAGAACACCAGTGAGGTAAGGAGAAGTCACCCCGTGGTCATTTCTGACCACATTTGAAAGGGATCACCCAGGGCAGAGACAAGAACAAAAGTTGTTGGGTCAAGAAATCTGGTGAGAAAGCTGGGAGTTTGAAGATCAAGTCTCCGGCTCAGTCAGCAGATGAACCAGCAGCCAGATTTTGCCAGGCTCTCTGATCACCGTCCCAGAGCAGCCCTGTGCCTGGAGGGAGACCACATACCCGCTGCAAAGCTCACAGGGCCCATGGGTCTCCTGTGGGAGAATCAGGGTAGCGCCTGAATTTGAGTCCAGAGCTCCATCTGGCCAGGGTAACCAGGAATGGATGAGGTTGAGGGTCAGCCGATGGTTTGCTGGGCACCACCACCAACTCAATGCCCCCCACCCTGTTTTAGGAGCTCTGCTATGGGAAGTTTAGAGAGGGTTTCATCTCCACCCTGAATGAAATCTCTAAGAAATATAACAATGATTACCACATAGTAAAGGACATGGAAGAACTTACCAAAATCTGCCCAAAGCTGAAAGTAAGTAGCTGTTTGCTCTTAGGGGAACCTGAGACATCTTTTCTCTTGCCACCACAGCCAGAGGCCCAGTGGGGCAAAGGGCTTCTTATGGCCCCCACCTGCCACATGTGAGGCTTCAGGTACTACTTTCTGATCCAAAAGAAGTTCACTCACTGACAGGGGCTGACGCTTAGGGGAGTGGGGATTCAGGTGTCGTTCTGGAGGTTTCCGTCATGCTCTCTACCAAACTCCTATGCACAGGGGTCAGTGTGTAACAGGTCAGAGCAGGGCTGGTTGTGGACTCAGCCTGGGGAAAGGGAAGGGCCAACCCCAGTTGGGTGGCCAGTCTAAACTGGCTCCGGTTTGCCCTGCCCTTGGGGCCCCTTCTGGGCTAAGGAGCTCCACTGGAAGCCCACAATGTGGGGATGGGCAGTGGCTTAGGGGGACATGTTGTGGGGAAACAACTGAGGTGCCCTGCTTTCTTGGCCCACCTTGCTCTTTGTCTGCTGTGTCCTCCTGCCCTGCATGTCCTCATGTCCCTCTCCTGGGAAGCCACAAGACCTCCCCACACCCTGCTGGGTCTCTCCCCAGAGCTATGGATGGTCCTCAGACCTGGGGCTCCACTATCGCCAGATGGTCCCCAGTGCCCTCCCTAAGAAAGATGGGGAGGGCCTGCCTGAGTTACCTCCCAGGGGATGAGGTGGGGTCTTACAGGGCCTTTATGACTGGGAGAACTGAATTTGCTTTTATTTTTTTCTGCTAAGAAGATAAATATGTATTTCTTATTTAGTCAACAGAACCACACAAGAACTGCACTACTGAGACAAGTAATTTCTCAAAGTTCAAAGAAGCCTTACAGAGCGTTGTCATATCTACAGAGGGATGGAAATTTGTAAAAGGACCAAGGGCATCCTCTGAGACCTCATCCTCTCACATCCTGGTGCCCTGGAGTTTCAGGAAATGGGACTGGAGAAGCCTCAGGAACAATTTACAGCCAGGGTGGGGTAAGAATTTGCTGGCCCTGGGTCAGCAGATGAGGCTGAGGGTGGGTAATGATGGGGGTGTGCTTGAGGAAATATTTCTGTAACTGATACATCAGCACTTGCTGCTTTAATAAAGCTGGGGTGTGGAAATGCTGATGAGTAAGAGTCATGATAGTGTCCACTCTCTCTGGGGCCCTGATACACTGGAAGGGGCAGGGGGCTGGGGTTGATGGTGCCATACCAGGGCTCCTGACCTAGAGGGCCAGGGGTCTCTCAGGAAGGGATGCTCAAGAAGGCGAGTGGGAACCCCACCTCATCTGCCCCTCCACTGTACTTCCAGTGCCAGTGGACACACAGTAGGGGCCCCATCAATGCCAATGCCAGCTTGTTATTGCTCCCCTTCTCCCTGTGTCCTTCAAAACTCAGATCAGATCCTTTCCCAGACACTCCTCCCCAGCCTCACTCAGCACCCATCCACGCCTGATCCAAAGGTCCAAGGCCCTTCCTCCTTCGGTCTCTACTACAGCTCCTGGGGAGCTCGAAGTCTAGTTCATCCCCACCGCCATCCCCCGAGGACTCGTTGTGGCCACAGAAGGGTCAGCCTTAGTAAATGGCTCAGGAGAATGGGGGATTTCAGGCTACTCACAGAGGACTTGGCACAGTGGGGGACCTGGACCAGGTTGGGGGGCCCATGGGGGCCAGGGGCATTTCCAAACCCCCAGCTTCATCTAAACCTGCAAAGAACTCCGACTTCAAAGCCCCTCCCCTGGCCCGCTAAGCCTCTCACAACAGCCTCCAGTGTCTCGTTGGCATAATAGCTCCTCCCCGACTACTAACACCCTCACACCCTCAAAGCATGGGGCCTGCCTGTGGGAAATCCGCCAGTCACTCGGGTCCTGAAGGGCTGCCAAACTGGGCTACCAAGCTCTGACCCCCCACCCTCAATTCGAACCCTAACCCTAATCATTTGCACAGTTTATTAGAGGTGACTGGGATTACCCCACGATCTAAACAGCTTCCTACAATCCAAACCTTCAGACCAAACCAGGGAAGATAAAGATATATTGTTCTGGACTATAATTAGGCATCAAGCTGTAACCACAACTAGGCACAGGCCAGCCTTGTACAGAGTCTGCACATCTACCCATTGACAGGTCTTGCTCAGCTATAAAGCTTCAGATTGTGCCTGCAGCCAGCACACAGATCCAGCACAGCCCCGCCCACCCTCATCCCTTGCCCCAGGATTTTCACGCCTCTCCCTGCTCATCTCCACTGTGAGGGCCACTACAGGTTGGAGGTCAGCAAGTGTGACTGAGGGAAGTTGCCCAATTATCTCAGAACGTGGAGGATGGACCTGTGATTCAGGTTCAGCTGGTACAGGGCCAGGGGCCAAGGCTGGTTTCAGCCCAAAGAAAGCCCATGGTCCAATCCCCAGAGGCTATGAGCTCCTGTCCCTTGAGCAAACCATACAAGTGCTCAGAGTTCCCAAGGCCACTACTCTCTGACTGGAAGTAGGGTCTGCGGGGTGCTTGGCAGCATGGAATTGCTGAGACATGCGGGCAGGAAGAACTGCCAGGTGGGAGGGCCATGTGGGTACTGCTCTGGACCAACCATCGTGTGGTCCCCTAGGTAGGCCTGAGCCCACAGTTCCCTGGGAGCCTACTGGCACATCTGCCTCAGGAGCTAAGGATAGGCTGGCACATTGGAAGGCCAGAGCTCTGGGCTGGACACATACGCACAAGAGGCATAGCCCCAACCATCCTGGGTACCCGCTTTCCCTAGGAGGCCAGGAAACAGGTCCAAATTATATTCTTCCATGGGGGATAACCATGGGCAGGCCTGCAGCAGGCCCACTTTAACCCTAAGGAAACACTCTTGGCTGTGCCAGGCCCACCTCTAGGCCAGAAGGAAGAACAGGGCTGGGTGGTCTGAGGAGATAGGCACATCCATACATCAAGACTTCCCAGGACACTTGAACAGTCCCCTCCCTTCACGGGGGCCTCCCCAGGGACCACCCCAACCTGCTACCGCTTTCTGCCTCCTGGGTGCCCCATCCCCCTTCAGAAATCAGTGGTACTGAGGCTGGAACCAGGAATCGAAAACATGCACCTAAAGCAGCAGTGCAGCCCTCTCTCATATGCTAGACCTTGAGAACTGGAATAGCCCCATTGGCAGCCACACGGCAGTCTCTTTCAAGGGCCGTAGTGTGTCCACATCCTTTGACTCAGCATTCACATTCAGGGAGATCACACAAAAGACAGAAGGAGGGAAGCTTCATCCACAGAAATAACCAATCTGCCAATCCATGAAATAAAATGACGGACATGAAGCTAACATGACAACATGTCAAGGCACCTGTGAAAGGTCCAGAATGGCACTGATGCCCGGATGACCCCCTGTGGGTCAAGAGCCGGAAGGGAATTTAGATGATGATTTAGGTCGTGGGATGGCAGGTGAGTTTTCTCCTTGGTTTTCTACCCTGTGATGGCTGTTAGTGTGGCCATGGCTGGATCTGAGGAGACAGGCTGAGTGCCAAGGTCAGTGCGCATCATGTGGTCTCCTTGCTTATACAAAATTTGCATCCTCAGTGTCCCCAGCTAAATGGGATCCTCAGTGATGGCTTGCATTGCATCGACTGATTTCCCCAGATTGGTTGTTCAGCCAAGATGCTGGTGATTAGCGCGCAATCGGGACTGCATCCCTCAAAGCCCAGAGCACTGTTACCTTCTTTCTGAGATAGCATGGATAGCAAAAGAGGCCTGTCTGCTCTTCCTTGTCAGGCAGGGCAGCTCTCAGTTTGGGCCTGGAGGTTGCAAGGTGCTGTCCAGGCAACCTTGATTATCCTCACAACTGTCCTGTGCGTGGAGTCTCTGACTGGGGCTATACATCTGGCCTGCCACCCAGCCCCAAGTGAGCAGGACTGGCCCTGGAAATCAGGGCCTGAGCCCTTACACCTTTTGCTTCCTGGTTGCCTGCACATGTATGTGCTTGGGAATTCGAGGTCCATATAATTGGAAGTGGAAGGCAGGGGCTGCATGGACCAGGCGCATACTGTGCCAACCTGGGCTTCTGAGCAAGCTGCTATTTGTGTTGAATGCACAAGGCTGGTTGTTGTAGATCCAGAAGCTCCTCCTCTGGACCCTCCCACCTTGTTACATGGGCTTCACAAATAAGAAATCTGGCATGTAGGTCTCTTGGGGTCTCAGTTTTCTTATCTGTGAAATGGGGTTGTGGCAGGGGCAGAGAAGCCCCAGCCCTAGATCGGCCTGACACAAGGAGGCCCAGACAGATGCAGGGCCCTGCTGCCCGAGGCCTAGGTCAGAGCTCTGCTGAGAGCACCCTGATACTGGCCCTATTCCTCTGAGGAGAGGGGAGGCCAGAATGCTCATGGCATCGAGGTCTGCAGAGCAGGGCCAGCCCCCAAGATGGGAGCTGGGGATGAGGAAGGGCCATCTCACCTACTGTCAGTGCTGGCAGCTCTCTGCCCTAATGCTCAGAGAGGCCCAGGACTTCCTCAGGACAGTAAGGTGAGCCAGACAGAATCCTCAGAAGCCCCTTTTCTAGGCCCTCAGAAGGGCTGCTGGGCACAGACCTTGCCCTTGGAAAAGACTGACCAATTTCCTACCTATGAGGAGACCCCGAGTTATGGCTGCCGGTAAAGATGCAGCTTCACAAGTTATTTTTCATTGTGGTTGGTTTGAGATAACAACAGTGAAACAGTTTCATGTTGCTGCCACTGATGTTATCTCTGGCCCAGACCTGTTCTTTCAACCTGGAAATGATTAATCAAAACTTTATCTCCCTTTTCTTTTTCTCAAATTCAAAGAAAGATAAGTACAAACTCCCTAAGTTCTGCCCTCAAACACAGCTCCTGGGTCCTCACCCAAGGCGAAGGTTGGCATTTCCTTCAAGAGCCTGCAGTTCTTCTAGAGGCTGAGAAAAACCTTTTAAAATTATTTTACTTTTTAAAAATTGAGTCATTGTACAATAAAGTACACAAATCTTAAGTGTACAGTTCAGTGAACTTTTACATATGTTTATACCGATATAACCAGCATCCAGAGCAAGATATAGAACATTTTCCAGCACCCCAAAGGCTTCCTGTGCTCTCTCGCTCCTAGTCAGTATCCACTCCCCTAAGTATAGCCACCTTTCCAACCTCTTATCACCATAAAGTCGTTTTGCCCATTCTTGAACTTCATTTAAGTGGGATCATAGGCTGTGCTCTCTTCTATGTCTGACTTCTTTTGTTCAGTATTATATCTGTACAATTCTTTCTGGTTGTTGCATGTAGCTGTAGTCTGTTCCTTTCTGTTTCTGTATAGTATTCCATTGCATCCCAAATATATTTTCTCATTCTACTGCTGATGGATATTTTGGCTGTTTCTGCTTCCTGGCTAATATTAATAAAGCTACTATGAACACTCTTGTGCTCATAGTTTGGTGAGCATATGTATGCATTTCTGTTGGAAATGCTGGGAATGGTGTGGAATTACTGGGTCATAGGATATACATATTTTAGCTTAGTTGGTACTGCCAAACTTTTTTGCATGGAAGTCTTTTATAAACAACATTGTTGTGGGTTTTCCTGCCTTCTGTAGTTACTGCTTGTCCATCAGACACTGGATCTCTCCTCTTCCTTCTCATGGTCTGAAGCTATTTCCCAAACATTCTCATCATTATTAGAAATTCTCCTCTACATTGTTCAGTCTCGCCCAACCATCAACGTTCTGACAAGCCAATTGTTGGGAAACAAAACCCAAATCCGACTAAGCCTGGTCCGAGGTCAGCCCTTGCTCATAGGGTTGCGGGGCCTGCCCTTGGGGGGCTTGGCTTGGGCAGGCTGCAGTGAAGCACGTGCACCGAGAAGAGCAGAAGTTAGCCAGTTAATTGTTCTCCAGTTGCCCATGCTGTCATGGCTGTGGGTGGGCTGCCTCTACTTCCAGCATTTCCAGTGTCTCCTTGGGGCAGTTAGCTCAAGAAGGGTCCGATCTGACTTGGGTGTGGATGTTGTCTTGCTAGTGCACTGTGGAATACAGCCCGCATCCACAATTCTCTGGCCCCAGAGCCTCTGGGAGGCCTGAAGAAACTGTTAGGTACCACTGTCCTAGGAGAGAGACCAGGCCAAGGAGCTCAGCTTGGGGTCCTCTCGGGGTCTCAGTTCCCTAGTCAGTCTCCAGTCTCCTGCCATGTCCTGGTGCTTTCACCTTCCTTGTCCCTTTCAAATCTTTCCACTTCTCTCTATCCTACAGCCTTGCCCTGGCCCACCCCACCTCTCCCACACAGATGTCTACCACGATTGTCCCATGGGCACTTGTCTCTAGACAGGTCCCTCCTGCTTTGCTCCCCAGGCAGCCAGATGGCTTCATGCACCTATTAATTCACTCAACAAATATTTACCGAGTCCTACAAAGTGTCAAGAACTATGCCAGGTGCTGCAAAGAACCCAACACTTGAGGTGCTTATGTTTTAGTGCATTAGTCTGGCTGTGTCCCATATGGGCTGCCTGCCGGCTCAGTATGAGCTCCAAGCCCTTTGGTCTGGTCGAAGACACTGCTCTGCCATTCTGGCCCCACAGTCCCGGAGACCTCTCCAGCCTCACTGCTCGTAGCTCTCTGTTTCCCGCACCACAGCCCTGGGCTCCAGGAACAGGAACCAGCTGCAGCTCTCCTACCAGCTCCAGGCCCCTGTGCCTGGAATGCATCCCAGTCAAATGGCTGACATTTTTCTCCCAGTGGGACAGACCAGTGTCCAGTGGGAGGTGGACACGTCCTCTACTGGGGCATCCTCCTCCTCAACATTTATTCTGGGGCTTGCCTGGCTACCTTCTAGGCCTTAGGGGAGCACTATCATCCGTTGGGGGACTGTGAGGTCTCTGCTCTGAACTACAGCTCTATCCCCCAGGTCTGGGGAGGACCACTCACTGCATAGGTGCCAGCAGTGACTGTGTTCCAGAGTCTGAGGAAAGTGAGCCTCTTCTCACCTCTGATTAATAGAAATATTTACAGGTTTTATGGAAGTCAGGATGGAAAGGCAGCATGTATTTCCCTAAGTTTAGAAAATGCTCTGTGGGGCAAAGATCAGCACCAGGCTATAAGGTACTCCATACACAACCAGGGATGTTGTTATCATTATCCTTATCAACAACAGCAACTGAGAGGTGAGCCAAGAGGATGACCTTGGGTCACCCAGGAGGCAGTGGAGCTGAGAACCCAACATCAGCATAGCTGCCTGCTCCCTCTCCCACTTAACGGATTTAGAAACTATCTTAAAGGAAGCAAAAGAAGGGAGGGAAGCCCAGCTCCCTGGCAATGTGTCATACTTCCTCCTGCCCAGAACCTGGGGCAGCCCCAAGTTGTCCCGGTGGAGGCCCTGACTCCCGCCCAGGCCTATTGCGCCAGCAGGGCTGGATAAGTGTGGGGTCATTTCATGTGCTGGGAGTGGAGGCCGGGAAACAGCAGCTGTTGCTGGAGCCACAGCTTCAACTCAAAAACTACATGATAACTCATAGTCTTGCCCATCCCCCCACACCCAGGACGGTCTCCCTGACTGACCCCACAACTCTCAGGCCCCTTCTCCTACTGGGATCTCCATAGGGAAGCTGCTGTAGGTCCTCCCAGGTCTTCAACTGAAACAGAAGCTCTAGCCCTCCTCAAGGCCAGAGGCGGGGCTGTGCCCAGCCTAGCTTCACAGAAGACCTGTGACTCAGACCCTAACACCTCCTCTCACAGGTCTAACCCCTGGAAATGCATACCAACCAGTTTTGGAACCCAGGCAGAAATCAAAGGAAGCTGCAAGAGCCTCAGGCCATGCCGTGAGCCACAGTCACACCAAAGGCTCCCGCACCTTTGATGCTTAGGGACAGAGAGAGACAGGCTTGGGCTCCAGACCAAACAAAAACACTAGGCATGGCTGTGGGCCTGGGTCCCCTAGTTATCATGAACTTCCGTGGTAGGAAGGAGTATTTTTCCTTGGTGTCGGCCAGTTGGAAAGTCCAGGAGTCACAGGCAGACAGACAGAACAGGCCCATGACAGTGACAGACAAACAGAGAGACAAAGACTGAAGCTCCTGACAATAAGAGATGGACAGACCCTGACACTGACAGATTCAGGCAAAGCTTGGAAGGGACAGATGTAAAGACCACCTGGGGACAGTTGCAGTGACAGACATACAGGCAGATGAATAGACTTAGAGTCCCAGCAGGTACAGACAAAGACACAGCTGCTGCTGTGGTCAGGGTGAGAGGTGGCAGTTCTGCCCTGAGCTCAGCCCTAGAGGTTCTTGGAGTTCCTCTCTCTTGGCACTGCAATCAGAGACTTTGAGGGACTCTTTCCAGGGCCGCAATTCCCCCTGCCCCATGATCCTCAGGAATGGAGAAAGCTGTGGCCCTCACTGTCCCTGGAACTGTAACCGAGCAGGACCCTATGAGGCCTTCCCAGAATAGACCCCCACCCATGTCCTCCACCTGCCTTTTGTCTGTAGAAAAATTTTAGTCAAAGAATAAATTTCATCAGAGAAGTGAGAAAATACAGAAAGAAAGGAAAACAGTCAAGCAAGACAAAATAATAATACTTTAGCCATTAAACAAAGTCAAGGACCTTTAGTTCCTCCTCAAGGGCTATAGATAATATTCTGAGCCATGTCTTTTGAGCTGTTTTGCAGATCCTGAAACCCCCACCAGGTGAAAGAAGTTAACTGTGTGCTGCCCACAAGCACATAGACCCCAGACAGACCACTTGGAACCAGAAGGTTGATGATGCTGACTCCTGATTACCTCACCATCAACCAATCAGAAGAATGCCCACGAGCTGATCACGCCCTGCTCCTTGAACACTGTAAGACTCCTCACTACCCGTTCCAGGGTGGGACACACAGTTTTGAGGGCATTAGCCCACTGTGGTCCCCTCTGCCTGGCCAAGAAATAAAACTATTCTTTTCTACTTCACCCAAAAATCTGTCTCCGCGTTTCTATCTGGCACCGGTGAACAGAGTCAGCAACAGGGCCAGACTCAAGAATCAATTCATACCCCTGTCACATACCCCCTTCCAAACCTTGTGGGGCAGGAACAGCTCCCCCATATCCCTCCTGAGGCCACCTACTCACAGCACAGTGGAACTGCTTGTCCTGGAAAAGGTCTTATTAGGAGCCACTGTGAGTCCAGACTCTGTGGGCACAGTGGACAGTACCAGGTAGAGGCTGCAGTCCAGTGCTCCTGTGGTTATCAGAGGATGCTTAGCTCCAACTGGCCAACTTCTCTTCACCTCCATGACCTCCAAGGCCCAGAGACCTGAGGACCTAAAATGTCCTGGCCAAGGGGAGAGACTCCAGGCCAGACAAGAATGGGAAGATTAGCCTCTTTCATAGTTAGAGAGACTGAGACTGACTTGGACACACTCAGCTCTGTGTCTGTAGAGTCCAAGAACCCCTGGGAAGGGGTAAGACTTTCCTACCTTGAAGGGACCTTTGTGCTGAAACCATGACCAGGCTGCCTGCCTCAGGCTGGGCCCCTGGGATGAAGACTCTGAGACAGAGACTGGCATGTAGGATTGTTCGTGGAAGGGGAGGGGAGGGGAGGGGGCAGGATTGAACAGAGGGAGAAGCTGGATCCAATGCAGTCACAACAAAAGTCTCAGCTGAGCCAACAGAGTTCTAGAGCTGGGATGATCCCTCAGAGTTTTCCTCATTTGGGGTGAGGAGGTTAAACCATATTCCTTGATATTGATCTGTAATTAGATGTAGGCTGACCCTAGAAGGGGGCATGACTTCAGGCATGGTAATGTTTTTCACCCAAGGAAATCCCCAAAGAGAGGGGATGCCTGCCAAGAGGTGCCTTCCAGCAGAACTCCTAAGCTGGGGGAATAAGCCTTTGACTCCTGAAGGGTGTTCTGGATAGCACACCATTACATCCACCACAGTCCACCCCTTGAACTGTTTGGATCCACTTCTTCATATAACCACTTCCCATAGGTTCTGTGAGCAGCTCCTCCAGGATTTTAGTGCTGTGTATGCCGTTACATGTTTAACAACTGGCTCTTAAAAAAAAAAGGTCAAACCTTGATTTGAACGTTTGAAAATTATCATTGTGTAAATACTCCCACTAAAGCAATCTGAAGTTTGTAATGGTTTGAAAACTGGTTGGCAAAAACTTAGCAATGGGCTCTCTCAAGTCAGGCTGAATCACCGATGATTCTGATGTGCTTCTCTTCTTGAAGGAAGCATAGAAGAGAAAGATTAGCGAGATGAACTACAGCCCCTGCTGTTGTAGTTGATCTCAGGGCCACAGTTAGCACTCATCTCCTCCTCTTCTATCTATTGCAGATTCCCTCAGTTAGCACTGAGCATATACTCATCCTGATGGCTTCCCCAGTGGCATAACCCAGTCCCTCATCCCTGAGGATCTAATTCCTGATCTGATTCGATTTTAGCCTGGGGTTTCTGCACTTGTCCCTTTATTGTCAAAATTGCGGGGAGGAGTACCAGAGAGTCACTCAAGTGGATCCCACTGTGTAGCACTGTGTAGCGGTACCCTTTCCTCCTCCTGAAGATCAGGCTCAGGTACCCCTGCCAAGAGTACTTCTTTTCTGTTGGTCTCTGGAAAAAAGGAGGCAAAATTCCCTGGCAACAGTCTTGGCTTACATTTTAATGGGACTCTTGCTGTGGTCTCGGGTGGAAGTGTTCCTTACTGGGGAAACAGGATCTCTAAACCTACAGAGTCCAGAGTTGCAGGGATGGAAAGCACAAATTTCCCAAGTGGGTCACTGCGTGATGGTAAAACGGGTCATTCCTGCTTCTGTCTCTTGGTTCTCAGACCCTTGTATTATATCTATTGGAACTTGAATCCATATAAGGGTCTTTCACTTACAGTGAGAACCGTGTCTTGGAGGATGGCTTATCATCCTTGTAAAGTACCACTCCTAAGCTGGCGCTTCAACTATGCCTCCAACAAGCTGTTGTACAACATTCTATCGGGTCGGCAGCTCCTAGATGGTGCAGTATGTGATATGATCAGTGGTCCCTACAGGCATGGACTTAATCCTTCTTTGCCATAAAGTGGATTTCTTGGTTTGACATACTATATGAGATCCCATGCTAGTGGATCAAATACTCTGAAAGCCCTTGAATAGTGATTTGGCTAAGGCCCTGAAGATAGGAAAGGCAAACCCATTCCTGGAATGTGTATTTATTTTTGTCAAAACGAATCACTTGCCCTTCCAGGGTTTTAGACGGCCATGTAGTCAATTAGCAACCAAGTGGCCTGTTGATCTCTCTGACTCATGGTACTATATTTGGAGCTCAAAGTTGGTCTCTGTTGCTGGCAGGCTAGACATTTGACAATGGCGATAGCTAAATCAACTGTGGTAAGAGCTCATGGTATTGGGTTTATGTATAGCTTGCATCCCTGTCCCCAAGGCTACTCCATTCATGTACCCACTGAGCCAGCACTGGGGTACAATGACAGAAGCTGGATGATATTAGCTGGTAGAGTCATTGTGTTTACCCGATTATTGTACCTCTTACATTGTGGTATGCTTCCTGGCGGGCATTAACATGCAACATGAAGTTCTTCATACTTCACGCCACTAACGTCCCTCCATTGCATGCCTCTGTACTACACTACCTTGTCCCAGGTCTTCTAGTCTTTCTCATTCCAGGTCCCGGAGCAGCCAGCCAAGCCATTTGCCACTGCCCTTGAGTCCATATATATTTTAATTTCAGACAACCTTTCTACACAAAGTCAATGGCCAGGTATACCACCTGAAGCTCCAGCCCATCGGATTTTTTCTCAATATTGTCTTTCAAGGTCACCCCTGAGTGGAGCTGTAGTATAGTAACTAACCATTTCTGGCCTGACTCACATACTGATCTGACCTATTTGTAAACCAAGTGTGGGCTTTTACCTCCTCCATCAGCTGGTCCTAGGGGATCACCCATGTATCCATAGGTGTAAGCCCGGGGAGAGGCTCTGGTGCCACAGAAGCACAAACATGAAGTCCTGGCTTACTTGTTTGTGAAGCTTACTTGTGCCCTCCAATCCTGCTCATACTTGATTCCCAATGTACAACTTCCATTTTATGATGGGTTGTTGCTAGGCTTGCCTGACTTTCTCAGTCAGGCCCTCCAGATCCATCAGGGCTCAGGAAAATAACAGGAGCTGTTTTTCAAAAGGTGTATAATTCCTCAAGGCAAATGCTATGGCTTTGTTCCATAACCTCAGGGACACAATGTATTCTCCCACTACTGGTATCTTCAAAAACCACAGGATCTGATGATTCATATGGTCCAAATAGCAGGGTTACTTGTACTATAGCCTGAAAACACTGCAGAGCCCTTTCCTACCTGGGGCCCCACTCAAAGGTTGCAGGCCTTTGTGTTACTGCCAGGTATATGGGTCACAGTAATATTCCCAGGTGTGCAGTAGGTTACATCTATAACCCTAAGAGGCCTACCAAACATGGTGCTTCCTTCTTCATGGTGAGAAGTAGAACATGTAGTCATTTGTCCTATACTTCAGAGGAAATTTCCTGACACGCTCTAGACCACTGGATTCCTAAAAACTTTACTGACGTGGCAGGCTCTGAATCTTCACAGGGGTTATTTTCTGGAGTACGTGTATCTTGTCATGGCTATCAATGTGTTAGTCACTTCTTGATCATCGTGTCTGATCAGCATAACATTATTTTATAACATCTTTATTGGAGTATAACTGCTTTATAGTGTTGTGTTCGTTTCTGCTGTATAACAAAGTGAATCAGCTATATGCATACATATATCCCCATATCCCCTCCCTCTTGCGTCTCCCTCCCACCCTCCTCATCCCACCCCTCTAGGTGGTCCCAAAGCACCGAGCTGATCTCCCTGTGCCATGCAGCTGCTTCCCACTAGCTGTCTATTTTACATTTGGTAGTGTATATATGTCAATGCTACTCTCTCACTTCATCCCAGCTTACCCTTCCCCCTCCCCATGTCCTCAAGTCCATTCTCTACATCTGTGTCTTTATTCCTGTCCTGCCCCTAGGTTCATCAGAACCATTTTTTTTTTTTTTTTTAGATTCCATATATATGTATTAGCATACGGTATTTGTTTTTTTCTTTTTGACTTACTTCATTCTGTATGACAGACTCTAGGTCCATCCACCTCACT
The DNA here is from genome assembly GCF_964374135.1 of Grampus griseus. Taxonomy (NCBI): domain Eukaryota; kingdom Metazoa; phylum Chordata; class Mammalia; order Artiodactyla; family Delphinidae; genus Grampus; species Grampus griseus. Next base: position 108,866,925 of record NC_139019.1, read on the forward strand.
ACAAATAACTCAATTTTGTTTCTCTTTATGGCTGAGTAATATTCCATTGTATATATAGCATAACATTATTGATAGAGTAGACCAGTGTGATGTTCTGCAGGAAGGAGCGATAACCTAACCCTGGAAATTTATACTGTTGTTTGTTCCAAGTAAATGCAAACTATTTCTAATAAGGGTAGAAAAGAATGGAGTCACCAGATCAGTGTCCACACACTGTATGCCTGAGGTCATGTTAATCTACTGCAGGAAAGACAGAACACCTGGCAGGCACAGTGGCTGCAACTGTGGCTACTATTTGCTGAATTGGTAGTAGCCCACTGCCATCTTCTAGGGTGTATCTGAGTTTTATTGGTAAATTAAAGAAGATACAATGGACTTCCTTTAGGTCTTTAATGGTGGCACTAATTTCTCCGATCACCTCTGGAATGTGATATTGTTGTTTTTTTGTTTTTTTGTTTGTTTTTTGCGGTACACGGGCCTCTCACTGTTGTGGCCTCTCCCGTTGCGGAGCACAGGCTCCGGACGCGCAGGCTCAGCGGCCATGGCTCACAGGCCCAGCTGCTCCGCGGCATGTGGGATCTTCCCGGACTGGGGCACGAACCCGTGTCCCCTGCATCAGCAGGCGGGCTCTCAACCACTGCGCCACCAGGGAAGCCCTGTGATATTGTTTCTGATTTACTATTTTGGCTGGAATAGGGAGAAGTTTTTAAGGTTTCCACTTGGCTTTCCTCAATATGATAGCTCTTACCACACAGGCCAAGGACCCAATATAGAAGATTATGCTAGCCATGAAGTATGTTTATCTGATTATATCACCGGGTGAGTGTGTGGACCTAGAGAGCCTGCTATGAGCAGGATTCAGACCAAGAATCTATTAATTATCTGAACCACATATGCCCCCAACTCTAACAAGAAGGTGCTATTTCAGGTCTCTAGAGAATAATTTCAATTCAAATCCTGTGTTTCATAGTCCTTGAAATGCTTGTGTATTCTTTTCCCAGTATCTAAATAAATATCCAAATAAATGGCCACAGGTTCCCTTGGGGAAGGGCTGGGGAAATCATTATCATGCACATTTGCCGTGGTATTATGGGATCCTTCCTTCTGGACATCTGGCTTCTTCTTCAATCAATGCATTCTGAGTCTGAAAACTGATTCTGGTCTGGAAACTTAGCAAGGGACTTGTGATTGGGATGACTAGGCTCATCATCCTTGATTGATTTCTTTTGATTGTACTGAATGAGCAGTACTACTCTCAGTGAGCTCAGTTCTGTGACAATATCTCCTACTGTCAGTCCTGACCTACTGAGGACAACCACTGCTTTACTTCTTAGTGAGGCTGGTGCCCTTCTTTCCAGCACACTCTTTACTGTTTTGGTATCTTTGGGGCCCTTGGGTGGGTTTTCCAACCTTATTTAGTATCTCACTCCTGCACACCCACTTCCTCCACAGTCTGCCACAGCAATTCTAACATGCCTATCTCACTTATTTTTCCATGCTTCTAGGAAACATTCTAATGGTGTATTTGCATCATCTCCTGGGGTCCTTGCCACAGTTTTAAATACTGCATCCTTGGACAGTGATCTCAAATCCATAAACGTTTATCCAAATTTGCTCTAAGCTTTTCATTATCTTTTCCTGAGAATCAGTTAAGCTTAGCAATAGTTACCCAATTCCATTATCCTTGGAGTAACTAATTCCCCTGTGTTTCTCAAACAGCTGATAAATTGCACCAGCTAATGCACTCTCTTCCAACAGGAGTAGAAACATTAACAACTGCACTATTACCTTGTGCCAGAGACTGTGCTTCAGAAACAACTGTGAAGGGGTGTGTCCTCACTGGCAGCCAGGGAGTACTCACTGTGCCTCAGCCTTCAGGTACCAGGGACACCCATCAGGCAATGAGCAGATTCAGCCCCATCTGGGTCAGGGAGCTGGGGAGTTGGGTATAGTTTCTTGGGCAGGTAGTCCCAGGGCAGTCTTTGAAGGGAGGAGGAGGAGTCATCTGCCAGGTGGCAAAGGGGTAGGAAAGAAGATGCCTGTGACGGGATGAGTAAGAGAGAGCCTTTCCTTCATGGCAGAAGTCCTGGTGAGAAGCATGGCAGGGATTAGCTAATACTAGGGTGGAGGCTGAAGCCAGACAGGAGAATTCTGGGCCCAGTAGCTCACAGTTAGTGTGGTTTCAAAATGGTGCAATTTCTCCCCAGAGAAGGGCATGCAGAAGTATGTCTGGGGAATACCATGAGTCTGAGGTGCTGTTTAGGGGTAGTATATTAAGAAAAGATAGGGGCCCCAGTTGGAGGGTACAGGTCCTCATTTAGCCCTCAGACCAAAGTTTGAGACACTTATGTAGCCAAGGAGAGAAAGGACCGAGTCCCAAGTAACTTGCAAACCTAGAATGTAGGCAGAGGAGGAGGCAACTGCAGAAGAACCGCTAGGGACTGAAAAGAGAGGGAGGGAGGGAGCCAGGAGTGGTGGCATCATGGAGACAGCGAAGACCAAGAGGTCAGAAAACTTCCCTGAACCTGGAGAGAGCAGGTCAGTGCAGGGTGAGGTGGCATCTACTGGCAGGGCCTTGGGGCAGCTGGGGGTGAGGGGCCATGGGGAATGAGGAAGTGATGTGAGTGGAAGAGGCCTAGATAGTTCAGGCCCTTGAGGCTGGGCTCTTTTTTTTTTTTTTTTTTTGCGGTACACGGGCCTCTCACTGTTGTGGCCTCTCCCGTTGCGGAACACAGGCTCCGGACGCGCAGGCTCAGCGGCCATGGCTCACGGGCCCAGCTGCTCCACGGCATGTGGGATCTTCCCGGACCGGGACACGAACCTGCATCCCCTGCATCGGCAGGTGGACTCTCAACCACTGCGCCACCAGGGAAGCCCGAGGCTGGGCTCTTTTAACAGGTTGGATATTGAGCAGGATTCAGGTAGAGCAGCTCTCGGCCTGTGGGTCACCCCAGCTTCCTTTCTCAAGCTTCCCCCAGAGGCTTGTTGGAGCAGGATGGACAGGAACTGTACTCAGGTCCAGGTGCCAGCTCATCCCTGGGTTTCCGCAGGGGGCGGGTCCAACTGGTCCGCCAGTCCATTCTGAGCTCTTCTTAGGCAGGGCTATATCCAGCAGTTTTGAAGGCTTTCCAGTGAGATACAGTGCTTTTGTCCCATGGAACCTAAAGGGAAATCCCAGCTCTGGTCCCCACCCCTTGACTAAGGCCTCCAGAATCTGGGCCAGAGGCCAGGGTGGAGCAAGCCACTGAATCAGGACAGCGGTTTTCTGTCCACACATTCCCCTACCATCTGCACCCCAGAAGATGACTCTATAGGAGTGGGGAGCTGAAGTCCATAGAGTCACTGGAATGAGTTACATCATTTCTTTAAGGCTCACCACAATCATGTGAGACCATGACACCCCTCTTTCACAGATGGCATAACTGAAGCTGCAAGCAGAGAAATAATTTGCTGAGATCTATAAAGCCCCAGAGGAGCAAAGATGAGACTTGGAACCTAGTCTCCGAGACTCCTTGTCAGGTGTTCTTCCATCACCCTCTCTTCCACTCAGCATGAACCAGCCAGGATAAGATACTAAGAGGGATGGCAGGTCTTGGCTAGGTAGCATCAGGATGCCAGCTGGACCTGGATCCTCTAAGTGTCTGCCCCCTGCCTGCTTCAGGACCCTGAGCGTGAGCCTTATGGCCCATCTAGCACCCCGAGCTCCCACTTATACCTCACATCTCAGCCTTCCACAGCCTCACTCCTCCTTGAGCCGTCAGCCCCCAGTACCCACCGAGAACTTCCTCCTAGATGACCCAGACTCTTCACAACCACCAGTGTGGTGGAACCATTTTACCAACAGAGAGACTAAAACACAGAGGAGCCCAGGGAGCCAGGGCAGTTGAGAGCACATGGGTCCAACACCTGCCCTAGGGCAGGCCCCCAAGTGTCCATGAATGGCAGATATGAGGGATAGCAGCCTTGTATCTCAGCCACCTCAGTAAGGACAAGGGTGAGGCACCCGGGGCAGCCCCAGCTCCAGGGCCTTCAGAGGGGATCTCCTCTCTTTGTTCCCCACAGGAAATGTGGTGTTGGCCGGCCAGCCACAGAGGCCTGGGCATCCCCACGGAGCAGCCTTACCTCTCCGCTCTCTGGCCCTCTCCCCACCTTTATCACACTGGCAGTCACGCTTCTTATCTCAGAGCCTGGCTTCCTGCTGCTTTTAAAGAGACACGTGGCCTACCACTGGCTGACTGCCACCCTGCTAAGAGGTCCTTGCCCCATCTCCTGGAGTCATAGCAGGCTCGTCCCTTGCTCGCCACCAAGGAGAGGCTCTCTCCTCTCCACTCAGCACCCAGATCACTCTAAGGACTATCAAACAACCTAGTGACTGGAATGTGAGTTCTTCTGAAGGATGGATAGAATGATGAATGGACTGATGGATTCATTCAACAAATAAATACTTATTGAGCACCTACCTGCTGCATATGCACTGTCCTGGGCATTGGGGACAAGTGGGAAATAAGACAGATTGTCTGCTCTCTTGGTACTTACATTCTGGTAGGGGAGATAGTACAGCAGTAAACAAAAGAATTCCCCAGATAATGTCAGAGATAAGAGCAACGAAGATAATAAAAGAGATGATGGCATGGAATCTTTGGAGTGATCAATGGGAGCCTTTCTGAGGACACATTTGGCTGAGACCTGACAAAAAGGAGCTGGATTTACGTTTTTAAAGGATCACTCATGCTACAGTACTGGCCAAATGCATTGGAAGGGGGATCAGTGAGGAGGTTGCCAGAGATGATGAACTGATCTGGACAGTGGGGGTAACAAGGGGGAAGACGGGTCAGGAAAGGTGTCACAGAGAATAGGGAACAGAAGACAGAGCACAGGAGGGAGGCAGGGTGCAGTGCTCAGTGGCCTGGTAGGTGGATACCACTTGCCTCAACTTTCCCACCCTCTGCTCCTCAACTGGCCTGGCCTCTTGGAGGCCTCCATTGAATGCCCTTGGACAGAGCCAGAGTATCCAGAAGGAGGTGGGGACAGACTATGAGGGCATGTGGGGCCTGACCCAGCAGGCTCTGTCCTCAATCTCAGGGCACCCTGATTCTGGTCATATGAGAAATTGGACTTGAAATGTAGCAAGTACCCTTCTTCCTAATGTTCCTGTACCTCAAAATCCTGGAACTTTCAAGTGTGGATGTCACAGCTGCTGCTTATTCACTGCTCGCCACTCAGCACTTTGGCCACAATCCAGGCTGACACCCAGAGAGTGATGCCCACTGAAGCTCTAGCATGTTGGCCATCAGGCATCTCAGCTGGCATCCTCCCCATCTGGAGCAGCTTCTGACCTCCTGGCCATGGGAGAGCAGAGAGGAGTGTAAGACAGAGGTTAGCAACACGGGGCCAGGGGAGGATGGCTGCCAGAGGAAGAATAGTCAGCGGTCAGCAGAGGCTTGTTGCTTACTACCTGCTCACCACCAAGGGGAGTATATCTACTCAGCATCCAAGCCCCAAAGATCCCAAAGCAGGAGGGCTGGGGTGTCGAGATGAAGGGGGCAGAAACAGAGACAGCTGCAGCATAAATGGCAATATCAGGTTTGAGGCAGAGGCCCCATGGGGGCATTCAGTGTTGGGGCAAAAGTCACTGAAGTCACTCCCATCAGCACACCTCAGTGCGGGGCAGGCACGGGGAGGCAGAGGTCAGGTATCTGTGACCCGTTCAGTGATATTCCCCCTCACCAGTTTGGCACTCTGCAGTGGGATTCCAAAGGTCAGAGAGTATGAGAATGGAGTCATTTTCAGGAACTGGACTACTCTGGACTCTAAGAATGAGCCTAGGGAAAGGAAACACTGTTGGATATGGGCTTCCAATCTAGAGGACCCCAAGTCTCCAAAGGCAAGTACTCAAACACTCTGCTTCTGCACTATTTGATAGCTTTCTGAGAAACCATATGGGAACTTAGCCTGTCCCTTGAACTATTTTACAGGCCAAAGAAGCCTGTATATTGGGGATTCACTTGCCAACACCAAGTGGCAACACTGGCAGGTGCCCACAAACCAAATATCCAGAATTTAAAGAGAATAAGAATAAGATCACTGTTCTCATATATGCCAGTCCTATCAGCGGCCCTCAGACAGAACTTCTGGACGTGAAGATTTTGTTATTCTGAAGCTATCAAAGATGTTTCATATGTACCTGGAGCCCTCACACTATCAACTAGTGTAGAGTTGTTCATACACTTCTGCCTGGAGCAAAGGCTCTTTCCAAGTGTGTAGGTGAGTGAGAGTGAGCACAGATCTGGGTCTGGGCAGTCACCAACCGCAATGGAAGAGGGAAGTTTGAGCACTTCTGGGGAAGGTTATCTCTTTTCCTAAGCTATTGCCATCTCACGTGCCCTTGCTTGGCCAGTCCCACTGCATTACAGCAGGGTCAGGCTGTCCCTCAGATGAAGCAAATGTCACCACTGAAAACACCTCATGAGAAAGCCTATCCATCACATGGGTACCACACAAATCTTATTTGAACATTTCACAGACTTCTTAAAAATTACTCTATTGTCTAAATAATGATATAAATTTACTGTTAAAAATCCAAACAAGGGGCCTTCCCTGGTGGCACAGTGGTTAAGAATCTGCCTGCCAATGCAGGGGACATGGGTTCGAGCCCTGGTCTGGGAAGATCCCACATGCTGTGGAGCAACTAAGCCCGTGTGCCACAACTACCGAGCCTGTGCTCCAGAGCCTGAGAACCACAACTCCTGAAGCCCGGGCACCTAGAGCCCATGCTCCGCAACAAGAGAAGCCATCTCAATGAGAAGCCCGCGCACCACAACGAAGAGTAGCCCCTGCTCACCGCAACTAGAGAAAGCCTGTGCACAGCAACAAAGACCCAACGCAGCCAAAAAAAAAAAAATACTCTCACAAAAAAAAAGTCCAAACAAGTAAAGCAAAAAGCATCCCATATCCAGAGATGGCTCTTTGGTTAACATCCTTCAACCTCTCTTTCCTTATTCATAGAGTCAAGTACACATTCATACCCTTTGTGAAAAAAATGTCTTACAATACATGTTATAACCTTTTTGTTTTGTTCATTCAGCAACTGCAGTGTGCCACATGCCAGCAACTTTATTCAGAGACAAATGATTCAAAGAGCTAAGAGAAAGTTGTGACCTAATGTTATGTCAGCTAACTCTCTTTTGATAATAAAAAGTGTAGCTTCTGGAGAAATTGCTTCCCTTAATCTCTGCTCACTGTGATGAGAAGGTCTTGCCTCTTGCTCAGCTGACACCTGCAGAGTGACTGACATGGAAATGATGAGCGCACAGATGAGAGGCTGCCTGGGCGCCAAGGTGCCACTGATGCAGAAGCTCATCAGCACGTTGGTGTGTCAACATTGCCAAGAAACTTTTGACAAATTGAAAGACCCTGTTAGCAACAGTGAAAGTTTTCTGAAGGGTGAGAAAACCACTGGGGAGGAGACTGTTTTGACATCTGCTCATTATTTCTACAGAAAGGCAATTAGTCAAATTGGCTTAGAGGACCCCTAATTGCTCATGCTTCACCCACCTGTATGAGAAAGGAAAAGGGAAAGTGACATTTACTGAGAGCTAGCTATGTGTGAGTGCTAATGACTTTCACGTATTATCTTATTTAATCCTCACTACAGCCTGGTGAAGTGGATAACATTATCCCACTTTACATGTTTGAAAGTGAACTCCTGATCTTCCCCTTCAAACCTGCCCTACTGTAGCCTTCCTTATCTCAGGCAATGTCAAGTCCTTCTTTCCACCTGCCCAGAGTAAAACCCTTGGGGTCAACATTGACTCTGCTCTCTCATATATTCTATATCTAATCCATCAGCAAATCCTGATGGCTCTCCTTTCAAAATACATCGAGAGTCCAACATTTCTTACCATCTCCACTGCACCCGTGATGGTTCAAGCCACTATTATCTTCTGCCTAAAATATACCTCAGTAAACGCCTGGCTAATTTCCCTGCTTCTACCTGTGCTCTGCTTTATAGTCTATTCTCAACTCAGCAGCCAGAGTGACCCTGTTACAATCTAGGTTAGATTGTGGGACTCTTCAAAACTCTCCAGTGGCTCTGTGTTTTATCAGAGCAAAAGCCAAAGTTCCCACAATGGCCTACAAGGCCCAACGTCATCTGCCCCTTCATCTTTCCATTACCTCTCTGACTTTTCCCCTGTGCCCCACCCCCTCACACATGCTGCTCCAGCCTTGCCAGCTCCCGTGCTGTTCCTTGAACACAACAGCCTCAGGGCCTTTGCACTGGTTCTTCTCTCTGTCTGGAATAGCCAAACTCCTTCAACCACTTTCAAGTCTTTGCTCAGATGTTATTTTCTCAAAGATGTTATTTTATCAAAGAGATCTGCCCTGCCCACCCTATTTGAGACTGAAGCCCCTTCTACCAGCACTCCCAGCAGCCCAAATCCCCCTTATCTTGCTCTGTTTTTTTTTTCCTGTAGCACTTATCACCTTCTAACATGTTATCAATCTTGTTGTTTATTTTCTGCCTCTCATGCTATGATACACATTTCTAAAGGCAGGAATACTTCTCTGTTTCCTCTATTGATGACTCCCAAGTACCTAAATGAGTACCTGGTACACAGAAGATGCTCAAGCAATATATGCTGAATGAATGAATAATGAACCGGGGCAAAATGAAGACTTAGTAAACTACCTAAGGTCTGGCAACTAGTAGGTGGCTGAGTTAGAAGTTGGAGCCAGGTCCCTTGGACTCCAAAAATCGGGCTATTTCTACCAAATGTCTCTCAGAAAGAAGGAGGCAAAGGATCCAAAAGCAAACTGACTATGGGACTTTTGCTTACAGGACAATCTGGGGACTTTTTAGGGGTTGGTGCCCATTCAGAGCTGGGCCCACCTCCAGCTGTAACTGTACCCTCGCCTAGATTCAACACACAATGGCCAGCCTGAGCAGTGGCCCTGAGTCACCCCGAAAGGCATCAGTTGATTAAGGTACAATATGAGAAACACTGTGAAAAGGATGTCTGTGAAAGGTTAGAGTAATGTCTGGGGCTGGCCCACCTGTGTATCTAAAAGAGTCACTTCCTTATGAACTTGGATTCCTGTTTTTCTGAGAGCAGAGTGACCACCTCACTCCTACCCACTTGTCCTCTCGATTTGTTGTCTGTAGTTTGTACACGAACCACCATTTGCCTGACAAGCCTCCCTCTAAACCTTCCCAGGCTGTGGCAGCTTGTTTGCGGCTCCTACTTCTCATGTATAGCAAGCCATCCTCTTCCTGAATTCTCTCCCCTAAGAAGACTGTACACTCTAAGAAGGCAGTCCAAAGCTTGGAGGCTAAGTTATGTCTCGGTCCCCTCCTCTAACCTACATCAGCACCAGGAGCCTGGGTAAGGTGGGTAGATGGGTTCTGTCACTTCACAGGCATGTAAAAGGGCCTTGGAGTCTCCCAAGCATCTGGGACACTGGGCCAATCCTTGGTCCCACCAGAACTGAGGCAGCAGCCAAGACTTCCAAAAACGAAGGGTACTTTCAAACAAGCAAGCAAGCAAACAAACCAACAAACAAATTCCTTTTGCCACATTAAGACTATTTCTGAATGAAATAAGACCAGGAAAAGCCTAGGTCCTCCAGCTGCATCCCACTCTGCCTGCCTCCAAGGCAGCAACTCCTGCTTCCCTGTGTTCCTATCCACCACACACATGCTCCGACTGAAGAGTTCATCACAGAGGACAAGCTGGAGCCAGCTGTAAGCTTGAGGAGGAGAGGCCTGCCTAGAGGCCAGAGGGGACCCCCACTCCACCCCTTTCCACTTAGGAAAATGCCACCAGCTGGCAACCGAGATGCATGACTATCCCCGTGGCTTTGGGGGCAAGGTTCAGGGGCCAGCTCTCCTCAGCCCTCAGCCTGGCAGTGCTCCACCAACTCCAGGAGCAGGAATGCCCCTCAGAGGCACACGATGGAGTCCAGGAGCTGTGATGAGACAACCCAGTAGTTTGGAAGAAGGTGCTGAGTAGGCAAAACTCCCACAGAGGGGTAGCCTTCGCCTAATTCTGTCTCCCTGAGTGAGGTCCACCCTGGGGATCCAAGTGTGAACACCACACAGCCCCATCTTTCTAATGGGCAAGGAGCTCTGAACACTATATAGTTTCCTGAAAGTGCTTTATGAAAGCCTCCATTAATGTATTCCTTGGCTTAAGACTTTCTCTTTTCTTAAAATGAAAATGCCCCAGAAAGGTCATAGATTGGGCCTTCACAGTTACTTCACAGAGTACAAGGGTCTTCCTTTGAGTGGATTTTCTGGGATCGACTCTCTACCCACATCCCTTGATTGAGATCGTAAAGGATTTCTTGTCCAAACTAAATCTCCTGAGGAGGACAAAGTGTACAAGAAGATGGCTGTGCAGGGCTTCCCTGGTGGTGCAGTGGTTGAGAGTCTGCCTGCCGATGCAGGGCACACGGGTTCGTGCCCCGGTCCGGGAGGATCCCACATGCCACAGAGCGGCTGGGCCCATGAGCCATGGCCGCTGAGCCTGTGTGTCTGGAGCCTGTGCTCTGCAACGGGAGAGGCCACAACAGTAAGAGGCCCACGTACCAAAAAAAAAAAAAAGAAGTTGGCTGTGCAGAAGCTCCATAAACAAGGCAGGCACACAGACGGTCCAACCTCAGTGCTCAAGGCCTCCAGGGCTCCTGGCCTGCTGCTGAGGCCTATCCTGAGGAGGCAGGGCTGCCACACTGGAGCTCCATCCCTGTCAGCCTTTCACAGAGGAGCAGGAGCCAAGAGCTGGGGCAAGGATTATCTTGGTGACTAATAAGCTAATTGTGGAAAATTACAACTTCCTGAGCTTGGTCTATCAGAGGTGGCCACAAAACTCTTTATGATGTGGCCAAAAATTCCTCCTGCCACCACAGCCCTTGAAAATAGGTCAAAGACACCTTCTATGTAACTCTCAAAGCAGGCCTTAGCTCATACCATCAAACTGTGTCAATACACTGCAAACAATGGAGCTTTCGTGAGAATACTCTCATCATCTCTAGGTCTGAGCCCAGCCCTGGCTCTGGGCTGGTCGCCAGTGCTGCCCTCCTTGATCCTCCTCAGGGGACTGACTGACTATGGAGGCCAAAGAGAAGGCTTCCTGCTCTTTGCCCCCAGAAAGCCTGTCTACGGGCCTCTCTGGGACAAGAGTGTTTCCTCTTGTATACCAACCAAGGCCTAAAGGCCTGGCCTCATCTCCCAGGCTACACCTCACACAAAAGCAGGGCAAGGGGTAGATTAGGCACTGGCAGAGACTTTAATTATGCTTCCTTCAGCTTTCGAGAGGCCCCAGGCTTGTGGCAGGTGCTCATGGCTGGCTGCTGCCTGGATCAGACATGCAGAGCTCCCTCTCTGAATGTTGGGTATCCCATTGGCAGTATGGTGCAAGGGTCAGCACATAACCTGGCTCTGATGCCACCCACACTAACTGTGTAACCCTGGGCCATCTCTCTTAGCACAGTGAAGCCCGTCTTCTCTTAGAATGGGGGCAGCATTCTCTGCTACAGGGGTTGCTGTGGAAGCCCTAGGGTACACGACAGCAGATGAAAATGGGCTTTGTAGACCCCTGTGGAGGTGAGCATACTGCCCCTGTCTCCTATTTCCTGTGTTCAGGCCTTGGCAGAGACAGAAACCATTCAGCTCTAAGGGTGCCAACCAGTGGGGCTTTAGCTCTAAGAAGACAGGACTCTCTGAAAGTTCTGTGCCTATTCTGCTTTTGTGTCTGTTGCTACTAGCAGGAGTCCCAAACTCCAGGTCTGAAGCAGTGATGGCATCTCTAGTGTAGCTATCATGGGTCCGAGTGTTCTCCCTTCTAAGAAGCTCGAGAAAGTGCTGACCTGGAGAAGATGCCCCACTAAATGCCTGCCATCCAAGATGACACTTCTCTTGACCCAAAAGCCTCATCTCATCACTGGCCTACGCCTCAGCCTGGATGGGGGTCCTGTCCTGACAGGACCCTCAGAGCCTCCAGGCAGTTCTTGCCAGGGATAAAAGGCCCTGAGTCAGCCTGGCCTAGAGCCAGCCTATGCTGAGTCTCAAGAGTCTGCCTTGAGGTCAAGGCCAAAAATAATGACTCAGGCAGGCTGGAATCCAGGGAAAACCAGCCCCGGCTTTCCACCCAAGAGTGCTGACCAGCTGGGCATGAGCTCATGCAGCTAGACAATGACAATGACAGTGGGAAACTGCCAGCCCCTCGTAAATGAGAGGAGCTGGAGGCTGAGCATTAAGCCTGAAACCACTCCTGAAACATTCTTTGAAAACCCCATATCAACTCATCTAAAATTAGCTTTCAGCATCTAAATCACTTCCTGTTACAGAAACCACAGTTCTGATGCTTCAGTCATCACCCTGACTGCCTCTAGGGGGTGGGGCAGGTGAAATAAGGGTACTGTACACAGAAAACTATGACAATCCAAAAGAGATACAGCAGTCAGGAGTCCCTCTGCAGAAACGATGGCTAAGCAGGGCCCATGAGGCTGCAGGAACCAGGACCAGCATGAGCATGCATGTGCACCCATGCACACAGGTACATACCCCTCATATGTCTTGTATACACAGGCCAGAGCCTTCATTATTGCTACAGACAGACTACCACATGCACAGCCCAAGCATATCTCCATCATGCCCCTTCAAAGCATGGGACTCTCCAACAGAGGAAGGCAGGTGTCTGGCCTGCTTTAAGCATCTGCAGCCTTGTCTCTTCTTCTCTTGCCCTGGGTACTTTATGCCTAATAGGCTGCGAGCAAAGTTGGCCTAGTGCTCAGGGCTTGGCCTTCACTCACTGCTTCAGCCAATTCTTCGTATACCAGGACCACCAGGAAGCATCCTTAATAAGACCAAGGATTATACCAGAAATCTATAGCAAATATATTTTAATAGTGAAACATTAGAAGAAATTCCATTCAAGTCAGGAACAAGACAACAATACCTGATACCCATGCTACTATGCAATACTGTACTGAAGTCCTAGCAAGTGCATTAAGATAAGAAAAACACGTATGAGGATTAAAAAAACAACAGATAAACTTGTTATTTTAAAATAAATGATGATGATTATTATCACTCCTTGCTGTATGTTAAATGTTTTGTGTATCTCATTTAACTCATTTAATCCTAACAACCACCTTATGAGGTAGGTATTAGTATAGAAGCCATTTTTACAGATGAGGAAACTAACAGAGATGCTGAGGTACTTGGCTGGTGAATGGCAGAGCCAGAATATAAACCCAGAAAGTCTGACTTCAGACTCTGTACTCTTAATCGCTATACTATATTACCTCTTGATGATGTGAGACTTTACACAGAAAGCCCAGGAGTTGAACAATGTGGCCAGATATAAGATCAATAAACAAAAAATTAGCAGCTTTCCCAAATACCACAAAAGTGAGTTCTCCTCCAATTAGTCTATAAATTCCATCCTAATTCTATTAAAATCAAAATCCCTACAGAAAGTCTCATGTATCCTGACAGACTGGTTCTGAAATTCACAAGGGAGAATATTTGAGATCATTCTGGAGAAGAACTATGGTGGAAGATTTGCAGTACATAATTTCAAAATATGTCATAAAGCAAAAGGAATTAAGACTGTGTGGTACTGGTACCTAAATGAATAAACAAATCAGTAACTCAGAATGAAGAGTCCAGAAAACAGACCCACATATTTATGGGATTTATGGAGACAAGACAAAGTCTAGATTCAGAGATGAGTGATAATATTGACTTGGACCCTCTTTAAGGTTGGTTTTATTTTGGTTAACTCCTGAAGTAGTTACTAATTAGTAGTACAAAGGATATTAGTGAGATGAGGATGCAAGTGGAGGTTTCTTGCTTTCTCACAAAGGCAACCCCCAAGTTCATGGTCTTGGCAGCCTGCAGAGAACGACATGTCCACCAGGTCAGAAGAGTCCAGAAGAGCACTTACTGACTTTTGCAATCCCTCCAGCTCATACTACCAAATAAAGCAATAATTCTGCTCTTCAGTAAGCCACATCACAGAGTCCTAATATGTATATTCTAATATACATATTAATATGTATATTCTAGGCCTTGAAAATTCTTGTTGCCAGTTTTTTGGGCAACCTATCCTTACCTAGCTATAGAGTCTTGGAGTTTTCTTTTTCTTCCTTTCTTTTTTAAAATTAATTAATTAATTAATTAATTTTTGGCTGCGTTGGGTCTTTGTTGCTGTGTGTGGGCTTTCTCTAGTTGCGGTGAGCGGGGGCTACTCTTTGTTGCAGTATGTGGGCTTCTCACTGTAGTGGCTTCTCTTGTTGTGGAGTACGGGCTCTAGGCGCGCGGGCTTCAGTAGCTGTGGCACGCGTGCTCAGTAGTTGTGGCTCACGGGCTCTAGAGTGCAGGCTCAGTAGTTGTGGCACACAGGCCCAGTTGCTCCATGGCATGTGGGATCTTCCCGGACCAGGGATCGAACCCACGTCCCCTGCATTGGCAGGTGGATTCTTAACCACTGCACCACCAGGGAAGTTCCAAGTCTGGAACTTTCTGTTCATGTATACTCTCGGTCTTTCAGTAAGCAAGCCAGAGTCTACCACAAGTGGTCTTTCATGTAAGTGTGAAACAGATGAATCTTTCAATGAACAGTATTGAGACAACTGGTGACTAAATAGGTTAGAAATACTTCTAGTTTTAAGTAAAACTTAACTCAAACTGGCTTAAATAATCAAGAAAATATACTGGCTCATGTAAAAGAAATGTCCAGAGGTAGGCTGGATTTCAGAACAGGATTGGTCCAGCAGATCAATGATGTTATCAAGAACCTGATTTCTCTTCTTTGTCTTCTACTGTATTGGTTCATCCTAAGATTAGCTTCCCTTGTGGGAGTAAGATAATTGTCAGTGGCAACTGAGCCAATACAGATGAAAAGCCTCTTTCTCAGAAGCTCCCAACAAACATTATTTCGTGTATCTTGGCGCCCAAAGGGTCACTAACCCACCTGAACCATTCATGCCCTGTAGCCAGGGGGATGGGATGCATTGATTGCCTTAAGCCACTTTAAGAGGTGAGGGTGAGATCAATTCCACACAAACTACATATCTGGGAAATTCAGAATGCCGTTAGCAAGGGAGGAGGGCAGGATAAGTACTGGGAAGACAATCAACAAAGCTTCTACAAAATTATCACCTACAAGGAAACATTAAGCTATTGATAGGGTCCTCCTCATACTATTCACAAAATAAATTCAGAGATATTAAAGCCCTAAATATAAAGAATAGACATAGGAGAAAAATATATAATAATATGTTTATGACCTTGAGGGGAGAAGAAGCCTTTTTAAATAAGACCACACAAAATATCAAGTCCCTTTAAAAATTGATCATTTTACTTCATCAAAATCAAAGACTTTAGTATAATAAGAGATACTATAAAATAAAAGACAAGTGAAACACTGAGAGAAAACATTTGTAACACTTATAATAGACAAAGAATTAATATCCAGAGTATAGAAGGAGTATTAAAAAGTTAACAAGTAAAACCTTAACAACTCTGGGCTTCCCTGTTGGCACAGTGGTTAAGAATCTGCCTGCCCATGCAGGGGACACGGGTTTGAGCCCTGGTCCAGGAAGATTCCACATGCTGCAGAGCAGCTGAGCCCATGCGCCACAACTACTGAGCCTGTGCTCTAGAACCCGCGAGGCACAACTACTGAAGCCTGTGCACCTAGAGCCCGTCCTCTGCAATGAGAAGCCACCGCAATGAGAAGCCCGCACACTGCAACTAGAGAAAGCCTGCATGCAGCAACGAAGACCCAACACAGCCAAAAATAAAATAAATTTATTAAAAAAATCTTAACAACTTAATAGGAAAAGGATATGAACAGGTAACTAACAGAAGACAAAACAGAAATGCTCACTAAATATATGAAGAGATGTTTAACATCACTAAGGAACTTAAGAAATAAACAGTCAGAAATTCTGTATGTGACATTTGATACTATGAAGACAATGGTTTTAACAGGCTTCGTAGGTATGTAATGTTAGTGGATCTAACTTTTCTCTAGAGAACAAGTTGACAGACTCTACTAAATGTAAATATATATATTCCCATGAGTCTGTAATTTCTTATGTTGTATCTACCAGGAAAGATGCTTGCTTTTGTGCTTAATGAAGCATATATAAGAATATTCATTGCAGCCCGTGTGTAATAGTGAAATTCTGCAGACGCATAAAATTTCCATCAACCAGAGATGAATAAATAAACTGAGGTATGTTCATGCTAGAGAATACTGTGCAGCAATTCCAAAATGCACATGCTCTCTTTCAACCAACCCAGAGTGATCTCTAATATATCACTGACTGATACCTGCAGAGTGATAGGTATAGTACATCATTTATGAAAAAGAAAGAGAGAAGGAAAGAAAAGCAGAAAACCACAAAAGAACCCTATCTATTTTTTTTATATATATACAGGGTCAGTAAATAAATGTATAAAAAAAGATCTGGAAGGATATACACCTGAGAACTGTGGTTACTTGTGGGAACTGGGAGAGGGGATTAGGATCAGGTGAGGCAGTCAAAGGGCACTTTATTTAGCTTTACAATTTTATAATTGTCAGGCTGAACTGCTTTCTTTTTGTTACAAGAAGATAATATTCTCCTCTAGACATTACAAGAGGAGAATGTATTCGTACATCACTTGGGTAATTAAAAGACAAAACTATTTTTTATAAAATCATTAGGAGTTGGCCAAGCAAAGGCTAAAGTTTCGAGCCTGATTCTTCTGCAGGGGTCCCTGCGGTGACTAGACTCCATCTGCCATGGAGTCTCTGTTCATCTGCCATGTCTCTGCCTAGGCCTCATTGCCAGGCTCATGGATCTCCCTGGTCCCTGAAGGTGGGGGCATGGGCCAGCTCTCTCCTGCAGCACAGTTGAATGTCCTCAAATAGGGAATGGGGGGCAGGCACAAAGTACTGGATAGCCAGGGGGCCAGAAGATAAAGGTTCCTCTTATGAAATAAGTTCAAAGACAGACAGCGAGGAAGGCCATGGAAGATCCAGCCCTGTCAGGCAAATACCAGCATTCAGATTATGTGTGCCTCTCCTCATGTCCTCACCTTGCATCCCAGCAGCACCCCACCCCCAAAGATCTTTGCCCAGATTTTGAGAGACTGTTCCCCTCAACTGACCTTGAGTCCAGGGCAGTGGCTAGAACTGGGGCAAGAGAAGGGACAGAAAAGAATGGTCTAGGATGGCATCAGGGTTAGAAAAAGGGGTGAGTAGAAAGTCAAAACAGTATAGGAGCTGGGAAAGGGCCAATGGAAGAGACAGGGTTCTGCATCAGGAGGAGGTTCTAGTCACATCCATGGGCAGTAGTGGCAGATGAAACCACTACCTACCTCTTTCTCCAACATGCAAAATGTCTTTTACCCACAGAGGCAGTAATCCTAATTCCCACTTTGGTTAACCAAGTAAGAGGAAAGAGCCTTCCTACCAGGTCAGGGAAAAGAAAGTCATTGTTTCCACTGGAGAGGTATAAATGGAGCTCAATGCAGAGAGTAGAGCCCTCCCAAGGCATGGTCCAAAGGCTTGGGCCAAGATAACTAGAGGTGCTGATGCCACATGTGCAGGAAATGGAATCCTGGGGGTGGTGTGGTAAAGAAAAAAACCCTCCGGTTTTAACAGATCCACTCCTAAGGTTACTCAAAAAGTTCAGACCAAAGAATCGCCTTTATCTCCCTCCACCCACTCTACAGTGACTTCAGAGAAGAGTTGTGGGAACTAAAGTGCTCCATCCCAGGAAAAAGGGCTTCCTTTGAGGTTAAGGTGTGAAATGACAAAAGACTACAGCATCTAAGAAGACCTTCCCAATGCTGAGACTCCCGGTCTCTACCTCCAGAGCCTCAGCAGAGACTGGGAGGTAGAGAGCACTTCATCAGGCTCTTAAAAAGGAATGAATAAGAAGAGCTTCTACTGCATCCTTTTAGAGCTGAGTGGCCTGATACTAAAGGAGAGAAGTTCAAAAATGGGCTTATTTTCTTCTTCATGACAGGCCCAAAGGGGCACACAGTGAAAAAGAAGGACTTCCTTGCAATAATATGAGGTATTAACCATATCGTGGGTAAGAAAAATTATGGAGCAATTTGGAAAATGCTTCTCTTTTTTCTTATGGGTTTAGAATATCCAGTCTTTAAGAATTAATAAGCAAGAGTGTGTGTGTGTGTGTGTGTGTGTGTGTGTGTGTGTGTGTGTGTGTCTAATCTAATAGTTACCAGATGGACAACTGGAATAATGAAGAGGTAGGTACATCTGCTTCACATAGAGGCAATGAAGAACTTGAACCTGCCTTGGAGTACCTACATCTACCTGGACAGTCCTGCTGGAATTTGGCTATATTATTCTAGACCAGCATTCCAATAGAATGTTCTGTGATGATGAGAATTATGTATCTGCACTGTCCAATATAGGAGCCACAAGCCATATGTGGCCATCAAACACTTGAAATATGGTTAAAGCAATTGATAATTTTTTAATATTATTTAATTTAATTTTTATTGTTTTAATTAATTAATTTATTTATTTATTTATTTTTGGCTGCATTGGGTCTTCATTGCTGCATGCGGGCTTTCTCTAGTTGTGGTGTGCTGGGGCTACTCTTCGTTGTGTGCATGGGCTTCTCACTGCGGTGGCTTCTCTTGTTGCGGAGTATGGGCTCTAGGCACAGGGGGTTCAGTAGTTGTGGCACGTGGGCTCAGTAGTTGTGGCTCACAGGCTCTAGAGTGCAGGCTCAGTAGTTGTGGTGCAAGGGCTTAGTTGCTCCGCGGCATGTGGGATCTTCCCGGACCAGGGCTTGAACCTGTGTACCCTGCATTGGCAGGTGGATTCTTAACCACTGCACCACCAGGGAAGTCCACATATTATTTAATTTTAATTAATTAGCTACATTCAATTAAATAGCCATATATGGCTAGTAGCTATTGTACTGGACAGCACAGTTCTAGGCTGAATCTGTCCTGTTTGTTTGACGCAGAGTTTGCCAAAGGGTAGGAGATGCACAGTGGAGACTGGTACAGAAAACACTATGAAACACATGAGAAACAAAGCCCTTATGATGGATGAAGCTCAGAGCAAGTGCCATGACAGCACAGAACAGCTGCAGTACCCCAAATCTTCTCAAGCATCTGCTGCTCACACAAAAAAAACCTTGACCAAGTGATGTTTTCAGAAAAACCCTAGGAAAGGGAGTATATTAGTAAAATTGAGAGATGTGGAACAGGCGTAACAAACTCAGAATGGTAGAACAGTGTAATCCTAATGATATCTGGGTGAAATCTTCATCTCCATTCCCATTAGTGAGAAGCCCACTTTGGCAAGTAGCCAAAGGAAGCACCAGGTTGGACACAGTGTTGGGACTGGACTTCCCTGTCATCCATAGGGAGTGACTCAGGAGGCAGAGTGATGAGTTGAGAGATGTGTCAACTTTCTAACCATTAGACTATATGGTCTCCTGGGCCTTTTAGGCAAGGCAGTTCTTCAGATGTGCAAAAACTCTTAGAAGCTCAGACAATTGGTGAACCCAGTACTCCCTCCTCCCCATCCATCCCCAAGCCACAGAGTGACAATAACTTCCTTCCATTTGTTATTTCTTTTCTTAAGGCCAATTTTCATAAGCCATACGACAAGAATATAACATCCATTTTGTATGCTCCCAGCTCAGCGCTCAGGATGCAGAACTTCCCCCTGGAAAACTCTAACATCTCTGCCATATCTGGCATACTATCCGCAGCCCTAATTGCAGCAGCTACTAGCAAGTAAAGAGTGTGGTGCTGATCTTGTTACTGTTTTGGAGATGGTAGGAATCAGAAGTCACTCCAGGGAATATCCCAGGAGACTGATGCAGGTTGGAGAAAGAAAAGAAATAGAGAAGAGACAGATGAGGTGAAAGGAGGAAAAACACAAGAGGTGACATCTTACATCCTGTCCATCTCACACCAGTGGAAATGTACCGATGGAGCTTCCTCAAGCAGTTCTAACCATAGTTCTTTCTTCCTGGCTCAAAGGCCTCTAACACCTTCCAGCAGCCACAAGGTAAAGGCTAAAATCCTACACTTAGAAATCAAGGCTCAGGCTCATGGGGCCAGGGCCTATGTACTCTATACCCACATCTTGTCTGTTCCAGACGAATTGATCCTTTTACTTCTCCCACGCACATGCTGATTAAGGCCTCTATATCACCTTTATACCAGCTATTCCACCAAGCGAGTTCACCCTAACCACATCCTTCCTTTTTCCAACCACTTTAAGACCCAGCTAATATTGTCCCCTTCTGGAAAACTTACCCAACTAACCAGTTCCAAGGGACCTCTCCCTTCTTTTAACACATCTATATTTACTGAGAAATTTCTTCCTTTGTTTTTTAACTCTTCAAATGGCTATTAATTCCTACCATATAAAGCCCACTGCAGGAATGGGATTATAGTCTCTGAATTTCCCACAGCACCCAGCACAGAGCCAGGCATACAGCAATCACTCAGTGTGCTCGGGTTCATTTCAACAAACATATTCTGAGTATTAACTCTGTGCCAGGAGCCATGCTAGATGTTTCTGCCAGAGTCAATACAGATAACTGAGAGGTGGTTCTATTTTATTAGTACATTTATCCCATCTTCACATACAGCTAAAACAGTCCTCAATTCCTCTGATTCTCCAAGGCTAGAGAGTCCCCATTGGATGAAAAAGACTATTCCCCATATCAGATCTGACTCTTCCCTTTACCACAACTTCACTCCCCATAATGCTCTTGCTCATCTCAGAAGCCTGAAAGCATTAAAGGAGGACAGATACAATCTATGGCAAAGTCATCTCAACTCCTAATACTGGGCAAACTCAGGTCTCCCTCCGTAATGAAAAGTAAACAAATAAATCAAAATGTGAGACAAACAAAAAAAATTTAGATCCACCAGAGGGCAGACAGCAGAAGCAAGAAGAACTACAATCCTAAAGCCTGCGGAACAGAAACCACATTCACAGAAAGATAGACAAGGTGAAAAGGCAGAGGGCTATGTACCAGATGAAGGAACAAGATAAAACCCCAGAAAAACAACTAAATGAAGTGGAGATGGGCAACCTTCCAAAAAAGAATTCAGAATAATGATAGTGAAGATGATGCAGGACGTCAGAAAGAGAATGGAGGCAAAGATGAAGAAGAGGCAAGAAATGTTTAACAAAGACCTAGAAGAATTAAAGAACAAACACCTAGAAGAATTAAAGAACAAACAAACAGAGATGAACAATACAATAACTGAAATGAAAAATACCCTAAGGAATCAATAGCACAATAACTGAGGCAGAAGAATGGATAAGTGAACTGGAAGACAGAATGGTGGAATTCACTGCCGCAGAACAGAATAAAGAAAAAAGAATGAAAAGAAATGAAGACAGCCTAAGAGACCTCTGAAACAAAGTTAAATGCAACAGCATTCGCATTATGGGGGTCCCAGAAGGAGAAGAGAGACACAAAGGACCAGAAAAAATATTTGAAGAGATTATAGTCGAAAACTTCCCTAACATGGTAAAGGAAATAGCCACCCAAGTCCAGGAAGCACAGAGAGTCCCAGGCAGGATAAACGCAAGGAGAAACACGTCGAGACAAACAATAATCAAACTGACAAAAATTAAAGACAAAGAAAAATTATTGAAAGCAACAAGGGAAAAACGACAAATAACATATAAGTGAACTCCCATAAAGTTAAGAGCTGATTTCTCAGCAGAAACTCTAAAAGCCAGAAGGGAGTGGCATGACATATTTAAAGTGATAAAATGGAAGAACCTACAACCAAGATTACTCTACCTGGCAAGGATCTCATTCAGATTCGACAGACAAATCAAAAGCTCTACAGATAGGACTTCCCTGGCGGTGCAGTGGTTGAGAGTCTGCCTGCCGACGCAGGGGACACGGGTTCGTGCCCTGGACCAGGAGGATCCCACATGCCACGGAGCGGCTGGGCCCATGGGCCATGGCCACTGGGCCTGCGTGTCTGGAGCCTGTGCTCCGCAACGGGAGGGGCCATGGAGGTGAGAGGCCCGCGTACCGCAAAAAAAAAAAAAGCTCTACAGACAAGCAAAGGCTAAGAGAATTCAGCACCACCAAACCAGCTGTACAACAAATGCTAAAGGAACTTCTCTAAGTGGGAAACACAAGAGAAGAAAAGGACCTACAAAAACAAACCCATTACAATTAAGAAAATGGTAATAGGAACATACATATCGATAATTACCTTAAACGTGAATGGATTAAATCTTCAACCAAAAGACACAGGCTCGCTGAATGGATAAAAAAACAAGACCCATATATATGCTGTCTACAAGAGACCCACTTCAGACCTAGGGACACATACAGACTGAAAGTGAGGGGATGGAAAAAGATATTCCATGCAAATGGAAATCGAAAGCTGGAGTAGCAATACTCATATCAGATAAAATAGACTTTAAAATCAAGACTATTACAAGAGACAAGGAAGGACACTACATAATGATCAAGGGATCAATCCAAGAAGAAGATATATCAATTATAAATATATATGCACCCAACATAGGAGCATCTCAATACATAAGGCAACTGCTAACAGCTATAAAACAGGAAATCGACAATAACACAATAATAGTGCGGGACGTTAACACCTCACTTACACCAATGCACAGATCCTCCAAAATGAAAATAAATAAGGAAACAGAAGCTTTAAATGACACAACAGACCAGATAGATTTAATTGATATTTATAGGACATAACATCCAAAAACAGGAGATTACAGTTTCTTCTCAAGTGGGCATGGAACATTCTCCAGGATACATCACATCTTGGGTCACAAATCAAGCCGCAGTAAATTTAAGAAAACTGAAATCACATCAAGCATCTTTTCTGACCACGACGCTATCAGATTAGAAATTAATTACAGGGAAAAAAAAGTAAAAAACACAAACACATGGAGGGTAAACAATACGTTACTAAATAACCAAGAGATCACTGAAGAAATCAAAGAGGAAATCAAAAAATACCTAGAGACAGATGACCATGAAAACACGATGATCCAAAACCTACGGGATGCAGCAAAAACAATTCTAAGGTGGAAGTTTATAGCTATACAAGCCTACATCAAGGAACAAGAAAAATCTCAAATAAACAATCTAACCTTACACCTAAAGGAACTAGAGAAAGAAGAACAAACAAAACCCAAAGTTAGCAGAAGGAAAGAAATCATAAAGATCAGAGCAGAAATAAATGAAATAGAAACAAAGAGAATAGCAAAGATCAATAAAACTAAAAGCTGGTTCTTTCAGAAAATAAAAAAAATTGATAAACCATTAGCCAGACTCATCAACAAAGAGAGGGAGAGGATTCAAAACAATAAAATTACAAATGAAAAAGGAGAAGTTACAACAGACACCACAGAAATACAAAGCATCCTAAGAGACTACTACAAGCAACTCTATGCAAATAAAATGGACAACCTGGAAGAAATGGACAAATTCTTAGAAAGGTATAACCTTCCAAGACTGAACCAGGAAAAAATAGAAAATATGAACAGACCAACCACACGTGATAATATTGAAACTGTGATTAAAAATCTTCCAACACTTCCTTCCTACCTTCCTTCCTTCCTCCCTCTGTCCCTCCCTCCCTCCTTTCTTTCTTCCTTTCTTTCTTTCCTTCTTTTCTTCTTTCTTTCTTTCTCTTTCCTTCTTTCTTTCTCTCTCTCTCTCTCCCCCCCCCTGCCTCCCTCCCTCTCTCTCTCTCTGTCCCTCCCTCCGTCCCTTCCGCCCTCACTCCCTCCCTCCTTCGCTCCCTTTCTTTCTTTCTTTCTTTCCTCCTACTTCTACTAATTCTTTCTCTCTACTTTTTCTCCCTTTTATTCTGAGCTGTGTGGATGAAAGGATCTTGGTGCTGCAGCCAGGAGTCAGTGCTGTGCCTCTGAGGTGGGACAGCCAACTTCAGGACACTGGTCCACAAGAGACCTCCCAGATCCACATAATATCAAATGGCGAAAATCTCCCAGGGATCTCCATCTCAACACCAGCACCCAGCTTCACTCAACGACCAGCAAGCTACAGTGCTGGACACCCTATGCCAAACAACTAGCAGGACAGGAACACAACCCCACCCATTAGCAGAGAGGCTGCCTAAAATCATCATAAGGCCACAGACACCCCAAAACACACCACCAAATGTGGACCTGCCCACCAGAAAGACAAGATCCAGCCTCATCCACCAGAAAACAGGCACTAGTCCCCTCCACCAGGAAGCCTACACAACCCACTGAACCAACCTTAGCCACTGGGGACAGAAACCAAAAAAAACGGGAACTACGAACCTGCAGCCTGCAAAAAGGAGACCCCAAACACAGTAAGATAAGCAAAATGAGAAGACAGAAAAATACACCGCAGATGAAGGAGCAAGATAAAAACCCACCAGACGTAACAAATGAAGAGAAAATAGGCAGTCTACCTGAAAAAGAATTCAGAATAATGATAGTAAAGATGATCCAAAATCTTCAAAAGAGAATAGACAAAATGCAAGAAACATTTAACAAGGACCTAGAAGAACTAAAGATGAAACAAACAATGGTAAACAACACAATAAATGAAATTAAAAATACTCTAGATGGAATCAATAGCAGAATAACTGAGGCAGAAGAACGGATAAGTGACCTGGAAGATAAAATAGTGGAAATAACTACTGCAGAGCAGAATAAAGAAAAAAGAATGAAAAGAACTGAGGACAGTCTCAGAGACCTCTGGGACAACATTAAACGCACCAACGTTCGAATTATAGGGGTTCTAGAAGAAAAAGAGAAAAAGAAAGGGACTGAGAAAATATTTCAAGAGATTAGAGTTGAAAACTTCCCTAATATGGGAAAGGAAATAGTTAATCAAGTCCAGGAAGCACAGAGAGTCCCGTACAGGATAAATCCAAGGAGAAATACACCAAGACACATATTAATCAAACGGTCAAAAATTAAATACAAAGAAAACATATTAAAAGCAGCAAGGGAAAAACAACAAATAACACACAAGGGAATCCCCATAAGGTTCACACCTGATCTTTCAGCAGAAAGTCTGCAAGCCAGAAAGGACTGGCAGGACATATTTAAAGTGATGAAGGAGAAAAACCTGCAACCAACATAACTCTACCCAGCAAGGATCTCATCAGATTTGATGGAGAAATTAAAACCTTTACAGACAAGCAAAAGCTGAGAGAGTTCAGCACCATAAAACCAGCTTTACAACAAATGCTAAGGGAACTTCGCCAGGCAAGAAACACAAGAGAAGGAAAAAACCTACATTAACGAACCCAAAACAGTTTAGGGAATAGGAACATACATATCGATAATTACCTTAAATGTAAATGGACTAAATGCTCCCACCAAAAGACACAGATTGGCTGAATGGAGACAAAAACAAGACCCATATATATGCTGTCTACAAGAGACCCACTTCAGACCTAGGGACACATACAGACTGAAAGTGAGGGGATGGAAAAAGATATTCCATGCAAATGGAAACCAAAAGAAAGCTGCAGTAGCAATTCTGATATCAGACAAAATAGACTTTAAAATAAAGACTATTACAAGAGACAAAGAAGGACACTACATAATGATCAAGGGATCGATCCAAGAAGAAGATATAACAATTGTAAATATTTATGCGCCCAACCTAGGACCACCTCAATACATAAGGCAAACACAAACAACCATAAAAGGGGAAATCGACAGTAACACATTCATAGTAGGGGACTTTAACACCCCACTTTCACCAATGGACAGATCATCCAAAATGAAAATAAATAAGGAAACACAAGATTTAAATGATACATTAAACAAGATGGACTTAATTGATATTTATAGGACATTCCATCCAAAAACAACAGAATACACATTTTTCTCAAGTGCTCATGGAACATTCTCCAGGATAGATCATATCTTGGGTCACAAATCAAGCCCTGGTAAATTTAGGAAAACTGAAATTGTATCAAGTATCTTTTCCAACCACAACGCTATGAGACTAGATATCAATTACAGGAAAAGATCTGAAAAAATACAAACACATGAAGGCTGAACAATACATTACTTAATAACAAAATGATCACTGAAGAAATCAAAGATGAAATCAAAAAATACCTAGAAACAAATGACAATGGAGACACAACGACCCAAAACCTATAGAATGCAGCAAAAGCAGTTCTAAGAGGGAAGTTTATAGCAATACAAGTCCACCTTAAGAAACAGGAAACATCTCGAATAAACAACCTAACCTTGCACCTAAAGCAATTAGAGAAAGAAGAAGAAGAAACCCCCAAATTTAGCATAAGGAAAGAAATCATAAAAATCAGATCAGAAGTAAATGAAAAAGAAACGAAGGAAACAATAGCAAAGATCAATAAAATTAAAAGCTGGTTCTTTGAGAAGATAAACAAAATTGATAAACCATTAGCCAGACTCATCAAGAATAAAAGGGAGAAGACTCAAATCAATAGAATTAGAAATGAAAAAGGAGAAGTAACAACTGACACTACAGAAATACAAAACATCATGAGAGATTACTACAAGCAACTCTATGTCAAGAAAATGGACAACCTGGAAGAAATGGACAAATTCTTAGAAATGCACAACCTGCCAAGACTGAATCAGGAAGAAATAGAAAATATGAACAGACCAATCAGAAGCACTGAAATTGACACTGCGATTAAAAATCTTCCAACAAACAAAAGTCCAGGACCAGATGGCTTCACAGGCGAATTCTAGCAAACATTTAGAGAAGAGCTAACACCTTTCAATTAACAAATTGAAGGAGAAAAACCATATGATCATCTCAATAGATGCAGAGAAAGCTTTTGACAAAATTCAACACCCATTTATGATAAAAACTCTGCAGAAAGTAGGCATAGAGGGAACTTCCTCAACATAATAGACAGCCATATATGACAAACCCACAGCTAACATCATCCTCAATGGTGAAAAACTGAAAGCATTTCCTCTAAGATCAGGAACAAGACAAGGTTGCCCACTCTCACCACTCTTATTCAACATAGTTTTGGAAGTTTTAGCCACAGCAATCAGAGAAGAAAAGGAAATAAAAGGAATCCAAATTGGAAAAGAAGTAAAGCTGTCACTGCTTGCAGATGACATGATACTATACACAGAGAATCCTAAAGATGCTACCAGAAAACTACTAGAGCTAATCAATGAATTTGGTAAAGTAGCAGGATACAAAATTAATGCACAGAAATCTCTAGCATTCCTATACACTAATAATGAAAAATCTCAAAGTGAAATCAAGAAAACACTCCCATTTACCACTGCAACAAAAAGAATAAAATATCTAGGAATAAACCTACCTAAGGAGACAAAAGACCTGTATGTAGAAAATTATAAGACACTGATGAAAGAAATTAAAGATGATACAAATAGATGGAGAGATATACCATGTTCTTGGATTGGAAGAATCAACATTGTGAAAATGACTCTACTACCCAAAGCAATCTACATATTCAAGGCAATCCCTATCAAACTACCAATGGCATTTTTCACAGAACTAGAACAAAAAATTTCTCAATTTGTATGGAAACACAGAAGACCCCAAATAGCCAAAGCAATCTTAAGAATGAAAAACGGAGCTGGAGGAATCAGGCTCCCTGACTTACTATAGACTATACTACAAAGCTACAGTAATCAAGACAGTATGGTACTGGCACAAAAACAGAAAGATAGATCAATGGAACAGAATAGAAAGACCAGAGATAAACCCACGCACATATGGTCACCTTATCTTTGATAAAGGAGGCAACAGTATACAGTGGAGAAAAGACAGCCTCTTCAGTAAGTGGTCCTGGGAAAACTGGACAGGTACATGTAAAAGTATGAGATTAGATCATTCCCTAACACCATACACACAAAAAAGCTCAAAATGGATTCAAGACCTAAATGGAAGGCCAGAAACTATCAAACTCTTAGAGGAAAACATAGGCAGAACACTCTATGACATAAATCACAGCAAGATCCTTTTTGACCCACCTCCTAGAGAAATGGAAATAGAAACAAAAATAAACAAATGGGACCTAATGAAACTTCAAAGCTTTTGCACAGCAAAGGAAACCATAAACAAGACCAAAAGACAATCCTCAGAATGGGAGAAAATATTTGCAAACGAAGCCACTGACAATGGATTAATATCCAAAATTTACAAGCAGCTCATGCAGCTCAATAACAAAAAAACAAACAACCCAATCCAAAAATGGGCAGAAGACCTAAATAGACATTTCTCCAAAGAAGATATACAGACTGCCAACAAACACATGAGAGAATGCTCAACATCATTAATCATTAGAGAAATGAAAATCAAAACTACAATGAGATATCATCTCACACCAGTCAGAATGGACATCATCAAAAAATCTAGAAACAATAAATGCTGGAGAGGGTGTGGAGAAAAGGGAACACTCTTGTACTGCTGGTGGGAATGTGAATTGGTACAGCCACTATGGAGAACAATATGGAGGTTCCTTAAAAAACTACAAATAGAACTACCATATGACCCAGCAATCCCATTACTGGGCATATACCCTGGGAAAACCATAATTCAAAAAGAGTCATGTACCAAAATGTTCATTGCAGCTCTATTTACAATAGCCCGGAGATGGAAACAACCTAAGTGTCCATCATCAGATGAATGGATAAAGAAGATGTGGAACATATATACAATGGAATATTACTCAGCCATAAAAAGAAACAAAATTGAGCTATTTGTAATGAGGTGGATAGATCTAGAGTCTGTCATACAGAGTGAAGTAAGTCAGAAAGAGAAAGACCAATACCGTATGCTAACACATATATGTGGAATTTAAGAAAATAAAATGTCATGAAGAACCTAGGGGTAAGACAGGAATAAAGACACAGACCTACTAGAGAACAGACTTGAGGATATGGGGAGGGGGAAGGGTGAGCTGTGACAAAGCAAAAGAGAGGCATGGACATATATACACTGCCAAATGTAAGGTAGATAGCTAGTGGGAAGCAGCCGCATAGCAGAGGGAGATCGGCTCAGTGCTTTTTGACGGCCTGGAGGGGTGGGATAGGGAGGGTGGGAGGGAGGGAGACGCAAGAGGGAAGAGATATGGGAACATATGTATATGTATAACTGATTCACTTTGTTATAAAGCAGAAACTAACACACCATTGTAAAACAATTATACCCCAATAAAGATGTAAAAAAAAAAAAAAAATCTTCCAACAAACAGAAGTTCAGGACCAGATGGCTTCACAGGCGAATTCTATCAAACATTTAGAGAAGAGCTAACACCCATCCGCCTCAAACTCTTCCAAAAAATTGCCGAGGAAGGAACACTCCCAAACTCATTCTATGAGGCCACCATCACCCTGACACCAAAAGCAGACAAAGATACTACAAAAAAAGAAAATTACAGACCAATATCACTGATGAATATAGATGCAAAAACCCTCAACAAAATACTAGGAAACAGAATCCAACAACACATTTAAAGGATCATACACCATGATTAAGTGGGATTTATCCTAGGGATGCAAGGAGTCTTCAATATATGCAAATCAATCAATGTGATACACCATATTAACAAACTGAAGAATTAAAACAATATAATCATCTCAATAGATGCAGAAAAAGCTTTTGACAAAATTCAACACCTGTTTATGATAAAAACTCTCCAGAAAGTGGGCAGAGAGGGAACCTACCTCAAAATAATAAAGGCCATATACGACCAACCCACAGCAAACGTCATTCTCAATGGTGAAAAACTGAAAGCATTTCCTCTAAGATCAGGAACAAGACAAGGATGTCCACTCTCACTGCTAGTATTCAACATAGTTTTGGAAGTCCTAGCCACGGCAATTAGAGAAGAAAAAGAAATAAAAGGAATACAAATTGGAAAAGAAGAAGTAAAACTGTCACTGTTTGCAGATGACATGATACTATACATAGAGAATCCTAAAGATGCCACCAGAAAACTACTAGAGCTAATCAATGAATCTGGTAAAGTTGCAAGATACAAAATTAATGCACAGAAATCTCTTGCATTCTTATACACTAATGATGAAAAATCTGAAAGAGAAATTAAGGAAACACTCCCATCTACCATTGCAACAAAAAGAATACAATACCTAGGAACAAACCTACCTAGGGAGACAAAAGACCTGTATGCAGAAAACTGTAAGACACTGATGAAAGAAATTAAAGATGATACCAACAGATGGAGAGATATACCATGTTCTTGGATTGGAAGAATCAATATTGTGAAAATGACTATACTACCCAAAGCAATCCACAGATTCAATGCAATCCCTATCAAATTACCAATACCAATTACCAATTACCGTTTTTTTTTACAGAACTAGAACAAAAAAATCTTAAAATTTGTATGGAGACACAAAAGATCCCAAAGAGCTAAAGCAGTCTTCAGGGAAAAAAACGGAGCTGGAGGAATCAGACTGCCTGACTTCAGACTATACTACAAAGCTACAGTAATCAAGACAATGTGGTACTGGCACAAAAATAGAAACATAGATCAATGGAACAAGGTAGAAAGCCCAGAGATTAATCCATGTAGCTATGGTCAACTAATCTATGACAAAGGAGGCAAGGATATATTTTGGAGAAAAGACAGTCTCTTCAATAAGTGGTGCTGGGAAAACTGGACAGCCACATGTAAGAGAATGAAATTAGAACACTCCCTAACACCATACACAAAGATAAACTCAAAATGGGTTAGAGACCTAGATATAAGACCGGACACTGTAAAACTCTTAGAGGAAAACATAGGAAGAACACTCTTTGACATAAATCACAGCAAGATCTTTTTTGATCCACCTCCTAGAGTAATGGAAATAAAAACAAAAATAAACAAATGGGACCTAATGAAACTTCAAAGCTTTTACACAGCAAAGGAAACCATAAACAAGACGAAAAGACAACCCTCAGAATGGGAGAAAATATTTGCAAACTAATCAACAGACGAAGGATTAATCTCGAAAATATATAAACAGCTCATGCAGCTCAATATTAAAAAAAACAAACAACCCAATCCAAAAATGGGCAGAAGACCTAAATAGACATTTCTCCAAAGAAGACAAAGATGGCCAAGAAGCACATGAAAAGCTGCTCAACATCACTGATTATTAGAGAAATGCAAATCAAAACTACAATGAGGTACCACGTCACAGCAGTTAGAATGGGCATCATCAGAAAATCTACAAACAACAGATGCTGGAGAGGGTGTGGAGAAAAGGGAACCCTCTTGCACCGTTGGTGGGAATGTAAATTGATACAGCCACTATGGAGAACAGTATGGAGGTTCCTCAAAAAACTAAAAATAGAATTACCATATGATCCAGCAATCCCACTACTGGGCATATACCCAGAGAAAACCATAATTCAAAAAGACACATACACCCCAATGTTCACTGCAGTACTGTTTACAATAGTCAGGTCATGGAAGCAACCTAAATGCCCACTGACAGACAAATGGATAAAGATGTGGTACATATACACAATGGAATATTACTCAGCCATAAAAAGGAACGATACTGGGTCATTTGTTGAGACGTGGATGGATCTAGAGACTTTCATATAGAGTGAAGTAAGTCAGAAAGAGAAAAACAAACATCATATATTAACGCATACATGTGGAACTGAAAAAATGGTACAGATGAACCAGTTTGCAGGGCAGAAATTGAGACACAGATGTAGAGAACAAATGTATGGACACCAAGGGGGAAAGCAGCAGAAGGTGGTGGTGTGATGAATTGGGAGATTGGGATTGACATATATACACTAATATGTATAAAATGGGTAAGTAATAAGAACCTGCTGTATAAAAAAATAAAATAAAATTCAAAACAAAAAAAATTTAGCAGTTCAAAAAAAGTGACCCAACCTGAGGAATAACTTTTCCAACAAATTCCAAAAGGACATTGCATCAAGAGGAACAATATAATCAGTGAAAAAATTGCGGAGAGAAAAAAATGTGATTACAGAATTTCAGATTTTATATGTCAATGGAAGCAGTAAACATAAGAACTAGGTACTACAGAAAACAGAATCAGTGTATTAGTGAGCAAACTTAAAAAGAAATTCTGAGAAATTCAAGGAAACACATAAAAAGAAGAAAATTATGACATCTAGAAGAAAACTCCAGACAAGATAAGTGATTACAGAAGAAATTTTAGAAGGAGAAAACTGATTAAATGAAGACCTATAGAAATAGCTGAAGAAAACTTCCCTGAGATATACAGGGTTACAGGTGCCAGGGCTACAACAGAAAACAGCTCACACAAGGTACCCACTCTCACTGAGTCCCACAAATAAATGATTAGAAATATTTTAGATATTAGTAAATGCTTTAATGAAAAAAAATAAAGCAACATAATAGAGTGACTTGGTGATAGAATGGCTACTTTAGATTGAGTAGTCAGGGAGAATTCTCTGAGGTGACAAATGCACTTAGTTCTGAAGCAAAAGGGGGCATTAGTCACGGTAAGAAGCCTTCTAGGTAGAGAAACTACATTGTGTAAAAGCCCTGAAGTAAAAACACGGCATGGTTTAGGAAATGAAATAAAGCCAGCATGGCTAGAGCATAGGGAGCAAAGGGGAGAGTCGGATGAGATGAGGTTGGAGAGGTAGGCTGGGGTACATTACTTAACATAAGCCATGGTAAGAAGTGTAAGTGTGAGAGAAGCCACAGGAGAGCTTTCAGCTGGAAAATTATTACTCTGGCTGCTGAGTGGAGAATGGATTATAGTAAGGTAAAAGGAGAAGCAAGGAGACCAATGAGAAGCCTATATCAGTAGTCTAGGGAAGGGAGGACAGTAAACATGCCCTTGAGTTTTCAGTGGATATGGACAAAACAGATTAAAAATAAAGAGATGGCCAAAGATACATGAAAACAAGAAGAAATCAGAAGTTGTAATAGAAAAAAACAACTAAATGAAATCAGAGGGTTATTTTGTTATGATATTCCAAAACAAAGACATTCATGAATATTTCTGGGCTGAAAAACAGCTTACAAAATAACTAAAACAGCCAGGAAGAAAGAAAGGTAATTAAAAAAACCCCGAAAACTTGTAAAGCTATTGTTGTAATGGACACCTTAACATACTTCTTTCAATCTTTAACAGATCAAGCAAATAAAGATATAGAGAACTTGACTATTATTAATAATTAATAAACTTGGCTTAATAGAGATATTAAACACTATATCCTATAAGTATTGAATATACTTTGTGGCCAAAAAGTCAAAAGAATGATAGTGACTTTTAAAAGTCACTATCTAGGGACTTCCCTAGTGGTCCAATGGCTAAGACTCTGCACTCCCAATGCAGGGGACCCAGGTTCGATCCCTGGTCAGGGAACTAGATCCTACATACCATGCCGCACCTAAGAGTTCACATGCTGCAACTAAGAGTTCGCATGCCTCAACTAAAGATACTGCATGTTGCAACTAAAAGATCCCTCATGCTGCAACTGAAGATCCCACATGCTGCAAGAAAGATCCCGCACGCCACAACTAAGTCCCGGCATAGCCAAATAAATAAATAAATAAATATTTTTTTAAAAAAATTTTTAAGTCACTATCTAAATAACTGTAAGTCAAAGAGGGAATCAAAATTGCAAGTAAATGAAAGAAAACATCAATTATCATGCTACATATTAAATACATATGGAATGGATTAGGGAAAAAATTCCTCAAAACACAAAGAAGAATTCCAGGATGGAGAAAGCTGGGAAGAGTACTGCTCACACCCTAACAACAACAATAACCGGATAAACTACAAAATGGTAACTTTTCCTGAATCCATCAGAGATCTGAGTCATAGAGCAATAAAAAAGCACATGTTCACCTGTGGCAGAACACAAAAGGATGAAACACTGGGTACCACAGAAGAAGATAAGAAGAATTCACATAAAACTCTTAAATAAATTGCTAAAGGCAAAGTATGGGTTATGTGAGAGTATGAGACTCCTGGGAGTCACAAACAGAAGGGAAATTCACACCTCTTCTCCAAAGACCTTCACTGGATGCTCACAAGAAAGATTATTCCGGTCCCTGGAGCTTTCTCAGTGATCTTGACCCTCCTCTCCGTGACATTCAAAACTCTTCCTTGTATCTTTGGTGGATCTTGGGCAGGAAGTAGTATAATGCCTCTCCCACAATGGTAGAACACTTCTAAAGATCTGGGGCCAGATAATTTCCTGACATCCCACAGGGCAATAGAGTTTGCAAACTGTCTATAACTGGGGCTGGACCAGGACAACACAGGGTCCCCACTGGTCTCCACCACTAGGCTAGCAAGCATGAATACCAGGCGAAAGAAGACTACTGCTGGGGAGGGGCAAGAGTGCATCAAGAAAATCCTTCTGAGGTGCAAGTCCACTGGGAAGTCTCAAAGCTGCCGGTGAAGCAGGAGTATTTAAAAAACACAACAAAACTTCTGGAAACTTCGCCCCTACCTAAGCAAAGTGTTTTGAAGCTGAAAGTACACTGAAGGCAAATATAATAACCAAAAGTGATCTCAAACCCACTCAACTCAACTGACTCAACTCTCCACACTAATGGCTTACGAAAAGAAGAAATGTGCATACTTCCAGAAAAAAATCATATTTACATCATGATATTACACTATGGAAATTCTAGCAATAAAAAATACAATAAGACAGCTGAAGAATGCCTTTGACAGACCTATTGTAGACTCAACACAGCCAAGGAAAGAATCAGGGAACCTGAAGATAGGGCAACAGAACTTACTCAAATGTAAACACAAAGAGAAAAAGGTGTGTAATAAACCAGAACAGAGAATCCAGGAGCTATGAGACAATATCAAGTGGTCTAATATATGTGTAATTAGAATCCTAGAAGGAAGAAATATAATTAAAAAATAAACAAACATTTAAAGATAGGTTAGGCAAGAATTTTCAGAAAACAATGAAAAACATCAACTAGAGATACAAGAAGCTCAGAAATCACAAGCAGGATAAATACTACCTCCCCAAAAATCACACTTAGACATATCATATTCAAACTGCTGAAAACCAAAGACAAAGAGAAAAATCTTGAAGGTAGCAAGATAAAAAAGAAACATTACACATAGAAAAACAAAGATTAAAAATTATAGCAGACATATTCATAAACTATGTACTCCAGAAAATAATGGAGTGAGATCTTCAAAGTGTTGAAAGAAAAAAAGCTGTCAACCAGGATTTAACACCCAATGAAAGTCTTTTAAATTGAAGGAAAAAAAATAACTTTCCAGAAAATAGCTTTATTTTTTTAGAGCAGTTTTAGGTTCACAGCAAAATTGACCAGAAAGTACAGAGAGTTCCTAGACATTCCCTGCCCTTACACATGCACACCTCTCCCACTACTGACATCTTGTACCACAGCCATGCAAAATTTTTTTACATTACAATTTTTCACATGTGTAAAAATCGATGAACCTGAATTGACACATCATTATCACCTAAAGTCCATAGATTACATTAGCGTTCACTCTTGCTGTTGTACATTCTATGGGTTTGGACAAATATATAATGATATGTATCCACCATTATAGTATCATGCTGAATAGTTCACTGCCCTAAAAACCCACTGTGATCTGCCTATTCATCCCTCCTTCCCCCAACCCCTAGCAACTACTGATCTTACTGTCTCTGTAAGTTTTGAGTTTCCCTGAATTCCATGTAGTTGCAGTCATACATTATGTAGCCGTTTCAGTTTGGCTTCTTTTGCTTAGCAATATGCATTTAAGATGCCTCCATGTCTTTTCATGACTTGATAGCTCACTTCTTTCTGGCCCTGAGTAATAGTCCATTGTCTGGATGCACCACAGTTTAACAATTCACCTACTGAAGGACATCTTGGTTGCTTCCAAGTTTTGGCAATTATGCGTAAAGTTGCTATAAACGTTCGTGTGCAGGCTTTTGTGTGAATATAAGGTTTAACTCATTTAGGTAAATACCGAGGAGTTGTGATTGCTGGATGGTACAGTAAGACAATGTTTATTTTTTTAAGAAACTGCCAAACTGTCTTCCAAGGTAGCTGTAAAGTCATTACTGACATAGTTTGATTAATACCTACTATATTTGTTACTATTTTCCATTTGTTGCCCTTGTTCTTTGTTCCTGTTGTTGTCTTCCACTCTTTTCTGCCTTTTGAGATTTTAATTGAGGATTTTATATAATTCCATTTTCTCTCCTTTCTTAGCATATCAATTAAAATTTTTTACAGCTTTATTGATGTATACTTGATATACTGCTTAAAAAAAAACCCTTTTCTTAGTGGTTACTCTAGAGTTTGCAATATACATTTACAATTAATCCAAGTCCACTTTCAAATAATACTATACCCCTTCTGGTAAGTTATTTTTTCCTCTGACTTCTTTCAAGATTTTTTTATTTATCTTTGATTTTCTACAGTTTGAATATGATATGCCTAAGTGTAGGGTTTTTTTAGTATTTTTCATGCTTGTCATACTCTGAGTATCCTGGATCTATGGTTTGGTGTCTGAAATTAATTTGAGGAAGTTCTTAGTCATTAATCCTTCATATATTTCTCCTGCTCCTTTCTCTCTTTCTTCTTTTGGACTCTGATAATGTGTTTTTTACACCTTTTGTAGTTGTCGCACAGTTCCTGGATATTCCATTATTTTTAAAGGCCTTTTTCCCTTTGCTTTTCATTTTAGGAAATTTCTATTGACATACCTGCAAGCTCACTGTTTCTCTCCTTGTCTGTGTCCAGTACCCTGATAAGCCTATCAAAGGTATTCTTGATTTCTGTTACAGTATTTTTTACTTCTAACATTTTCTTTTGATTCTTTCTTAGAGTTTCCATCTCTCTGCTTTTACTACCCATCTGGTCTTGTGTGTTTTCCATTTTTTCCTTTACAGCCCTTTACATATTAATCACAGTTGTTTTAAATTTACGGTCTGGTAAGTCCAACATCCCTGCCATATCTGGGTCTGGTTCTGATGTTTGCTCTGTCTCGACAAACTGGGTTTTTCTTCCCCCTTCTAGTATACTGATAGTCTTTTGTTGAAAGAAGGACATGATGTATTGGGTAAAAGGAACCGCGGTGAGTAGGCCTTTAGTAATGCAGTGGTAAGGAGAGAGTGGAAGCATGTTATAATCCCATGATTAGGTGTCAGTCTTTTGGTGATCCTGCGCCTGTGGACTGTCAGCTTCACCAATGCTTCTCAGTTTTTCCCCCCCTTAGGTGGGAGAGGATGGCTAGAAGGTGTTGCAGTTGGTATTTCCCTTCCCCCACATGGAAGGCTAGAGACAGCTGGAGTTGGGTATTCCCCTTCCCCAGGTTAGTTAGGCCCTGATAAAACCCCAGCTCTGGTAAAATAGATTCTCCTGAGAGCAGGCCTTGTTAAGAACCGAATGCTCTGGCACAATTCAAAATGGTTCCTTTTTCTCTACCTTTGCCTGAAGTGTGAGAGGATTTTTCTGTGATCTTCACTGTGAGAACCTGGCAGGTTCCTGCAGGTAAAGCTCAGGAAAGTATGAGAGCCTTCTGATGACTAGGATCTCCTGGAGTTTTTTTTATGTCTCAATCTTGTCCACGCTGAGCCTCTAGGAACTTGTTAATCACAGTTAAGATTTTTCTATCCCAGTACTCATTCTCATGGAGGTAGATTTCTGCTATAGTAAGTTGTGATTCTATCTACCTGTGTTGTTCCAATTTATGGTGCAGAGGTTTGCCCTGTGACCTCACTTCTCTGATGGATCTAAGCAGAGTTGTTGATTTTTTTAGTGTGTTCATCTTTTATTGTTGTTAGGATGAAATGGCAACTTCTAAGTTCCTTATATGCTGGACTGGAAATGAGAAGTATGAAACATCTTTTCAAATAAATAAAAGTTGATCATTTACTACCCACAGTTCTGCCCTAAAAAACTTAGATCTACACAAAGAAATAAAGGTGTCTGGGAAAGAATAAATGAAGATAAACATAAAAGATATTTTTTCATATTTTAAATGTCCTAAAAGATAATTGACTATTTAAAGCAAAAGTAATAGCAAAGTATTATGGAATTAGAGCATACAATAAAGTAAAATGTATGACAACTATGGCACAAAATTGGGAGAAAGAAAATGGAAGTATTACTATAAGGTTCTTAAACTATACATGAAGTAGTACAGTATTACTCAAAGAATGATTTTAGTTAATTAAAAGGAGTATATTATGAACTCTAGGATCACTAAAATTTGTTAAAAAGTGGTACAAATAATAAGCTAATAATGGAGATAAAAGAGAATAATAAAAAATAGTCAATCCAAAAGTAGGCAGAAAAAGAGAAAAACAGAACAAAGAACAGATGGAACAAATAGGAATCAACTAGAAAAATGGAAGATTTTAATCCAACTCTATCATAATTATATTAAATATAAATTGTCTAAACACACAAACAACAGAGATTGTCAAATTGTCAAAAGCAAGACAATTACATGCTGTGTACAATAAACCTACATTAAAATTAAAGATAGAGGGACTTTCCTGGTGGCACAGTGGTTAAGAATCTGCCTGCCAATGCAGGGGACATGGGTTTGAGCCCTGGTCTGGGAAGATCCCACATGCCACAGAGCAACCAAGCCCGTGCACCACAACCACTGAGCCTGTGCTCTAGAGCCCGTGAGCCACAACTACTGAGCCCATGTGCCACAACTACTGAAGCCTGTGCACCTAGATCCCGTGCTCTGCAACAAGAGAAGCCACTGCAATGAGAAGCCTGTGCACTGCAACGAAGAGTAGCCCCCACTTGACACAACTAGAGAAAGCCTGTGTGCAGCAAGGAAGACCTAACGCAGCCAAAAATAAATAAATAAATAAATAAATAAACTTATTTAACAAAAAAAATAAAACAGAATCAAAGATAGGTTAAAAGTAAAACAATGGCAAGAGAACAAAAGACAAGCCTCAGACTGGGGAAAAATATGTGCAAAATAAATATGTGATAAAGAACTGTTATCCAAAATATACAAAGAACTCTTAAAACTCAACAATATGAAAACAAACAACCCAAATAAAAAATGGGCAAAGTATCTGAACAAACACCCTAATCAAAGAAGATATATAGAAGGCAAGTAAGCATGAAAAGATGCTCAACATTATATGTCATTAGGGAATTACAAATTAAAACAATGAGATACTAAATACTAACACCTATTAGAATGCTGAAAAACCAAACCACCACCAACACCAAATGCTAACGAGAACATGGAACAACAGGAACTCTTATTTATTGCTAGTGGGAATGAAAAATGGAACAGTCACTTGGGAAGATGGTTTGGCAGTTTCTTACAAAGCTAAAAATAGTTTTACCACAGGACCCAGAAATTGTGCTCCTCGGTATTTACCCAAGTGAGCTGAACACTTATGTCCACACAAAAGCCTGAATATAAATATTTACAGCAGCTTTATTCATAATTGTCAAAACCTGGAAGCATCCAAGATGACCTTCAATAGGTGAATAAACAAACTGCTGTATATCCATATAACAAAATATTATTTATCAATATAAAGAAATGAGCCATCAAGACATGAAAAGACATGGAGGAATCTAAAATGCATATTGCTAAGTGCAAGAAGCCAATCTGAAAAGGCTACATAATGTATGACTCCAATTATATGATATTCTAGAAAAGGCAAAACCTTGGAGATAGTGAAAAGATCAATGGTGGCCAAAAGTTCAAGGAGGGAGGCGGAATAAACGAATAGGTGGAGCACAGGGCATTATTATATTAGGGCTGTTATACTATTCAGTATGATACAGTAATGGTAGGTGCATGTCATTACATATTTGTAAAAACCCACAGAACTGTAGAAGACCAAGAGTGAACCCTATTGTAAACTATGGGCATTAGTTAATAATAATGTATCAATATTTGCTGATGAACTGTAACAAATGTATCACACTAAGGCAAGATGTTAATAATAGCAGAAACTGTGTGTTTGAGGGGGGAAGGAGGTAAATGGGAAGACTATATTTTCTGCTCAGTTTTTCTGTAAACCTAAAATTTCTCTAAAAAATAAACTATTAATTTTTAAAAAGTAGAATACTGGGAAAATGGTGTACTATTAAGACACACTTAAAAGACAGCTGGAGTGGCTATATTAATACCAGACAAAACAGACTTCAGAAGAAGAAGTAATACTTGGTACAAGAGGGACATTATATGATGAAAAAGGGGTAAATTAACCAAGAAGATAATCTTAGATGTGTATACACCTAACAAAGAGTTTCAAAACACATGAAGCAAAAACTGCCAGAACTGAGTGGAAACAGACAGGATTCACATTTGTAGTTAGACTTCAACACTCCTCAGTAATAGAACAAACAAAATAAATAAGGATATAGAAAATCTAAACAACACTATCAACCAACTTAACCTAGTTGATGTTTATAGTACACTCAGCCCAACAACAACAAAATACACATTCTTTTCAAGTACACATGAAACATTCACCAAGTATACCATAATTCTTTGCCATAAAACAATCCTAAACAAATTTAAAACCAAAATCATACAGAGATATCTCCTGACTATGACAGAATAGAGCTAGAAGTAAAAAATAGAAATATATGTGGAAAATCCCCAAACATTTGGTAATTAAGCAACATGCTTCTAAAAAACTCATGAGTCAAGTGGAAGTCATAAAGGAAATTAGAAAACATTGTGAATTGAATTTAAATGAAAACATAACATATTAAAATTTATGAAGGGCTTCCCTGGTGGTGCAGTGGTTGAGAGTCCGCCTGCCGATGCAGGGGACACAGGTTCGTGCCCCGGTCCGGGAAGATCCCACATGCCGCGGAGCGGCTGGGCCCGTGAGCCATGGCCGCTGAGCCTGCGCGTCCGGAGCCTGTGCTCCACAACGGGAGAGGCCACTACAGTGAGAGGCCCTAATAACACACACACACACACACACACACAAAAATTATGTGACAACCATGACCAAGTGATCAAGATTTGTCACCAATAATAAGTAATGTTGATGTCATGTTCCTCTAAAATGATACAATAAGAAGAACACATTCTGCTCCAAAACACATAACTTCAGTCTAATCATAAGAAAACAGACAAACCTAAGTTGATGGCCATCCTATTAAATACTTGACCAGTATGCTTTAAAGTTTTTAATGCCATTGAAAACAAGGAAGCAATAAATGAAGAAGACATGGTGACTAAATGCACTGTGGTACCCTGGATTGGGTCCTGGAACAGAAAAAGGACATTAGAAGAAAAAGATGGTGAAATCTGAATAAAGTCTGGATCTTAATATTAATATACCAATGTTAATTTCTTAGTTTTGAAAAATATACCATGGCTGTATAGATTGTTAGCATTAGGGGAAAATGGGTGAAATTATATACATGGTAACTCTTTGTACTATCTTTGCAACTGTTCTATGAATCTAACATTATCCCAATATAAAAACTCTTATTAAATTTTTTGCATGATACAGCCAAAGCAGTGCTTACAAGGAATTGTTTGCCATTGATGTTTATATTAGAATAGAAGAAAAGTTTCCAATCAACAATCTAGCCTTTGTTAGAGTACAGAAAAAGAGCAAATTAAATGCAAAGCAAGCAGAAGGAAGGGAATTATTTGGTAAGGGCAGAAATCAATGAAACTGGAAACAGAAACAATAGAGACAACCCATGAAACCAAAAGTTAATTTTCTTGAAAAAGATCAATAAAACACAAACTTCTAGTCAGACTGATATTGAAAACAAGAAGATACAATTTACCCATTATTAAGGATGAAAGAAGGGCTATCACTATAGACTACTCTGACATCAATAAATTCAACTTGGATGAAGTGGAAAAACTCCACAAACTACCAAAAGCTCATGCAAGAAGAAATAAGCAACCTGAATAATTCTACACTTATTAAACTGTATTCCAACAAAGAAAATCCTGGGCACAAATGGGTTCATTGGTGGATTTTACCAAACATTTAAGGAAGAAATAATAGAAATTCTACACAAACTCTTCTGGAAAAAAGAACAGAAGAGAACGCTTTCCAACTTATTTTATGAGGTCAGAATTACCCTGATAACAAAACCAGAGAAAAACACTATAGGAAAAGAAAACTACAGACCAACATTCCCATGAACTTAGACACAAAAATCTACAACAAAATATTAGCAAATAGAACCCATCAATATATCAAAAGGACAACATCATGACTAAGTGGGGTTCATCCAAGGAATGCGAAGTGAGTTCAACATTTAAAACTGATTTAATGTAAATAATTCATGACATCAACAG
Source organism: Grampus griseus (assembly GCF_964374135.1). NCBI lineage: Eukaryota > Metazoa > Chordata > Mammalia > Artiodactyla > Delphinidae > Grampus > Grampus griseus. The sequence continues at coordinate 108,909,260 of NC_139019.1, forward strand.
ACTAAAGAACAAAAATGCTGTATGACTGATTATGTCAGTAGTTAAAGAAAAAGCGTTTAACAAATTCAACCTCCATTTATGATACTGTCAGCAAACTAGGAAGAGAAAGAAATACTCATAACCTGACAAAAATCATCTGCATAAATTTTTTAGCTTATATCATATTTAATGATGAAAAACGGAATGCTTCTCCCTAAGATTGAAAGTGAGACAAAGATATGCCTTCACCATTCCTATTCACTATCATACTCTAGGTCATAGCCAGTGCAGTAAGGTAAGGAAGTGAAATAGGGCTTCCCTGGTGGCGCAGTGGTTGAGAGTCTGCCTGCCGATGCAGGGGACATGGGTTCGTGCCCCGGTCCGGGAAGATCCCACATGCCGCAGAGTGGCTGGGCCCATGAGCCACGGCCACTGAGCCTGCACGTCCGGACTCTGTGCTCCGCAATGGGAGAGGCCACAACAGTGAGAGGCCTGCGTACCGCAAAAACAAAAAAAAAAGAAAGTGAAATAAAAGGCCTACAGATTGGAAATAAAATTGTCTCTATTTGTAGACATGCTTGTCTACATAAAAAATTATGAAGCAATTTTAACATAGTTACTAGAATGAACTAATAGTTAAGCAAGGTCACAGGATAAAAAGTCAAAATAAAAAATTAATTGTCTTTGTATATACTATCAAGGAACAACTGGAAAACGGAATTCAAAAAAGGGTACCATTTATAATAGCACAAAATCATGAAGTATTTAGGCATAAATGTAACAAAATATGTAAATGTTCTGTATGCTGAAAACTACAATAACAAAAAAATCTGATAAAAAAAATCAAAGAAGACCCATATAATGGAGGCTATGTTCATGGATTATAAGGCTCAATATTGTTAAGATGTTAATTCTCCCTCAATTGACCTACAGATTCAATGCAATCCCAATCAAAATCCAAGCACACACAAAAACTAGTTGTATTTCTTTCTCTTTTTTTTAAGGCTAGATTTCTTTTTTTAATATTAATTTATTCATTTATTTGGTTGCAGCAGGTGGGCTCCTTAGTTGCGGCTCCCAGGCTCCTTAGTTGCAGCAAGTGGGCTCCTTAGTTGTGGCATGCATGTGGGATCTAGTTCCCTTACCAGGGATCGAACCCAGACCTCCTGCATTGGGAGTGTGGAGACTTATCCACTGTGCCACCAGGGAAGTCCTTAGTTGTATTTCTATACACTAGCAATGAATATCTGAAATAAAATTAAGGAAATAATGCCATTTACAATAGAATAAAAAAGAATAAAATACCGAGGAATAAATTTAATCACAAAAGTACAAGATTCGCACACTGAAACCTACAAACCATTGCTGAAAGAAATTAAAGAAGACTTAAATACATTGATTGGGACATCCCTCGTGGTGCAGTGGTTAAGAATCCACCTCCCAATGCAGGGGAGACGGGTTCAATCCCTGGTCAGGGAATTAGGTCCCGCATGCATGCTGCACCTAAGAGTTCACATGTCACAACTAAGGAGCCCATGAGCCGCAACTAAGAAGCACATGTGCCTCAACTAAGGAGCCATTGAGCCACAACTAAGAAGCCCTCGAGCTACAACTAAGGATACCACTGGCTGCTACTAAGGAGCACACGTGCCGCAAGTAAAGGAGCTGGCAAGCCACAACTAAGGAGCCTGCCTGCCGCAACTAAGACCCGGTGCAACAACAACAACAAAAAAAGACAAATAAGTTGAAAGACATCCCTTGTCCATGGATTGAAATAAAATATTATTAGGAAGGCAATACCCCCCAAAGAAATCTACAGATTCAGTTCAATCCCAATCAAAATCCCAATGGCCTTTTTGCATAAACTGAACAGCTGATCCTAAAATTCACACAGAATTTCAAGGTAACACAAACAGCCAAAACAATATTCAAAATGAGTTGAAGAACTCACATTTATTGATTTCAAAACTTAATAAAAAGCTACTTACCATTAAAGCAGTGTGATACTGGCATAAGAATAGACATACAGATCAATGGAACAGAACTGAGAGTCCAGAAGTGAATCCATACATCTGTGGTCAACTGAGTTTTGACAACAGTGTGAAGGCAATTAAATGCAGAAAGAACAGTCTTTTCAACACATAGTGCTGGGATAATTAGATATCCACATGCAAAAGAATGAAGTTGAACCCTTACCTTACATACAAAATTAACTCATGATGGATCAAAAGCCTAAACGTAAGCGCTAAAACCATAAAACTCTTAGAAGAAAACACCGAGGTAAGTCTTCATGACTTTGGGTAGGTATGACACCTAAAGCACAAGCAACCAAAGTAAAAAGCTGATAAAATGGACTTCATCAAAATTTAAAAGCATTTGTGCTTCAAAAGACACCATCAAGAAAGAAGACAACCCACAGAACGGGAGAAAGCAAATCATATTATCTGATATGGGTCTAGTATGCACAATATATAAAGAACTCTTAAAACTCAACAATAAAGAGACAAATAACCCAACTGAAAAATGGGCAACGGGACTCCCCTTGTGGTCCAGTGGTTAAGAATCTGCCTGCCAGTGGAGGGGACACGGGTTCGATCCCTGGTCTGGGAAGATCACACAAGCCACGGAGCAACTAAGCCCGTGCACCACAACTACTGAGCCCATGCTCTAGAGCCTGAGAGCTGCAACTAACGAGCCCACGTGCCCAATTACTGAGGCCTGTGTGCTCTAGAGCCTGTGCACCACAACTACTGAGCCCACGTGCTGCAACTACTGAAGCCTGCATGCCTAGAGCCCATGCTCCAAAACAAGCCACTGCCATGAGAAGCCTGCACACCACAATGAAGACTAGCCCCCACTCACTGCAACTAGAGAAAGCCTGCATGCAGCTACAAAGACCCAGTGCAGCAAAAAAAAAATGGGCAAAGGATTTGAATAGACATATCTCTAAAGGATATACAAATGGCCAGTAAACACATGAGAAGAGGTTCAACACCATTATCCATTACTGAAATACAAATCAAAGCCACAATGAGATACCACTTCACAACCACTAGGAAGACTACATATTTTGTAAATAGGAAAATAACAAGTGTTCACAAGAATGTGGAGAAATTGGAATGTAAAATGGGGCAGCTATTATAGAAAATAGTTTGGTGTTCCTAAAAAAGTTAAACATAGAATTACCATATGACTCAGCAATTCCACTCCTGGGTATATAAACAAAGAATTGAAAACAGGTGATTAAACAAAACTTTGCACACAAATGTTCATAACAGCACTATTAACAATAGTAAAAAAGTGAGGAACAATCCAAGTGTCCAACAACTCATGAAGGGATAACCCCAAATAGTCAAAGCAATCCTGAGAAAGAAAAACAGAGCTGGAGGAATCAGGCTCCCTGACTTCAGACTATACTACAAAGCTACAGTAATCGAAACAGTATGGTGCTGGCACAAAAACAGAAATATTGATCAATGGAACAAGATAGAAAGTCCAGAAATAAACCCATGCACCTATGGCCAATTAATGTATGACAAAGGAGGCAAGACTATATAATGGAGAAAAGACAGTCTCTTCAATAAGTGGTACTGGGAAAACTGGACAGCTACATGTAAAAGAATGAAATTAGAACATTCTCTAACACCATACACAAAAAATAAACTCAAAATGGATCCAAGACCTAAATGTAAGGTTGGATGCTATAAAACTCTTAAGAGGTAAACATAGGCAGAACACTCTTTGACGTAAATCACAGCAATATCTTTTTTGATCCACCTCCTAGAGGAATGAAAATCAAAACGAAAATAAACAAATGGGACCTAATTAAACTTACAAGCTTTTGCACAGCAAAGGAAACCATCAACAAAATGAAAAGACAATCCACAGAATGGGAGAAAATATTTGCAAACAAAGTGACCGAAAAGGGATTAATCTCCAAAGTATACAAACAGCTCATACAGCTTAATATCAAAAAAACCCCAGATAACGCAATCAAAAAAATGGGCAGAAGACCTAAACAGACAGTTCTCTAAAGAAGACTTACAGATGGCCAAGAGGCACATGAAAAGATGCTCAACATTGCTAATTATTAGAGAAATGCAAATCAAAATGACAATGAGGTGTCACCTCACACTGGTCAGAATGGTCATCATCAAAAAGTCTACAAACAATAAATGCTGGAGATGGTGTGGAGAAAAGGAAACCATCCTATGCTGTTGGTGGGAATGTAAATTGGTACAACCACTATGAAGAACAGTATGGAGGTTCCTTAAAAAACTAAAAATAGAGCTATCATATGATCCAGCAATCCTACTCCTAAGCATATATCTGGAGAAAACCATAATTCGAAAATATACACATACCCCAATGTACACTGCAGCACTATTTACAATAGCCAAGACACGGAAGCAAACTAAATGTCCATCGACAGAGGAATGGATAAAGAAGATGTGGCACATACATACAATGGAATATTACTCAGCCGTAAAAAAGAACAAAATTTTGCCATTTGCAGCAACATGGATGCACCTAGAGATTATCATACTAAGTGAAGTAAGTCGGTGAGAGAAGGGCAAATATCATATGATATCACTCATATGTGGAATCTAATTTTTAAAAATGATACAAATGAACTTATTTACAAAGTAGAAACAGACTTACTGATATCGAAAACAAACTTATGGTTACCAAAGGGGAAACATCCGGGGGAGGGATAAATCAGGAGCTTGGGATTAATACACACACACCACTATATACAAAACAGATAATCAACAAGGATCTACTGTATAGCACGGGAACCCTACTCAATATTCTGTAATAACCTATCTGGGAAAAGAATCTGAAAAAGAATGAATACATGTATATGTATAACTGAATCACTTTGCTGTACACCTGAAACTAACACAACATTGTAAATCAACTATGCTCCAATAATTTTTTTTAAAACTCATGAATGGATAAATAAATGGATATAATAAAATGTAATAAATATATAAATAAAATGTAATATATATATCCATATGTATTAGTTTTCCAGTACTGGCATAACAAATTATCATAAACTGGGTAGCTTAAAACAACAGAAATTTATTCCCTCACAATCCTGGAAGCGTGATGTTTAAAATTAAGGTGTCAGGGGACTACACTCCCTCCAAAGGCTATAGGGAAGAATTCTTCGTGCCTCTTCCAGCTTTTGCTGGCTCTAGGGATCCCTTGGCTTGGTTGGCTTCATCACTCCAATCTCTGCCTCTGTCTTTACATGGTCCTGTGCTTTTGTGTGTCTCATCCTCTTCGGTCTCTTATAAGGACAGTTGTCATTGGATTTAGGACTCACTGAATAGTCCAGGATGTTCTCGTCTTGAGACTCTCAGTTTAATTGTATCTGCAAAGATCCTTTTTTCCAAATAAGGTAACATTCACAGGTTCTGGGAGTTAAGACATGGCATATCTTTTATGGAGCCACTATTCAACCCACTGTGTCATACAATGATAAATAATTCAGTCAAAAAAGGAATGAAGTACTGATACATGGTTGCAACATGGATGAATTTTGAAAACATTATGCTAAGTGAAAGAAGTGAGAAACAAAAGGTACACACTGTATGATTCCATTTATGTAAACTTTCCAGAAGAGGCAAATCCATAGAGACAGAAAGCACATCAGTAGTTGCCAGGGGCTGGGCGGAAGGGGAAACGAGGAGTGACTACTTACAGGATTTCCTTTTGCATTGATAAAAATGTTCTGGAAAGAGATAATGGTGATGGTTGCACAACATTATGAATGTACCGCATGTCAGTGAATTGTACACGTTTTAAATGGTTAAAATGGTAAATGTCATGTACATTTTACCACATACACACACAAATCTCATCACAACTTTGTTTCTAGAAATCAACAAGCTGGTTCTATATTTTATATGGAAAACAAAACAGTTAAGCTAGCTATGACAATTCTCACAAAACAGAACAACTTTGGAGTACTCACATTTCTTGATTCCAAAGACTTACTAAAAGCTACAGTAGGCTTCCCTGGTGGCACAGTGGTTGAGAGTCCGCCTGCCGATGCAGGGGACACGGGTTCGTGCCCCGGTCCGGGAAGATCCCACATGCCACGGAGCGGCTGGGCCCGTGAGCCGTGGCCGCTGAGCCTGCGCGTCCAGAGCCTGTGCTCCTCAACGGGAGAGGCCAGTACAGTGAGAGGCCCACGTACCGCAAAAAAAAAAAAATTATGTGACAACCATGACCAAGTGATCAAGATTTGTCACCAATAATAAGTAATGTTGATGTCATGTTCCTCTAAAATGATACAATAAGAAGAACACATTCTGCTCCAAAACACATAACTTCAGTCTAATCATAAGAAAACAGACAAACCTAAGTTGATGGTCATCCTATTAAATACTTGACCAGTATGCTTTAAAGTTTTTAATGCCATTGAAAACAAGGAAGCAATAAATGAAGAAGACATGGTGACTAAATGCACTGTGGTACCCTGGATTGGGTCCTGGAACAGAAAAAGGACATTAGAAGAAAAAGATGGTGAAATCTGAATAAAGTCTGGATCTTAATATTAATATACCAATGTTAATTTCTTAGTTTTGAAAAATATACCATGGCTGTATAGATTGTTAGCATTAGGGGAAAATGGGTGAAATTATATACATGGTAACTCTTTGTACTATCTTTGCAACTGTTCTATGAATCTAACATTATCCCAATATAAAAACTCTTATTAAATTTTTTGCATGATACAGCCAAAGCAGTGCTTACAAGGAATTGTTTGCCATTGATGTTTATATTAGAATAGAAGAAAAGTTTCCAATCAACAATCTAGCCTTTGTTAGAGTACAGAAAAAGAGCAAATTAAATGCAAAGCAAGCAGAAGGAAGGGAATTATTTGGTAAGGGCAGAAATCAATGAAACTGGAAACAGAAACAATAGAGACAACCCATGAAACCAAAAGTTAATTTTCTTGAAAAAGATCAATAAAACACAAACTTCTAGTCAGACTGATATTGAAAACAAGAAGATACAATTTACCCATTATTAAGGATGAAAGAAGGGCTATCACTATAGACTACTCTGACATCAATAAATTCAACTTGGATGAAGTGGAAAAACTCCACAAACTACCAAAAGCTCATGCAAGAAGAAATAAGCAACCTGAATAATTCTACACTTATTAAACTGTATTCCAACAAAGAAAATCCTGGGCACAAATGGGTTCATTGGTGGATTTTACCAAACATTTAAGGAAGAAATAATAGAAATTCTACACAAACTCTTCTGGAAAAAAGAACAGAAGAGAACGCTTTCCAACTTATTTTATGAGGTCAGAATTACCCTGATAACAAAACCAGAGAAAAACACTATAGGAAAAGAAAACTACAGACCAACATTCCCATGAACTTAGACACAAAAATCTACAACAAAATATTAGCAAATAGAACCCATCAATATATCAAAAGGACAACATCATGACTAAGTGGGGTTCATCCAAGGAATGCGAAGTGAGTTCAACATTTAAAACTGATTTAATGTAAATAATTCATGACATCAACAGACTAAAGAACAAAAATGCTGTATGACTGATTATGTCAGTAGTTAAAGAAAAAGCGTTTAACAAATTCAACCTCCATTTATGATACTGTCAGCAAACTAGGAAGAGAAAGAAATACTCATAACCTGACAAAAATCATCTGCATAAATTTTTTAGCTTATATCATATTTAATGATGAAAAACGGAATGCTTCTCCCTAAGATTGAAAGTGAGACAAAGATATGCCTTCACCATTCCTATTCACTATCATACTCTAGGTCATAGCCAGTGCAGTAAGGTAAGGAAGTGAAATAGGGCTTCCCTGGTGGCGCAGTGGTTGAGAGTCTGCCTGCCGATGCAGGGGACATGGGTTCGTGCCCCGGTCCGGGAAGATCCCACATGCCGCAGAGTGGCTGGGCCCATGAGCCACGGCCACTGAGCCTGCACGTCCGGACTCTGTGCTCCGCAATGGGAGAGGCCACAACAGTGAGAGGCCTGCGTACCGCAAAAACAAAAAAAAAAGAAAGTGAAATAAAAGGCCTACAGATTGGAAATAAAATTGTCTCTATTTGTAGACATGCTTGTCTACATAAAAAATTATGAAGCAATTTTAACATAGTTACTAGAATGAACTAATAGTTAAGCAAGGTCACAGGATAAAAAGTCAAAATAAAAAATTAATTGTCTTTGTATATACTATCAAGGAACAACTGGAAAACGGAATTCAAAAAAGGGTACCATTTATAATAGCACAAAATCATGAAGTATTTAGGCATAAATGTAACAAAATATGTAAATGTTCTGTATGCTGAAAACTACAATAACAAAAAAATCTGATAAAAAAAATCAAAGAAGACCCATATAATGGAGGCTATGTTCATGGATTATAAGGCTCAATATTGTTAAGATGTTAATTCTCCCTCAATTGACCTACAGATTCAATGCAATCCCAATCAAAATCCAAGCACACACAAAAACTAGTTGTATTTCTTTCTCTTTTTTTTAAGGCTAGATTTCTTTTTTTAATATTAATTTATTCATTTATTTGGTTGCAGCAGGTGGGCTCCTTAGTTGCGGCTCCCAGGCTCCTTAGTTGCAGCAAGTGGGCTCCTTAGTTGTGGCATGCATGTGGGATCTAGTTCCCTTACCAGGGATCGAACCCAGACCTCCTGCATTGGGAGTGTGGAGACTTATCCACTGTGCCACCAGGGAAGTCCTTAGTTGTATTTCTATACACTAGCAATGAATATCTGAAATAAAATTAAGGAAATAATGCCATTTACAATAGAATAAAAAAGAATAAAATACCGAGGAATAAATTTAACCACAAAAGTACAAGATTCGCACACTGAAACCTACAAACCATTGCTGAAAGAAATTAAAGAAGACTTAAATACATTGATTGGGACATCCCTCGTGGTGCAGTGGTTAAGAATCCACCTCCCAATGCAGGGGAGACGGGTTCAATCCCTGGTCAGGGAATTAGGTCCCGCATGCATGCTGCACCTAAGAGTTCACATGTCACAACTAAGGAGCCCATGAGCCGCAACTAAGAAGCACATGTGCCTCAACTAAGGAGCCATTGAGCCACAACTAAGAAGCCCTCGAGCTACAACTAAGGATACCACTGGCTGCTACTAAGGAGCACACGTGCCGCAAGTAAAGGAGCTGGCAAGCCACAACTAAGGAGCCTGCCTGCCGCAACTAAGACCCGGTGCAACAACAACAACAAAAAAAGACAAATAAGTTGAAAGACATCCCTTGTTCATGGATTGAAATAAAATATTATTAGGAAGGCAATACCCCCCAAAGAAATCTACAGATTCAGTTCAATCCCAATCAAAATCCCAATGGCCTTTTTGCATAAACTGAACAGCTGATCCTAAAATTCACACAGAATTTCAAGGTAACACAAACAGCCAAAACAATATTCAAAATGAGTTGAAGAACTCACATTTATTGATTTCAAAACTTAATAAAAAGCTACTTACCATTAAAGCAGTGTGATACTGGCATAAGAATAGACATACAGATCAATGGAACAGAACTGAGAGTCCAGAAGTGAATCCATACATCTGTGGTCAACTGAGTTTTGACAACAGTGTGAAGGCAATTAAATGCAGAAAGAACAGTCTTTTCAACACATAGTGCTGGGATAATTAGATATCCACATGCAAAAGAATGAAGTTGAACCCTTACCTTACATACAAAATTAACTCATGATGGATCAAAAGCCTAAACGTAAGCGCTAAAACCATAAAACTCTTAGAAGAAAACACCGAGGTAAGTCTTCATGACTTTGGGTAGGTATGACACCTAAAGCACAAGCAACCAAAGTAAAAAGCTGATAAAATGGACTTCATCAAAATTTAAAAGCATTTGTGCTTCAAAAGACACCATCAAGAAAGAAGACAACCCACAGAACGGGAGAAAGCAAATCATATTATCTGATATGGGTCTAGTATGCACAATATATAAAGAACTCTTAAAACTCAACAATAAAGAGACAAATAACCCAACTGAAAAATGGGCAACGGGACTCCCCTTGTGGTCCAGTGGTTAAGAATCTGCCTGCCAGTGGAGGGGACACGGGTTCGATCCCTGGTCTGGGAAGATCACACAAGCCACGGAGCAACTAAGCCCGTGCACCACAACTACTGAGCCCATGCTCTAGAGCCTGAGAGCTGCAACTAACGAGCCCACGTGCCCAATTACTGAGGCCTGTGTGCTCTAGAGCCTGTGCACCACAACTACTGAGCCCACGTGCTGCAACTACTGAAGCCTGCATGCCTAGAGCCCATGCTCCAAAACAAGCCACTGCCATGAGAAGCCTGCACACCACAATGAAGACTAGCCCCCACTCACTGCAACTAGAGAAAGCCTGCATGCAGCTACAAAGACCCAGTGCAGCAAAAAAAAAATGGGCAAAGGATTTGAATAGACATATCTCTAAAGGATATACAAATGGCCAGTAAACACATGAGAAGAGGTTCAACACCATTATCCATTACTGAAATACAAATCAAAGCCACAATGAGATACCACTTCACAACCACTAGGAAGACTACATATTTTGTAAATAGGAAAATAACAAGTGTTCACAAGAATGTGGAGAAATTGGAATGTAAAATGGGGCAGCTATTATAGAAAATAGTTTGGTGTTCCTAAAAAAGTTAAACATAGAATTACCATATGACTCAGCAATTCCACTCCTGGGTATATAAACAAAGAATTGAAAACAGGTGATTAAACAAAACTTTGCACACAAATGTTCATAACAGCACTATTAACAATAGTAAAAAAGTGAGGAACAATCCAAGTGTCCAACAACTCATGAAGGGATAACCCCAAATAGTCAAAGCAATCCTGAGAAAGAAAAACAGAGCTGGAGGAATCAGGCTCCCTGACTTCAGACTATACTACAAAGCTACAGTAATCGAAACAGTATGGTGCTGGCACAAAAACAGAAATATTGATCAATGGAACAAGATAGAAAGTCCAGAAATAAACCCATGCACCTATGGCCAATTAATGTATGACAAAGGAGGCAAGACTATATAATGGAGAAAAGACAGTCTCTTCAATAAGTGGTACTGGGAAAACTGGACAGCTACATGTAAAAGAATGAAATTAGAACATTCTCTAACACCATACACAAAAAATAAACTCAAAATGGATCCAAGACCTAAATGTAAGGTTGGATGCTATAAAACTCTTAAGAGGTAAACATAGGCAGAACACTCTTTGACGTAAATCACAGCAATATCTTTTTTGATCCACCTCCTAGAGGAATGAAAATCAAAACGAAAATAAACAAATGGGACCTAATTAAACTTACAAGCTTTTGCACAGCAAAGGAAACCATCAACAAAATGAAAAGACAATCCACAGAATGGGAGAAAATATTTGCAAACAAAGTGACCGAAAAGGGATTAATCTCCAAAGTATACAAACAGCTCATACAGCTTAATATCAAAAAAACCCCAGATAACGCAATCAAAAAAATGGGCAGAAGACCTAAACAGACAGTTCTCTAAAGAAGACTTACAGATGGCCAAGAGGCACATGAAAAGATGCTCAACATTGCTAATTATTAGAGAAATGCAAATCAAAATGACAATGAGGTGTCACCTCACACTGGTCAGAATGGTCATCATCAAAAAGTCTACAAACAATAAATGCTGGAGATGGTGTGGAGAAAAGGAAACCATCCTATGCTGTTGGTGGGAATGTAAATTGGTACAACCACTATGAAGAACAGTATGGAGGTTCCTTAAAAAACTAAAAATAGAGCTATCATATGATCCAGCAATCCTACTCCTAAGCATATATCTGGAGAAAACCATAATTCGAAAATATACACATACCCCAATGTACACTGCAGCACTATTTACAATAGCCAAGACACGGAAGCAAACTAAATGTCCATCGACAGAGGAATGGATAAAGAAGATGTGGCACATACATACAATGGAATATTACTCAGCCGTAAAAAAGAACAAAATTTTGCCATTTGCAGCAACATGGATGCACCTAGAGATTATCATACTAAGTGAAGTAAGTCGGTGAGAGAAGGGCAAATATCATATGATATCACTCATATGTGGAATCTAATTTTTAAAAATGATACAAATGAACTTATTTACAAAGTAGAAACAGACTTACTGATATCGAAAACAAACTTATGGTTACCAAAGGGGAAACATCCGGGGGAGGGATAAATCAGGAGCTTGGGATTAATACACACACACCACTATATACAAAACAGATAATCAACAAGGATCTACTGTATAGCACGGGAACCCTACTCAATATTCTGTAATAACCTATCTGGGAAAAGAATCTGAAAAAGAATGAATACATGTATATGTATAACTGAATCACTTTGCTGTACACCTGAAACTAACACAACATTGTAAATCAACTATGCTCCAATAATTTTTTTTAAAACTCATGAATGGATAAATAAATGGATATAATAAAATGTAATAAATATATAAATAAAATGTAATATATATATCCATATGTATTAGTTTTCCAGTACTGGCATAACAAATTATCATAAACTGGGTAGCTTAAAACAACAGAAATTTATTCCCTCACAATCCTGGAAGCGTGATGTTTAAAATTAAGGTGTCAGGGGACTACACTCCCTCCAAAGGCTATAGGGAAGAATTCTTCGTGCCTCTTCCAGCTTTTGCTGGCTCTAGGGATCCCTTGGCTTGGTTGGCTTCATCACTCCAATCTCTGCCTCTGTCTTTACATGGTCCTGTGCTTTTGTGTGTCTCATCCTCTTCGGTCTCTTATAAGGACAGTTGTCATTGGATTTAGGACTCACTGAATAGTCCAGGATGTTCTCGTCTTGAGACTCTCAGTTTAATTGTATCTGCAAAGATCCTTTTTTCCAAATAAGGTAACATTCACAGGTTCTGGGAGTTAAGACATGGCATATCTTTTATGGAGCCACTATTCAACCCACTGTGTCATACAATGATAAATAATTCAGTCAAAAAAGGAATGAAGTACTGATACATGGTTGCAACATGGATGAATTTTGAAAACATTATGCTAAGTGAAAGAAGTGAGAAACAAAAGGTACACACTGTATGATTCCATTTATGTAAACTTTCCAGAAGAGGCAAATCCATAGAGACAGAAAGCACATCAGTAGTTGCCAGGGGCTGGGCGGAAGGGGAAACGAGGAGTGACTACTTACAGGATTTCCTTTTGCATTGATAAAAATGTTCTGGAAAGAGATAATGGTGATGGTTGCACAACATTATGAATGTACCGCATGTCAGTGAATTGTACACGTTTTAAATGGTTAAAATGGTAAATGTCATGTACATTTTACCACATACACACACAAATCTCATCACAACTTTGTTTCTAGAAATCAACAAGCTGGTTCTATATTTTATATGGAAAACAAAACAGTTAAGCTAGCTATGACAATTCTCACAAAACAGAACAACTTTGGAGTACTCACATTTCTTGATTCCAAAGACTTACTAAAAGCTACAGTAGGCTTCCCTGGTGGCACAGTGGTTGAGAGTCCGCCTGCCGATGCAGGGGACACGGGTTCGTGCCCCGGTCCGGGAAGATCCCACATGCCACGGAGCGGCTGGGCCCGTGAGCCGTGGCCGCTGAGCCTGCGCGTCCAGAGCCTGTGCTCCTCAACGGGAGAGGCCAGTACAGTGAGAGGCCCACGTACCGCAAAAAAAAAAAAATTATGTGACAACCATGACCAAGTGATCAAGATTTGTCACCAATAATAAGTAATGTTGATGTCATGTTCCTCTAAAATGATACAATAAGAAGAACACATTCTGCTCCAAAACACATAACTTCAGTCTAATCATAAGAAAACAGACAAACCTAAGTTGATGGCCATCCTATTAAATACTTGACCAGTATGCTTTAAAGTTTTTAATGCCATTGAAAACAAGGAAGCAATAAATGAAGAAGACATGGTGACTAAATGCACTGTGGTACCCTGGATTGGGTCCTGGAACAGAAAAAGGACATTAGAAGAAAAAGATGGTGAAATCTGAATAAAGTCTGGATCTTAATATTAATATACCAATGTTAATTTCTTAGTTTTGAAAAATATACCATGGCTGTATAGATTGTTAGCATTAGGGGAAAATGGGTGAAATTATATACATGGTAACTCTTTGTACTATCTTTGCAACTGTTCTATGAATCTAACATTATCCCAATATAAAAACTCTTATTAAATTTTTTGCATGATACAGCCAAAGCAGTGCTTACAAGGAATTGTTTGCCATTGATGTTTATATTAGAATAGAAGAAAAGTTTCCAATCAACAATCTAGCCTTTGTTAGAGTACAGAAAAAGAGCAAATTAAATGCAAAGCAAGCAGAAGGAAGGGAATTATTTGGTAAGGGCAGAAATCAATGAAACTGGAAACAGAAACAATAGAGACAACCCATGAAACCAAAAGTTAATTTTCTTGAAAAAGATCAATAAAACACAAACTTCTAGTCAGACTGATATTGAAAACAAGAAGATACAATTTACCCATTATTAAGGATGAAAGAAGGGCTATCACTATAGACTACTCTGACATCAATAAATTCAACTTGGATGAAGTGGAAAAACTCCACAAACTACCAAAAGCTCATGCAAGAAGAAATAAGCAACCTGAATAATTCTACACTTATTAAACTGTATTCCAACAAAGAAAATCCTGGGCACAAATGGGTTCATTGGTGGATTTTACCAAACATTTAAGGAGGAAATAATAGAAATTCTACACAAACTCTTCTGGAAAAAAGAACAGAAGAGAACGCTTTCCAACTTATTTTATGAGGTCAGAATTACCCTGATAACAAAACCAGAGAAAAACACTATAGGAAAAGAAAACTACAGACCAACATTCCCATGAACTTAGACACAAAAATCTACAACAAAATATTAGCAAATAGAACCCATCAATATATCAAAAGGACAACATCATGACTAAGTGGGGTTCATCCAAGGAATGCGAAGTGAGTTCAACATTTAAAACTGATTTAATGTAAATAATTCATGACATCAACAGACTAAAGAACAAAAATGCTGTATGACTGATTATGTCAGTAGTTAAAGAAAAAGCGTTTAACAAATTCAACCTCCATTTATGATACTGTCAGCAAACTAGGAAGAGAAAGAAATACTCATAACCTGACAAAAATCATCTGCATAAATTTTTTAGCTTATATCATATTTAATGATGAAAAACGGAATGCTTCTCCCTAAGATTGAAAGTGAGACAAAGATATGCCTTCACCATTCCTATTCACTATCATACTCTAGGTCATAGCCAGTGCAGTAAGGTAAGGAAGTGAAATAGGGCTTCCCTGGTGGCGCAGTGGTTGAGAGTCTGCCTGCCGATGCAGGGGACATGGGTTCGTGCCCCGGTCCGGGAAGATCCCACATGCCGCAGAGTGGCTGGGCCCATGAGCCACGGCCACTGAGCCTGCACGTCCGGACTCTGTGCTCCGCAATGGGAGAGGCCACAACAGTGAGAGGCCTGCGTACCGCAAAAACAAAAAAAAAAGAAAGTGAAATAAAAGGCCTACAGATTGGAAATAAAATTGTCTCTATTTGTAGACATGCTTGTCTACATAAAAAATTATGAAGCAATTTTAACATAGTTACTAGAATGAACTAATAGTTAAGCAAGGTCACAGGATAAAAAGTCAAAATAAAAAATTAATTGTCTTTGTATATACTATCAAGGAACAACTGGAAAACGGAATTCAAAAAAGGGTACCATTTATAATAGCACAAAATCATGAAGTATTTAGGCATAAATGTAACAAAATATGTAAATGTTCTGTATGCTGAAAACTACAATAACAAAAAAATCTGATAAAAAAAATCAAAGAAGACCCATATAATGGAGGCTATGTTCATGGATTATAAGGCTCAATATTGTTAAGATGTTAATTCTCCCTCAATTGACCTACAGATTCAATGCAATCCCAATCAAAATCCAAGCACACACAAAAACTAGTTGTATTTCTTTCTCTTTTTTTTAAGGCTAGATTTCTTTTTTTAATATTAATTTATTCATTTATTTGGTTGCAGCAGGTGGGCTCCTTAGTTGCGGCTCCCAGGCTCCTTAGTTGCAGCAAGTGGGCTCCTTAGTTGTGGCATGCATGTGGGATCTAGTTCCCTTACCAGGGATCGAACCCAGACCTCCTGCATTGGGAGTGTGGAGACTTATCCACTGTGCCACCAGGGAAGTCCTTAGTTGTATTTCTATACACTAGCAATGAATATCTGAAATAAAATTAAGGAAATAATGCCATTTACAATAGAATAAAAAAGAATAAAATACCGAGGAATAAATTTAATCACAAAAGTACAAGATTCGCACACTGAAACCTACAAACCATTGCTGAAAGAAATTAAAGAAGACTTAAATACATTGATTGGGACATCCCTCGTGGTGCAGTGGTTAAGAATCCACCTCCCAATGCAGGGGAGACGGGTTCAATCCCTGGTCAGGGAATTAGGTCCCGCATGCATGCTGCACCTAAGAGTTCACATGTCACAACTAAGGAGCCCATGAGCCGCAACTAAGAAGCACATGTGCCTCAACTAAGGAGCCATTGAGCCACAACTAAGAAGCCCTCGAGCTACAACTAAGGATACCACTGGCTGCTACTAAGGAGCACACGTGCCGCAAGTAAAGGAGCTGGCAAGCCACAACTAAGGAGCCTGCCTGCCGCAACTAAGACCCGGTGCAACAACAACAACAAAAAAAGACAAATAAGTTGAAAGACATCCCTTGTTCATGGATTGAAATAAAATATTATTAGGAAGGCAATACCCCCCAAAGAAATCTACAGATTCAGTTCAATCCCAATCAAAATCCCAATGGCCTTTTTGCATAAACTGAACAGCTGATCCTAAAATTCACACAGAATTTCAAGGTAACACAAACAGCCAAAACAATATTCAAAATGAGTTGAAGAACTCACATTTATTGATTTCAAAACTTAATAAAAAGCTACTTACCATTAAAGCAGTGTGATACTGGCATAAGAATAGACATACAGATCAATGGAACAGAACTGAGAGTCCAGAAGTGAATCCATACATCTGTGGTCAACTGAGTTTTGACAACAGTGTGAAGGCAATTAAATGCAGAAAGAACAGTCTTTTCAACACATAGTGCTGGGATAATTAGATATCCACATGCAAAAGAATGAAGTTGAACCCTTACCTTACATACAAAATTAACTCATGATGGATCAAAAGCCTAAACGTAAGCGCTAAAACCATAAAACTCTTAGAAGAAAACACCGAGGTAAGTCTTCATGACTTTGGGTAGGTATGACACCTAAAGCACAAGCAACCAAAGTAAAAAGCTGATAAAATGGACTTCATCAAAATTTAAAAGCATTTGTGCTTCAAAAGACACCATCAAGAAAGAAGACAACCCACAGAACGGGAGAAAGCAAATCATATTATCTGATATGGGTCTAGTATGCACAATATATAAAGAACTCTTAAAACTCAACAATAAAGAGACAAATAACCCAACTGAAAAATGGGCAACGGGACTCCCCTTGTGGTCCAGTGGTTAAGAATCTGCCTGCCAGTGGAGGGGACACGGGTTCGATCCCTGGTCTGGGAAGATCACACAAGCCACGGAGCAACTAAGCCCGTGCACCACAACTACTGAGCCCATGCTCTAGAGCCTGAGAGCTGCAACTAACGAGCCCACGTGCCCAATTACTGAGGCCTGTGTGCTCTAGAGCCTGTGCACCACAACTACTGAGCCCACGTGCTGCAACTACTGAAGCCTGCATGCCTAGAGCCCATGCTCCAAAACAAGCCACTGCCATGAGAAGCCTGCACACCACAATGAAGACTAGCCCCCACTCACTGCAACTAGAGAAAGCCTGCATGCAGCTACAAAGACCCAGTGCAGCAAAAAAAAAATGGGCAAAGGATTTGAATAGACATATCTCTAAAGGATATACAAATGGCCAGTAAACACATGAGAAGAGGTTCAACACCATTATCCATTACTGAAATACAAATCAAAGCCACAATGAGATACCACTTCACAACCACTAGGAAGACTACATATTTTGTAAATAGGAAAATAACAAGTGTTCACAAGAATGTGGAGAAATTGGAATGTAAAATGGGGCAGCTATTATAGAAAATAGTTTGGTGTTCCTAAAAAAGTTAAACATAGAATTACCATATGACTCAGCAATTCCACTCCTGGGTATATAAACAAAGAATTGAAAACAGGTGATTAAACAAAACTTTGCACACAAATGTTCATAACAGCACTATTAACAATAGTAAAAAAGTGAGGAACAATCCAAGTGTCCAACAACTCATGAAGGGATAACCCCAAATAGTCAAAGCAATCCTGAGAAAGAAAAACAGAGCTGGAGGAATCAGGCTCCCTGACTTCAGACTATACTACAAAGCTACAGTAATCGAAACAGTATGGTACTGGCACAAAAACAGAAATATTGATCAATGGAACAAGATAGAAAGTCCAGAAATAAACCCATGCACCTATGGCCAATTAATGTATGACAAAGGAGGCAAGACTATATAATGGAGAAAAGACAGTCTCTTCAATAAGTGGTACTGGGAAAACTGGACAGCTACATGTAAAAGAATGAAATTAGAACATTCTCTAACACCATACACAAAAAATAAACTCAAAATGGATCCAAGACCTAAATGTAAGGTTGGATGCTATAAAACTCTTAAGAGGTAAACATAGGCAGAACACTCTTTGACGTAAATCACAGCAATATCTTTTTTGATCCACCTCCTAGAGGAATGAAAATCAAAACGAAAATAAACAAATGGGACCTAATTAAACTTACAAGCTTTTGCACAGCAAAGGAAACCATCAACAAAATGAAAAGACAATCCACAGAATGGGAGAAAATATTTGCAAACAAAGTGACCGAAAAGGGATTAATCTCCAAAGTATACAAACAGCTCATACAGCTTAATATCAAAAAAACCCCAGATAACGCAATCAAAAAAATGGGCAGAAGACCTAAACAGACAGTTCTCTAAAGAAGACTTACAGATGGCCAAGAGGCACATGAAAAGATGCTCAACATTGCTAATTATTAGAGAAATGCAAATCAAAATGACAATGAGGTGTCACCTCACACTGGTCAGAATGGTCATCATCAAAAAGTCTACAAACAATAAATGCTGGAGATGGTGTGGAGAAAAGGAAACCAACCTATGCTGTTGGTGGGAATGTAAATTGGTACAACCACTATGAAGAACAGTATGGAGGTTCCTTAAAAAACTAAAAATAGAGCTATCATATGATCCAGCAATCCTACTCCTAAGCATATATCTGGAGAAAACCATAATTCGAAAATATACACATACCCCAATGTACACTGCAGCACTATTTACAATAGCCAAGACACGGAAGCAAACTAAATGTCCATCGACAGAGGAATGGATAAAGAAGATGTGGCACATACATACAATGGAATATTACTCAGCCGTAAAAAAGAACAAAATTTTGCCATTTGCAGCAACATGGATGCACCTAGAGATTATCATACTAAGTGAAGTAAGTCGGTGAGAGAAGGGCAAATATCATATGATATCACTCATATGTGGAATCTAATTTTTAAAAATGATACAAATGAACTTATTTACAAAGTAGAAACAGACTTACTGATATCGAAAACAAACTTATGGTTACCAAAGGGGAAACATCCGGGGGAGGGATAAATCAGGAGCTTGGGATTAATACACACACACCACTATATACAAAACAGATAATCAACAAGGATCTACTGTATAGCACGGGAACCCTACTCAATATTCTGTAATAACCTATCTGGGAAAAGAATCTGAAAAAGAATGAATACATGTATATGTATAACTGAATCACTTTGCTGTACACCTGAAACTAACACAACATTGTAAATCAACTATGCTCCAATAATTTTTTTTAAAACTCATGAATGGATAAATAAATGGATATAATAAAATGTAATAAATATATAAATAAAATGTAATATATATATCCATATGTATTAGTTTTCCAGTACTGGCATAACAAATTATCATAAACTGGGTAGCTTAAAACAACAGAAATTTATTCCCTCACAATCCTGGAAGCGTGATGTTTAAAATTAAGGTGTCAGGGGACTACACTCCCTCCAAAGGCTATAGGGAAGAATTCTTCGTGCCTCTTCCAGCTTTTGCTGGCTCTAGGGATCCCTTGGCTTGGTTGGCTTCATCACTCCAATCTCTGCCTCTGTCTTTACATGGTCCTGTGCTTTTGTGTGTCTCATCCTCTTCGGTCTCTTATAAGGACAGTTGTCATTGGATTTAGGACTCACTGAATAGTCCAGGATGTTCTCGTCTTGAGACTCTCAGTTTAATTGTATCTGCAAAGATCCTTTTTTCCAAATAAGGTAACATTCACAGGTTCTGGGAGGTAAGACATGGCATATCTTTTATGGAGCCACTATTCAACCCACTGTGTCATACAATGATAAATAATTCAGTCAAAAAAGGAATGAAGTACTGATACATGGTTGCAACATGGATGAATTTTGAAAACATTATGCTAAGTGAAAGAAGTGAGAAACAAAAGGTACACACTGTATGATTCCATTTATGTAAACTTTCCAGAAGAGGCAAATCCATAGAGACAGAAAGCACATCAGTAGTTGCCAGGGGCTGGGCGGAAGGGGAAACGAGGAGTGACTACTTACAGGATTTCCTTTTGCATTGATAAAAATGTTCTGGAAAGAGATAATGGTGATGGTTGCACAACATTATGAATGTACCGCATGTCAGTGAATTGTACACGTTTTAAATGGTTAAAATGGTAAATGTCATGTATATTTTACCACATACACACACAAAATCTCATCACAACTTTGTTTCTAGAAATCAACAAGCTGGTTCTATATTTTATATGGAAAACAAAACAGTTAAGCTAGCTATGACAATTCTCACAAAACAGAACAACTTTGGAGTACTCACATTTCTTGATTCCAAAGACTTACTAAAAGCTACAGTAGGCTTCCCTGGTGGCACAGTGGTTGAGAGTCTGCCTGCCGATGCAGGGGACATGGGTTCGTGCCCCGGTCTGGGAAGATCACACATGCCGTGGATCGGCTGGACCTGTGAGCCATGGCCACTGAGCCTGCGCGTCCGGAGCCTGTGCTCTGCAACGGGAGAGGCCACAGCAGCGAGAGGCCCACGTACCGCAAAAAAAAAAAAAAAAAAAGCTACAGTAATCATGACATTGGGTTATAAGTGGAAGTATAAACACAAAGATTAATGGAGGGCTTCCCTAGTGGCAGAGGGGTTAAGAATCCACCTGCTAATGCAGGGGACATGAATTCGAGCCCTGGTCCGGGAAGATCCCACATGCTGCACAGCAACTAAGCCCGCGAGCCACAACTACTGAGCCCGCGTGCCACAACTACTGAAGCCCGTGCGCCTAGACCCCGTGTTCTGCAACAAGAGAAGCCACCTCAATAAGAAGCCTGTGCACCACACCGAAGAGTAGCCCCCGCTCGCTGCAACTAGAGAAAGCCTGCGTGCAGCAACGAAGACCCAACACAGCCAAAAATAAAATTTAAAAGAAAATTTAAAAATAAAAATAAATAATTAAAACAAATGACTTATAAACTTTAAAAAAAAAGATGAATGGAAAGGAATATAGAGACCAGAAACAGACCTATAGATTTATAATTAATTTATTTCAGCAGTGTTTCAAAGGCAAGTCAGTGGAGAAATAAGTGTTTTCAACAAATGGTACTGGAACAAATGGTCATCCAAAATTAAAAAACCCTCAATCCTCACACTATAAATATAAATATATATTTAATATAAAAATACCCCACACTATATAGAAAACTGGCTCCAAATGGATCATAGATATACATGTAAAATCTAAAATTATAACATTTCTAGAGAGAAATATAGGGGAAACTTTTTGTGACCTTTCATCAGGCAAAAACTTCTTAGATAATCTAACACAAAAATCATGATCCATAATAAAATGATATATTGGACAAGGTACATATTGGGTAAAAACACTCATAAAACACATACATGATAAAGACTTGTAACCAAAATACAAAAAGGAATCTATACACTTGATAATAAAATAAACAACCTAATTTTTAAATGGGCAAAATACCTGAATAGACATTTCATTAAAGAAAATATACAGAAGGCAAACAAGCACAAGAAAAATATCCAATATTATTAAACACTAAGAAAATGGAAATTGAGACCACTACATACCTATAATGGCTTAAATAAAATGATAATGCTAAGTGGAACAACTAGAATTCTAAGGATGTGGAATGACTAGAATTCTTTTATGTTGCTTGCGGGAATGCAAAATCATTTTGGAAAACAATTTGGGCAGATTTAAAAAAAATAAATATACAACACTGATAATATGATCCAGTAATCCTGCTCATTGGTATTTATCTAAGAGATTAAAACATATGTTCACACAAAACCTGCATGCAAATATTTATAGCGGCTTTATTCATAATCACATAAAAAACAGAAACAAACCATATTCCCTTCAACCAGTGAATTATTAATAATATACAAATTGTGGTACATCCATACAATGGATACTACTCATTAATTAAAAGTAACAAACTCTTGATGCAACATGGATGAATATCAAATGCATTTTGCTAAGCAAAAGAAGCCAGACTCAAAAGAGTACATTCTGTATGACTCCATTTACATAAACCTCTGGAAAAGGCAAAAGTATATGGATGGAAAACAGAATCAGTGGTTGCCAACAATGACTGAGGTCGGGAAGAATGGTTGACCCTGGAGGGGAGTGATCAGGGAATTGCTGGGGTGATGGAACTGTTCTATGGAAAGTTAGTGGATACATGACCCTATGCATTTATCAAATATCACAGAACTGTACACTACAAAAAATAAATTTTACTGTATGAAATTTTAAAACAACAACCAGGATATGGGAAGGAAAATGAAATTCAGACTATAAACAAATTAATCTAAATTAGTGAAACTTACATTTATGGTTTACTTATGAACTGTATTACAAATGAATGATATAACTGTATTGAAAGAAACTGGAAGAAAGGAGCTGACCCAAGTAATTCTAGAAAACAATGTTTTGACTGGATTCTGTAAGGCTGAAGATAAAAAGAACTGTATACAAATACTGTAGTACAGTTGGTAAAATTTGTTTCTCAAAGGAGTTTGGGTTAGCAACTCTGAAACTATTTTATTTGTACACTAGAGTTGAACAACTAAACATATTGTAGGTAATAAGAGTCAGGTTTCTTACTGTTGGAGAGAGAACGTAGAATTAGGCAAGGTGGAGAGCTAGTGTGAACCCTGTGGTGCTAGACTAGAACTGGAGTTATTAATACAGACTCATGTTTTTTTATGTAAAGATATGTAGACAGAAAAATAAATACAGATGCATGTATATGCATGGGTTAGTATACATTTATTTCCTAGCACTAGTAACTGAAAAGGCTTAGGAGTGGTGACAACCCAGTAGCAATGAGCATGCTTAGTTCTCATATCTTGGTTTCTAAATACCATTCTCCAATTAAAAGAACCATAGCTCCTAGGAGAATGGATTGATTCTAGTGCTCAGGGAGGGAAAAGATAAGATGAGCCTGGATTACCTTTTGGTGCCAGAAAGAAACAAAGTACTGAAAAATTGGGGGCATGTTGAAAGGGCATAGGAGACAATCTGAAAAAGTTTCAAATGGACAATGTTTGAAGAAGAACTTGAGCAACGAAATATATAACAAAAATATTGGAGTATAGTACAGAGAATGAAATAAATACCTATGAGTTCATGGGGATATACAGAAATAATGGAATAAGAAAATAAATGAGAAAGAAGAAACTAATGTTCCTATATAAGAATTCCAATTAATAAATGAAGAAGAAATGAGGGAAACAGAAAACCACCATTAGAACACCACAGTAATAACTCTTGTAGAGATCTACCAAGGGACACTTCAGTTAGCAGGTGAAAGTTTAAACAGGAATAAGATATTTGCATAGTCTCAAAGTATCTCCCACAAAGATATTTAGTAATTACAAAGAGAAACAGACACCATCTTAACAAAATGATCAGGGTTTACCTCCCCAGTAATACATACTGACAACGTGTACTCCCTGATATGGAGCAATAAGAAGACAACACCTCTCTCTGTAAGACTCTTCCCAATAATGTATAACCTCAATCTCATCATGAGAAAACAGGAGACAGACCCAAAATAAAGGCAAACATCTATAAAACACTCCACTCCATTTTATAACAATCTAGTTCAGATTAACATTCCATCAACACTGGGTTATACATTCTTCTCAAATACACATGAGACATTCCCCATAACAGACCACGTGTTTGGCCATAAAACAAATCTCAATAAACTTGAAAGGACTTAATTCATAAAAGACTGAAATCACACAAAGTACGCTCTATGATCATGAAGAAAGAAAATTAGAAATAAATAACAAAGAAAATTTGGGATATTCAAAAATATGTGGAACTTATTCCAAAATAACCAATGAGCAAAAGAAGAAACAAAAAGGGAAATATGAAAATATTTTGAGATTAATGAAAATGAAAACATTGCATATCAAAATTTATGGAATGCAGCTCAAGCAGAAATTTACCTGTAAATGCCTATAATAAAAAAGAAAAAAATATCATAAATCAACAGTCTAATCTTCCATCTTATGAAACCAGAAAAAGAAGAGCAAAGTAAACCCAAAGCAAGTAAAATGAAGGAGATGATAAAGGCTAGAGCAAACAAAAATGGAATAGAGTACAGAAAAAACAACACAGAGAAAGAAAAAAGACAGAAGTTGGTCTTTGAAGAAAAACAACAAAAATGACAAAATTTCAGCTATACCCACCAAAACCAAAAAGAATGAAGGCTCAAATTACTAAAGTCAGGAATGAAAAAGAGGACATTACTACTGAACTTACAGAAATAACAAGCTTTAAAAGGGAATACTATGTAAAATTATATGCCAACAAATTAGATAATCTATACAAAATGAAAAAATTCCCAGAAACAAATAACTAACACTGACTCAAGATGAAATATAAAATCAGTGTATACCTATAATAAAGAGATTGAATAAGTAATCAAAATCTTTCCACAAACAAGCCCATACTAGGATGACTTCACTGGTAAATTCTACCAATTTTTTTTTTTTTTTTTGGCCATGCCACACGGCTTGTGGGATCTTAGTTCCCTGACCAGGGACTGAATGTATGCCCCCTACAGTGGAAGCACAGAATCCTAACCACTGGACCACCAAGGAATTCCCTCTACCAAAATTTTAAGAGAAATGAATAACTTTCTTTTTGAGACAAAAGACAGAAGAGGAGGGAACACTTCCTAAGAATTCTTTGAGGCCAGTATTACCCTGATACCAAAACCGGACTAAGATATAACAAAAAAAGAAATCTACAGACCAATATTCCTTATGTATATAGATGCAAAAATCAACAAAATACTAGCCAACTGAATTCAGCAGCATATGAAAAGGATTATGCACCATGACAAAGAGGTATTATGCCAGGAACACAGGGTTAATTCAAGAGACAAATATCAGTCAATGTAATATACCACAGTAATAGAATGAAAGACAAAAGCCAAATGATCATCTCAATAGATACAGAAAAAGCATTTGACAAAATACATTTTTTTAAAACCCCAACAAACTAGCAATAAAAGGAGTCTTCCTCATGATAAAGGGCATCTGCAAAAACATTCTAAGGAATATCATACTTCATAGTGAAAGACAGAAAGCTTTCCCTCTATGATTAGAAACAAGATAACAATGTCTGCTCTTGCTGCTTCTATTCAACATTGTAGTGGAGGCTCTAGCCAGAACAATTAGGCAAGGAAAAGAAATAAAAGATATGCACATTGGAAAGGAACAAGTAAAAGTATCTCTATTTGCAGATGACATGATCGGGTATATAAGATATAGAATAATCCAAGGAATCCACAGAAAAAACCTATTAGAGCTAATAAGTGAGTTTAGCAAGATTATATGAAACATGATCAATATACAAAAATCAATTGTATTTCTATATACTATCAATCAACAATATGAAAAGGAAATTAAGAAAACCATTCAATTTACAATAGCACCAGAAAGAATAAAATAATTAGGAATAAATTTAACAAAAGAAGTGCAAGATTGAGCAGCCAAGATGGAAGAGTAGAAAGACCCTGAGCTCACCTCCTCTCATGAGCACACCAAAATCACAACTATCTGTAGAACAACCACAGATGAAGAAGACTGGAACTGACCAGTAAAGATCTTCTACAACTAAAGACATAAAGAAGGAAGCACAGGGCTTCCCTGGTGGCGCAGTGGTTGAGAGTCCGCCTGCCGATGCAGGGGACACGGGTTCGTGTCCCGGTCTGGGAAGATCCCACATGCCGCGGAGCGGCTGGGTCCGTGAGCCGTGGCCGCTGAGCCTGCACGCCTGGAGCCTGTGCTCCGCAACGGGAGAGGCCACAACAGTGAGAGGCCCGCACACCGCAAAAATAAATAAATAAATAAATAAATAAGGAAGCACAATGAGACAGGCAGAAGGGGTGGACTTGTGATATAATCAAATCCCATACCCCACAGGTGGGAGACCCACAGACTGGAGAATAAGTATACTGCAGAGGTTTTTCCACAGGAATGAGAATACTGAGCCCCACGTCAGGCTCCCCAGCCTGGGAGTCTGGCTGCAGAAAGACAAGCCCCCAGAGCATTTGGCTTTAAAGTTCAACAGGGCTTAAATAGAGGCTTCACTCTATAAAGGGTGTACACAAAATCCCACAGACACCAGGACCCAGGGCAATAGCAATAATTTGATATGACCCTGGGCCAGACCTAACTGTTGGTCTTAGAGAGTCTCCCGGAGAGGCAGGGGCTGGCTGCAGCTCACCCTGGGAACCTAGGCATTGATGGCAGACATATTGGGGAACAGTCAAATGCATGACAGTGCTGCTGGAGGCTGCCATCTTGACTCACCAGCGCCAAGACCTGGCCCCACCCAACAGGAGGCAAGCACCAGTGCTGGGACACTCCAGGTCAAACAACTAAGTGGGCGGGGACACAGACCCATCCATCAGCAGACAGGCTGCCCAAAGACTTTCCTGAGTGCACAGCTGACTCCAGACACACCACTAGACATGACCTTGCCCACCACAGGGCCAAGACCTAGCTCTGCCCACCAATGGGCAGGTACTGGCCCATCCCACAAGGAAGCCTGCACTAGCCTCTAGACCATCCTCACTCATCAGTGGGCAGACACAAGAAGCAGAAAATTACAATTCCACAGCCTGCAGACTGAGCTCACCAACAGCAAGCCAGACTCTACTCTAGGACCAACTGGGCCCTGGCCCTGCCCACCAGAAGGCCAATGCAATCTTCAGGACACCTCAGACCACATACCCACCTGTGTCAGGAACAGCACTCTCCTTGCTCAACAATCTGAAATGAGCTATGGGATCACTAGGCCCTGCAGCCAGACTCCAGGAACCAGCTCTGCCTGAGAGTAGTCCAGCACCAACCCCAGGATCTGGCTTCACCTGCCAGTGGGTGAGCAACAGCTCCAGACTCTTCAAGACCCTGACTTCACCCACTAGTGAGCCACTACTAGCTCTGGGGCCCCCTAGAGTTCTACAACCAGTTGCCTTTTGACCAGGCCCCACTAAAGAGCAGTCAGTAGTATCCATAAAAGGCAGGGCCTGGCAACCAATCAGACAAGGGGCCAACCAAGCCTACCAGACCACCCACATAGTCAGCCCACCTAAGCATACAGCTTAGGTGATGAGAGGGGAGTACACTGCTGGGGTGCATAGGAAGTCTCCTACAGAAGGCCACTTCTCCAAGGTTGAGAAATGTAACTAACCTCCACATACTTAGAAATACAAAGAGCAACTTATACAAAATGAGGCAGCAGAAGAATATATTTCAGATGAACAACAAGATAAAACCCCAGAAGAAGAACTAAGTGAAGTGGAGATAAGCAATCTACCTGAGAAAGAGTTCAGAGTACTATACTGCCCAGTGCTATAAAGCAGGTTCTTATTAGTTATCTATTTTATAGAACAAATTCTCAGAAAGGTAGAATCTCCCAAGACTGAGCAGGAAGAAATAGAAAATATGAACAGATCAATTACCAGTACTGAAATTGAATCAGTAATTTTAAAACTCTCAACAAACAAAAGTCTAGTACCAGATGGCTTCACAGGAGAATTTTACCAAACATTTAGAGAAGAGTTAACACCTATCCTTCTAAAACTATTCCAAAAATCCAGAGAGAAACAAACACTTCCAAACTCATTCTAACAGGCCACCATCACCCTGATATCAACACCAGACAAAGATATCATAAAAAAAGTAAATTACAAATCAATATCACTGATGAACATAGATGCAAAAATCCTCAACAAAACACTAGCAAACAACCAAAAAAAAATACTAGCAAACCAAATCCAACAATACATTAAAAAGATCATGAACTATAATCAAGTAGGATTTATCCCAGGGATGCAAGGATTTTTCAGTATCTACAAATCAATGTGATACACTACATTAACAAACTGAAAAATAAACATCATATGATCATCTCAATAGATGCAGAAAAAGCTTTTGATAAAATTAAACATCCATTTATGATAAAACTCTCCAGGAAGTGGGCACAGATGGAACACACCACAACATAATAAAGGCCATATATGACAAACCCACAGCTGACATCATACTCAACAGTGAAAAGCTGAACGCATTCCCTGTAAGAGCAGGAACAAGACAAGGATGCCCACTCTTGCCATTTTTATTCAACATAGCTTTAGGAAGTCCTAGCCACAGCAATCAGACAAGAAAAAGAAATAAAAGGAATACAAATTGGAAAGGAAGAAGTAAAACTGTCACTGTTTGCAGATGACATGATGCTATACAAAGAAAATCCTAAAGATGCCACCAGAAAACTACTAGAGTCCATCAATGAATTTAGTAAAGTTGCAGTATACAAAATTAATATACAGAAATCTGTTGCATTTCTATTCACTAACAATGAAATAGCAGAAAGAGAAATTAAGGAAACAGTCCCATTTACCACCTCATCAAATAAAAAAAAAAACAACAACCTAGGAATAAAACTATCTCAGAAGGCAAAAGACCTGTACTCCAAGAACTATAAGATGCTGATGAAAGAAACTGAAGGTGACACAAACAGATGGAAAGATATACTGTGTTCAGGTATTGGAAGAAACAATATTATTAAAATTACCATATTGCCCAAGATAATCTATAGATTCAATGCAATGCATATCAAATTACCAATGGCATTTTCCATAGAACTAAAACAAATAATTTAAAAATTTGTATGGAAACACAAAAGACCCTGAATAGCCAAAACAATCTTGAAAAAGAAAAACGGAGCTGGAAGAATCAGGCTCCCTGACTTCAGACTATACTACAAACCTACAGTAATCAAAACAGTATGGTCCTGGCACACACACACACACACACACACACACACACACACACACACACACACACACACACAAAGGCACACAGATCAATAGAACAGAATAGAGAGCCCAGAAATAAACTCATGCACTTATGGTCAATTAATCTACGACAAAGAAGGCAAGAATATACAATGGAGAAGAGATAGTCTCCTCAATAAGTGGTGTTGGGAAAACTGGACAGCTACACGTAAAAGAATGAAATTGAACATTCTCTAATACCATACACAAAAATAAACTCAAAATGGATTAAAGACCTAAATGTAAGACCAGATACTATAAAACTCCTAGAGGAAAACATAGGCAGAACACTCTTTGACATAAATTACAACAATATTTTTTGGATCCATCTTCTAGAGTAATGGAAATAAAACCAAAAATAAGCAAATGGGACCTAATTAAACTTAAAAGCTTTTGCACAGCAAAGGAAATCATAAACAAAATTAAAGGACTACCTACAGAATGGGAGAAAATATTTGCAAATGATGTGACAGACAAGGGATTAATTTCCAAAATACTGTATACCAATAGTTCATAGAGTTCAATTAAAAAAACAAAACAAAACAAAACAAAAAACAACCAATGGTGCTTGGTGTCCTCCTAGAGGGGTGGGATAGGGAGGGTGAGAGGGAGACGCAAGAGGGAGCAGATATGGGGATATATGTACGTGTATAGCTGATTCACTTTGTTATAAAGCAGAAACTAACACACCATTGTAAAACAATTATACTCCAATAAAGATGTTAATAAATAAATAAATAAAATAAAATATACAAATGCTAAAAAAAAAAAAGGGCAGAGACCTAATAGACATTCCTCCAAAGAAGACATACAGATGGCCAAGAGGCACATGAAAAGATGTTCAACATTGCTAACTATTAGAGAAATGCAAATCAAAACTACAATGAAGTATCACCTCACACCAGTCAGAATGACCATCACAAAAAAATCTACAAATAACAAATGCTGGAGAGGATGTGGAGAAAAGGGAACCCTCCTACACTGCTGGTAGGAATATAAATTCATGCAGCCACTATGGAGAACAGTACGGAGTTTCCTTAAAAAACTAAAAAAGAGTTACCATATGATCCAGCAATCCCACTCCTGGGTATATATCTGGAAAAGATGAAAACTCTAACTTGAAAAGATACATGTACCCCAGTGTTCACAGCAGCACCATTTACAATAGCCAAGACATGGAAGCAACCTAAATGTCCATCGACAGATGAATGGATCAAGAAGACATGCTATACGTACATACAATGGAATATTACTCAGCCATAAAAAGAACAAAATTTTGCCATTTGCAGCAACAGGAATGGACCTAGAGATTATCATACTGAGTAAAGTAAGTCAGACAGAGAAAGTCAAATATCATATGATCTCACATGTGGAATATAAAAAAATGATACAAGTGAACTTATTTACAAAACAGAAGTAGACTCACAGACATGGAAAACAGACTTATGTTTATCAGAGGGTAAAGTGGCAGGGGTAGGCAGGGATAAATTAGGAGTTTGGGAACAACAGATACACACTACAATGTATAAAACAGATAAACAACAAGGACCTACTATACAGCACAGAGAACTACATTCAATATCTTGTAATAACCTATAATGGAAAAGAGTCTGAAAAATAATACATATTATAGGGACTTCCCTGGTGGTGCAGTGATTAAGAATCCACCTGCCAATGCAGGGGACATGGGTTCGAGCCCTGGTCCGGAAAGATCCCACAGAGCAACTAAGCCTGTGCACCAGAACTACTGAGCCCGTGCTCTAGAGCCTGCGAGCCACAACTACTGACGCTGTGCACCTAGAGCCAGTGCTCCACAAGAGAAGTCACTGCAATGAGAAGCCCATGCACCGCAACAAAGAGTAGCCCCTGCTCGCCACAACTAGAGAAAGCCCGCATTCAGCAACGAAGACCTAATGCAGCCAAAAACAAATAAATAAAATAAAATATACAAGTGCTAAAAAAAAAGAAAAAGGGCGAAAGACTTAATACACATTTCTCCAAAGAAGACATACAGGTGGCCAAGAAGCACATGAAAAGCTGCTCAACATCACTGATTATTAGAGAAATGCAAATCAAAACTACAATGAGGTAACACGTCACAGCAGTTAGAATGGGCATCATCAGAAAATCTACAAACAACAAATGCTGGAGAGGGTGTGGAGAAAACGGAACCCTCCTGCACTGTTGGTGGGAATGTAAATTGATACAGCCACTATGGAGAACAGTATAAAGGTTCCTTAAAAAACTAAAAATAGAATTACCGTATGATCCAGCCAACCCACTACTGGGCATATACCCAGAGAAAACCATAATTCAAAAAGACACATGCACTGCAATGTTCACTGCAGCACTATTTACAATAGCCAGCTCATGGAAGCAACCTAAATGTCCATCGACAGATGAATGGATAAAGAAGATGTGGTACATATATACAATGAAATATTACTCAGCCATAAAAAGGAACGATACTGGGTCATTTGTAGACATGTGGATGCATCTAGAGACTGTCATACAGAGTGAAGTAAGTCAGAAGGAGAAAAACAAATATCGTATATTAACACATATATGTGGAACCTAGAAAAATGGTACAGATGAACTGGTTTGCAGGGCAGAAATTGAGACACAGATGTAGAGAACAAACGTATGGACACCAAGCGGGGAAAGCAGCGGGGGGATGGGGGGGTGATGAATTGGGCGACTGGGATTGACATGTAAACACTGATGTGTATAAAACTGATGACTAATAAGAACCTGCTGTATAAAAAAATAAATAAAAATAAATAAATTTATAAAAAAGTATATTAAATATATATTATATAAATATCTGAATTACTTTTGTATACACATACAACTAACACAACACTGTAAATCAACTACACTGAAATTTTTTAAAAATTCTGAACTAGAAAATGCACATACACAAAGAAGTGTAAGACTTGTATACTGAAAACTACAAAGCACTACTGAGGGAAAGTAAAGAAGACTTAAATAAATGGAAAGACACCCCATGTTCATGAATTGGAAGACTATATTGCTAATATGGCAATACTATCCTAATAATTTACAGGTTCAGTGCAATCCTCATCAAAATTCCAACTCCCTGGTTCACATGAATGGAAAAGCCTATCATAAAGTTCCTGTAGAAATGCAAGGGACCCAGAATAGCCAAAAATCTTGGAAAAGAAAAATAAAGCTGAAGTACTCATTCACCGATTTCAAAACTTAAAATAAAACTACATTAATGAAAATTGTATGATACTGGCATAAGGACAGACATATAGGTCAATGGCATAGAATTTTTTTTTTTTTTTTTTTGGTACGTGGGCCTCTCACTGTTGTGGCCTCTCCCATTGCGGAGCACAGGCTCTGGACGTGCAGGCTCAGCGGCCATGGCTCACGGGCCAAGCCGCTCTGCAGCATGTGGGATCTTCCCGGACCGGGGCACGAACCCGTGTCCCCTGCATCAGCAGGCGGACTCTCAACCACTGCGCCACCAGGGAAGCCCAATGGTATAGAATATTAATCCAGAAATAAACCCAGATATCTATGTCAAATGATTTTTGACATAGATGCCAAGAAAATACAGTAAGGAAAGAACAATCTTTTCAACAAATGGTGCTGGGACAAATGGAAATCTAAGTGCAAAAGAATGAAGTTGGACCCATAGCTCACACCATAAATAAAAATTAACTCAGGGAGTTCCTGGTAGCCTAGTGGTTAAGATTCCAGGCTTTCACTGCCGTGGCCCGGGTTCAGTCCCTGCTTGGGGAACTGAGATCCCACAAGCTGCATGGCATGGGCCAAAAAAAAAAAAAAAAGGACTCAAAATGTATCAAACTTAAATGTAGAAGCTAAAATTATAAAACTCTTAAGAAAAAACACAGGTGTAATTTTTGTGACCTTGGATCAGGCAATGGTTTCTTAGATGTGACACATGAATTATAAGCAAGCAAAAGGAAAAGAAAAGATTAACAAGACTTCATTAACATCAAAAACTTTTGTGCATCGAAGGACACCATCAAGGAAAACCACAGAATGGGAGAAATATTTTCAAGTTATATATCTGATAAAGATCTAGTATCCAGGATATAAAAAAGAATACATATCTTATATCTTAATAAAAAGACAACCTAATTTTAAAATGGACAAAGGATTTAAATAGGTATTTCTCCAAAGAAGATAAAGAAATGGCCAATAGAAACATGAAAAGATGTTCAACATCGTTAGTCATTATGCAAATGCAAATATAAGCCACAAAAAGATAACACATCACACACCATAGGGTGACTATAATAAAAAGGCAGAAAATAATAAGTGTTGACAAGGGTGTGAAGAAATGGGAACTGTCATACATTGATGGCGGGCAAGTAAAATGGTGCAGCCACTGTAGGAAACAGTGTAACAGTTTCTACAAAAGTTAAACACAGAGTTACCACATGATCCAGTAATTCTACTCCTAGGATAACCAAGAGAATTGAAAATATCTGTTCACCCAAAAATTTGTGCACAAATGTTCATAGTAGCATTATTTACAATAATCAGAAAGTGGAAACAACTCAAATGTTCATCAACTGACAAATGGATAAACAAAATGTGGCATATCCATACAATGGCATATTATTTAGCTCTAAAAAGTAATGAAATACTAATACATGCTACAACATGGATGAACCTTGAAAACATTATGTTAAGTGAAAGAAGCCAGACACAAAAGACCACATTTTATATGGTTCTATTTGTATGAAATGTCCAGAATAAACAAATCTACACAGGCAGTAAACAGATTAATGCTTGCCAGGGACTGGGACAGTGGGTGAGAGGGGGAGAATGGGGAATGACTGCTAAAGGACACAGGGTTTGTTTTAGGGGTGATGGAGACATTCTGGAACTAGATTAATGATGGTTGTACCACCTTGTTGTGCAATACACTAAAACCACTGAATTATATACTTTAAAAAGGTGAAATTTATGGTATGTAAATTACATCTCAATAAAAAGATAAATTTTTTAAAAGGTTAGATCTACCCCAATTTTGAAGATGATGGAGAGATCTCAGCCTTGTAAAACCATGTGCACACCCCTCAGGATCTACTTTCATCTCTCCTTCTGGTCACTATACCAATAACTAAAGTCAAGTTACAATATAACCTGACTAAGGAAGTAGTGGGCCTAATAAGGGAAAACCAGACTATACACTGAAGAAGCTATAGGACCTAGTCAACATATTCCATCAGGATCTAATTATTGGGTCTGGATCCTAAGGATGCTTGTTCAAGGTGGGAGGTAGGGATGGGGTGCCTGTGACATGTAAAATTGGCACGACTGTGTGTTTATGTTTACCTTGGGCCACATCTCTTTTCACATACAATGTGAACCACTCAGCTCTGATCATTAGGAGGATTTCCAAAACACTGCATTTCAGGACCATTTCCAGTAGCAATATATTTTCAATTTGCACCCATATTTTGAGCTAACCCATTCATGAATCAATCTCAGCTATTTTCCACTTCTAAATAAATGGAAAGACACCCCCTGTTCATGAATTGGAAGACTATACTGCTAATACAGCACTACTATGCAAATAATCTACATGTTCAGTGCAATCCCTATCAAAATTTCAACTTCCTTGTTCACATAAATGGAAAAGCCTATCATAAAGGTCCTACTGCTGGGCCTGTTCCATCTTATGACATGGTGGGTCTGACAGACATGAACTCAATGGGCAGCTTTGTTGCATAATCACTTGACATTCCAAGGTTAAACACTCAATTTCTACCACAAATACTTCATTTCTAACTTTCCTGCTATAGGAAAGTTGGCCAACTTCTGTTTTAGCTGGTAAACAGGTAGAGGAAGATAATGGGATATGCTGCTCTGGACCAACTACTGGCTATTTAAAGACTTCACCAATGTGGCAGGACCCTGAATTTTTACAATCTAGCTATGATCAAAGGGTCAACTGGTCCTATCACACAGTCTACCACCCAGAAAATGGTAGCCTGATACAGTAGAGGAATGATCTCTTGAACATTCCAGTAAGGCGTTAGCTTGAACATTGTAGTTATACTCTGCAAAGACATGGGTATCTTCCAGGATGTATTCTACAACCCCAAATCAACAACCATCATAATATGTAGAATACATGGGTCTGGGAACCCTGGGGTGGAAATAGGAATGGCTCCACTTAATGCCACTCAGAGTGACCGCCTTGGAGAATTCCTGTTGCCTATCTCTACATTTATAGGCTCTATGGGTCTAGAGCTACACTACCGAATAAGGTAGCCACTAGCTATGTGTGACTGTTTACATTTAAATGTAATTAAATTAAATTAAAAATTAATTTCCTTAGTTGTACTAGTCACATTTCAAGTGCTCAAAAGCCACATAAGAAAGTGGCTACCATAATAGCACAAATAATAAACATTTCCATTACTGCAGAATATTCTATTGGACAGAACTACTCCACAGGACCTGGTTACCAGAAGAGAAAGTTTCTACTAGGGGATAAAGAGAATCCTACTGAAATTTAAGCTATGGCTACTGCACTGTCACTTCAAGCACTTTATGCCAAGAGACTAGGAAGCAATAAAAGGAGTC
Source organism: Grampus griseus (assembly GCF_964374135.1). Lineage (NCBI taxonomy): Eukaryota > Metazoa > Chordata > Mammalia > Artiodactyla > Delphinidae > Grampus > Grampus griseus. Next base: position 108,945,485 of record NC_139019.1, read on the forward strand.
ACTTTACTGACGGGGGTCACTGACCCTGATCATCAAGAGGAGACAGTGATGCTGTTACGTAATAGAGATAGGGAAGAATATGGTGCTCAGGTGATCCACTGGAGGGTTTCTTGGAACTGTCAAATTTTAATAGTAAATGGACAAGTGTATCATTCATGGCCTCAAAAGATAATGGTAAACAGGGGCTCAGACTCCCCAAGGATGAGGGTTTGGGTCAGACTAACAGGAGTGCCACCTACTCCAGAGGAGGTACAAGCCTGACACAGGAATGAAGAACACCTTCATATTTCCTGTGTAGTAAAATGACAATGACTCAAGGTCCAAATGAGCATGCCCCAATGCTTTGTTACTATGCAAGTCTCTTTGAAACACTGAAACAACTGCCATATCTAAGGGCTGAGAGATCAGGATTGTCTGAGATTAGATTCCTGTAACTAGGAAAATGGTGGTTGAAATTGAAAGGGCTACTTCCAAAATATTTTTTTTGCCAAGTTTTTCTCTGTCTCAGTGCCTTTGCACTTGCTATTCTTTTTGCCTAGGATACTCATCTTCCAGATCTTTCACACAGCTGGCTCATTATCATTCCAATATCACCTCCTTAAAAGAGGTTCTCCCTGATCAACAAAATCTTCCAACACAGATATTTTTCTTTACACCATTATAATTCCTTCATAAGACTTCTAAAATGTGTATTCATGTTATTTATTGATTTTTAATTTTCTTATTTATTGTTCAGTTCCACCACTTGAATTTAATCTTCACAAGGGCAGACACTTTGGTGGTTTTATTCACTGCAACATCCTCAGCACCTAAGAACAATGCCTGATACGTTGTAGGTGCCAATAAATATTTTCTAATTGACTGTTGCAGAGACTAACAAAACTAGATTAGAAATTAGGGACAGGTTATTTCAATACCTTTAACTGACCAATAAGCCAATGGAGACAAAAAACCTGAAGGAAATAACCTGCCAAATATATGCAGCTAGTTTCTAGCAGATTCAGCATCAGAATCTTGGTTTGGGGGTATTAAAGGCCCTGCTCTTTCCACTGAATCATCGATATAAAAGTAAATAGCAAATACTGCAACTGTTCTAAGATGTGGCAAGCAGCACTGAAGCCATATGCAGAAGGCAAAGAAAGTGAACTATACTTAATATCAACTTTAAATACTATACCTACCACCTCTTGTCTGTGCAATTATTCGAGAAGCGAACAGAACAACTCCCAAATATCATGGCAGCAGCAAAGACTGGGAGAGCTAGGAACATAGTTAATTCACAAGAGAACTCAAACTACATTTCTTTACCACCTTCTCTTCTAAATCCTTTACCAATGCTTCTTGACGTACCATAAAGGCACTGCGCTCCAATGTTCATGCTGGAGAAAAGATGTGGGGATAATTGCTGTTGATAATCTGTACCTAGAACAATAGTCCTAAAAGGCCTTACACTCATTTTGTAACTAATGATTTTTCTTATTTTATCTTGGCAAAAACAGGGTATTTACATATTGTGACTACTGCCCATTATACTAAAGTAGACCACCCATGTCCATTTTCTAAGTTATAATTACTCATTGCAACAAACAGAACAAGTCATACTCAAAAAATTCCTGAAAGAAAACTCTTTGTCCAAATCAAGCTTTCTTTTTTTTTTTTTTTGCTTAATAAGTGATGATTAAGAGAACAGAGAAGGATCTTCATATTGTACCAGCCTCAAATTGGGTATAGCAGAATTTCAATATTGACAATCACTTCCTTCCAAAAGGAATGAATAAGAATGAGTCAGAAATCTTTCCCCTTTGAATCAGTCATTAGTTATGAGCAAAAGTCTCTGGGACTGTCCCTCACGAAAGTGGGGTCTAAATCTGTTATAACTTTGGAATTAAGATATCTTAAAAGCAGTGTGATAATATCTGCATATTATTTGATACAACTTTAGGTAGAGAAGGAAAGACAGTAGAAAAATGCCTATTATATGTATCTAGGAATCCTGAGGGGTTTTCTCCTCATTGTTTATTTTAAAAATTAGCTTAAAAATCAAATAATTACTTTAAGAATTAAAAAATTAGCCCTAGTCCAGAGGAGGAAATCACACCTGATTGGCAAAATAAACGGTTCTAGATCTTTACTCCGCAATGAAGAGACTGACAACGCAAGGAGTAACAGAATGAAGAGGTGCTGTGTAATATAAAGAAATCCCCCAGGTGATTCTGCAACTCTTCCCTTTCCCTCTTTCCCCTTCTACTTTTAAGCACTAAGTGATAGTAGTTCCTATACCAGTTGATCACTAGAATCTACTGCAGCGTTTTAAAAAATACAAATTCCTGGATCCAAATCCTCAATGTTTTGTTCAGTGGTGACCCTTCTAGCCCATGCTTAGTGTGTCTAGGGGGCAATCCAGTACTGACCATGCTTACATAGCTCGTGAATGTGGCCACACGATTCCCTGTCTCATGAAGCTCCAAAGGCTCATTGTCAAATCCCTATGAAATTTAGGTGAAAGTGAATACACAGGTCTTAGGCTTAACTAGTTAAGAAGCGTGAACAACAGTTGCTTTCCCAACCATTATAATTAAGGATATGATGTGAGAATGACAAACGCATCACAGCCAAATGGAGGTCACCCTGCCCCTCAAGGATGGAAATGGACATACAGGCAGGTGAGACTGGAACCCAGGCAGAAAGGGCAGATACAGGAACCAATTGTTGTATTCAAAGAACAGACCACCAATCCAATCCACTTATTTTTCCATGGTGGAGACAGAAAACTCAACAAAGGAAGTGCGTCAGAAAACATGACTAAGAAGGAATGCATACCACTCTAGAAAACATTCGATCCTAGAACTGGCTAAGTCAGGAACATTTCAGAGTGGAATCACAAAGGGGTCTTATCCATAGGAACAGGTTGGCTTTTGCTTTCAAGGTCTATGTGGTTTCTCAGCAAAAGGTATTCCTGCAACACCAAGAACACGGTTTCCCAGATTCCTGTAACCAGTGGGTCAATCTTGACTGTAGAGACAGCTACTTTCAGACTACATTCTGGCAGCAGTGAGAAGGCTTTGATTCTAGGGACACCTTCTCATGAAGGGACAGGTTGAAAGGAACAATCTTAGCTTACACCTAAGCTCTTGCAGGAAGCCTCCTCTGAACATCCAGGCTGCATGCCTGTTCACTGGATCCCAGGACCACTGTATACATACCTCGTTTATAGCACTTACTATAACTTTGAAAGCAGCTGTTCATATGTATGACTCTCAGAAAACCATGGTCTCTGTATGAGAATGGGAATTGTTTTCTTTGCCTTCCTATCCCTAGTTTCTAAGAGAGTAACCAGCACATCAAAGGTGCTAAATAAACATTTGTTGTTTTGTTTGCTGATTCAGCTTGTCATTCCCAAAGCACAAATATCTATCTTCTGTGTCTGGCTCAGCCACACTAGGGGCTTGTGCTAGGCTAAAGTACTGGAGCTCAGCAATAGACTCAAGTGCTCCTCCTATCAACTCAAGAGTGAGGTCTGCCTGAAGAGAGAGACAGAGGAACCTCCTAGCACAAGTGGGGACACAGGTGGGAGCAAAGGACTCTGTGTAGTTCTCTCTCCATCACTTTCTACCCCAATAATTCATCTCAATTCCAGGTGCCTGGTGGAGGCGGCACCACACCAGAAGACAATAAAATCTGTTTTCTCTCCTAATTTTAAAACAATCCCCAAAGATTTATCCTTGAGAATTTAGAGGTCCCTGAGCTAGAAGCCAAACCTATGTGAGCTGTGACCTTTTCCTGCCACTTGAAACACAACCCAAAGGAATGATATTTTGCCCTTACCAAAAAATAATCCATATGAGGGTCATAGTATCCTCCAATGCCATAATCAGCAACCTGGCAGTAAAAAAAAAAAAAAAAAAATACAAGGTTAGCTAGATGGACAGCCTCTAAGCCAGCCCAGGAACTCTGCATTCCCAAGCCTGCTCCTAAATGAAGACAATAAGCAGCTTATCTAGTACCTGCACCTAGACTAGGAAACTAAGGAACAGACAGAATATGGAACTTACTCAAGGTGACACAGATAGAAAGTAGCAAAGCTTGAATTCTTTTTTTTTTTTAAATAAATTTATTTATTTATTTTTGGCTGCATTGGGTCTTCGTTGCTGCACACGGGCTTTCTCTAGTTGCGGCGAGCGGGGGCTACTCTTCATCGCGGTGCGCAGGCTTCTCATTGCGGTGGCTTCTCTTATTGAGGAACATGGGCTCTCGGTGCGGGGGCTTCAGTAGCTGTGGCTCGTGGGCTCTAGAGCTCAGGCTCAATAGTTGTGGCTCACAGGCTTAGCTTCTTCACGGCATGTGGGATCTTCCCGGACCAGGGATCGAACCCATGTCCCCTGCATTGGCAGGCAGATTCCCAACCACTGCACCACCAGGGAAGTCCCAGCAGGAGGATTCTTAACCACTGTGCCACCAGGGAAGTCCCAAAGCTTGAATTCTTACCCAGGCTTTTTGATTCCTGAGCTCTATGCCCTTAAACCCTAGGCCATTTGTGCGCAGAGAAAGAGGGAAACAAAAATCAGACTGGGTAGGTTTCTGTGGGAAGGGGCATGGAAGTGGGGCTCACAACATTTCAAGGCCAGTGTCCTCAGCTAGAGAATGGAAAGCTTCAGGGCAAAGGTAACTATGGCTCAACTGAGATTAGAAAAGACAAGAAAGGGGGACAGGACACAGATTCCTCACTCAGATACCTCATACCTGGAAAAATTCAGCTGTTTCATCTGACAGCCCAGTGATGAGCTGAATCCTGCGATTCACTTGGCCAATCACAGGGTCTTCCTCTTCTGTCAGAAATACACTGGATGGAGAAAATCAGGTAGACAACAAGGGCATGGGGAAAGGAGAAAAGTGGACCAATGTGAGTCAGGAGAAAAAGATGGGGTAGAAAAGGACGTGGGAAGGTTGGAGGGTTTGGAGATCATTCCTCTTGCCTCTGGACACTGTGTCACAACTGTCATTTCACAGGGCCCTTGGAACTCATCCCTTTCAACCCTCTGATGTGGTAACAACAATACTGGGACAATACTGAGGAGGTATATTATCTGAGTTTACACAGTCAGTAAGTGGCAGAGCTAGGACTATAACTCAAGTCTTCAAGATTTTCGTCCTGTGCTTTTTTTGTGATATAACAAGATCTCCTAAAATTTTAAGTAAAACTCAAAACTGGTCAAACCATGATAAAAATGAGTGTATAATTTAAGCTAGAACAAAATCACTCTTAGGGTCCATAAACAAACACAAACCACACATATATACACATGCACACTATAAGCCCACATGAAGTATGCACACAAAGTCACAGCTAAGGACAGTGTGAGGGACAAACAGTAAACAAATGGAGAGACACGAAGTGAACACACAGGTCAGAGAAATCTCACATATACAAGTAGGGTGACTGGGAGAGATGCCAAACCACCCCATGCCCAGATTACCTTTGGCTGACTCTCGCTTTGGATGACTGGACAGAAGGTGAAGTGATACTAAAGACTCTGGATCGTTTCATCTAGGAAATAAAATCTGAGAATGAATATAGTCTCTTCACCCCTAACTATGTGCTTATGTCCAGAGACCCTAGAGATAGATCTATCATTAACTAATTCATTTATTATTTTAAAAACTTATTCTGAACTATTTAAAACATACAGAGAACTGTGAAGAATAATACAGCAAATTCATAGGTACCCCTAACTCAGGTCTGCCAAATCTTGGCATTGGTCAGGTGAGGCAGAGACTACCTACCTACACAATACCTATATGAAAGACTTTCTCTCTTTTTTCACTAATAAGATAATCCTGATTTTATTTAAGATACCAATGTGCCCAGAAAAAAAGATTATACCTTCTAATTTCACTTGTATCCTCGTGTGAACCTGATTACAGCCTGTAAAATTATTTGTAAGCAAAAGTTGTTATTTGTAAGCTCAATAAAGGGGGTGGGGCAGACAGTTGGAGTAGACTCTTTTAGGGCCCTTCCCCTTTCTAACTGCTTCTGGTCTCAAACCCAGGTATAGCTCCAGGAGCCATCTTGTGACATTAGGAAGAAAGCCATGCACTATAAAAGATGAAACAGAAAGAAGGGTCCAGGTCTCCAATGATATTGTGGAGCTACCAAAATGATGCTAGATTATCTTTCTCTTTAAGTCTGTTTATATGAAAGAATAAAGCCTAAGTCACTACTATAACTCTATTATAAGGAGCCTGATGTAATTCCCAACTTATATATTTATTTACTATGGAACTTCTTTAAAAATAAACAAAACATTACAGATAAAACTGAGCCCTTCCTAATCTAATTCTCCTCTACAGCTCCCCACAAAAAGTCACTATCCTAAAATTATTAGTGCTTCTTTATCCTGGAACATGTTTTTATACATTTACAATTAATGTATTAAAAAGTGAATATAAATAGTATTGCTTTCCACGTATTGAAACTTTATATAAATTGTATCATACCCAACATAACCTTCTATAACTTGCTTTTTGACTTAGTGTTAAGTTTTTTGAGAGATGCATGAGAAACGTAGTTTTTTTTTAGTTCACTCATTTTCACTAAGGCTAAGTTATAGATTGTATGCATATTTCATAAATCATTTATCCATTTTCCCTTGATGAACATTCAGATTTGTAAAAGGCCTTTCTATTACATCTCCTTGTCCATATGTTCAAGTGTTTCACTAGGGTAGTGGTCTTCAAACTAGGGTCTGCGTACCGCTAAGGTATGCACAATTTTAGCAGAAATACAGAGGAATCGACTTCCAGATACTCAAATTCTATATACACTTTCATTGCTTTGCTCAATTTCTCTTTTCAAATAGTCCTTCCCCCAACTATTCAAAAGAAAGGCCTATTGTTCATACACATAAAATTTTACTGTGGTGTATTCTTCCCAGATGTAAAAACTTTTAGGTCATCAAAAAAAGAAACAACACAAAATACTGTCTCAGTGAAGCCTCTTCTGGGTTAATCAAGACACTCATTAACTCACAGTAGGTTTCCTGTATCGTATTTCTGATAAGTGTGAAGTACAGCATTTAGAAATGGGGTATTTTGGGCCCTTGTTGGAAGGCTCTGAATAAAAATGTTTGTAAAGCAGGACATTATAACTGATATAAATTTTTGTTTCATTACTTGGCCTCTTCTATTCCTTGATTATTTTCAAAGAAGGCACTGCCCTTGTGGGATGATCTAGTAAGGGTCAAGTGAATACTGAGACAGACTATTTATATGAAAAGTGGCAGCAATTCTTTTCAACTATTCTTAACATTCATCCCTATTATATGTCACTCACTAAAAAGAAAAGGAAATTCAAACAGCTAAAAAAATTCTGAAGTCTAGGTTGGTAACATTGATTATTTTAATAGTAAGAGGGTGTCACAGAATAAAGATATCCTTCTAAATGCAATTCCCTCCACAGAGCTTCCTGAAAACCACCAATAAGGAAAGAAAACAAAAATCACCCATTACCTATGCCTACAATGTAACTTGGAAACAGAGATACTACAAATTTCAATTTTCTTGTTAGTGGGAAAATAAACACCAGATGTCAGCAGAGTGTTCCAGAGATATCTAAGCAAAGAATCTGAGGCTGCAGAAAGAGTGAAAAGTGTAGTATGGTCTTAATGGTGGTGAAACAATATTAATGGTAAACACCATATAATGTCATCCAGGGTCTTGCTTTCAGAGGGAAAGGACCTACTCTGAGTAGGGAAATACTGAGCGAAAAATCTGAAACTTAGTGGATCACAGCACTGCCTTTTGGATATTTTAAACACAAGAGCTTGGAAACTGTACTGAATCACAGGTTACAGCACAGGGAAGGCACTACTTCTTGGGTGAAGGACTCTTAGAGAGTGAGATGGCTGTCAGGTTTGGTGGCAAAGGGAAGAAGTGGGTAAAAGTAAGGGGCCCATTAAAATTATAAATTAAGAAATAATTCAGAGGAGATAGACCAAAAAAAAGTACTATTAATTAAAGAAACTGCATTTCACTGTAGGAATAGAAGAGGAAACATTTAACATGAGATCAATGGTCCAGGAAAACACAACAAGAAAAATAAAAAAGAACTCAGCATCCATACAAGTTACAACAGAAAAACAAAATGAAAATCAAAACTTTTCAGGAGTTGAAAACACAAAACAACCAAGCCCCAGCCAAGAAACAGAAGAATATTAACAAAATACCGTAACATTAATTAAATATAATTAAGTAATAAGCAAGTGTGACTATGAAAGAACATCACAATTCAGAAACTGAAAAGCTCAGAATGGATACAGACAACAAAAGAAGATGTGAAATAGAAACTGATCATATTCAGAAAAGCTATTTAAAAAAACCAATAAAATTATCTCAGAAAAGAAGACTATTATAAGGTTCCCAAGGAAAATACAAATACGATCAAGGTGTACTAAGAGACAGAGAGGACAGAATGAGAAAAGTAAAACAAAGAAAATGAAGGAAAATGAAGATAAAGGTAAACAGGATGAGAGACAGTGATAAATATAAAAGACTGACAAAGATGAGTAATGTAGGTTTCACTGGAGCCTTAAAAACAGAAAAATGAAAGAATGGATTTGACCTAAAATGGCCAATTCTATGATATATCCTAGTAAAACAAGCAAACAGAAAATGATGAATACAGTAAATTAATCTAAAATAGTATGTCAAAACTGAGACCAAATACATCAATCATATGAATAAAGTACTTACTTACGTAGATAAATACAATTATTTTTATTAAAAATAAGAGACTTTTTAATATAGTTGAATATAACTCCTAACAGACTGACCCTCACCCAGATAACTATAAACTCTGGACAAAATATGAAAAATAATTACTGGAAGGCACTGCAGGGTAAACAAAACAGGCAGATTATGAATGGCAGTCGATCCTTAAAAGACAGGAATGAGGGGCTTCCCTGGCGGCACAGTGGTTGAGAGTCCGCCTGCTGATGCAGGGGACACGGGTTCGTGCCCCGGTCCGGGAAGATCCCACATGCCGCAGAGCAGCTAGGCCCGTGAGCCATGGCCACTGAGCCTACGCGTCTGGAGCCTGTGCTCTGCAACGGGAGAGGCCACAACAGTGAGAGGCCCGCATACCGCAAAAAAAAAAAAAAAAAAAAAAAAAAAAAAAAGACAGGAATGGTACAGGTGGTTTCCCATTTTTTCAATGGCTGTTAGCCTTGGATGACCACAGGTGACATAGCACAGTCTGACAAAAAAATGCAAAGTTTTTATAACCTGAAGCACCACATTACAGAGGCAACCATAGGTGCTAAAAAGTGAAGAGTGAATCACAACAATGTGAGAGAGAGAGAGACTTTCAAACTCTACGTATAAGCTGTGCCTGAATCTCTTGCAGACCTCTAAACAAAGCATATGTAGGTGAGACTGTAAGCATCTCAGCCAAGTATAAGAACTGAACATCACAAAAAAGTTTGCTGTTTGTGTCCAGCCAAGTCAACTGCCTGTTATTAAAAACAAAAACAGGCTACCTCTTTCAAGATGGTGACATAGGAGGCTCCTGAACTCACCTCCTCCTATGGACACCCCAAATCTATAGCTACATATAGAAAAATTTTCTCTGAAACAAATCGAGAGGATGAGTGACTCCTACATATCAGGTGAACAAGAAAAAATCCACATAAATGGTAAGAGTTAGAAACTAACACATCGTAAAACAACTACACCCCAATAAAAAAAAAAATGGTAAGAGAGGGGGAATTCCCTTGCAGTCCAGAGGTTACGACTCCACGCTTCCACTGCAAGGGGCACAAGTTCGCTCCCTGGTCAGGGAATTAAGATCCTGCAAGCCACGCGGCATGACAAATAAATAAATAAATGAAATTTTGAAAAATGGTAAGAGAGAGCAAACTCACAGATATAGAGAACAAACTAGTGGTTATACGTGGGAGAGGGAAGGGGGAGAGGCAAAATAGGAGTAGGGGATTAAGAGCTACAACCTACTATGTAAAACATAAATAAGCTACAAGGATATATTGTACAGCACAGGGAATATAGCCAATATTTTGTAATAACTATAAATGGAGTATAATCTATAAAAATTTTGGATCACTATGTTGTACAACTGAAACTAATATTGTAAATCAACTAAACCTCAATTTTAAAAATGGTAAGACTCCAATAAAGAAGTTAAAAAGATAAAAAAATTTAAAAAGTTCATTTAAAAAATAAATAAATAAATAATGGTAAGAGAGGCTGAGACACAAATCTCACCATAAACCCCAACCCTGGCAAGGTGGCACACAACCAGGAGGGAACTCACAACTCTCAGCTTCTCCCTGAAAGGCAATGGGTTTGGACCCCACATCCAGCACCCAAACTTTTAAGACATCCACCTGAGAGAAGGGACCCCAAAACATCTAGCTTTGAAAGCCAACAGTGCTTGTATCTGTGAGATCTATAAGTCTATATGGCAAATTAATAGACAGTTCTTAAAGGGCTCGCATGGACTCACCATACCTAATCCCCCAGGGCCCAGCAGAGGCAGCAGACTGAAACCAGTCTTCTTGGTGAAAGAGGACTATTTGCTTATTTTGACAGCTGCAGCCTTAGGGGCAGGCTTCTAACTTAACACACATCAAGGGGACGATGCCAATACTCTCCAGAGACCAGGGAGGTCATCAGCAGGTACTATCTTCACACTCTCCCTCTGCCTTGCTCCAGGTCACTGGTATTTCCCAGAAAGAGTCTGTGTATATCTCTGGCACCCCAGATCTTGTGGGTGCAGCCCAGGGCATGACTCTTGAACACCTGGTTTGCTGGCCAGTGGAGCATGTGTTCATGATTTCTTCAAGAGGAGGGGAGCAAACAAAGAAACAGTTCTTAACTGGCTATCACACCAGGCCACAGTGCAGAGGGAGCAGACCAAAACACCCATTTCAGTCTTCACCTGAAACAGGTATATTTGCATACTTTAAAAGCTGCTGCCAGAGGGTCCAGCTTATGATCAGCCTGCATCTAGGTGCTGACTGATATCCTTCCCTTTGGACACTAACAGATCTTGGCATACCCTCAACTACTAGAAGCCATTAAGAACAAACCAGTCTGCTTGAACAATTACAAACGTTTGAGAGAAAACTAAGAGCAAGGGCAGGGTTTAATGACAAGGTTCATCTCCTACACAAGATCACTCCTTTAAGACTGGAAGAGGGGTTTCTTTATCTATTGCATACAAACCAACACAGAGAGTCAAGGAAAATGAAAAAAAAGAGAGGAATACGTTCCAATTGAAAAAACAAGAAAAAGCCTCAGACAAAGACCTTAATGAAATGGAGATAAGTGGTTTACCTGATAAAGAGTTAAAAATAATGGTCATAAAGGGAGGCGGAGTCAAGATGGTGGTGTGGGAAGACGTGAAGTTAGTATCTCCCCACAACAAGGGCACCTGCTGGCCGCTCGTGGGGGACTCTGAGGCCCAAGGAGATGGGAGGAATCCCAAAGTGAACCAGCAGGATGTAGGGGGACTGAGAAAGAAGGAGAAGTGGAGGCAACACAAGACTGGCACCCCTGACACCAGGCAGATCAGGAAAAGCACGCAGGACAGATTCTCCGGGAAGAGTGGGAGAGGAGTGGAGGGCGATTGCCCCACCCACTCAGGCCTGGGGAGACTGTTGAGTTCCCAGGCCGGTGCCCTGCCCTCCAAAGCCCCCTTCAAGGCACATGGGTCCTTGGGGGCATGGGAGGGAGGCCGGGGAGATCAGGAGAGGCAGGCGGGAGGACCCCTCCCAGACCGGAGGAGCAGGAGAGGAGAGGAGGGCGATTGCTCTGCCCACTCAAGCCCAGAAAGCCTGCTGAGCTCCCAGGTGAGGTCCTCTGCCCTATGAGACCAGGGGTGGGGGGCACGCCTTTTTCCAGGTTTTTATTATGTTTTTCTTTTCCCTCACCCTCTTTTTCACTATTGTGGTACTGATGTACCTTCCGGTTGCTGATTCATCTATATTTTTATTTTTATATTCTTTCTAACATATCTGTTAGTTTCCTAGTCTAATTTTATTTTTTACTTTGTTATTGTTCCTATTTTTTTTTCCTGCCCCACACGTCTTGCGGGATCTTGGTTCATGAGCCGGTGGTCAGGCCAAAGCTCCTGTCGTGGGAGCTCCAAGTCCGAACCACTGGACTAACAGAGGACCTCAGACCCCAAGGAATATTCATCAGAGTGAGGTATCACAGAGTTCCTCATCTCAGCACAAAGATCCAGCTCTACCCAATAGCCTAAAAACTCCAGTGTTGGAAGCCTCAGGCCAAATAGCCAGTAAGACAGGAACACAATCCCACTCATTAAAAAAAAAAAAAAAATTAGATGGCAAAAAAATATGTCACAGATGAAGGAGCAAGGTAAAAACATAGAAGGCCAAATAAATGAAAAGGAAATAGGCAATCTACCTGAAAAAGAATTCAGAGTCATGATACTAAAGATGATCCAGAATCTCGGAAACAGAATGGAGGCACAGATTGATAAAATACAAGAAATGTTTAACAAAGATCTAGAAGAACTAAAGAACAAACAAACAGAGATGAACAACACAATAACTGAAATGAAAAATACACTAGAAGGAATCAATAATAGAATATCTGAGGCAGAAGAACGAGTAAGTGAGCCAGAGGACAAAATAGTGGAAATAACTGCTGAGGAGCAGAATAAAGAAAAAAGAATAAAAAGAATTGAAGACAATCTCAGAGACATCAGGGACAACGCTAAATGCACCAGTATTCAAACTATAGGGGTCCCAGAAGAAGAGAAAAAGGGTCTGAGAAAATACCTGAAGAAGTTATAGTCGAAAAATTCCTTAACATGGGAAAGGAAATAGTCACCCAAGCCCAGGAAGCGGAGAGAGTCCCATACAGAATAAACCCTTGGAAAAACACATTAAGACACATATTAATCAAACTAACAAAAATTAAATTTGAAGAAAAAATACTAAAAGCAGCAAGGGAAAAACAAAAAATAACATACAAAGGAATCCCCAAAAGGTTATCAGCTGATTTTTCAGCAGAAACTCTGCAGGCCAGAAGGGAGTGGCAGGATATACTTAAAGTGATGAAACAGAAAAACCTAGAACCAAGATTACTCTACCCAGCAAGGATCTCATTCAGATTTGATGGAGAAGTCAAAAGCTTTTCAGACAAGCAAAAGCTAAGAGAATTCAGCACCACAAAACCAGCTTTACAACAAATGCAAAAGAAATTTCTCTAGGCGGGAAACACAAGGGAAGAAAAGCACCCACAAAAACAAATACAAAACAATTAAGAAAACAGTAATAGGAACATACATATTGATAATAACCTTGAATGTAAATGGATTAAATGCCCCAACCAAAAGACACAGAATGGCTGAATCAACACAAAAACAAGACCCATATATGTGCTGTCTACAATAGACTCACTTCAGACCTAGGGACACATACAGACTGAAAGTGAAGGGATGGAAAAAGATATTCCATGCAAATAGAAATCAAAAGAAAGCTGGAGTAGCAATACTCATATCAGATAAAATAGACTTTAAAATAAAGATTGTTACAAGAGATAAGGAAGGACACTACATAATGATCAAGGGATCAATCCAAGAAGAAGATATAACAATTATAAATGTTTATGCACCCAACACAGGAGCACCTCAATACGTAAGGCAAATGCTAACAACCATGAAAGGAGAAATTGACAGTAACACAATGATAGTAGGGACTTTAACACCCCATTTACACCAATGGACAGACCATCCAAAATGAAAATAAATAAGGAAACACAAGCTTTAAATAACACACTAGACCAGACAGATTTAATTGGTATTTATAGAACATTCCACCCAAAAGTGGAAAAATACAATTTCTTCTCAAGTGCACACGGAGCATTCTACAGGAGAGATCACATCTTAGGTCACAGATCAAGCCTTAGAAAATTTAAGAAAATTGAAATCATATCAAGCATCTTTTCTGACCACAATGCTACGAGATTGGAAATCAATTACAGGAAAAAAACTGTAAAAGACACAAATACATGAAGGCGAAACAGTGCACTACTAAATAACCAAGAGATCACTGAAGAAATCAAAGAAGAAATCGAAAAACACATAGAAACAAATGACAATGAAAACACGATGACCCAAAACCTATAGGACGCAGCAAAAGCAGTTCTAAGAGGAAAGTTTATAGCAATTCAATATCACCTCAAGAAATAAGAAAAATCTCAAATAAACAATCTAACCCTTCAGTTAAAACAACTAGAGAAAGAAGAACAAAGAAAACCCAAAGTCAGTGGAAGGAAAGAAATCATAAAGATCAGAGCAGAAATAAATGAAATAGAAACAAAGACAACAATAGCAAAGATCAATAAAACTAAAAGCTGGTTCTTTGAGAAGACAAACAAAATTGATAAACCCTAAGCCAGACTCATCAAGAAGAAAAGGGAAAGGATGCAAATCAATATAATTAGAAATGAAAAAGGAGAAATCACAACTGACACTGCAGAAATACAAAGGGTTATAAGAGCCTACCACAAACAACTACATGCCAATAAAATGGACTACCACGAAGAAATGGACAAATTCTTGGAAAGGTACAATTTTCCAAGACTGAACCAGGAAAAATTAGAAAATATAAACAGACCTATCACAAGTAATGAAATTGAAACCATAATTAAAAATCTTCTAACAGACAAAAGTCCAGGACCAGATGGCTGCACAGGCAAATTCTATCAAACATTTAGAGAAGAGCTAACATCAATCCTTCTCAAACTCTTCCAAAAAATTGCAGAGAGAGAAACACTCCCAAATTCATTCTACGAAGCCACCATCACCCTGATACCAAAACCAGAAAAAGATATCACAAAAAAAGGAAATTATAGACCAATTATCACTGATGAACATAGATGCAAAAATCCTCAACAAAATACTAGCAAACAATCCAACAGCATATTAAAAGGATCATACACCATGATCAAGTGGGATTTATCCCAGGGATGCAAAGATTCTTCAATATACGCAAATCAATCAATGTGATACACCATATTAACAAATTTAAGAATAAAAACCATATGATCATCTCGATAGATGCAGAAAAAGCTTTTCACAAAATTCAACACCATTTATGATAAAAACTCTCCAGAAAATGGGCATAGAGGAAACCTACCTCAACATAATAAAGACCATATATGACAAACCCACAGCCAGCATCATAATCTAGGGTGAAAAACTGAAAGCATTTCCACTAAGATCAGGAACAAGACAAGGATATCCACTCTCGCCACTCTTATTCAACACAGTTTTGGAAGTCCTAGCCATAGCAATCAGACAAGAAAAAGAAATAAAAAGAATACAAATTGGAAAAGAAGAAGTAAAACTTACACTGTTTTTCCGATGACATGATACTATACATAGAAAATGCTAAAGATGCCACCAGAAAACTACTAGAACTAATCAACGAATCTGGTAAGGTTGCAGGATACAAAATTAATGCACAAAAATCTCTGGCATTCCTATACACCAACAACAAGAAATCAGAAAGAGAAATTAAGGAAACACTCCCATTTACCACTGCAACAAAAAAGAATAAAATACCTAGGAATAAACCTACCTAAGGAGGCAAAAGACGTTACTAAGAAAACTATAAAACACTGATGAAAGAAATCAAGGATGACATAAACAGATGGAGAAATATACCATGTTCTTGGATTGGAAGAGTCAATATTGTGAAAATGACTATACTACCCAAAGCAATCTACAGATTCAATGCAAGCCCTATCAAACTACCAATGGCATTCTTCACAGAATAAGAACAAAAATTTTAACAATATGTATGGAAACACAAAAGACCCCAAATAGCCAATGCAATCTTGAGAAAGAAAAATGAAGTTGGAGGAATCAGGCTCTCCGACTTCAAATTATACCAGCTATAGTAATCAAGACAGTATCGTACTGGCAGAAAAACAGAAATATAGATCAATGGTACAGGATAGAATGCCCAGAGTTAAATGCATGTACATAGGGGCACCTAATTTATGACAAAGGAAGCAAGAACATACAATGGAGAAAAGACAACCTCTTCACTAAGTGGTGCTGGGAAAACTGGACAGCTACATGTAAAAGAATGAAATTAGAACACTACCTAACACCATATGCAAAAATAAACTCCAAATGGATTAACAACTTAAATATAAGACCAGACACTGTAAAACTCTTTGAGGAAAACATCCATTTTTCCAACAACAACAGTATGCAACTAGAAATCAATAACAAGAAGCAAATTGGAAAATTCACAAATATGCACAGACTAAGCAACACACTGCTGAATAACCAATGCATCAAAGAAGAAATCAACCAAAAAGGCCTTGAGGGAAATAAAATGGAAATACAACATACCAAAACTTAAGGGATGAAGCAAAAGCAGTTCTAAGAGGAAAGCTCATAGCAATAAAAGTGTAAATTAATTAACAAGAGAGAACTCAAATAACCTCATTATATACCTCAAGGAACTAGAAAAAGGAAAAAATGAAGCCCAAAGTCAGTAGAAGGAAAAAAATAACAAAGATCAAGGGGAAACAAATGAAACAGAGACTAAAAAGACAATAGAAAAGGTCAATAAAACTAAGAGCTGGTTTTTTGAAAAGATAAACAAAATAGATAAACCTTTAAGTAGACTCACCAAGAAAAAGAGAAGACTCAAAATCATAAATAAAAGAGGAGGTGTTACAACTGATACAACAGAAATACAAAGGACCTTGAGAAACTACTTTGAACAGCTCTACACCAACAAATTGGGACAACCTGGAAGAAATGGATAAGTCCCTAGAAACATACAACCTACCAAGAATGAATCAAGAAGAAACAGAAAATCTGAATAGAGCAATTATTAGTAAGGAGACTGAATCAGTCATTTAAAACCTCCCAACAAAAAGTCCAGGACTGGGCTTCCCTGGTGGCGCAGTTGTTGAGAGTCCGCCTGCCGATGCAGGGGACGTGGGTTTGTGCCCCGGTCTGGGAAGATCCCACATGCCACGGAGTGGCTGGGCCCGTGAGCTGTGGCCGCTGAGCCTGCGCGTCCGGAGCCTGTGCTCCGTAACGGGAGAGGCCACAACAGTGAGATGCCCGCATACCACCAAAAAAAAAAAAAAAAAAAGGTCCAGGACCACAGGGCTTCACTGGTAAATTCAATCACACGTTAAAGAAAAATTAGTAACAATACTTCTCAAACTCTTCCAAAAATCTTAAGAGGAGGGAATACTTCCAAACTCATTTTACTATCCCAGCATTACATTGATACCAAAATCAGACCAAAAAAACTACAAGAAAAGTAAAACACAATCCAATATCCTTGATGAACACAAATGCAAAAATCCTCAACAAATTATTAGCAAACCAAATTCTGCAATACATTAAAAAGATCACAAACCATGATCAAGTGGGATTTATCCCTGGAATGCAAGGATGGTCAAACACTTGCAAATTATTCAATGTGATACACCACATTAAAAAAATAAAGGGCAAAAATCATATGATCATTTCAACACATGCAGAAAAACCATCTGAGAAAATTCAACATTCATTCATGATGAAAAATTCTCAACGGACTTCCCGGTGGCGCAGTGGTTAAGAATCCACCTGCAATGCAGGGGGCATGGGTTCAAGACCTGGTCCTGAAGGATCCCACATGCCATGGAGCAACTAAGCCCATGCACCACCACTACTGAGCCTGCGTGATACAACTATTGAAGCCCGCGTGCCTAGAGCCCATGCTCCACAACAAGAGAAGCCACCACAATGAGAAGCCCATGAACTGCAACGAAGAGTAGCTGCTGCTCATCCCAACTAGAGAAAGCCCATGTGCAGCAACAAAGACCCAATGCAGCCATAAATAAATTTACTTATTTATTAAAAAAAAAACTCTCAACAAGTGAGTATAGATGAAACATGCTTCAACATAAAAAAGGCCATATGTGCCAAGCCCACAAGTAACATCTTACTCAATGGCGAAAAACTCAATGATTTTCTTCTGTGATCAGGAACAAGACAAGGATGCCCATTCTCATCACTTTTATTCAATATAGCACTAGAAGTCCTAGCCAGAGCAATTAGGCAACAAAAAGAAATGAAAGGCAGCCAAACTGGAAAGGAAGAAGTAAAACTATCTCTATTTGCAGATGCCATGATCTTTTTTTTTCACTGAAGTATAATTAATTTACAATGCTGTGTTAGTTTCTGGTGTACAGCGAACTGATTCAGTTATACATATATTCAGTTATATATATACACATATATTTTTCTCTTTTTCATATTCTTTTCCATTATAGTTTATTACAAGATATTGAATATAGTTTCCTGTGCTATACAGTAGAATCTTGTTTATCTATTTTATATATAGTAATTTCTATCTGCTAATCCCAAACTCCTAATTTATCTCTCTCCCTGTTTCCCTTCAGTAAACATAAATTTGTTTCCTATGTCTGTTTCTGTTTTGTAAATAAGTTCATTTGTATCATATTTCAGATTCTACACATAAGTGATATCATATGATATTTGCCTTTCTTTGTCTTACTTCACTTAGTATGATAATCTCTAGGTCCATACATGTTGCTGCAAATGGCATTCTTTTATTCTTTTTATGGATGAGTATTATTCCATTGTTTGTGTGTGTGTGTGTGTATGTGTGTACATACATATCACACCTTCTTTATCCATTATCTGTCAATGAACATTTAGGCTGCTTCCATGTCTTGGCTATTGTAAATAGTGCTGATATGAACACTGGGGTGCATGTACCTTTTTAAATTTGAGTTTTCATCTTTTCTGGATATATCCGCAGAAGTGGGATGACTAGATCATGTGGTAACTCTATTTTAGTTTTTTAAGGAACTCCATACTGTTCTCCGTAGTGGCTGCACCAATTTACATTCCCACTGACAGTGTAGGAGCATTCCCTTTTCTTCATACCCATTCCAGCATTTATTATTTATAGACTTTTTTTTTTTTTTTTGTGGTACGTGGGCCTCTCACTGTTGTGGCCTCTCGTGCTGCGGAGCAGAGGCTCCGGACGCACAGGCTCAGCGGCCATGGCTCACAGGCCCAGCCGCTCCGCGCCACGTGGGATCCTCCTGGACCGGGACACGAACCCGTGTCCCCTGCATCGGCAGGCGGACTCTCAACCACTGCGCCACCAGAGAAGCCCTATTTATAGACTTTTTGATGATGGCCATTCTGACCAGTGTGAGGTGATACCTCATTGTCGTTTTGATTTGCATTTCTCTAATAATGAGTGATGTTGAACACCTTTTCATGTGCCTGTTGGCCGTTTATATGTTTTCCTTGGAGAAATGTCTATTTAGATCTTCTGCCCGTTTTTTTTGATTGGGTTGTCTGGTTTTTTTGTTATTGAGTTGTATGAGCTGTTTGTATATCTTGGAAATTAATCCCTCGTCAGTCACATCACTTGTAAATATTTTCTCCCAATCCGTAGGTTGTCTTTTCATTTTGTTGATGGCTTCCTTTGCTATGCAAAAGCTTATAAGTTTGATTAAGACCCATTTGTTTATTTTTGCTTTTATTTCTATTGCCTTGGGAGACTGACCTAAGAAAACATTGTTACGATTTATAACAGGGAATGTTTTGCTTGTGTTCTCTTCTAAGAGTTTTATGGTGTCACATCTTATATTTAAACCTTTGAGGCATTCTGAGTTTATTTTTGTGTATGGTATGAGAGAGTGTTCTAATTTCATTGATTTACATGCAGCTGTCCAGCTTTCCCAACACCACTTGCTAAAGAGACTGTCTTTTCTCCACTGTATATTCTTGCCTCCTTTGTTGAAGCTCAATCGACTGTAGGTGTATGGCTTTACTTCTGGGCTCTCTATTCTGTTCCATTGATTGATATGTCTGTTTCTGTGCCAATACCACTCTGTTTTGATTACTATAGCTTTGTAGTATTGTCTGAAGTTCTTTTTCCTCAAGACTGCTTTGGCAGCAGATGTCATGATCTTATATAGAAAACTCTAAAAACCCCACCAAAAACTGTGAACTAATAAACAAATGCAGTAGTTGCAGGATATAAAAATCAATATACAAAAATCAATTGCATTTCTAGTTATTAATAACAAACTATCAGAAAGAGAAATTAGGAAAACAATCCCATTTACAACTTCATCAAAAAACAAAAAATGTAGGAAAAAATTTAACCAAGGAAGTGAAAGAACTGTATGGTGTAAACTATATGATGAATGAAACTGAAGAAGACACAAATAAATGGAAAGATATTCTGGGCTGAAGGATTGGAAGAAAGAATATTGTTAAAATGTCCATACTACCAAAAGAAATCTACAGATTCAATGCAATCCCTATCAAAATTGCAATGGCATTTTTCACATAAATGGAACAAAAAAAATCCTAAAATTTGCATGGAACCACAAAAGACCCTGAATAGGCAAAACTATATTGAGAAAAGAAGAACAAAGCTGAAGGCATCATGCTTCCTGATCTCAAACTATATTATAAACCTAAAGTCATGAAACAGTATGGTATTGGCATAAAAACAGACACACAGATCAATGGAACAGAAGAGAAAGCCCAGAAATAAACCTATGCATAGGTGGTCAATTAATTCACAACAAAGGAGCCAAGAATATACAATGGGAAAAGGATAGTCTCCTCAATAAATGGTATTGTAAAAACTGGACAGCCACATACAAAAGAATGAAATTAGACCACTATCTCAAACCATACAAAAAAATCAACTCAAAATGGATTAGACTTGAACATAAGACCTGAAACCATAAAATTCCTACAAGAAAACATAGAGGGTAAGCTCCTTGACAATGACTTTGGCAATATTTTGGATTTGACATCAAAAGTGAAAGCAACAAAATAAAAAATTAACAAGTGGGACTGTATCAAACTAAGAAGTTCTTGTATAGCAAAAGAAACCATCAACAAAATGAAAAGGCAACCTATGGAATGGGAGAAAATATTTGGAAATCATTTATCTGATAAGGGGACAATATCCAAACGATATAAAGAATTCATACAATTCTACAAAAAGAAAAAAAACAAACAATCCAATTAAAGAATGAGCAGAGGATCTGAATAGACATTTTTCCGAAGATGATATAAAAGTGGCCAACAGATACATGAAAAGGTGCTCATCATCATTAATCATCATGGAAATGCACATCAAAACCACAATGAGATACCACCTCACATTTGCTACAATGGTTTTTATCTAAAAGACAAGAAATAACAAGTATTGGTGAGGATGTGGAAACCTGTGCTCTGTTGGTAAGAATGTAAATTGGTGCAGCCACTATGAAAAACAGTATGGTGATTCCTCAAAATTTTTAAAATAGAACTACCATATGATCCTGTAATTATATGCCTGTGTACTTGATCCTGTAACTATATGTCTGTGTATTTATCCAGTGGAAAAGAAATCACAATCTTGAAAATATATTTGCATCCCCATGTTCATTCCAGCATTATTTATAACAGTCAAGACATGGAAACAACTTAAATGCCCACTGACAGATGAACGGATAAAGAAAATATGGTATTCATATATACAACGGAATATTATCCAGCCATAAAAAAGAAGGAAATATTGCCTTCTGCAAAAATATGGATGGATCTTAAGGGCATTATGCTAAATGAAATAAGTTAGACATAGAAAGACAAATACTGTATGATCTCACCTACATGTGAAATCTAAAAAAACAAAAGAACAGCAACAACAACTGATATTATATATACAAAGAACAGATTGATGGTTGCCAGAAGTGGAGAGTGGGGGTGGGTGAAGGTGGTCAAAAGGCACAGACTTCCAGTTATAAGATAAATAAATCCTGGGGATGTAATATACAGCATGGTGACTATAGTTAACAATACTGTATTGTGTATTTGAAAGTTTTTAAGAGAATAAATCTTATTTTTTAATATTTATTTGGCTGTGTCGGGTCTTAGTTGTGGCATGTGGGATCCTTCATTATGGCATGTGGGTTCCTCGTTGTGGCACGCAGGCTTCTCTCTAGTTGTGGCACGGGCTGTAGAGCGCACAGGCTGTAGAGCATACGGGCTGTAGAGCATGGGGGCTCAGTGGTTGTGCCACATGGGCTTAGCTGCCCCGCGACATGTGGGATCTTAGTTTCCCAACCAGGGATCAAACCCAGGTCCCTGCACTGGAAGGCAGACTGTTAACCACTGGACCACCAGGGAAGTCCCAAGAATAAATCTTAACAGTTCCCATGGCAAAAAAAAAAAGTAACTATTTAAGGTGATGGATGTTAACTAAAGTTATTGTGGTAATCATTTCATAATATATACATATATTAAATCATTATGTTACACACCTAAAACTAACACAACGTTATATGTCAACTATATCTCAATAAAACAGCAACAACATTCTTCAAAGGACTATAATAGAATCTAGAGTCCCAACATCATTATATTCGCAGAAGCCAAGATATAATAATAAAAAAATTACCTGACATATGAAGAACCAGGAACATGTGATCTATTCTCTAGAGAAAAGACAGAAACAAAACCAACCCAAAGATGAAACAGATGTTGGAATTAGCAGATAAAGATTTTCAAGCAGTTATTAAAACCATATTCAAGGATGTAAAGAAAAATAATACTTGCAATTAATGAGAAGAAGAGAAATCTCAGTCAATAATAATAAGAGTAAAGAATCTTTTGAAAATTTTAGAACTGGGAATTCCCTGGTGGTCCAGTGGTTAGGACTCTGTGCTCTCACTGCCAAGGGCGTGGGTTTGATCCCTGGTCAGGGAACTAAGATCCTGCATGCCATGCAGCATGCACAAAAAAAAGAAAAGAAAAGAAAATTTTAAAACTGAAAAATACAATATCTGAATTTAAAACTTCACTAGATGCACTTAACATGGAAATGGAGATGACAGAGGCAGAATCACTGAGGTTGGAGGTATACCAACAGACACTATCTAATATGTAGAAAACAGAAAATATCCAAATAAAATATTGACAAGTAAGATCTCCTGCTGGATATAAAGATTATATCCCTATAAGAACACAAAAAGAAAGAGCAAGAAGATCCTTTCTAATTATTGAAGGATAACCAATAATTGTGATAAAGAAACTAATGAAACTGTTTCAGGAAGAAAAATTGCCTCCATTGAGCTTGTCATCTATCATCTAGAACATGAAGAAATAATTATTCTCCAGATGTCATCAAACAAACAAAATACCACAGATTTTACTAAGGATGAGTAGATGATAAGTTTTATCCTTGGGGATCTCTGAAGTTGACACAGGATTTCCATGGAAAGAGCAGAAAAGGTTTCCTCCATTTGGTCACAAATAGGTATGGTTTTCATGAGGTAAACATTTGCAATCTGCTACATAATTCATTCATGTAACCAACTTTTAAAAGCCGCATATAATTAAAATTAAAAACTAAAATAAAACTTCATAAATGAGTAAACAAAATTTAAACAGGTTTTTTAAAGAAAAATCTCCTGAGACACTAAACTAACAGATAATATATACTGATATACATTTCTTCCGAGTGGTCTTGGAGGACCAGATCATAAAGACTTTTGCTAAAATACTCAGGCATAAAAACTAACTAAAAATATATATACAAGAAGAAAACTATAAAACTCTGAAGAGAGATATCAAAGCAGAACTAAATAAATAGAGATTCCATGTTCATAGATAAGACTTAGTATCGTCAAGATGTCAGTTAATCCTAAATTAATCTATAGATTCAATGCAATCCTAATCAAAATTCTAGCAAGTTATTTTGTGGATATCAACAAAATGGCCCTAAAGTTTATATGGAGAGGCAAAAGATCAAGAACAGACAACACAATATTAAAGGAGAAGAACAAAGGTGGAGGACTGATAACACCTGATTCCAAAACTTACTATAAAACTACAGTAATCAAGACAGTGTGGTATTAGTGAAAGAACAGACACACAGATAAATGGCACAGAATAGAGAGCCTAGAAATAGGCCCCCATAAAGATAATCAACTGATATTTGACAAAGGAGCAAAGGCAATACAATGGAGCAGAAAGTCTCTGAAAATATGGTGATGCAACAATTGAAAATGTGGTGATGGAACAACTAGACATCCACATGGAAAAAAAATAAATCTAGACCTTACACACTTCACTCAATGTAACTCAAAATGGATCACAGACTTAAATGTAAAACACGAAACTATAAAACTAGAAGACAACATGGGAGAAAACCTTGGTGACCTTGGGTACGGTAATGTCTTTTTAAATAGAACAAAGACGTGATCCATGAAAGAAATGACTGATAAGGTGGACTTCATTAAAATTAAAAACTCTGCTCTAAGAAAGACAATACAAAGAGAATGAGAAAACAAGTCACAGACTGGGAGAAAACATTTGCAAAAGACACATTTAATAGAGGACTGTTATCCAAAATATACAATGAACTCATAAAATGCAACAGTAAGAAAACAAGTAACCCGATTAAAAAATGAACTAAAGACCTTAACAGATACCTCAACAAAGAGATATACAGATGGCAAGTAAGCATATGAAAAGATATTCCACATCATATGTTATCAGAGAACTGTGAATTAAAACAATGAAATACCATCACATACCTATTAGAATGGCCAAAATCCAAGACACTGACAACACCAAATGCTGACAAGGTTGTGGAGCAACAGGAACTCTCATCCATTGCTGGTGCAAATGCAAAATGGTACAGATGCTTTGGAAGACAGTGTGGTTATTTCCTACAAAACTAAACTTACTCAATACACAATCCAGCAATCACATTCCTTGGTATTTACCCAAAGGAGCTGAAAACGTCTGTCCACACAAAAACCTGTACATAGATGTTTACAGCATCTTTATTCATAACTGCCAAAACATGGAAGCAACCAAGATGTCCTTTAGTACGTGAATAGATAAACTGTAACACATTCAGACAACAAAATATTATTCAGCACTAAAACGAAAAAAGCTATGAAGCCATGAAAAGATACGGAGGCACCTTAAATGCATATTAGTAAGTAAAAGAAACCAATCTGAGATGGCTACATACCGTATGATTCCAACTAGATGACATTCAAGAAAAAGCAAAGCTATGGAAACAATAAAAACATCAGTGGTTGCTGGGGAGAGTCAGGGCACAGATGCATAGTCAGAACACAGAGGACTTTTAGGACGGTGAAATTGCTCTGTATGAGATTATAATGATTGACATATGTCATTACACATTTGTCCAAACCCATAGAAAGTACAACATCAAGAGAGAACCCTGGGAGACGGGGAAGATGGCAGAAGAGTAAGACGCGGAGATCACCTTCCTCCCAACAGATACACCAGAAATACATGTACACATGGAACAACTCCTAAAGAACACCTACTGAATGCTGGCAGAAGACCTCAGGCCTCCCAAAAGGCAAGAAACTCCCCACGTACCTGGGTAGGGCAAAAGAAAAAAGAATAAACAGAGACAAAAGAATAGGGACGGGACCTGCACCAGTTGGGAGGGAGCTGTGAAGGAGGAAAGGTATCCACACACTAGGAAGCCCCTTCGCGGACGGAGACTGCGGGTGGCGGAGGGGGAAGCATCGGAGCCGCAGAAGAGAGCACAGCAACAGGGGTGCGGAGGGATAAGCGGAGAGATTCCCTCACAGACGATTGGTACCGACCGGCACTCACCAGCCGAAGAAGCTTGTCTGCTCATCCGCTGGGGCGGGCGGGGCTGGGAGCTGAGGCTAGGGCTTCGGTCAGAGCGCAGGGAGAGGACTGGGGTTGGCAGGATGAACACAGCCTGCAGGGGTTCAGTGCACCACGGCTAGCCAGGAGGGAGTCCGGGACGAGGCAAGAGACTTTTTCTTCCCTCTTTGTTTCCTGGTTCGCGAGGAGAGGGGATTAACAGCGCTTCTTAAAGGAGCTCCAGAGACGGGCGTGAGCCGCGGCTAAGCGCGGACCCCAGAGACAGGCGTGAGACGCTAAGGCTGCTGCTGCCGCCACCAAGAAGCCTGTGTGCGAGCACAGGTCACTATCCACACCTCCCCTCCCAAGAGCCTGTGCAGCCCGCCACTGCCAGGGTCCCGGGATCCAGGGACAACTTCCCCGGGAGAATGCACGGCGCGCCTCAGGCTGGTGCCTGCCGGCCTCTGCCGCCTCAGGCTCGCCCCGCATCTGCACCCCCCCCTCCCCACGGCCTGAGTGAGCCAGAGCCACAGAATCAGCTGCTCCTTTAACCCCGACCTGTCTGAGCGAAGAACAGACGCCCTCCGGCGACCTACACGCAGAGGTGGGGCCAAATCCAAAGCTGAGCCCCGGGAACTGTGCGAGCAAAGAAGAGAAAGGGAACTCTCTCCCAGCAGCCTCAGGAGCAGTGGATTAAATCTCCACAATCAACTTGATGTACCCTGCATCTGTGGAATACATGAATAGACAATGAATCATCCCAAATTAAGGAGGTGGACTTTGAGAGCAAGATTTATTATTTTTTCCCCTTTTCCTCTTTTTGTGAGTGTGTATGTGTATGCTTCTGTGTGACATTTTGTCTGTATAGCTTTGCTTTCACCATTTGTCCTAGGGTTCTATCCATCCGTTTTTGTTTTGGTTTTTGGTTTTTTTTTTACTTAAAAAAATTTTTTTTTCTTAATTATTTTTTATTTTAATAACTTTATTTTATTTTCTCTTATTTTATTTTATTTTATCCTCTTTCTTTCTTTCTACTTTTTCTCCCTTTTATTCTGAGTCAGCTGGATGAAAGGCTTTTGGTGCTGCAACCAGGAGTCAGTGCTGTGCCTCAGAGGTGGGAGAGCCAACTTCAGGACACTGGTCCACAAGAGACCTCCCAGCTCCACGTAATATCAAACGTCGAAAATCTCCCAGAGATCTCCATCTCAACACCAGCACCCAGCTTCACTCAACGACCAGCAAGCTACAGTGCTGGACACCCTATGCCAAACAACTAGCAAGACAGGATCACAACCCCACCCTTTAGCAGAGACACTGCCTAAGATCATAATAAGGTCACAGACACTGCAAAACACACCACCAGACGTGGACCTGCCCACCAGAAAGACAAGATCCAGCCTCATTCACCAGAACACAGGCACTAGTCCCCTCCACCAGGAAGCCTACACAATCCACTGAACCAATTTTAGCCAACTGGGGACAGACACCAAAAACAACGGGAACTACGAACCTGCAGCCTGCAAAAAGGAGATCCCAAACACAGTAAGATAAGCAAAATGAGAAGACAGAAAAACACACCACAGATGAAGGAGCAAGATAAAAACCCGCCAGACCTAACAAATGAAGAGGAAATAGGCAGTCTACCTGAAAAAGAATTCAGAATAATGATACTAAAGATGATCCAAAATCTTCAAAAGAGAATAGACAAAATGCAAGAAACATTTAACAAGGACCTAGAAGAACTAAAGATGAAACAAACAATGGTAAACAACACAATAAATGAAATTAAAAATACTCTAGATGGGATCAATACCAGAATAACTGAGGCAGAAGAATGGATAAGTGACCTGGAAGATAAAATAGTGGAAATAACTACTGCAGAGCAGAATAAAGAAAAAAGAATGAAAAGAACTGAGGACAGTCTCAGAGACGTCTGGGACAACATTAAAGGCATCAACATTCGAATTCTAGGGGTCCCAGAAGAAGAAGAGAAAAAGAAAGGGACTGAGAAAATATTTCAAGAGATTATAGTTGAAAACTTCCCTAATATGGGAAAGGAAATAGTTAGTCAAGTCCAGGAAGCACAGAGAGTCCCATACAGGATAAATCCAAGGAGAAACACACCAAGACACATATTAATCAAACTGTCAAAAATTAAATACAAAGAAAACATATTAAAAGCAGCAAGGGAAAAACAACAAATAACACGCAAGGGAATCCCAATAAGGTTAACAGCTGATCTTTCAGCAGAAAGTCTGCAAGCCAGAAGGGACTGGCAGGACATATTTAAAGTGATGAAGGAAAAAAACCTACAACCAGATTACTCTACACAGCAAGGATCTCATTCAGATTTGATGGAGAAATTAAAACCTTTACAGACAAGCAAAAGCTGAGAAA
This sequence comes from Grampus griseus, assembly GCF_964374135.1. Classification (NCBI taxonomy): domain Eukaryota; kingdom Metazoa; phylum Chordata; class Mammalia; order Artiodactyla; family Delphinidae; genus Grampus; species Grampus griseus. The sequence continues at coordinate 108,973,605 of NC_139019.1, forward strand.
GTTCAGCACCACCAAACCAGCTTTACAACAAATGGTAAATAAACTTCTCTAGGCAAGAAACACAAGAGAAGGAAACGACTTACAATAACAAACCCAAAACAATTAAGAAAATGGGAATAGGAAAATACATATTGATAATTACCTTAAATGTAAATGGATTAAATGCTCCCATCAAAAGACACAGAATGGCTGAATGGATACAAAAACAAGACCCATATATATGCGATCTACAAGACACTCACTTCAGACCTAGAGACACATACAGACTGAAAGTAAGGGGATGGATAAAGATATTCCATGCAAATGGAAATCAAAAGAAAGCTGCAGTAGCAATTCTCATATCAGACAAAACAGACTTTAAAATAAAGACTATTAGAAGAGACAAAGGAGGACACTACATAATGATCAAGGGATCAATCCAAGAAGAAGATATAACAATTGTAAATATTTATGCACCCAACCTAGGAGCACCTCAATACATAAGGCAAATACTAACAGCCATAAAAAGGGAAAGCAACAGTAACACATTCATAGTAGGGGACTTTAACACCCCACTTTCACCAATGGACAGATCATCCAAAATGAAAATAAATAAGGAAACACAAGCTTTAAATGATACATTAAACAAGATGGACGTAATTGATATTTATAGGACATTCCATCCCCAAACAAGAGAATACACATTTTTCTCAAGTGCTCATGGAACATTCTCCAGGATAGATCATATCTTGGGTCACAAATCAAGCCTTGGTAAATTTAAGAAAATTGAAATTGTATCAAGTATCTTTTCCAACCACAATGCTATGAGACTAGATATCAATTACAGGAAAAGATCTGTAAAAAATACAAACACACGGAGGCTAAACAATACACAACTTAATAACAAAGTGATCACTGAAGAAATCAAAGAGGAAATCAAAAAATTCCTAGAAACAAATGACAATGGAGACACGACAACCCAAAACCTGTGGGATGCAGCAAAAGCAGTTCTAAGACGGAAGTTTATAGCAATACAATCCTACCTTAAGAAACAGGAAACATCGCAAATAAAGAACCTAAACTTGCACCTAAAGCAATTAGAGAAGGAAGAACAAAAAACCCCCAAAGTTAGCAGAAGGAAAGAAATCATAAAGATCAGATCAGAAATAAATGAAAAAGAAATGAAGGAAACAATAGCAAAGATCAATAAAACTAAAAGCTGGTTCTTTGAGAAGATAAACAAAATTGATAAACCATTAGCCAGACTCATCCAGAAAAAAAGGGAGAAGCCTCAAATCAATAGAATTAGAAATGAAAAAGAAGAAGTAACAACAGACACTGCAGAAATACAAAGGATCATAAGAGATTACTACAAGCAACTCTATGCCAATAAAATGGACAATCTGGAAGATATGGACAAATTCTTAGAAATGCACAACCTGCCAAGACTGAATCAGGAACAAATAGAAAATATGAACAGACCAATCATAAGCACTGAAATTGAAACGGTGATTAAAAATCTTCCAACAAACAAAAGCTGAGGACCAGATGCCTTCACAGGCCAATTCTATCAAACATTTAGAGAAGAGCTAACACCTATCCTTCTCAAACTCTTCCAAAATATAGCAGAGGGAGGAACACTCCCAAACTCATTCTACAAGGCCACCATCACCCTGATACCAAAACCAGCCAAGGATGTCACAAAGAAAGAAAACTATAGGCCAATATCACTGATGAACATAGATTCAAAAATCCACAACAAAACACTGGCAAACAGAATCCAACAAGCACATTAAAAGGATCATACACCATGATCAAGTGGGGTTTATCCCAGGAATGCAAGGATTCTTCAATATATGCAAATCAATCAATGTGATACACCATATTAACAAATTGAAGGAGAAAAACCATATGATCAACTCAATAGATGCAGAGAAAGCTTTCGACAAAATTCAACACCCATTTATGATAAAAACCCTGCAGAAAGTAGGCATAGAGGGAACTTTCCTCAACATAATAAAGGCCATACATGACAAACCCACAGCCAACATCGTCCTCAATGGTGAAAAACTGAAAGCATTTCCACTAAGATCAGGAACAAGACAAGGTTGCCCACTCTCACCACTCTTATTCAACATAGTTTTGGAAGTTTTAGACACAGCAATCAGAGAAGAAAAGGAAATAAAAGGAATCCAAATTGGAAAAGAAGAAGTAAAGCTGTCACTGTTTGCAGATGACATGATACTGTACATAGAGAATCCTAAAGATGCTACCAGAAAACTACTAGTGCTAATCAATGAATTTGGTAAAGTAGCAGGATACAAAATTAATGTACAGAAATCTCTGGCATTCCTATACACTAATAGTGAAAAATCTCAAAGTGAAATCAAGAAAACACATTTACCACTGCAACAAAAAGAATAAAATATCTAAGAATAAACCTATCTAAGGAGACAAAAGACCTGTATGCAGAAAATTATAAGACACTGATGAAAGAAATTAAAGATGATACAAATAGATGGAGAGATATACCATGTTCTTGGATTGGAAGAATCAACATTGTGAAAATGAGTCTACTACCCAAAGCAATCTATAGATTCAATGCAATCCCTATCCAACTACCACTGGCATTTTTCACAGAACTAGAACAAAAAAATTCGCAATTTGTATGGAAACACAAAAGACCCCGAACAGCCAAAGCAATCTTGAGAATGAAAAACGGAGATGGGGGTATCAGGCGCCCTGACTTCAGACTATACTACAAAGCTACAGTAATCAAAACAGTATGGTACTGGCACAAAAACAGAAAGATAGATCAATGGAACAGGATAGAAAGCCCAGAGATAAACCCACGCACATATGGACATCTTATCTTTGATAAAGGTGGCAGGAATGTACAGTGGAGAAAGGACAGCCTCTTCAATAAGTGGTGCTGGGAAAACTGGACAGATACATATAAAAGTATGAGATTAGATCACTCTCTAACACCATATACAAAAATAAGCTCAAAATGGATTAAAGACCTAAATGTAAGGCCAGAAACTATCAAACTCTTAGAGGAAAACATAGGCAGAACACTCTATGACATAAATCACAGCAAGATCCTTTTTGACCCATCTCTTAGGTAAATGGAAATAAAACCAAAAATAAACAAATGGGACCTAATGAAACTTCAAAGCTTTTGCACAGCAAAGGAAACCATAAACAAGACCAAAAGACAACCCTCAGAATGGGAGAAAATATTTGCAAATGAAGCAACTGACAAAGGATTAATCTCCAAAATTTACAAGCAGCTCATGCAGCTCAATAACAAAAAAACAAACAACCCAATCCAAAAATGGGCAGAAGACCTAAATAGACATTTCTCCAAAGAAGATATACAGACTGCCAACAAACACATGAAAGAATGCTCAACATCATTAATCATTAAGAAATACAAATCAAAACTACAATGAGATATCATCTCACACCAGTCAGAATGGCCATCATCAAAAAATCTAGAAACAATAAATGCTTGAGAGGGTGTGGAGAAAAGGGAACACTCTTGCACTGCTGGTGGGAATGTGAATTGGTTCAGCCACTATGGAGAACAGTATGGAGGTTCCTTAAAAAACTACAAATAGAACTACCGTATGACCCAGCAATCCCACTACTGGGCATATACCCTGAGAAAACCAAAATTCAAAAAGAGTCATGTACCAAAATGTTCATTGCAGCTCTATTTACAATAGCCCGGAGATGGAAACAACCTAAGTGTCCATCATTGGACGAATGGATAAAGAAGATGTGGCACATATATACAATGGAATATTACTCAGCCATAAAAAGAAACGAAATTGAGCTATTTGTAATGAGGTGGATAGACCTAGAGTCTGTCATACAGAGTGAAGTAAGTCAGAAAGAAAAAGACAAATGCCGTATGCTAACACATATATATGGAATTTAAGGAAAAAAAATGTCATGAAGAACCTAGGGGTAAGACAGGAATAAAGACACAGACCTACTGGAGAACGGACTTGAGGATATGGGGAGGGGGAAAGGTGAGCTGTGACAGGGCGAGAGAGAGTCATGGACATATATACACTAACAAACGTAAGGTAGATAGCTAGTGGGAAGCAGCCGCATGGCACAGGGATATCGGCTCGGTGCTTTGTGACCACCTGGAGGGGTGGGATAGGGAGGGTGGGAGGGAGGGAGACGCAAGAGGGAAGAGATATGGGAACATATGTATATGTATAACTGATTCACTTTGTTATAAAGCAGAAACTAACACACCATTGTAAAGCAATTATACCCCAATAAAGATGTTAAAAAAATGATATTTGAAGTAAAATTATCACTATGAGAGATTAGCAAAAGAAAAGATCAGTGAATGAGAAAACAGTGACAGAACAATCCAAATACAAAAAGAGAGATTTAAAAACAAATAAAAAACACTGAAAATATAGGAACAAAACCTCAGTGATCTGTGGGACAATATAAAGCAGGCTAATATATATGCAGTCAAATTCCCAGAAAGAGAAGAGAAAGAGTAGGAGAACTGAAAAAAAGTGTTTAAAGAGCTGAGGGCTAAAATTATTTTAAATGATAAAAGCTATAGTGCTTCCCTGGTGGCACAGTGGTTAAGAATCCACCTGCTGATGCAGGGGACACGGGTTTGGGCCCTGGTCCAGGAAGATCCCACATGCCACAGAGCAACTAAGCCCGTGTGCCACAACTACTGAAGCCCATGCACCTAGAGCCTGTGCTCCGCGACAAGAGAAGCCACCACAATGAGAAGCCTGCACACCGCAACGAAGAGTAGCCCCCGCTCTCTGCGACTAGAGAAAGCCCGCACACAACAAGGAAGACCCAACACAGCCAAAAATAAATAAGTTAATTAATTTTAAAAAACAACAACTATAAATGCATAGATTTCAGAGGCTCGAGGAACCCAACTATGATAAACATATGCACAAGAACCAAAAAAAAAAAAAAACACTGAGGCACATCATAACCAAATTATTTATAAAAACAGATATGAAGATGAAATCATTATGTCCAGCGGAACAAAGACAAAATTGTAACCGAGCAGGCCCCTATGGGGCCTTCCCAGGACACGCCTTCCCCCCATATCCCCCATTCAGAGGAGCTTTAGCTCCTCTGAAATACCTAGATAACAGCATTTGATGCACATTTCCTGAGTTGCTTTAAAGATGTGAAAACCCCACCACCAAATGCAAGATGTTAACTAACTGATGATCATGAGCACATAGCCCCAGGCCTCCTGGAGCCTAAGGACTGATAAAGTTAAACCCCTGTGACACCACCCTGTTCCCTCACCATCAGCCAATCGGAGAATTGTGCACGAGCTGATCACTTATCCTGCGACCCCACTCCCTCACCTGGCTTTTAAAAATGCTTTGCCTTTGGGAGCTGGGGGTGGGGTGGGGGTGGGGTGGGGTGGGGGTGGGGGTGGGGTGGGGTGGGGGTGGGTTTAGGGAGTGAGCCACCTGTCTCCTTACATGGCCCTGAAATAAACCTTTCTCTGCTCCAAACTCCGATGTTTTAGTTTGTTTGGCCTCACTGCATTGGGCACATGAACTTGCGCTAACAAGATGACATTCGATATCTTACTGAAAATATGAAAGTATGCAGCCAGAAGAAAGTGAAATGACATCTTTAAATTGCTGAAAGAAAATAAGCCAATGGAGTATTTTATACTTCATGAAAATATCTTTAAAAAATAAAACTGAAACGAAGAGTTTTAAGACAAATAAAAGTTAAATACTTATCACCAGATCTCCATAACAAGAAAATTAAAGAAAGTTCCTTGGGCAGAAAGAAAATTATACCAGATGGAAATCTGCATATACACAAAGGAATAGAGTGCTGGAAATGGTAATTATAAAATATTTATATTATTATTTTATATATATAAAAAGATGCTTCCTCATTATTTAATTTCTTAAAAAAAAAAAACAATTGACTGTTTAAAGGAAAATAATAGCAAGGTACTGTTTGGTTCATAATATATGTCCAAGAAAAATGTATTACTACAATAGCAAAAAGGAAGAGAAGGAGAAAATGGAGGCATAGTGTTATAAACTTTTTACATTTAGTAAAGAGGCATAATAATATGTAAAGGCCTTTATACAGTAAGTTAAATATGCATACTGCAAACCCCAAAGCAAACATTACACAAATTAAAAAAAAATTAGAGCTAATAAACCAATGGTGCAGATAAAATAGAATAATAAAAATACTCTGTAAATCCAAAATGAGAAAAGGAATCATTGAGATATTGAAAAGACAGAAGAGCAAGATGGTTGATTTAAACCAAACTATTTAGATACTTAAATTAATGTAAATGGTCTAAACATCTCAATTAAAAGGCAGAGATAATGAGACTGGATAAAAAAGAGGAGCCCAACTCCATGCTGTTGCATTGAGGATCCCAAAACGATCTACAGGTTCAGTGACTCACTAGGAAGATCCACGTCTTGACATTTAGTTGTACTCATGGATATGACTTACAGTGAAAGAATACAAAGCAGAATCAGCAAAGAAAAAAGGAACATGGAGCGAAGTTTGGAGGACACCAGGTGCAAATTTCCAAGAGTTCCCTCCCAGTGGAGTCACACAGGAAGCACTTAATTCTTCAGAAATAAACTGTGACAAAACGTATGAAAATATGGTGTACCAAAGAAGCTCCTTAGAGACTCAATGCCACAAGTTTTGATTAGAGGCTGGTTGTTTACACACTCTGCCTAGCACACAGCAAAATTCCAGAATCCCAGAAGGATGGCAGGCAATCAGTATAAACTGTTTATAGAGTTTAGGCACAGTGAGCCATGACTATCAGTTAGAGAATGGTGGGACAAACATTCCTAAAATCCAAGTTCCAGATGCCACTCAAAGGTTAACTTTGCAAGCAGGCCTTTCTAAGAACAGTAGTCTCAGACCTGCCATGATAACATTTTTCTGCCCACCTGTCCATAAGAAAAGCACTTTAAACATAACAACAATAGGTTAAAAGTAAAAAGATGAAAAAATATACATCATGCAAAAACTAATCATAGGAAAGCTGGACTGACTATATTAATATCAAACAAAGTAGAATTCAGAACAAGTAATATCACCATGGACAAAGGCGATTTCATAAATATAGGCATACCTCAGAGATATTGTGGGTTGGGTTCCAGACCACTGCAATAAAATGAGTATCATAATAAAGCAAGTCACATGAATTTTTTGGTTTCACATTTCATATAAACGTTATGTTAACACTATACTGTAGTCTATTAAGTGTACAACAGCATTATGTATAACAAAACAATGTACATACCTTAATTTTAAAATACTTTATTGCTAAAAAATGCTAATCATCATCTGACAACGCAGGGTTGCCACAAACCTTCAATTTGTAAAAACAGATAAACAATATCCTCAAAGAGTGATAAAGCAAAGCACAATAAAACGAGGTATGCCTGTATAAAGGGAGCAATTCATCAAAGAGTTATATCAATCCTAACTGTGCGTGTACACAGTTTCAAACAAACAAACAAAAACGCTGAGGAACAAACTGACAGAACTAAAAGGGGAAATAGATAATCCACAATTATAGTTGGATATTTTGAAATGTTCTCTTAGTAACTGACAGAAAAGTAGACAGGATAGCTGTAAGAATATTAAAAAAATCAAGCAATGCTATCAAACAGCTTCACCCACTGACATAAATTACTCCATTAACAAGAAGAGAATTATTTTCATAAGGAAATGAAACATTAATCAAAATAAACCATATCTGTAAACATAAAACAAGTCTCAATAAATATCAAGAGACTGAAATCATAGAGAATGTTCTTTGATCACAGTGGAATTAAATTAGAAAACAGTAACAAAAGGTATCTGAAAAATCCCCCCCAATTTACAAAATATAACATTCCTAAACTAAACAAGAGTCAAAGAAGAAATAACAAGGAATATCATAAAATACTTTGAACTAAATGATAATACAACCTACGTGAATTTGTGGAATGCAGCTGAAGCAATGCTCAGAGGGCATTTTATGGTTTTTAATGTTTATAATAAAAAGTAAGAAATGTGAAAAATCAATGATGTAATCTTCCCCTTTAGGAATCTAGAAAGTTAAGCCCAGAATAAATAGAAGGAAGGGAATGATAAGATGGGAGCAGAAACTGATAATACAGAAAATGGACAAAGAATATCAAAAGAATGAAAAAAATCAATACAAGTAATAAGCTTTGAAAAGAGTACAAGTAAAACTTTGAAAAGAATCAATACAAGTAATGAACTTCTAGCTAGGCTGATCACAAAATAATAGAGAAGATACAAATTGCCAGTATCAGGAATGTAAGGGTAAATGTAACTACAGATCCCACTACATTAAAAATACAGTGAAAATGTTACAAGCAACTTTATATCAAGAAATATGACAGTTTATATAAAATGTACAAATCCCCTGAAGAACACAAATTACAAAAACTGAGTAAACTAAAGAAAATTCTGAGAAGACCAATATTTATTGAAGAAATTTAATTTGTAATTTAAAACTTTCACACACACACAACAGAACTTACCAAATATTTAAGAAGAAATAATTCAGGACTTCCTTGGTGGTCCAGTGGTTAGGACTCCACACTCCCAATGCAGGGGGCCCAGGTTCTATCCCTGATCAGAGAACTAGATCCCACATGCCACAACTAAGACCTGGCGCAGCCAAATAAATAAATAAATAATTTTTTAAAAAGAAATAATTCAATCCTATAAAAACTCTTTTAGGTAACAGAAGAGAGAATTCTCAACTCTTTTTTTTTTTGGCATGTAGACATTTAGTTGTTCCATCATTATTTGTTGAAAAACTATTCTTTCTCTGTTAAATTGCCTTTGCTCATTTTCAAAGATCAGTTAACTATATTTATTCTATTTCTGAGCTCTCTATTCTGTTCCATTGTTTATTTTTTCACCAGTACCACACTGTCTTGTTTATTGTAGCTTTATATTAAGTCTTAAAGACAAGTAGCATCAGTCCTCCAACTTTGTTTTCACCTTCAATTTTGACTTGGCTGTGCTAGGACTTTTGCTTCTCCAAATAAACTTTAGAACCAATTTGTCAACATCAACAAGGATTTGGATTGTGTTGGACCTATTATAGATCAGTTTGGAAATAACAGACATCTTAAAAAATTGAGTCTTCCTATCCATGAACATAGCATTCTCCTCACTGATTTATATATTCTTCAATTTCTTTCCTCAAAGTCTGATAGTTTTTTTGTTTTTTTTAATATTCTTAATTTCCCCCATTTTTATTTTATTTATTTATTTTTTTTTGCGTTACATGGGCCTCTCACTGCTGTGGCCTCTCCCGTTGTGGAGCACAGGCTCCGGATGCGCAGGCTCAGCGGCCATGGCTCACGGGCCCAGCCGCGCTGTGGCATGTGGGATCTTCCCGGACCGGGGCACGAACCCGTGTCCCCTGCATCAGCAGGCAGACTCTCAACCACTGAGCCACCAGGGAAGCCTGATAGTTTTCTTCACATAAATTTTGCACATAATTTGTTAGATTTACATCTAAACATTTCTTTTTGTGTATGCTAATATAAATGGTGTTGTGTTTTTTAATTTCAAATTCCCATTGTTCATTGCTGGTATTTAGGAAAACAATTGACTTTTGTATATTAGCCTTAAATCCTGCAACCTTACTATAATCATTAGTTCTAGAAGTTGTTGATTCTTTGGAATTTTCTACTGCAAATAAAGACATTTTATTTCTTCCTTCCCAATCTTTATAATTTTTATTTCTTTTCTTGTCTTACTGCATTAGCTAGGACTTCTAGTACAATATTGAATAGGAGTGGTGAGAGATGACATCCTTGTCTTGTTCCTGGTCTTAGGTGGGGAAAGAATCTACTTTCTCACCAGTATGATGTTACCTGTAGGTTTTTTGTAGATGTTCTTTATCAAATTGAGAAAGTTTCTGTGTATCCCTAGTTTTCCTAAGAGTTTTTTTTTTAATCATAAATGAGTGTTGAATTTTGTCAAATGTTTTTTCTGCATCTGTTGATACAATATCATTTTTCTTCTTAACCTATTGATGTAGTGACATTAATGTAGTGACATTAATTGACTAATTAATGTAATGACATTAATTGACTTTTGAGTGCTGAACCAGTCCTGCATTCTTGAAAGAAATCTCACTTGGTCGTGGTGTATAATTCTTTCTCTACATCGTTGAATTCCATCTACCAATGTTTAACATTTTTGCTTTGTTCATGATAGATATCGGTTTGTAGTTTTCTTTTCTTGTAATGCCTTCTTATGATTTGGAAATTGGAATAATGCTGGCCTCATAAAATAAGTCAGGAAGTATTTCTTCTGCTTCTATCTTCTAGAAGATACTATACAGAATTTGTATTATTTCTTCTTCAAATGTTTGGTAGAATTCACCAGTAAACCCATCTAGGCCTGGTGCTTTCTGTTTTTGAAGGTTATTAATTACTGATTCAATTTCCTTAATACCTACAGGCCTATTCAGATTATCTGTTTTCTCCTTGTGTGATTTTTGGTAGATTGAGTCTTTCAAAAAACTGATGCATTTCATCTAAGTTATCAAATTTGTAGGCATGAATTGTTCATAACATTCCCCTTATTATCCTTTAATGTCCATGGGATCATTACTGATGGCCCCTCTTTCATTTTTGATATTAGTAATTTGTATCTTCTCTCTTTTTTCTTCAAGAAGCTTATCAATGTCATTCACCTTTCCAAATAACCAACTTTTGACTTTGTTGATTTTCTCTATTGTTTTCTTGTTTTCAATTTCATTGATTTCTGCTCTTTTGTTTTTTTTTTTTTTTTGGCCGTGCCACTCAGCTTGCAGGATCTTAGTTCCCTGACCAGGGATTGAAGCCAGGCCCTTGTCAGTAAAAACGCAGAGTCCTAACCACTGGAATGCCAGGGAATTCCCTATGCTCTAATTTTTATTACTTCTTTTCTTCTGCTTACTTTTGACTTAATTTGCTCTTCTTTTTCTAGTTCCCTAGGGTAGAAGCTTGGATTACTGCTTTTAGACCTTTCTTCTTTTTCCAATACATATGTATTGAATGCTATAAACTTTCCTCTAAGCACTACTTCTGCTGCATCCAATTTTGATACATTGTAATATTTTCATTTTCATTAGATCAAACTTTCTAAATTCCTCTTGAGACTTTTTCTTTGATTTATATTTTATTTAGAAGTATGCTGTTTAATCTCCAAATACTTTGGAATTTTCCAGTTGTCTTTCTGTTGTTGATTTCTAGTTTAACTCTGTTGTGGTCTGAGAACATACTTTTTGTATGTCTTATTATTTTTTCAAATTTTTTAAGATGTGTTTTATGTCTCAAGATGTGGACTATCTTGGTGAATGTACCATGTGAGTTTGAGAAGAATATGTATGCTGCCCTTGTTGGATGAAGTATTCTATAAATGCCAATTAAATCCAGTTGACTGATGGTGCTGTTCAGTTCAACTATATCATTACTGATTTTCTACCTGCTGCATCTGTGAATTACTGATAGGGGAATGTTGAAGTCTCTGACAATTATAGTAGATTTTCCTATTTTTACTTTCAGTTCTATCAGTTTTTGCTTCATGTATTTTCATTTTATGCTGTTAGGAGCATATACATTCAGGTTTGTTATGTCTTCTTGGAGAATAAACTCCTTTAATATATATAATTATTTCTCTTTATCTCTGATAATTTTCTTTGCTCCAAAATCCATTTTGTCTGAAATTACTACAGCTATTGCAGCTTTTTTTTATTAGTGTTAGCTTAGTATAATTCCTCCATCTTGTTACATTAAAATATATTTGCCTTTGGGCTTCCCTGGTGGCGCAGTGGTTAAGAATCCACCTACCTGCCAGTGCAGGGGACACGGGTTTGAGCCCTGGTCCAGGAAGACCCCACATGCCGTGGAGCAACTAAGTCCATGTGCCACAGCTACTGAGCCTGCGCTCTAGAGTCTGAGAGCCACAACTCCTAAGCCCGCATACCGCAACTACTCAAGTCCGCGCACCTAGAGTCCGTGCTCCACAACAAGAGAAGACACCACAATGAGAAACCCGCATACCACGACGAAGAGTAGCCCCCCGCTCGCTGCAACTAGAGAAAGCCCGCACACAACAACGAAGACCCAACTCAGCCAAATATAAATAAATGAATAAACTTATTTTTTTTTAAAAAAGTGGATCAATGCAATATATCACATATAATAGAACAAAGGGGTAAAAAAACCACTTGATCATCTCAATTGATGCAGGATTCTCATTAGACATAATCCATCACCCTTTTATGATAAAAAATAATCTCATAAAACTAGGAATAGAGGGGAAAATTCCTCAACACGATAAAGAGCATTCATGAAAAACTCACAGTTAACATCATACTCATTGGCAAAAGACTGAAAGCTTTACCCCAAAGATCCAGAACAAGACAAGGATGTCCATTTTCACCACTACTATTCAACACTGTACTGGAAGTTCTAGTCAGAGCCATTAGACAACAAAAGAAATAAAAGGCATCCATATTGGAAAGGAAGAAGTAAAACAATCTCTATTCACAGATAGCATGATTCTATATATACAAAATCTCAAAAAAAATCCACAAGAAAGTTACTCATGCTAATAAACTAACCGCAAAGTTGCTGGGTACAAGATAAACACACAAAAAGTTGTGTTTCTGTACACCAGCAATGAACAATCTGCAAAAAATACTAAGAAAGCAATTCCTTTTATAATAGCATATAAAAGAATTAAATACTTAGGAATAAATCTAACCAAGGAGGTGAAAGACTTGTATAATGAAAACTACAAAGAATTGCTAAAAGAAATTTTAAAAGACCTAAATAAATGGAAAGGATAGGAAGTCTTAAGCCACTGTTCATCTGTCAATACTATACCCAAAACAATCTACAGGTTCAATGCAATCCCTATCAAATTTCCTATAGCCTTTTTTGCAGAAATGGAAAAGCTGATCCTCAGATTCACCTAGAATTGTAAGGGATCCCAAATAGCCAGTCTTGAAAACATGAATAAAGTTGGAGGACTCACACTTCCTGACTTCAAAACTTACTACAAAGCCACTACAGCAATTAAAGAGTATGAAAGAACAACAACAACCAAAAAAACCTGAGTTTTAAAAATGTGCAAAGGACTTAAATAGACATTTGCCCAAAGAAGATATGCAAATACCTAATAAGCACATGAAAAGATGCTCTATACCTCTAATCATTAAGGAAATGTAAACCAAAACCACAATGAGATACCACCTTATACCCATTAGGATGGCTGATATCAAAAAAACAAAAATAAAACCAAAAACCTAGTGATGATGAGGATTTGGAGATATTGAAACTCTTGTGTACTGTTGGGGTGAATGTAAAATGGTACAATCAATACGGAAAAGAGGACAGCAGTTCTCAAAAATTAAAAATAGAATTACCATATGATCCAGCAAGTCCAATTCTGGATATATATACCCAAAAGAATTGGAGGCAGGGTCTCGAAGATTTATTTGTACACTTATATTCACAGCAGCATTAATCACAAAAGTCAAAAGTTGGAAGCAATCCAAGTATCCAAAGACAGATGAATGGATAAACACAATGTGGTATATACATACAATGTAATATTATTCAGCCTTAAAAAAGATGGAAATTCTGACATATGCTACAATGTGGGTGAACTTTGAGGACAACTGCTAAGTGAAATAAGCCAGTTAAAAAAAAGGCTAATACTGTATGATTCCATGTATATAAAGTACCTAGAGTAGTCAAATCATACAGACCTAAAGTAGAAGAGTGGTTGCCAGGGGAAAGGGGAAAGGTGAAATGGAGTATAGAGTTTCACTTTTACAAAATAAAAATATTTCTGGAGATTGGTGGCACAAATACGAAGTGTATGTAACACTACTGAACTGTATGCTTAAAAATGGTTAAGACGGTAAATTTTATGTTATATGTATTTTACCACTATTAAAAAAATTTTTTATGTAACTGGCCAAAGGACACATATATAAACCAAGAGAATAGTATAGAAAGCCCAGAAATAAACCCTCACATAAACTGTCAACTGATTTCTGACAAAAATGATGTGATCATTTAATGAGGAAAGAACTCTCTTAAAAATGAATGGTGTTGGGAAAACTGGATATCCACATGAAAGAGAATGAAATTGGACCTTTACCTTATGTCATATACAAAAATTAACTTGAAAGCCATTTAGTTTAATCCATTAAGTTTAGTCAAAGATCTACACTTAAGAGCAAAAACTATAAACTTTTAGGAAAAAACACTGGGGAAATCTTCATAACACCAGATTTGGCAACAATATGACCAAATGACAGGCAACAAAAACAACCCAACTTCATTAAAATGAAGAACTTTTGAGCATCAAAGAATACTAGAAGGTGAAGAAACAACCTACTGAGAAAATATTTAAAAATCATACCTGATAAGGAATTAATATTCAGAAAAGATAAAGAACTCCTAAAATTCAACAACAAAACAACCCAATTAAAAAACAGGCAATGGGCTTCCCTGGTGGTGCAGTGGTTAAGAATCCACCTGCCAATTAAGTGGACACGGGTTCGAGCCCGGGTCGGGGAAGATCCCACATGCCACGGAGCAATGAAACCCATATGCCACAACTACTGAGCCTGCGCTCTATAGCCCACGAACCACAACTACTGAGCCCATGTGCAAACAAATAATGAAGCCCGCGCGCCTAGAGCCCATACTCCGCAACAAGAGAAGCCACTGCAATGAGAAGCCCGTGCACCGCAACGAAGAGTAGCCCCAGTTCACTGCAACTAGAGAAAGTCCACATGCAGCAACGAAGGCCCACCGCAGCCCAAAATAAATAAATTAATTTTTTTTAAAAAATGGGCAAGAGACTTGAGTAGACATTTCTCCAAAGAAGATGCCCAATAAGATAGAAAAGATACAAATGCCCAATAAGCACATGAAAAGATACTCAATATCATTAGTCATTAAGGAAACGCAAATCAAAACCACAATGAGATACCACTTCACACCTAATAGGATGGGTATAATTTTTAAAAATGGAAAATAAGAAGTGTTGGCAAGGATGTGGAGAAATAGGAACCCTCATGCATTGCTGGTGGGAAAGTAAAATGATGCAGCCACTGTGGAAAACAGTTCTCGATTTCTCAAGAAGTTAAACATACAACTACCACATGAACAAGCAATACAGCTCCTAGGTATACATCCAAAGGAACAGAAAGAAGGGACTCGAACAGGTATCAGTAGACCAATATTCATAGCAGCATTATTCACAACAGCCAAAAGGTGGAAACAGCTCAAGTATCCATCAACAGATGAAGGGATAAACAAAATGTGGCACAAACACACAACAGAATACTATTCAGCCATAAAAGATAATAAAATTTTGATATATGCTACAACATGGATGGACCTCAAAAACACACTTATTGACTTAAGGCAAACACAGAGATCAAATACTGCTTTTATATGAGCTACCTAGAATAGGCAAATTCACAGAAACAGAAAGCAGAATAGAAGTTACCAGGGGCTAGTGGAAGAGGAGAAGGGAGAGTTACTGTTTAACGGTTACACAGTTTATGTTGGAGATAACAAAAGAAAAAGTTTTGAGACAGACAGTGCTGATGGGTACAACACTATCTTGTGAATTAATTAATGCCACTGAATTGCACACTCACAAGTGGTTAAAATGATAAATATTATGTTATGCATATTTTACCACAATAAAGAACAGAAAAAAATAAAACCAGGCTTCCCTGGTGGCGCAGTGGTTGAGAGTCCGCCTGCCGATGCAGGGGACACGGGTTCGTGTCCCGGTCCGGGAAGATCCCGCATGCCGCGGAGCAGCTGGGCCTGTGAGCCACGGCTGCTGAGCCTGTGCGTCCGGAGCCTGTGCTCCGCAACGGGAGAGGCCACAGCAGTGAGAGGCCCGCGTACTGCAAAAAAATAAATAAATAAATAAACCAAAAGCTGATTCTTTAAAAACATTTTTTAAATAGTCAAAATGGTCAAGAATAAAAGATATAAATTAAATAGTGAGATAAGAAAAATAATCAACAATGCAAAGTATTTCTAATATCATAAAGGAATAAATTTGAACAAATATAGGCCAATAAATTCTAAAACCTAGAAAAGACAAAGTGACAAAAGTGGGTACAAGAAACACAAAGCTTAAATAGACCAATAAACATTTATGAAATAAAAATACATCAAATACCTGTCTGTAAAAGAAATCCCTAAAATAAAAGTTTTATTTGTAAGATCTAATAAACTTTCAAGCAACACATTATTCTCAAGTACCCTCACAGGTTCAGAAAGAGATTCAGAAATATGAGAGAAAGCTCACATACACACGTGTATACACCCACATGTGCACATGCACACACACACAAAGCCAGCTCACCAATGGATGGGTCCTGAAGGACAAAGCTCTCCACTAATGACCAAACCATATTTAGATGCTTCAGCACCTTGTACAGATCCACTAATTTTCCCAAGTCTTCCTTATCTTCAGGGATTAGAAGGTTCAGTGCATCTCTTTTCTCAGCCCAGCTATGGGATTTGTCGGGGGTGGGGTGGGGGGGGGTGAGTGAGAAGATAAGAATAATCAAAATTAAGATATTTTATCTTAAATATAAAATGCATCTCTCAAATACTATGACTTTACTATATACCAGGCCCTAGAATAAGGAATTTAAAAATTATCTCCATTAATCTTCCCAACTATCCCATAAATCAAGTATTAACACCTCCCCTATCCAACTATACAGATAAAATCAGCTCAGAAAAGTTAAGTCATATGACTTCCCAAAGTCATACAATTGATAAATAATAGAGTCAGGATATAAGCCCAGGTAGGTGTAACTCCCAAACCAATGCTTTTAATCACTAAGCTATAACTGCCTCACAGATCAACAAATATATCAGCAATATCTGGTTGAACAGGTTAGGAAAGATGATAAGTACATCCACAGTCAGCTAGATATAATCTCTCTGAAGGACAACCCTACAAGTCTAGGATTCAGCAATTTCATTTGTATGACATTACAACGAGGAAGTGTGTAAACATGTAAGACTAACAAACACTGTTCACTGAAGCGTTTTTCCAAATATTCAAAATGTTCAACAGGAGGAACTTTATTAATTATGATGCAGCTACATAATAGAATAGTGCACCATTAAAATGATGATGAAATCCACATTTACTAACAGAAAGGCATTAGCTAGCAAACCATGTTATAAAATAGTAAATATTATGATACAATTTTGGTTAAAACTTAATTTAACTAAATTTGGTCAAAAGAAATACAGGCATACCTTATTTTATTGTGTTTTGCTTCCCTGCATTCACACTGTGTTTTTGCAAATTGAAAGTCTGTGGCAACTCTGTGTTGTCATGATGGTTAGCACTTTTCAGCAATAAAGTATTTTTTAATTAAGGTATGTACATTGCTTTTTAGATATAATGCCATTGCACACTTAACAGACTACAGTATAGTGTAAACATAACTTATATGCGCTGGGATACCAAAAAATTCATGTGACTCACTTTATTTCAATATTTGCTTTACTGCAGTGGTCTGGAACAAAACCCACAATATCTCTCAAGTGTGCCTGTATATATTTTTATGCCAGTGTATGTAAGAAAAAAAAAAGCCTGTAAACATATAGACATCATGTTTATTTTTATCAGGTAGATTACAGGTGGGTTTTATTTCTTTATTGCTACAAGTGTCATGTTGGTTGCCAACTCTGCTCTCATGTTAATAATCATCTTCTAGTTTCCCGTGAAAATAACTCTGTTCAGGTATCCAACCCCCTCAACATACAAAATGCTTCAAGGAAAGCTGGGGCCGTCCACTGATCATGTACTGAGTAGTCTAAATTAATCATGATGGTCCTGTTCCCCTCACTAGTGATTTGTTTCAGCATGGGCAACTAATGCAATTTAGGCCAATGAGATATAAGTTTACTGGGAGACATCAGAAAAGGTTTCTTCAGTGTTATAAATAAAAGTAAAAAATAGCTCTTTAGCTGGTTATTGTGCTGTCTCTAAATATGATACCTAAATTATTAAAGACATGTTAATTAAAGACAGCTAAACTGAGGAGAAGCAGATACATTAACAACAGAAGAGATGAAAAGAACCTGAGTTCATAACATGTTTGAGTCTCTCAATCAACCAGCCCTAAAACTGCCTGATCTTGGGATTTCTTTTTATATGTGATATTACATTTTCCTCACTGTTTAAGCTATTATTGTCTGCCAAAAGCATCTCTAATTAAAAACTTCTGTATAGTCTTAATTTTGTTTACAATGTTAATGTATGATTTTGACATCTCTACTTAGAAGTATAACAGATAACTCAAATTCAACGGCTGAACTTTGCCCCCAAACATGCTCCACCCACTCACTGCCTTACCCGTCTCAGTTAACAACAAACTCTATTCTTCCAGCTCTTAAGGCTAAAAACTAGATTCACTCTCATTTTCTGTCTTGCTTTCCTTCTCTACTCCATCATGAAATAACAATGGTTCTACCTTCAAAATTACCCTAGGATATGACAACTTCTCACCAACTCCTCCATGATCACTCTGGTCCAAGCCACCATGTTCTCTTAGTTAGATTTTTCCAATAACTTTCCTAACAGGTCAATCTATTCTCAATATAAGAGCCAGAGAGATCCTTTCAAAATAAGAGTAGACCATGTTACTCCTCTGATCAAACTCTTCCAAAAACTTCCACTTTCACTCAGTAAAAATTAGTCTCCATGGTTTACAAGGTCCTACATAATCTGGCCCTTCACTCCCTCGCTGACCTCATCTTCTACTACTCTCCCCCTTGCTTACTCTATGCCTTCCTCATTCTGGCTTTCCACTACTCCTTAAACCCACCAGACAAACTCCTCCTTTAGGACCTTCGCTGTAGATGTTCTTCATACCTAGGATATTCCTTCCTTGTACAGCCATCTGGATATCTTCCTCACATCACTGTTTGGCTTAAATATCACTTCCTTGATGAGGACTACATTGCCCATCCTATGTAGTAGTATAAATAGTCCTTACTTCCAGCACTCCAGATACCCTTTACCCTGTTACACTTTTCTTTTTTTCCATGATTCTTTACACCTTCTACAATAGCAAATAATTTACTCCTATGTTTGTTTGTTTGTTTGTTTTGTCACCCCTTGCTACTGGGGCTAGAATTATTTTTTTGTTTTTTACTGCTGTAGTCTAGCTCCAAAAACAGTGTCTGGCACATGATAATTACTCACTAAATATTTGCTGCGAGTTGAATACATGATTAAAGGGAGGAGGGGTGATGAAATCATTCTCATTGTTCCAAAAATACCTCTCAATCAACCTTATCTGAGACACAAGAAACTTAAGATAGCCAGGAAACTATCCATATATCTTAATAGGTCAGATAGCTGAGTACAAGTGCAGGAAACGTGCTGTGAACTAGGCTTCCAGGGTGTAATCGGAACCCCAGGGAAGCAACAAGCAGACAGAGAGCCTGGAAGGGAGTCTGGTCATTAGCAGCTTAGCTGAAGAGGTGAGCATTCTTAGCAGAGTAACTGTCCCCTTCTCCCCCACCCTCAAGAACCCTGGACTCACGCTCTAACTATCCACGTATCACCCATGACACGAGGGGGAATACATCGAACAGGTGACAATGGGTAAAACCCAAAACAGGACAGGGCAAAATGAGCAATTTCAAAGTAAGCATGTGAAATGTCAAATCCACACTTTTTGAGCATGAACCATCAAGGGTTAGGCTAGTAGGACAGCCTCCCAGAGTCTTATCAAGCCCTTGATCAGTTGAGATTTTAAATGGACCCTAATAATGGACAACTGGAAAAATAAATGAAAAGGCAGGCTTCCAAGCAGAAGCTATACAAAGACAGTTTCAAAACAGAGACTATGAGGAAAGACTGAAGAGATTAGAGTGACTGAAGCAGAAGGTGGGTAGAGGGAAGCAATGGGATTTAAAGCTCCAAGTGGCTGGGACCACATAGAGAAGGGACACAGGCTCCAACGTGCTGATCCATGAACTCTTCCCTCACTGCTCTCACTAGCACAGATGAGAAGGGCTGAGGTCAGTCAGAGAAGAATGTGGGAACCAAAGCAACAATGTTTTTATCTTTTTTGGGCAGTATTAAACTTCATAGATAAGATTTTTTTTTTTTATCATTTATTTTTGGCTGTGTTGGGTCTTCGTTGCTGCATGCGGGCTTTCCCTAAGTTGTGGCAAGCAAGGGCTACTCTTCTTTGCGGTGCGCAGGCTTCTCATTGCAGTGGCTTCTCTTGTTGTGGAGCACAGGCTTTAGGCATGCGGGCTTCAGTAGTTGTGGCACACGGGCTCAGCAGTTGTGGCTCACAGGCTCTCGAGCGCAGGCTCAGTAGTTGTGGCACACGGGCTTAGTTGCTCTGTGGCATGTGGGATCTTCCTGGACCAGGGCTCAAACCCGTGTCCCCTGCATTGGCAGGTGGATTCTTAACCACTGTGCCACCAGGGAAGTCCAGTATTAAACTTTTGAATTAATGTCTTTAATAATTATAGATCTATTCATGTTTTCAGTTTTGGTAATTTACATTTTTCTAAGATATTGTCCATTTCACTTAACTTTTCAAAATTATTAGCATACAGTTGTTCATAATTTTTAAATTATTAATATTTATTAATTAAAAAATTTTAATTGTGCTAAAATACTTATAAAATTTACCATCTTAAATATTTTTAAGTGTACAGTTCAGCAGTGTTAAATATATTCACTGCTGCGCAACCAATCTCCAGAACTTTTACATCTTGCAAAACTTAAACTCTTTACCTACTAACCAACAACTCCCACTTTTCCCCTCTCCTGGCAGCCCCCGTCAACCATCACTCCACTTTCTCTTTCTATGAATTTGACTACTCTAAATACCTAATATAAATGGAACCATATAGTCTTTTAATGATTGGCTTACTTCACTTAGCATAATATCCTTAAGGTTCATCCACATTGTAGCATGTACCAGAATTTCCTTCCTCTTCAAGGCTGAATGAAATTCCATTGTATGTCTATACCACATTGTGTTTACCCATTCATCTGTAGATGGACACTTGGCTTGCTTCCACTTTTTGACTGTTGTGAATAATACTGTTATAAACACAGGTGTACAAATAAGTCCTGGAAACTCTGCCTCCAATTCTTTTGGATATACACCGGAAGTAGAATTGCTAGATCATATGGTAATTCTATTTTAAATTTTCTGAGGCATCGTCATATTGCTTTCCACAGGATCAGCATCATTTTACATTCCCACCAACAGTGCACAAGGGTTCCAATTTCTTCACATCCTTGTCAATATTTGTTATTTTCTGATTGTTTTCTGGCTTTGTTTTTTGATAGTAGCCATCCTAACAGGTGTGATGTGGTATCTCATTGTGGTTTTGATTAGCATTTCCCTAATGACTTGTGATGCTGAGTGTACTTTCAGATGCGTGTTGGCCATTTGAGTATCTTTTTTGGAGAAATGTCTATTCAATTCCTCTGCCCGTTTCTGAATCACGTGAATCACGTTGTACATTCATTTTTAACTTCATGGTATATATAGTTATGTCCCAATTTTTACTTTTAATATTGTTTATTTGTATGTTTTTTTTCTTGACCATCCCAGCCAGAGGATTGATTATCTTGTTAATGTTTACAAACATTAGCAGCTTCTGGTTTTAATGCTTCTCTAAATTGCACCTTCTTTTTTTCTAACTTCACTAATTTCTGCTTTATCTGAATTGTTTCCTTTCTTCTACTTTCTTGGGGGTTTCCCCTGTTATTTTTCTAACTCTTTGACTGGCACACTGTGGAAAGAGAAAACTGTAAGCACCATAGTTGCTAACTCAATTTGTGTAAAAAAGTTTAAATAAAGTCAGGGGTTGGCAAGCCTCAGTTAACAACTTGAACGAACTTTGAAAGCATAGGAGACTCTTAAAGGTATTCAGAAAAGACAATCCATGTTACAATTACAACTAGTCTGATCGATAAGGAAAAGGTTACCAAATCTTTAATGTCTATTCTTACACAGTTTAACTTACATGTATACTTATTTTTTTATCTTGTCATTATATGTAATCAAGCTTCTGAGTCATGTTGAAAGGTTTGTTTTAATAATTCCAAAATATGTTTAATTTATAACTTTGAGACTATAAGGGTTTGCTATAGGAAAGGAAGATTTTTAAAATAATTTCTGTAGAAAGGGTATATGTTTAGAAAGGGTATAGTTTACGTCATTAAAGACGTAAACTATATTTGTCAGACATTGTCAGACATTATTCCTGACAATCAGGGCATTATGTGCTAGTCAACAAAATTGTTTAAAATAATTGTAAAGATTCTCTTAATATTCAGAACATAGATGAGACACTCATCCTTGTAAAACCAATTTTACAATTAAAAAATAAAGTGATGGCAGTTTTTGAAGCTTAAAATACAATGCAGAATTTTCATTTACCTTAACAAAGCTTACCTCATTAATTCCAGCCTTTCTCCCTTTGGAATTTAGGCATCTAAGGCTATAAATATCCCTCCAAGACAATCTAGATGCATCCCTCAAGATTTGATATATAATATTTTCATTATAGTCATTCCATTAAATATTTTCTAATTTCTATGATGATATCATTACCGATTCATTATATATATATTCGTTATATATTTTACTTTATTTTATTATATATATATAATAAAAATATATATATATATTTGTTTTTTAAACATGAACTTTTAAAAGTTATTTTTGTTACTTTCTAACTTCACGCAATGGTGATTGGAAAACATGATCTGTCTGATACCTATTCTTAAAGCTGAAGTTTATCTTATAACCTAGTGTGTAAGGAATTTGTTTATGTTCTATATGCACTTGAAATGAGCATGCAAGATTCTATATGCGCTCATTATACCAAGCTTATTGACTGTATTATTAAAATCATCTACTACTTTAATGTGTTCTTATTTGCTTGATCTATCAAGGACTGTGTATGTATGTTAAAATATCTCACAATAATTATGGCTTTATCAATTCTTCCCAGCAATTTTATAAATATTTGTTTTAGTATTTGTATACTATATTATAACACACCCAAACAAGTTCAGTATCCCTAAAATCATTATTTGCCTTAAAGATCATTTTGTCTGATATTAATTTGCCATACTGGCTTTAATAATTGCCTGGAGTATATTTTACAATTCTTTTACTGTTCAACCTTTCTGTATTCTTGGGTTTTCTGTCTCTTTTGTAAACATAATATAGCTAAAATTTTTTTACTGAATCTGAGAATGTATCAGTTAAATCATAGCTTCCTAGCACCTTGAGTCTTGCTTACCCTATTCTATTTTTCTTCTTTTTTCATAGTACTTTTTATATTTTAACATACTATATAACATACTTATCCAGTATATTGTATTGTCTCTTTCCCTTAGCTAGAATGTTAGTTTCTGAGAATGGGAATCCTTGTCTGTTTTACTCACTGATGTCCCAAGTGTTTACAATAGGGCCTGGCATAAAGTATACACTTCATGAGTATTTGTTGAATAGTAAATGACTATTTCTCTTTTAATTGCTAAGTTTAATGCATTTACATTTCTTGTGATTACTATTATATTCAGATTTATTTCTACAATGTTATTTTTAATGCATATTAAAAATAGTAGAGCATCTAAGGAACAAAAGGTATATTTCTGAAAAATTACAGCTTTTTCTTGCTAGCCAACCAGTTCTATCTTGACCAGGAAATTCAAGAATTGATGGAATCCTTCATTGAAATGTTCTTTGGTCAACATATTTGCCTTGATGAAGTAAACGGGCTCTCTCATTCACCATAATTGGGGATCTTTTGTCTTATATGTAAAACTGAGTGAACTCACTTTTTAAAATAATAGCTTTATTGATATAAAATTTACATACCAGAAAATTAATGTTTAACATGTACGACTGAGTAGTTTTTAGAATATTCACAGAATTGTACATTACCACTAATTGCAGAACATTTTCATTTCCCCATAAAGAAACGCTATACTCATTAGACGTCACTCCCCAATGTCCTTCCCCCCGCCCAGCCCTAGGCAACCCCTAATCTAACACCTGTATCTATGTATTTGCCTACTCTAAACATTTCATATAAATGGAATCATACAATATGTGGCTTTTTATGTCTGGCTGACTTCTCCAGGCAATCTTCCAGGATACCTATTCTTTTTTTAGCTGGCCTAATCTGCTATGAAGCCACACAATTAAATCAAAGAGAACTCACTACAGGGAATGAAAAGACAGAAAAGGAACACTGAAATAACACAGTGATAGTAACTGCAGAAGCTGCTCCCATCCCTACAGCTAGGGGAACAAGGGAAGAGGTATAAGGAGGTATAAGGAGTATAAGGTTTAAACCTAGGGACCCTGCAGAGCTATAACACAGATTTCTGAAGAGGATGATGCTGTCTGACTATTTCTAGAGTGCAGAGGGGGGCACCAAAGGTCTGAGACTCAAGCCTTAAATAAGAAAGAGCACTGACTTCATGAAACTGCTATCTATGAACACAAAATAAGACTGCTTCTAGGAGACTGGGAAAAAACTGGGAACACCTTCCAATGCTGGAGTTTACAACTATTCATGGATTGACATTCACAGGAACAGCAAGCAAAAAGGAAGAGTACAGGTCATTTCTTCTTCCTACTGCATTTCATTCTACCTTTAGTGCCTTCCAGTTGGCAGAAACTGACAGGAAGCCAATTAATAAAGGAGAAATGTAGTTTGCCAAGTCCTAGCTCCAGGACCAAAGCAGAATATAGAAGGGTAAGGTTGGATACAAAATGTCTCTTGGATAGCTTAATAACCAGTACATGTCATTTAACCCATCTGGTGAGCTTTCAATTTCAAGAACTGCTTTTTACTTTTAGAATATATATTTGGGGACATCGTTGGTGGCACAGTGGTTAAGAATCCTCCTGCCAATGTAGAGGACACAGGTTCAAGCCCTGGTCCGGGAAGATCCCACGTGCCGCGGAGCAACTAAGCCCATGCACCACAACTACTAAGCCTGAGCTCTAGAGCCTGTGAGCCACTACTACTGAAGCCCACGCACCTAGAGCCCGTATTTGAGCACAACAAGAGAAGCCACTGCAATGAGAAGCCCACGCACCACAACGGAGAGTAGTCCCCACTCGCTGCAACTAGAGAAAGCCCATGCACAGCAACGAAGACCCAACGCAGCCAAAAATAAACAAATAAATTTATTTTTAAAAAAAGAATATATATTTGGTTCTTTTCAAATCTGTATGGCCTTCTGATGAATTTTGTTGCTTTCTAACGTTTTCTATTTCATTTTTTGTATGTTTAATTATTTTAAATATAGTTATCTTACAAATCTCTATTATCTCAAAAGTTCTTGGGGGTCTAATTTTAATTTTGTTTTCTATTGTTTCTGCTGACACTTATAGTGAATGGGTTTTGGAATTTAGAATTGTGAACTCATTCAGCAGGGCCTGTGTGACCTGGATTTAAAGTGGTGTGTCCCTTCAGAGAAGATTTCCATTTACTAGGAATGGCACAGTAGGCACACTAGAGGATCATATTCATGTAAATTTCTATGTCTGGAGAGTGAGAAAAGGGCAAGGTCCTAGACTGACTGTGGGAATAATGAATTATCTTTACCTTTTCATCAGACAGTTTGGCTTCATCCAAAACAATATATTATTTCAGAGCCTGGACCAGTTGTTCTTCCACAGAAATCAAGTTAGCCATGCGCCCTACAAGGGGATAGAAGAAAGGGCCCATCGGAACTGGACAAGTGGCTTCCCAGCTTGCTTCACTGGGACCAAAGCTCCAATGAAAGGCAGGTCCCCTGAGCCAGGAGAGAGTCAGCTCTTTCTGCATCACTGAGTTGAGGAGCTAAAGGAGATATGATGGTCACAACGTTCTAGCCTTTGGCTTCAAGAAAGAGAGAAAGGCACTCCCAGTGGGACGTTGAACACTTTGCCCATACAGTGAACTATGTCATCAGGAAAGGACCTTTATCTCATCCTTTCACCCTATAGGTAATCTTATCATGTGGGGCATGGAAACCCTGTAGGATAAAACCACTTCAATACATAGGAATGAACACTGAAGTTTCAGGTGAGGAAGAAAAGAGCAGACTGGATTCTCAGGTCATACAATATACACTACCCACAATCACTGACATTCCACAAAAGGTATCTGAACATTCCTAAAGGTCCTGAGAATATCTAGACCTCACAAAAAGTATACACACTATAAACACATGTTTCCCAGAAAAAAACCTTTGGGCTATGTGAGGTCCAGTCCCTTAATGGCCTCCAAAATGAAAAGTATTAATTTCTGGAAACTCCTTTCTCACTGTCCCCTAGTTATAACTAAAAATATGTGGTGAGACTTTTCCACCCTGATAGAGAACAAGTGGGCCACACCTGATGCTGGAAACTAAGAATCATTTGTGG
This sequence comes from Grampus griseus, assembly GCF_964374135.1. NCBI lineage: Eukaryota > Metazoa > Chordata > Mammalia > Artiodactyla > Delphinidae > Grampus > Grampus griseus. The sequence continues at coordinate 109,000,141 of NC_139019.1, forward strand.
AGAATACTACCTTGCCTGGCCCATACCAAGATGTGAAGATGTCAGCCCATGTGCAGCCCAGAAAACCAAACAAGGCCATCACTAGCATGGAGGTTTGGAGTTTCTTGATTCCAGAGGTCAGCATCTGCAAGGCATTTAGTAACATTCATTAGACCACTATAGTTAAAAAAAGAGTGACTAATGTGAGGAGACTAATACAAATGCATGCACATGTGCAAATACACACAACACAAACCACAGTAATTGACTTACACTGTGAAAGCTAAAAGGAAACTATCTGATTATATGCTCTTCAGGAAACCAAGCACTAGAGGGAAGCAACCAGTTGGGAAGTAACTAAATATAAGTCAAGGAGTTTTTAAATGCCAGGATGATCAATATAAGCTGGCTGCTGGGAACCATAAGTTAAGCATGCTATGATACTTGAAACTAAACAGTTCAGTCTAGAAATAAAATGATCAAAGCTGAGCACACAATTCATTAAAAAGCCAAGTCCAAACTATTAGCTGGTTAAAAGTCTATGGTCTTCAAAACTGGCAGAGCTCAACAAGAAAAATAAGCTCGAACAGACAAGGTATAATTCTAGATTCACAGATTACTCAGCTGTCTTTATTTAAATTTGGTCCTTAAGGTCAAAAGGAGAGGAGCATGTCCTGGAAAGTTTCAGATCCCATTGGGAGAATAAACAAGAACATAAGTGAGCACACAACAAAAAAAGCTGAACATTTAGACTCAGGAAACACAGATCAATTATTCACTTTTCAAAGGACAAATTTCTGCATCAGTAAAATGGTATATCTGGATATCATGATCTTTAAGGCCACCTCTAGTTTCAAAGAGGGTCTATGATATTTATCAAATCCTGCCTCAAAGAAGAAATACAATATAGGTATATATTGTGGTAACTCTGGTGTATGATAGTTTATCCATTTACTAGCTGCGATGTCTTGGGCAAGTTTATTTATGTTTAAAGTTCTGATTTTACTCTGTATGTGGTTAGTGTAATGAGGATTAAATAATAGATTTAATGTGACTGGCACACAGCCATCATTCCATTAAAGATAACTACAGCCATCATTGTTTCATAAACATAAAACATAAAAAGTGTCTGCTTTTTTTATGTTGCTATGTTTGCCCAAACTCTGCCCTTAGTCTACTTCTCCCTCTCTATCTTTTTAATAATAATAGTAGCTAACATTTATTGAGTGGTTACCACTCTTCTACATATCATCATGTGTAAACTCATTTAACCCTCACAACAATTCTATGAGGGTAGGAACTCTTTTCACCGTTTAATATTTGTGGAAATTGAGCATAGTGAGATTAAATAACCTGCCCAAGGTCACATAGCTAATAAAGTGTCAAAATCAAGCATTCAAGCTTTAAAGTTCATGTTCCTTTTTCTTTTTTAGCTTTTTTTTTTGATGTGAACCAGTTTTAAAGTCTTTATTGAATTTGTTGCAATATTGCTTCTGTTTTATGTTTTGGTTTTTTGGCTGCGAGGCACGTGGGATCTTAGCTCCCTGACCAGGGATCAAACCCACACCCGCTGCATTGGAAGGCGAAGTCAACCACTGGACCGCCATGGAAGTCCCTAAAGTTCATGTTCTCAACCACCATGCCATAGCTACCTCAAATAACACACCTAAGCAGACAATTTCCAAATCTAGTATCCAGTGCTTTGGATCAAAATTTTAAAACAAGGCTGAAGCCAGGAGGGTTTCAGAACCAGCCAATGGAATTTCTGTCCCTGTGGGTTGGGTCCTATGGGTTGGGTCCCTATGGTCAAATTTGTAAAGACAATTTACAAAATACCGTTTTTATAAAATCAGTTGAGAAATTGAGTTATTTGTAGTGAGGTGGATGGACCTGGAGTCTCTCATACAGAGTGAAGTAAGTCAGAAAGAGAAAAACAAATACCATATGCTAACACATATATATGGAGTCTAAAAAAAAAGGTTCTGAAGAACCTAGGGGCAGGACAGGAATAAAGATGCAGACATAGAGGATGGACTTGAGGACACGGGGAGGGGGAAGGGTAAGCTGGGATGAAGTGAGAGAGTGGCATGGACATACATACGCTACCATAGGTAAAATAGCTAGTAGGAGGCAGCCACATAGCACAGGGAGATCAGCTCGGGGCTTTGTGACCACCTAGAGGGGTGGGATAGGGAGGGTGGGAGGGAGACGCAAGAGGGAGGGGATATGGGGATATACGTATGCATATAGCTGATTCACTTTGTTAAACAGTAGAAACTAACACACCATTGTAAAGCAATTATACTCCAATAAAGATGTTAAAAAAAATCAGTCGATAGTAAAATAAATAAATAAATAAATCAGTTGATAGTGATATAGTAAGGATCCAGCTAGGCAGCACTCAAAGGAGAATCCTACAACACGCTGATGGCACAGCTCAAACACCAACGCCATACATCCTTCCTATGGCAGAAGACTTCTTCTATAACTGCTTAGCCTTGTTCCCATTCTCTGATGGATAGCTAACATTTATTGAATCGTTACCACTGTTTGAAATGGAGTCTAGGAAAAGATAATTACCTCACCAAGGTAACAAAGCATTCAGAATATAGGGCACGGGTCTAATGTTTTTAAAGTCTGCTTTTTACTGAGTACTTTGTACCTGGTATCAGAATATATGCTTTATAAATATTATTTCATTCACTCCCCATCTCAGTAATTGGCACACCATTCAACCCATTCAACCAAAAAGCCATGGAATCATCTTTGACTTCCTTTTTGCTTTCATAACAAACACGAGATCCATTATCATACTCTGTCATCTCTACCTTCAAAATGTATATCAAATGCAATCATTTCTCATTACTTTCATCACAACCACTCTCATCCAAGCTACTATAACCTCTTTCCTGAATGAATGCAGTAGTCTCTTAGCAGGGTTTTCTTCTATCTTGCCACCTCTACAGTCTATTCTTCACAGAGCAACCAGAAGTGATTGATCCTCTATGGTCTCACTCACAGTAAAATCCTGACGTCCTTGCCCCAGCCTGCAAGGTCATCCATGCTCTGGTATCTGCCTACTTCATCTGCTAAACGTCCCCACCCTTGCTTGTCCACTCCAGCCACAGTGGCCTGACCTTTACTGTTCCTCAAAAGCACCAATCATTCTCCATCTCCAGGTAATTTATATTTATTATTCCTTCTGACTTAAATGTTCTTCTTCTTTATTGCATTCAGGACTCTACTAAGAGAGGACTCGCCCTTATCTCCATAAATATCAGACTCCATTCCTCTCTATCCCCTTAGGCTGTTTTATTTTTCTTCATAAAAGAAGATGATCAGAAATAACTGTTGCTCCTGTCTTGTAAAAATCTAAGTGAGACCATGCTCAGAGCTTTTAACGAGAACAAGAGAAACTGAGCAACTTCTCAAAACAGAAAAAAAGGTCAGTAGAGAGAGGAAAAAGACAAAAGTCTAGTTAAGAGAACTGAATACTACATTCACATGCAGCATCTCTAAGAAAGAATTAGGCCTCAGAAATGATGGTTCTATGGTACACCAAAAGGAGTACCAGGATTCTCAGCCTCCACAGATTCCTGAACCCCAATGTGGCACACAAGCAGAAAACTGTCATCTTTTAAGGAAACACTGTGGATGTCAACAAACATCCATATACTATCAGCAATGACCAGGACAAAGTCAAAGTTGGAAGGCTTCCTTCTATTTTCTGTGGACCTTGTTAGGCTGCTACACTTTGATGGGAACTTTGCAAAGAACAGAACTCCCATAGTGACTGACAGTAAATTTCTCACCAGCACAGGAAAGAGGCTGTAAATCATATTTAATTTGAATTAATGAAAATTTTCAGCATATGCTATTTCTTGCTTACCAGGCTTTAGATTCAGACTTACTACACATAATTTGGATCAAGTTTCTTCTCTTGTTCAAATATTTAAATATTTTGGATAAAATACAAATTCCTGATCATAGTCTTCAAGACTCTATATGAGCTTGCTCTTTTTTAGCACTCTAACCTCATCTGCCCCCACAGTCTTCTGGCTCCCTATGTACCAGCCTTCTTTTTCAGTTATTCAAAACGTCAACCTCTCTTACAACTCAGAATCTGTTCCCTTTACCTACAATGCTATTTCCCTTCCTTTCTTTACACTCTGATTCCTTCTAATCTTTAGGTCTCAGTTTATATATCACCTTCACAAAGAGGTCTTCCCTGAACATCCTATCTGAAATCCTCCTGCCTGAAGATTCTCCATCACTTTTGATTTCCCTTAGCAAAAGACAGAGTTTTCCAGTTTGAGTAAATAAAACAAGATCTAAATACATACTACATACAAAAACACACTTTAAATTAAAATAATCTAAGAAAACTGGAAAGTAAAGGGAGGTAAAAGATATACCATGCAAACAGCAACCATATTGATAGAACAATTACACAAAAAATCAGGGGGAATACAGAAGACTTGAATAATATTATTGGAGTGGCAGAATATGGCACCCTAATATGGCACCCTTATGTTATTTTGGCATAAGAGTTATTTTGAGCTAAAGACACTAGAAAAACAGCAAGTGCAAGTAGGGCACTCTGACCTCCTCTTTTCTCCTGGAAAGCAAGAGATAAAACTTATGTGAAAGATGTCCTCTGAATACCAGGATGAAAGCAACATTCTAATCCCCAGAGATTGGGAGTAGAGGCCAAGAGAAATCTGTACAAACAGACCTTGTTAAAATAACTCAACTTCTTTTAGTATCCCCATGTATTTTAGTCAGTTTTCCACATTTGCTACTCTTTGTTCAACCTAGTATATAAGCACTTCGGCCTATCCATTTTGGGAATTTTCATTTTCCTATGGGGACTCTCATGTACATTTTAAATTCTACATGTTTTTCTCCTGTTAATCTGTCATATCAATTTCGTTCTCAGGCCCAGACCTAGGCCCTAAGAGAGTAGATATAAAGTTTTGCTTCCCCTGCAATATCAACCAACTTGACCTGACATCTATAGAATACTCCACCAAATAACATCAGATACACATACCTTCTAAGTTCACACAAAACATTCTCCAGGACAGATCATATGCTAGGTCATAAAATAAGTTTCAATGAATTTTTAAAGATTTAAATTATACATTCTCCAATCACATGGAATAAAATTAAAAATAAAAAACTGCAAGAAATCCTAGACATCCTCAAATATTTGGAAATTGAACAACATACTTCTCAATAACCCATAGGTCAAAGAAAAATTTGCAGTGGAAATTAGAAAACATTTTGAACTGAGTAAAGACAAAACTACAATATGTAAAAATCTATGGGTGCAGCTTAAAGCAATATTTAGAAGGAAATGTATAGCTTTAAATGCCTATATCAGAAAACAAAGGTCTCAAATCAATAACCTAAGTTTCCACCTTAAGAAACTTGCTTTGATTAAACTAATCAAAGCAAGTAGAGGAATGAAATAATAAGGATAAGAACAGAAATGAATGAAATAAAAAACATAAAAACAATAGAGAAAATAAAGGAAGCCAAATACTGTTTATTTGAAAAGATGAACAAAATTAACAAACTTTTAGTTCAAGTGACAAGGAAAAAAGAGAAAATAAACAAAGAAATAAAGGACTAAAGTAATGAAACAGAAAACAGCAGTATCAACCCTACAGAAACTTAAGAAATTATAAGGGAATGTTATAAACATCTTTATGCTAACAAAGCAAACAACTTAGATGAAAGAGAAAAATTCCCAGAAAGGTACAATTACCAAGACAAACTCAAGAAGGTACAGAAAATCTAAATAGATCTATAGCAACTAAAGATATTGAATTAGTAATCTAAAATATTACCACAGAGAAATATCCAGGCCCAGATGGTGAATGCTGGTGAATTCTATCAAACACTTAACTAAAAAATAATACTAATCCTTCACAAGCCCTCTCAGAAAACAGAGAGCACTTCCCAGCTAAATATATAATGTCAATATTACCTAGATACCAAAGCCAGACAAAGACATCATATGAAAAGAAAACTACAGAAGCTTCATGGAAACCCTAAACTATTAGCAAACCAAATCCAGCAATATGTAGAAAGGATTTAAACACCATGATTAAGTGAGATTTATCTTATTGAATATAAGAATATAAGAATATAAGGTTGGTTTAACATTCAATTAATGTACGATACTATCTAAAATAAAGGACAAAAACACGATCACCTCAACAGATGCAGAAAGAGCATTTGACATAATTTAACACTCATTCATGACTTAAAAAAAAAACCCCTCACCAAAACATAAGTAGAAAAGAACTTCCTTAACCTGATAAAGACGTGTGAAACTCTCATAGCTAACATCATAGTTAATGGTGAAAGACCAAATGCTTTCCTGCTAAGAACAGGGACAAAGTAAGGTTGTCTACTCTTGCCACTTCTGTTCGACACTGTACTAGAAGTTCTAGCCAGAGCAATAAGATAATTTTTTAAAATTAGAAAAGAAGACATGAAACCATCATTTACAGACTACAGGTAGAAAATCCAAGGAATTCACAAGAAAACTACTAGAGCTAATGGAAAAATTCAGCAAGACGACAGGGTATAAAATCAACATATCAAAATCAATTACATTTATATATCTTAACAAGGAACATAAAAAAATGGAATTAAGAAAATTCCATTAACAACAGCTTCAAGAATAATATACTATATAGAATCAAATTTAACAAAAAGTATAAGACTTATACATTGCAAACTACAAAACACTGATGAGAGAAATTTTTAAAACTTTAAATATATGAAAAAAATTCCATGCTTGTGGACTGGAAGACTTAACATTAAGTTGGCAAAATGCTCCCCAAATTGATTCAAAGATTCAATACAATCCCTACTGAAATCTCAGCTGGCATTTTTGCAGAAATTGCCAAGCTGATTCTAAAATTCATATGGAAATGCAAGGCACCCAGTGTCAACCCAAACAAACCTAGGAGGCAATAATCAAGCAAAAAGCATTTATTTGGGATCAAAGAATTGAAATATGGGGCACACAGATTTGGGTAGCAACCCAGTGCCCCACTAGAGAGTAAAAGTCAGGGGCTTTTAAAGGCAGAGAAAGAAGGTTTGCATTACAAACAAATGTAATTGGAGTTGGAGGCAGAAGTTAGTCTTGGCTAAATATGATTGAGTGCTAAGGCTATCACTAGAAGCAAGTAAAAGTTCGTTACTGTGACAAGCTGCAGGTGTTCTTGCAGAGTCCTTGGAATATTTGTGGTTTGGTCCAGTTCAAAAGTTCGGTTCCACCTGGTTTACCTCCTTAATGACCTCCTTTCTCCATTAAAAATTTCTTTGACATAAGTGACTCCAGTTTATTTCACATTTCACACCAGAATAACCAAAAATTAGAAAAATTTTGAGAAATCTTGAAAAAGAATGAAGTTGAAAGGCTTATATTACCTGAAGAACAAGGGACGTCTCACCTAAAGGACATTTATGCTTAGCCCCCTGAAATAAATGGGAAGACCACTCATTTCCCTATTAGTAACTTGAGGTCAGGCTCATGACTGCATCCTCACCTGCCCCCATCCCCAAGAAATACTTCAGGAAGAACATCTAACCAGGGGGTAAGTGGCTGTCTCTTTGAGGTATGCTATAATTTCATCTAGAACTCTATAATCCTTATAACTCTCCCCCTTAAGCTGACCAATTAGGAAAACGAAATCATCTGTTTAGTCCTTTTGTTCATAAATTCTCTCAATTGTTCTACCTAAACAATAGACTACTTGCTGTAACAACAAAGTTATGGAATTGATATGTTATCCAACTTTCATAGCTAAGGAAATTAATGCACAGCATCATTAAGTTAACTTGCCTTAGGTCACGGAGTTAAGGGGTGGACTCAGGTATCTTACTGTCTAACCAGGATATGAAGAGCTTAAAAAGTGAATAATCATGTTCTAAGTATTAGTTAGTACTGATATAGCATCCCACAAACTCTATAAAGTAGATAAGACAAGATCTTTCCCACTGTTTGGAAGAACCCAATGCTCTAAACATTTAAGTGGTATGTCCATGTATTGACAATTGTTGACGATTTACTGGTGGCTATCTCCAAACTTGGAACACAATATAAGAGAACAGAGAAGGTTTAACTAATTTTTACATTGACCATGATTTATAGAAATATTTTTCTTTTTAGATTATATTAAAGTGATTATAAACTGTAGAACTGAGGAACTAAACTCACTTAAACTGAAAGCAATTTCTCATTGTCATTTTACTGTTGCTGAATGATTTTAGGAAGAAACATTGGTATTTCTCTTCCAAAAAAACAAAAAGGTCACCATTGAGAGAGAGAGAAAAAGCAAGCCACTAAAGCCAAAGAATATTTTTGCAACATAGACTACCAATAAAAACCTTGTATCCAGAATATATGAAGTATTCCTACAAATGAGTAAGAAAAACTACTCAATGTTAAGTTGGGCTAGAGACTCAAAAAGAACTCATAAAAGGAGATATCCATATGGCCAATAAAAATATGAAAAGTGTTCAGTACCATTCATAATCAGAGAAATGCAAAATAAAACTACACGATACAACTACACACCACCAGAAGGTCTGAAATTTAAGAGTCTTACAAATACAAAATATTGGTAAGGATTGCAGTGCAATCACATGCCTGGTGAAGTGAAAATACAACTGTTCTGAGAAAGTGGCATAATCTAACAAATTTCAATGACCCAGTAATTCCATTTCCATGAAATAAATAGTAATTTCATTCCCATGAACTGAATAGGAATTTGTGTACAAGAAACAAGTACAAGAATATTCACCAGAGTCAAAGCAATCCTGAGAAAGAAAAATGGAGCTGGAGGAATCAGGCTCCCTGACTTCAGACTATACTACAAAGCTACAGTCATCAAAACAGTATGGTACTGGCACAGAGACAGAAATATAGATCAATGGAACAGAATAGAAAGCCCAGAAATAAACCCACACACATACGGTCACCTAATTTATGACAAAGGAGGCAAGACTATACAATGGAGAAAAGACAGTCTCTTCAATAAGTGGTGCTTGGAAAACCAAACAGCTACATGTAAAAGAATGAAATTAGAACATTCTCTAACACCATACACAAAAATAAACTCAAAATGGATCAAGGACCTAAATGTAAGGCCGGATACTATAAAACTCTTAGAGGAAAACATAGGCAGAACACTCTCTGACCTAAATCGCAGCAATATCTTTTTTGATCCACCTCCTAGAGTAATGAAAACAAAAACAAAAAAAAACAAATGGGACCTAATTGAACTTAAAAGCTTTTACACAGCAAAGGAAACCATAAACAAAAGGAAAGACAACCCACAGAATGGGAGAAAATATTTGCAAATAAAGTGACTGACAAGGGATTAATCTCCAAAATATAGAGACAGCTCATACAGCTCAATATCAAAAAAACAAAAAACCCAATCAAAAAATGGGCAGAAGACCTAAAGAGACATTTCTCCAAAGAAGACATACTGGTAGCCAAAAAGCACATGAGAAGATGCTCAATATCGCTAATTATTAGAGAAATGCAAATCAAAACTACAATGAGGTATCACCTCACACTGGTTAGAATGGCCATCATCAAAAAGTCTATAAACAGCTACCAAATGTAAAATGGATGGCTAGTGGGAACCTGCAGCATAGCACAAGGAGATCAATTTGATGCTTTGTGATGACCTAGAGGGATGGAACAGGGAGGTTGGGAGGGAGGCTCAACAGGGAGGGGATGTGGGGATATATGTATATATATAACTGATTTCACTTTGTTGTACACCAGAAACTAACACAACATTATAAAGCATTTATACTCCAATAAAGATGTGAAAAAAACCCCTACAATCAATAAATGCTGGACAGGGTGTGGAGAAAAGGGAACCCTCCTACACTGTTGGTGGGAATATAAATTGGTACAGCCACTATGGAGAACAGCATGGAGGTTCCTTAAAAAACTAAAAATAGAGGGACTTCCCTGCGGTCCAGTGGTTAATACTCCACACTTCCACCGCAGGGGGCACTGGTCCAATCCCTGGTCAGGGAACTAGGATTCTGCATGCCGTGCAGTGCAGCCATAAATAAATAAATAATTAATAAATAAATAAAGTGTTCCCATATGATCCAGCAATCCCACTCCTGGGCATCTACCCAGGAAAAAAAATATAATTCAAAAAGATACATGCAGGACTTCCCAGGTGTCCCAGTGGATAAGACTCCACGCTCCCAATGCAGGGGGTGCAGGTTCAATCCCTGGTCAGGAAACTAGATCCCACATACATGCTGCAACTAACAGTTTGCATGCCACAACTAAGGAGCCCACGTGCCACAACTAAGGAGCCCACCTGCCTCAACTAAGACCTGGCGCAACCAAATAAATAAATAAATAAATTTAAGACAAAACAAAAAAAACATACACACACCCCAATGTTCATTGCAGCACTATGTACAACAGCCAAGATATGGAAGCAACCTAAATGTCCATTGACAGAGAAATGGATAAAGATGTGGCATATATATATGTAGAGAGAGACAGAGAGAGAATGGAATGTTGCTCACCCATAAAAATAAACAATAAAATAATGCTATTTGCAACAACATGGACAGACCTAGAGACTATCATACTAAGTGAAGTCAGACAATGACAAATAACATATGATATCACTTATATGTGGAATCTGAAAAATGATATAAATGAACTTCTTTACAAAACAGAAACAGACTCACAGACGTCGAAAACAAACTTATGGTTACCAAAGGGGAAAGGTGGGGGGGAGGGATAAATTAGGAGTTTGGGATTAACATATATGCACTACTATATATAAAAGAGATAATCAACAAGGACATACTGTTTAGCAAAGGAAACTCTACTCAATATTCTGTCATAACCTATATGGGAAATGAATCTGAGAAAGAATGGGTATATGTATATGTATAACAGAATCACTTTGCCGTACACCTGAAACTAACACAACACTGTAAATCAACTATACTCCAATATAAAGTAAAAATTAAATTAAAAATAAAAAAGAACTTCATTTAAAAAAAAAAAGAACATTCATACCAGAGTTCATCATATCCCTAAAGTAGAAGAAACTCAAATGTCCATCAACAGTAGCACAGATAAAGAAAGTATGGTATACCACAGTTTCTATCCAATTGAATACCACAGAGTACTTAAAAGGAATGAACTACACATATTACACAAGACACACAAAAATAACATGGATATATCTTAAAAATGTAACACTGAATAAAATAAACTAGACCTAATAGAACAGTGTATGAGTTCATGAACATAAGCTTTTAAAAAGGTAAAATTATATTGCTAAATTATAAAATTGAATTATCTCACAAGACCATTACATTTAAATATTTAGTTGTATATACAAAGAACAGAAAAATCTTGGATTTCTCTGGTGGTGCAGTGGTTAAGAATCCGCCTGCCAATGCAGGGGACACGGGTTGGAGCCCTGGTCTGGGAAGATCCCACAAGCCGTGGACCAACTAAGCCTGTGTGCCACAACTACTGAGCCTGTGCTCTAGAGCCCACGAGCCACAACTACTGAGCCCACAGGCCACAACTACTGAAGCCCACATGCCTAGAGCCTATGCTCCGCAACAAGAGAAGCCACCGCAATGAGAAGCCCACACAGCACAATGAAAAGTAGCCCCCACTCGCCACAACTAGAGGAAGCCCATGCGCAGCAACAAAGACCCAACGCAGCCATAAATAAATAGATAAATAAAAATCTTCAAGACATATTACTAACAAAAGTAAACTGCAGAACAATATGTTTAATATGATTCTATTTATATAAAACATAATTTATTTGCATGATATATACCTGAGGCATTGTTCAATAAAACTTATTGCAATAATGGAAATGTTCTATAATCTACTGTTCAATTCAGTAGCCACATGTGGCTGTTGAACACTTAAAATGTAGCTAATACAACTGAGGAACTGAAGTTTTAATTTAATTTGAACTACTTTCAATTTAAACAGCCTCATGTGGCTAGTGTCTACAGTTTGGACAGTGTAGTTATAGATAAATATATAATGATTACCTCTAGAACAGTGTCTCTCAACCTCGGCACCGTTGACATTTGGGACCCAATAATTCTTTACTGTTGGGGTTACACACTGCAGATATTTAGAAGCATCCCTAGCTTTTATCCTCTAGATGCCGATAGTATCCTCTCAGTAATGATAATCAAAATTATCTTCAGACCTTGCCAAATGTTCCCTGTGGGGCAAATAGTGTCCAACTGAAAGAGAACCCTTTTGCATTGTTAGTGGGAATGTAAATTGATACAGCCACTATGGAGAACAGTATGGAGGTTCCTTAAAAAACTAAAAACAGAACTACCATATGACCCAGCAATCCCACTACTGGGCAAATACCCTGAGAAAACCATAATTCAAAATGACACATGAACCCCAATGTTCATTGCAGCACTATTTACAATAGCCAGGACATGGAAACAACCTAAATGTCCAACAGATGAATGGATAAAAAAGATGTGGTATATATATACAATGGAATATTACTCAACCATAAAAAGGAATGAAATTGGGTCATTTGTAGAGATGTGGATGGACCTAGAGTCTACCATACAGAGTGAAGTAAGCCAGAAAGAGAAAAACAAGTATCGTATATTAATGCATATACGTGGAATCTAGAAAAGTGGTACAGATGAACCTATTTGCATGACAGGAATAGAGACGTAGATGTAGAGAAAGGCTATGTGGACACAGGGGGGAAGGGGAGGGTAGGATGAACTGGGAGATTAGATTTGACATAAATACACTACCATGTGTAAAATAGAAAGCTACTGAGAACCTGCTTTATAGCACAGGGAGCTCAGCTCGGTGCTCTGAGCCGACCAAGATGGGTGGGATGGGGGGTGGAGGTGGGAGGGAGGTCCAAGAGGGAGGGGATATAGGTATACATATAGCTGATTCACTTCATTGTACAGCAGAAACTAACACAACATTGTAAGGCAATTATACTCCAATAAAATAAAAAAATAAAATAACTGTAAAAAAAAAAAAGAAAAAGAAAAACAAGTTACTGTGGACCACACTGTAAGAACCCTGGGAGAGACTTCAGAGTGATCAATAGAATAAGCCAATAAATACTAAAAAAAAAACGAAAAAAAAACCCCACTGTATTAAAGATAGGAGGAAAATGGGGGGAGGAAACATTGTAACTTTTTTTTTTTTTTTTTTTTTTTTTTGCGGTACGTGGGCCTCTCACTGTTGTGGCCTCTCCCGTTGCGGAGCACAGGCCCCGGACACGCAGGCTCAGCGGCCGTGGCTCACGGGCCCAGCCGCTCCGTGGCATGTGGGATCTTCCCGGACCGGGGCACGAACCTGTGTCCCCTGCATCGGCAGGTGGACTCTCAACCACTGCGCCACCAGGGAAGCCCCATTGTAACATTTTGCTCTATTTCTGTTTTGCCTAAATTGTTTAGCAGTAATATGTACATACATGTTCTTTATGTAATTAATAATCTAAAAACTAAGGCTATTTTCCCATGGGTAAAAATGGAAAGTACATACCTAAACTCCAAGGTTACTGTAAATACTAAAAACAAAATGGAAACAAATCATCAATTTCCTGGTGCAGTAAAAAAAAAAAAAAAATGAAAGTTAGAAAGTTCACATGATTAGTTATGAAGAGCAGTGGAGAGAGAAGATGGAATCTGGGATCTCACAGGAGTTTGTAGCTAGAGAAGTGATCAGTTATTTTTGCCATTCACAGAGACAGGCAAAACAGAAACAGGAACCACTTAAAGGAAGTATAATGAATCTGGTTTGGGATATATTAACATGGAAGAACTTGTGGGCCCTTTAAGCAGAGCTATAGCTGCTAGCTGGAAAGCAATAAAAGCTACAATTAAAGATTCAAGAGTTGTCAATACATAGGCAGTATTTGGAAATCATGACCCTTCAGGGGAAAGCAAAAGTGGCATAAAGAAACTCTGGGCCATAACTAAGGATTGACAAGGAAGGGCCAGGGGAGAGTCGAGTAGTTGTAGTCAAAGAGATAGAAGAAAAAAGCAGAAGACAACTGGTTTGGCTTCCCATGGAAGCCAAGAGAACGTTTTTGTTTTTGTTTTAAAGTAGCTAATGTTTCCTTAGATCTCATCTCTATTAAAAAAAAACATATTCCGTAGACTATTGCCACAAGAACGAAAGAGATGAAATAGATTTAATTCAGGAGAGAGTGGGGTCAGTCTCAAAGTAGCACTCACTGACCATCAAGGGAATAACTCTGGAACTGAGAAACCATTTATCACTGGCCCTATGAATCATCAAAGGAAGGTTCTGCTAAAACAACAACAACAAACCTGAACTCTCATGCACCTCTATCATTCTTGCCTCCTTACTCAAGGGCTTTTGCCAAGCACCAGGCCTCAGACCTGTACTCAGAGGAGAGGAGCAGGCTACACTCTCACTAGCAAGCACTTTCTGAAAGGTCTGCAGCAGACCCTGATCTCTGACCAGGCTAAGGTAGATCCCATTTGGACTGTGATACACAAAATCTACATAATTAATCAGAAATACTCTTCTTTGGGCTCCTGGCTTTTCATTCTTGATTCTACTTCTAAAGACCAAGTTTCTATAAATAAGTCTGATGGATTAATTTGAGTTATTGGTCAATGGAGAATGGAATACAATGTATTCTCATGGAAAAGCTCTAAATCCGATGTATATCTATGAAAACACACTTTCTCATTTTATCATCACTTGAGGAAACCCTAACTCAGAATCTGAGATCTGGAACTGTAGCAGGTCTGGCAAGTTCTGAAGCCACAGGCAAAAATTAGTGTGCACCTTTTTAGGGAGAAAGTCCTCAATTTCATAATATTCGCAAGAGGGTCTGTCACCCCAAAAGTTAATAGTCACTATAACTGTATTTTTTTTCCACCTTAGGCCCTATTTATGATGATTCACTGCATAATTTGTGACATCCATTCCAGACTTATGTGCGAGGTCCAGGTAGATATGTCCACTAGGAAGCTGGACATAAGGGTCTAGAACAGAATTCAAGAGAAAGATTTGAGAGCAGTTTAATAAGTCATAAGCACATAAACGACTGTTACAGCACTGAGAGTAAATAAGATCCCTCCTCCTACAGAATAGTATTGCGAAAAGGAAACATGGACTGGGGAACATACACAGGAGAAATGTGGCCCAATGAAGAGAAGCGAGCAAGGGAGGCTGGGAGAGAAAGAAAAATCAAGAATCATGAAGCTATTTTTCCTTCACTTAAAAAAAGTCCAAAGTGTCTACTGAGTTTGGCCACTAGGAGGACCCTGAATACTTCAACAGACAATTTCAGGGAATTAGTTGTGGTAGATTTACTATGCCAAAAAATAAAGAATGGGAGGTGAAAAGACAGTATACTATATAGTTTTAAGTAGCTTGCCAATGAATCAGGAAGACAGACAAGAGGACATCTGTGATCCCATCAGAGGTTTTGGTTATGATTTCAGCGAGGCTCAGTGGCTGCAAATTCATGAAACAAGGGAAAGAAAGAGGCTGACTTTTCAGAGAAGAGAGTATTGTCAGGGACAAGAGACCACCTGGGGGTTTGCTGATCCCCTATATTATAAAAGCACTTTCAGAAACACACCGAAAAGTTACTTTAAAACACGAAGCTTCGGGTTTGCCAAATACCCGTGGCCTTTTCCTTCCACTTATTCTCTTAACTCCCAAACACTTCACACACAAAAAAATTTCCCCGAGTTTAGAGGAATAAAAAAATCTTCACAAAAGTTTAAAAAACCTCTTCAAAGTGGCCTCAGCCTCGTAAATGATGTCTCATAGAGCGCTGGGCACTCCCCAGCCCTCCCTCAGGGCGCGCACTCCACGCCACCTGCACTGTGAGCGCCCCCTCACAGGGACACAGCCCCACAGGCCCACTCAGGACCAACCTGGCCCTAAGAGCCTGCTCCGACAGGACTGGCCTGAACAGACGGGCGGGCCAGAAGCCCTAAAACAGAGTGGCTACACAGACTGCCTTACCCTCGAGGCCCGCAGAACCAGCTCGCACCGCCTCACCTCTGGGATCACGCGCCACACGCCCAAATCCTTTCGGAAAACCCCTAGCCCCGCCCTTCCTGCAGACTGCCACAACAAGCCCCACCCCTTCCCAAGGCTGCTCACAGGCCCCTCCCCATCCAGGTACTTAGCCTCATCCGGGTACTTATTTCCCTCCGGATGGCCGCGCTTTATCGACTCTTGAGGGAGGGCTGCAGGTAGTCAAGCGCCGTTTGGGGCGCTGGCGATAGAGAAGTGGGAAGACAAAGCTCCTTCCCTTAGGGGGTTCCTGTTCGAGTTGGGTTAAAACCTAATGCACAAATAAGTTTGTCATTTAACGGTGGCGGTGTGTGCTATGAAGAAAGCAGAGCGGGATAGGGAAATGACGCAGATCTTCACGGAAGTCTTGAAAGGCCTGTCTGATGAGATGCCTGAGAAGGTGGAACTTGGTCAGTCGGAAGGGAATGAGGACAGAAACTCTCTGACTACCTGCGGGAAGAACATTCCAGGCAGAGGGACCAGCAAGCACAAAGGCCTGAGGAGGCCAGTGTGCTGGAGCGCAGGCATAGGGGAGGGAGGGTGGTGGGAACGGAAGGTGCTCTCCGCCTTCGCCAGCCGCTCGCCCTCCGTGAGGGTGAGGGCGCGGGGGTCCCTCTACCTGGAAGGATTGGACGTGCCTATAGGCCGCTCAGCGTGACTCGAAGCCAGGCAACTGCCCCTACGAGCCCCAGTCACCTCTGCATAACCAGCGGTCAGGGTGACGAGGCGGCCATGGTGGACCCAGAAACAGGCAGGCAGCTTTCTCGCCCATGTAGAATAATGATGTTTAGGGTGGGAAGATAATATACAGGATGCCCAATTAAATTTGAAGTTTGGATACGCAACGAATAATTTTTTAATACCTCTCATGCAAAATTATTCGTTGTTTATCTGAAATTAAAGTTTAACTGGGTGCCCTGTATTTTTGTTTGTTAAACCTGGCAATCCTAATGTTGAAGTTCAGATGCTAGGTTTGGAAACTTAAGCACGGTGCTATGCCAAGCCATATTAGAACCTGAGACAGAAGAAATCGCGTGCCCCTCATATACATGTTTTTGTGTAGTTTTGTTAGTGTTCCCAACGTAGTAAATTAGTTGAAAATATTGCAAAATTGAAAAATTGGTATATTAAAATTCACATTATTTTTAAGTATTTTATTTATACCAAAAATAAAAATTACTATGTTCTATTTTCCTGGTTTTAGTGGAGGCAGACTCGTCAGTAAAAATTACAAAATTTACCTCTCTTGACCAAATGCAATCTTAAGTCATCTTAAATTAGCTTCAGTTTACTGAAACTTTTTTTTTAGATACATATATTTTTTAATGCTTTTCTCTTTTTTTCAATTTATTTATTTTATTATTATTATTTTTTTTTTGGCTGCATTGGGTCTTTGAAGCTGTGTGCGTGCTTTCTCCAGTTGGGGAGAGCGGGGGACCACTCCTCCCTGCGGAGCGTGGGCCTCCCACCGCGGTGGCCTCTCTTTTTGAGGAGCACGGGCTCCAGAGCGCAGGCTCAGCAGCTGTGGCGCACAGGCTCAGTCGCTCCGCGGCATGTGGGATCCTCCCGGAACAGGGCTCGAACCCACGTCCCCTGCACTGGCAGGCGGACTCCCAACCACTGCGGCTCCAGGGAAGCCCTGAAACTTCTTTTGTAGGATGCCACTGTGACTGGTATTTAGAATAAAATTCCCTAGACCACTTCCAAGTTTATATAAGATTGCGCTAAGAAAAATTCGTGAATCAGTTTTAGAGGATCCAAACACAATGCTGATTTGATATTACAAATCATTAAAACTACTTCAGGTGAAATGTCCATAGTATTTAAATTATCAGACTATTTAACAGGCTGCTTTTTGTAAATCAGATGTATTCATAGAAAGTAACTTTTCTCCAGGTAAAAATTCAGAATATCTGAAGACACTTCACTTGGTAAGTCCACATCTAGGATATCTGTAATCTCTTTAATTTCTATTTGATAAACACTTTTTTATAATAATTGATAGACTCATTCAATAATTTTTACATTCCTAATTTCTTTTCATTTTCAAATTCAGGAAGTATATTCATACCTCTTGCTAAAGTTTAACATTAATCAAACATACTTTCAGTTACTTGCTCTCATTTGTTATAAGCAAAGGGATAGAACTTCTATTAAGCATGCAGCTTTGTATATAGTCGTGATTTTTTAAAAACTATTTTTAGTTCAAAATATCATCCCAAACATATAAGTTGCATAAAAATTTGTAATCTATTTGCACAATGATGCTTTATGTTTCAGCATGTTGTATTTTGTCGTTTGATGTTATATCTTTTAACATTTGACAAACATCTTTAATTTGTGTGAAGTGCCTTGATTGCATTTGATCTTGATGCCCCTCAGGATTAGCATTTGTATTTTAATGTAGTTTTTAGAACAGTCATAATATTCTAACTGCTCAATGAATTTTATATATATCTATCTATATCTATCAGTATATCTGTATCTTCTGTACAGTACTGAAAAGGTTATATTTGAAGTCACTGAAAGCAGTCTTTTTGCACATTAAATTATGAGCTGAGCAAGGCACAAATTTGGCATAATCATTTTTGGGGGAAATAGTGGCTTGTATACCCTATATACACACCTGCAATATATGTTCCATTAACATAACTCTGGCCTCAAAGATATTTTATTAAAAGTTTCATTTCATAAGATAGCTCATATCCCTTAATCTCTTAATCTCTTCAGTAAAATCAAAATTTCTTCTGTTATATTCTTTCTTATTAATATTTATTTATTTATTTGGCTGCGTCAGGTCTTACTTGTGGCACACAGGATCATCGTTGTGGCATGTGGCATCTTTCGTTGCGATACACGGGCTTCTCTCTATTTGTGGCACACGGGCTCCAGAGCACGTGCGGGCTTAGTAGTTGCAGCGCACAGGCTCTCTAGTTGTGGTGCATGGGCTCTAGAGTGTGCGGGCTTGGTTGCCCTGGGGCATGTGGGATCTTAGTTCCCCGACCAGGGATCGAACCTGCATCCCCTGCATTGGAAGTCAGATTCCTAACCACTGGACCACCAGGGAAGTCCCTGTTATGATATTCTTAATGCAGACATACTGAAAAATCTGACACACTTGTTCATGATGGGCTACATCTGATATACAAAAAGTAAGGGAAAGTATTTTGCCTCTTTTATTCCCAATAATGTTGCAGATCTAATATGATTTCCTAGCAGCATTATGTACCTCCCCGAAATTCATACGTTCAAGTCCTGACACCTAGTACCTTGAAATGCAACTGTATATGGAATTAGGGCCTTAAAGAGGTAATTAAGGTAAGATGAGGTCATATGGGTGGGCCCTAATCCAATATAACTGGTGTCCTTATAAGAGGAGATTTGGACACAGACACATCGAGGGGTGACCATGTGAAGATACAGTGAGAAAGTGACTATCTGCAAGCCAAGGAGAAAGGCCTCAGAAGAAACCAAACTTCCTGACACCTTCATCTTGGACTTCTAGCCTCCAGAACTGTGAGAAAATAAATTTGTTTTAAACAACCCAGTCTGTGATATTTTGTTTTGACAGCCCTAGCAAACTCACACACATTGTAAATTTGTTTTGAATTTTATTAGACAAATAAGGCACAGATTCCTTTTTACGATAGCTACATCAACATCATAATGACTTAAACTAAGATACATACGTAGTTTTTGTTTTCCAACTTTTAAACTCAACTTATCCTGGATATTAAAAGTGTCCAAAGTATAACTGACACAAGTTGGGAGGTAAAAAGGCATGTGAAAGCTAATTTTATATGTTAACTTGGCTAGACTATGGTGACCAGTTGTTTGGTCAAACACTAGATCTTCAGCTCACATACTAAAATGTCAGAGATGTTACCTTAGGCTTACAGAACAAAAAAGACGTTTGTGTTACCAGGCAAAGAAGAAAGGACTGTAGCTATCAAAAAGTGACAAAGGGAGGGGGAAAGATGTAATGTAGGATAGTGAATAAAGCTAGATGATCATCTCTCAAATTTCTAAAGTGGAAAAATCAAGAGACAGCACTTTGTAAATCTATGCTTTAGAGTCAGAACAATTAAAGACAATTGAAAAAGTTCCTCTAAGAAGGGGGACCACAGGAGGAGAGAGTAGGGTGGGAAAGCATTATTCATGGTAAGCTCTTCTGTTCCTTATTTTTTACGCCATGTGCATGTATTTCAAACTGGGATAGCAGAGGAAAAAAATTTCTATTTATACTTCAAGACCCAGATCTAATGTGGTGCCAACTCCCTCGTTAAATGAGACCTCACTCTCCTATGCTACTTAAGCACTAGGTTCTCTGTTATCAAACCTCTCAAACTTTACACATCTATTTATGCATCTGTTCCATTACCCAAAATTATTTAAAGATAAAGGCAGTATTTATCTTTGCTATCACATCAAATCTTTAATAACTGTTGAATGAATAAAAATATAAATTACTTTTTTTAGGTCAAAGGCTTTGGAAAGCTGCCAGATCAGGGTCTGATTTCCAAGCCTTTCACTAACCAGCAATGAGACCTCATGTGACCTCAGATACATTATCTAACCTTTCTGACCTTCAGCTTCTTCTGTATCTGTTCTAAGGAGTTGTGAGTTTGAAATAACAGACTGCAACATTCCTAGCGCACTACCTCACGCACACTGAAATGTTCAACTCTTTGGTGCCATAGTGAACATGTTAATACTTAGCTAAGTAGGTTAATAAAGATTACTGAAAACGATGCCATATCTCTAAGGTTATCTTCTGTTTGTTTCCAGGACCATACAGGGGTTGACAGGAAGGCAACAACACATAACAGATTCCTTAATAGCTGATTCCATGCTTAATGCAGGAAATGTTTAAGATGAATGTGGAACATCTTATTATACCAGGTAACAAAGGAAGATATCAAAGGCAAATGATATCTGTATTTCATTTCACATGAATATTAATGTCAAAAACTCAAATGAATAAGAGAATTCTACTCCTAGCTAAGATGGAATAGCTTGTGGTAGATCAACTTTCATGTCAAAAACAGCCATGAAAGCTGGATAAATCTCTTAAAAATCTGAAGACATCAACAGACTGCTGAAGCAAAAAAGGGCTTAAGCATCAAGATCCAGGGGAAGGATGAATCTCAGGTGGGTGAGCCAAAAGTCTGGCCTCTTTTATCCTTTGATCATTTACTGATTCTAGGCATAGCATAAGAGACTGAGGATCCAGACAAAGGACCCAAGCAATGGGCAACTGCTAAGAGACAGAGAAACCGGCAGAGGTCTTGGTGGTCTCAAAGCGCACTGTAAGACAAAAATAAGACTAATTTTTTTAGCATATTGAATATGAGGGAGGGGTGTGGAACTTAGTAAACCACTCAGACTGTTTACCCATTAGGACATTTTCTGAAATCTGAAGCCATGCACAATGGAAGATTAAGAAGCTAAGCAGAAAACATCTGGGAAAAAAATGGATTTGGGGGGCAGTGTCTAGATACTGAGAATACAAGGATTAGAAGTGTAGAACTGCCAGTGAGACAGATCCAGGGAACACTCTAGGCTGTCAACTAAAAAATCCCTGGTGGACTATATCCTGTAAGGGGGTATTGGGGCCCAGGGTAGGCCACCCCAAAATGTACCTCAATGGCATATTATTTTGAATCAAAGTTACTTAAGAAATAGACATCATAAGGGGGACACTTTGACCCTCCTTTCTGTCTCCCTGAAAGCAGGAAATAAATCTCTCGTGTGAAAGGTGCCCTCCTTGCATCTGGAGGTAGAAGGACACCCTTATCACCAGAGTTAAGTGATATCATTATCATTCAGACTGAGGAGCCTGCATAAATGTTGTTACTTATTTAATTTACCACCCTAAGTCCAAATTCTGTTTTGATTTTTTATTAATTGAGCACCCAAAACCTAAGTTTCTTTGTCCTGCCAATGCTTCACAACTTTATTGTCTCTTTGTCTAAAAGGTATAAAAGCTGCCTGCTTTGGCCACTTCTTAGATCCCATTTCTATGAGACCTCTGTATGCATGATTTAAAATGTTTTTTTCTCCTGTTAATCTGTCTTATATCAATTTTATTATTATACCAGCCACAAGAACTCAAGAGGAGAAGAAGGGGAACTTTTCCCCTCCCTGACAGGGGATAACAAGGGTAACCCAGAGGTAGTGTCTGAAGAAAACTGCAACCCAGCCTTAATTAAGTCAGCCCAGGCCCTGACTGGATTAAGGTGATCAGTCCTCACTCTGCCTAGTAGGAGAGTGGTGTAGGAGGTTATCACCATCCAGAGCCTCTATAATTTGTCATACACTGTGTCCAGCATTCAATCAAAAATTATCGGGCATACCAACAGAATGGACCAAATGACCAGAAACCACAGGAAAAAAAGACAATAGAAAGAGATACATAGAAAATCTAAATCATGGAGTTATCAGACAAGAACTTTAAAATAACTGATTCATTAGTTAAAGAAAAACATGGAGAAAACAAAAGGTAAATTCCCCAGAGAATTAGAATCTATTTAAAAAAACTGAAAAGACATTCTAGAACTGAAAAATAGATGAATGAATTAGAAGACAGATTAATAGAAAATATCTAGTCTGAAGCACAAGGGGGAAAAAGAATGGAAGATACAGAAAAGGAGACATAATGAAACACAATGAAAATCCAGATTACTGGGACCCCAGAAAGAGAGGAGAGACAGAAAATGAGACAGAAACAATATTTGAATAATGTCTGAGAAACTTTCAAAACTGATCAAAGAGATCAACCCACAAATTCCAGAAGCTCTGTAAATGCCAGGCCAGAAAATAAAAAGAGAAACTCACACTAGATACATCATAGTAAAACTAGTGAAAACCAAAACAAAGAAAAATTTTTAAATTCAGATAGTAGGGAGAGGGTGGGGGGGAAATTACTTTCAAAAGAGCAACAAAATGACAAGATTGCTGAATTTTCAACAGAAATAGTATAGACAGAAAAGAATGGAATTACATCTTTAAAGTGGTTAAAAAAAAAACCTCCTATATATATTTAATAGAAATGAATTAGTATATAAGAAGACAGTTGTAAAAATTACCCAAAAACATAGCATAGATATTAAAAATATGAAAGACAGCTTAAGAGATAAGAATAGTACAATATACTCTAATTTACATTTAACCAGAGTTCCAGAAGGAATGCAGAAAACATTGAAAGAGAAAAGGATTGAATAATTATCCCAAACTGATTAAAGATACTACTGCACAGATTCAAAAAGCCCAAAGAATCTCAAACAGGACCAAAAACAAACAAACCAACCCACCTAGCTTGCCAGTAATTTTTGTTGTTTCTCAGCTCTAAACTCATTTTTCTATACTCTGCTGTTATACTGGAGTTGCAACTCTCTACATTTCTCAGATTCCCTTACTAGCTGGCTTCCTGTTAGGTTCTGATGGTGGAAGGCACTACAGGGAGATTGCATGGCAGAAGATAGGTAACAGTTGCCCTAGAGCCAGTGATTTTTTGCATGAGAGAGAGTTTTATATATTAAGCCACTGATATTTTGGGATTATTTTATTACTCTAGCATTAGCCTAGCCTAGCCTAATAAAATATGTAAAAAGAATCTTTTTAAGTAGGCCCTTGCACCTCATATACAAAAATAAAACCTAGGTATATTAAAGATACAAATGTAAAAGATAGGACTATAATGATTTTAGAAAAGAATATAAGAGAGCTTCCCTGGTGGCGCAGTGGTTGAGAGTCCGCCTGCCGATGCAGGGGACACGGGTTCGTGCCCCAGTCCGGGAAGATCCCACATGCCACGGAGCAGCTAAGTCTGTGAGCCATGGCCGCTGAGCCTGCGCGTCTGGAGCCTGCGCTCTGCAACGGGAGAGGCCACAACAGTGAGAGGCCCGCATACCGCGAAAAAAAAAAAAGAATATAAGAAATATCTTCATAATCTTGGGATACAGAAGAATTTCTTAAACAAGACATAAAAACCATAAATCAAAAAAAAAGCTTGATAAATTTGACATAGAAATTAAGAACTTTTGTTCATCAAAAGACAGAACTAGGAGTGAAAAGACTAACTAGAAAAAAGATATTTGCAAAACATGTAACCAACAAAGAGCCTGTGTCCCTAATATGTTAAAAATTCCTGTGAATTAGTAAGAAAAAGACTTTAATAGACAAAGATGAAACCTAAAGACTAATAAACATACAAAAAAGGTGTTCAATAATCATGTTAAAATAGATAACACTATACACATAACAAGCTAGCTAAAATGCAAAAGTATGATAATACCAGATATTGGAGAAGGCTGGGATAACAAGGACTCTTATTTACTCCTGGTGACAATGTGCATAACCACTCTGGAATACATTATATGGTAAAGTTGAAGACACACCTACTTAGACTCAGAATTTTCACTTCTAGAAATACATTCTACAGAAATGTGTTTATTTGCACCAGAAATCACATATAAAAATGCAATGGCAGCCTTATTCATAATATAAAAGACTGAAACCAACTCAAATGTCTATCAACAGTATATCAGCTATAATATGGTGCTGTCCTACCAAATACACTAACAGAACTGAACTACACGAGTTAACATAAACTACAGCTGCACAGTAACATGAAACAACTGTAAAATAAATGAAGCCAAACACCCCCCAAAATATACTGATTCCATTACAGAAAGTTCAAAATAAGGGAAAACAAATTTTTTATTTATTTTTATTACTATTTATTTAGTAATAAAATTTTTATTTTAAAATAAATTTTATCTAAAATAAAATTTTTATTTATTTTTTATTACTATTTATTTAGGGATATAGACACATATAGTAAAACTACAAAGAAAAGCAAAAGCATGACTACCACAAATCACTAGACAATGGTTACCACTGAGGTATGGGGGGAAGGTCAGAAATGTGATCATGGAGGGACTCACAGCAGGTCCTGAGGTGTAAATTTGAAAATAATCTCTTCTCTAACCCAGGTGATGGTGACATGGGTGCTCATGCTCACCTGCATATTCTTTAAACTGTACGTCTATGTATCACAAACAATTGTGTGTATATCTCAAATTTTTAAAGTTAGAAATTTCAAATTATAACAGCATCACAATCATGGACATACATGATCTCTATGTTCTCTGAGATGCAAGGAGGGACTGTCTCCCTTACTTTGCAGAAAGGACACTGAAGCTTAGAGAAAAAATAAGTGTTGAAACCTGGTCTAGAACCTAACTTCAGGTTTGCCACTCAAGTATTCCTTACCTAGATTCTGCCTGTACAGAGAAGATGCATAGGAAATGGTGAACTTGGTAAAAGCTCCCCGTCTTAAAAAAATACTCCAAATAAGGCTCTTTAAGGCTTCTGGCAGGGACATTTTATTTTTTGGTTAAAGCCACATTAATAGAAATTCCATAAAAACAAGCATGTAAACAAGGTATCAGAACTTTGGTTCACTGAAACATGTCACACCTAAAGCACCTGAGGTACAAAAGCACCTTGCTAGGTACTAGACCACCTGACTCTGCTCCAACCCTACCCTTGCGGCCAGAGATAGCTTGACAGGTGAGGCTGGGACCCAGGTCACCCAAGTCACCCAGGACCTTCCCCAGGACCATCTCTGCTCCAGACAACATTCACGCCTCCAAAGACCCGCCTGACAAAGGCTGGAAAGTAGAGGGGGTCTGTCACGTTGAACTTGAAGACAACATGGGCTGTGGGGCCAGGGAGGTGAAGGGCAGAAAAGGATGTCAGTCAACTTCTGTTGATCCACATGGCCTCAAGAACTCCTGTCCTCGTTCATGGAACCACTTATTGGAGACTGTGAACAGATAGAAAGTATGTTACAATCCTGTTGGTTCAGCAGCCAAAATTAATGATTCCTTCTTGATGACTCCTACATTGGGCCTGGGAATCAGACATGAGTAAGACTTGGTTTCGGGCATCAAGTTGCTTATGAGCTGGTGAGAAAGAGAGATAATCATACAAAACTCTGTCAGTGACACACGACACATGTGTGTAGGTTGCTATGGAAACAGAGCCAAAGGGCATCTAACCATGTGGGGGAAGAGGAAACCCCAGGGCTGGGACTCCCTGAATAGGAGTTATCCAGGGAAGAAGATGGACAGAACAGGTGGTTCCTATACCAAGGGGGTCTAGGAAGTGGGAACAGGATGAGAAAGACATCAAGGCATGATCCACGCTGGTATGTGTCAAAGACCCCAACAAGTTTGATATTACTGGGATGTGGTGGGTGGGAACTCAGAGGTAAGAGACGAGGAAGCCTGTCAGGATTGTGGAGGGCCTGGATGTCAACCTCAGGAGCTCTGGGCCGGCAGATCAATCTTGTGTTCTGTGGGTAGCAGAGAAGCAGAGCTGATGCTAGCACTATCAACTAAAGTTGTGTCTTACATGTTCACAAACCACAATTTCACTTCTCAATATAGACTCTTTCATAATGAATGAAAAAACAAATTGCTTTTAATGTACTAATGAAGTCATAGTACTTTTAAAATACAATTAATAATAACTAATTTTTGTAAGTAATACACGAACTTAGTTGAAAAAATCAAATTGTTCTACAAGGCTTATAATGATAAATAGCAATCTCCTACCTACTCCTTTCCACCACCAATCCCCACTTCCTCTAACATTCAACTCTTGTTTCTTCTGATATTTATCCTCATTTTTCTAAAACATAATGTTATTTCTTGACTTCCAACTTTAGATCTTATATGTTGACAGTCTACCATAGAATATGGAGATTTGGAATTTTTTACACCACTCTTAAAATACATAGATCCCCCTCCCATCCCCCAATATAGTTAAATCACAAGTTCTAGTTAACTTAATATTCAGTATTTACATTATTATGTCATGTAAATATTACTCACACTTGAACTACCAAATAGATGATACAGCTCACCCTTGAACAACACGTTTGAACTGAGCGAGTCCACTTATATGCGGATTTTTTTCATTAGTAAATACTACAGTACTACATGATCCGCAATTGGCTGAATTTGAAAATGCAGAACCTTGGATATGGAGGAACCGTGCATATGGAGGGCCAACTATAAATGAGACACGGGGCCTTCCCTGGTGGCGCAGTGGTTGAGAGTCCGCCTGCCGATGCAGGGGACACGGGTTCCTGCCCCGGTCCGGGAAGATCCCACATGCCTCAGAGCGGCTGGGCCCGTGAGCCATGGCCGCTGAGCCTGCGCGTCCGGAGCCTGTGCTCCGCAACGGGAGAGGCCACAGCAGTGAGAGTACCGCGTACCGCAAAAAAAAAAAAAAAAAAGAGACACGGATTTTCAGCTGTGCAGAGGGTCAACACCCCTAACCCCTGCTTTGTTTCTTGGGGGTTTTTTCCAACATCTTTATTGGAGTATAACTGCTTTACAATGGTGTGTTAGTTTCTGCTTTATACCAAAGTGAATCAGCTATACATATATGTATATCCCCATATCTCTTCCCTCTTGTGTCTCCCTCCCTATCCCACCCCCTAGGTGGTCACAAAGCACCGAGCTGATCTCCCTGTGCAATGTGGCTGCTTCCTACCAGCTATCAGTTTTACATTTGGTAGTGTATATATATCCATGCCACTCTCTCACTTTGTCCCAGCTTACCATTCCCCCTCCCTGTGGTCTCAAGTCCATTCTCCAGTAGGTCTGCGTCTTTATTCCCATCCTGCCCCTAGGTTCCTCATGATCTTTTTTTTTTTTTAAATTCCATATATATGTGTTAGCATACATTACTTGTTTTTCTCTTTCTGATTTACTTCACTCTGTATGACAGACTCTAGGCCCATCCACCTCACTACAAATAACTCAATTTCGTTTCTTTTTCTGGCAGACTAATATTCCATTGTATATATGTGCCACATTTTCTTTATCCATCCATCAATGGACACTTAGGTTGCTTCCATGTCCTGGCTATTGTAAATAAAGCTGCAATGAACATTGTGATACATGACTCTTTTGGAATTATGGCTTTCTCAGGGTATATGCCCAGTAGTGGGATTGCTGGGTCGTATGGTAGTTCTATTTTTAGTTTTTTAAGGAACCTCCACACTGTTCTCCATAGTGGCTGTATCAATTTACATTCCCACCAACAGTGCAAGAGGGTTCCCTTTTCTCCAGCATTTATTGTTTGTAGATTTTCTGATGGCCATTCTGACTGGTATGACGTGATATCTCATTGTAGCTTGGATCTCCATTTCTCTAATGATTAATGATGTTGAGCATTCTTTCATGTGTTTGTTGGCAATCTGTATATCTTCTTTGGAGAAATGTCTATTTAGGTCTTCTGCCCATTTTTGGATTGGGTTGTTCGTTTCTTTTGATATTGAGCTGCATGCACTGCTTGTAAGTTTTGGAGATTAATCCTTTGTCAGTTGCTTCATTTGCAAATATTTTCTCCCATGCTCAAGGCTGTGTTTTCATCTTGTTTATGGTTTCCTTTGCTGTGCAAAAGCTTTTAAGTTTCATTAGGTCTCATTTATTTTTGTTTTTATTTCCATTTCTCTAGGAGGTGGGTCAAAAAGGATACTGCTATGATTTATGTCATAGAGTGTTCTGCCTACGTTTTCCTCTAAGAGTTTGATAGTTTCTGGCCTTATATTTAGGTCTTTAATCCATTTTGAGCTTATTTTTGTGTATGGTGTTAGCGAGTGTTCTAATCTCATACATTTACATGTACCTGTCCAGATGTCCCAGCACCACTTATTGAAGAGGCTGTCTTTTATCTGTTGTATATTCTTGCCGCCTTTATCAAAAATAAGGTGACCATATGTGCATGGGTTTATTTCAGGGCTTTCTATCCTGTTCCATTGATCTATATTTCTGTTTTTGTGCCAGTACCATAGTGTCTTGATTACTGTAGCTTGGTAGTATAGTCTGAAGTCCAACAGCCTGATTCCTCCAGGTCCGTTTTTCTTTCCCAAGATTGCTTGGGCTATTTGGGGTCTTTTGTGTTTCCATACAAATTGTGAAATTTTTTTTCTAGTTCTGTGAAAAATGCCAGTGGTAGTTTGACAGGGATTGCACTGAATCTGTAGATTGCTTTGGGTAGTATAGTCATTTTCACAATGCTGATTCTTCCATTCCAAGCACATGGCATATATGTCCATCTATTTGTATCATCTTTAATTTCTTTCATCAGTGTCTTATAGTTTTCTGCATACAGGTCTTTTGTCTCCTTAGGTAGGTTTATTCCTAGGTAATTTATTCTTTTTGTTGCAATGGTAAATGGTAGTGTTTCCTTAATTTCACTTTCAGATTTTTCATCATTAGTGTATAGGAATGCAAGAAATTTTGTGCATTAATTTTGTATCCTGCTACTTTAACAAATTCATTGATTACCTCTAGTAGCTTTCTGGTAGCATCTTTAGGATTCTCTAAGTATAGTATCAAGTCATCTGCAAACAGTGACAGCTTTACTTCTTCTTTTCCGATTTGGATTCCTTTTACTTCTTTTTTTTCTCTGATTGCTGTGGCTAAAACTCCACAACAATGTTGAATAATAGTGGTGAGTGTGGGCAACCTTGTCTTGTTCCTGATCTTAGTGGAAATGCTTTCAGTTTTTCACCACTGAGGACAATGTTGGCTGTGGGTTTTTCATATATGGCCTCTGTTATTTGAGGTAAGCTCCCTCTATGCCTACTTTCTGGAGGGTTTTTATCATAAATGTGTGTTGAATTTTGTCAAAAGCTTTTTCTGCATCTATTGAGATGTTCATATGGTTTTTATTCTTCAATTTGTTAATATGGTGTATCCCTTTGATTGATTCATGTATACTGAAGAATCCTTACATTCTTGGGATAAACCCCACTTGATCATGGTGTATGATCCTTTTAATATGCTGTTGGATTCTGTTTGCTAGTATTTTGTTGAGGATTTTTGCGTCTATGTTCATCAGTGATATTGGCCTGTAGTTTTCTTTGTGACATCTTTGGTTTTGGTATCAGGGTGATGGTGGCCTCGCAGAATGAGTTTGGGAGTGTTCCTCCCTCTGCTATATTTTGGAAGAGTTTGAGAAGGATAGGTGTTAGTTCTTCTTTAAATGTTTGAGAGAATTCGCCTTTGAAGCCATCTGGTCCTGGGCTTTTGTTTGCTGGCAGATTTTTAATCACAGTCTCAATTTCAGTGCTTGTGATCAGTCTGTTTATATTTCTTCCTGGTTCAGTCTCGGAAGGTTGTGCATTTCTAAGAATTTGTCCATTTCTTCAAGGTTGTCCATTTTATTGCCATAGAGTTCCTTGTAGTAATCTCTCATGATACTTTGTATTTCTGCAGTATCAGTTGTTACTTCTCCTTTTTAATTTCTATTGATTTGAATCTTCTCCCTTTTTTTCTGGATGAGTCTGGCTAATGGTTTATCAATTTTGTTTATCTTCTCAAAGAACCAGCTTTTAGTTTCATTGATCTTTGCTATTGTCTCCTTCATTTCTTTTTCATTTATTTCTGATCTGATCTTTATGATTTCTTTCCTTATGCTAACTTTGGGGGGTTTTTGTCCATCTTTCTCTACTTGCTTTAGGTGTAAGGTTAGGTTGATTTATTTGAGCTGTTTCCTGTTTCTTAAGGTAGGATTGTATTGCTATAAACTTCCCTCTTAGAACTGCTTTTGCTGCATCCCACAGGTTTTGGGTCGTCATGTTTTCATTGTCATTTGTTTCTAGGTAATTTTTGATTTCCCCTTTGATCTCTTCAGTGATCTCTTGGTTATTAAGTAGTGTACTGTTCAGCCTCCATGTGTTTGTAATGTTGACAGATTTTTTTCCTGTAAATGATATCTAGTCTCAGAGTGTGGTGGTCGGAAAAGATACTTGATACGATTTCAATTTTCTTAAATTTACCAAAGCTTGATTTGTGACCCAAGATATGATGTATACTGTAGAATGTTCCATGAGCACTTGAGAAGAAAGTGTATTCTGTTGTTTTTGGATGGAAGGTCCTATAAATATCAATTAAGTCCATCTCGTTTAATGTATCATTTAAAGCTTGTGTTTCCTTATTTATTTTCATTTTGGATGATCTGTTCATTGGTGAAAGTGGGTTGTTAAAGTCCCCTACTATGATTGTGTTACTGTCAATTTCCCCTTTTATGGCTGTTAGTACTTGCCTTATGTATTGAGGTGCTCCTATGATGGGTGCATAAATATTTACAATTGTTACACATGCACATGTTACACATACACAAGCACATGGATATCTTCTTCTTGGATTGATCCCTTGATCATTATGTAGTGTCCTTCTTTGTCTCCTTGTTTTAAAGTCTATTTTGTCTGATATGAGAATTGCTACTCCAGCTTTCTTTTGATTTCCATTTGCACGGAATATCTTTTTCTATCCCCTCACTTTCAGTCTGTATGTGTCCCTAGGTCTGAAGTGGGTCTCTTGTAGACAGCAGATATATGGGTCTTGTCTTTGTATCTATTCAGCCAGTCTATGTCTCTTAGTTGGGGCATTTAACCCATTTACACTTAAGGTAATTACCAATATGTATGTTCCTATTCCCATTTTCTTAATTGTTTTGGGTTTGTTATTGTAGGTCTTTTCCTTCTCTTGTGTTTCTTGCCTAGAGAAGTTCCTTTAGCATTTGTTGTAGAGTTGGTTTGGTGGTGCTGAATTCTCTTAGCTTCTGCTTGTCTGTAAAGGTTTTAATTTCTCCATCAAACATGATGAGATCCTTGCTGGGTAATCTTGGTTGTAGGTTTTTCCCTTTCATCACTTTAAATATGTCCTGCCAGTCCCTTCTGGCTTGCAGAGTTTCTGCTGAAATATCAGCTGTAAACCTTATGGGGATTCCCTTGTATGTTATTTGTTGTTTTTCCCTTGCTGCTTTTAATATGTTTTCTTTGCTTTTTTTTTTTTTTTTTTGAGGTATGCGGGCCTCTCACCGTTGTGGCCTCTCCAGTTGTGGAGCACAGGTTCCAGACGCGCAGGCTCAGCAGCCATGGCTCACGGGCCCAGCCGCTCCTCAGCATGTGGGATCTTCCTGGACCGGGGCACGAACCTGTGTCCCCTGCATTGGCAGGCGGACTCTCAACCACTGCGCCACCAGGGAAGCCCTGTATTTAATTTTTGACAGTTTGATTAATATGTGTCTTAACATGTTTCTCCTTGGATTTATCCTGTATGGGACTCTCTGTGCTTCCTGGACTTGATTAACTATTTCCTTTCCCATATTAGGGACGTTTTTCAACTATAATCTCTTCAGATATTTTCTCAGTCCCTTTCTTTTCTCTTGTTCTTCTGGGACGCCTATAATTTGAATGTCGGTGCATTTAATGTTGTCCCAGATGTATCAGAGGTCTCTGAGACTGTCCTCAATTGTTTTCATTCTTTTTTTTTATTCTGCTCTGCAGTAGTTATTTCCACTATTTTATCTTCCAGGTCACTTATCCATTCTTCTGCCTCAGTTATTCTGCTATTGGTTCCTTCTAGAGAGTTTTTAATTTCATTTATTGTGTCGTTCATCATTTGTTTACTCTTTAGTTCTTCTAGGTCCTTGTTAAACGTTTCTTGTATTTTCTCCATTCTACTTCCAAGATTTTGGGTCATCTTTACTATCGTTAGTCTGAATTCTTTTTCAGGTAGACTGCCAATTTCCTCTTCATTTGTTTGGTCTGGTGAGTTTTTACCTTGCTCCTTCATCTGCTGTGTGTTTCTCTGTCTTCTCATTTTGCTTAATTTACTGTGTTTAGGGTCTCCTTTTTGCAGGCTGCAGGTTTGTAGTTCCCGTTGTTTTTGGTGTCTTCCCCCAGTGGCTAAGGTTGGTTCAGTGGGCTGTGTAGGCTTCCTGGTGGAGGGGACTAGTGCCTGTGTTCTGGTGGATGAGGCTGGATCTTGTCTTTCTGGTGGGCAGGTCCGCGTCTGGTTGTGTGTTTTGCGGTGTCTGTGACCTTATTATGATCTTAGGCAGTGTCTCTGCTAATGGGTGGGGTTGTGTTCCTGTCTTGCTGCCTGTTTTGCATAGGGTGTCCAGCACTGTAGCTTGCTGGTCATTGAGTGGAGCTGGGTCTTGGCGTTGAGATGGAGATTTCTGGGAGATTTTCACCATTTGATATTACATGGAGCTGGGAGGTCTCAGATGGACCAATGTCCTGAACTCGGCTGTCGCACCTCAGAGGCACAGGCCTGACACAGCCGGAGCCGGAGCATGAAGACCCTGTCATCCACACGGCTCAGAATAAAGGGGAGAAAAAAAGAAAGAAAGGAAATAATAATAATAATAAAATAGAATAAAGTTATTAAAATAAAAAATAGGTATTAAATTTTTTAAAAAATTTAAAAAGTAATAAAAAAGAAAGAGAGCAACCAAACCAAAAAACGAATCCACCAATGATAACAAGCGCTAAAATCTATACTAAAAAGAAAAAAAAAACCAGACAGAACCCTAGGACAAACGGTAAAAGCAAAGCTATACAGACAAAATCACACACAGAAGCATACACGTACACACTCAGAAAAAGAGAAAAAGGAAAAAATATATATATCGTTGCTCCCAAAGTCCACTGCCTCAATTTGGGATGATTTGTTGTCTATTCAGGTGTTCCACAGATGCAGGGTACATCAAGTTGATTGTGGAGATTTAATCCGCTGCTCCTGAGGCTGCTGGGAGAGATTTCCCTTTCTCTTCATTGTTCACACAGCTCCTGGGGTTCAGCTTTGGATTGGGTGCTGCCTTCGCGTGTAGGTGGCCTGAAGGCATCTGTTCCCCACTCAGACAGGATGGGATTAAAGTATCAGCTGATTAGGGCGCTCTGGCTCACCCAGGCCGGGGGGGAGGGAGGGGTACAGAATGCTGGGCAAGCCTGCGGTGGCAGATGCCAGCATGATGTTGCACCAGCATGAGGCACGCCGTGTGTTCTCCCAGGGATGCTGTCCCTGGATCATGGGACCCTGGCAGTGGTGTGCTGCACAGGCTCCCAGGAAAGGAGGTGTGGATAGTGACCTGTGCTTGCACACAGGCTTCTTGGTGGCTGCAGCAGCAGGCTTAGTGTCTCATGCCCGTCTCTGGGGTCCGCACTGATAGCCACTGCTCACGCCCGTCTCTGGAGCTCCTTTAAGCAGTGCTCTTAATCCCCTCTCCTTGCGCACCGCAAAACAAAGAGGCAAGAAAAAGTCTCTTGCCTCTTCGGCACCTCCAGACCTTTTCCCGGATTCCCTCCCGGCTAGCTGTGGCACACTAACCCCCTTCAGGCTGTGTTCACACAGCCAACCCCAGTCCTCTCCCTGGGGTCTGACCCCCAAAGCCCGAGCCTCAGCTCCCAGCTCCCACACCCCCACCCCCTGGCAGGTGAGCAGACACGCCTCTCGGGCTGGTGAGTGCTGGCCGGCATCAATCCTCCGTGCAGGAATCTCTCTGCTTTGCCCTCCGCACCCCTGTTGCTGCGCTCTCCTCCGTGGCTCTGAAGCTTCCCCCCTCCACCACCCATGAAGGGGCTTCCTACTGTGTAGAATCCTTTCCTCCTTCACAGCTCCCTCCCACTAGTGCAGGTCCCATCTCTCTTCTTTTGTCTCTGTTTTTTCTTTCTTCTTTTGCCCTACCCAGGTATGTGGGGAGTTTCTTGCCTTTTGGGAGGTCTGAGTTCTTCTGCCAGCGTTCAGTGGGTGTTCTATGGGGGTTGTTCCACATGTAGATGTATTTCTGATGTATCTGTGGGGAGGAAGGTGATCTCCACATCTTACTCTTCCGCCATCTTTTTTTTTTTTCTGGCTGCGTTGGGTCTTCATTGATCCGCACGGGCTTTTCTCTACTTGCGGTGAGCAGGGGCTCCTCTTTGTTGCAGTGTGCGGGTTTCTCATTGCGGTGGCTTCTCTTGTTGCAGAGCACAGGCTCTAAGCGCATGGGCTTCTGTAGTTGTGGCTCACGGGCTCTAGAGCGCAAGCTCAGTAGTCGTGGCGCACGGGCTTAGGTGCTCCGCGGCATGTGGGATCTTCCCGGACCAGGGCCCGAACCCATGTTCCCTGCATTGGCAGGCAGAATCTTAACCACTGCATCACCATGGAAGCCCTCTTCTGCCATTTTGAAGCTCCTCCCCTGCTTTGTTCAAGGGTCAACTGTACTTATATTTGCTTTCTTATACAACTTTTTCTTTTCTCATTTTCTTTTTCATTTGCTTAATTTTCTCTGAACCTATCACTCTTTATCCCCATAACTCTCCAAGAGGGCTCTAAACTTATCTCTTTGTGATCACTTCCTGTCACATCCTGCTTCAAGCCTCTCTATGACTCACCACAGCTGCTTCCAGAATAAAGCTCAACTTCAGCCTCCACAGTTTGGTCCCAGGCTTGAGCCTCATCTCTTGGCCCCTGTGCCACGGGCCTCCCCTTGCACAAGAGACAAAGGCAGCCAGCCCCCACACCTATGATGCTGGTTTTAGCCTGTGTCTTGTTCCACGTGGGTTTTGTTTGCCTGGGACACCCTCTCCTCTCTGTTTCCAGTTCTCCCCCACTGCAACCTCAGAACCCTTGCCAGAGTCCACTTTTCTGGGGAGCCATCCTGGACCTATGATGCTTATGTAGCTATTCTTCCTTGGGGCTTCCTTAGCTCTCTAGGCATCTCTGGGAGTGTTCCCAACCAGCTGTCTTGGCACATAACTAGCTGAGTGGACAGCAACATGGCTGGGTGGGACTACCTGTTAGCAAGAAAAAACAAAAACAAAAAACCAAATCTCAAAAAGGGAGACAGTCTTGGCTTTGTGAAAATTTAGCAGCAACTGTCTCCCAGCTCAGAGTCTCAGGCTGACCACTAGAGCCCAGAGGCCAACACCACAGCTTAAGCCACTCACCCCACTTGCAGCCCACAAGCACGGGGCAGGCAGCATGTCTCGTTCGGTAGTCACCTTCCCCGCTCCGCAGGAGGTTGTACCAGAATACAGCCGTACCCTGGAAAGAGAAGCCCTGTCATACAACACCCTTAGATATTGGGCTCAACGATCTGACCCCGAGTACCAAAGAGCCCTCCCTGAGTAGAAACACCCTCACTTTCCCATGTCCAGGGGCACAGGGCTTTGGGACTCCAGTACAGAGAAGCTCCCCAGAAAGCACCTACCCTTCACGGTAGCGTGGATGTTTGGAATCCCACCTGGCCCTGAAGGGACTTCCCTCTCCATCCCATCTCGCCAGATGGAAGCTGAGACCACAGGTCAGGGTTCAGGCAGGAAGGGGCTAAGGCCCCCCAAAGTGATATTCAAGCAGGCCAGAGAATGGGACTAGGAGACATGGATGAGGTCTGAGTTCTGCACTTCAACTTTTGACCCACAAGAACCAGAACTTACCTTCTTAGGCCAAAGTGCAGCCCCCAGATCAGGAAAGACAGTGGCACCACCAGCTTCCACATCGCTCATCTGGGAATACAAGGCATAGAGCTTGGCCCTTCTACTCAATGCTCTCAGAGCAACTGAGCCACCAAGGACATGACAAAGTATGCAGATCACCCTCCTGTGAGCATGAACAACTCCACCA
Source organism: Grampus griseus (assembly GCF_964374135.1). Lineage (NCBI taxonomy): Eukaryota > Metazoa > Chordata > Mammalia > Artiodactyla > Delphinidae > Grampus > Grampus griseus. The sequence goes on from NC_139019.1 coordinate 109,036,738, forward strand.
CCAGCCCTTTGGCCAAGAAAGGCTCTTCCCACACCCTGCCCCTCCCTAAACCCTGTTTAATCTGTGTGGTTCATCAGGACAGTCTCCATGCCATGGAGAGATGTAGGCCTGCAGGATACCCATATCTTGGCTGTCCTCAAGTAGGAAAAATCTGAGCCTGTACTGGGAAAATGCCTGACTGACCCCACCCCCTTTATCCTCATCCAGGCTGGCCTGCCTAAGCCACTGTGCTCTGTGAGCTTCCCTGACCAGGAGCTCCCTGCAGCTTCTAACACCATCTGTGGTCCCAACTATGGATTCTGTTTCTCTGGCTTGAGTAACGTGCAGGTCTAGTCAGACCCTCACCTTCCCAGAACAACTACCGTCCCCAGGGCCAGCTAGGGCACTGTGTCTCCAGAAGGCCTGCTTTCTCCCACAGTAAAACCTCAAACTAAATGGAACACAATATTCACAGTAGCAAGGCTGCACTCATGCCCACAGTGCGTGCCTCAGCTCATGCCCAAAGCGCCACTTCTTTCTCATCTGTCTCTTACTTCAAGTTTTTTGCCTGTAATGTAATCAAACGTGGAGCTAAAATATTTCCACAGGACACATACCAGACAGACTGAAAGGCACCCAACAGACATATGGTAAATGAATAAGATGAAAATCCCTGATGGCTTCCCACCAGAGTGGGGATCAAATCCAGGCTCTTTTCTAGAACCTGAAGGTCCTGGCAGTCTCACCAGCCTCTCCCTCTAGCCACCCCAAATTAATGCACTATCTCTGAGACCCACAACCCTTTTTCTCTTTTTCCAACATCCCAATCTCCTTCCCTCTTCCAGGTGTCCACACATTCTCTTCTCTACCAGAAATCATGTTCCACCAACTAATTTCCACTCAATCTTCAAGTCTCAACCGACATGTTACTTCCCAAGGTAGGCCTTCTCTGAACCCCAACTCTGCACTACTTCTTCAAAGCACTTATCACTATGGTAACTAAACAATTACCTCTCCTATGTTTAAAAGCAAGTCTTTCATATTAGGACCGTAAGCCTAAGAGAGACCACAAATGTCCTGCTCACCAGCATGTTCACGGCAGTCCCCAGCACATAATAACCACATGATAAAAACTTAAACGAGACACCAAAGGGAAAAGTGGACACAGGCTTCTGTCTCTAAGTTACCTGACAGCTTCTATGCCTCTCTAGACCTGGCTGTCTCAGCAGAGGGGAGAGGACACTGTTCCTTGTGTGAGAGGTAAACCCAACAACCTGTGGCTGGAGTACAGGCAGCAGGTGGCAGGCAGGCAGGCAGGCCACTGAGCTCTGGGGAAACGAAGGCAGCTTCATCTAAGAGCACTTCCAAGCTACCTCCTCACTCTGCTGCCAAGCAGGGAACCCTCCAGGACACCCATCCCAAAAGTCCAGACTAGCTCTGGGCCATCTAATAGGAGCCAGGGATGTAAAAGTCACGGGGGTTGGGGGAAGCACACAAATGGGAACAAAGGGCAACTCCCTACTCCAGCCAAGATGGGCGCTGAGGGCCAGAAGGGCCCAGCCATCAAGCAACAGCTGGTGGTATCAGCTCTGACAGGAGTGGATATAACAGAGCACTCTGGACCCAGGCTCCCCTTAAGGCCCATACACTGCACGCGTCATACTCACGTAGTTTAAGAACGTGGCCACACGATTCCCCGTCCCTAAACGCTTGAAAGCATCTTGCTCATCCTTCTATAAAATTAAGTGAGAGTAAACAGTGGGCCTGTACCCAATACTTACATAGTTAAGAAACGTCGCTAACCTATTTCCCTCCGTTTTGAGGCCGCTGTCAAAAGGTCGCTGCAATAGATAACAACTTTCACCCGAGTTTGCAACTGACTTCACCCGCCACCCACAGGACTGGGGCCAAAAAGGTCAAGGGAAGGTACTAAGTATGTGTTCCATATATTGGCCTGGACCAGGGGCCAAGGCTGCAAAGGAAACCCTGGCCAGGCATGGGGGAGAGGGGGCAGGAACAGCTTTCACAGAGACCTAGTGAGGTCCTCTGCTTTAGAGTCAGGGCAAAGAATGGCAGGCTTGGGCCAGGGGGACTACTCCTGACCTCACAGGGGAAACAGCTGGGCTGCACTTGGCTCTGGACTTGGGCTTCTCCAGCAACAAAGAGGGGGCCCTGCTGAGGCAGGGGGGCCTGATGTGAAGGCCACAGTGCTCCTAAAAGCTCCAGCCTTCTCAAACCAGCTACAGCAGAGCCCTTGAAAGCACCTGTGATTTGGGCCTTACCCTAGAGAAGTCAAAGTGTGGCTCGTACTGTCCTCCCATTCCATAATTAGCAACCTGGTGGGAAAAAACAGCATTGGACTGTTAGCAGCATGAACCACCCTGAAGCAGCCCATCTCCCTAGGTAACAACCAGATCCCCAAGAGCAACCTCTCTAAGGAGGGTAACTATCCCCTGCCAGTATGGGCAGAACAAATGCTGCAAACAGGTCTACAGCTGTGTCCAAGAGGAAGGGTGCAGCACAAATGTGGTTTCCCAAAAAGGAAAAGATGGGCAAGCTGCAGATGACCACTGTGGAGAAGCTCCAGCCCTTCAGGGCAGCAGCAGAGGGAGCCCTCCTTGAGGCAGGCCCTGGCCTGGGCCCTGATTATTTGGAAGATAATGAGATGGTAATCCAGAAGAATGCCAACAACAAACTCAGGATTGGGGTTTTTTTTTAATGCTAGTTTGGAAGCTACTCAGTGCCTGGCAGTGCTCCTGTCACCTCTGTCACCATGCCCCAGAAGCTCTTCTTGGTCAGTCTGAATAGGACAAACAAATCCCACTCCATCTCACAGTGGTACACTGCACAGAGTAATTCTGCATCCAAGTGAAGCAGCAGGGAATGGGCGGCTGGCTGCAAGGGGACCAAAACTGCTGCTCTACCTCAGTGCCCCCAGTGGAAGCCTGGACCTGGAATAGGGCCTGAGCCACCTCAGGTGCCACTAACTGGATTAGAAATCATAAATGCCTTTATGAACAGTTTATCAGCACAATATAAGTCCTAAATCACAATGGTTATTTTAGCTTCAGTAGCTAGATGAGAGATGAAGTTCAAGACAAAATACAGAATCTGACATGAAAGCTGATGTACCAAATGGTACCACCAATGTCCATCTGGGAACACTTGGTTACTGTATCTTAATGAAACCATACACACCTTTGGAGTTCAAATATTAGTCCTCAGAAAATTGATTTTGTATATCCGTTTTGGCAATTCTAACAGGTGAAAGATGCTGCAAAACTGGCAATAATGGCGACCCATGGACATGAGGGAGAGAGAGGAAGGGTGAGCTTTACAAGAGAGAAAATCCTCCTCTTGGAGTAAAAAACAGTATTTATCAAATGTGATGAAATGTGGATTTTCGGCAGCATGATTTTTCCATGTCGAAAAAAATTAAAATGTTGATATGAAGAATCAGAATCAGTGAGAAAATATGCTGTCATATACTGCTTTAGCCTTCAATATTCCCACACCAGGGGCTTCCCTGGTGGCGCAGTGGTTAAGAATCCGCCTGCCAATGCAGGGGCCACAGGTTTGAGCCCTGGTCAGGGAAGATCCCACATGCCGTGGAGCAACTAAGCCCATGCGCCACAACTACTGAGCCCGCGTGCCTAGACCCCTGCTCTGCAACAAGAGAAGCCACCGCAATGAGAAGCCCGTGCACCACAACGAAGAGTAGCCCCTGCTCGCAGCAACTAGAGAAAAAGCCCGCACCCAGCAACGAAGACCCAATGAGGCCCAAAATACATACATTTATTTTTTAAACAATTAAAAAAAAAAAAAGAGTCCCACACCAAAAATAGCTAGAAATCCTATCAACAGTGCAAGGAGGCCTAGTGCAAGGAGGTCAGCAGGTGACCCTAAGCCTGGAGGTTCATCTAAGCAGGGAAGTTCTAGAGCAGTTGATGAAGTGACATTACAAATGCTTTTTCTTTGGATCCACTATAGTCGAGAACTTGAAGAAAATTTTAAACATGACTGTGATCAATTTGCCAGTGCACTCAGGAAAATTCATTTGCTGCTTGCTGTTGGAGCAGCAGGGTATGACTGCATTTTCCAACACTCCCACTTGTTGGATGGAGTGCTTAAACTTTCACTACCTGGGGATAATGAAAGAAGCTGTATTGTTAACAGCTGGCTCATCTTTTAACAGTTTTGGGAATCACATTTGATCATGGTGCTAAAGCTATTACACCTATACTATTTTAATACTGTGCCCAAATAGTACAAGTGTCACGGGAACTTCCGGATGTGCAGCCATCAGAATCACCATCTGGGAAAACTCAGGGCCACAGACCCATACCTTTAATAACAATCAAAACTGATTCCTGGGAGGAGGTATTCATTTGTTACAAAAGTAGAAGAATCAGTCCTTTGAAAAATGTGGGTATTTATGGTACTGAGGTCAGAATGAAGGGGAAAAATGGTTAGAAATCACTTATTTGGTGAGGCTGACACATCTAGTCGGAAGTGTCTTCAATCTTCAAGAATTCTGGCAATGTAGCATCTCTTCCACTCTTAGGCCCTCATCCAATTCAAAAGAAAACCTCTTTTGCCCTTTCTTCCAAATAATCTATAGCAAACACGCCGACTACAGATGAAAGAGTGTCAATAGATAGCATAAAAACCAGTTCATTTCCAGAAGCCTGTAGGGACCCTGGTGAGAAGGCTGTTGCTGGTGCCTAGGCATGTATCACACTGCATGGAATGTGGAATGAGCACAGACAGGTACTGAAACCCAGGTTCCTATCCTCAGACCATGTAGGATCAAAGGTTTCAACAATGCTGGCTGGCAAAGAAAATGCCAAGACAGTTCCTAGAGAATGAAAGCAAACAAAAATGGTGTCTCAACCTCCTGGCAGCTGTGGTCTTCTTCCAGAAGAGCCCTGACCATAAAAGCCCCTCCACTGGAGTTGCGGCATTCAGATCCCATTCATCAATTGAGTTACAACATGACAAGATATCAGTTAAGATGAAACCAGGGTTGTGGCAGAGAAGCCAGTCCAAGCACGAAGCTGCTGTCTTCTGGGGTTGCATGTGAGATAGGGTTCAGAGGGTGCAGCCAGGAGAGCAACAGGGGCACAGGTCCTGTACACTCTTTTCAGCCTCTTGGCTGAAACCAAGAAGAACATCATCCTCAGTAAGGGCCACAACAGTCCTAACAGGCTCTGATATGCAGTGGTAGATGTCTTAACAACAATAACAAAGCTGCTCCAGGAAGATATGAATCACAACTACGCCAACAGGGATGCACCCAGGGCATGGAGAGCCCCTATCGCTCTTGAAATGGTGGTGTCCTCACACGTAAGAGGAAAGTGGGAGACGTGGCAGAAGTCCTCTCTTGATGTGCTTGTCTGCAGAACTTACCCAACAATTAGGCTTACAAACTCAACACTAAGTTGAGTTGAAATGAAAAAATTATATTAAAATTTCACAGGACTGTAAGATAATCAGCATGTTTTTAAAAACTCTGGTGGACTTCACATAAATTCATAAGGAGGACCTTCAAAATTGGTTTTGATTGCTGACACAGCTATGGGGGGGGGGGGGGGAAATGAGTGCTGATTTGCTTGTATGTGTCCAGGCAAAAGTTCAGAGAATCTTTTCCAAGTGATCTCAGTTCAGTATTCTACTGAAGAGCCATGGTTGATCAGGTAAAGTGTGATATTCTTAAATACACGGGAACTCTGGCCAAACAGACAGATCCAGGGGGCTCAAGAAAAATGCCATTGAAACTTCTCTGGCAGTGTCTCAGATCGTCATTTTACAGCAGAACCCAGAAGTTGGGATGTTCAGAAGGGAGTGTGGCCAGTACTGATTTGAACTCAACAGAACAGACAACACATTAGTAGGAGCTTTACCCAAAATTTTCAGCATGGTGCTACCATGTTTCTTCACAATCACCTCTGAAATGCAAAACAGGAGGCCAGGGTCCCAAGGGGGTACTTAGAAAGGAGCATTCCACCTTCACAAGCCAACCAGTCCAGGCCTCTCAATGCTACCAATGTATTACAGAACACTTTACCTCCAAGTGCATTTGACTATGACTCAGAACCATGACCCATGAAGATATTTATAGCTCTTAGAGGTGTCCCTGAAACAACTTAGGATTTCAGCTTCTGTAGTCAAGAAGACATAAATGGGCCTGCCATGCCCACCAATGATCCCTAGGTCCGAGTATGATACTTGGGCACACAAAAGACATTCAGTTGACATTTGTTCAATGCTAATTGTTGAATGCCAGTGGGCATACTTAATTCTGGCTTCCCAACACGAGGCCACTCCATACTCATAGCATCCTGCAGTCCTACCGTTTACTGGGTAAGCCTCCCTATGTCTGGCCCTGAGCACCCTGGAAGAACATCTAGCTAGAAATACTCCCTTCCCAACTCCAGGGTTCCCAGAAACAAGCCATACCTGCAACAATTCTGCAGTCTTTACTGTTAGGCCTGTGATGTGCTGCATCCGAAGATTCACCCGAGCCACAACTGGGTCATCCTCCTCCTCCAGCCAGGAGCTAAGCCAAAACAAGAGGGAGAGAAAGGAAGGTGGGGAAGGCAGGTTTCGATGCGGTTCTACACTCTCTCCCCAGCATCAGGGCCAGCACTAACAGGCAGCACAGGATGAGTGCTCCATGTAGGGGAGGTGCCAGCAGGGAGGACAAGCCAAGCCACCCTCACTTCAATAGGAACTGGGAGGCCCAGGAGTTGGGGCTTGAGCAGCCACCCCGCCACCACCATCACCTTTGCTAACCTTTTGGAAACTCTGTAGCTGGCAACAGTGAGAACACCTGTCTTGGGATCACGAACAGTGGCTCGTGCAAGCTGGAAGGCAGGAAGAAAGGGCAGACGTATCATTCTTTGCCTTGAGTATTTTTTTCTTGGAGAGACTGGGTCCTGATCTGTCAATCAGGCCAGTGCGGGAAGGAGCTCTGCAGTCAGTGGCTCTAGCCAAGGCCCCATGATCCTGCAAGCCAGGCCAGGGCAGTGGTCTGGGGCCTCCAAATTCCTGCTCTATCAGACCCTGGCCACTACCCTGCTTGGCTGCTGCCTGCCCCTGCTCCCTCCCAGGTCCATGCTGTCTGCAGAATTATGCCTATGGAGTCTGCTTTGTCCATCTGCCCATCTGCCTGGACAGCCCCTTTCTCACCAGGCCCATCCACCACACCTTCCTGCACCTGGCTGCTCCTACCACATTCAGACTGTGCTGCCATCCCTGAGCCTCAATCTTGCATGCTCCTCTCAACGTGGTCAACTACACTCTCCTTCTGAACCTCAGCGGCCTTCTCTGCCCAGAAACCTACCCAAACACTCTCCTACTGCACCAGCCCATGCTGGCCTCCCACTGCTGCAAGGAACAAAAAAAGAAGGCACAGTTTTCACTACCTTGGGAGGCCTGCGAGGTCAGATGATAGACTAGGAAAGGAATCTACAAGGTGCAATAAGTAAACTGCTGCCTGGAAGCCACCTCCACATACTCACTCATACACACACACACACACACACACACACGCACACACACCCCACCTCACCTACCTCATATCGCCCCAGTCTCCACAGACTGGTGCAGTGATACTCCCAGGAAGGACCTGCTGCCTGGAGCCAGCCCCCAGTGCTTCGGCTGTGGACTGTCCTAATGAGTGCTTACTATGTGCCTGGCACTGCTGGGTGACTAAGACATGGCCCCTGCCCTCATACAACTCAGTCAAGTGGGGAAGGCAGAAAACTAGCTGGGTAATCACAGCACAGCATGGTAGGTGCTGGGAGAGGGGAAGCTCAATGTCTGTGGGAGCTCAGTCTACAGGGTCAAGAATGGTTTCCTACAGGGGGGACCACCTAGCTGAGATCTGAAGGGTAAGTAGGAGTTAGCCAGGTGGGAGAACATTACAGGAACAGGGAAAGAACAGTGATGCAGACGCCCAGAGGTGAAAATGGATGTGGCACTATGACTGTGGGTTAGAACTCAGAGCAAAGAGATGAGAATAGGCTGAGGAGGCAAGTGGGGGTTGGGCTGGATGCAACCTATGACCAATGAGAAGCAGGGAAGGCTTTATGCAGAGGAGGGACACCACAATCTGAATGTAAGAAGGATCACTGTGGAGACATCATGGAGGGCTGGCTAAGGAGGCGTCAAAGCAGGAAGAAGGAGGCCAGTGAGGATGTAAGGGAGAGGTCAGGGCAAGAGGTGGCAGAAGGGATGGAGGGGGTGGATGGACTAGAAGACTGGCCAGGAGGTGAGATCAACCAACCTGGACACGAGCTGCTGCAGCACATTCTGGTAGGATGGCACTGCACCCAGAGCAGAGAGCTTCCCTGAGATCGTATCTACGGTTCTTTCCTGATGACAACTGCAGCTGCAGCTAGACCCCACCCAAACATGTGAGCCACAGCACTGGCCTGACACCCACAGGGAGGCTCTGGGCAGCTGGGGCTCTGCTCCCAGGGACAGACAGGGCTATTTTGAAAGCAGACCAGAGACCCACAGGCAGCTGCCAGGCATTCCCCACAGGACAAGTTAAGCTCATGGGCCCTACTTCAAAGCCAGCATAGCATCTGTCCCTCACAGGCTCCGGAAAGGAGAGGTCAGCTTGTAATAGCCAACATGTTTGGCTCTTCACATGGCTTCTGTTCAAAGACAAATTTTCCCAACACGCTCCTCCCTGCCCACACTGCCCAGCCACACCCATGTGCACACATGCACCCAACATCAACACACACACACACACACACAGCGATGTTTTAGTGCTTTGGTCGGAGAGACAAGGGAGAACTCTCTCAGGAGGTTATGGCACAACAGTGCCTCTCCCACCTGACAGCCAAGAAAGCAGTTTTCTTTCCTGGAGGAATCTGGAGCTGGTCCAGGGAATGGAAGCTGGGGGGCAGGAGGCGAGGTGTTTCTGGTCCCCATTCTCCACACACACTGGCTAGACCCTCCCTCAGCGACATCAATGACACTAAGAACTGACTCTGAGCCGTAGATGTCCTAGTATCTCAAGCCAAGGCTGTTCCAAGATACAGTCCAGGGCCTAGGGTAGGAACCTATTTTAGATCTCTCGAGGAGTGCTGGGCCTCCTGGCCTCTACAATTCTATTAGGAGCAGAGCAATAGAGGATCTCCAGCTAAATCCTCCCTTCTAATCACCAGTGATAGGAGAAGGATGGGGATATGGCAGAAAGTAGTTCTCTTTGAAAGATGTCAAAAAGGAGAAAATCTTTTATGAAATAGAAATAGAAAAATAATTTTATAACATGATGAATATATACAAAACCAACAGCCAACTGCATACTTAGCAATGAAATACCAAAAGAATTTCCATGAAATTCATGAACAAAACAAAGATTCCTATTGTAAAAATGCTCTAGAAGCTCTGGGCAGTTCAAGAAGACAACAAAAACAAAAGAACTGTAACTATTAGGATGGAGAAAACAAAATTTTTCTTATTTGCAGATGCTAATACTATCTGGACAACCCAAGATGATTAGCTAAAATCCAAATGAAGAATAAGTGAGTTCAACAAGTAGCTGTGATCTGCACCATGTCTGTTTCCTTGCAGGTAAAATGAAGATGATGACAGAGCCTGCTAAATAGACATAGCAGTTAACATATGTTAAGGACTTAGAAGAGGGCCTGCCAGGACTTCCCTGGTGGTGCAGTGGTTAAGAATCCGCCTGCCAATGCAGGGGACACAGGTTTGAGCCCTGGTCCGGGAAGATCCCACATGCCGCAGAGCAACTAAGCCCGTGTGCCACAACTACTGAGCCTGTGCTCCAGAGCCCGTGAGCCACAGCTACTGAGCCCGCGTGCCACAACTACTGAGCCCATGTGCCTAGAGCCCGTGCTCCACAGCAAGAGAAGCCACTGCAATGAGAAGACCGTGCACCTCAAAAGAGTAGCCCCCGCTCACCACAACTAGAGAAAGCCCGCACACAGCAACGAAGACCCAACGTAGCCAAAAATAAAATAAAATAAATAAATTTACCAAAAAAAAACCCCAAAAAAACCCAGGGCCTGCCACACTTCTCAACTCAGTAAACATCAGCTATTACTATGAAATATATTTTTACAATCAATAGTTTAGTATATAATAGTAAACTAATTTAATAAAGTAACCAGTAAAAACATAACGACGAAAGAAACAGTTTTTTGTGAAGTTACAATAACAACAAAAAAAAAACACTGCCTAGGAATAAATTTAACAAGAAAAGTGCAGGGCTTAGGTGAAGAACAATTTTAAAGATATGAATAAATAGAGAGACCCAGAGTGCTCTTGGATGAGAAGACTCAATACTGTAGAGATGTTCGTGCTCCTCCAAGTCAATCACTTCTTTGCAATCCTAATCAGGAGACCCACAGGACCCAGCTTGGCAGTGCCCCAAGGCATAACTTCCTAAAAACTAGCCCACACACCAGCCCCCAACACGGTGAGGTGACACTTCTCACTGTGGGCTTGCCCTGCTTCCAGTGTGCCCTTCTATCACAGCTCTTTTCTGTCCATACTGGTTCCCTCAATTTTCTTCCCCCACTGGACTATGAACCCTCAAGGTCAAATTGAGTCTGTAGTACCTCAGTACCCGACAGTGGACTCATGCAAGACATAAGCAAAGGCCAGCCGGGTAAGCAACCAAACTGCCCCATGGTACCAGGAGTGAGTGGCCCAAGAAGGAACTGCAGAGACACCTACTTTGGGTTTTGCAACTTCCTTGATCCTCTCGATTTCCTCGTCAGACATGACATCGTAGTACCTGACGATGTGTGGACTGTCCCACTCATCCTCCTCTTTGAAAGGGGCGATGAGCAGCTGTGGCGTCCCGTTGCCATGGTGGTACCTACAGAAAAGCCTCTTCTGCCTTCGGGGTGTCTGGGGAGCACAGAGCAACAAGCCCTGAACTGAGTGAGTCCTAACCCTCAGTCCCAGGCTAGCCGGCTGCAGACACTGGCCTCACACCCCATGTCCAGCAGCCGCTCCCTCCCGCCTCACCAGAGAAGAAAACAAAAGCCCCTCAGTTTGACTGGCATGAAATGATACCCCACAAATCATGCAATGTTTCTTCCCTCCCAAGAATACCTCATGTTGACAAGTCCTGTAGCAGGGTGTAATCCCTGGCCCCTCTCACAGAGATGTGAGTAGGTCAGGAGGGCTAGGGCCAGGGAGAAGTCTTTCTAGACAGAGGAGCCAGTGGGAGCCAAGCAGACATGGGCATGGAGAAGACCGAGAGACTGTCTCACACCTGAGCCTCCTTGAGGAAGTACTGGGGTCCAAGGGCTCTCAAAGGCCAGTGATACCCCACACCAAACTCTAGCAACTGCCTGGTCTTTGCTAGAGATCATGACTTCAGTGGAGGCCCAAGGCACATCCACACTCATGGCTTTCTTCAGAATAGTGAGTCAAGTAGAAGCTGCCCTGTTGGGGGGGGGAGGGGAGCTCAGTAATAACTTAGAGGATTGAAACTCTGCCTAGGACATCAGGGAAGACAAGTCTCCTGTCCTATACCTCAGAGCACACCCACGTGTCAGCCTCAGCAGATGCTACCAAGAATTGAGAAAACTACCTACAGACAGAGGAACATCTTCCTCAGATCTGCCTGTCCAGAGCCAAAGTCTAGGTCCACAGCCTGGGCCCTGACCCATCCACGTGTCTCACCAGTTTGACACCCTCCCCACGACAGAGGCTCTCGTAGATATCCCTCTCGGGCAGGTAGTCCACAGGCCTCTCATATATGCCTTCCTGGGGTGCTAGTTCAGCTTCTGTGTGATTCAATAACATTTTTTCTCTTTCTTCCTCCAACAACCGTTCAAAGTAGTGCAGATTCCCTCCAGCTCGTTCATGGCTTGGGTCTAGAAAAAGCAAAGAAGAAGAAGCAAAAGGAAACCACAAACATCTGTTAGATCATTTAGAGAAATTATTCTGTAAGTGGTTTTCTCTCCCAGCAGCTCACTCGCACGCAGCATTCTGCCTTCCACAGCACCTAAGCACAGTTCGCTGGTCGTAGAGGAAAGGCCAACAGAGGTTCTCCCTACTCTGGTCAGAGATGAGAAATGAGCAACAAGAGCGGGGCGCAGGGGACGCTTAGCCACCAACACGGCTCTCCTCCGGAATTCCCTGGAAGTCCCAAGGACACAGCTCCAGAGAAGCAGGCCAGAGTTCTGCCTCCTCCTCCCCACTTGGCTGTGTGCTAGTTACAGCCGTCCCCTAGAGTATATCCACTACTGGTGACATCACATGCTGGCCACAGCTAGAAGGCAGGCTGAAACACCGGCGGCAAGAAGGGTCACATGACACTCCCACAGCTTTGTCCTGTGGGCCTCACAACAAGAAGGAGCAAGCTTGGCAGGATTACTGTGCTACCCCTCAGATGAGGAAACTGCGGCCCAAAGATGTTACAGATTAAGGTTAGGTTATTCAGAAGAGGAATCCAGGTGTCCTGACTCCCTGTACAAGGCTCTTACTAACACGACAGAGTCCAAAAAAGCTCTCTTCCCACATCCATCTTACAGACATTCACACTAGCTGGTCTCAGACCCAAAGCCCATGAAAAGGAGCAGTGAAAGGAAGTCTTTGCTGGTCTGTGAAATCTCAGACTATGATATCCCATATATGAGTAAGAGGTGGAACAAATGGGTTCTTAAGACACAGTGCTTTTGATCCCCTTCAGTCTAACCCCACAGGACAACTGAAATCACCAAAGCCATGGCAAGTCCACCAGTTAGACCTCAGGGCTCTAACAGGTCAGGTCACTGTCACTGCAGCAACCCTGAAATACAGCTTGCCTCTCAAGCTATTCCTGACGCAGTATAGGCTCCACCCTACATAGCAGCAGATGCACTGAAGCACTGGATTCGTATTTAGAAATGGACTAGGAATCCATGTGTAGGGCCACGGGTGCCATAGGCCTGAGTGTATCCATCAGTGATTGGGCAAGGGCTAAGCCAGAACTACAGTGGGTAAAGAGCTAGCTGGCAGCTGGACTGCGCCTGAAAGCAGCAAAGCATTAGTCAGTGGCTAGGCGGCAGGTCAGACTGGCTCAGTTCCTGGAGAGCAGTCAGGTAGTGGCCAGCAGGGTGACCAGTTCCCCTGCTACCTCCCCCTCTGCATCTGACCTTCCCCTAGAACCTCCTTACCAAGGGAGAGCAGTCGGCGGGTGAGCTCCAGGGCACGGTGCAGGTCACCCAACTGGAAGACGGCATAGCTCAGATAGTCCAGCACCTGGGCCTTGGATGTGGTGGCCTCCTCCCCTGCATCGAGCTGCTTCAGCACCTGTTCCATCCACAGCACTGTGTGGTAATAGTCTCCTTCATTGTAGGCCGAGCGGCCCATCCCAAAGCAGTCGTCCACGCTCAGCACTGCCTGGTACTTGGTTCCTGCAGCAGGAGAGGCAAATAGTCAGGCTCAAAGAGCCTCTGGGTTAGGGAGAAAGATTCCCCCATTGAGGGAGCCCGGGTCCCTGGGTCGGGGGCATCAGCCCAGCAGAGCCCCACCAGAATTTCAGACCACACACCTCCAAGGGCCATTAGTACGGAAAGCACAGCCAGGCTGGCCCTGCCTCGGGCTGGGGTGCACAGCCTACCTCCTAACTTCAGACTCCCCAAATGGGAAGGGTCCTTTGTTACGGAAGAGCCAAGGAAGCCCAAGGAATAGTGTTCAGGAAAGTATAAAGGTCCTGTGAGCCACATGGCAGATGTCTATGAGGCAGCTGGCCATTTGAGACTGGAAGTCAGAAAAATAAGTTAAATATAAAAAAACAGAACTTAGGTGGCAGGTAAAGCCATGGATGAAGATAATCACTTCCAGAAATAGTGTCAGGAAAGAGTAGAGAAGGTGGCTGAGGCCAGGGCCCCAGAGACCACCTATACAGAAAGGACAGAGTGAATAACACTGAGAAAGAAACAGAAGGAGCAGGAGTGATGTGACAGATGCCAAGGGAGAGCAAGAGATAAGACTGCAGTGCCAGCTTTGACCACTAGGTGGTGGGGCCCTTGGTGAAGATCAATTCAGCAGGTCCTGTGACTACAGGTCATCTGCTGTTGGCTCAGTACTGGAAAGTGACCAAGAAGAGAGTTTCAAGTCAAAAAGGAGATGTGGCGTGTAAGCTATGGGGAGATACAGGGTTTAGGCTGTGACCCTCCCTGGAAAGCAAGGGAGTTTCCCTACAACCCCATCAAGAGCAGCCTAGGCATGGCTGACATGGAAGAGTTGCCTCAAAGCAGGCTCTTGCTGCCTGATGTCCAAGATGTCCAGGATGAAACCCCTGATGCAATGTGTTGGCTGCTTCAGAGACCAAGCGTTGCTCGCCGTGATGGCTCAGGAACAGACAATGTGGGACAGGAAGATGGGGAGAGTAAACACAAGACAGAGCTAGTAGGCAGACCACAGATTGGGGTGGGGAGGTCCTTGAGTCCCTGTTCACTCTCCACGTACCTCCACAGATCTCTGGCTCTGTAGGCCGAGGGACTAAACACTGATGGAGGCAGTATAACACAGCTGAGTGAGCTGGACAAAACAGGGTCTGTGTGGGCCTAACTATGGCACCCCACAACTGTGTGACTATGGACAAGTTACGTAGCCCCTCTGATTCTTAGTCCCTTATCTCTAAAGAGAGATAATACCATCAGTTTTAGAGGACTTGCGCCAAGAATTCAACAAGACGACATATGAAAGTGTCTCCTATGATTCCCCAGAGTGGTAATAATCAGTAGCTATTATCAACATGTCTCACAGATACCAAGAATGTCAAGAATGGCTCCCAGACACTCAGCATCCTTCCCAGAAGCCAACTTGAAAGTCTGCTCCCTAGAGAGTGTTCCCTGGAGAATGCCAGCAGAGCTGAGGGCTGAAGGGCAATCACACGTGATGAAACCCAGCTGAAGGGGGTAATGGTATTCCTGCAGAGGTTGTGGGATGAACAAAGAAGCTGAGCAGTGGCAAAGCTTTAGTACAACAGACAAGGAAGCCAGGGAGATGGTGCCACACAGGACCACAAAAACCACACATTAAGAGGAATTTGGTTTAGCCCTAAAAGTTAAGCATTGTGATCAGGAACTCATGTAAAAAGATATGTGCTTAAGACCACATGGAGGATGATTTTAAGGAGTGAGCTGGAGGTATACAATAAATTAGAATAATATTTCAATAATCCAGTTGAGAAAGAAGTGACCATGAGGCTGGAGTTAGGGCCTCCAAGTACAAAAGACATTGTAGGGAGGTAGAATCCAGAGCAGCCAGTGGATGGAGTGCTTTTTGCTGATGTAAGGAGGAAAGACAGTAGACAGTTCAAAAAGGGATGAGGATTTCAGTTTGGGACACGTGAATTTTAAGGAGTCCAAGGAACATCCAAGTAGAGATGTCCCACAGCCATTTGCCTGCACTGGTTGAAAGCTCAGAAGACAAGCCCTGACAGGGAACACAGATCTGGATGTCATCCATGTACAGGTGATACCTCAAGTGATGGAAATGGCTGGGCTCACTTGGAGAAGGTGCTTAGGGAGACACCAGGTAGGGGTGGCATCCTGGGGAACAACTCCCATCCACCCCTCATTTCCCCTCCAGGATATGCACGGGTCTGTTAACTGAATGTAAAAGGTCAATGCCTGGCTCTCTCTTCCCACCAACCATTCTCACAGCTACAGGGTGAAAATATCCTGCAGGTGCCCCAAGTCACCTTCTCTCTCTGGCCTCATTGCCTGGCTTGGTCCAAAATCTGACTGAGTGAGGATTAAGGAGAAGTCTACACTCCTTCCTGTTGGCTCACTGGACTCCTCAGTACCAAGGCTCCAGGCCCTGACCAGCCGGCAACACAGTGCATCCCTCCCCCTCACCGTGATTCCCTCCACTGTGCCTCCTACAGGGTCCCCACGGGTGAGGTAGCATCCAAGGTCTAATGGAGTCTAACTGAATCCCTGGGTTTATTGGCCTTTAATAGCCCCCAAACCCCAACACGTCTTCTTATAAACATACTGAGGCAGACAACCGAATTGAAAAGGGGCCTATAAAAAAATGAGAGAGAGAGGAGCCAAAAGAGAAACAGCCAAGATCAGTGCCCCAGCATTCAAAGGAGGGGAGACTATCAGGAAGAATGGGGCAATCAGTGTGCCAAATGCTGCTGAAGAGCTAAAGAACATTCTGCCTGAAACCTGTCTACTGGCTTTACCAGCCAAGTGGCCACTGGTGACCTTGCAGGGGCAGGATTGGCCAATGGGGGGGGAAAGATGCCAGACTTTGCGTGTTCAAGAGGACATAGGAACCAAGGAAGTAGAGAAAGAGTGTGGATGACTCTCCAGCTGCCTAGCCAGGAGGGAGAAGAAATCAGTCAGCAGCAGAGACTCAAAAGGACCTTGGATCCTGAGGGAGTGGTTTGTTAGATAAGCAAGAACAGAGCATGTGGAGAAGAGTCCAGAGAGGTGGACACAGAATGAACAGGGGCAGAGACTGTAACTGAGGGCACACAGGACATGGGGCAATGAATCCAGAGATCAGTCTTAGGCAAGATGAAATCGGAGGGTGGGGAATAGAAGTGGGTGCGGATGCAGACCTGAGTGGTGCCCTGGGGACAGAGACCAAGGAGGTCCTGAGCAGCAACCTCGGCATTCTCTGAGCTGAGAGAGGACAGGCCTGGGCTAATACCGGAGGGAGGTGGTGGGGCAGGGGCTGAGGGGAGACAGTTGTCATGGGAATAGAGGACTGACAGCAACTGGAAACCTAAGAAAGAACTACAGCCAGAGGTCGTGGTGAGCCTGAGCGTAGAGACCATGAGTCAGCAGTGGCTCCATCCTTGTCCATACACCACAGCAGACACACAGGCTGGACAGGCTTTGCATGGAGTGGTGAGTTACCTGGAAGCTCGCCTTTGGAAATTGTGTCTGGGTCCAGTTTGTATGTGTCCTGAAGTCTCATCAAGGCCTTGGCGGCTCCTGTTTCATCTTCATCAGTGGGAAAGAACTGTCGCTGCACTGACAGGTTGGCAATAAAGCCTTCCAAAGGAGAGAGTGAGAACAAAAGGTTACCCTGGTCCAGGGATAGAATTCCACCTGGAACCAGACAGGCACCCAGCGGAGGGTCTCTGGCTAGTGCAATCTCCCTGCCCCTTCCCTCAAAGGCTGTTTCCCCTTCCTCCAGGAAGCCCTCCTTGATGGCTCCAGTCCAGGGAGACCTCCCCTTTCTCACTCCTCACTGTACCAACTGCCTGTGCTGCTCATTTGGAACTGAAGAGAAAGGCCCCCTAACACTAATTAACACATGGGAATCTGAGAGTCTTGGCGTGGAGATAGAAGGAAAAGAGGACAGTGAGGGTAACTGACAGGGACACAGGAAAGGACTCAGGGAGGACTTGCTGACCACTCAGTGGAAAACAAATCACATGGAAAACCTTGATCCAGGATTATTAGCCTGGCCAGGTAATCACAGATTCCTAGCCTACATCTCAGGTTGAACAGCCCAAGGGACAGAAGTGGTCAACTCAGAGAGCCCAGCTGGCCACTCATTACTGACCACTGGCCCTTATCATCCAGAAGGGTGATGATGACAGTCCTGGAGGTGTTTGGTGCTGTCCCCATGCCAAGATTAGGGACTGGAGAATCATCTGACCAAGGTCAGTATTAGGTGGGGCTGCATAAGCCCGGCATGGTTCCCCTGAGAGACCACACTGGGCCTTGCTCTGCTTACTAGGGCACTCCTACCACTCAGACCCACAATGAGCTCAGGGCATGAGTTCCCCAACTGTGGTGCTCAAGACCACAGCCTGGAGCCTGGGAGAGCCCCTGAGCACAGAAGCACCCAAGGAAGCTGTTTGGGGACTCCAAGCCCTAGTTGTAAAGCAAGATATACACCTCCTGCAATCTCAGGACTCCAGGTGGAGGCCAGGCCCTCCCATGCTGACTCAGAGGCTTCAGTTGTGCTCATAAGCTGAGAATTAGTAGGGGAAGTCCAAGGCCATTTCTTCTCTGGCCTCTTCCCCAGAGCAGCAGGACCCATAGCCACCTACTCTCACGACCTCAGGCTCAAACACGCACTTGTAGCCCTGCCTGGGGACCCAGGGACCAAGATGCTGCAACCCTGTCTTCCTCACGGCTGCATGGTCAGGGACTCTATGAGTTTACAATCCAGGGGAAAAAAATGCTTCCAGAAAAAGCCACATTGTTAGCATGTCTCCCTGCCTCCCCCTCTCCCCATTTCAGGGGAAAGAACTCTGAAAGAAAGAGGTGAAAACAACGTATTGCTGTCTGGGGCTGTCCTGTCTCCCTCCGGGTAATTATAAGGTTTTCCAGAGGAACCAGATGTTGACGGTGGGGGATGGGTATGAAGAACAAGACTTGAGAACAGAAGATCATATGGGCAGGCTTATTCTCCCACACTGCAGGCAGGACAGCCAGTTCTGAGCTACAGGCTCAGGCTGGGAGGCAGGGTCTGGGAAAGGCAGCCGTGGCTTCTGGAGGCAGTGAGCTCACTGGGCACAGCTCCGCCCGGCTAAGCTCACCAATCCCTGCCCGGAGGCCACCCTGCTCCCAGCCAAGCCCAGCCCAGTCTGGCCATAAGGGCTAAAACGCCTCAGCCCCCGAGAGACAACGATGAGTCTGAAGTTAATCAGCACTTCCAACTCAGGGAGAAGAGACAGTGAGTCCAGGGGGGCTGGGCTCAAGGCTGGAATTAGAAGGGCCCACCTCCAGGCCTGCCCCACCATCTCCTGCTAAGAGGAAAATATCAGAGCATAGAAAGTACTACCATAGTAAAAGACTAAGCACAGTTAAAGCTTTAAATAAGTTCATACTCTAACCTGCAAATCCCACTTATAGGAATTTATCATGAGAAAATAATCAGAGATGGGCATAAAGATATGAGTAAGATTGCTGATAATCTGGAAACAATTCCACATCCACTGACTTGACCAGTTTTACACTACACCAGTATGACATATTACTGTCCAGCCATTAAAACCATGTTGCAGAAGGACATTTAAAGGACATATAGAGAAGTTGAAAAATTCAGGAAAACAGTATATGCTTATGTCACAAATCTGCCAACAGATAATGTTTTCTTTCTAAAAGATATGAATGGTGGGCTTCCCTGGTGGCGCAGTGGTTGAGAGTCTGCCTGTCGATGCAGGGGACACAGGTTCGTGCCCTGGTCCGGGAAGATCCCACATGCTGCGGAGCGGCTGGGCCCGTGAGCCATGGCCACTGAGCCTGCGCGTCCAGAGCCTGTGCTCTGCAGTGGGAGAGGCCACAACAGTGAGAGGCTCGTGTACCGCAAAAAAAAAAAAAGAAAAAAAGAAAAGAAATAAAAGATATGAATGGGAATGAATTTAGGTGAGGCCCGTGCTCCCCAGCTTGCACTGGTCCCACCACTTAGCCCACTTATCTTACTTTTGTTAATTCATTTGGTCCCTCGAAGCAAATAAGTTTGCATTCCACGATATATACGTATGATTCCATTTTTTTAAATGTATATACATGTGTAAAAAGACTAGAATTTTAACAGTGATTATCACTAGGCAATTGGATTAAGAACTGTAATTTTCTTATACGATTGTTTTTGTGTTTTCCAACGTTTCTATAAATATGTATTACTAAAGCGTAATTAGAAAAAAGTCACTACCAAAAAAAAAAGGGACCCAAAAACACTAGGAAAAGGCAAGAACTGATTTTTTTTTTTTTTTTGACCACGTAGCACGGCATGAAAGATCTTAGCTCCTGACCAGGGATCAAACCCGTGCCCCCTGCAGTGGAAGCTCGGAGTCCTAACCACTGGACCACTAGGGAATCCCGAAGAACTGATTATTATAACATATTAAAAGCAAGGACAGACAACTGCCAGGTCCCCACAGAGATGACAGCCACTGGACTGGCAGGCTGCACGTTCACACACTGCACGTGCACACCCCGACCCAGGACAGTTTCAGACCCACACCCCCCAGGTGCCAGCACACACACATACTGGCTCACCCAACCACCTGCTCACTGTCCCTCACCTGCAGCTGAGTTCTGCAGGACAAGGTCCTCCAGCGCAGGCCAGTCTGTGTTTAGTCGCTTCACCAGTTTATAGGCATTCACAGGGTGGGACAGGTAGCCTTCAGGGTCAGCAGCTGACTTGCTGGTCAGGGCTTCCATTTTGTTGGCCCAGCTGTGGAACCAGAGAAAAAGGAAGGTTAACACACGGATCTTGACCTATGGTAATTTTCCTGGTGAGATTCAGGGGGTCTCTATTTAAAAAGGAAAAAGCAGTGAGTCCTTAGCCCACATACTTAGCTACTCTGGGAGACTGGCATGAAGTAACCTCCAGGCCAGCCCCACATTGCCTCCTCAAGGGCTTCCTCTTATGGGCACCCAGGATGGGTTCTGGGGGTGGGGGGTGGGGCAGGGGAGGAGGGCTGGCTCAGGGTGGGTGTGGGGATTTAGGACATTAGACACCTCTTAATCTTAGAGAGCTTGGCTTCCTCCACCAAGATGTACTCCTTCAGGGACAGCACCAGGTCCTTCTCTGCATAAATCAGGTCTGTCATGTGCCCTGCAAGGGAGAGAAAAAAGGGCCAGTAAGAAATGGATGAGGGACATCCAGCTCCCAACCTGAGGCACAAAACATCAGCACAGAGGCCAGCCCCCTGGGCCAAGGGCATATCAACTCTCTTGGGATCATGGGGACCTAGAGTTAAAGGAGGCCTAGACATTCGTATGGTCCTGGCCCCCCGCTTCAGGAAGAGAGAGGCAGAGGCTCCAAGGGAATGTTAAGTGCACTGAGGACACCTTAAGGAAGAAACCCCAAATCTCATTCTCCCACTGCCACCCAGTTGGGTCATGTTATGGGACACAGACATCCTGGGGGCTTCTCTGCTCAGAACTACTCTCTAGTCCAGGAGAACGTTGGTCAGAAATGCCAGGCAGCCCAGGAGCAGCCTGCACTACCCAGGGTGAAGGCTCAGCTGAGACAGCTGGCTCCCAGGAAGGACATCCAGGTCATCAGGGCTCAGAGGGGGAAACAGCAGCTCTCCCCAGATCTGGTCAAAACCAGTGGATGAGGCCATCCCACCCTGAATGAGAACAGGCCTCAGGCAGTGACATTCCCTGGCACATGAGCCAAGGATTGCTCAGGTAGACAACAGTCCTGTTGGCACATACCAATAGAAGTAAAGAATTCAGCCTGCACACAGCCCAGGACACCAAACCAGGCCACCAGCAACATGGATACCCAGAGTTTCATGGTCACAGAGGGCAGTGTCTGCAAGGCATTCAGTGATAGTAGTCATTAGATCAACAATGGTAAAAAGCAACTTAAGTAAGGATACACATACACATGTGCACATATATACACACATTCAAACATGCCAAAATCCTGACCTAACACACAGAAGCCAGGGAAAATATTCAGGACCACCAGTGGAAAGATGCCAGGGTATAGAACCAGAGATGTATGCTTAATTCTGTCCCCTGCTCTGGGAGGCCAAGTGCCCTTGGGAGAGACTCTGCCTTTCGACTTCTGGTAACCACTGACAGCACGGGAAGGCTGAATGGAGGTGGAGGCCGTGGACAACAGTCACCTCTGGGTCTAATAGTCTGTCAGTTCAAGATTCTGGCCCAGACCTCTTCTCTGTTTCTGTCTTTCCTTCCAACACAGGTGTGAGGACAGTGCCAGGTGCTGAGGACCCAGATGTAACACACAGTCCCTGCCCACAAGAAGACAAAGTACAGGAGAGACAATGACAGAAAGAGAACTTGACACAATATGCCCCAGGGGACCCACACCCAAAATAAGGTGCACAGCAGATGGTGAGCCCGAAGAGAAATCAGACTGCTCCCTGCTGGTCTGCACCTGGCCACAGTTAGAGCAGACACTGCTCTTCCTGCAGTGAGCTCCTTGGAAGACACTGTCCTCATAGAGAATCACCATTCGCAAATATTTACTAAAGACCCACATATGCCAGGCACTGAGCTACGCACTCGGGATACAAAAATGAATCGGCCACACAGGGCCAAAACCTTAGGCCAGGCTGGGTTGCTGACATGAGTAAGAGGCCAGCTGCTGTCTTCTCATCAGCCTAGAAATAGCGAGACCCAGCTCTGAAGGCAGCAGGCACACCATGGGGCAAGCCCCACTGGCCGTGGACCCAAGTACACAATGGAGACTTTGGACATCATCTCCAAGCTCAGCCATGCAGCCTGGAGCACGCTGAAGGAACAGCACCCACGTAAGCCCCAGTTCTGTCAGTCCCTCCTCTTCCTGCTCTACTTCAGCCAAGCCCCACTGGAAATTTACTGAGAGAAAACAAGGACTATAAAGGAAATACAAATGCTTTCTCTCCAAAATGTAAGCCTTATCTCACAGAATTCTAAGTCTGAGCTAACGCCAGCTCAGCGGTTTTTTGCCTGCGATGATTAGATGCACAGTCACGCCCACCATTCCTCACCTCACCCTTTCAGAAGAAATTCCAATCCACTGTGGTTCCAGATTAGGCTCAGAGAAGCCCAACCACGACCCCCACCCTCAAACGGGTTCCTATATGAGGAAGAGGAGAGAATAAGTGAGTGTCCCCATTTGTTCATCCCTTGCCAAATGTCTGCAGAGCTGACATCATGCCCATCAATACCCTAGGTGTCAGGGGCCCAGAGATACACAGAACAAGATCCTTCAGCCCACAACCTACTGCAGGGTAGGGAGTATGGGCTAAGGGATCCATTATAAAGTTAGGGCAGCAGATGAAAGCAAGTCACCGAGAAGAGGTGAGACGGCCCAGCCTAGCCCCAAGGTAAAGCCCAGATCCCCCTTTTGCCAGCCACAAATCTGCTCCCAGGTCTCAGCATACCACATCTCCACCCTGGGATTCCAGAAGGCCTCTCTTCTTGCTTACATAAGACCCATTCACAGGGTTAGGGTCTGCTCCTTGTACTTCAAGAGGCTTCATCAGCTCAGAAGAACACCTTCTGTATGTGTGTAGGGAGGGAACAGTAAAAACCCAGAGCCAGGAGGCTGTATCTGTGGACAATGAGGCATCAGCCAACTACCCATCAGGCTGGGGTGATGGGAGAGCAGTGCCCAGGCAGGAGACCAGACCAAACACGGTTGGAAGTTGGGGGGCACCAGTGTTTGTTCCCTGTTCCGTCACCAGTTGCAGCGGCATGCCCATTCAGAGATCAGGTAACAAATTTAAGGGAGGGAGAAGACTCTCTGTTCCTTTCAAGTCACCCTGGTGATACTGCCCATGGTTCATGCCTTACAGCACTCAGGAAAAAGCAGCCAAGTTCCTTCATTACATGAATACCAGCTGTCATTTCTCTGGAATGTGCTATCTGGCTTAGACTGAGCCTATCGACGAATCCCAGCCTGGAGGCAGAGCCCAAAGAATCACAGATGGGATTCTGGGCTGACCAAGAGCCTACGAAGTCCTGCTCTGATGGAGGAGGGGGATGACAACCCTGCTGGTCCAGAGAGCTAGGCGCTCCCACGCAGCCCCCAGACCACCACAATCAACACTGCCACCCCAGGCAAAGGTACACTAGAGTCCCAGCCTATTTCTCCTGATCCTGAGCCCCCGAACACTAATTTGTATTAGGTGTACAAAAGGCCATCTAATCAGGGTCAGGCTGGGAGGAGGCAGTCTCCAAGAAAGACTGTGTGCCACAGAATGGGAAAAGCCAACCACCTACATGCCCCCCATCCCATCTCATACCTATACCCAGAGCTTGCTTATGACAGAATAAGTGGGAGCATGTATGCCTGCCCAGTGCCCCCACCAGTGTCCAGTGCTGTCAAAAGCCCTCCAGGAACCCTCAGAAATCCATGCTGAATAGGCCTAGAAATGGACAACATTGAGGCCCCTTTTATGAAAATAAAGTATCACCAAGTCTGAACAGAAAACCAACACTGAGTTTTTTCTGAGCTGCATCCCAAGTTCAGAACAAAGTCTGGCCCAACAACAACAGCAAAAAAAAAAAAACCCTCACCACAGACTTGTTCATTCCAGGAAACTGTAACAACAGAAGATGTTACATTTCTTCCAAACAGTGGATTGTTATGGATTGTGTAAAAATGGACACTGTGGGCACATTAACATTGAGAGAAGATCAAAGCATCCCGTTAAGTGAGAAAAGCAGGCTCCCAAACAAGATATACTCTGTGATTTCATTTTTATAAGGAAAAATGTTTATATATGGAAATTTACATACCTGCATATATATGCAAGCGGAGAGTCAGAAATCTAGTTGTATATTGGTGAAATCATTTTATTTTTCTCTTTATGTTTACTTTATTTCCTAATCTTTCCACAAGGAGTTCTATGGGAAATTTAAAATATATTTCATATTTAAAATGAAAAGAAAACAAAGCAGGCCCTCTCAAACGGACTCCAAAGCGGCCCAGCAGCCTGAGTTTGGACCCCCACAGGGAGGTCCTCCAAAGCCTGCCAACACCCCAGTGACAATAAATCACCCACCAGGCGACCGACACTATTTCTAAGCACAGGACAATTCCAAGACATACAATCACAGGCCTTAGCACGCCCGCTCTTTGGAAAGGACGTTTACAACCTGGCCAAATAACCATGAAAAGATGTTTCCAACTGCAAACCAGCAGTGTCCTTAGCTTCTCCCCTTACCTCATCAGGCAGGAACTTCTGCCAAGCTCCCAGCTGCAACCCAAATGCAACAGCTTGAGTTTTAACAATGTATTTGTCTGGCTTAGCTCTGAACAAGAGGCTGCCTGCCTTCTGTGAAGGGGCAAAATGAGCCTGAACAGGGCTCCCCGCAGCGGTCTTACCTCCCAGTAGTGTGGCCAACTCTGAATGGCAGAGCCAAGAGGACCTGCGTGCTCAACCTAGGAAGAGTTCAACAGAGGCTCCAGGAGGCCCTACCTATCTATGCACATGGCTGTCCATTTGGGCCCATAAGCTGCTCTCACTGGCACCTCAGGGAAGCATGGGCGGCACCCTACTCTCCCTACCTGATGTCATGCCTCAATCATCACCCTGATTTGAGCCACCCCTACGTCCCTCTTGCAGCTACACTGGCCCCTACCTGCACTGGTCTCTCATCTTACGTGGCCTCCCTCCCACCTCTGCTCTACAAAATAGCCATCACAGGTTACTACAGCTCCTCATTTGGTCTCTTTCTCCCTAAGAACCCTCCAAAGGCTCTCCACTACTCTCAGGACAAAGTCCAAATTACTTAGCCCTAAGGGACTTTTTGACTCTGCGTGACCTGGCCCTACTGCCCTCTCCAGCCCCATCTCATGACTCCAGGTTTCATACCTTCAACTACCACATCACATGAAAAACATTCTCCTTCACTGAGAACCTAACAAAGCCTAGATGTGCATGCATACCTATCCTTATGCAGTTGTCCCTCAGTATCCACAAGGGATTGGTTCCAGGAGGCCCCGCAGATACCAACATCCACAGATGCTCAAGTCCCTTATATAATAGGTGTAGTACAGCCAGCCTTCCGTATCCACAGGTTTTGCATCTGCGGATATGGAGGGCTGACCGTAATTTCTCTATCCAGTACCTGGACATGTTGACTTGTACTTCCCACGTGGGTACCATCAAAACTCCAAAGTCTCCTGCTTCAGTAACTAGACAATTAAGTAGCAGAAAAGGCTGTATAAACCAACATGCAAAAGCCAGTTGGGTTTTCAATCAGTCTTGGCAAAGACTTGGCAGTCCAGGTAAGACTACCTTATAAGGAACTACAGGAAAGAATAAAATCCACACACCACTATACTGGATGCATCTGATATACCACCTTGTACTCTCCTGGCCTCACCTGCCTTCTGGGCCCTGGGCCACTTGCTCTGCCTCAGACCCAGTGAAGGAGACTGTGCAGTCCCCAAATCTCTGACTCTCCCTGCTACTTCCAGACTCCAGCGAAGCACCACGCTGACCTCCCCAGGGGCCCTGGGAGTGCAACTGAGGAGTGAGCATGGGGGAATTAACTCCTCCTGGGGCAACTGTGACTAATGAAGGACAGAAACAAGAGGACGTCAGCAGATAAATTCCCTCTCCAGGCCTTCACTGAGAAACTGTTCTGCAGCACGGGGCTTCTGAAGAGTTCACCCAGAGATGTCCTTCATGGCTGAGCAACTAGTGTATCTCTGTGCAGACTGGCCAGCTTGCTAATGCACCACCTTGTATATGCTTCGCCTCCTTCTCGACCTCACTTTTATTTTCCCTTACCCTTGCTACTCCACAACCGTACCTTCTAACAAAGCGTTAAGTACTTAAGCTCTGCCTTGGGCTCTGTTTTCTAGGCTAAGATAACCACTATTCATGTTTCCAAAAATCTTTCATTTCTACCATCTAATCCTCACCAACACCTTGTAAACTAGATAATCATCTCCATTTCAGATATAGATATATGATACATAACTGAGACTGAGAGTTTCCTGCACACCTCACATGCTACAGGAAATTAATGGCAGAGCCCAGACTCAAATCCAAAACATACTTTCTACTATATATTGCTGTCTTCAATCCTACTCAGTAACATCTGTTGTCTTATAGCACAAGGACTTCCCAAAAGGAGGAGCCACACTTTGGCCTAGCAGAACAGGCCTGCCCAGGTCAAGGACTTTATTGTGGTTCACAAAGCAGCCTCATGACGTCCGTGGCTGGATCCCACCAGACGGCAGACAGCAACATGGACCCAGAAGACAAAAACATGGTGCTTCAAGTCCAAGTGAGCAGTCACTCCTGCCCAGACACCACAGCACTCACAAATGACCGAATGGCCCAGATCAGGGCAAGACAGTACAGTCTAGTAGGGAGGCACACCCACCCTGGGGTCAGAGACCCCCAGAATTAAAGCTTAGCTCCACAATCACTTCCAGGCTTTGGGGACTTAGACAAGTTACAGGGTCTCTTTGAGCCTCAGTTTTCCCATCTATTTAAGAGTTAAAATAATAGAATCTGCATATCATAGGGCTGTTTTCAAGATTGAATAAGATGACAGATGTCAGTGGGCAGCCTAGCACCAGGCACAACTTATACCAGTCAAGAGCACCAAGGGTACTAGAGGAACGGCAATAGACCTGAAGCAGCCAGCTTCCTAGCTGATCCCTGGAGAGAAAGGAGGTCCAGTCTAGGGGACAATGAAGATGAAAACAAGACAGAAATTGAATCTCTTAACACTCCATGTCCCAGGAGTGTTAAGAGATTCAGCAGAGGGTGGAGTCAGGCGTAATGCAACATATTGACCATCAGGGAATAACTCTGAAAACTGGTCTATCACTGGCTCTAACTCTCAGCAAGGAAGGAAAGTTCTCTGGCAAAAACAGGTGACTGGACCAATACTCCAGAATCTCACGTATTTCTACGTCTCTGACCTGCTCACTCCGAGTTCCTACAAGTACCAGGCCTCAGGATCGCGGCCACACCCTGGGCCCTCAGGAATGCCGGGTACAGAGCAGGCTATGTTTTAGCAAGCACTTCATGAAAGGTCTAGAGCAGATGCTGGTCTGTGATCAGGCTCACATCCTATTTGAGCTGGGGAACTCACTACCCAAACATTTAATCCTCTGCCCTGCAATGACACCACTTGAACAAACACTCTCTCCTAGGTCTCCAAGACCTAGGTCTCCTCGGTCTCTAATCCAGACTTTTCATGCTCCTCTGCTCCTTCTGAGAATAAAAACTATATCCCTCATTCCACATTTCCAGCTCTAACCCCAGAGACCACAGGAGCCACCAGCCCTCTCTGCTCAAGAACAGACTGATGTCCCATCCTGGTGCCCTTCAAAAGTTCAAACTGCTAGATTTGAGCAACGTTTTCAAAGCTTAACTCTCACTCCAGCACCCTGTCTGGGCTTGCACGTGCCTGCATCACAGCATCTCCTGCCAACTTCCATCTGCATAGAATTAAACTCTTGAGAGATCCCAGGAGCCAGGGACACACCGGCCAGCCCAATGCACACTACAGCCAGCGTGGCCACACACTGGCCAAGGTCTTCCATCCAGTCTCAGACCCTCCCAAGGATGTGGGAGGGCAGAGTCAAAAAGGGAGGTTCTCTCAGGAAATGAGCAGACCCCCGATTCTCTCACCCCACTCATTCCTCAGGGCTGTACCCATGCGGTCTCCCCTTCTCACGAGCACTCACACTCTGAGCTCCTCCCTGGCACATGACCACCTGCCAGCGTGAAACAGCAATCTCAGAGAGACTGTGAGCCACCCATGGGCAAGGACAGTGCCACCGCCACTGCTTCCTTTCCCTCCTCCCTCATTCCAGCCCCAGGTACACTTTAAGCAGAAGCCCAGCACACAGGAGGTACTCCAGGAATGAACAGAGATTGGCTGTGGCCAGGCTAAATCAGTGACAAAGTAGGCACTCTCCTGGGCACACCCATTTCAGAGCATTGGACAGGGTAGAAGGGCCTATCACAAGCCACAGACAATACTCAGTCGCCACCATGTCTGCCTGCTGACCTCTCAGAGCACTAGGGTGGCCCACTATGACAGCATCTCTGGGATGAGGCCCCCAGCCAACACACTCCAACTCTGCTACGTGGCTTCCTTGGCTGGGCCACACAGCGCGTGGGCTTGGCCGTCTACAAATGATACCCAAGGATAAAAGGATTCAAAGCCCAAACGTTTTATAAGTAGGGAGAACTGAACAGAGAGGCTGGCCCTTGAGGCCCAGAATAAAATGAGAGACTGCACCCTGGAAGCTTCAGGGGCTGTTTAAGCACAAGCCAAAGGAAACCATGGTTCATTTAACGGAGAACTAAATCATGGAACCTGCTATCCCAGATGTGATACGGGCAGCAGCTTGCAAAACCATTCTATAAATTCTTAGGTGGACAGTGGATCTCTGCAAAATCAGGGACATTTGAGAATGCCCTAAGCTACAAAGCAATGTTCCCCAACTCCTGCTCTCAGGGCCAGGATCTCTTGCAAAAGCACTGAGGTTGCTAAGCTTCAGATGGTTTACATCAAGCAGCACAAGCCTTAGGTGTCACTCTACAGCAGAAGACACCAGTCTCAGCCTTGGGAGGGGCTCGGATGTTCTTCTACACCACCTTTAAGGTGTCAGATTAGAAAACAGAGGCCAGGGGCCTCTGCCCTGAAGAAGGAGGGTTTATGCTGATCCATGTTTATGGTGCAAGGGTTCACTGAGCATCCTCCACATACAGGGCACGATACCAGGCACTGTCCTCTCACTTGAAGCTCTTTGGACAGGGTCCATGGGCAGCTATTCCCTAAAGTGTCCCTTCCCCCATCACCTTGCTTCCACTAGAGTGCCCAGGTCTGCTTCCACTCACACATGCTGTTCCTCTGTCCGGCTTACCCTTTCTTCTGCCTTCATCTGACCACTCCAGCTCATGGGTCACCTCCTCCAGGAAGCCCTCTGGCTTGAAGCATCCTGTCCTCTACCAAGTACCCACAGTCCGGTGCTCCTTCCCAGCACAGCACTCACCACACTGCCCGGGGCCTGGCCTTTCCTGGTCTTCCAGTCTGCCTGCCCCACTGGGCTAGCAACTCCTCGCAGTTTCTGATACGCAGAAGGGTCCGTTTGTTGAATTAATTAACTAGTTACAAGTCTCCGCACCTGCTGAGGCAAAACCATGCAGGTTAGAAAAGGATGTCTGGGGGGGGGGAAAGGAAAACAAAAACAAAACTTTCTCATCCAACAGCCTGTCTCAATGGGCAGCAAGCGGGGCCATGGCCGCAGACTCCCAGCCCTTTGGAGGCAGGATGGTGGACCTCCCTAATACTAAGCGGCCCCTCAGGGCCTGCCCGGCGCCCCTGCCTCCGCCTCCAACCTCTGGCAGCCTTCGGGCCAGGCCGCCCCTTCCCGGGAGCCTGACAGGCGGGGCGGCCACGCTGCCCGCCAGGTCCGGCCGCCCCGAGGGGACTGGAAGGAAGGGTGCGGCTGACCTCACCACCCTGAGCTCGGGGAGGCGACGCGGCGGCGGGACAGGAACCCACACGGGTGTAGAAACAGAGCGGAGGTCGCGGGGCTGCGGCCCGGACGGCGCGACGCCCGGTCCCCAGCTCCCAGCCCCGCGCGGGCAGAAGGCTCGAACCGGCGACCCCGGCCCGCGCCCGAGCTCCGCTGCGGACCCGGGGGGCGGGCGCGCGGGACGCTCACCCGGACACGCGCTGCTCCCGGCTTTTCCAGAACCTCCCGCGGCGGCACCCAGCTCGCTCGGGCCCTCCTCCCTCGGCGGCTCCACCTCCCGCCGTCGCCGGGCTCCGCCCGCTTGACCGGCAGCCACGTCCCCACCTCCCGCCCCGCCCCCCGCTCCCCCGCTCCCCCGCCCCCGGCCCCTGGCTCCGCGCCCAGACAGCCTCGGCCAGGGGTCACCACAGCAGACAGCGACCCCCGGGAAGGCCGAGGCCGCCCGGCCGCCCGGAAGCCGGGAGCGGGCCTGGGGCCGCCGCTCGCGCCCTTCATGCCGCCCGCCGCTCGCCGCACGTACACGGCGCCCGCCTCTCCTTGGCGCTCGCACCTGTGGGACTCGGCCCGCCCTCCTCCCTGGCCCCTGGGCGGCTGGAGAGGGG
The DNA here is from genome assembly GCF_964374135.1 of Grampus griseus. Taxonomy (NCBI): domain Eukaryota; kingdom Metazoa; phylum Chordata; class Mammalia; order Artiodactyla; family Delphinidae; genus Grampus; species Grampus griseus. The sequence goes on from NC_139019.1 coordinate 109,067,229, forward strand.
CCCACGACCCGATCCTGAAGCCGGTGCTGTCGGGGGGGGAACCCTGATTGCTGGCCAGCTACCCTGGCCCCAGCTCATGCCCATTTCCTCGGTGGTCCTGCTGTATACACGGCTCCTACTGCTGCCTCCCCATCATCACCACCATCAGGTTACAGGGGGTGGGGTCACCCGGGCCAGGAGCTGGATTCTCAGGGATGGGGACAGTGGAGAAAGACCTTAAGAAGACTGGAGACCTGGCATCCACCCCCAGGGCCAAGCTCCCAAAATGATTCAGACTGTCCCCAGCTCCTGGATCCGACACTCCTCCTGGGGGCGTGGGGGGGGGGGAAGGGGGGGCACCCTGGATCTAACCTTCGTTTTCCCCAAGCCCTTACATACAACATGGGCCAAAAACAGTAGACACTTCTTTCAGCCAATCCAGGCTGGGAGGGAGTGAAGGCAGGGATGCTGCAAATCTCAACCTGGGCTAGAGGAATCCCTGGCCGCCAAGCAGGTTCCCACGCCTGCTCTGTGAACCTTCCTAGTCATGAATGAGGGGAAACAGTGTCTGAGAATCTCATCAGAGAGCTAGGCCAGAATGGGAGGTGCTCAGCCTCTGCCCAGTCCAGTGTGGGGATATTCCCTATGGCACACCATCCAGGCTGGCAGCCCAGACCTGGGGAAGGCATGAACACGCAGAAAAATACACACAAGACATATAAAACACAGAATGAGCCACTGTTCTGCCCTTCCTCAGCCACCAGCTGACCTCCCCAGAGCTCAACTAAAACCAGACAGAAATCTTCCTGCCTCTGCTACATCCTGTTATGCCGCAGGAGTCTCTCTCAGTCTGCTCAGGTTCTCCCATCCTCTCCCCCTTCTCAGGAGCTTGCCCTGTGAATCATCCCTTCTCTCACTTGAATGTTCAACCTCCTCTCCTTAAATGGATACATCCCTTGACCTGTAAATATTTTCAGGTCTCTAGTATGGAAACAAAACCCTCATTAGACCCCACCAACTATTGCAGTGTCTCTCTCCTTCTCAACCACAGCAAAATTCCCCGAAAGAGCAGTCTGTCCTCACTTTGCTCCCACCCCTCAGAACCCTGCAGTGGGCCTTCTGGCCTCCCGACAAGACCAAACCAGATCTCAACAAACTCTCTATAACCTCCAAGTCTAAATTCAACAGCCACTCTTCAGTCATCATCTGCCAAAGCCCCCAGCAGCACCTGACACCCCAGCAGTGTTTGGCCACTGTCTCCCTTGAACACTTTTTTCCCTCGGTTGCCACTAACCTCTCTGGCCACCTCTGCCCAGGCATCTTCGCCCCCAGCTCACCCGCCTTTCTCTCTCTCCCCATTAGTCGATAAAGGTTGGGGGTTCCTCAGAGTTCAGGCCTAGGCACTCTACTTTCCTCTCCTCTTTCTATAATTTCTTCCTATACACAGATGACACAAATTTCTCTCTCTACCCTTGCCCTGACTCCTGAGCTCCAGACGCGTATGAATGGCTGCTGAGTCTACGCCTCCGCTGAGTGTCCACAGGCACCTCAATCACAATGTGCCCAGCACTGAGTTCATGCTCTCTCCCCTTCCCCCACCCCCATACCTCTCATATTCCCTGCTTCACTGAGGGAGCCACCCGGCCCCCTGCACCACCACCAGTTACCTAACTAGAAGCCTGGGAATCACCCTCAGCACTTCCCTCTGCCCCGCCCCCAAACCCTGTCCTTCCATATCCCACGTCCATTCAATTCTACCACCTAAATCCCTCTCTAATTCATTCATTTCTCTCCATCCTCTTTCACTTGAATGATTGCAACAGTTTCCCGGCTGACTGTCCCCCTCCATTCTTACTTCCTCCCGTCTCTCTTCCACACGGCAACCACAGTGACCTCCTCAGAATGCAGATCTGAACCCATCACTCTCAGCTTCGAAATTGCATTGTTCTTAGGAAAAGTCCTGAAAGTGGCCTATAAGGCCCGGCATGGTTTGGTCCCTGCTCACTCCTCTAGCCACACTGACATTCCTCTCCAGTCCCTCTAACTGGTCATTCTCCCTCCCCATTCCACTCCCAGGCCTTTTCACATGCTGTTCTTTCTGTCTAGGAAAATGTCCCTCCTCCCCAATTAAATCCTCCAGGTCCTCCCAGAGGGAATTTCCTCACTTCCCTGGCCAGGTCAAAATCTCCTATAACAGCCTCTCATGTCCTACATGCTTCCTAACACTTGCCACAGTTGAATGTTTGTTTGATTCATGTCTGCCCCCCTCCCCCCACACACACCACTGGCCTGGGTGTACGTAAACAATGTGTGTTTTGTCCATCATGACATCCTCAGCAACTACGACAGAACTGGACTCAATAAATATTTCATGATTATGTGAAGGGATGGGTGTCTCCTTAATGCCTTGCTCCACAAAACCATAGCCAAAGTTCTGACTAAAGCCTCCACAGAGCCTCAGAGTCCTGGACCCCACTCATTCCTCAGTGTCTGCTTCTATTCCTCTTCTGTCTCTTATAAGGATACTTATTGGACTTAGGACTCACCTGGGTAATCAGGATGATCTCACCTCATGATCCTTAAATTACATCTGCAAAATTCCTCTTTCTAAATAAGGTCACATCCACAGTGTCCAGGTATTAGGACATGGACATATCTTTTCAGGGCCACAATTCAACCTACTACACTTGACATGCCCTCATGCCCTCCAGGGGCTCCTGGGCCCCTTATAAATCCTTGGCTCTTAGTTCTCCAGCCCAGGCCCACTCCAGACCCACATAGCATTTTCTTTGAGGCCACTTGATGGGTGAACTCATTATCTCCCCACACTCTACCTCACACCGCCCACACTTCCTTCCACCCCAGCATTTCCCATATCTCAGGAAGCAGAATCAACATCTCCTGGTCATTTCCATTTTCTTCCCCACCACATTCCCCCATTGTAGATCTTACCTAGTAGATCACTCAATCCATTTACTGCTCTCCATTCCTGTAGCCACAGCTCAAATTCAGGACACCACCATCTCTTACCTGGACGGTCCATCCTGGCCCACAGCTTTCACTCAGTTCCTTCCATCCTTATTTCACACCACAAGCAGAGTGATATTTTAACAGTGTGATTCTGATCATGTCATTTCCATACATAGAACCTCTCAAAGGTGTCCCTGCCACAAGGATAGACACAGATCTCACCAAGTTTGCCAATCCCCTTTATACAGCCCTGATGGCCTCTCTTATCATGTGTAGCCTCAAACTTGATGCTCCAGCACCTGAGGCATTTTTCAGTTCCCTGACCTTTGACTGTGTCATTCTTCCTGTCTGGAACACTCCAAAAGGTTTTCCCTTTGGACCAAGCCTGAGCCAGGTCCCTGCATAGACCCCATAGCTCCTTGTGGATGAATTTCATGCAGGCTATCTGACTCTCATGTCTACTTCCTTCACCACTTTGCCTTCCTAGGAATGGGGGCTGCTTCTGTCCTGTTTACCACTATGTCTCCAGCTCTAGCATAGGGTCTGGAATCCAGGACCTAGAGAGGGAGTGGGGAAGAAAAATACATGAATAAATGAATGAATAAATGAATGAATGAACATCCTCCACTAATGTGGCCTCCAGCAGGCCTCACTAAGCACACCCATTTTGGGTCCCTTAATAAATCAACAGCCATCTTGAGCAGCCATGTCACACTCCTTTCCCCCAAATCTACTGTGTCAATAAAGTCACACCTCCCTTCTGGTAATGGCTCTACCCTATTCATTCATGCATTCATTCCACAAACATTTGCTGGGCACCAGTTGAGGCCCTGGCTGGGGATTCAGGGACCATGAAGATCAAAGGGCTCTGTCTAGTGGGGAAAACTGGCAGGTGAACAGAGACCCACAAAGCAAACTTACCCAGGGAGGGAAACGCCCAGCCATTTCCAACTGGTGACAGAAGGTGCTACCTGCCTAGTCCCAGTCTTAGAGACCCTTCCCAGGCTCAAGATCAGGTATGCACTGCCACCACTGACCCCAGCCTGGCCAGGAGCATTGCCAAATGAAGCCCTAGCCCCACGCTGTCCCTAAGTGACAGCCCTGGTCAATGGCTACTCAAAGCAGGCTAGACTTGTCTGCCCACCACCCTCATCCCAGGAGAAGAACCTGGTATCTCTCCAGAAAAGGATGGCAAAAATATCTGTGCTGGATGGACAGGTAACTGGATGAATGGGAGGGCAGGTGTGGTGCAGGCTCTCCCTCTAAACAGAGGCATCCTCAGCTTGCCCTGCTCCTGCCTTCGCCCACTCACCTGTGACCCCTGCCCTGGAGAAGAGGAAGGGACAGCTTCCACTGCCTGACACTGAGGCCTCCCTGACTGCTGATGGCACTTTCAGGTCCTGGTAACTACCACAGCATGTGGAAGCCTGGCCAGGGTTTATGAGCACCTGGTCCCTTCATGGGATTCCCCAGAGCAGGGCTCCCGGGATTAACGAATGCCACAGAAGGTATTATACATACACATCTGTACCTTTCAGCACCGTCAGCAAAGAACTGTCCATTGGACCTTGGGACCAACCCTCCCCTCCAGGTTCCTCCCTTAGGGGCCAAGAAAAGACTGGATGTGTCCCAATTGACCAGCACTTTTGACTCAAGGCCAGTGAGAGAGGGTGCAGCTTGAGTGGGGCCACCTAGTGGTGGCCTTACTGCTTCAGAAATAGGGCCTTGCCAGGTAGTCTGGTCTTACAGCCTTGTGTAGGACACTGGGGTAGAGACAGAGAATCTGGCAGAAACCCCAGGAGCCTGCCATGCCAGCCCTGGACAGGGCCAAGTGGGTCCCCACAGAGTGCCCACCTGGCACATGCAAAAGATGAGGCAGGCCTGAGAGAATGTCAACAAGTCCCCTCCCAGCTGCCTCCCCCATGGACCCCTGCAGCCCAAGCAGAGCCAGCACAAGCTGAGCTGTCATTACAGGGTAGAGAGAGGCATCCAGGGCCTCTGGGAACCATAGTTATGCAGCAGGTCCAGGACAGGCCCTCAGGGTCGAGTCAGTGGGCTTTGACTTCAGCTTTCCTCCTCACCACACTCTCCCCACTTCCATCTTGAGCAAGGAACTTCTGGGCTGGTGCAAATACCCAGAAGGCCAGGAGTTAGCTAGGTATGGTGCTTACAGATCTTGATATTTTAATGCATACAGTGTAAATATGTTTTTAAAAATTATTATTATTACAACACAGAAGCTCATCCCACCCCCACTCCCATCCCTGTCCCTCCTCCCCCAGCCTTGGGCTGGGTAGGGATTAGGGATGGGTGAGGAGGAGGTGAGAGTGGGGATAGTTATTGGACATCTGACTTAGCTACTGTTTAAAAGGCCGAACGTTCAGTGGTTTTACTATTTTTTGCAGGTCTTGTCAAAATGTCAGGAAGCCAGTATAGCAGAGGGTAGAGGAGAAGCAAGAGGTGAGGCTGCAGAGGTCCCGGGGCAGATCATCCTTCGTGGGCCCCCCAAAATGGATTGGGATGTCATGCTGAGGGCAGGGAGCAGCCACCCCAGAGGGAAAGCTAGGGAGGAGTGGATCCCATTTGGGATCCAGGAAGAGCACCCCGCCTGCCTACTGTTGGGGAAGGGGGAGAAGGAAGAGCAGAGCCCGGAAACGACTGGGGACGGGGCTGGTGCAAAGTCTACATGACGGCTGAATGGTGATCTGAAGTAGGGAATGGCAATGCATAGAGAAAGAAGGGGGCAGATTTAAGAATTCATAAGGAGGTAAAACAGGAAGTCTATGTCCATTCATTTATTCAGCAAACATTTATTGAATGCTCTGCTCCCCATTCTGCGCTCCCTCTTCGGGATGAGGCCCTACTTCACATCCAGAATGAGGTCTTTTCACCCTTGGCTCCCTCAGCCCTGCCGTTGCAAAGCAGGCCCTGCTAAAGGAAATCAGTGGCAGCCCTCAGAAAACACAAGAATGGGGAGCAAGTTGGTTACCCCCAGAGAACACACCAGCACCCTTTGGAGTTTTAGACTGACATGGAATCCTAATCACAGCGTCTGGTTTCCTCAGTCGTGAGGCTCCTTCTACAACAAGGTAACCACCCAGTTAATGATGGTCTTGGCACTAACTTACTAACATCACCCTTCCTCTCCCTGTGCTTCATTTCCCCCTCCTATTTTTAATCAATTAATTATTTATTTTGGGGGGTAAATGTACTTATTTATTTTTGGCTGCATTGGGTCTTCGTTGCTGTGCGCGGGCTTTCTCTAGTTGCAGCGAGCGGGGGCCACTCTTCGCTGCGGTGCGTGGGCTTCTCATTGCAGTGGCTTCTCTTGTAGTGGGGCACAGGCTCTACATGTACCGGCTTCAGTAGTTGTGGCACGCAGGCTCAGTAGTTGTGGTTTGCGGGCTCTAGAGCGCAGGCTCAGTAGTTGTGGTATACGGGCTCAGATGCTCTGCGTCATGTGGAATCTTCCCGGACCAGGGCTCAAACCCGTGTCCCCTGCATTGGCAGGTGGATTTCCAACCACTGCGCCCCCAGGGAAGTCCCCTCCTCCTATTTTTAAATGAATGTATTTCTGCTCTAGTGCTACATGTTTCTAAGGAGCCTTATATCCTTTTTGTAATGAGATGGATATCCATCCATGAGTGACCCTAGCCCAGTCAAGTTGTGCAACTTCTGTGCTGCACAAGCCTGGGGCTCCATCCACATCACAGACATTGTAGATTTGATTATTTATTACAACTTACCAGTAGATGGAAATAAAGTGAATTGCAAATGGAGTATTCTTTGCTGATTTGTAAAAAATCACCATATGATTTGGTACATCTACCTCCACATAATCATAGGATCCTGAGTCACCCTTTTCGATAAGGCCTTAAGGACCCCAACTCCTGTAGGCTCTCTCCTGTTCTCAACTATCCTGCCTGTATCAGCTCTGGTTGTGGCTCTCACTCTCCCCCAGCCCCTTGAGTAGACACAGTCACCTGAACTTACTGGTGAGCCCTGTCCTCTGCCCGAGGGACACTGCCCAGGACTCTGACCCACCACAGGGAGGCCAAGGCACTCATTCCTCTGGATGCCTTGACTACCCCACACCACATCAAACACACTGCAGTACACCCACCTCTCATATAAGTACATTTTATACTTCCCCAGTAAGAACATGGCTGAGTCACAGTTAACTAGTTTCCATGACATAATGTTATATTTGCTAGCATTTAGTACTTACATTTTCTTTTTTGTGGTTTTCTACATTTTTTCCTGTCTCCATCATTTGCATGAACCTGTGAGAAGCTTGATGATCCCTGTGCCTCTAGTGCTGAAAGACAGAATGACTTGGCCACAGCCTTTGGTAGGAGAATCTTTACCCACTGGACACGCAGGCACACACACACATGCAACACAGGGATGTGCAGGCATGCACAAGCCTGTGGAACTTGGCCTCTCACATGAGGAGGAGGAGGTTCTGTGATCTGTACTCTGGCTCTGCCCTTAAGCTTGACTCTCTCTCACAACTTAATATTAACTTTGAAACAGAATCTGACCTTATCCCTGACCTTGAACCAGTCAGCTGAGGCTTGGAAACAGAAAGATGTCTACTTCCATCATCTGCAGAAATCACACCCCCAAAGGGATCAGGGATGACTTGGACAGAGTATCTCCCTGGCTGAAGAGGGAGTGATCCAGATGGTGAAGGCGGAGACATGGCTTTCCCACAGTGTCTAGCCATCAGACACTATCATGCGTCAACAGTCTTGGAAGCAAGCGTTATTCCCTCATCCCAACAGTCACCCAATATCTGTAGGCCAGGCTGACACCCTGCCTTCATCAAAACCTGGGGTTTTATCTTTACTCCATCCCAGGACAATAGCAGTTATCTGTGTCCCTGGGCTAAGATGCATGGGGCCTCAAAACCCTTTGGGAGAATTCTGCTGCTCTGGTCCTGCCCAGAGCTGCATCTGCAAAAATGAGGATGGCCAGCAGAGGGTGCATGGAGCCCACCATGGGCCACCCAGTCAAAGGAGCAGTCCCAGCCTTGCTGAAAAAGCTCCTGAGTTCTTGATCCCATGCTCTACCCCACCAAGCTGCCAAGGTTTAACTGGGACCCTTGCCTAGAACGGCATAATCATGAGCAACTGGGGCAGATAGAGATGTTTACCAGGCCATAAGGAATGCCTCCAATGCTGGGACCTCTAGTGGTGGGAAAGGCAGGGAGGATGTTGGGAGGGTCCCAAACCCCTTATTCAGCCATGGGTGACCAAGGCCCTTCACATCCAATTAAGCTGACTTGCAGCCTTGGGGGAGACTCAGGCCATAGGAGCCAATAGGCCTAAAGAAAAACCAAGGGTCAGTAGTGCAGTGAAGTTAGGTAAGGAGATGGGGGAGGCCACTGACAGGACTCTGAACGTACCTAGAATATCATGGCTCCTGTTGAGATAATTCCTTTAAAGAGAGGGGCCAGAGGAGAAGGAATGGGCAATCCTCATCTGGGTTCCCCTGATGCTCCAAGTGCTTCTGTAATAGGGCAGCTAATGGAGGGAGCGTTCTCCTGGTACCAAGTGTAACCTAACACTTCGCAGACATCGTCTGTGTTGGATGGCTTCTGCTGGCTCCTTCAGATCCCTGTCTCTCTCCCTTCCCTTGCTCTGTGCTCCTGGCTGCTTACCCATATGGATGACATCAACAGGTGCTCCTGCCGTGTGACTCTTGATTAGATTCAACCAATGGGGAGTACCAAGAAATGGTCAGCCAGAGGGAGGAAACGGACTTTGGGGAAGTTGCCTGCAGCCTACACTTGAGGGCCTGGCTCAGTGACCTACTCAGCCTCAGGACTGTCTTTGAGCTGCCCTGGCTATACTGAAGGGCAGCCAGGCCCATCTGCTCTAGAAGGGCATTCACACTGGATCACTCAGCCCGAGGACTCAGAAGCCTTCTACACCCTCACTTACCCATGTTAATAAATATTTGCTGACACCTTCTCTGTGCCCAGTCCTAGGTGCCCAGGGACATAGATACAGAGATGAGTCTAACAAAGGCGTCTGACAGAGCTAAAGGTTTTTTTTTTTTTTTGAGGGGGGCCAAGGACACAGACAGGAAACTGACAATGAATCCTAGGGGTTGAGGGAAACTGCAGAAGGGGCATCTCACCTGCTGAGTGGTCAGGTAAGGGAGTGGGGTTTGGGTCTCCCTGAGTAGTCAGCCAGGGGGAATGTTGGAGGTCTGGGAGACAGAAGGAACAAAGGCTGGGGTGGGGGTGGGGGTGAGGGAATTCCCTGGCGGTCCAGTGGTTAGGACTCTGTACTCTCACTGCTGAAGGCCCGGTTCAATCCCTGGTCAGGGAACTAAGATCCCACAAGCCACGTGGTATGGCCAAAAATTAAAAAATGAAAAGGCTGGGGCAGGGGATGACTAATTCACATGGAAGCCTGTGGTGGCCAGGCAGGGCCTCATTCCACCCACTGGAAAGCTAGTATCTCCTGTTTGAACCTCACAGACCCCTACTAGCAGGGGTGGGATGGCATGGGCAGCCAGTTCCATTTTAAACTTTTGTTTAAAAACTTCTTAATAAGATATAATTAACATACAGAAAACTATACATATCTTAATATATAGCTCAATGTGTTTTGGATATATATAAATTCATATAAGCATCACCTAGATCAAGATATAGACTATTTCTGCAATATCAAAAGGTTCCCTTGTACCCCGTGGTAGTCAATAAAATCTCCCAAAGTTGACTACTATTCTTTCTTCTTTCTCTTTTGATTATTTTTGACAGATTTTGAATTTTATAAAAGTGAACATATACACTGTATACTTTTATGTCTGCTTCTTAAACTCAACATTATGGTTGTGATAGCAATCCACCTTGCTGCTTTTGGTAGTACATCATTCTATTTCATTGCTGTGTGGTATTCCAGAGTTTGAATATATCACAATTTACCCATTCTATTGTAGGAGAACATTTGGATTGTTTTTAAATAAAGCAATAAAGCTTTTAAATAAAGCTGTTCTGTATATGTTTGCACATGTATATTCTTAGCATACATTCTTATTTCTTAGTGGAAATAAACATTCATTTACGTAGAATATAAACCCAGGAGTGGAATTGATAGGTCATAGGATATGCATATATTTAGCTATAGTAGTTACTTCCAACTATTTTTCTAGGTGGTTGCACAAAATTACTCTCCCAGCAGCAATGTATGAGAGTTCCCGTTGTTCCATGCAACAATGTGGGAAATGCCCCCAGAAAAAGCCAGGGTAAGTGTGGAACTCACTACACATTATTCCCTTTCTCAAGGATCATAATCCTTCAATTCTTACCTGTATTGGTTGTTCTCCAGTACCCTCAAATAGTTGTTCTTTATATTTTGTCCAATTTTCATAAATGTTTTTGGCAAGAGTATTAGTCTGATACAACCTACCACCATGGCCAGAACTGGAAGTTTTATTTAGTCCAATTCTGATGCCAGATTAGAAAATACTGGAAAGAGATAGGCCCCACTGGCCCAGCTGCTTTCAGCTCCAGCTTATATTCTTAGACACCTGTGGTATCAGATCCACATTCTGAATTAGGGCTCCCTGTTTTCCTTTCTTCTTTTAAAATTTTATTGGATTCCAAACACGGGTGCGTAATTGGTAATAGACTTACTTCTCCACCTAAACAACTATAAAGCTAGATAAAACATTTATAGCAACTGATTACAGGCACTGGACATCAAATAGACTTCGTCCTTGAGAGAAAGGAAACACATGAGGTGAATTCCACATTCACTAAAGTTCTTTGCCTAGGGCATTTTCTCAACTACGGCAGAGGCAAGTGGAGCCCAAACAGAGCAATGGTCTCCCTGAGTAAAGGAAACAGAGATCAGAGATAGAGGATACTGAGGTGGCTGAACTTCGGGGGCAGGGTATTAAAGAGGAGGGAGCTGCATGGAGAAGGAGCTCTAGAAATCTGCATAGATGCACTCTTGAGGCTTTGTCTAAGTTGTACATGTGCAAGGAAAGAATCTTTGAGGCCTGATGGATAAAAACTCTGAGTCTGTGAACTAAATGGGGATTCCAGAGTTAACACAGTGCTGAGACCCGTTCTGGTCAGAGTGGAAAGACCTTGCTGAACACCCTGAGCATTTAATTAAAATCTTAGAAAGTCCGTACCTTAGGAATAGGGCTACTCTAGCCATACAAAATGCGTTAGTTTTACACCTGTTCTAACAAAGCCTCAACAGGATCAAATTAATCCTCTAGTAGATTTACTGCCTAGTGGAACAAACTCAACACTCTATAAAGAAGAGCATAGTCCAGACTCTCAACAATGTATTGTCCACAATTCCCAACATACAATCAAATATTACCAGATATATGAAGAAGCAGGAAAATATGATCTATAACCAAGAGAAACAATAATGAATAGAAACAGATTCAGAGATAACACAGATATTGGAATTAGCAGATAAGGACTTTAAAACGTTCAAGAATTTTGAGTAGTAAGAGAGACATAATAAATGAACAGATGAGCCATCTCAGCAGAGAAGTGGAAACTGTAAAAAAGAACTAAATGGAAATTCTAGAACTGAAAAATATAATATATAAAATGAAAAATTTACCAGGTGGTCTTACGAGCAGACTGGACACTGCAGAAGAAAAGTTCAGTAAACTTGAAGTTAAGTCAATAGAGACCATCTAAATGGAAACATAGGGAAAAAAAGGACTGAAGAAATGTGAATAGAGCCTCGGTGAAGTGACCTGGAAACAATATCAAGCAGACTAGTATACATGGAACTGAAGTCCCAGAAGGAAAGGAGAGAAAGAGATTGCAGCAAAACTTCAAAAGAATAGTAACTGAAATACTAAATTTGATTTTAAAAATTATTAACTCATCATCCTCCAAAGCTTAGGATAATAAAACCCCAGGCGGGATAAACACAAAAGAAACCACGTCCAGGCAAATCATAATCAAGTATCTTAAAACCAAAGAGAACATCTTAAAAACAGTGAAAGAGCACAAACACGTTACATTAAGAAGAGCAATGATAAGAATGAACATTTATGAGTCATCAAAAGTAATGTAAGCCAGAAAATATGGAAACATAAGACGATATATTGCATATTAAATATGTTATTAAAAGCAACCTAGAATTCTATGTCCAGAGAAATTATCTTTAAAAAAGAAATGAGAAATAAAAATATTTTCAGATTAAAAAAAAAAAGCTGAAAGAATTCATCACCAGTGGGCCTGCACTATCAGAAATGTTAAAGGAGGGGACTTCCCTGGTGGCGCAGTGGATAAGGCTCCACGCTCCCAATGTAGGGGGCCCAGGTTCGATCCCTGATCAGGGAACTAGATCCCACATGCATGCCGCAACTAAGGAGCCCACCTGCCGCAACTAAGACCTGGCGCAACCAAATAAATAAATAAATAATTTTTTTTTTTTTAAATAAAGAAATGTTTAAGGAAGTTCTTAAGGCTGAGGGGAAATGATACCTGATGGAAATTTGGCTCTAAACAAGGGAACAGACTTGTAATAAGTAAATATAAAATATGTTTTCTTGTTTCCTAAATTATTTAAGAGACACCTGACTGTTTAAAGCAAAAATAACAACTCTTCATTATGGAGTTTATGACATTTGTAGAAGTAAATGTACAACAACATAGTAAAAAGGAAGGGGGGGGGTAAATGGAAGTATATTATTGTAAGGTTTTTACATTGTCTAAGAAGCAAAATTTATCCTTTTCTTCTTTATTTTTCATTTTATTATCTTCATCTTTCTAGTTATAAATACCATACAAATTTATTTATATAAAATTAAAACACTGTAGAAATACATAACCTGGAAAATGTAAATGTCACAAAACACTATCACCAGCAATAACTCTCAATAGTTTGCAGCATATTGCTTTGACTTTTTTTAATCTATATATAACAGAAAGCCATATTTAAAGTATTTATCTTGATGAAAAAGATATTATAAAATATTTATCTATAATTTCTACCAGCCCTTTTTTGTGTTTAAGTATATGAATAGTTTATAAGGACACTCAGATCAGAAAAACTGAAACATAATTTGTGAATCAGTTTGGAAGTCATTTTATAGTATGGAGAAGTATATAGTATACAGGATTATAACCATACTTTTTTGTATAGATAATAAATGACTCCAACATGATTTATTGAATAAACTACTATTTATCCTCTGAATTAAGATGTATCCTTTACCACATGCTATGAGCTGTCTTGTTCCATTGATATATTTGTCTTTTCCTATGCTGCACCACACTCAATTACTTCAGCTTTATCACATATTTCAATGCCTGTAGGGCAAATCTCTGGTTTTTGTCCATATTTACCCTTCCAGTTGATCTTAGAATCATCTTGCCAATTCTCCTCACCCAAATAAATTTTGATTAGAATTACTTTGAATTTATCAATTAACTAAATGTAACATACTGAGTCTTCCAGGAACATGACATATGCCTCTATTTATTTTGTTTTCTTTTCTATTTATCCTAGAGCAAAACTTATATGCCTTCCATGTGCCCTAAGTCAGTTTCTAGGTATTTCTCATGTGTCACTGTTATTGTGAATGGTAAATTGTTTACATCATATTTTTTAATTAGTTGTGACTTAATACTTTTAAAAGCTATTAAAACCTGTATACATATACGAATATACCTTATTCTGCTCCATCTGACTAGATCCCTCTCCTAGTCATAGTAGTTGATTCTCCTGGATTTTATGAAGGCACAACCATAATAACATCTGGCAATAATGACCCTTTTGACTCTTTCCGTTACTTATTTTTTTTACTTATCCATTATTTCTTTTTTTCCACCTTATCGTCCTAGTAAGCACCTCCAAAACAACACCGCACAGTAGTAGCAAAAGGGACATTGTTTGGATCCTGACATTAATGGGAATTTTAGAGTCTTAAGTCCAATATCGCCTTTTGGTTTCTAGTGTATGTTATTTAAAGTGTTAACGTTTCCTTCTCTTCATGATTTTCTAACTGTTTACTGTGAATGGCTGGTGAATTTTATCAAATGCCTTTTGAGATGATCACAGTGCTCCTTTTTTCTCTTTAATCTATTAATCAATGGATTTTATAATGTTAAATCAAGCTTGCAATCCTAGAAAAAAATCGCCAAGTTGATAACTATTTTATCATACTACGGAAGCCACTTTGTTATATTCACAAATTAGATGGATCTGCCATTTTCTCTGCAGGGGGCTGCCTGGGTGTTAGGATAATAAATAGATCTTAACAATAATTGTGGAAGCTCTCCATCTTGCGCTGGCTCTGGAGCACCACCGTTCTCAGAGGGAGAACGCTTGTGTTCCTTATCTGGGCCAACAATGCTTCATGCTTGAATGTCCAACGTCACAGCTCTTTGTGGTCACTTGTTTTAATGCTAGACACAGCTACCTCTCAGGGCCTGCTGGTTCCAGAGTTCTGGGCAGGGCCCATTCCAACACTCAGTGCATGTCTAGTCCGGACCTGCCATTTTCCCTTCATCTTCCCTAAGATGAGACGGTTCTTGCTTAACTCTCCGCACACAGAATGCTCATTATACATTCTCTGCGAGCAATCCTGGCTTCTTGTGTGGGAGAGGCAGCCCTCTGCACCCCCCAGCCCCACCTCCCCTGTTCTTTGGCAAGCCTACCTTCCTGGAAATACAATGATCTCACAGGCAGCAAACAGTCTGATCCAGTGTCCTCTCAGCGGGGGCTCACATCACATATACACTCTTTCCACTGTGGGCGGGTATAAGAGATGTGGGGTGTGAGGAGCTCAGCCCCCAACACTGAGGGCTCTGCCCACTTCCCACTGCTGAGCCTGGGTCTGCACAGCTATGGACCTAGCCTTGGGAGGGAAAGTAAGTGGGAAAGGATTTTTTTCAAAATTCTTGGGAGGCAAAAAATAGCCACCCAGGACCTGAGGCTCACTCATGGGTCCTGCTCCAGTCCATTCACCCCATGGGCCTGGAGAAGCCTCAACCCAGCTTCACCCTTCCAGGCCTGTATCTGGCTCTTTCTGCTCTAATCTCCGTGGCCCCCTGCACCTGGTTTCCCACACCCTGGGGCCAGCTGGTGACTGCTGCACTCTGCGGGCACAGCTCTGCCCCACTCTCCCAGCAACCGGGGTGGTCAGGCTCACACCAGGTGGCCACAGCTGGGGTGTCCCATTGCCAGGCCCGGAGGTGAAGTCAGCCTGAACAGTCCCTGCCAGCCCGTGACTCAGCCACTAGAGGCACCACAGGCACGACTTGGCAGAGCTGTGCTCCATGGGGCAGGGAATTTCACCAAGACCAGCCAGTGCCTAAAGTTGCTGGTGCTGTAGTGGGGTGGGTGGTCCTTAGACATAGAAAGGATGCAGCTGGGAAGACAGGCTGGAAACAGGGCCATGCTTGCTGGACTCCTGAGGAAGGCTTCGCGGCCTCCACCAATCTCACTGTGGTCCCCAAGACTCTTGGGTAGCCGGGGACAGAGGCCAAATCTATACCGGTAAGAAAACTACGAGGGGTAGGGGCTGTTAAGGTTCATCTCGAGGAGAAGGACTAGGAAGACTAGAATTTAAATCTCTGAAGTTATCTCCAAATAAGGCTACACATCTCTATGTGTGTTACAGACATTCAATTGTTTGATACTCAGGCTTAAAACAATGCCTGACCTATAGGAGGCTCTCAAAAATATTTGTTGAATAAATGACCAAAGCAAAAATAACATATGCCATGATTCTTAAAACACTATTTTCACATTTTTTCCATTTTTATTTCACTGAGAGCTTAGAAATATGCAAGTGGCCAGGACCACTCCTGCTCTCCTTGAGTGGCCTGGGTGTCAGCTCTAATGGTCAGGAAGAGGAGGAAAGTCCTCAGCCAGGAGAACAGAGTATCCTGGCTAGGTCACTGCCAAATGTGAGTGTCTGTGGATGTGTGGACTGGGGTAGAGCTAAGCTGTGCCAGGAGTCCAGGCCCAGGAAGCAAGTCCCAAGTTGACAGACAAATAGAGGTGTGTGTCTCAGGAGCCCCAATGATTAGATTCCTGGCCTGCTTCCCATGCTTGTTTCCTCTCTGTCATGCCTGCACCTTTGGTAGAGCCTTACCTGCACCTGACAGTCATGGCTCTCCTCCTGAGCTGCAGAGGGAATAGTCCTGCTTATGCTAGAGCATGGTGATGATCGGGCCAGGGCCAAGAGCGTCCAGGGAACAAAATGAACAGTCCAGTTGCTCCCTGATCCCTCTGCTGTTCTGCCTGGAGAAGCTGATTTGTAAAAGGAGGTACTTTCTCTGCACAGGGACCAGTGTGGCTGGCTGATAGAAGCCTTCAACTCTCAGGGGAAGCTGGAAATTTGAGAACACCTGCACTGGACTTCTATTTTGGGGCTACAGGTAGAACTGAGGCATTTGGTGCTAGGAGAGGCTGGGTGATCTAGGGCAGGCTGCCTGCACCCTCTGGTCTGAATGAGAAGTAGGAGGGAGGGTAAGATGGGGGGTGTCCTTGAGGCAGGGGCTGAGACCATGGCGGCTTTGTAAGCTGCTTTCCTGAGGCCCCAGTAGTACAGCACTCAATTACATGGGCCTCACCGCCACCTCCCACAGCCTGTTCTGTCACCTCCCTGCCTGGGCTGGGCTGAGCTGCCCCTGGCTCTCCCACCTGTCTGCTGCTTCCCTCCACTCTTCCCAACACCCTCCACTCCCAGGCCTCAGGGCCAGGGCCTCCCTGGGCCCAGCTGGGTAAACCTGCCCTGCCCTGCTGCGTGGCAGTCCCTTTGTTGGGTCCCAGAGCAGATGGGTTTTCTCTGTAAAAACAGAGACAAAGCAGGTCTGACAGGGGTGCTATTGGGGATTGCAAGTATGACTGAGACACGTCTAGTCCCTGGTGCAAGGGGCATGGCAATGTCACCAATGCAGCGTCTAAACCCCTGATCAACTGCTTAGAAGCTATGTGAGCTTGGGTTGGACGCTCACCCTTTCCAAGGCTCGGTTTCCTGATGAGAATTGGTTCTGCTTTCGTGTCCGCCCTGGAATCTGGCTCTGGGCCAGTAACTAGGCTCCAATTGTTAGAATTGGCTTTCTCCCTGTTTGGACCTTCAGAGACCGGTTCTCTCTAGAGCCTCTAGCCTCTCAGCCCCCAGAGGAGGTGCAACAGAGTGGGGAGTCCCCACCACACCCCCAAGTCTAGCGAATCAGGTCTAGGCTAGACACACAGCAGGCACTCAATAAGAGTTTGTTGAGGGATCGAATGGCACAAAACTAGAGCTGGGAAACTCCCTTTGTCACAGGCATGTCCTCCCCTGTGTTCTGCTGCACCAAAGGCCAGCTTTGTTGCCTCCTTGACTAGTCTTGTCATCCCAGGATATGTGGGGCATCAGATCCTCAGCCAGCCCAAAAACTACACCACCCCAGACCTTCCTTTTGGATGTCGTCTGGTGCCCATGCCCCTGGCTGCCTTCACTCCTTTCAGAGCCCCTCAAATCTTGCCTAGGCCTGCCTTGCTCCCTACCACTGTGGTGCCAAGACCTGGCCCTGAAGAAGGCCCACATAGCCCCTCCCCATCCAGCCCTGCCACAGACTGCTGTCCTCTCCACCCTACAGACTCACAGGTTCCTAGCCTTGACCAGCAGGCCTCTTGGAGAGCAGACCCCAAGGAGGCCAGAGGCCATGGGACCTGGGAGTTGGGCCACATTAGGCCACATTAGACCACACTGAAATGAGGGCTTCTCAGGTTCTTCTTTGGCTACCCTCTGAGCCCTGGAGTGGCCAGTACTGAGGAGTGGGCATCCCATGAAGAGGAAATGCCCCATCAAGATTCAGATCCCCTTGGAATCCAAGCTATTGACTGAAGGGAGAGAACTCAGCCTTGAAGGAAGGATGTATTGGCCTGAATGGAGCAGATTCTACCCAGAGACCTGTGGTCACGGGGCCAGGACAGGACAGGTTAGGGTCTGAGCTCTCTGGGCAGCCCCTGGCACCTCACAGGAAGGTATCCTAAAGGGCTGCTCCATCAGCTTCACTACACACTCCACCCAGGGCTGCTTCCAACTCTGGATGGTCCCGGGGGTGGGCCTCAACCTCAGCCTGAGGTTGTTCTTGTTCTGGCCCTTCCCTCCTGCTCACCCTGGGCTCAGTCCCAAAGGCATCTTCCAAGGGCATCTGCTCCTGCTGGAGCCTGCCAGTCCATTGGGGAAAAAGCATTGTAGTTTCTCCTGACCTTGGACAGACCTGGCCACACACGGCAGACCTAGGCATAGTGCCCTGAGCTACTTGGGGCTCCCTTGAAAGACAGGGCCACTGAGTGTGCTTCCAACACAGCAGGAGCAGAAGTCTTCCCCCTCCTGGGCCCCCTCATGCCCTCCCTGCCTCTCTCTGGGCTGTGGCCTGGGGGTGAGCTGTGATAATAATTCCCATAACGGTAATAATATTGTTACTAACAAATGTTTTTGAACACCCTCTGTGTGCCAGGCTCTCTGTGGGTGCTGGGGAAACGTAAATAAATAAGATAGACACAGTCCTTGTCCCCATGGATGCCTCTACCACAGCGCTGGGCAGGCATAGGCCATGGCATATGGAAAGCACCCAATACGTTTGTGTTGAATGAATAAAGAATGCATGAAATGAGCAGTCTGGTTATACTCAGCAGCACAGATGCCTGGTGGGGTGTGCAGTGAACAAGTGAAGGCCACTAGGGGAGAGGTGAGGTGTGACTCAGCCACCACCATCCCCACCTTGGAGAAGGCTCCCAGACCCTGTAAATTGTCCCATGACCTGGTGCTCCAGCATGATAGAGATTCAGCAATACAGCAATCCCCCAGGAACAAGGGCATTAAGCGTGAAAAGGAAATTCTGAGAGTTTCCTGGAGGGAGTATTGGGGATGCATTGGTAGCAGCTTGTCTAACCTGCTGTCCAGGATGCAGGGTATCTCAGGAATGAGTCTACAGTGTGGCCCCTAAGAAGGGCTGCTTCCAGTCTTCAGGAGCACAGCCTTGTCCAGGCCTGTGTCCTGTGGGAGGGTGCTGTCAGAAGTGGGCCTCTGATGTCCTCTCAAGACAGGGATGCCATCAAGGACCCACTGTGGGGGATGACTGGCATGGACCCTGGAACTACCCCAGAAACTGCTCAGTGAAATGGGGAAAGTTTATTCGCCTGATTCTAGAAGAGCCATTCCCCACCACACCCCTGTCTTCAACCCTCTGCGAGAAGCCTTCAGAGGTGGATTACACAGCCCAGATGCTGAAGGGCTAGGAAAGTCATACTCGGGAGGACCACTTCTGCAAGGGGGTGATATGCTCCCCCCCAAATGGAAGTAAAGAGGAAGGTGATGAAGGGATTTCATGATGGTGGGTGGTGGGGTTGGCAGTCCCTGGGGGTGTGTAAATTGGGAGAAGAAAGCAACGAACGTCTAAGGAAGAGTTTCAGGAATCCACTGTGGGATGCCTTGGGCAGGAACTTCCACAGACTCCTGAGGTCCCCCTCCCCACAGCAAAGCTCTGCACCATTTTCATTCACCATGGCTCTTGGAGTCCCGATGAGGTTTCTGACCACCCAGCCATGCTGTGCACTTAATCCTCGGACAGTCAGTGATAGTGATAGTTGCCCCCAATCTTCACATCATTCAATGGGGTCCAAGTCCTGGGGAGCCTCTGGCCTAAGGGTTCCCAAGAGACCATCCAGCAGCCAACTCTCTTACTGGCCCTTCCACTCGGTCCCCGTTGAGCCTAAGTCTGTACAGAGCTGAGCAGAAACCTTCTCCCTCACAGTATTGAGAGCCCAATGGCTGGCACTCCCTGGATATGTACACATACACACACACACACACCCATATACATCCTCCCACACACACACCACTGCCACACACACCACTCATGTTTCTCTGCCAGCTGAACAGACAGCAGCACCCCGTCTCCCAGAGAGGCATCCATATTCCACCCTGAAGGGCACCCGCACTTCCTTGGACTACCCTAAGTCTGTGCCTCTCAAGCGTCCTCCTTCTTGAGGTGTTACAGATTCCATAGACACATCTTCCCCCATAACCTGTTAGCATCCCAAGGGCAGCAGCCATAACAGAACTTGGACAAGAGGGCACACAGGGTTATCAAGAATGGCTAAGTTAGGGGCCCCTCAGGGTCTGGAACGACAGACAGTGCCGCCCTGATGTAGCCAGACCAAAGTGTCCAGGAGGGTCTGAGAGTGGTAAGTGGGGCCCTGGCTAGGCCATGGCACCTGCAAAGGCTGTTCCTGGAGGACAATGGTTGAGAGTGGAGAGAAGACTAGGGAGGGTCCCAAGAGAAGGGCTGCCCCAAATTCCACTCCCCTCAGTACTTCGCACACCTCCAACGTGGCACAGCCAAGACCCCAGCTACCCTAGCTGCTCCTTTTCTAGGTAGCCTGGGGAAACAAAGCTCCTTGCAAGGGAGGAAGGAAGGGGGTCATGTACGCAGGGATAAGGCCTGGAAGGACAGGGCAGCTGGAGAAGGCCTGAGTGTCCTGGGGAAGCAATGACACCTGGAAGGACAAGACAGGGCACCTTGCTTCTAAACTCAAGTCAGCGGTCACCTCTTTCAGAGAGCCTTCCTGACCTCTCCAAATGAGGTTGGATACTTTTTTGTTCCTGCTCCCATACTTGGCACTGCCCGCTGTCATCCTGGGTCTGTGACACTGGCCCAGGCCTGCTCAGGCCCAGGGCTCCCCATCAGTGCTCGTTCGCTGTTCAGAGGACTCCTCGCACTGAGGGGTGGGGTCGCAGGTTTGCCTGTCAGGACCTTGAGGAGGTTTCGGAGCAAGGCACGGCCCCATCCCCCATCTGGGCTGCCCCTGCCCCCCATCCTTCCCCGGGCTGGGGCGCCGCCCCGCAGAAGCGACTTCAAAGGGCCAGGCTTGATCTTCCACAGCCGGGCTCCGGTCCGCGGCCCGCAGAGCGGAGGCCGGGGCAGGATCTCGGACGTCGGGGCCGTTCCAGTCCCGGCTCTCTGAGAACCTGGCGGGGGTGCCGGGCTGCAGGCGGCCGGGGCTGAGGGGCGGGTCCTCTGAGCCCCCCGAAGTGGGAGGGTCGGGTCGGCCGCGGGGCCAATCCCGGCGCGCGGGGAGCAGGGGCGGGGGCCGGGCGAAGGGGGGTACGGGGGCGGGCGGGCCAGGGGCGGGGCGCGGCGTCCAGGCGGCGGCGGCGGCGGCGGCGGCGGCGGCGGCGGCGGCGGCGGCGGCGGCGACTCCTCAGTGTCCGGCTCAAGCTCCGGCCGCAGCTCCGGCTCGCGATGCCCCACTCCGTGACCCTGCGCGGCCCTTCGCCCTGGGGCTTCCGCCTGGTGGGCGGCCGGGACTTCAGCGTACCCCTCACCATCTCGCGGGTGAGTCCAGCGGCCACAGGGCGGCGGGGAGGTCCTGAATCTGAGACCCAGTCCTTACAGTCCACCCGGGACCCGGATCCCCGACGTCCTGGAGGCTCGAAGGCCAAGGGTTGGCCTCGGTGACCCACAGGCTGTAGAGGAGGCTTCCAGGCTGGGCAGCGTCGCCACAGCCCCCTCCCCCTCCCGCTGGGCCTACCTGCCCTTATCCCTTGAAGGATTCCCCCCAAGAGCTCACAAACCAGCCTCCCTGCTGGCCTCATTCTGGGGGACTCACTGCAGGCCAAAGTCATGGGCCAGAGATCTGGACTGATCTCCAGAGGCCCAGAGATGCTGCTTCAACCTAATGCAGCCTGAAAATTTCAAGCGAAATGACTTGAGAGACTCCGCTTATCAAGGGTCCCTGCCAGTAGAGCTGAGTGATCCCAAGGAGGTCTGGGGTCCTCTCTGAAACTGAAGAAAGAAAGATCCATCCAGTTCCCCACTCTGGTTTTGGTCAGTCTCTCATCCATGACCTCACTTGTCCTAAGGGGAAGTGACCAGGAGGAATTTTTGGCTTCCAGGGAAAGGAAGACTTGACTATGCAGTTCTGAGACCCCCTTGCCACAAGACACACAAGACCAGGGGCCAGGATAACCTCCACCCAGTTCCTCAAGTTTCTGTGGCCATGCACTGCCCCAGGTTTAGGCAGAGGAGGAGGAGGAGGGGGCACCACCCCAGGTGGTGGCTAATCTGAGGAGGACAGAGGAACAGAGGACATGACTCGGGCCCTGTCAGAGGGGGGTACCCAAACTGGGAAAGACAGGATCCTGGCCCAGCCTTGGGGTCCCATATTTGAAGGGCCAGAAGACGGGACTCAGACGCTGCCCCTGGGGGTCCCAGCCTAGGGTACAGAAGAGGAGAGAACCCAGGCCCTGCCCTTGGGGGCTCCCAGTCTGAAGGGAAGAGAGAAGGGGACCTGGGGCCATCCCTTGACCCCATACAAGCTGCTCTGGTCTTCGGGGCCCTGTATCGGGGGAACTGAGAGCACCTTCCCCCTACCCTTCCGCCACCTCTCGCCATGGGGGCTGGACCAAGCTGGCTGGGCTTTCAGAGTCTTCTTTCCAGTTTAGGGGAAGGGGTGGGCACCTGGTGGAGCATGGAATCATGGAATCCCGTTTCTGGGGGCCAGGGTGACAGGCAGGCCCAGCTGTCCTGGGAGGATTCCCACATCTGCCCTCACCCCATGGCCACCAGGTCCTTTGGGGCTGAGTGAGGTGGGCCTTCAACACATCTGGGAGCCTTTCATCTCCCACTTCCCTGAGAGAGCCCTGCTGGGGGCCTGTGTGTGTGTGTGTGTGTGTGTGTGAGAGAGAGAGAGAGAGAGAGAGAGAGAGAGAGAGAGAGAGAGCGTGCACATCTGTGTCTGCCAGTGAGTGTCATGCTGTGTGTCCACCACCAAGGCAGGCTGTTGGGGGTGCTAGGCCAGCCGGCGGGCCAGCCACCCTGGGCGTGAGGCCGCTGACAGGCTAAGTGGCAGCGGCTGACGGCCGCAGGCAGCAGGGAGCAGAGACATCTGTTGCCCACGCGGCTGCCTGCCCGCCGAGGAAAGGCCTCCACACGTCACAGCGGCAGCAACAGCGGCGGCCTTGTTTGGAGCTAATCGGGATGCAGGCCGCTGGCAGGCAGACAGGCTGGAAAGGGTTTACCAGGAAGAACACCCCCGCCTTGTCCCCCCAAAGTCTCAGAGCAGCAGCTAAGGCCTGAGGAGCCAGGATGGCTGAGCCTGGGTTTGGGTGGGATCTGGGGAGATTTACAGGGCTGAGGAGACACAGGCCACAGCTTGCCCAGCAGGTACCTCAAGGGCAGGTCTACAGACACTGATTATATGTGGGAGTGTCCTCACCGAGGGGGTTCAAGACCCGACCCCTCCCATGCTTACGGGACTTCCCCCACCCAGTGGAGACAGCCACACTCAGACAGAGAGGAGGCTGGCTGCCTGGCAGAGCTGGGACTATGCAATCTCAGCCCACAAAGCCTCTGGGAGCCCCCCCAAACATTGCCCAGGGCTCCTTCCTCACAAACTATAGTGACTACTGACCTTGGAATCCTAATGGGTTGTTGCTACCAGGTCCCTAGAAACTAGTGCCTGGAATGAACACCACTAACTGTATGCCCAGCTCCCTGTAGGGGCTTTTTGCCTCTAGGCCAGGTGGAGTGACACAGGGGCTTTAAATGTAGCTGCTATAGGTGAAGGGGCTGGTTCACGCCCCAGCCTCCCAGCTGACTTCACCATTCCCCTCTCTCTTCCTTCTGTCTGTTTATCCTGCACTCAGCAGCCAGAAGGATCAGCCTGAATTCAACTCTGTCCTGCGATGTCCCTGTTTAGAATCCTCTCGCCTGGGCCTACAAGGCCTGTAGGTCTGGTCCCTGCTTTTTCCTCTCATTTCATCTCTTCCACTCTCTCCTCACCGATATTTTGGTGATATTTTTGCCACAGGAGCCTGCTCTTACTTTCACTCCCAGATGAGCTATTACACATGCTGATCCTTCTACTTGGGACACTGTCTCTCCCCTCACTCCCTTTTGCAGAAAAGCACACTGGTTAAGAGCATAGCATTTGGAATTGGTTGGTCTGGACTGAAATCCTAACTCTGCCGTTTATCAGTTGAGTGTCCTGTACTTCTCTGGACCTTGGTTTCCTCATCTAGGAAATAGGCTTGCCTTGAGGACTAATGAAACAATGCACGTAAAGGCAGTTGGAAGAGTCACGGTTTCCTGGCCTCACGCCCTCTCTGACCAGAACTCCCAAGCTAACGGAACTGGCAGAGTCCCAGCCACCCCTGCTTTCGAGAACTTCCTCCACCCACAGGGGCCTGAATGCACCCCTTGTGCTGGCTGAGTCAGCCTGCAGCTAGCCACCCCCCTGAGGAAGAAGACTCCTCTCCAGCATGGGGACTGGGGCAAAATGCCCCATCCCCAAAGCCTCTCTTTCTTCATCTAAAAATAGGAATGAGAACAGCCTCTGTCTCATCAGGTGGTTGAGAGGTTGCCATGAGCTAGTTATGGCTAAAGCACTGAGCCCCTGCCATGTCACAGAGCAGGTATCCGTGTAGGAGAGGGGGCCTAGAGCAGGGCCTTGGGGGGAGGGTGGGATGGTGCCAAGTGGGTGCCTTCCCTGGGAAGACAGGCCTGTGTAGGTGCCCATGCCCTACAAAGGAACATTAGTGGTGGGCTGGTTGGCTGAGGGTAGCATGCTCCAGAAGAACATTCCTTGGGGCAGCCTATTTCAGGGCAGGTTGCTTGGCAGTACCCACACCAGGACTCCAGCCAAGGAGCTGCCAGCACCTCAGCTTTGTCCGCTCACTACAGAGAACTGGCTAAACTGAGCCTGACCAGGCCTCCAGGAGCTCCCACCCCAACAGGGACAGTGCCACTGACAGCTCTTGAGCCACAGCTTGAGAGGCTGGGAGGAATGAGGGTCCCTAAAGTCTCTTTCCAAAGGCTGTGCTGGGACCAGGGACAGGGTAAAGGATGTCCTGTTGCCTGAATTCCCTCCCGAGGCTGCTTACTTAGGCCTCCTGTGAGCTTATTCCCAACCTCATGTGGCACATGTCAAGGGACCGGCATTGTAGGAGGCTCCAGATGTGGACACTGCTTGACCCTCTGGGATCAACAGTGGCACTGGGGTGGCCTTTGTGCCTGTCCTCCAGAGGAAAGGGAGGTGAAATTGTGACCCGGGAGCGCAGGCTGGCAGCTAAAAGTAGATGGCCCTCGACTTGCCTGGGGAGGTGACAGCACAGAATGAGGCACTAACAATGTTAGGGGAGCAGAGTGGTAAAGGGGGTGCACAGGGTACTGTGGGACCCCAGAGGAGAGGCTTCCAGGAGAAATGGCCTCTGCTGAGAGCCTGAGACCTGAAGGATGAGGAGGCATAAGCTGGTAATTAGGGTTTGGGGTCAAAGGAAAGTGTGTTCCAGGTAGAGGGAACAGCATCTGTAGCAGTGTGAAGGTGAGAGCTATCTGGTACCCGTGAGTACCCCCTTGACGTTCAGATGGTCTGGATAGAGTGTGGGTGTGTGGAGGTAAATGTGGAGGGGTGGGGATGAGAGGAAAAAAGGTCACTAAGGGTTTGAACATCAGGTCAAGGGGCTACTATGTGGTCTGTCTGGGTGGGGCAATACAGGGTACCTGTGACATGTCCATGCTTCGTATCTGCTGGAGAACACATATCCTTCTGTGTCCCTTGCATGTATGCAGGCTGCAAGAGTGACATCCCATTTGTCCCAACCCAGAGGAAGCCCCTCTCATATGCCCTTCATACCTCACCAGACCTCCAGGTGCTGCAGTTGGGCTTGTTTGGAGCAGAGGCTTCAGCAAAGCCATGTGGGAACTCAACTTGCCCACCCACAGGTCACATGGGCAGCAGGGCTATACTGGCCCAGTTCTGAGGTTGGAAGGGGTCTAGAACAGAGCCCGCAGCAAGGCCACATAATGACCAATGTCCAGCCATCTGGCTTGTCCATCCACAGGTCCATGCTGGCAGCAAGGCTGCCCTGGCTGCACTGTGCCCTGGAGACCTGATCCAGGCCATCAATGGTGAGAGCACAGAGCTCATGACACACCTGGAGGCACAGAACCGCATCAAGGGCTGCCATGACCACCTCATACTCTCCGTGAGCAGGTACGCACAGGGCAGGCTGGGCCAGGATGATGCGGGTGAATCAGGGGAGGCTCGGTTCTGGGTGGCCAACATCCTGGGTGAGCTGGGCCTCACACAGCCTCTCTGCTTCAGTTCCTGGCACCCCACTCCTATGGAGCAGCACTTTCACAGGGGTTTGACAGGCACTGTTTGGAGATGCAGGTGGCTTAAGAGAGGAAGAAGCACCCATTTAACCTATGGCTGGAACTATGTTGGGGGACTTATGGCAGGGGGTAGGCAGCCCAAAATCAGGGCTGAACTAAGACCTTGAGTAGCCTCAAACCGGGGGTGAGGTGTGTGTGATTTCAGTCCTTTTCCCACCCACGAGTGACGAGCTTGATGACCAGTTCAAAGAATTTTATCGTTCAACACCTTGTTTAACTGTCAAACCAACTCGATAAGGTAAAACCTAATATAGTCTCCACTTTACACGTGAGACAACTGAGACTCAGAAAGTTTGGAGGGTGCTTCAAGTCACACAGCAGAGCAGTGGTGAAGCAAGATCTGACCTCAGGTCTCCCTCACTCCCAAAGACTCCATTCCTTCTGCTTGACTGCTGACCACTTCTACGAGCCCCACAGCTGCCCTGCCTCAGCTGTCCCCACTATGGCCGAAACCTCTGCCCTGCTTAAATCTGGATGCCGTGGACTGTGTAATGCTATACTGCCCATCAGGAAGGCGAGGATTGGGGGGTCACCAAGCCCCACCTGTGCCCTGGACATGCTCCAGGATGGAAGGTCTACCTGGGGCATCTCCAGCCTTGCTCAGGCTGATGGCAGTCGGCTGGGTCCGGGCTGGGCGGGATCTCCCTCCCCCTGTCTTGCCTAGATCCAGGGAAGTCAGACATAACTGCTCACCTCTGCCACGTTCACTGTTAACAGCGACTTTCCACAACCCCATGTGGGTGTGTGTAGGTGAATCCTCCCCAAACCACAACACGGCTAACCAGGCCTTAGAGCCAGCAGGGCAGGGTGTAATCCATGGGCTCAGAGCCGTTAAACATGGTGGGAAGCCTTCTGAAGTAGCCCCATTTATGTCTGGCCCAGGTCCGTGTTGAAGTCAGGACCCTGACTCTGCTCTCGGCGCTGAGTGGGCCCAGCTGCAAGTCCAGGGCCTTGTACACTCCACCTGGCCTGCAGTGAGGAGGCTCTGTCCTGGGAGTTCAGCAGAGCTGGCCCTCTTCCAGACTTTTTGGGTTCTTAGGCTCACCAGATGACCTCTGTGAGCCTGGGTTTCCTTCTCCATAAAGCAGGATCACATTCATCACCCTCTCTGAGACCGAGGTACAGGCTGTCTGGGGGAAGCATCAGCACTGCTCTGCCCATGAGGGGCCTCTGAGGCCACCCAACTTGGCTGGGTTCCTGGGCCCTGATTCACCTCTGGCCTTGTCTCTGCATGGCTGAATAAGGGAAGCCCTGATAGTAGTGGGACAAGGGGCAGGGGAGGCTCACAGGGGGCCTGATTCAGGAGGTCCACAGAGGGAATGATGTCAGGGGAGGGTAGCAGGGTGGGGGCAGGGTGGAGGTCCCCCTTCCTTCCTTCCTTCCTTCCCTGGCCATTTGTTCCAAGCCAGGCATGGATGAGCCAGGGGTCCACTGACCTGTTCCACACTGGGTATTTGAGCCCCCAGATGCTGCCTGGCCATGGAGCAGGTGAGAGCACACTCTCTCCTATCACAGATCTGGGTTCCAGTCCCAGCTCTGCACTTGAGAACTGTGTTGTCCTAGTGATTTAATATCAGAGCCCTTAGCTTCCTCAACTTCAAAATGGGGGATCTGGGATTGAGTGAGGATGACATACAGTGTCTGCTTCGTCAGGGTGAAAACCTGATGTCATGTCCCCCAGCCCCCATCCCTAATTCTCACACATGCAGATTCTGGGGGATCAAGACACAGGGGCCACCTTGATCTTCTGGGCCAGCATCTCTTCTCCTGGGTGCCTTCTCACCTGCAAGGCCTCTGACCCTGCTCTCTATCCTGCCTGTCATGCCAGGACTTATGCCTGAGCCTCCAAAGACAACCCCCAACATGGGGTCTGTGGAAGATTGGCCTGGTGAGCTGCTTGGAGGGAGCTACTCTGTGCCAGCGCTCCCAGAGCTCTACCTAGGCCAGCTTCCCTACCTGCCCTCTTGCGTACAGAGGGCTGTACTCCTCCACAGACTTCTCCACAGGATGAAAAGTGAAGTAAAGGCCCAGCTTCCCCGCTATGCTTACTTTGTCTGGAACTCAGAGCCAGGTATCCAGCAATCCAAGCTAACCCATACTTTCTGGGCATGTTCTGTAGGTCCAGGACCTTCCTGGCATCAGCTGCAACCCTGGGGCCTCTGGTGAGGTCCCTGTCACCTATTACATGGGATACAAGATGGATTTGTACAGCCCACCCTTTGGTGGGCTTAAAGATGGCAGATGGAGCTACCTGCTCAGCCTAAAGTGTGGAGACCTGGGGGTGGAGGTTGACACATGAATAAGCCTCTCATTCCAGTCTTATGCCTTTGGACCACTCTGATGGCTCTGGGTACTTTGTACCCTCTGATCTTCAGACCGCAGGCTTGTACTTCTCTTCTGGGCAGGACTTCAAGGAAGTATAAGGCCAAACAGCCACACAAGATGTCCTAGGTTTATTCCAGCAGAGTTCTGAGTGCATAGAGACCATAATTAGAGCTGTGAGTTAGGGCAGTCAGTTGGGAGCCTGGCTGAGGGGGCTGGAGCCAGATGCCAGTGGGGGATAGAACAGCAGAGCCTTGGGGCCACAGGCCTCTGAAAGGCTGTGGAGAAGAGAGGTAGCCTGCAGGGGACCAAGGAATGGGCAATGGTGAGGAAGAGCAGAGTGAGTGTGGACTACACGTGTAATCAGATTGTTAAAATCCTCTGCTGAGTGGGGGGACAGGGGCAGGGTTGAGCTGCTAGCCCAGTGGTAAGACCCCTGAGAAGACCCAGGAGGCCCTGTGGGGCAGAGTGGGGACATTATTCCCCTTTGGTGTAACCAGCCTCACTCACACCCACCTGCCAATCCGGGGTCCACACACCCTCCTGGCCTGCCTTGTCACAGGACTACTCAGTGGCAGGACTGGGCCCCAGGCCTGTAGCCTCTCGGCCCTGCCTGCCCCCACTTATGGCAGGTTTATGATGTTTTTCTCCCTCCTGAGTGGTGTTTGGCTTTTGGTTTCTATGGCGAAGCAGGAATTTCCTAATGGCCTGTTTCCCATCTGGGCTGGGCAGACATTGATGATGACTCTGCCAGCGGCAGCAGTCAGGGAGGTGCACCCCTCAGAGCCTCCATTCCACTTTTCCTGGGCCCACGGATGCCTGACTCCCAGGCCCCATCAGAGGCTGTGAATGGAAGCGGGAGGAGTGGATGGGCTCCTAGCTGATCAACGTGTAAGGCCTGGCTTGCTCCGCCATGAGCTTGGCCCTCTTTATGCTGAGCTTCCATAGGCCACAGAGAGGGTGGAAAGGTGGGGAAGCTGTAGGGCTTCCTTTCTAGGAATCAGACCAGAGGGGGAAGGAGCAGCTAG
The DNA here is from genome assembly GCF_964374135.1 of Grampus griseus. Classification (NCBI taxonomy): domain Eukaryota; kingdom Metazoa; phylum Chordata; class Mammalia; order Artiodactyla; family Delphinidae; genus Grampus; species Grampus griseus. The sequence continues at coordinate 109,096,716 of NC_139019.1, forward strand.
TGGAGAAAGGGCACACAGCCTATCCCAGGTGAGTGGCAGATCTAGAGTTGTGTCTCCTTGCCACGAAGGCCAGCATTCTGGCGCAGGGGAAAGAGTTGGGGTAGTATCCTTATCCATGCAGGGTACCAAGCCTGGTCCTGGGTGGGCCTGGGCCCAGACCCCAGCGCTTCTTGGTCCTAGTTCCCAGGCATGGTGGGCTAGTAAGCAGAGATTTCTGACAATCCTAATTCCTGCCACAGGCCTGAAGGCAGGAGCTGGCCCAATACCCCAGAGGACAGCAAGGCTCAGCCACACAGGATCCACATCGATCCCGAGGCCCAGGTATGTACATACACCACCTGGCCTGGCCTGGCCTGGCCTAGCTCAGAGCAAGCCCAGGGCAGAGAGGCCGGGCCTTGTCCACGGGTTTAACTGCATTGGATGTCCTCACTGCGGTTCTCAGAGACTGAAGCAGAAGGCTTCTCTGGGCTCTGTCCATGCCCCATCAGGGGCTCCCAAGGTGACGGGTACCTGCTGTGGGCTCTGTCAGTACGCTAAGCAGTCCTGGATTCTGGGACAATGGTGCCTGTGGTGGGCAGGGACTGGGCCAGGCCTTGGCTCAGGGCTACCACTTACCCAGCTGGGTTTCACTCTGTCGCCCAGTGTTGCCAGATCAGGAGGAAGTCACCAGACTTGGGGGAGGGGTGGGGGACAGCCATAGGCTGTGGAGTGACCTCAGGCTATGGGGCACTCTTCTGTCTCATCCTAGCCTTGGGCACCTACCTGGCCAGAGCCAACCTTAGAATATAAGGCACTGCCTTGCCCTATCCAAGACTGAAGTTTTCTCCTGGCCATTCCATGATCGCAGCTAGCAGACCTCAGGCTGCAGGCCTGTCTGCTCATTCACCTTTCTGTGTATGACAGGAGTCACAGCTATGGTGCTGTCCTCAAGGAGCATGAGGTGGAGCCAGGCTGCTTTAGGGCCTCATTTTTCCATGGGCTTGAGGGGTGGCCAAGTGGGCAAAGCTGAGGTATCCAGAGTGAACTCGTTATTTCTGGGCCACTGAGTTTGGGCAAGGCGGAGACTCGACTGGTCTATGATGAAGCCTGAACTTGGGACCCAGCATGTGGGACCATGGCCCCCAGGGCCTGCTCATATCCACTCTCTCTCCACGGAGGCTTTGCTGTACCAGAGGGAATGATTTGCCATGGCCTCTCCCTCACCCCCTATCCTAGTCCCCATCTTTCTCTGACATTTGTTCCCTACCTTGCTTTTGCTGGCATCCCTGAGGCCAGGTGCTTACCATACGCAGGGAGTGCCCATTCTGGAAGGGGAGAGGCACCTAGCAGTTCTGGGATGGAAGAAGCCAGGGGTCAAAGGAGTCCAGAGTAGGTATCTGACTCAAGGGGTCAGAGAGGGCTCCCTGGAAGAGGGGGTATCCAAGCCAAGACCTAAGGGTCTGGAAGAATAAGGGAGGCAAAGGGGCATGGAGAGAAGTGTGCCACATACAAAGTGAAGCACATACAAAGGCCCAGAGGTGAGATTGTGCACCGTAGGTTCAGAGAAAAAAGTCCCAGGTGTGGCAGGGGGCAGAGGTGAGGGCTGAGGGCACAGAGAGGCTCTCGGTTTCCTCTACCCAGGACCTCAGCTGTTCTTGAAGAGATTTGTGGCCACACCTGGGTCTCAGAAGCTTGCTCTGGTAGTTCCATGGACCCATGGGGACAGGGGCTGGGGGGCATAGACAAATCACCCAGGCTTGACATGGGCGAAATGAGAATAGCGTAGTATAGGCCCCCAGCTCATGTGTGAGCCCGGCTCTCGTGTGTAAGTACCAAGATGGATAGGACAAGGGGGCCTGAGCTTTGGAATATGAAGCTCAAGTCTGTTGAGTCCTCCAGGAGAGGCTCTGGGCCAGTGGGGCTGGGGGCTGGAGAACAGCTCCCTCTGTCCCACACTTTCCCTTACTGACCTCCTCAAGGGCCAGGCTGTGGGGCTCAGGCTGGAAGCGGGGGGATTCTCCACAAGCAACAGGGCAGCCCCTCAGCTGCTGCCCCCCTTTCATACTTAAAAGGTCATGAGCTCCATGGAAGGGGGGACAGAAACACCCACACCCAGCCCCTGTAGGGCCGTGTCCTCAGTAACACAGATACAGGGCCCATTGTCTCCATACTGCTCCCACCCTCTACCTGCAGGGGGGAGGGCGGTGGGCCCAGCTGGAGCCATCACAGGAGGGGAAGACGACAGCTGGCCCTAAGACCAGCACAAGGTACCCTGGCACTCATCAACTGGGGCTTCAGGCCCACCTTCCATATAGAGTCATTGGAGTCTCCTTCTCTCAGCCCTTACATGGGAACACAGCCCAGAGTGGAGGAAGGATGGTGATCAGAAAAGGTTTCCCAGAGAGGGTGGCATTTGAACTGAGAACCAGGTGATAGGTTAAGGCAAGCCAGGTGCAGCAGGCAGCGCAGGACTCAGCCCGTCCTCTCCAGACCAGCAGGGAGCTAGAACTTGGCCTCTGGGAGGTGCCACCTGCTCACCTGGATTTAGTGCCCACCTCTGTCCAAGTTGAGTGTCCTAGATTCTGACCACAGTCATGCTGGAGCTGATGAGCAAGCTAGCAGTTACCCCCATGCTGCTGACTAGCCCACTGAGACTTCAACAAACAAATCGGCAGCTGGCGGGTACTCAGACACGGGGAACACATGGTACCAGGCACACCGTGGAGAAGGGAAATCCAGGAATGGGGGCTCAGGAATGCCCATGACAGCCATTCATCCAAAAATGGATGTGTGCCAGGCACTATGCTAAGTGCTTTGTATGCAACTGTCTCATTTTATCTCCACGAGGAACTTATGATAGAAACCATCATCCCCATTTCACAGATGAAGAAACTGAGGTTCAGAGAGGTGATGTAACTTGCTCAGTGAGCGAGTGGTAGAGCTGAGACTCAAACCAACACTGAGGTCACCACGTGTGTCCTAACCACTGAGTTCAGACCTAGAGAGGCTGCTGCATGGGTGGCCATGGGAGGGGCAGTGGCTCTGATGATCCTGCAATAAACTCCCACACCCTGCTGGGTGGGAGTCAGTGAGGGCTTCCTCCCTCCAGGTCCCTCCAGCTCCCCCTTCCTGTTGAAGCCTGTTCTGTACGGGGCCCAGCCCTGCCCCCACGGCCCATGGCCCATCTGGTCCCCATTAGAGGCCAGGCCAGCCCCAGCCTGCCTGCCCTGCAGACACATGTGTGAGAGTGCTCAGGTTTCTCAGAGGCTAAGGCTAAAGGTTTTTCTGCTGCTGTTGCCTCGTTGATGGGGGCCCACCTGGGCAGTGAGAGACCCCCTCTCCTTTGTCTGTTGGGGTGGGAGAAGTTGGGACACCACCCCCATTCAGTCACTCAGCTGCTAGTTTGCCCATTCCTCATGCCCCTGCCCAGCTCAGAGCCTGTAGAAAGCAGCAGCTTGGGCAAAGCCCTGCAGGCTCAGCTGTGCCCCAGCTGGAGGCTGACCGAGTCCAAGGCTTGCTCTTTCCCTCTAGGGTAGGCGTCCTTTCCTCCCCACCTAGCATCCCTGTTCACACTGTAGAGGGGAGGAAAAATTTACATGTCACCTCCCAGACTGAGGCTGAGAACAACTTCATGGCCTGGGCTCTTGGGCCCCACCCCAAAGTCAGGCTGCTCTGGCCACCAACTGTGTCATGGAGGTCACCATGGTCATCCCCAGTATGACCAGCACTGGCTCCGAGTATATGTAACTGTGTCTGTGTGATTAGGTGTATGTAGGTGGAGGACTGGCTGGTGCCTGTGTGTTGCCTTCATGCATGGGTATGTCTGTAAATGTACTTGGTGAGAGTGTGCATGCCTGTTATCACACTGCTGAGGACAGGCTTGTGTGCCTGCAAGCGAGGGGCAACATGGCCCTGCAGCGACAAAGATCTGAGGTCCCAATTCAGAAACCACGCCTGCAGAGATCCTGACCTCTTCTCATGGACTGAGGAGGCATTTTCAGGGCATTCTTCCTCAAATGTTTCAGCCGTGGGCATCAGGCTGGCTGTGGGGTGGTGGTGTGGGGAGCTTTGAGCCCTGGCCAAGCCTTTGCCCCTATCTGCTGTGTCTACGGAAGGCCACCTATTTTGGCCTGGGAAGCAGGAAATGGGGGAAAAAATACAGGCCTGGAGGGGGCTGACCTCACAATGGTACCTTTAAACCTCAGCCTGCTCCCACTAAAGGGTCTTGGGACACAATGATTGATGACCCTTCCTGGCTGCAGAACAGGAATTCCTTTTTTGCATTCCCAGCCATGGGCCCATCCAGTACCCAGCACAGTTCTGACAGGGAAGAAGACTTGGTATCAGGACCACCTCTGCAAGGAAGCCATACACTCAGAACCAGACATGCTGGCCTTAAAAAGCTTCTTGGGATGGTCCTGCCCCAACACTGTCCCCCATGGGCACTGGTAGTCAGAACCACCACAGGGCTCATGAGCCAACGTTGAGTCTCAGGGACTCAGGTTTTTGTGTCTGACTTTCCATGAGCATTTCTCATTTCTGCAGGGATTGAACCAGGCCCAAGGCTCAGCCTTTCCTCACAAGCCCCTTCCCTGACCGGGCACCATAGCCGAGAGATGCCCGAGCAAGAGTAGCCAGCCAACACCCAAGAAGGCTTGGCATAGCAGGGCAGGGGTGGGTGTACAAGGAATGGCCAGAGGGCCTACCCCAGAGGGTCTCCCAGTGCCTCAGGCTCCTCTCTCTCCTAGGATGGCAGTCCAGCGACAAGCAGGTGGCCCTCAGCCACGGGGCTCGGGCCAGAAGATGGCAGGCCAGGCCTGGGATCTCCTTACGGGCAGTCACCTCGCCTCCCAGTCCCTCACAATGGCAGCAGCAGTGAGGCTACTTTACTGGCCCAGTTGGGCACCCTGCACGTGTCTCCACCCCACAGGTAGTACAGAGGCATAATCTTCGATGCCATACCCAGATCCCATTCTAATCCCCGAGCCCTTAAATCTCAGACCAGGTCCCATCCTGACCCTTAACACTTGATCCTTGGGTCTCAGCTGATTGCCTTCTGACTCATGAAACCACACCAGACCCTTGAGCTGGCAGAGTGAAGACTGGTACTGGTACTGCAACCCTGTCCCTTAGTGCATCTTCTTTCGCCCAGCACTGACCTGGCCAGAGGCCTTTCGCGGAGCCGCGACTGCGGAGTAGACCTGGGCTCAGAGGTGTACAGGATGCTTCGGGAGTCGGCCGAGCCGACGGCTGCGGAGCCCAAGCAGTCAGGCTCCTTCCGCTACTTGCAGGGCATGCTAGAGGCCGGCGAGGGCGGTAAGATTTTACCTCACCTGCCTTCCCGCTCCCTGAGGTACCGAACTCCGCTCCCCCAACCAGCCCAAGCCACGCCTTTGCGACCCCACGTCCGGCCTCCCGGCCATTAGCCCCGCCCCCCGTGTCCTCAGCGCGCTCCCACACACCTCGCTGCGCCCGGGCTTTCTCATTCCCACCCAACCCCTGTCGCCCTTCCAACCCCTATCCCAGTCTCTTTGCCGGTGGCTACGGAAGCAGGGCCCAGCCCCACACTCCGCAGAAATGAAGTTTTCCCTTTTCTGACCTCCGCACCGGGCTCTTGCCAACCGTGCTCTGGCTTTCAGGGGAACGGCCCGGGCCTGGCGGCCCCCGGAACCTCAAGCCCACGGCGGGCAAGCTAGGCGCTCCGCTGAGCGGCCTGCAGGGGCTGCCGGAGTGCACGCGCTGCGGCCACGGCATCGTGTGAGTACCTCCTCTGTCTTCCCCACCCGCCCCCCACCCCCGTGGTCCCCTGACCCCGCCCGAGGCCCTTAGTGGGGGCGTGCTCTCGGATCGGTCAGCTCCTGACGCTGTCCTCTCCGATCACCCGTCAGGGGTACCATCGTCAAGGCGCGGGACAAGCTCTACCACCCCGAGTGCTTCATGTGCAGCGACTGCGGCCTGAACCTCAAGCAGCGCGGTTACTTCTTTCTGGACGACCGGCTCTACTGCGAAAGCCACGCCAAGGCGCGCGTCAAGCCCCCCGAGGGCTACGACGTGGTGGCGGTGTACCCCAATGCCAAGGTGGAACTCGTCTGAGCCGCTCCCGGAACCTCCCATCCCCGCCTCTGCTTTTTTTAATGTCCCCGCGCACCCGTGTAAATATGTTTACGCCCTGCCTCTCTAATAAATTCCCTCTGCTTGACCTCAACCGTGTCGGTGCCCTGGCCTGCCTCCCTCCAGCACAGGCCATGGCTCCTGAGTGCTACACCTGTTCAGGTGCCAAGCATTTTCTTAGGCACTGGGTGCAAGGGGGAGCAAGACAGGTACTGTGGTGCCCTCAAGGAAGCCACAGCCTGGGTGGATGGCAGACATGAATCACAAGGGCAGTCCTGTTAATAGGGAAGCGAGGTCTGAGGTGCTAGAAGGGGACGTCACGCCAAAGGGTTTGACCTGGATGGAGTCAGGGAAAGTGTCAGCAGAGAAATAAGGGATGAGGGAGGGAAGAGCTCTACAGCGTGAGGATCTGTGTGCAAAGATATGTCAAAGGCGAGCACAGGCAGCAAAGGCCCCGTGTGGGCACCAGCAGGAGCGCGGGCGGCCCCTAGCAGCTGCAGGAGGGACTGCCCCGCGGCGGATAGGACTGGGGAGATCACCAGTTTGGTTGGGGGCGGTATCTGCCTCCTGGCAATCTCAGCATTTCTCTCGTCCGGGTTTCTTCCCGTCCTCTCCGATCCCCCCGCCCCCGCCCCCCCCCACCCCCCCACTGTATTCTTTCTCCTTTCCCACTCTCCGCACCAGGGAGCACGCAGGGCGTGTGTGTGTGTGTGTGTGTGTGTGTGTGTGTGTGTGTGTGTGTAAGATTTTAGTAGAAAGAAAAGAACACTCGCCTCCAGAGTACACGCCACTCCTTCTCCGAGGCCTGGCCTTTCACAGCTCGGTTGCACACTCCTGTAGAGACTCTCACTTTTAAAAAATATAAGTGATAGCAGAGTTGGTGAATTGTGGCTGTTCGCACTCGATGACGCATCCTGGACTCCGGGTCACGTGGATCTACCCTCTCCTTAGGTTGCTCGGAAGAGGAAGCAGCCTCGTTTATTTAGTGAGCCCCGAGTAATGGACGATTGTGCTATATTCAGTTCTGTACTATCACAGACCACAAAAGACTGTTAGTGTTGCAGCAAAAATAGAAATCTTCTGATAAACAAAGAAAATAAGAAACAATGAGCAGGCTGGGGAAACAGCATAAACAGGCCTGAAAGAATTAAGCAATCTTGGTTATACTTTAGCTGTTACTACTAACAAACACTTGTCCTTCACAAAGCTAAGGAAAACCAATTACTCTCTGATTCCATATGAATTGTACCCTGCACCTGGCACTTACTCTTGCTGCATTCTCTTGTAGCAAATCACCCCTCTTAACTGTTTACATTTCAGAAAGAAGGTCGCAGGCCGATAACCCAGAGATGAACAGACCCAATTACCAGGCTGCCTGACACCAGCAGTAACTTTTAAAATATTGGAAGAAGAAGAAGAATGCAAGACATTCACCACTTTGATCCTTTTCACTTACCCTGGACTGTGGGTTCCACCTATAAGACCCCCTGTAATTCCCCAGGACAGAGGGGCACAGTTCTTGAGGCGCTGCATGCTCTGTCTTCCCTTGCGCATGGAAGAAAAATAAAGCCATCCCTCTCTTCCTCCAAAATCTCTGTCTCTGTATTTCTGTTCGGCATTGGTGCACAGGAAGCCGATATTTCGGCAACATTACCGATTCACACTCTCACCATCAGCACGTGACAGTGCTCATTTCCTCGTGCTCTTGCAACACAGGGTATTACCAGGTTTTTATTTTTCATTTTTGCCAATCTGATAAGTAAAATGCGATATGTAGTTACTTTAATTTGCATTTCTCTGATTACCAGAGATGAGCATTCATTCAACAAACATTTGTTGTGTTTGCTGGTGGGTGCTGAATGAACATGGAACAGAATGGTCTTCTCCCTCCAAGAATTCCTCTAAATCCTTCACTCATTTTTCTGAGGATTAACTTCTTAATGATAGATAGGAACTTTTCATATTTTTGCAAGAACCTTTGTTACTGGACCCTATTCCACTGAAATATTTTCTTATTATTGAAACTATCATATTGATTTAATTATTACCTCTTAAAGAGTTTAACGTGCTAATCTCTCCTCCTCGTTCTTCGTTTACAAACTTGCCAAGGTTATTCTCATACATTTCCAATTGTCCAGAGGTTTAGACTCAGTATCAGGCTCTGGAAAAACAGACAACAAACCCCTTTGAACCGTGACTGGGGTTGCCCTGATTCTAGAGACTCACTTGGGGAGAACTGGCTAGAATCCTTTCCTCCCAGAGAATACTGTGATCTGTGCTTATTCTGTATTTATTCAGGTTGATGAAATAAAAATTCAGATTTTAAGGCAAGACCAAAAAAAATTTAAACATAAAACTTTTTCTCTGCCCTTTAGCCTCCTCCTTCCCCCTAGTGTGCACTGCGCAGCTTCCATGTGCGTTAACTAGACCTCCCCAATGGCAGAAATACCTACTCCACCATAAATATCAATTTTTCTCCTGGTGCCAGCCATGTAACTCTTAGAAGGTAACACTCCTTTCTCAATCCTGTAAGGGGTCATGATGACACACCTCCACTTGCCTTGTATGTGCCTACCTCTTTGGTGAACTTTATGTACAATGCCAGTGTGTAATTTCCCTTAAAGATAGTGATTGGTGCAGAATAGACTGGTCAGACGACCTGGGTAAATACTGGGCCACACCTAGTGGGAGTTCTTAGCTTAAATACTTACTTATGACCTTATTAATGTTACTCGATATATTTCTTCTTTTTTTTTTTTTTAACTGGTACGCGGGCCTCTCACTGTTGTGGCCTCTCCTGCTGCGGAGCACAGGCTCCGGACACGCAGACTCAGCAGCCATGGCTCACGGGCCCAGCTGCTCCGCGGCATGTGGGATCTTCCCGGACCGGGGCAGGAACCCGTGTCCCCTGCATCGGCAGGCAGACTCTCAACCACTGCGCCACCAGGGAAGCCCTCGATATATTTCTTATATTCTGCCTATTTTGCCAGATTATTGTTTCTTGCATTACCAAATGTGTGACTGAGCCTCAGATAAAATTAATGATTAGGCAACTTGAAATGACTGACCAAATATATAGATCTATAAGATCAATGAGTGTGATAGTGTAACTCTAGATATGTGAAGAAGCAACAAGAGGGAACCATTTCCTGGACCGTAACAGACTAGTGAGATAGGCAGTCCAGAGGCCTTTAGTTACTGTTAACAGGGCCTAGTCCAGTAATAGCACATTGAGTGGCCTATCAATGAAATCCTCGACTGACCTGGGAATGAACATTCCTAGTGTCATGGGGCAAATTGGTCATGAAATGGCCCCCAGACCTCGGTTGAAATTAAGACTGAAAGGGAAGGGATTGTAAAATAAAGAATGTTGCCCACCATCCAGTTCTACAAGAATCAAGTCATTAGCCACTTCAGTCACTGACCTACAGTAGACCCTGAAAAGAATTCAAGGCAAAGATCAGGATGAGGCACTCTGTGTTCTGGGAAAGGTGGTAGAACAGGCCTTCAGAGAGTTAGATATTTTCAGGAGAAATTTTTAAGAACCTTGATTCTTGCATCTTCTCATACTGAAACTAAAACCATACTAAAACCATTAACTAAGATGTCTGTTGCTCATGGCTAGCAGCAACCTTCTACTGAGATGTGAGCTGGATTGGTAGTATCCACTTAAACAAAATCACATATATATTGACCTCCCCACCTACCTCTACGAACAGTTCTCAGAGTGCTCTCAGACTGTCTCCTGGGCTATAATCCTCAGTTTGGCTCAAATAAAATCTTTCATTTCTTTCTTAGGTTGACTATTGATTAACTTTTTTCATTGACAGAGTGTTGTGAAGTACTCTGGTATATTTTTATTTCCATTTTCTTTTTATAGATCTTGTGTTCCTGCTTTAATTAGTTCCTAGGAATTTCTTCCAAGGCTCCTCCCGCGGACCCCACCCCTCCCCTGCCTCAAGGAGCACAGGGCAGTGTGCAAGTGTCCTCTGAGAATTGAGTGGCTGGAGTCTTGTGCCCTGGTCCTGCAGGCCCGTGCAGTCTGCAGACAAGGTCAGGCACCACGGGCTCATACGGTGAGCAGAGGACTGGCCCGCAGCGGGGGAAGGTATTAGGCTCAGGATCTCCAGTGAAAAAATCCTGTAGCCTCAGGCACAGGCCCCCACCCCTCTGCCAGACTCAAACCTGCCGAAACCTGGCTCCCCACTCCCAGCAGCCGCCCTTACTCGCCTTAATCCCACAGTCACCACCTCCCCACACGGGGCCTACCCACCCCAATTGAGGGGTCCTCCAGTTACCCAGGTACCATTAAGATCAAGATCAAGCAAAGCTGCAGCAACTGTTGCGGAGACTCAGCCTCTGTTCACCAGTGCTGAATAGAAACTCCGAAACAGAGTTTTGGGGTGAAGTAGAGAAGAATAGCTTTGATTGCTTTGCCAGGCAAAGGGGGCCACAGTGAGCTAATGCCCTCGAGACTGGGTGACCCACCTTGGAGGGGATAGTGAGGAGTTTTATAGTGTTCAAGGAGCAGGGCATTATCAGCTTGTGGACAGTTCTCAGACTGGTTGGCATAAGGTGAAGTTTCAAGCATCATCAACCTTCTGGCTTTAACCAGTCTAGGGTCTATGTTCTTGGGGTCAGCAGTTTTCATCTGGTGGGAGGGGGGCTGCTTCCTATAAACACAGCTTAGTAATGTGTGTCAGACCTTTATATCTTTCAGGGAACTGGGAGTTCGGTGATTCTGCCATGTGACAGATTTATAGTCTAATTTTTACCACTTCCCCAGCCCAACAGCTATTCTTTGTTTCTACATCTTCACATTTCCCAATCACTAACTCTTGAGTCAGCCTTTTACTTCAAAAGACAAGGACACAGGGGCTTGTACACGGTTTCACAACCAGATCAACCCTTGCCAAGGTAGGCATCCTGCGGGGGGTGGGGGGGGGCAGTAGCCAAGAGGAGTGGCGCCAGAGCTGCCAGTCTTCCCTGCTTCAAGGCCCAGGCTCTACCCAGTCCCCCAACTACCTCCTTTGCCCAGGGGCCCTGACTGACCCCAAATGTGCTGGACCATGAAAAGCTTGGGACAAGCTGCGGAACAAGGTCTTTGTGACCCAGGGTCCCAGTCCTGAGACGGGGCAGCTGAGTCTCCAGGAGGAGACACAGATCTAGGGTCCCCAATTCAGAAATCCCAGCCCACCTGCCCCAGACCGACCCCTCGTTATTGTCCCGAAACCTGCCCCTCTCTCACATCTTCACCTCAGGGGCCTTCAAACCAGAGGCTTGGACATCATTCTCTACACCTTCTCCCCAGCCATCCCATCCTACCCATCACTGTGTCTGGGGTTCTGCCTCCTAAGCATTTCTGCGGCCCATTTCAGGACAGCTGGAGAATTCTCTTATTCCCTTGCTTCATGGACCCCCTCCCCTGGCCAACATGGCCCCAGGGCCCTCAGGATAGAGCCCCTGACCGATCAATTGTAGGCCTACCATTTAAGGCCTCTTGGACTGCAGGTTGCTGACCGACCGTGTGTCTTACTTCCTCTGCTACCCAAGACTGTTCACCGTTCTTTGAGCAGTCCTGGCTTTTCATACCCTCAGACCTTTTCTCAAGCTCGAAATGCCTTTATTCTTTCTTCTTCATTCAGCAAACTCCTACTCACTTTTTAAAGCCCAGCTCCACTGTCTGCTCCCCTAGAGCAAAGCCTTGGCCGGCCCATCCCCAGGCAAAATCAGTAGTAGTTCCCATCCACATGCCCTCCATCCTACCCCTTCCATTCCTTCTTGATTCTTCTGACACAGCCTATGATCTCCTTGGTCAGAGCCTGGCCCAGACCTACCACCATCCTGCCCAGATCTCAGGTCAGGCATGGAGAGGTGCAGGGGCCCTGGGGCCAGCACCGACCCTCTCTCTGACACACACATACCTTGGGCCTCCCTGCCTCTTACCACTTTCCTCCTCACCTTGCTCTCCTAGTTTCTGCTGGCATACTGCCTAAACCCTCAAGAGGAGGTAAGGCCTAGAGGGCAACTGCCTCATTCCTGCATCCTCAACCTCAACCTCAACTCATTCATTCAACTAATTATTTACTAAGAATCTACTATGTTCCAGGCATTGTGCTACATACTAGGAGACATTTTGAACAAACATATTTAAAAAGCACAGATGATAAGCAGTGCTTAATGGAAATAAATAGGATATTACAGTAGAAAATAAGGAGTAAGGGAGCATCTGTGTGGATATCTGGTAAACTGCATTTCAGGCCAAGGGAGCAGGGAACATAGAGGCCCTGGACAGGGCAGGGAGGAGGAGACATGTGCTTGCCTGTCCTAAGAACAGCGAAGAAATGTCTGGAGTAGTGTAAGTGAGGTGCCAGTAGAAGTATACGAGCTCAGAGAGACGTGGGGGTGGGAAGACTGGCCACGTTGACCTTGTAAGCCTCAGGAAGGACTTTGGCTTTTACTCGGAGAGGAGAAGCCAGAGGAGTGGCATGACCTGGGCTTTTATGTTTTAACCAGGATGACTGTGTCTGCTGTATGGAGAATAGACTGTAAGGGGCAAAGGTGGAAGCAAGGAGACCAGTTCGTAGGCATGACTGCATTCATCCCTGACTAATCCCTAACTAGCCTCCATAGCTGTCCTCCATAGCTCCAAGCCCCAGTTCAGGCCCCTACATTCTCCTGCCTGGCCTGTAACAGCCTCCTGACTGGCCTTCCTGTCTCCCATCTGGCCCCTCAATCTTTTCTCCACCCAACAGCAAAGAGAGATTTTTTTTTTTTTTTTTTTTTTTTTTTTTTTTTTGCGGTACACGGGCCTCTCACTGTCGTGGACTCTCCCATTGCGGAGCACAAGCTCCGGACGCGCAGGCTCAGCGGCCATGGCTCACGGGCCCAGCCGCTCCGCGGCCTGTGGGATCTTCCCAGACTGGGCACGAACCCGTGTCCCCTGCATCGGCAGGCAGACTCTCAACCACTGCACGACCAGGGAAGCCCAAAGAGAGATTTTTAAAATGCAAATCTGACTATGCCACTCTTGTCTATTAAAGCTTCCATGGCTTCCCATTAGGACAAAGTCCCATTAGGACAAAGTCTAAACTCCTGAACCCAGCCCACAAGGTCCCATGGGGTGCAGTCCCTGCTGAAATTTGCTGACAGCCCTGCCTCAGGTCCCCATAATTGCAGTTGTGCTGATCTGTAAATTCAGCTTCCTCAAGATCTTTTTCCAGACTCTTACAGGCTTCCTTGACCCTCCAAGGAGCTAGAAATGAAAACTGAGTCCTTCTTTCTGGTTCTCTGTGTGATAAGCTTTATTCTCCCACCTTCCACCTTGAGAACCAAGGAAAGGGGTGAGGGCAGGAGAAACCCAGATGCTCCTTCAAGCCAGCCCTCCCTTCCTGGCCAAGGACTCAGCCCCTCTTGGTGGCACAGCAGCCTGGCCCTGTGGTAACAGCCCATGAACAGCCGAGTTAGGGGTGTTGTGACCTGCACTGTGATGCCCAGAAGCATGGGCTATGGGCCCAGAGAGTCCTGCTGACCACTCAGGGAGTGCCCTGCCCCCTCCTCCACCTGTGGGTCCCCCTGCCCAGCTTATCTGCACTGCAGCTCCATCCTGGGGCTCATTCTTACCCAGGGTAACAGCTTCTTGACTTTAGTCCCCATGCTAACCCCTGATTTGCTTTCTACAACTCTGGGTAATTTCCTGGTTTATCATTTTCTCACATAATGTTCAAAATTTTCCCACAAAATAGTCCTTAGCACCTCTGAAAAGAGGTGGAAGTCTAAAAAGAAATGAGGGTAGTAAAGGGGTCTGTAATAAGCAAGGACCGTTCTTCTGTGCCCCCTCTACCACAAGTAGGAAACTACTTGGAAACCAAATTTTGTCTTTGCTCCTGTCTGATGTGGACCATCTGTGGCTGAAGGTAGAGGCTAGAAATCCCAGGAAAGGCTGCCAGAGGCCTTACCTGTTCCTGCAGGGTCTGGGGTTGGCCTCAGCCATGTGGGCTCAGAGACCTGACTGACCAGCCCTGTGAGCAGGTCTGTCTCCCCAGTCTGACTGGGTTAGCGAAGCTCAGAGGCTGAAGCACCACACCATACACCAGCTTCTTTACCAATACAGGCAGCAGTGGAAGGACACTCGGCTTCTCTACAGGGTATTCTTGGCCTAAAGGCACATTTCATGGGAAGCCAGAGTGGTTACAGACTCAGAGGAAGTCTCAGAGGATGCAAACTGGGTAAGAAATATCATAGGAGCTAATATGTCCCAGGTCTTCATCTTCAAGTCCTTAGTGAACTGATATTACTCTTCTTTCATCTTCACATAAACCTGAAAGGAAGTACAGTTATTATCCTCACTTCATGGATGAGCTTAGAAAGGTTGAGAAACTTGCCGAGGTCACACGCTGGTTAGCTGATCTCCATGGCAAGAACACCCAGGGCAGTCGCAAGTACGCATCTTCCCTGGAGAACATTGCCTGTCCTACCAACAGCCTAGTGACTCTTGCCAGGCCACTTCTGAAGGGTGCTGGCCTATCTCTGCTTGTCAAGGTCCCTAGAACAGCCCAGAGTGCAGCTCAGAGGCACCAGCTCTTCACACAGGGCCAGGCTCCTCCATGGAGCATGGAATGGTGGAAGATGAGCTGAGTCAAGGTGACCCCTGAAGCTTTGGGTCTGGGTGTAGACAAGGCTGGTGCCCACAGCACCTGTTCATAAACTCTGGCTTGCACGAACCCACCCCCACACCTGCCTGACTTGGGCCTGGGGTCAGGTTCGGATCCCTGCGCTAAATGGGCTGTTCTGACTCCTCACCACCTCCCCCTCCCACTTCATGCAGTGCCTTCTCAGCCTGTGTTCCTGTCCACTCCCCTGCCTGTCCCTGAGGCACCAGCCTCCTCAAGCTTCTGGCCCAGCTTCTCCTTTCTTCTCCAAATGCTCATTCTCAAGAGTGCCTTGGGTTGTTTGCACTGCCTAATAATAGATCCCTTCCAAACTTCCCCCGCCCTCTTTTTGTAGTCTCACCCAGTCCCACTGGAATTAGTCTGGGAGGATAGAGCTCAGAGGCCCAGCCAAGGGATGGTTCTTCCCCTACAGGCTCAATCTTAAGCTGACTGTCCTACTGTGACTCCACTTAGGTTTGTACAGCAGAGAGAACTATACTCAATATTTTTTAATAACCTACAAGGGAAAAGAATCTGAAAATATATCTATATATAACTGAAATACATATATATTTTAAAATATAAATCTAAAAATATATAGTATATATATATATATATATATATATATGGAGATATAGATATTTATGTGTCTGGATCACCGTGCTGTACACCTGAAACTAACATAATATTGTAAATCAACTACACTTCAATAAAAATTAATTAACTAATTAAATTTTTTAAATTAAGAATCTTTTAGGTCAAGTATGGTCTATCCTCTGCCAACCTTTGCAATCTCATCCGTCTGCCTTTCCCAACCACTGGTTTAGTGTTCACATGGCAGGTGTCTGGGTTGGAGCAGATTGCCTGGGTGCCAGGGGGTGGCCCAGGGATCCACCCGCCCCACATAGTTGACTCCAGGCCCTTTTGGTCAGAAGGAGCAGAGGCAGGGTTTGAACCTATAAATGAGGCTGCCAGGGTCTAGCCTTCCTCATGTTCCTGGGCAGCACCCAATGAAGGGCAGCACAGGCTGCATCCTCCGTGGTCATATATAAGTAGGATGACCACATAGGACTCCTCAAGCTCACAACTTCAGATATTCCAGGCACACTGTTTATAGCAACCAGCCACTGATATAGCCACCAGCTTCTCTGGGGTATCCCAATCTTAGCTGTGCTGCTTACTTCTCACTTTCTGCTCCCGGACTCCTCGGACGCTGAGGCATGGAACACATATAGAAACCCGCTCAACATGCATGGGTGTGCAATCTGGAAGTACTGGGGGGTTAACACCCAACAGGGCACACCTGAACCAAGAAGGGTGGGAACCTATGGATTAATGTTGCCTACTTCTGAATCTTAGACATTTCTGAGACACATTCCCCCAGGTCCCCACAGCTGTAAACAACCCTATGCTGTACCTTTGTACTTGCTTTTCTTCTTCTCTGTTTTACTCTCCACCATCCCTTACTCCTGTTCCCTTAGAGCCATTCCCAAATAGAAGGCAGTCTAGAAGGCAGACTTGCAAGGAAGGGACTCTAGAATTGGAACAGTCCCCTTTCTGACAGAGATAAGGACCCCATTACTGTTAGTAAGTAGGATGGTAATAATCCCAGCATGCAGTAGCATCATTTACCAGAACTCCTGTGATTAGAGATTAGAAAGAGATGCAAGGGGAAAGTGAAGCATTGGTTTGTGTCAGTGCTTTTTAATCAGGGGCTATTCTACCCCCCAGGGGACATTTAGCAATGTCTGGAGACATTGCTAAATGCCTGGTACCACTAGGGGAGTGTGCTATGGCATCTAATAGGTAGAGGCCAGAGATGCTGTTAAACATCCTGAAATACATAGGACAGCCCCTCACAAGAAACAATAATCTGGTTCAGAATTTCAATAGTGCCAAGATTGAGAAACCCTGCTTATGGCACAGAGAACATATGAGGACAATGGTGATTATAAGGATGATGGCCTTGACTGACTTTTGCTAAGTGCTTTAGAAGCCTTGGAAAAAGAAATGATAGTCCCAGGTCAGCCAACTCTAAACTCAAGGTACACTGTGAAAGCCAGGAGGCCTCCATAGAAGCTTTATCTCCTGCAGCCACAGGACAGACTGTGTTGGAAATCAAACCCAGGGCTTATTTAATTGATTTAACTATAAGGGTAGGAGAGCTACAACAAAAGGCTGCATGCACAGCTTTGTTAGGTCTATGACAAAGTCATGGCCCTGATACAAAATACACGGAACCCTGGAACATGGAACAGGGACATTTGGGTCCGTTAATTGAGAATTTTTAATTCCTGGATTCCCCCAAACCTTCAAGGCCAGCAGCAGCAGCTCTCTTCCCCATACTACAGGAGAGTAGCCTCTCTCTCTGACTGGAATCCTCTCTCTCTGACTGGAATCCCTGCCAAGACTCCTCCTAAGGCAAGTGGCTCCAGAGGTGACGCCTATCCTCCTCCGGATCCTCCCTACCTCCCCTCATGGTCTCTATACTAGAATTAGGTTTCAGCATAGCCTAAGTGGGGAAATACAGTCCCTGATCCACAAGGAAATAGCATATATATTGAAAAAATGACAGGACCTATGTTCTGGTAGGAACAGGGGTAAAATGTGTGGGAATTTACTAATCTGGAAGCATTCTCTCATTACGCTGGGTTTAACATCCAAGCAAGGATACATAAAACCATCTTCATAAACTTCTGAGATGGCTCTTCGGTACTTGGATACAATTATGGCCTATGGAAATGAGGTGGAAATGCCAGAGCTTTCTTGACAGTATCAAAGGAGTCAGAAGGCCCAGGGGAGTGAGAATGTTAGATTGTTTTTAACACGCAAGACCAGAGAACCTATCACCGGATTATATTCCCAAACCAAGTTCATCAGACACTCCCTTCACTAAGGCAATAGAAAATGCACAGGTGTGGATCTCTAGTGTTAGTGGGGATGGTAGGATTCTAGAATAGCAGAGGCTGGATGGTGACACTTAAACAACAGAGGCAGGGTGAATGTAATTACAGACCAAAGGGGCAACCAGAGGGCTTCAACCCATGGGATCTGTGGCGATGGCTAATACACCATGCTTTTCCTAGGAGTTAAATAAATGGGCATATTGACTATTACTTGACTTATATAACAACCTTACCCCCAAAAGGAAGAGCTAGTGATCAGAAGGCTGATGACAACTGCTACAATGGAAAATAGTGTTTCCTCATAAATTTCCCAGATCCAGGCCAGTTCACGAGCTCAGAGCCTATTAATTGAAAAGGAGTCCAAGTCTCTTTAAGGAAGAACCCTCCTATACTGCTAAAAGTATTTATGATAATTACTTCCCCAATCTTTCCCTGTAAGGGATCTGTGGCTATCTCAGACTACTCAGGCTGCTATAACAAAATACCACAGACTGGGTTGCTTAAACAATAGAAATTTATTTCTCACAATTCTGAAGGCTGGGAAGTCCAAGATCAAGTGCTGGCCAATTCAGTTCCTGTGAGAGTCTTTTTCCTGGCTTGTAGATATCTCTCTGGTGTCCCTTCTCATAAGGGCACTATCCCATCATGAAAACCCCACCCTCATGATCTAATCTAAACCTAATTATTTCCCAAAGGCCCCATCTCCAACCATACTTCCACACTGGAGGTTAGGGCTTTAACATATGAATTTGGTGGGGGGTGGGGGGTGGGGGGGGTGGGGTGGGACGCAATTCAGTCCATAGCAGTGGCCTTTAACCTGAGTAACTCTGGCCTGAGGAAAGGGAAAGACCCAGAGCTGTCAAGAGCTGTTGGATACAGAGTATGAGCTGGCCCTGATACTAATGGACAGGAAGCACCATTAGGGTCCCCCAGTTATACTGGGGGCTCATGAAAGCCAGGTGGTAAATGGAGTTCTCCTGCAAGCAAGTCTAGTGGATTTAAAGATCCACACTGGATCTTTAGTAGTTCCCTGGTCCCTAAGTGCATACCTAGGAGAGATACACTTAGCAGCTGGCAAGACCCTAACATTTACTCCCTGTCCTATTAAATAAGAGAAATTATGGTAGGAAGGACCAAACAGAAGCCTCTAACACACCCACATTTTTGACCAATTTATTACATCAGAAGTAAAACCACCTCCTTGGAGGAATTACAGAAATTAGCACCAACATCAAAGGTTTTCTTCTTTATATCCCTCAGTATGAAGGATCAAAAGCTTTTTTTATGTGGGATGAATAGCAGTACATATCACTGTTTTGCCCTTAGGTTATGTTAATTCTCCGGCTCTCTGTCACAATATAGTATTTAGTGACTTTGTCTTGATATTCCATAGAACATCATGATGGTCCACTGTACTGATGACATAATGCTAATATAACATAACCTAGTGAGCAGATGTCCTAGTAAGACACATTCATACCAGAAGATGGGAGATAAAAAGTATGATTGAGGGCCTTCCATGCTGGTGAAGGTTTTTTTCACTTTTTGTTCCAGAGTGAGTTAAATGTATATAAAAGTTGACAAAGTAGTAAAATGAAACCCTAGGACCAATATTATGGCCAATCTTATTTCATCTATATCCTCACCCACTTCTTTCATTCCATATTATTTTGTTTTTGTTTTTGCTTTTGCGGTACGTGGGCCTCTCACTGCTGTGGCCCCTCCCGCCGCGGAGCACAGGCTCCGGACGCGCAGGCTCAGCGGCCATGGCTCACAGGCCCAGCCGCTCCGCGGCATGTGGAATCTTCCCGGACCGGGGCACGAACCCGTGTCCCCTACATCGGCAGGCGGACTCTCAACCGCTGCGCCACCAGGGAAGCCCCATGTTATTTTGAAGCCAACTGGTGAAGTTATTAGGGATCCAGTAGTCTGAAGCGTGCCAGGCCATCCTCTGTAAGGTAAAGGCAAGTTGTTCTACCCTGTACCCTCTACCACTAATAAAAAGACATAGTGCTTGGTGAGAATACTGCTCTAACCCATTTAATGGGTGCCTTGGAAGGCTCCCACCTTTGAGTGAAGCCCAGAGCAAGAGAGAGCTCTGCAATGTGTCCAACTATAGTACAAGGTTCCCTGCCATTTGGTCCACATGACCCAGCAGAATCAATGTTGCTAGAGGTGTTCATGGTGATAAGGATGCTGGGTAAAGTCTCTGATAAGCCATAATAAAAGAGTTTCAGTAAGATCTCTAGGGTGCCAGAGCAAGGTCATGCCTTCTGTAGCAGGGAGCTATTTGCCTTTTGAAAAGCAGCTATTTGGCTATACCTGCCAATGGGACATCAAGGGTCTATGCAACTGGAAATATCCAGTAAGAGCTAGTTATTGTCAAATTCTATCAAGTCATAAGATTAAGCAGGCACATAAGCAATCCATCATATAATAGAAATGGTAGAGTCAGGATCAGGATTGAGCAGGTCCATACAGTTCAGGTAAGTTAATGAACAGGTGGCTCAGACTCCATGACACCTACACCTCAGCTATACCAACACTTCTCCCTCAACTCAAACCTATGGTCTTATGGGGGTGGTTCTCTATAACCAACTGATAGAGGGAAAAAAATACTCAGCCCTGTCTCACAGGTGCTATCAGCCAAAAACTGGATTGTTTACTGCAACATAGCCCCACTTAGGAGTGGCCCTAAAGGACAATGGTGAAGGGAAATCCTCCCAATGGTCCAGCTATAAGCAGTGTACTTGGGCATTTTGTATGGCAGGCGAAGTAGTTCAAGGTATGGACTTACATATACTCATGGGCTATGGCAAACAGTTTTGTGAAGTGGTACCTGCTGGCTCTCACACATGTACACCCTGAAAGTGCAGGGGAGTCGACCAGTGGAGCCAGAACTAGTAAACAAATGCCTCTTCATTCTCTAAGGCTCTTTAGAAGGTCCCAGCTGGATCAAATCCCAATTACCCACAGCAATTAGGGTTGGGAAAAAGCTAAGGCAAGTAAAAAGAGTGAGTCACTTGCCTCAGGTGCAAAATTTAAGGGGGTGCCAAGAAATTCAATAATCAAGATAAATAATATTTTAACATAGTATTTTTAAAAATCAAAACAAATATAAAAATCCATGATGAACAAAACATCAAAATTTTAAGATACGATCAGTTATTACTAATTTTTTCCTTTGGTCTCAAGCTCTGATGTCACAGCACATCACTGTCACTGATCCTGGTCAGTACCAATGACCAGCTCAATTACACAGTCTTGTGTCAGCCTTACCTCCTTCCCTGTTCACTCTACCTAGTCCTTCACTCCCTTCCTTGGGATCACTACTATAAATAAATGATCTCCACATAAATTCTTATCTCAGGCTTTGATTTTTCATTGGGGGACAGGGGAAGCTGAAATCTAAGCTAAGTAAGACAATGAGCACAGGAAATATTGTTCAAAGAAGGATTCTTGTGAAAGGAAAGGGAAACGCTATTAACAATTCTACTGGACTAATAGGCATAAATCACAGCTGTCCTGGCACATCTAGACATATGGTCTTATTACACATAAGGAAACTGAGGTTCCAAGGCGGTAGGAAGCCCCTCTCCCTGTAGACTGGAGGCTACAAAAAATGAGGCAGAAACGTCTCCCACCTCTTAACCAGCGCCTGGAGAAGCGAACACACTTGTACAAAATCTCCAAAGAGATGGGCCCTTCATCCTGTCAATCACATCTGCCTCAGGAACCCCAGGACTCCCACTGCAGGCCCAGGCTAGCTCTCACAACAGCAGAGGGGCCTTAAGCCTGGACACGAGCAGACTGGTCCCTGCTCTGGTTACCCTGCCAGAACTGGGCGGCAAACTGGACCTTCTCCTCCTCCCTTCCTCCCTCCCTCTGTTACCGGATCATGGGGTGCCCCTTCTGCAAACTTGAGGCCTCCAGTCCAAGAAGACTCTGGCAGCCAGCCTCAATGAAGAGCCCCAGGGGATCAAAATCAGAGCCCAGGAGTAGTGACAGCTGGGCCTCCATTACCGTACTCTCACGAAGGACCAAGCTCCGTGTAGTATGTTCTCCAGAGGCCCCAAAAGGATCCTGGGACGACCCGGTAGTCCTTGCTCCCCACCTCCCCTCAGTCCGAGCTTGTCTCTGACGCACCGCGATCTTGATCATCCCTGTTTCCCCCTTTTCCGGGCTGTCCCGAGCCGCCGGCAGGTGACTGAATCCAGCTTGGGGGTTGATGAGCGCCGGGTGGGCGGGCGCCGGCCACTTGCGCTGCGGCGGGCCAGAGGAGAGGGCGCGCTCCTGTCGACCCTGCGCCCGCAGAGCACAGGCCCCACGCACTAGCCCGTCAGCGCCCCGCCCGAGGCCCCCTTCGGGCTGGAAGCGGCAGAGGACCCCTGCCCGGGACGAGGTCTGTGGCGACGCCGACAGACAGGGTCGAGGCCCGACCTCTCAAAGACCTTGCTCTGCGGCCTCGACTCTTCCCATTCGCCCGCTCGCCCGTGAGGCCCTACCCGGCAGTCCGGGGCTGGGCGCTCAGCACCTAGGGGGCGCGGGGGCCGGGGATGGGGCGCGGGAACTGGGCCTATTTTCCGTACGGAGGCGGCACCGCTGACCTCCTAGCCTCAGCGGGGTGTCTGGCGGGGTCGCCGGGGGCGAGGAGCAGAGCACTGGCGGAGCCGCCCCGGAGCCCCACCCCATCCAGCCCGCTGCCTCGCCCTGCCCCGCCCCAACCGGGATCGGGGTGTGGTCCCGAGTTTCTACCGTGGCTTCCAGCTTTGCGTCCAGCTCCTAGGAACCTTCCAACGCCCGCAGCCCGTTTCCTGGGAACGGTGCAGGCCGCGCGCCTCGCTTTCCCTCAGCCGGCCTGGCCCGCGAGAACGTTCTGACGCCCCCGGGGAACGCCTTCCACCGCGCGACACTGTCCGGGGAACGCTCTCATCATCCCTCGTTGCCAACTGCAGAGCAGCGGCGGGGAGCATGCAGGACTACGACGAGGTGACTGCCTTCCTGGGCGAGTGGGGGCTCTTCCAGCGCCTCATCTTCTTCCTGCTCAGCGCCAGCATCATCCCCAACGGCTTCAACGGTATGTCAGTCGTGTTCCTGGCGGGGACCCCGGAGCACCACTGTCGGGTGCCGGACACAGCAAACCTGAGCAGCGTGTGGCGCAACCACAGCCTCCCGCTGCAGCTGCAGGACGGCCGCGAGGTGCCTCACAGCTGCCGCCGCTACCGGCTCGCGACGATCGTCAACTTCTCGGCGCTCGGGCTGGAGCCGGGGCGCGACGTGGACCTGGAGCAGCTGGAGCAAGAGGGCTGCCTGGATGGCTGGGAGTTCAACCAGGACATCTACCTGTCCACCATCGTGACCGAGGTGGGTATGTGAGCGACCCAGTATCTGCATCAGTCCCCCTCGAGACACCCTGGCAGTGCCTGGGTCAGCGTCCCCCACTCATCAAACCTGGCCAGCAGTCACCTGGGTTATACTTCCAACACAGGTGTGCAGCCCAAGAGAGCAGGACTCAGGCTCATTCCCCATCGGTTTGTCTTGTAGGGAGGGGATGAAGAAGGGAGAAGGGAAGCAGTTGTCAACTGCCTTTTCCTCTGGCAGTTTCACAAAAGACGAAGTTGTTTCCCAAGAGCCTAGATACTGCCAACCCCAGGCTCCCCAGATGGACAGCCTGAGTCAAGTTCCTGCCGGAGGCATGAGGAGGGGGTGTGGGGGATGCTGCTGAGCCACGTGTAGACACAAAGAAGAGTCTTGCTGCTGGGCAGGGCATGGGCAGGTGTGGTCTGTTCCCTGGCCACAGGCTTCTGGAAGCATCACGGGGTCTCCTGCTCTGCCATACAACTATGGTAAGGCTTGGGTCCTGTCCTGAGCCTCCAGTTTCTCTGAAAAGGAGCAGAAGGCCTCCTGATACGGGTGGAGTACAGGGAACTAGAGGAGGCATAACCCTGGCCCCAGGGCACTCCTGAAGGGACAGACTCACAGAGACCGTCTGAGCATAGGGCCCAGTGGTGGACAGAGGCTCCGGCTTATGCCATTAGCCCCTTAGCATCCTAAGTGGTTTGGTGGCAGGATTTCTAAGTTTCAGCAGTCAGAATACACACGTACTTTGTCCTCTGCATTTCCTGCTTTGCATCTGGTAAGGGCCAGGAGATGCTATGTCAGGCACATCTCCTTCTGAGGAGGGTATCCTCATAGACTAGTTTCCTGCTATTAATCAGGCAGGTAGGATTCCCAGTTTCTGGCCCATCCTCTGCACCATGTGAAAACCTGAGCATGGCCTCTGCTAGTCTTTTATCCCCTTCCCCAGCACAATGTGGCAATAATTAGACACCATGTCTGGCCTTGTGCTGAACACCAGGCTATACACATCTGGGGTGTGGGGTCTGCTTTTGAAGCTCAGATACCGACAGGGACACTGGCTGTGTTCGAGAGAGCTAACATCAAACCTGGTTAATAACAGGGTTCTGGAACCTGAATTCAAATACTGGCTGGCTTGTTGTGTGACCTGGGGCAAAAAAACGGCCTTCTCTGTGGGGATAGCAGGGTGAGGAACTCCTTTAAGAAGGGATGATAAATTTGAACTGAGTCTGGAAATATGAGCAGGACTTGTCCAGGCAAAGAACATGGAAGATTCTGGGAATGAGATTTCATAGATCAGGGTGGCTTGGAGTTCAACGGATGGCAGGTGAGGCTAGAAATGCCTACAGGGGCCTGTCCACAGTGAGCCTGGTAGGAATGTTGAAGAGTTGAGTATATTCTGAGGACAGCGAGGAAATAGTAAGGGTTCCAAGGAAGGGGTAACATGGTCAGATTTGTGTTTTTAGAAAGAACTGTCTCAAGCTGCTATGAAAATCAAGAAGACCAGTGAGGAAGCTGTGGGAGTTGCCTTGGCAAGAGATGGGTGGCCAGCTGGGAGTGGTGGCTCTTAAGTCTATAAGACCAGTAGAAAGTGGGCTCAGCCTATGGAGCGCCTCTGGATTCCTCCAGCATTGGTTCCATGCCTACCTTGGGCCCTGAGGTGGCCGTGCTTCTCTGGCTTTGATCCCCTAGCAGGGGTTCCTAGTGCTTACCCACCCTCTGCCCACAGCCTGATCCTGAGGGATCCAAAAGTAGGGGCCAGCTCACCCCACCTTAGCTCCTAGAAGTGTGGTCAGCACCTGAGCTGGAGCTGGCCCTACTGGCTGCAGCCCTCCTTGACAGCTGGGTTGACCTGTCTCTTTCCCCTTCTTTACTGGTTTTGTTCACCTCAGGGTGTGAGGGGTAGGTAGCTGCTGGCTTACAAGTCCATAGCTATCCCTGTTGTACCGTGCTCACAAGGGCCTGTGGACACCTCTGGGGATGCACATCATCACACACTCACACACATGCACCAGGATTTGCTTTTTTCAGCAGCCTTTCCCTTCCTTGCTACCTTTTTGGGTGCTGGGAGTAAAATAAAAGGCAAAGGAGCACTAGTGGTTGGGAGGAAGGAGGGGAGAAGCATGAAAGTAAGTAGGGGGGAGGTGGTTCTGCCTAGAAAGGTGGTGGCACAAGGAGGAGCTCTGGAGTCAGACAGGTGGGTCTGTTCTGACCCCACCCCCAAGCACTGGGCTGACTTAAACAGGTTGCATCACTGCTCAATCAATGCCTCAATTTCCTTATCTATAAAAGGGGACACAAGCAAATGAAAAGATGCTCAACATCATTAATCATTAAGGAAATGTAAATCAAAACCACAATGAGATGTCACCTCACATCCATTAGGTTGGCTGCTATTAAAAACAAACAAAACAGAAAAATAACAAACAAAGATGTGGAGAAGTTGGAACCCTCATGCACAAAATGTAAAATGGTGCAGCCACCATAGAAAACAGTGTGGCAGACTCAATAAATTAAAAATAGAATTATCGTATGATCCAGCAATACCACTTCTGGGTGTATATTCAAAAGAATTGAAAGCAGGATCTTGAAATATTTGTATACCCATGTTCGTGGCAGTATTATTCACAATAGCCAAAGACGTAAAAGCAACTCAAATGTCCAGCAACAGATGAATGGATAAATAAAATGTGGTATATACATACAGTGGAATAGTATTCAGCCTTAAAAAGGAAGGAAATGCTGACACAATGCTACAACATGAATGAAACTTGAGAACATTATGCCAGGTGAAATAAGCCAGACACAAAAAGACAGAAACTGGGGCTTCCCTGGTGGCGCAGTGGTTGAGAGTCCGCCTGCTGATGCAGGGGACACGGGTTCGTGCCCTGGTCTGGGAAGATCCCACATGCCGCGGAGCGGCTGGGCCCGTGAGCCATGGCCGCTGAGCCTGCGCGTCCGGAGCCTGTGCTCCGCAACGGGAGAGGCCACAACAGTGAGAGGTCCGGGTACCACAAAAAAAAAAAAAAAAAGACAGAAACTGTATGATTTCACTTATATGAGATATGAAGAGTAGCCAAGCTCATAGAAACAGAAAGTAGAATGGTAGTTGCCAAGGGCTGGGAGGAGAGGGAAACAGGGAGTTATTTAATAGATATAGAGTTTCATTTTGCAAGATGAAAAGAGTTCTGGAGATTGGTTGCATGATAATGTGAATATATTTAACTCTACTGAACTGTACACTTAAAAATTGTTGAGATGGTATATTTTATGTTGTGTGAATTTTATTATAGTTGTTAAAAATGAGAATCATAAGAATGTCCAGCTTATCCAAGTTGTTGGGAGGATTCGATGAGATCATGTGCCATGCTATATCCCATAGCACCAGCAAAATGGGCATCATAGGTGGGTGGATGAGGAGTGGAAAGGGCAAGACCTCATCACCTCTGGCTGGGCACCATGGGCATTGTGGGAGCTGTTCTAAGGTCCAGGTTGTAGCCAGTATAATGGGTGATGAGACTTGCTGGAGGCAGAGCCCCTTTCCTGGGGTGGAATTCTAAGGCCCAGAGAATAGGACACAGGTCTGAATCTACTGTGCCAGGGGGAGAAATGGCCTCAGCTCCCCAACAAGATCAAGCACAGGGGCCCTGAGTAAGTTTTCTGCATCTCTCTGGCACCATACAGGTAGAGGGACCACCCTCAGATTGTCTCTGCTTTATACCTCTGAAGGGATCTCCTGATGGGCATACCCTTTGGGACAGAGAAGCCCACCTGAGCCAACCCCCTGACCCTTTCACAGGGAAGACGGGTCAGCCAGGGACCCAAGGATGGCATGTTCTGCTGTGGAAATGCCTTTTAGAGAATGCCAGGAGGCGGGAACCTGGTGTCTGAGCTGGGAACTGTGTGGGTGCGTCTGCCTATGTGTATAGGTGTATAAGGTAGTTTCCTTCCTCTAGGAACTCATGGGTGGAGCTGCAGGCAGCTATGCCCTTCACCATGATAGAACGTCCAACAACGGGCCTGGGCCTCTGGAGGCACTAGCCTTGTGCTGTCTTTCTTGGGACCTGGGGTCAGGGCTTGGACAGAACAGGACACACTGATTCTCCACCCACAGCCCAAAGGTATGAAATAGGAACAAGGGAGCCTTATCCTCTGCTAACAGGGTGCTTATGGGGGGCACTAGGAGCAGCGAAGGCGGGAACAATGAGACAGACTGAGCTTGGCATCTGACGGACAACTACATGGGACTCCATGTGGCAGCTCATAGAGATGTACCTCTTTTGGGGCCTGGGTGGGCTCTGCCAAAGGTGAAGAGTTTAGGCTGTTATCTTTCCATCAGGCCTGCAGGCTGCCCTGGAATACTGCTGGCTAGTGTGAGACTGGCAACTTGGCTGTTGGGACAGCCTGAATATTAACCAAGTTCACAACCCAGACCTGCCCTCTGGCAGATTCCAAAGGGGATAAAGTGGGGACCTCTGCCTCCAGCCAGTACCAACAGACTTTTATTTCCAGTCAGTGCTTCAGAAAGAGAACAAATAAAGGAGACTGAGGGGCTTTCCCTAGCTCTGGCCTGAATTTGCTTCCCTGTTTGTTTATCAGCTGCCTCACGCCAAACAGTTTGCCTGTTGCCTCTAAGCTCTGTTCCTCTGACAAACGCCACCAGGATCTCAGAATGTGCCTTTGTTTCGAGGCTGCTTCACCCGAACCTCCTGCCAAGTTTCTGGACAAACAGACTTTGTCCATCTCTCCTGGTGGGCAGCAGAGCCCTCACACTTTGTCCAAGAGGTAGGGTGGTGCATTGACAAAAACAAGGCTTGGCAGAGCTGGTCAGAAGAGCTGCAGGTGCCTCAGGCTTCGGAAGGGACTGTTATTTCTTCTTTGTGACAGGCTATATTCGATTTATATTCAAGGCTAACGCAGGCCTGCCTTGTTATCTGAAGCCTTGGTATGATTTTAAGCATGTCTGTACAGTCCAAAAAAACCCAAAAAAACAAAGAAAAGGCAGGGATCCTCATTTGAAGCAGAGAGAATGGAGGCTCTGGGGAAAGGCTTGGCTGACTCACATGCCCTAGCGATTGGCACAGACAGCGCAAGGCTGGTGGCTTCTGCTCTGTGTTTGCAGGACTGGAAGGCAGGTTCATAGTGGCACCTTCCAGAGTTGCCCCTTGGTGCTACGTGGCTGGCACAGACCCCATCCTATTTGCTTTTATTCCCAGAGTGGAGCCTGGTAGAGCTGTGTTGGATCTAATGTCAGGACGCAAGTGGGAGAGCCAGGTCCCTGAGTGCCCCTTCTTCCCTCAGGCCCCTCCATTCCATTCCCACCATCCCATTTAAACTACCTGGGCCTTCTGCTTTGGCTCCACCTCTGATGACCACAGAACTGAGGCCTCTCCACCTATGGGTGCTTTTTCTTTACCTCTAATATAAAGAAAAAAAGATACTGAGAACATTTTAGGACTTAGCCTCCCTCCATCTCCTGAGCTCCAAGTTGCAGAGGCTAATTCCTGGTGAGTGCAGCCAGGAGACTTGGGGATCCCATCCTCCACTCAGCCCATATTAATATAGTGGTGCCTCTACTCCAGGTTCCACGGGCTGAGAATATTGAGGCCCTGGTTGCCCTTGTCCCAGCTTATTGTAGAGTGGAGATTCCATGCCAGGAGAGGCAAGCCAAAAAGAGGGATGCTACTACCTCCAACCAGCCTCTAACTCATAAGGCAGGGGGTGTCATTCTGAGGGCACCTTCCCTTCCCCCCAGTCCTGGAGCAGGGGCTCAGAGATTTTCCCCAGGGGAAAAGTAGTCCATAACAACAGAGAGCTCTGAAGCTGTCCCCACAGGAAATAACTTCATTTGAAACAAGCTGTGCAGAAGTTGAAGCCTAAGAGTGCTCTTTAAAACAATGGAGACTGTGGTAGTAAACAATTAAGAGGAGACTGGTAGCTCCATTTGAGCAAAAAGCTAACCCATAGGGCAACTAGATTACCAGAGAGAACCAGAAAAAGAGACAGCTCAGAGCAGTCAGAACAAACCTCAAAGACTTGCCTCAAAACTACTCCTTCAGAGGGGCTTGAATTTAATTGAGCTAGACTATAGAATGATTTGTGCCCCAGAGCATTGTTGAAAACAATAAAGGAATGAGCCAGTAATTGGTGGAGCCTAACAGCTAGGTGTGATATCAGCAGAGGCAAACAGCTTAATAGAAAAACTGGGGAAAGAGACAGTCAAAAAGAGCCCTGCTAAAACCATTGTCATCCCAGGGTGACTGTGTACATGCCCAAGGCTGTGCCCTCTGAGGAGGAACATCAGAGGCTTCACACTGCAGGGGAAATAGTCTTCACTAAGGGTCCAGCCAAGTCATTAAACAAATAAACAAACAAACAAAAACAAAGACAAGCACCCCCAGGGTTGGGGGGGCTGTTCAATGCTCAGAGTTTCCACAATATATTTCCTGAAATGTCCAGTTTTTAACCAAAAATTACAATACATGCAAAGAAACAGGAAAATGTAACCCAAACTCAGGGAAAAAAAAGCAGGAAATAGAATGCCTGAGAGGGCTTAGATGTCAGATCTAACAAAAACTTCAAAGCAGCCATTATAAATATGTTCAAAGAACTAAAGGAATTCATGTTTTAAAAAATAAAAGAGGGGCTTCCGTGGTGGTGCAGTGGTTAAGAATCCACCTGCCAATGCAGGGGACATGGGTTCAAGCCCTGGTTTGGGAAGATCCCACATGCTGCAGAGCAACTAAGCCCATGTGCCACAACTACTGAGCCTGCGCTCTAGAGCCCGTGAGCCACAACTACTGAAGCCCACGTGCCTAGAGCCCGTGCTCTGCAACAAGAGAAGCCCCTGCAATGAGAAGCCCACGCACCGCAACTAGAGAAAGCAGGTGCACAGCAACAAAGACTCAACACAGCCAAAAATAAATAAATAAATTTATTTTTAAAAAAGCAATAAAAAAAAGTAAAAGAAGGTATGATAACGATGTCCCATCAAATACAGAATACCAATTAAGATATAAAAATAAAAGCTATAGGGCTCCCCTGGTGGCGCAGTGGTTGAGAGTCCGCCTGCCGATGCAGGGGACACGGGTTCGTGCCCCGGTCCGGGAAGATCCCACGTGCCGCGGAGCGTCTGGGCCCGTGAGCCATGGCCACTGAGCCTGCGCATCCGGAGCCTGTGCTCCACAACGGGAGAGGCCACAACAGCCAGAGGCCTGCGTACCACAGAATAAATAAATAAATAAATAAATAAAATCTATAAAAAAGAGAATCAAATAGAAGTTCTGGAGTTGAAATATACAGTAACTGAAAGTTAAAAATTCACTAGAGAGCCTTAATAGTAGATTTGAACAGACAGAAGAAAGAATCAGCAAATTTGAAGACAGAGCAATATAAATTATGTAACCCAAAAAACAGAAAAAAGGAATGAAGAAAAATGAACAGGGTCTTAGAGAAATGTGGAACACTATTAACCAGACCAACATGTGCATAATGGGAACACTAGAAGGAGAGGAGAGGAAGGAGCAGAAAAAAAAATAGTGAAAGAAATAATGGCTGAAAACTTCCCAAATTTGATGAAAAACATTAATCTACACAGCTCAGCAGCTCAACTCCAAATAGAAGAAACAAAAAGAGTTTTGCACACAGACACATCATGGTAAAGTTATTTACAGTTAAACACCAAGGGGAATTTTTAAAACAGCAAGAAAAATAGGACACATACAAGGAAACCCCAATAAGATTTATATTTGACTTCTCATAAGAAACAAGAGAGGCCAAAAGGCAGTGGGATAACATATTCAAAGTGCTGAAAGAAAAAACACATCAACCAAAAATGTTGTATCTAGCAAAACTATCTCTTAAAAATGAAATAAAGACATTCGCAGACACACACATGCATGCACACACAAACCTGGGAGAATTTCTTGCTACCAGTGCTGCCTTACAAGAAATACTAAAGGAAGTTCTTCAGGAATAATTTTTTTTAATGCACAACTTATTCTCTGAAAACTACAAGGCATCTTTAAAAGAAATTAAATAAGATATAAATACAGTAAGTCCCCTACATATGAACCTTCAAGTTGTGAACTTTCAAAGATGCAAATGTGCGTTCGCGTGTCCAGTCATATAAGGCATGAGTGAAACTGCAGCTTGCCCTGTCTCTCATTGCTGATGATCCTTCAGCTCTACCATCTCCCACCTCCTCTCCCTCCTCCAGTCAGTAACTCTTCTTGCCTGTTCACTCCATGCCAGCCCCTGTATGCCAGCTGTTGTACTGTACTGCTGTACTTTTCAAGGTACTGTACTGTAAGATTAAAAATGTTTTCTTTATTTTTTGTGTTTGTTTGTTACGTATTGTTTGTGTGAAAAGTATTATAAACCTGTTACAGTACAGTACTATATAGCCGATTGTGTTAGTTGGGTACCTAGGCTAACTTTGTTGGACTTACAAACAAATTGGACTTACAAGTGTGCTCTCAGAACAGAACTCGTTTGTATGTAGGGGACTTACTGTAAATGGAAAGACATCTCACGTTCTGTTCATGAAGCAGAAGGCAATATTGTTAAGATGGCAAAACTCCCCAGATTGATCTACAGATTCAATACAAAAGGTGTTCAGTATCATTAGTCATTAGGGAAATGCAAATCAAAACCACAAGGAGAGGGGCTTCCCTGGTGGCGCAGTGGTTAAGAGTCCACCTGCCGATGCAGGGGACACGGGTTTGTGCCCCAGCCGCAGAGCAGCTGGGCCCATGAGCCATGGCCGCTGAGCCTGCGCGTCCGGAGCCTGTGCTCCGCGACGAGAGAGGCCACAGCAGTGAGAGGCCCACGTACCACAAAAAAAATAAATAAATAAAAATAAATAAATAAAAACCCACAAGGAGATACATCTTAACACCCCTGGGATGGTTAAAATTAAAAAGACACACAATAGGGACTTCCCTGCTGGCGCAGTGGTTAAGGATCTGCCTGCCAATGCAGGGGACATGGGTTCGATCCCTGGTCCAGGAAGATTCCACATGTCATGGAGCAACTAAGCCTGTGAGCCACAGTGACTGAGCCCACGAGCCACAACTACTGAAGCCCACACACCTAGAGCTGGTGCTCTGCAACAAGCAAAGCCACCGCAATGAGAAGCCTGCACATCGCAACAAAGAGTAGCCCCCCCTCACCGCAACTAGAGAAAGCCCACATGCAGCAACAAAGACCCAACCCAGCCAAAAATAAATAAATTAAAAAAAAAGACACACAATAACAAGTGTTAATAGGAATATGGAAAAATTAAAACCCTCGTTCATTGCTGTTGGGATTGTACAATGATGCAGCCACTTTAGAAAACATTTTTCAAGTTTCTCAGAAGGTTGAACATAGATTTATCATATGACTCAGTGATTCTACTCCTCATATATACCCAAGAGGAATGACAACATATACGCTTGCAAAGTGTTGTACACAAAAGTTTATAGCAGCTTTATTCATAATAGCCGAAAAGTGGAAACAATCCAAATGTCTATCAACTGATAAATGGCTAAATAAAAGGTGGTATATCCATACAATGGTATATTATTCAACCATAGAAAGGAATGAAGTACTGATATTTGGTACAACAACATGGATGAACCTTGAAAACATTATACTAAGTGAAAGAAGCCAGTCACAAAAGACTATATATTGTATGATTCCACTTATATCAAATGTCCAGAATAGGCAAATTCATAAGTATGTTAGTGATTGCCACAGGCTGAGGAAAGAGAATGGGAAGTGACTACTAATGGGTGTGGGGTTTCTTTCAGGAGTGATGAAGCCATTCTAAAATTAGATAGTGCTGATGATTGCACAATTCTGTGAATATAGTAAAAACCACTGAATTGTAAACATAAGAATGAATTTTATGGTGTGTAAATTATACCTCACTAAAGACCTTATAAACAAAAAGAATTAAGTAGCCAGCTTTTCCCCCCCAATGGTCAGGAAATTTCCAGTTTTAAGTCTGCAACTAAGTTATAAAGAAGAAATTGTGGGTGGATATATATACTATTATTAACTAACTACTCCTTCCTCTTCTTCCCCCCGAATGAAAAATATAACTATAAGAGAACACATAGAAATCCATTCTTGTTTTTTTGTTTTTTTTTTTTTTGCGGTACGCGGGCCTCTCACTGCTGTGGCCTCTCCCGTTGCAGAGCACAGCCTCCGGACGCGCAGGCTCAGCGGCCATGGCTCATGGGCCCAGCCGCTCAGCGGCATGTGAGATCCTCCCGGACCAGGGCACAAACCCGCGTCCCCTGCATCGGCAGGCGGACCCCCAACCACTGCGCCACCAGGGAAGCCCAGAAATCCATTCTTAAATGAACCATTGCTAGTTTTTCATTCACAGCTGTCTCTGAGATTGAAGTCCATTTATAAAGGGATTTTAAACCTTGTGGTAAAAGCTTTTCTGGTTTTTAGTCATTGAATAGAAAGTTCTGTTTTCTAACAATCTCTTCTGCCTAGTCAGGTTTAAGTATAACCTGCTTTGCTTATTCATTAATGCTGTTTGTTATAAGTCATGGTTTTGGTTAGGACAAAGGCATGAGATTAGTAGAAAGGGAACTACCATTTAATGAGGCCTGTAATGTGTCACTGTCAGACACACTACTTACATTTCCTGTCTAATGCTCATAACAACCTCAAGAGGGAGTATTATTGTCACCTCTTTGAAGATGAGAAAACAGGCTAATGGAGGTGAATGAGTGGCCCAAAGTCACACAGCTGGAAGTGGTAGAACCCAAGAGAGCCTGTGCTCTTTGCTCAACATGAGGCTGCCTTCCAGAGTTCTCAGTTCTATGCAGGTCACAGGGATACACTTATCTTTATGATCCTTTATGGCTTTGGTAAAGGCTAAAATTGCTAGACTTTGGTTAGTTGGAGAGTTCAAAGTTGAGGGTGATTTTCAAAGGACAGTGTGTGAGGGACGTCCCTGGTGACGCAGTGGTTAAAAATCTGCCTGCCAGTGCAGGGGACACGGGTTCGAGCCCTGGTCTGGGAAGATCCCACATGCCGCGGAGCAACTAAGCCCGTGTGCCACAAGTACTGAGCCTGTGCTCTAGAGCCCGTGAATCACAACTACTGAGCCTGCGTGTCACAACTACTGAAGCCCACCCTCCTAGAGCCCGTGCTCTGCAACAAGAGAAGCCACAGCAATGAGATGCCCGCACACTGCGACGAAGAGTAGCCCCTGTTCGCTGCAACTAGAGAAAGCCCGCACACAGCAACAAAGACCCAACGCAGCCAAAAATAAATAAATAAATGTAAATTTAAAAAAAAAAAAAGGACAGTGTGTGATACCACACATTTCCAAACTAATTTTCCATTACTCCTAATTGTTCAACATTCATTCATCGACAATTTGTTAAGCATCTACCACGTGCCTAGCCTTGTACATGCATTAGTTATCTAGAATGATTATATGAACGTGTTCAGGTTTTAGAACTCTGTCCACCTGGAGAAGGTTGAGCAGGAGGTGCCTCTTTTCCTCTCTAGCCAGAGAGCACAGTGGCCCAGAACAAAGCCCACCCCACCCAGGACGGCTGGGCTTATGCATGCACATGTGCACACTTGATCTGTCCTGTAAAGTATGCTTGACCTTGAGCTTTGTGGAGGCAGTGACCATGTCTGCTTTGTGCCCCATACACAGTCTGGCCCAGAGCATGTGCTCAGTGATGGTTGAATAAATGGTTAAGCAATTCCTTTTACCAATCCACTAGAACTCAGGCTAGTCACTTCATTGCCCTATGCCTTCATTAACTCATTTGTAAAATGGGGATAAAGAGAATACCCATTTCACATGGCAACTTTGAGATCCCATGAGTAATGCAAGGCACACAGTGAGCACACAATACACTGTACTTGTCCTTCCTATTATTATTACTGTTGAGGGCATGAGACGCATATTCTTCTAGGCCAAGAGTGACCTTATGTCCCCTATTACCTTGTGACGTGGTTTTTTGTTTTTTAAAGCAGAGCTGAAGGCTAGATGGCCCAGCCAAATGGAGCTTACTCTGCTCTGTTAGGGAACATTGGTCTAAGACCTTGAGGATGAGACAGACACAGTAATCCTGTGAGAGCACATCCAGGGCCTCAACCCGGCACAGTCTGGGACATTCTACTCTTTGTCTATGGTGTGTGTGGGAATGTGGGTTATGTTTCAGTAATGGTGGTATTTGACTTTAAAGCACAGCTCCAGAGCGATGCCAGGCAGCTCCTTACCAGGCCATCAGCCATTAGCCTCTGAGCTGACTGTGTATATATGTTTGTGTGTGCGTGTGTGTACACACATGTGCAGAGACCCACGGGACAGTTCTGTCTCATCAAGGAAAAGACTGTCTCCCACTGGTCCTGCCATGTCATTGTTAACCACAGGGAGTTCCCTGGGACCTGGCTATTGAGGCCCCAAGACACACCCCTAGAAACCCCAAGGGACTGGGGCAGGCAGGGCCTGGCCTCCTTAAGAATAGCCCCGTGGAGAAAACAGGCTGGCAGCTGATTTATTGGACCCCAGTTCCAAAAGCCACAGTGAAAACTTTATCTGCCAATCTTGTCCTATTACCAGGTCTCCTGCGGCTTTCGAAAAGACTCTCTGGGTACAGTAATTCCCCAAGAGGGAACCCAGCCTTGGAACCAACCATAAATAGCCATGAGGTCCAGCTGCCTTCCCCTGCCAGGTGTGAACAGGATCTCCCTGCATGGTGTTGACAGGGCTTCTTGGGCCCCTCTTCAGGGAAGGAAGGGGGACCTAGAAGCATGGCCTCATGGCCTCCAGTAGGAGAGCAATGGGGAGCTGGCCCTCACCTCACCCTTCTCAGCACCCAATTCAGAACTCCTTTCCTTGCTCCATTCCCCAAAGAGACTAGGCTTGACCCACTATCAGGGCCAGCTTCATGGGCATCAACCCATGCAGTCACACAGGACCCCACACTTGGTTTTAATGCTCTGCTGTTGACGTCTTGAAATTTTTTTTTTTATAAATTTATTTATTTCTTTTTGGCTGTGTTGGGTCTTCGTTGCTGTGCATGGGCTTTCTCTGGTTGCAGCAAGCGGGGGCTACTCTTTGTTGCGGTGCGCAGGCTTCTCATTGTGGTGGCTTCTCTCGTTGCGGAGCACAGGCTCTAGGCACGTGGGCTTCAGTAGTTGCAGCACGTGGGCTCTAGAGTGCAGGCTCAGTAGCTGTGGCACACGGACTTAGTTGCTCCGCGGCATGTGGGATCTTCCCGGACCAGGGCTCGAACCCGTGTCCCCTGCACTAGGAGATGGATTCTTAACTACTGCGCCACCAGGGAAGTCCCAACGTCTTGAAATTCTTAATCATTTTTGAACAAGGGGTCCTGCATTTTCAGTTTGCACTGGGCCTGCAAATTAGGTAGCCAGTCCTGTTTACTACCTTTGCTCATGCAATGCCTGGCTCCACATCTAACAGCCTTCCTCTTTCCTTTCTTTCTCTAAGTGCTATCTATCCTGCCCAAAGGCAATTCCTGACAGAAAAATATTTTTAAAAACACAAAGGAGAGCACATTATCTTTGGAAGAGCTTTTCTGCTTAACTGCAGATGGAATGGTGTTGATTGATAATGGACACGTTAACACCCCTACCAAACTTGGGATTTTCTTGGCTCTGTCCAAGGCTAAAGGCTGTGGTGTGGGGGAGATCTTCTGCCACTAGTCCTGGTGTCACGTTCCTTGAAGAAGTGTAGGGCGTAATAAACTCGTTTTGTCTGGTCTTTGGAGTTCTTGTCCAAAGCGGGACATGGGTACAAGGTTAAGTTCTGAGGCCCAAGTTGGTATTTACTTGCTATGACTTCAGGCAAACACCAGTCTCAGAGCCTAAGTTTACTCTTCTGCAAAATGGGTTATACTCCACATCATGAGGCTCTGGGGCCGCAGTCACTAACCTCTTTGTGTGTTGGGGCAGATCCCAAGATCTTTTCTGACACTTCGGTGAGTGATGTTTTAGAAGTGGGTGGTCATTAATTCAGGTACGTGTCTTGTCTACCCCTTCTGACCCGTGGCCTTGCAGGGCACATGAATCTGGCCATATAGTTTTGGAGGGTTTGTGCCCTTTCCCCTGAAGCCTATTCAGGTACCCCAGTTGAAGCAACACTACTCTGGGTGTGGTTTCAGACTTATCCTCAGTTGTGCCTGAGGGGTAGAGAGCAGAGTTTCCGGTCCACATTGTTTTTCTTCTGCAGAGCTGTGCTTGGGCGTCCCACCTGTAACCAGCATTGTGAGAACAAGCAGAGGCAGATTTATGAATCTTGTTATTGTCTCCAGGGTGGGGGTGTTCTCAAAGACATTATCCTCAACAACACAGAGTGGCCCCTTTGTGGAAGGAAGTATATAGGAGAGGCTTCTCTCAGGTCTCAGTACTCAGAAAAACCGAGCTTTTGCAGAATGAGTTTATCACTTTGCACACCGTGATCCTGAGAGTTGAGCTGCTGGGATATTCAAAGCCAGATTTCAGGGCTTCCCTGGCAAGCAGACAGGCCTTTGGGCAGGACAGCCAGAGGTCAGTCTTACCACTGGCTTGGTTATTTTGTAACCCCTCCTCCCCTGAGATTTTCATTTTCCCGGATTCCCTTAGCTTTTTGTTGTACACATTTCTCTTGTATGTATTCTTATAAACGCCTCTCTCTGCTGCGGATGGGACATGATATAAATATGTGAACTCATTTATAAATCTATTTCAGGGAAGTTGTGAGGATTAAGATCTAGATCGCTTTGGGAATGTCATGGGAGCAGCACCACTGCTGGGTGGGGCTGGGATTGGGTGGGAGGCAGGGGATTTTTCCTATAGTCTGGATCATCTTGCCACACACGGCAACACCGTGACCACAGCCCCAAAATATTTATTGGCACCACCTGCTTGTTTTTTAATTAATGAAAGCTCACTGAACACACTGAATTTTCTGCAGCCTCCCCTTGAGATTTTGCTGAATTGACTTAAGAGCTGGAAACTGAAACTCTGCCTCAAACTCTCATTCTATGGGTTCACAAGCAGGGACTTGCTAGGGCTACCAGAGCCCACGGGCCCTGGGGAGTGGGAGGGACCGCACTTCTGTGAGGGCTGCATGGGAAGGAGGGTAGAGGAGTGCAGAGGGGAGATAAGGAGCACTGCAGAAGGGAGATAAGGAGCACTGGAGAGGGGTGGGAACCCCACTCCTAGCACAGTGGAGCCCCAGATCAGGCCCTAGGTGTGGCCTACGGTCTAAGTGGGCCAGGGAGCACAGGGTTCTCTGGAGGATTCTGTTCAGAAAATATAATCACAGGCCCCTGGGGACCGCGTGCACTTTTCCACAAAGTAGAGGAATCTTTTACAACTGGATCATGTGACCATGCCCTCTACCCTGCCCTGCAGGCATTTCAAACACCTTCCCTCCATGCTGTGATGCCGTCTGAAGCAGAAATGGCATCTTTGCTTCATACTGCTTCACAGCTGAGGGGTCGCCAGTCAAAGCCGTGCCTCAGCTGACTTCTTAATACACGATGTAAGCAGGGCCAGAGGTATCACCCTCCCTTTCGGAAGAGGAGGGTGAGCCTCAGGCAGGACAGTGACTTGCCCCAGTAAATGGTAGCGTCAGGAGTCAACCCCAGGGCTGCGAGGCCTATGCCCTTTGCATAAAAGTGACAGCCTGGCACAGGGGAGGAGAGCCTGCCTGGCTGCCATGCTATGCCCTTGGAGCTGGGCTGGAGGATCTGGGCTCACACTTCCTTCCCATTTTCCCTGGCAGTGGAGTCTGGTGTGTGAGGATGATTGGAAGACGCCCCTTACTACCTCCCTGTTCTTCGTAGGCGTGCTCCTCGGCTCCTTTGTGTCTGGGCAGCTGTCAGACAGGTAAGGGTACTGGGCGGGAGGAAGGGTGATTGTCAATTCATTGCCTGTCTTGGGGTTGGACTGAATTTAGGGTATTTTCACCCAGAGAAAGGGAGGCCCCTTAGGCCACCAAGTGAGCGATAGGAGGAACCATGATGTCTCCTCTGCCCTCTGCCCTCAGCCCCTTGCGGGGACCCATTGAAAAGTGGAGCCCTTATATCACCAAACCCCTCGAAAATATACACTGCTGCCTCCCCACTGCCTCCCCACCCCACCCCTAGCTCTTGGATGCCTTGTGATCTATCCACAACCAGCCATCAGCCGGAGTCAGGGCCAGACTCTGGGGAGTACCCTTCCCTAACAGTGCACCCACCTCTGCTGTGGGTCAGGCCCCTGGCTGGACACTGGGGCCACAGAGTTGACCCAGGCTGGTTCCGGGCCTCCTGGGGCACACAGTCAGGAGGAGACAGCATCGCAGCTCTGGGAGATGGTGCCCTCACTGGCCCTTGAATGTTCTTGGGTATCAGAGCAGGGAGGTGGGAATGCTCAACGTCAGTGTTGGGGAAGCCTTCCCAGAGGAGTGGCTGTCCCTCCCCCCAGTCATGAAGCCCAGTGGGACCCCAGACCCAACAGACTGAGAACTGAGTTTGGAAGATGAGGTGGGAGACTGTTCTGCTCATACCTGTGTTCCCTTCTAGCCATTGGACACTATCAGAAAGTCAAATTAAGACTTATTAAAAAAAAAAAGACTTAAGCCAACTATAGTGTCATTAATGGACGTTGCTGGAAGCTACACTTTCCATAGAGCAGTGGTTCCCAATCTGGGATGCACAGTAGAGAATATTTTTAAGTCCCAATACCCAAACTGCATCCAATTGTCTACATCCGGACGATAAGCATGTTGGAAGGCAGGTGCTGGCACCGGTATTTTTTAAAGCTCTCTTGATTCCGGGCACAGCCAAGGTTGGAAACCACTGACATAGAAGGACTCTTGGTTCTGGATTGACAGAATTCTCATGTTGCTGATGTTAGATGTATCTGCAATCTATACTCACATTCCAGAAAGATGATGGCAGCTTCTACAACTATGACTCATTCTAAAGAGTAGATTTCCACATGGTCCTTGCATAAGCTGCTCTGTGCTTTCGAGATACAGGAGGCTCAGAATCTCAAAAGTTACCTCCTGGGCAGATGGATGCCTGAGGCCTCACCAAGGAAGAACCTGGGAGGGTATGACAGGAAGGAAGCCTGTCACAGCCCTGAGAAAAACAAAGTCTGCAGCAATGCCTGACTCAGAGTTTCCACATGCCCTGATGACAGTGCTGCTGTGAACTTCACGGGCCATGTCTTGTCCTGTGCTGTACTCTACAGGTTTGGCAGAAAGACCATCCTCTTCGCAACCATGGCTGTGCAGACTGGCTTCAGCTTCCTGCAGATTTTTTCCATCAACTGGGAGATGTTCACCATGTTATTTGTCATCGTCGGCATGGGCCAGATCTCCAACTATGTGGTGGCCTTCATACTAGGTAGGAATGGCTTCTGACCTACAGGGCTTCTTGCAACCCTCTGAGAGGCCTAGGAAGAGGGGGCCACTGGAGAGGGCACAGGGAGTGCTCTTAGCACAGAAGGAAGCACCTCATCTCATGGGCTGTGCTTCCAAAATGTGATCAGCCTCGGGGATATATGTGCTGGTGGTGGAGGCTCTAGCCACAGGTGCTTTGATGGGTCGCAGGCAAGGCAGGCACGCACAGGGAGCCAGCTCCTTGCTGGGCCCTGAAATGTGACCATGAAGAAGAGCTGCAGCTGGTAAGAACCAGCCAGGTAATAACTGAGACACATTTCAGGAGCATAGGGCTCGGGAGAGGGACAGACGAGGGGATCTTGAGGGAGAGACAGCCTAGGGGTGTCTTTGATCTGAGCTATGAAAGCTTGAGGTTTCTGCCTGGGCTGGGGCTAAAGGGTGTTCCTGGCAGCTGGGCATGGCCCATGGAGGTACTTAGGGTAGTTGGTGTGCCCAGTACACAGGTGGAGGAGGCACGTGCAGACAGGAGTCCAGTGCCAGCCAGCCATCATTGGGCAGATCTGGCCTCACCCCTAAGTCAGAGCCCACCCCCAGAGCATATCAGCTGCATGCAGGACAAGCCTTACTGCTGAGAGCAGTCCTATCTCCTAGCAGCACCCTTGCTTCTGGAATATCAGGCTGCATGAGGGTGACTCACAAGCTAAAGGTCGTGAGGAGGACCCCAGGGCCTTTACTAGCTTTTCCTGGGAGGCAGCAGGGTGAGCTCCGGGCAGGGTGATAAGGGTCATCCGCAGGAGTGAGAGTCCCCAGCAGGCTCTCTGAGCCTACCTGCTCCCTCTGAGCAGGTGAGAGAAAGGGAGATGGGGGCACATCTGGGATAATAGACACCAATTCCCATAATCTCCAGTGTGATCATATTTCCTTGTTGGCTGTCCCAATTGTCACAGCGTAATTACCAATAGTGCCCCTTTAATGTAAGTCTAATGATTCTTCTTGTCTCAAAAGTCTGCATCTAGTAAGATGATTCTGGTCAATTTTGAGATTCTGGATGACTTGTTGGCTTTTGAGATCCTGTGTTCTCTTAGTTGAGGGTGTGTACACCCTGTCACGTTGCCAAGATGGAACTATTCAAATTCCACTCCTTTAATCATTTGTGAAGAGCCCCTCTCCACAGGCCCAGCCTCAGTGTCTGAAGAGGGAGGAGGGGAGGGTATGCTGAAGCCACACGGCCCCCGCAGAAGCACCCTCTTCAGCAGGCCCCAGCAGGATGAGGCCTCTCTCCTCCCTGCAGAGGGAAGGAGGGGAGCAAGATTTTCTTAAAGAGGGTCATTTGAGGAGAGGACCCAGAAAGCTTCCAGCCAGTGGTACTGGAAACTTGAGATTGGAGGAATTCAGGACAGAAGTTAATACCTCCTGATGCCTGATGGCCCCAAGGACACGGGGCTCTTGGACACAGCAGAGCCTGTTGTTCTCATGGTTTAAACCCTGCAGATTCCTTGTTCCTTTTGATGACCGCCCTATACCTGGAAAGCCCAATGGGTAGCTTTGCTTGGGCCAGAATATACCAGAGACTAAACAGAGGAATCTGCCTGATGCCAGCAGAGCCCTTTAGGAGGACCTAAAGAGTCACCTGAAATGGAAGGGCACAAGGTCATAGTGAAGCCAGAGAAGCCCTGTCATTGGGATCAGGAGCCAGGTGGTGTCTGTGCCATGCACGGCATCCCCCAGGTCCTGCGAATGGCAGCATTGAGACCTGCCTTTCCAGGGGCAAAGGGTGCTTCTGGAGCCATGGAGCCTCCCCTGTGTGAGTGGATGCAGCCAGGAGAGCCCACCCCAGGCCTCCTGCAAGAAAGTCCCTGCCCAGCTGACCTTGACACTACAACCAACTTCCCTTCCTGCTCCCCATGATGAGACGAGTGAGAAGGCCAAGGGGAAAGTAAGATCTGTAAGATCAGTCAGAACCTAGATGTACAAGCCAGAAATCAGTGGGTGGGACGCTGGGTGTAGCAGGCTCCCCATCAGCCTGGTCCAGGGCTGTGGTAGGGTGCTCTGGGAGCCTCCCTGGCTATAGTGTTACTCTACTGTGCTCTGCAGGAAACTGCTGACTTTTGTGCACTGGTATGAGCCTCTTTATACTGGGTTCTCAGGCCTGAACGTTTCAGAGTGTCGCTGAGAACCAACCTGCCCCCTGGAGCAGGCAGACTCGCTCGTCAGCGCCTGGGGTAGGGTGGGGGGGGGCAGACTCGGCGGAGGCTGACTTCTGGCAGTGCAGCAGCGCTCTCTGGTGTTCCGGGACTAGCATAGTCAAATTCTGGGTTTTATTTAACTAAAAGAAACCTAAGCTTAGGATCCGGTCTGCGTTCTGTCTGGGCCTTCCCTTTTGCCCTCTGGCTCTAGGGAAGGGTTGGCAAGAGGCTGTGATGATAATCTCCCGTTTTAGGATTCTTCACATTAATTCAGGAAGCTGAATTACTCCCACTCTCAAAGCAATGCAAAAATGGATCCTCTCCTTGCTCTGCTTTTTAACAATTATAAAGCCCGCCAGAGTCACAGGAGACAAGAAAAAGAAAGGAAGGAACGGTGCTACTTAAAGGAACAGAACGTGGATACACCTGGAAGTGAGGGAGCTGCCAGAATGATGCTTGTTCAGGAGGAAGTGACCACTCAGGACCAAGGACACTGGCCCTACCCACAGTCTAGCTCCCCCCTCACAATCTCCTACTGTTTCCCAGAAATAACGCCTTTGACCTGTCCACAGCCTCTGGGTGAAATGCCAGCGGCATCCTCCTTTATCTCTCATAACCAGCTGCTTGAATTTATTTTGTCTCCTGTCTTGACTGATCCATTAATTCCGCATTTTCCCAGTACTCCTAACATCAACCTTCTCTGCAATATTTGTTCCAGCATGCTGAACTATTTAAAGTTCTGCTTCCTTTGAGGTCTAAATGTATTCTTCCTTTTGATAAGTACATAACTGATGGCATCTTCCTTTATAACATTGGCTACCCGGAAGCTCAGGCTGTATCAACTATGCAGCCTTTATCAGCCACACAGTTTTTTAATGGAGATATCGTTTGCATACCATAATGTTAACTCTTTAAAGGTGTATAATTCAGTGGTTATCAGTGTATTCACAAAGTTGTACAATCATCAACTCTACCTAACTCCAGAACATTGTCACCACCTGCCATTAGCAGTCACTCTCCCACACTCCTCTCTCCCCAGGCCCTGGCAACCACTAATCTACTTCCTGTCTGTGTGGATTTGTCAATTCTGGATGTTTCTGATAAACGGAATCATACAATATGTGGCCTTTGTGACTGACTTCCTTCACTTAATGTTTTCAAGGTTGGTCCATGTTGTAGCATGACTCAGTATTCCATTGTATGGAGATGCCACATTTTGTTCATCTCTTCATCAGCTGATGGACAACTGGGTTGTTTCCACTCTCTGACCAATTTGGAGAATGTTGCTATCAACATTTGAGTACAAGTTTTTTGTGGATCTGTTTTCAGTTCTCTTGGGTATGTACCTAGGAGTGGACTTGCTGGGTCAGGTGGGAATTTTATGTTTTACCATTTAAGGAACTGCCAGACCGTTTGCCAAAGTGATCCATTCATTACATATTTTTGTTCTTTTCTCCAAGGCATAACTTTTCACCTTTCTTTGTATTTTACTTTAACGTTACCATTATTTTATTTTATTCAAATTATAAGCTACCTCAAAACCTTCAAGGGATGAGGTGGGATATAAATACATTAAAAAGATGCAGAAATTTGCTGGCAGCCCTTGTTTGCACTGAACTGTGTGAGGGAAGAACCGGGGGGACCCAGGGAGGAGGAAGGACTCACTCCTGTCTGTCGTCAAGGGGCTCACATCTGGTCAACAGAGGCAGCCATTGCAGTTGTTATAGAGAACGTGGGTCATGGCCTAGGAGTGTTGGGAGGAGCTCCTATAAATTTTCTGGGTATATGCAGAAATAGGA
This sequence comes from Grampus griseus, assembly GCF_964374135.1. Classification (NCBI taxonomy): domain Eukaryota; kingdom Metazoa; phylum Chordata; class Mammalia; order Artiodactyla; family Delphinidae; genus Grampus; species Grampus griseus. The sequence continues at coordinate 109,141,074 of NC_139019.1, forward strand.
AAGGTTACTTTTAACTAGAATGATCTGTGAAAGTTTGTAGAGGAGAGAGAGGAAGCAAGGGAATATCTGCTGTTTTGATGAGAATTCGGAGTATTTTCCGGGGAGCAAAGAGGGCTTCTGCTGTCTTCCACTGGGTCTCTTGGTCAAAGGCACTGTACTTTCTAACATTCCCCTGACATCTGGCACATGTCAACTGTTTGAGCAGGATGAAAGAATTAATTATTCCTGAGTACCTACCACATGCCAGACACTTGACTAGGCCCTTTATCTACATTATCTCAGGCCTCATAACAATAGCTCCATGAAGTAGGACTTATCAAAGTCACTCTAGTAGCAAATGAGCATCAAGGAGCCCAGGCTCTGCACATGACTAATGGAGGCCACTCCTATCCTAGGGCCCTTGGGTCCTACCCCATATCCTGGCAACCGCACCACAGTCTTGTTTCTTGAGCTGGGGTCTGCAGACCTCTGTTTGTCATTCATGGAGTGGCAGGTCCTGCCTCCAAGTGAAATGGATCCAGTGGTTCCTGGGCTGACTGCCACAGAAGGGCCCTGATCAACATGGTAGTAAGCCTGGCACTCTCTGAGTCACTCCCTCTTGGAGAAAGTGCTCAGATTCTGGTGGCGGTGACGGGCAGTGGGCAAACACTCCTGGCCAAGACATGCCTCTTTGGCTTAGATGTTAGAGTCTCACTCCCAAGTGGTACTCAGAGGCCCAACCAGACCAAGACCAAGTGGGCTTTGTCCTAGGAGTAAAAACCTAGGCGGTAAAGGAGACCAGGACAAGGATCCTCAGTCAGCGGAGCCAGAAGTCACCAGTCACCTATCTCACTGCCAGCTGAACACATGGAGTTTCTGGCACCTGCAGGCCGTGAAACGTCTGCAGGAAACAGGACTCCTCTCCCAGTGTCCCTCAGAGGGGGCTGGTTGGCCTCTAGTGAGTTCAAAAACCAGCCCAGGTGGGGAAAACACAAATCCTAACTTCTAAAAGGCAGGTGTGGCCTCACCCATCTCCCACACGTCTCCACTAGGACCTCAGTTGAAGGACTGCTTGACAGGGCCAAGGCTTTGCTCCCAGGTAATTTTTTTTCCTGGACAGTATCCACAGGTCAAACTGATCAGGCTTAAAACCTGGCTGTCCCACTTAGTACATATGTGTGAATTTAGGCAATTTTCTTCAACTCTTTAAGTCTCAGCTGATAATGTATAAAATAGAAGTAATATTAGTTCTTATATAATTGTTGTGAAGATTCAAAGAGATAATATATGTAAACACTCAGTCTGGAACCTGGCTCGAAGTGCCTACTCAAAACACTGCTAGCTATGAAGATGATGATGAAGATGATGATGATGGTGTTCAAGGCAGGGTGATTGTCTGAAAGGTCAGTGAGCAGGAAGTCGTGCTAACAAGGAACTATTCAGGTTTGTGCCATCTGTGTTGCTCCACAGAAAGGCAGAGGGGTAGATTTATGAAGCTTCTGTCCCCCATGGGTACTCTGCAAAGTTAGAACAACTCTGTTCTGGCCTGAGATCCAAGCTTAGAGGGGGAGATTATCCAAGAATCCAGTGGTGTAACTTCTCTCTCTTCTCTCATCAGGGTCATGGAAGTGTGAGGGAGCTCCCTTGGTCTCATGAGTCTACAAGATTCTCACTTGGTCCTGGGCACTTTCTCTTTTCCACAGTCACATCCTCTGCTGCTTCACCTCTGGATCTCTGCTTAGGAATAAATCACCCCCTATTCATTCTCATGTCATAATAATCACAGCCGAAGTGTTTAGAAACCATGGCATGGTGAGTCTTCTTATGGAGTGGTAGGAAGGTCATTAATGAGGTAAGAAAAGATCTGGAAACAATAGTCACGATCCTGAAAGAAGTCTGGCCCTATTCCTGGAAATGAGCTTAGAGGCTGAGAAATGCCCTGGGTGGTTAGGGCTGTTGTCTGCAGTCCAGGTTGTGAGGGGTACACAATCCTGGCCATTTCTATCAGTCTGGCTTTTAGAAATGGCTGTTCAAGAGGGAACCACTGAGGTACATCTTCAGTTATGCTGAGTGAAGAAGAAGAAGAAGAGAGGTGAGGACAGGAACAGGTAGGAGGTGAGAAAGGAAAACCAACAGAAGTAGTAATTTTACTGCTTCTCTGGAATTAGCCCTTAATTCCTTAGCCTGGGTTCAGGGCATCTAAACACGATTGAAAAACTCTCTCTTGAAAGCCAAGCCTGAATGACCTTCGAATGATCTATTTTGTAATTTCTGGGCTGCTTCTCGGTAGTGGTGGGCAGATCTCAAACAAAAGACGGAGCTGTTGCCTTTGGCCAGATCTCCGCCCTGGGGCAGAAGACCAAGAGTGAACTCTGGGTAAAGAGCCTGGAGTTTTGTGACAACAGAAGGAGCTTGTTCTTGGACTCCCTGTCTCAAATCAAGCACTCCAAGGAGCAGGCAACATCTCTGGAAGAAGTGGGGCTGAGCGATCCAGTGTGGTGCTGAGCAGAGCAGGAGCCTTTCCCAGAACAGGGCCGGATGCCAAGTAGTCTTGGACCTTTGTGGTGTTCTGGGAAAGCTCTGTGAGCTCCTTCTGTGTGTGGACAGCTCCAGGGCTGCCGCCTACCAGGCGGGAAGAGCAGCTTCTTCTTGTCTTTCATTGGGCTGTATGGACTGTGACTGCCTGGGGCTGAGCCCTGGGCACAGTGTAGCTGCAGCAGAATTCAGTTCTGGGTGCTGGGGCCCTGCTCTGTGCACCTCCAGAGCCAGCTGGATCCTCTTTATCATTTCTCAGGGCTCAAGGGTGGCTAAGGGTGTCCTAACACAACTCAGTAACCGAACTCTCCACTGTTTCCGAGAGACCCTGTCTGCTTATTTACAGTGGAGAATTGTGGGAAAGGCTGAATGCCCCATAATCCACTCGCCCTCAGAAGAGTCCCCCCACCCCCCCAACCCCGGTCTCCTGGGACACCCTTTCTGCTCCTTACCCTGGGGCTCTTACTTTGGAAATGTGGCATCCTCAGAAGAGGTTACCTCTTAGGGCTGGGAGTGATGTTCCTATGACATGAGGAAGCCTTTAAAAACAAAATCTGTGGCTCCTTTAAAATCTCATGAAAACTCATCCTTCTATGAGGTGGTAAGTCTTGGGTCACATCCCACCTTCCTCCACCCTGACCGCTCCTGCTCTGGGCCATGAGGCAAACACCTTTTCCCTTTTCTAAGTGGTTATGTTTTAAACTCTAACTGTCAGGTAATGATGTAAAAAGCAAATATTAAAGTGAGTTAAAATGCTAATACTCCTCCCTTGTTTTGAACAGGAACAGAAATTCTTGGCAAGTCAGTTCGTATTATATTCTCTACGTTAGGCGTGTGCACATTTTTTGCAGTTGGCTACATGCTGCTGCCGCTGTTTGCTTACTTCATCAGAGACTGGCGAATGCTTCTGCTGGCGCTGACGGTGCCGGGGGTGCTGTGCTTCCCGCTGTGGTGGTGAGTGTGGCTCCGTCCCAGACAGCCCCCTGCTGCAAGCCAGCAGCCTGGAGCCCAGAGCCTGGGGCTGACCATGGCGTGGGCTTGCTGATCTCACTGGAACGGGCTGGGGCCTCGAAGCCCAGAGACCGTTTGGCTCTTTGGGGTGGGCCTATGTGCTGGGGTTTGATTCCCCACCATCCCACAAAGCACCATTCTCAGGAAACCCGGTCCCCCTGAGGCTCTCCCCACCCCCCCCCCCCCCCCCCCGCTTATCTGTTACTGGTGGTGATTGTGGAGATGGTCTGTTGGATTTTGTTATTTTTAACTCTGCCCCCCTGCTCTTCTGACACTTTTCTCTCGCTAGGAAATCTTGTTCTCCTCATGGCTACAACTAATGTAACTTCCTCAAACTTCCCTGTCGCGTGATGATTAGCGTCTGAGATGTCACTGTTTATCTGCTTTGTCTTGAAGGGCGAGAGAACTCCTTCTGTTTAATGAGTTGTTAGAGAAAATGTTCTCTTCTCTCCTCCCACTACCCTTCAACCAAATTTTGGCACGTCAGTGTGGGAATAACAAAGTGTTGAGACACTGGCCCCAGTTTCACCCAGTATGGCTATGGGGAAGATTTTAGGTGAGAGAACAAATTAAGAATGATGGAATAAGGTTGCAGCCATACCCTTTTGGGGGAGGGATTCCCCATTTCTTTGATTTTTCCATATTTAAGCAAAAGGAAAGGGGATTTTTCCCATTATTGGGTCTGATGGTCTCTCTCTCTCTCTCTCTCTCTCTCTCTCTCTCTCTCTCTCTCTCTATCTCTCTCTCTCTCTCTCTCTCATTAATTAGTCCTGGTTTGGTTTCATGAGGTCAACATCAAATCTCCCAGCAGTGACTGATTTTACTGAACTGGTTTATCTCTACCGGCTCACACACAATGAAAGTTTCTCTGATCATTTTTTAGAGCTCAGAGGTTAGACTAGCCCTCGTGGTTGCCCTGTCCTGTGGACACACTGCCTGAGGAAGTTTCCTAGAAGGGCCTTCATCTTGCTGCAACTGTTAGGCAGCTGTAGAGGCTGACAGGTAGTACATCTTGACCTTGTTGGACCAGATGGCTCTTGTTAGACCACTCCAAACTACTGTCCTTTTATGACTTCTAAGACTGCTATGATTTACCAGTGCAGATTCTTGGCATGGGTGTGTATGGGGGAGAGAGAACACTTTTTTTTCTTACTTCCCTAGAATTTGAGAGACAGTGTGTTAGAGGTTAGATACTCTTCCGATTTCCTGACCCAGTCTGAGAGCAGGGCAAGTTTCTGGAATGAGAATCAGCCCAGCTGCAGCAGCATCATCATTAGCATCATCATACCCTCTGTCCCTCTCTCCACAACCCCCCTGCTCACTGCATTTATTTTAAAAGATGTCTTGTCTTGAGTCTCTCAAGACACAAGACAAGATTATTCAAAGGTTAGTTTCTGCCTCTTCCAATGAATGATTTTAGTAATCTGTGTTCTTTGGCTCTAGTTGTCACTTTGGCATAAGAGACCAGTACTTTTAAAATATGTTATAGTCAACTTTATTACGGTATGATTCTACCAGAGAGAGAGAGAGAAAGAGCAAAAATAGAAGGGCCCTGACTGACCGTAAGGGATTAGTAGGGATTTTAGTTTGTGGGGCTTGGATCTTTGCCTCAGAACCAAATATCACAGCAAGGAACAGCTCTGATAGGTCAGCCTCTTGAGTTTCTAGCACAGAAGGTCCATCCCACAAGGAGCTGCCTTACTCTTTCCCCGAGAAGAGTTGTTCCTCTATTGCCCATGGGCTGGTTGGTAAGTGTTCCTAGCTGTGGGCACATTGTACCAGGGACAGGACTGCCCCAGAGAGAGGGCAACCCGGGGCCAGGACAAACATGCTAAGTGCTTGTCCTGAAAGTTTAACAACAGTTTTACCATTTTCCTATAAAAATAAAATAGCTTTCTTTTGAACATCTTGTCCTTGAAGGTGGGACTTCCTGAAGCAATGCCCATCCATCCGGGTGGGCTGGGATGATGTGGGGATTGCTTTGAGCTACTGTGACCTCTGCTGCCTACTTAATATGTATTATAGACTCTCCAGCAACACCCTTCCCCTGTTCAATTTGAATTAAAATCTACCGAGAGGCTATAGTGTACAACCTTATTTGGCCCTCCACTAACTTGAAATGATCAGCTAGACTTAATTCTTTATGCACCAAGAAACCATGGCAATTCAAAAGTAGAGATCGCAGCAATCCTGAGTACAGTGGGCTGAAAATGGAGCCACTGCAGGTGGTTTGGGGATTTTTTATGTCCCAAATTTCCTTTAAAAGGCTTGGCAGTAAGTGATCACAGGTACAAATGGACTATGTGTGTAGTGGGTGGGGAAGGAGCCCATAGGTGCAACATGGGGAAAGCTTTGCAACATCTAGCTGACTAAACGTTAGGAACCTGAGACCGGCAATGGCACTCTGAGCTTGTAGTAAGAAAGGTAGGATATTTCTAAGAACAACCTGGTTGGGGAAAGATACCTCTCAGAAGTAGAAGTGCCCATGCTGTATATAGTGGCTGTGGGGTAAGACCTCTAATTCTTCACTAATACAGTTGCCAGTAGCCACATGCAACGATTTAAATTAAAATTAATTAAAAGTAAATAAAATATAAAATTCGTTTCTTCAGTCACACTAGTCACACCAGCTCAATAACCACATGTGGTTAGCAGTTGCTGTATTGGGTAGCGCAGATACAGAACACCAGTGGAAGTTCTCTTGGACAGCACAGCTCTAATTACTGAAACGGAGTGGCCTAACATCATCACAGTTGCTACAGGGACCAACCAAGGGATATATGCCAAAAAATGCAGACTGGGTTCATTTTTCAACCCATATGCTTGTAGTAGGCTAGGGACAGAAGCTGGGGCTTGGCTATTCGATACGTTGTGTTTTGCTCTGAGATAATTCCTATTGAGGCTTTGGAGGGGCCTATTAATTATAGGAGGACTATATCTGCTACATATAATTTATTTTCTAGGATAACTTAATACTGACAAATAAGTAAGGAAAACAAGAGCTGGCAGAAGATTGGCTAAGCAATTCTGAGAAATAAAGATTAGGAAAAAATAGAAAAATTAAAGTATAATAAATAGAAATAGAAAAATTAGGAAAGAATATAAGTCAACCATGTTTGAGCATCAGTTAAAAATGTGGATAGATTGTGTAATAAAAAAATATGTTTCTAACTAACACAACATTGTTAATCAACTATACTCCAATATAAAAAAATTTTTTTTAATGTTTCTAGGCATTAAAAAAATAAGACCACATTGGCTGTGGTCTGGTTTGGGTACTCACTGAGCTGAGAATCTGTTGAGAGCCATGCGGCAGCCCACAGGAAGGTGTCAGTGCACTTAACCTCCTCCTCTGACTGCAGGAAAAGCCTGAGAAACACAGATGCCCTCTTTTACCCAATAAACTTGTGAGCATCACCAGCTGGGCACCAGGGATTCTCCTAGGGATAGACACACTGAAAAGATACTAGACTGTGTTTCTTTTATGAGCCACACCGGCTATGAAGTTGTGGATGGTGTTCTCTAGGTGCCCTGGCTTAAACATACCCAGTTAATGTTACCCCTTATAGTGTGGCTCTGGCTTTAAGTACAACTAATGATCTGTCTTTTGATTTGATCATAACTTTGAAACTTGAAGGTGCTTTTATTTATTCCTACAAATAATGGAAATCTTATGAGGCCTCCCTCTTGATGTTCTTTAAAAAGACAAACTAGAATTTTACAAAATAAAAATGATTCGGGGGCAACTTACAGTTGATAGCATCAACCTTGCTACTGTGAAAAATTATAAAACATTCAAATGAATTTTAGGTTTATTCCTGAATCTCCCCGGTGGCTGATATCCCAGAGAAGATTTAGAGAAGCTGAAGATATCATCCAAAAAGCTGCAAAAATGAACAATGTAGCTGCCCCAGTGGTGGTTTTTAATCCTGTGGAGGTAAGGATTTGCACATGTTTCCTCCTGAGATCAGTTATGCATTCTTTTTCTTTCAAAGTCTTCTTTGAAAGAAGAAGTAAAATTTATTTATTTATTTGTTTGTTTTTGGCTGCGTTGGGTCTTTGTTGCTGCACACGGGCTTTCTCTAGTTGCAGCGAGTGGGGGCTGCTCTTCGTTGCAGTGCATGGGCTTCTCATTGCAGTGGCTTCTCTTGTTGCAGAGCACGGGCTCTAGGCACGTGGGCTTCAGTAGTTGTGGCACATGGGCTCAGTAGTTGTGGCTTGTGGGCTCTAGAGCGCAGGCTCAGTAGTTGTGGCGCACGCGCTTAGTTGCTCCATGGCATGTGGGATCTTCCCAGACCAGGGCTCGAACCCATGTCACGTGCATTGACAGGCGATTCTTAACCACTGTACCACCAGGGAATCCCCAGTTATGCATTCTTGATTATGGAATTTAATTTGATTCAATAGGTTTTTGAGTGCCTATTATGTACCAGGCACTGTTCAAGGCCTTAGAGACACAATGATGATGAAGTTCTGAGCCCTCCTCAAAGGGCTGTGCACCAATTAAGTGCAATAATATATGTAAACTGCTTAGCATATAGCAAGTGTTGATTAAATATTAGTTCCCTTCCCTTTTGCAAGTTTATCTCCAACTTTTTATTGGTCTTGCTCCACACCATTGATGCAGCTACATACTGGTGATTTTTGAATGTCCAGATTAAGAGGGAAAAATGTGTTTGAGGGGTATTCCACCCATGGGCTCCCCACTGTACTCTGAATCTTACCAAATTCTGCTGGGGAAGCTGTACATGTCTTTAGTCTTGCTATGTTGTGTCTAGAACCTTAAGGCCTGAGAGCACAGGCTGGAGGATTCACCCCTGCAGGCAGGAGGCCACGAGGAAAAGCAGATATTCAGTGGAAGCAGATTCGCTTCCTGCCAGTCAGTGAGGATTCAGTGTCCTTGGCCATGCCTCGTCAGCTCCTAGAGAAAACAAGAAAAATTAGAGACACAAGGAGCATAGAATGTAACCAAGAGTGTTAAGAGGATTAGATGGAAGGTAAGTGATGACATGAAGGAGGAAGTCCCCAAGGAGTGGACACTGTGAGCCAGCAGAGAAAGAGAGTAGAGTGACTCAGAGCTGAAGAGGCAGGTCCAAACAAGGGAGGACACTTAGATGGATGGAGAGGATGGGGCAATGGCACTCCTGGCCAGAGGGTCAGGAACTGCTCAGGACACCTCAAGAAGGCTATATGCTTCTTAGTCTTTATGCTTGCCCTACCCCAGGACTTTGGAGGGTGGCGAGCACGCCAGTGCTCCACCCTGAGAGCTTCCTCCATTCCTGGCCTTTGCGACCTCTGACAGAAACATACCCTGGTGATGGCTGGCGGATTAATTACAGTGGCTATGAGCCCAAGCTCTCAGAGGGCTGCCAGAACAAATATGTCTTAATCCTTTGCTCTTCAGATCAAGAATTCCATTCCCAGCCTTGGTCAATATAACTGGATGCCTGATCCACAGGTCCTGTCTGTGCCTGGTACCACTCCCAGAACCTTCCAGGAGGACTGCTAGTTCCCAGTAGTTTATGCAGGGGCTTTCTTTGTTGGGATAACAGTGTTATACTGCCAGGGGCATGTTCTAGAATTGTACACTCCACGTAGTGCAGAAGCAAAAAGGTAACATGGCTGTGAGCTGAATGAGGAGGTGTCTGTTTTTGGAAAGAAGGATGCTAATATTTGGGAAGCACCTGCTACAAGGGCAGGTCTGGCACTCTTCCTTCCTTTGTAGTAAAAATTCCTTCCTCAGCCTCTTACTGAACACACATAATAGGGCCACAGAGTCATTGTACTTTATCCTGAGGAGATGAAAGGCTCCACCTCAGAGCCCTGTAACTTTTTAGTTTCAATTCTTTTTTTTAAATTGAAGCATAGTTGATTTACAATATTGTGTTAGTTTCAGGTGTACAGGAAATTGATTCAGTTATATATACTTTTTTTTTCAGATTATTTTTCACTATAGGTTATTAAAAGTTATTGACTGTAGTTCCCTATGCTATATAGTAAATCCTTGTTGCTTAACTATTTCATGTATAGTAGTTTGTATCTGTTAATCCCATAACTCCTAATTTATCCCTCCCACCCTCCTTCCTTTTGCCGTTGGTAATCATAAGTTTGTTTTCTATGTCTGTGAGTCTGTTTCTGTTTTGTATGTAGATTCATTTGTATTATTTTTTTGATTCCACATATAAGTTATATAATATTTGTCTTTCTCTGACTTATTTCACTAAGTGTCATATTCTTTAGATCCATCCATGTTGCTGCATATGACAATATTTCATTCTTTCTTATGACTAGTATTCTATTGTACATGTATACCATATCATCTTGAGCCAGTCATCTGTTAATGGGCACTTGAGTTGTCTCCGTGTCTTGGCTATTGTAAATAGTGTATTGATAGTTTCAATTCTAATAAGCTTGATTATCTAGATTCCTAACACATGACAAGTTAACTTCAGTAAATTAAAAGTAAAGGAAGGAAGCCCATCAACAGCGGTATGAAATTGCCACCAACCACTGACAGCTCACATCTTTTCCTCAATGGTGCAGTAATTATAGTAATAGTTAAAATGTATGGGGCATCTACCATGGTTCAAGTACTATGCTAAGATTTATATATATGATCTCATTTAATCTTCTCAACTCTTGATTATTATACCCATTTTACAGAGAGGTAAACTGAGGCTCATAGAGGATAAATAGTAACTTGCCCAAGGTCCCCTAGTTAACCCATGTGTGTTCTGACACTGAAACAACAACAGGACAAGTATGAAAAGCAGATATGGACCTCAAGGCAGTTTGGGTCTATATGGCGCTACCCACTCAACAGGCCCTAATGCTCAGTGTGATTAAGGTCACCCATAATGATGCCTATGAGTCAAGGCAAGGCTGTGTTAGCAGTCAGGCTTTATATAAAGAGACAGTGAAGCCAATGTTATATATTTTAAAGGCTTCTGTCTAAAATGGGCCACAAACATTTTTAAACGTTATAATAAGCATCATATATTTAGATGCCCTTATTCCCTGCAAATTCCAGACTTCTGAGCATGTTGAAAGTGATGTGAGACATACATGCATAAGAATATATTGTCATAGCCAAATATACTTCCTCACCACCTCTCAATTTCATGGTTGTGTGCATTACTTTAACAACAGGAGGTAACCCCCGTGAAGCAGGAGAAAGTTTTCATTCTGGACCTGTTCAGGACTCGGAATATTGGCACAATAACAATTATGTCCTTGCTGCTATGGTAAGTAATAAGAGATCTGGAAATGCGACATACAGAATGTAAATATACAATTGATTTTCTTTAATTCAGGGGATAAGGTCAAGGCCTGGGTCTTCCTGAGGCAAAATTAAAATTTTAGAATTCTAAGTTATTTGGAAAGGCTTCAATTTAATTCATGGAACTGGATACTGAAAAAAAATGTCACAGGGAACAATATTTAGGTCTGCAATACTGTGACCCACTGGGAAATCGTTCCCTGCTCCTCCTAGAGTTACTGAGATTAAAACTAATGATGTCCCTGATGCCTGAAGCTGAGACGCTAATTCAGCTCCTGCTTCCAGAAGCTATACTGACAATTAATCAGTGAAGTTAGAACACCCTGAATCCCCACTGCCTGCATTGGAGTTTTGACAAGCTTTTTATACTTGCTCATAGGAATCTACCGAGTGATTTTAAGGCCTAGAAATAACGAACTGACTTTGTAGGCAAGATTTAATAATGTATCTGCCAAGAAATTAGGAAGAAGACAAAAAGAACATGCCTACCCCATGAGGGCAGCACAAAAAATGACGGTAATCAGAACAGGTAGAAGATGGTGGTGTGGAAGGATGCAGAGTTCGCGTATCCTCACAACTACAGCGTCTGCCAGATGGTTGTGGGGGACCCCAACACCCAAGGAGATGGGAAGAACCCCCAAGCGCACCAGTAGAACATGGGAGGACTGAGCGGGAGAAGGAGAAGTGGAGGCCGGACAGGACTGGCACCCCTGAGGGGTGGCTCAGAGTTGGGGAGAGGTTCCCACGCCTGGAGGGACCCTCGGGGGCTTGGATCAGGGGGAGCACACCCAGCGTTTCCCCTGCCGAATGGGCTGGGGAAGTCTGCCCAGCTCTCGGGCCAGGTCCTATGCTCTCAGAGGTCCCCTCCAGGCTGGGTTGGTCCTGGGGGTGTAGGAGGGAGGCTGGAAGAGAACAGGAGAGGCAGGTGGAAGGGGCCCTCCAGGATGGGAGAAGCAAGAGAGGAGCAGAGGGTATTTGCCCTACCCAGTCGAGCCCAGGAAGCCTGCTGGGCTCCCAGGTGGGTTCCCCCACCCTCTGAGACCAGAGGCGATGGGCACGCCTGAGCCCCTTCTTCTCTGTTGAGCCTAAGCCCCACCCCCAGTGCCCCCCAGGGCCTTTTCCAGCCCTGTGGGTCCTAAGCATAGGCCCTGCGCACTGCCCAAACCTTGCCCCTGCTTAGGCCCTGACCTCCACAGCCAAGGCCTTTTCCACCTTTTTTTTTTTGTCCATCTCTTTTTTAATATCATGGTTCTGTTTTACCTTCTGGCTGTTGTTTCACCTATATTTTTATTTTTATATTTTTTCTAACATATCTGTCAGTTTCCTAGTCTAATTTTATTTTCTACTTTGTTATTGTATTTTTTTTTTTTTTTTTGCCACACCACGCAGCTTGCGGGATCTTGGTTCACGACCCAGGGGTCGGGCCGAAGCTCCTGTGGTGGGAGCTCCAAGTCCGAACCACTGGACAAACAGAGAACCTCAGACCCCAGGGTATATTCATTGCAGTGAGGTCTCCTGGAGGTCCTCATCTCAGCACCAAGACCCAGCTCTACCCAACAGCCTACAAACTCCAGTGTTGGAAGCCTCAGGCCACACAACCAGTAAGACAGGAACACAATCCCAGTCATAAAAAAAAGGAAAAAAAATGAGACAGCAAAAAAATATGTCACAGATGAAGGAGCAAGGTAAAAACCTACAAGACCAAATAAATGAAGAGGAAATAGGCAATCTACCTGAAAAAGAATTCAGAGTAATGATAGTAAAGATGATTCAGAATCTCAGAAATAGAATGGAGGCACAGATTGAGAAAATACAAGAAATGTTTAACAAAGATCTAGAAGAACTAAAGAACAAACAAACAGATGAGCAACACAGTAACTGAAATGAAAAATACACTAGAAGGAATCAATAGCAGAATAACTGAGGCAGAAGAACGAATAAGTGAGCTGGAAGACAAAATGGTGGAAGTAACTGCCGAGAAGCAGAATAAAGAAAAAAGAATGAAAAGAATTGAAGACAATCTCAGAGACCTCTGGGACAACACTAAACTCACCAACATTCTAATTATAGGGGTCCCAGAAGAAGAAGAGAAAAAGAAAGGATCTGAGAAAATATTTGAAGAGATTATAGTGGAAAACTTCCCTAACATGGGAAAGGAAATAGTCACCCGAGTCCAGGAAGTACAGAGAGTCCCATACAGGATAAACCCTAGGAGAAACACACCAAGACACATATTAATCAAACTAACAAAAATTAAATTCAAAGAAAATATATTAAAAGCAGCATGGGAAAACCAAAAAATAACATACAAAGGAATCCCCATGAGGTTATCAGCTGATTTTTCAGCAGAAACTGCAGGTCAGAAGGGAGTGGCAGGATATACTTAATGTGATGAAAGAGAAAAACCTACAACCAGGATTACTCTATCTGGCAAGGATCTCATTCAGATTCGATGGAGAAATCAAAAGCTTTTCAGACAAGCAAAAGCTAAGAGAATTCAGCACCACCAAACCAGCTTTACAACAAATGCTAAAGAAACTTCTCTAGGCAGGAAGCACAGTGAAGAAAAAGACCCACAAAAAAAAACTCAGGGGCTTTCCTGGTGGCGCAGTGGTTGAGAGTCCACCGGCCAATGCAGGGGATGCGGGTTTGTGCCCCGGTCTGGGAAGATCCCACATGCCGCGGAGCGGCTGGGCCCGTGAACCATGGCCGCTGAGCCTGCGCGTCTGGAGCCTGTGCTCCGCAACGGGAGAGGCCACAACAGTGAGAGGCCCACGTACCGCAAAAAAAAAAAAAAAAAAAAAAAAGCAACATACTCAAAACAATTAAGAAAATGGTAATAGGAACATACATATCGATAATAACCTTGAATGTAAATGGATTAAATGCCCCAACCAAAAGACACAGACTGGCTGAATGGATACAAAAACAAGCTGTCTACAAGAGACCCACTTCTTGACCTAGGGACACATAAAGGCTGAAAGCGAAGGGATGGAAAAAGATATTCCATGCAAATGGAAATCAAAAGAAAGCTGGAGTAGCAATACTCATATCAGATAAAATAGACTTTAAAATAGACTGTTACAAGAGATAAGGAAGGACACTACATAATGATCAATGGATCAATCCAAGAAGAAGATATAAAAATTATAAATGTTTATGCACCCAACATAGGAGCACCTCAATACATAAGGCAAATGCTAACAACCATGAAAGGGGAAATCGACAGTAACACAATAATAGTAGGGGACTTTAACACCCCATTTACACCAATGGACAGATCATCCAAACAGAAAATAAATAAGGAAACACAAGCTTTAAATGACACAATAGACCAGATAGATTTAATTGATATTTATAGAACATTCCACCCAAAAGTGGCAGAATACACTTTCTTCTCAAGTGCACGTGGAACATTCTCCAGGGTAGATCACATCTTGGCTCACAAATCAAGGCTTGGAAAATTTAAGAAAACTGAAATCGTATCAAGCATCTTTTCTGACCACAATGCTATGACATTGAAAATCAATTACAGGAAAAAAACTGTAAAAAACACAAATACATGGAGGCTAAACAGTACGCTACTAAATGACCAAGAGATCACTGAAGAAATCAAAGAAGAAATTAAAAAAAATACATAGAAACAAATGACAATGAAAACACAACGACCCAAAACCTATGGGACGCAGCAAAAGCAGTTCTAAGAGGGAAGTTTATAGCAATTCAATCTCACCTCAAGAAACAAGAAAAATCTCAAATAAGCAATCTAACCCTACACCTAAAGCAACTAGAGAAAGAAGAACAAAGAAAATGCAAAGTCAGTGGAAGGAAAGAAATCATAAAGATCACAGCAGAAATAAATGAAATAGAAATGAAGAAAACAATAGCAAAGATCAATAAAACTAAAAGCTGGTTCTTTGAGAAGATAAACAAAATTGATAAACCCCTAGCCAGCCTCATCAAGAAAAAAAGGGAGAGGACACAAATCAATAAAATTAGAAATGAAAAAGGAGAAATCACAACTGAAACCACAGAAGCACAAAGAATTATAAGAGACTACTACAAACAACTATATGCCAATAAAATGGACAACCACAAAGAAATGGACAAATTCTTGGAAAGATACAATTTTCCAAGACTGAACCAGGAAAAATTAGAAAATATACACAGACCTATCACAAGTAATTAAATTGAAACTATAATTAAAAGTCTTCGAACAAACAAAAGTCCAGGGCCAGATGGCTTCACAGGCGAATTGTATTAAACATTTAGAGAAGAGCTAACACTGATCCTTCTCAATCTCTTCCAAAAAATTGCAGAGGGAGGAACACTCCCAAATTCATTCTACGAAGCCACCATACCCTGATACCAAAACCAGAAAAATATATCACAAAAAAAGAAAAATATACACCAATATCACTGATGAACATAGATGCAAAAATCCTGAACAAAATACTAGCAAACAGAATCCAACAACATATTAAAAGGATCATACACCATGATCAAGTGGGATTTGTCCCAGGGATGCAAGGATTCTTCAATATATGCAAATCAATCAATGTGATACACCATATCAACAAATTAAGGAGTAAAAACCATATGATCATCTCAACAGATGCAGAAAAAGCTTTTGACAAAATTCAACACCCATTTATGATAAAAACTCTCCAGAAAATGGGCATAGAGGGAACCTACCTCAACATAATAAAGGCCACATATGTCAAACCGACAGCAAACATCATACTCCATGGTGAAAAATTGAAAGCATTTCCACTAAGATCAGGAACAAGACGAGGATGTCCACTCTCACTACTCTTATTCAACGTGGTTTTGGAAGTCCTAGCCGTGGCAATCAGAGAAGAAAAAGAAATAAAAGGAATACAAATTGGAAAAGAAAAAGTAAAACTGTCACTGTTTGCAGATGACATGATACTATACATAGAAAATCCTAAAGATGCCACCAGAAAACTACTAGAGCTAATCAATGAATTTGGTAAGGTTGCAGGATGCAAAATTAATGCACAGAAATCTCTGGCATTCCTATATACTAACAGTGAAAAATCAGAAAGAGAAAGAGAAATTAAGGAAACAATCCCATTTACCATCACAACAAAAATAATAAAATACCTAGGAATAAACCTGCCTAAGGAGGCGAAAGACTTGTACTTAGAAAACTATAAAACTCTGATGAAAGAAATCAAAGATGACATAAACAGATGGAGAAATATACCATGTTCTTGGATTGGAAGAATCAATATTATGAAAATGACTATGCTACCCAAAGCAATCTACAGATTCAATGCAATCCCTATCAAACTACCAATGGCATTCTTCACAGAATTAGAGCAAAAATTTTACAATTCGTATGGAAACACAAAAGACCCTGAAAAGCCAAAGCAATCTTGAGAAAGAAAAACAGAGCTGGAGGAATGAGGCTCCCTGACTTCAAACTATACTACAAAGCTACAGTAATCAAGGCAGTATGGTACTGGCACAAAAACAGAAATATAGATCAATGGTACAGGATAGAAAGCCCAGAGATAAACCCATGCACATATGGTCACCTAATTTACAACAAAGGCAGCAAGAACATAAAATGTAGAAAAGACAGCCTCTTCAATAAGTGGTGCTGGGAAAACTGGACAACTACAGTAAAAGAATGAAATTAGAACACTACCTAACGCCATACACAAAAATAAACTCCAAATGGATTAAAGACCTAAATGTAAGACCAGACACTATAAAACCCTTAGTGGAAAACATAGGAAAAACACTCTATGACATAAACCACAGCAAGATCTTTTTTGACCCACCTCCTAGAGTAATGGAATGAAAAACAAAAATAAACAGATGGGACCTAATGAAACTTAAAAGCTTTTGCACAGCAAAGGAAACCATAAACAAGATGAAAAGAGAACCCTCAGAATGGGAGAAAATATTTGCAAATTAAATGACAGACAAAGGATTAACCTCCAGTATATACAAACAGCTTATGGAGCTCAATATCAAAAAAACAAACAACCCAATCCAAAAATGAGCAGAAAACCTAAATAGACATGTCACCAAAGAAGACATACAGATGGCCAAGAGGCACGTGAAAAGATGCTCAACATCACTAATTATTAGAGAAATGCAAATCAAAAGTGCAATGAGTTATCACCTCACACCAGTCAGAATGGCCGTCATCAAAAAATCTAGAAACAATAAATGCTGGAAAGGGTGTGGTGAAAAGGGAACCCTCCTGCACTGTTGGTGGGAATGTAAATTGATACAACCACTATGGAGAATAGTATGGAGGGTCCGTAAAAATCTAAAAATAGAACTACCACATGACCCAGCAATCCCACTACTGGGCATATACCCTGAGAAAACCATAATTCAAAAAGAGACATGCACCACAATGTTCATTGCAGCACTATTTACAATAGCCAGGACATGGAACCAACCTAAGTGTCCATCATTGGATGAATGGATAAAGAAGATGTGGCACATATATACAGTGGAATATTACTCAGCCATAAAAAGAAACGAAATTGAGTTATTTGTAGTGAGGTGGATGGACATAGAGTCTGTCGTACAGAGTGAAGTAAGTCAGAAAGAGAAAAATGAATACCGTATGATAACACATATGTATGGAATCTAAAAAAAAAAATGGTACTGATGAACCTAATGGCAGGGCAGGAATAACGATATAGACATGGAGAATGGACTTAAGGACATGGGGTGGGGAGGGGGAAGCTGGGGAGAAGTGAGAGTAGCATCAACATATATACACTACCAAATGTAAAATATATAGCTAGTGGGAAGCAGCTGCATAGCACAGGGAGATCAGCTCCGTGCTTTGCGATGACCTAGAGGGGTGGGACAGGGAGGGTGGGAGGGAGGCTCAAGAGGGAGGGGATATGGGGATACATGTATGCATATGGCTGATTCACTTTGTTGTAAAACAGAAACTAACACAGTATTGTGAAGCAGTTATACTCCAGTAAAGATCTATTTTAAAAAAAAAAGATTACATAGCATTAAAAAAAAAAAAAAGAACTAGTAGCCTCCTGCTGCAGCTAGTCTAATTTAAAGCCATCTTGTATTGCAATTAGAAGTCATCAATGACAGAGTTTATGCCCCTGAATTAAGCAAGTGTGTCCTGGGCATGTGGCTTTCATCACAGTAGATCTCCTTAGTTCTTACATGTCATCAGGTATCACTGATGCAAATGTACCTTGAGCAGTGGCACTACTGAGCCAATAATAAACTAATCACTAATTTTATCTAAGCTGCTCTTATTACCAAATGTGGAAAATCACTAAGATCCCAGAGCAATAAAGTTTCATTTTTTGTTTTGTTTTGGATTAGCCCTTGTGCTACCCAACTTAGTAGAGTATGTGTAAAAAGATCCGACATTGTTCCTGAAAACATTTTTCAGGTGTCCTCTGCTTTTCAGTCATGTTGATAATAAGTGCATTTCTGCACAGGGGAGTTTGCATAGTGTAGTGTTTTTTCCACAGAGAAACTTTTATGTGGACGTTAACTATAATGACAGGATATGCAGTGTGCACTCTGTGATACCTTTTATGGGACTTTCACTTTCTTCCCTACTAAAGTGAGTTTTACTAAATCAATTGGAATTTACTATTAGTGGATCCCACAGTATTACCTATATTTCTTCTTCTCCTCCTCCTCCTCCCCCTCCCCTTTGCCTTCCTCTCCTTCTCCTTCTTATTCTTTGGCGGGGGAAATGACATATGGATTTTATGTTCACTGATGTGACTGACATTCTTTCTTCAAATAATAGCTCTGAAGGAATGAGAATATACAAACTCTCCTATTGAAACTTGAAATTAACTAGATTAGGATAGTATTCTTGAATATTGGTATATCTAGACTAGTGCTGTCCAATAGAACTTTCTGCAATGATGAAAATGTTTTATATCTTTTTTGTCCCTTATGGTAGCCACTAGCTGCATGTGGCCACTAAACAATTGAAGTGTGGCTAGTGCCAAAGTGAGGGACAAAATTTTAAATTTTATTTAATTTTAATTTATTTACTTTTTCTTTTTTTTTTTTTTTTGGCCACGCTGGGTCTTAGTTGCAGCACGCGGGATCTTTGTTGCTGTGTGCGGGATCTTTAGTTGCGGCATGTGGGCTCTTAGTTGCGGCATGAGGGCTCTTAGCTGCAGCATTCGGGATCTAGTTCCCTGACTAGGGATTGAACCCTGGCCCCCTGCATTGAGAGCACAGGGTCTTAACCACTGGGCCACCAGGGAAATCCCTAATTTATTTACTTTTAAATAGCCATATGTGGCTATTTGTAAGACAGCAACATCTAGACAATTTCCTGACCATCATGAAATTGTAAAGAGACTCAAGCCATCCTTTTGTCATTTTTGTCTTTTGTCTTTCAGGATGGTCACCTCAGTAGGTTACTTTGCTCTGTCTCTCAACACTCCTAATTTACATGGAGATGCCTACCTGAACTGTTTCTTCTCTGCCTTGATTGAAGTTCCAGCTTACATTACAGCCTGGCTGCTACTTCGAACCCTACCCAGGCGTTATGTCATATCTGGAGTACTGTTCTTGGGAGGAGGTGTGCTTCTCTTAATTCAGCTGGTGCCTGCAGGTAAGAAGTTATCCAATATTAACAGCTTACCAGAAAAGATCCACACCTTGACAGGGCTAATTATTAGTCCCTGTTCCCTATTTATGTAGCCTTTACATCATAAGTCATTCTTAAGTCAGTTATACAAGTGATAACTAACTCTGTGATTTCCCATGTTCAAAATTACTCCCTTCAAATAGTTAAGAGTTAACCTTAGAGAATCAGAAATCACCACCTGAGAAGGAAGAGTAATGCTCCCAGTCATCCCCTTCACAGAAACATTCACCTAAACCCTCAAACCTCTTTCTGAGTCATAATCCCAATTCCCAATTTCTTGGTACTTTCTTGGTATTTTCAAACCTTCTCTCTGATGTGTATATTCAAGTGTTAGAGTTGGTAGTACATACCAGTTCCAGTATAAATTCAGTGATTTTTATGGTCTGTAATCTTTAAGTAGTTAGAGAGCACATGAAAAGATATATGTTTCTCTTTTCCCCTTATGTCTAACTTTCTCATATTGTTAAAATGTTAAGTCAACAGATTTTTGATATATAGTACTATGCATAGAAATATATATTTCTTAATAATAATAAACAGGATAAAAATGATTGGTCCTTCTCTTCGAAGATTAAACTTAACTGTATTAACATGCTAACAACTGACTATGAAACTGTTGTAATAAATAAAGGTGGACAAGGTCACAGAATGCATAAATGATCTAGAATAACAGAAGAGCGAAGCTCAAAGCAACCCTTCACGCTCCATCTTTGTCCATGTCCAATTAGTAAGGCTTTGAAGAGACTGTATAATTTGGGGAATATCTTTAGATTATAAAACATTCCTATACAAGCAAAAAGGACAATTCAAGCAACTGTTAAGAAAGTATCACTTCTAAAAGCACCTCTGTTTACACTGGATCTCTTTTCCAGATTACAACTTCTTGTCCATTGGTCTGGCCATGTTAGGAAAATTCGGGATCACCTCTGCCTTCTCCATGCTGTACGTCTTCACTGCAGAGCTCTACCCAACCCTGGTCAGGAACATGGCTGTGGGGGTCACATCCATGGCCTCCAGAGTGGGCAGCATCATTGCTCCCTACTTTGTTTACCTTGGTGAGATGCTTCTTATAAGTCTATTCTTTTTTTAAATATAAAAGTAATAGGTTTTCATTATGAAAAATGCAAACAGCATAGAAAGTACTGGAAAAAGCACAAGTTCACCTCTACTCTCTTAGTTCCCCAAATCACAGCCCTCAGAGGAACTACTATTAACAGTTTGGTGAGTAGCCCTTCAGACATTTCATTTTGCACTATATATATATATATATATATATATATATATATATATATATTTAAACACACAAAATGATATCATAAATATTGTTTCACAACTTTTTTTAAACTTAACATTGTATCAGAATATTTTGCCATATCCGTATATATAGCTCTTTTAGTTAGTACATAGACTTCCAATGTATGTATACACATTATTTATTTAACCAGGTTCATGGATGAACATTTAGGCCATTTCAGAGTTTTTGTTACCATACATAACACTGCAGTGAACATTCCTCTACGGCCCCCACAGCCTTTGTATATTTGGATCAATAGATTGCTGGAGCAATTTAAAAATTTCATAGATATCGCCAAATTGACCTCTAAATACTATACCAGTTTACAATCCAACTATCAATATATGAGAGTGCCTGTTTCTCCATATCCTTACCAACAATGGGGATTATCCAATTTTTTAATCATTGATAGTCTGTTATATGAAAAACGGATATCATTGTTGCTTTCATTTCCTTTTCTTCAATTATGAATGAGGTTGAGCATTTTTTTCATATATTTATTGAAATTCTATTTATTTTTAAGAGATCTGACTGTTCATGTCTTTTCCCATCTTTCTAATGGTCCGTATCAAGTTTAGATATTTGATTTTGGGAGCTCTTTGTAATTGAAAAATTAGCCCTTTGTATATATATTATAAATATTTTTCCTAGTTTATTATTCTCACTTTGACTTCATGACTTTATTTGCATTGCTGGCAATTTTAGCTTTTATATGATCGAATTTATCAATCTGGAATAACACCACAGAGGGGCTTTAGTGGGATGTTCAGTGGATCTAGGATCTGGCACTCCAAGCTAAACCTCATCAAGAACTCTACTGGCGAGAGATGTAGACACAGCTCCTTATTCTTCCTAGTCATCCATTGGTTACCTACTAGTTCAAACATACACACATACACATCCCCAAAGACATATGTGAATTCTCAGAAAAGGTATACTCTAAATCCTTACAGAGAGAGACATTTTCCACACAGCTGCCCTGAACACCTGAGAAAGTACATTATTATATAGAATGGTGTCGTTTCCCCTTTGTTCTTCCCTATACTTTCAAACCATGCCCATATGGTCTAATGGTGGACCATTGGTACATAAGAAATGGAGAAGTCTGAGAAAGAACTTTGTATTCCACAGTAGTGGCTCCTGTTGGTGACACAGAGGCCTCAGAGAAGCTTCAAAATTGATATTTTTTTGTCAAATAAAATTCTTGGGTGTGTTATTCCTCTGTAATCTCTGTATACAGAAGGGAAGCAAGATGAGGATCTATTATTCCCCTGTCTGAGTAACACCACATAAAGAAGAGGTGGAGTGGTTCTTCCAATTACATGTAAAACCAAGACATATAAATGCTGCAAAAAGAAACCACAGTGCCTGACATTTATTGATTTAAATTGGATTGAATATATTAATTAGGTTCTTTTAAGAGTCTCACAGCTCTGTGGACCAAGATTTCCACAGGAGCCTACTGGTTTGGGCAAAAGCAAAGGTCATATCAGTCATAACAGCCAGTAGGTGTCCCTGCAACATCCTGGTCAACCTCTTTCCCCTTGGTGTCCTCCCACCCCCCATCTCCAATGACCTCTACCTTAAGAGGAGAACTTTGGTAGGCAAAAATTTCTATCAAAGGAACATTTATCACACATGATTAAGTAGTAGCTTAGAGAATGCCAGTTGACGTGAAAGACCTTATGATAATGCAAAATTGAGTAGGTGAATGATTATGGAAATTCGGAGGCAATGACATCTGCCAAACAGAAACTGTGGTATTTTGCACACTTTTTTTCTTCTGTAAATATTCAGGTTTAAAACTGCTCTCAAATACTGTTTGCCACCTTTACAAAATGATTCTCAAGAGCATCTGGAGAAACCCTGTATCTAATTGATGTTCTTATGTCCTGTGCCTTACAGGTGCTTACAACAGAGTTCTGCCCTACATCCTCATGGGCAGCCTGACTGTCCTGATTGGAATCATCACTCTTCTCTTCCCTGAAAGTTTTGGAATGACTCTACCAGAGACTTTAGAGCAGATGCAGAAAATGAAATGGTAAGTGGAACTTTAAAAAATGGTATCAGAATTCCTCAGAAAGAATAAACATGAAAGAATAAATAGGAAAATTCTGAAAAGAAAGTGTAGTAAGTGGAAAGTAGCTCTATCAGATAATAAAGGATATTATTAAGCAATGGTAATTAAAACAGTATGATGGTGGTAGAAGAAAAGAAATCACTGGAATGGAATAGAGTTCAGAATTAAATGAAGAAAATATGAGAATTCAGTGTGTGATAACAAGTAGCAATTCAAAATCAGTGGGGAAAATTTAGATTATTCAGTAAAAGGTGTTAGAACATTCAACTAGCCATTTTGGCTAAATAAAAAGCTTAACTCTTACTTCAAAATACATCAGGATAGGGCTTCCCTGGTGGCGCAGTGGTTGAGAGTCCGCCTACTGATGCAGGGGACGTGGGTTCGTGCCCTGGTCCAGGAAGATCCCACATGCCGTGGAGCGGCTGGGCCCATGAGCCATGGCTGCTGAGCCTGCGCGTCCGGAGCCTGTGCTCCGCAGTGGGAGAGGCCACGACAGTGAGAGGCCCGCATACCACACACACACAAAAAAAACACATCAGGATAAATTCCAGAAAGATTAAAAATTGAGAACTGAAAATATAAAGTGATAAATGTAGCAGAAGAAAACATAAATATTTTTATAACCTTAGAAGGCCTTTCTAAGCATATTATGAAAAGCAAAGAGCCATAAAGGAGAAGATTGATATATCTGATTATGTAATTTTAGAAATTGTTGGTACAGCAAAAACGAAACCATAAATTAGAACAAAGGTCAACAAAGCAGGGGAAAAATATTTGCCACACACAATGTAGACATAGAGTTAATAAATTTAAGATGCAAGAAGCTCTTAGAGATCAGTGGGAAAAAGACAAACAACTCAGAAAGAAAACTGGCAAAGGTCATGAACAAACAGTTTATAGAAAAGGAAATTTCAGTGGCAAATATATACATAAAAAAGAAATACTTGTCCATATTAATTAAAGCATAAAAAATGTCAATGTCATTTTTTGGCCTATGAGATTGTGCAAGGGTTTTCCTCCTGATATCAACCAATTCTGACACCAAATAGGTGTCCTATAATTTCATCCAATTTTGACTCTAATTACTCAGGGCTAGCATCAGACTCTACAGGTTAAAGGCTCACTCCCACAAGACAGCCTTCTCTTCAGATGCCAGCCACAAGTAATGGTTCCCCAAGGTTATCCACATTTCTGGCTATTGGGGAGGGGGAAATTTACCCTTTTACCCCTTTAAGGTCTTGTGGCTAAACTAATCATAAAATTGACACCAGTCAACAGGAGAAAAATAAACAAATTTTAATTCATTACACAGAGATCTCTCAGAAATAGGACCTAAGAAATGGCCAAAGCAGGAAGCTTTTACACTTGTTAGACAAAGAATAAATTTGAGAGGAATTGACAGGACAAAGAAACTTAGGTTTGAGTGCTTAATTAGTAAGGAATTTAAGCAGAGTTTGGGCTTGTGTAGTAAATTAGTAAAGAAGTAACAAGGTTTGTTTATAGAGATTTCTTGGCCCAGCCCTGGAATTCCCTGTCTTTGGTAATAAGGGTGTCCTTCTACCTCCATATACAGGGATTGCACCTTTCACATGAGGGATTTATTCCCTGCTTTCAGGGGCACAGAGGAGGCCAGAGTTTCCTTTTGCATCAGCTGCTTCACAAGCAACTTCAATTAAAAATAATCAATATGCCATTGTGGCAAATTTTGGGGCAGCCTGCCCTGAGCTCCATCATGTCCAACTTGGCCACAAAGTCTGGTATTTCCACAACCCTCCTCTTCACATTCAGGAATTTGCTAGAATGACTCACAGAACTCAGGAAAACGTTTTACTTACTATTACTGGTTTGTTCTAAACAACACAAATGAACAGCCAGGGGGAGATGTACACAGGGTGAGGTCCAGAAGGGTCCAGAGCACAGGAGTCTCCGTTCCTGTGGAGTTGGGGAGCATCGCCATCCTGGCCCATGGATGTGTTGGCCAATTCAGAAGCTCTCTGAACCCCAGTGTTTAGGGGATTTTATGGAAGTTTCATCACATAGGCATGATCAATATTGATTTGACCTCAGTCCCTCTCCCCTCCTTGGAGGCTGGAGGATGGGCTTAGTCAAGGCTTGGTCTTTCTAGCAACCAGCCTCCATCGTGAAGCTATCTAGGGACCCACTGAGTCACCTCATTAGAATAAGAGGCAAGACACTATTACCCTTGTCACTCAGAAAATTACAAGGGATTTAGAAGCTCTATGTCAGGAACCAGGGACAAAAATCAAACATCTTTCTATGACATCATAGATTGGAAAACATTTAAAAGACTAATGGTATGGTAGGAGAAGTTTAGATTCTAGAGTGAAACTGCCTGGCCTCAAATCCCAAATCTACTGACTAAACTTGGGAAATTTGCTTACTTTTCACTAAACCTTAGTATTCCCATCTGTTATATGGAAATAGTTCATATGGCTTTTGTGATGTTATATAAGATAAAGTGTTTTTAGTGTGTAGCCATGATAAAAGTCTATATGTGAGTGGATTCTGATCCCAAACTGAACCTGTATAGTGAAAGATGCCCATTTTTTATAAGTTGTTTCTTCTAATGATAAAACTACTTCAATATCAACTTTAACTTACCAAGAACTTCATGCTTACCACTCTATTCTTTCCTCAGGAAAACTATAAAATCATAGAATACTAGCTCTAGACTCATGAGGTTCTTATTAGAGTTAAAATAATTACCTGTTCATTGACTGGAGAAATGTTTTTCAGTGTCAGTTTGGCATTTTGAGGAGGGGAGTCTTAAATATTTAATTTTCTTTAGCACTTATCTTATTTTCAGGTTCAGATATGGGAAAAAAACAAAAGATTCAATGGAGAAAGAAGAAAATCCCAAAGTTCTAATAACTTCATTCTGATAAAATTCCCACCCTATTTGGTGAACTGAAAAACAGATCCTAAGACTATGAAGACACTAAAGCCTTTCCTGATGAAATGGACTGCCTATGAAGATTAACACTAAAAATGGACCTTGCTATTAAGAAATGCTTGTCATATGGCAAACTCTGGACCACGCTTACAGATAAGCTCCTTATTTTAAAAAACAAACCATTTCCAGAAAGTCTTCCATACTAATTAATTCGATGAAATGGGTTTGTAGGATTTTTACAAAACGTGTTGGTCAAGGACTGGTAAATCCATATAAAGATTAACATGCATTTGCAAATACAAATACTATCCAAATTTTTAAAGAAGTCACTGAATTAACACAACTATCAGGCTTGGGTGTGTGTGTGTGAGTGAGTAAACCAGCAAGTTCAAAATTACAGTAGTTTTTGAAGTGAACTTATACACTGCTGTAGCCAAATGATTATAAGGAGTATTCCTATCCAGGAAATTTTATATACTACTTTGAGAGGAATTGATGACAGATATTAATAGCATTTTACAAGTGAAATGCAGCAAGAGATCAAGTAGCCTGGCTCAGATGGCCTGTCAGCCTTTAAGAAGGGAACCAAGGCAGTTCCTAGCTACAATTTCAGCAGCTATGGCTCACAGCCTATTGAATGGTCCACATTTGTGCTCTCTGTGAACACTTGACTAAGCTTTCTGTTCACTAAGACTGGCTTAAGAGACCTTTTTTTGGTAAATAGAGAATCAGGAAAACTGCAAACTAATTAGATTGGTAGAGGTGGTTTGTGTGCCCCATAGCCAAGAGGGGTCAGCACCCAGGAAGAAGGCTGTCCAAGCCAAGAATCTGGAGAGCCTTTTAAAACAGTTCTTTCCCTTAATACATCCCTTCCTAAATCTCGTATGCAGTTGTATCCTCTTCAACCAGGGGTGCATCTGGTTCCAGGAATGAGCAAGGTAAAAGGTAAAAGCCACTAATGGGATAATGTATTAGCATAAACTCAGAAGATGAGTGTCAGCTCTGTGTCTCACCACATTTTAGGCATGCTGACATGATAACATAGCAAGAAGTTCATCCTGGAGACCTGGGCAGCATGCTTTCACCACGGGCGGCGCCTTTTGGAGCAGCACGTGACAAGCTACTGCCCCTTTAACATATGAGTGCAACGGTGCACCTGTAGAATAGGCAGCCACTAGTTTTTAATATGCTGCTTGGTGGCATCATCTCCTAAAATTAATTATCCCCAAATGTAAATATTCACTATCTAAATATTTTTCAAAGGAACACTTGATGTAACATCTTGGTAAACAATCCTTATTTCTTTAAGATCTTTATCTGGAACTTTTCTGATTAACTCAGAATTTTTCTTTATATTGCCATATTTCTAACACATATTTTATATCCTACTGACACATTGATCCCACCTTTTGATTGTTACTTTAAAATCCAGTAGAATATCTTAGAATAGTTTATGCTTTGTCATTGGGGACTCAGGTGCACAGCTTCATCCACCCAGTGCCTTTATCTTCCCCACTGATGCGGCCTGTCTGGATCACCTTTCCACCTACCCTGCCAGACAGTAGTAGCTGCCTGTCCTGCAAAGAACAGGCCCTGCTGCCTTTCAGGAAGCGCTCCTTGAACTTCCTTCCCACCAGCAGCGACTGTTCACTCCTCTGTGCTCTTCTGGTACTTGTTACCTTCACTCAGTTGGGCTCTTGTCTAGTTGTCCCCCCCGACACACAACATGTCTATAAGCCTCCGGGAGGCCAGGGACCTAACTTTGCTTATCTTTTTATCTGTTGCAGTGCTGCTTACTGTAGTGCTTTCTTGCATGTAACAGGCATTTGAGGATATTCGTTTTAATTAAAATATTTTGTAACACTAGCATGGTGAAAATGTTATGTTTGAAACATAGACACTTGAATTTTTAAACACCAAAGTATAAAATGCTCTTAAATCTTTTTCTAAATATAAAAAGTAAGGATGTGGACTTCCCTGGTGGCACAGTGGTTAAGAATCCACCTGCCAGTGCAGGGGACATGGGTTGCATCCCTGGTTCAGGAAGACCTCACATGCCACAGAGCAACTAAGCCCATGTGCCACAACTACTGAACCTGCACTCTAGAGCCTGCGAGCTACAACTACAGAGCCTGCGTGCCACAACTACTGAAGGCTGTGCACCTAGAGCCCATGCTCTGCAACAAGAGAAGCCACTGCAATGAGAAGCCTGTGCACCGCAACGAAGAGTAGCCCCTGCTCACCGCAACTAGAGAAAGCCCGCGCACAGCAATGAAGACCCAATGCAGTCAAAATTTTTAAAAATTAAACTAAATTTTTAAAAAAAGTAAGGATGTGATAATTGCCTTTTACTGCTGTTTGTATGGGTGTTTTATATTTTATAATAGTAAGAGATGACTTTTTAAAATCTGTTTATAAAAAGGCAACAAGTATACAAATGAATTACCTCTTTGGTAGTTCAAAGACCAAGTAGATGAATACATGCCAAAATAGTATTCGATTAAATTCAAGATATATTCCTGATTTTTATAAACTACTTTTAAAATTAGGTCTACAAGGCAACTACCTGAACTTGCTTATGAATATCAGTCTCAGACTGACAGCCAATATTACACTGCATGTTAGAGTGTAACATGAAACACTGGAAGCATCCCATTAACAGTTTTATGGATACATGTTTTAACATCTTTTCAACATTTTTGGGTAAGTTTTAGTAACTATAATCATAATATAAAATATAGATAAGAAGTAAAACTATTAGAAAATAGACAAAATTATCAATATTACAAGGAACATATAATGATCTATTTTTAAAATCCAAGAGAATTAATTAAATCTAGTACCTAAGAGTTTCAATTTAAGTGGAGTCATATAACAAGTGTCCCTAAATCAGCAACTTTCTATGTACTAAAAATAACCAGCTAGAAAATATACTGGAAAAAACCAGGTTCCATTCCTAATAATCATAAGAACATAAAATACCTAGAAGTAATCTCTAAACAGATGTATAAAACCTAAGTGAAAAAATTATTCCATTTAATTAAGAGTTGAGTGGAGACATGCTGTTTTTTTGTTTTGTTTTGGTTTGTATTTTTATTAGGTTTTTATTTTTGGCTGCGTTGGGTCTTCATTGCTGCGCACCGGCTTTCTCTAGTTAGAGACATGCCATTCTTTTTTTTTTTTTTTTTTTTTTGTGGTACGCAGGCCTCTCACTGTTGTGGCCTCTCCCGTTGCGGAGCACAGGCTCCGGACGCGCAGGCTCAGCGGCCATGGCTCACGGGCCCAGCCACTCTGCGGCATGTGGGATCCTCCCGGACCGGGGCACGAACCCGTGTCCCCTGCATCGGCAAGCGGACTCTCAACCACTGCGCCACCAGGGAAGCCCAAGACATGCCATTCTTGAATGTGTAGAATGAATTCTGTGAACCTGCATTCTTACCAAATTAATTCACTATTTTAGTATAATTAAAATTAATATTTCAATGCCGTATTTTAGGAACTTAAAAAATAATTCTAAAGGACATCTGAAAGAACAAATAGGCAAGATTGTCTAAGAAAGTTTTGGAAAAGAAGAGTTGTAAGTTGTAAATCCCTCAGATTTAGAAATACAAAGATAAACAGGAAGGCCAGAAACAGACCCAAATGTTTATAAAATTGTAACATATGATAAAGTGTATTACAAATTATCAAGAAAAGGATAAATTTTTCAAAACTAGTGCTGGAACAATTGATAAGCTGAGGAAAAATAGCATCTCACCATAAAACACATACCAAGGGCTTCCCTGGTGGAGCAGTGGTTGAGAATCTGCCTGCCAATGCAGGGAACATGGGTTCGAGCCCTGGGCTGAGAAGATCCCACATGCCGCGGAGCAACTAGGCCCATGAGCCACAACTACTGATCCTGCACGTCTGGAGCCTGTGCTCTGCAACAAGAGAGGCCACGACAGTGAGAGGCCCGCAATGAAGAGAGGCCGCACAGCAATGAAGACCCAACACGGCCAAAAAAATAAATAAATTAAAATAAGTAAATTAAAAAAAAACCAACACATACCAAATTCTAAATGGATTAAAGATTCAAAAGTAATAAATAAATAGATAAATAAGCTGAAAGAAAATACAGGTGATTGTTTAATCTAAGGATGGATAGGGAATTAAAGATAAGGTAGAATAGATTTTGCTATAAACTTTAAAAAATTTCTGTACACCAAAAATCTTAAAATTAACACAAATTGGAAAAATATATTGGACACAGCGTCCTTTCTGTTTATGCATCAATTTAAAAGTACCAGCTAATACTCCAGTTAAGGCAAATAGTAAGACGGTTAAGTGCATCTTTGGAGACCGTTGTTCCTGGGCCTAATTCTGGGTCTGTCATTTATCAGCTGTGTAGCCTTGAGCAAGTTATACAGGCATACCTTGTTTTATTGTGCTTTGCTTTATTTGTGCTTCACTGATACTGCATTTTTTACAAATTGAGGTTTGTGGCAACCTTGCATTTTCAGATGATGTTTAGCATTTTTTAGCAATAAAGTATTTTTAAAATAAATTTATTTATTTTATTTTTGGTTGCATTGGGTCTTCGTTGCTGCGCGCGGGCTTTCTCTAGTTGCACGAGTGGGGGCTAGGGGCTACTCTTCGTTGCTGTGCGTGGGCTTCTCATCGCAGTGGCTTCTCTTGTTGCAGAGCACGAGCTCTAGGCACATGGACTTCAGTAGCTGTGGCTCACGGGCTCTAGACTGCAGGCTCAGTAGTTGTGGTGCAGGGGCTTAGTTGCTCCGTGGCATGTGGGATCTTCCCAGACCAGGGCTCGAACCCTTGCCCCCTGCATTAGCAGGCAGATTCTCAACCACTGCACCACCACGGAAGCCCCAGCAATAAAGTATTTTTAAATTAAGGTTTGTACATTGGTTTTGTCTTTTTTTTTTTAAGACACAATGCTATTGCACACTTAACAGAATGCAGTATAGTGTAAACATAATTTTTATATGCACTGGGAAACCAAAAAATTCCTGTGGCTCGCTTTACTGTGATATTACGGTGGTCTGGAACTGGATCCGCAATATCTCCGGGATATGCCTGAGTCTTCCTAAATCTCAGCCTCTTCATCCGTAAAAGGAGGCTAAGCAGTTCCATGGCGTGATTGTGGGGAGATAATGCATATATTTAGTCTAAGTGCCTAGCAGACTTAGATGTTTTCCTCTATCTCACATCTCACTGAACTCAAAAGTTAATCATTATAGGGCTTCCCTGGTGGCGCAGTGGTTGAGAGTACGCCTGCCGATGCAGGGGACACGGGTTCGTGCCCCGGTCCGGGAGGATCCCACATGCCGCGGAGCGGCTGGGCCCGTGAGCCATGGCCGCTGAGCCTGCGCGTCCAGAGCCTGTGCTCCGTAGCGGGAGAGGCCACAATAGTGAGAGGCCCGCGTACCGCAAAAGAAAAAAAAAAAAGAAAAGTTAATCATTATAATCAACTTCCTTGCCCTCTTTCTTAATCCACCTTACTCTACCAGGCAAACTGCAAGGCTGGTTAAATACAGCCCCCCTCCTACTTCCACCTGTACCTGCACAGCTAGATGTAGCTGGGAAAAAAATATGCAAAACATGCTGACTGGTTTCATTTAAAATTAATCATCAGTCATCAAGAGGAACCTTACTGCTGACTGACAGTCATGCTCCACTGCCCTGGTCCATTCTCTATCCTTAATGACCTTCTCTTCAGAACTCTAATATCTCCTCTCCCATGCTCACCCTCAGCTGTGCCTTTGCTTCCTATTTCACTTAAGCTCTTACCATCTTAATCCACCAACCTAACTGCATTTGTACCCATACACTCTGTCTTTTCTCTTATTACTTGAGATAAATGGTCTCTGCTCCTAGCACAAAATTCTGTGTGTGTGTGTGTGTGTGTGTGTGTGTGTTTCTGCACTTGGTGCCCTCACCCCCTTCCTTACCTACTCAAGGACATTGCTCCAGCAATTAATTCCCTTGTCTGCCCCATGATCAATCTATCAATCTTTTCTCTCTCTACTGGATCTTTTTCATTCAGCATGCAGACATGCTGGTATTTCTACAATGCTGAAAAAGCTCTCCCTTGACCCCACTTCTGCCTTCAACTACTGCCCCATCTTTCCCTATCCCTTTACAGCAAAACTCCTCAAAAGAGAGCTCTATATTTGCTACTGCTAGTTTTTTTTCTTCCAATTTCTCTTGAGCCCACTACAATTAAGTTTTAGCCTCCGCCTCTTCACCAGAGCAGCGTTTATCAAGGTCCCCGATGGCTTGCATGTTTTAAACTGAATGGTCAATTCATGGGCTTCCCTGGTGGCGCAGTGGTTGAGAGTCCGCCTGCCGATGCAGGGGACACGGGTTCGTGCCCCGGTCTGGAAAGGTCCCACATGCCATGGAGCAGCTGGGCCCATGAGCCATGGCCGCTGAGCCTGCGCGTCCGGAGCCTGTGCTCCGCAACGGGAGAGGCCACAGTGGTGAGAGGCCTGCGTACCGCCAAAAACAAAAAACAAAAAAAAAATGGAGAAAGGACAGTCTCTTCAAAAAATGTTTTTTTTTAAACTGGATATTCACGTGCAAAAGAATGAAATTGGACCCATACCTTATACCATATACAAAAATTAACTCAAAACAGACCTAAGCGTAAGACCTAAAACTATAAAACTCTGAGAAGAAAAGCTTCCGGACATTGAATTTGGCAATAATTTCTTGGCTATGACACCAAAGCACTGGTGACAAAAGCGAAAACAGACAAATAAGACTACATCAAACTTAAAAACTTTTGAGTGTCAAAGGAAACACCAAAACAAAAAGCAACCTATGGAATGAAAGAAAATATTTGCAAATCATATATCTGATAAAGGGTTAATATCCAGAATACAAAAAAAACTTCTACAACTCAACAACAAAAACCAAATAACCTGATTTTAAAATGGGCAAAGGAATTGAATAGACAATTCTCCAAAGAAGATGTAAAAATGGCCAGCATGCATATGTGAGGCTCATCATCACTAATCGTTAAAGAAATGCAAATCAAAACCACAATGAGGTACCACCTCATGCCCATTAGGATGGCTGCTATCAAAAGAACAGAAAACACATATTGGTAAGGATGTGGAGAAATTGGAATCCTTGTGCACCTTTCGTGAAAATGTAAGATGGTACAGCCATTATGGAAAACAGTACAGAGGTTCCTCAAAAAATTAAAAAATAGAATTATCATATGATCCATCAATCCCACTTCTGGGTATACATCCAAAATAATTCAAACCAGGATTTCAAAGAGCTATTTGCACACCCACGTTCATTACAGCATTATTCACAATAGCAAAGAGCTGGAAGTACCCCAAATGTCCATCTACAGATGAGTGGACAAATAAAGTGTGGTTTATACATACAATGGAATGTTATGAAGCCTTAAAAAAGGAGGAACCTCAAGGACATTATGCTAAGTGAAATAAGCCAGTCACAAAAGGACAAATTTTGTATGATTCCACTAATAGGAAGTATCTAAAACAGTCAAAATCATAGAAACAGAAATTAGAAAGATGGTTACCAAGGATGGGGGGAGAGGGGAAAAGGGAGGAGGAGGAGTTAGTGCATTTTGGTTTTGCAAGATGAAAAAGTTCTAGAGATCTGTACACAACAAGGTAAATATATTTAATACTATGGGACTGTGCATTTAAAAACTGGTAAAATGGGGACTTCCCTGGAGGCGTAGTGGTTAAGACTCTGAGCTCCCAATGCAGGGGGCCTGGGTTCCATCCCTGGTCAGGGAACTAGATCTCACATGCATGCTGCAACTAAGAATTCATATGCCACAACTAAGGAACAGGCAAGCTGCAACTAAGGAGCCTGTGAGCTGCAACTAAGGAGCCTGCCTACCACAACTAAGACCCAGTGCAACCAAATACATTTTTAAAAAATTGGTAAGATGGTAAAATTTATTTTTTTATCACAATTTTAAAAGCTGTATGGAACTAGTTAAATAAATAACGGTGTGTTTTTATGAAAGATATTATTCAGCCTTTAAAAACAGAGTTTAAGAATTATTTTTAATAACATGATACAATACTTGTGATATAATGCAAGTATTTTTAAAAGTATACAATAGTATTGACCAAAGAATGAATGCATGCATGAATAAACTATGTTTAAAAGTCATGAAAAAAAAAAAACTAGAAGGAAATCTCTCAAGGTATTAATAGTAGATATGTTTGGATGGGGGATTATAAATGACTTTTATTTTAGTTTCTTTTCTGTAGTTTTCCATACTTTATAATTGTTTCACAAATAACATAGTTTTATAATCATATAGAAGTTAAAATATTAAAAATTTTTATTTTAATTTTATTGAGTGTCAACTCAATAAAAGTTTTTCTTTTTAAACTTCTATGTGATTATAAAGTGCAAAGTCATGGGAAGCAAAGATGAAGAACATGAAGAATGTAAAATTGGAGCTCTCCATGGGCTCAGTCTGGCCAGATTATAAACTCCTTCCTTTGTGGCCTCAGCAACTAGCTCAGTGCCCCGACCTGGAGCTGAGCTCTGTGGAGGTGATAGCCAGGTCAAAGTCATTTTCTCCCATCTGGACCTGGGCATTTTTATCTCTCCTCTCACTCTGCTTGAACAGCAGTTACCTCTATGCTTATTTAGACCAAGTCAAACTTGCTCTGCTGAGGTGAATTACCTTACCACGAGATTATATATAACAGACTGCTGAATGGGTCATAAAAAAATTATGAGGATTTGAACTATCATCAGCCAGTGCCTCTGCATTGGCACAGAAACATCTAAAACCTGATTTTGAGAACCTGGAAACCATCTCTCTCCAACACTGCAAATTTAATCCCTTTTGTCAAATACTTTCATTCTGACTCCCCTCTGTGCTCCCTGTCCCTGCATAGCCCACTGTCTCACCCTCCCACTGTTTACTTCCCTGCTACTGTGTCCTCTGAAACCCCCCACTCCATTGTGAACAGACAGCTTTCCTCCATCAAGAATATCCCTGGGGCTTCCCTGGTGGCGCAGTGGTTGAGAATCTGCCTGCTAATGCAGGGGACACGGGTTTGAGCCCTGGGCTGGGAAGATCCCACATGCCGCGGAGCAACTAGGCCCGTGAGCCACAACTACTGAGCCTGCTCGTCTGGAGCCTGCGCTTCGCAACGAAAGGCCACGATAGTGAGAGGCCTGCGTACCGCGATGAAGAGTGGCCCCCGCTTGCCGCACCTAGAGAAAGCCCTCGCACAGAAACGAAGACCCAACACAGCCATAAATAAATAAATAAGTACATAAATAAATAAGTGCCCCCCCAAAAAAGAATATCCCTGGTTGCTCTCTCCATGCCCTCGCTTTGACAGAGATCCAGCTTCCCCCCGAGCACTCCACTTCCTCATGGTCCTGTCTCTCAAAGGGAGGCTCTTTCTTTCCCACTTCCTATGAACTTCAAAGCCAGGTAAGGTCTCAGGATTTTCTTTGTTCCCCACCGTTAACTTCTTCACTTTCACATAGATAAAATGTCTCCTTTGAGGTTTATGCTGTGTCCTTCTGGTTGCTGTTACCAACAATCTGCCAGTTGTTTATCCACATTCTGTGAGTTCTCTGGAATCTGACCTGAGGTATTGATGACTTTTGTGCTCAGGGTGATGAGTAATCCTATACCACATCCTCATAGTACTTGACCTTTACCAGTTCTATAATCCCTCCCTGTCAAGGACAGACCCTGGGCCCCGTCATCAGTCACAACAACTCCACTTCATTCCAGAACCTTTTATTTTCCTCACAACCCTTTATCTCTGACCTTGACATCCTTTCCTTTCCCTTCCAGTTTATACCTCACAATCCCCTCGATTCACTCACACCACTACCCTAGTCCTTTTGTTTACCAATCTTGCAAAATCTAAGCCCAAGATAAGTCAAACCATTTTACTTTTCACTCTCAATCTGCTCCTGAATTAAGATAGAAGGGAAGGAGGATCATTGATGGATTGGAGGAACATGTGGGTTGGGAGAGTGACAAGTGGGGTGAAAGTCCAGCTGTGATTGAAAAGGTAAATTTGTAGAGACAACAATTCACATGGTTGTGTGATCTTCTCTAGTGTTGCAGGACAGGAGTGAAATGCACAGACAGTTGGATTTTAGGATTTGCAGTACAGGTGAGCAGAATGACAAGACAATGGAGGAAATGAGATTGAAGCAAAGGACTGTAATATCTAGATTGAAGATGAAAGGGAATAAAAACATGACGACTTTTTCTTTTTTTTTTTTGGCTGCGTTAGGTCTTCGTTGCTGTGTGCAGGCTTTCTCTTCACTCTCTGTGGAGAGCGGGGGCTACTCTTCGTTGCAGTGCACGGGCTTCTCATTGTGGTGGCTTCTCTGGTTGCAGAGCACGGGCTCTAGGCATGTGCACTTCAGTAGTTGCAGCACGCGGGCTCAGTAGTTGTGGTGCACGGGCTTAGTTGCTCTGCGGCATGTGGGATCTTCCCGGACCAGGGATCGAACCCGTGTCCCCTTCACTGGTAGGCGGATTCTTAACCACTGTGCCACCAGGGAAGTCCCCAAAACATGATAACTTCTGTTGATTCTAGTATGCCATGTCCATCAACCTTCTTTCCCTTTTTTTGGTGTATGAGAACCTGGCACAGTGTTAAGATTCAGAGTGTTCAAAAGAAGAAACTGGCAGATCAGCCTACCTAATGTGGTAGGATCAGTACCATCTTTCTTGGACAATTCACCGCCAACAAAGACGTGACCATGGTGATATGAAACCTAGGGAGACTGAATGTAGTCAGTTGGTAAGGGCCGAGGGCTAGATTTCATTTTTCAGAGTAATGAGATTAATAATTAATAGTGTAGACCACTATTGAGGCAGACCAACCAGAGTTTTAATTTGGCCCTGCCACATACTTACTATAATCACTGGGTAAATTACTTACTTCGGTTTCCTTATCTGTAAGGTGAGGACAATAAGAATATCTTATACAGCTGTTGTGAGGACTAAATGATGTCTTGGGCTATTGTTAGTATTATTATTGTAGTAATACAATGGCAGAGAGGGTGATACTTTCCCAGGAATTTCTCTCTTTTTTTTTTTTTTTTTTTTGTGGTACGCGGGCCTCTCACTGTGGTGGCCTCTCCCGTTGCAGAGCACAGGCTCCGGACGCGCAGGCTCAGCGGCCATGGCTCACAGGCCCAGCCGCTCTGCGGCATGTGGGATCTTCCCGGACCGGGGCACGAACCCACGTCCCCTGCATCTGCAGGCGGACTCCCAACCACTGCGCCACCAGGGAAGCCCAGGAATTTCTAATTTCTAACCTGGCATCTAGCTCAGAAGATTAAGATCTTCAATAACTTATATTACCCAAATTTAACTCAGTCAAAACCTTCTGATATTTTCCTATGGCATCTTACTCCAGTATGACTGTATCCCATAAGGAGACCTATGTGTTCCTATGCATCTTCTCTCTTGGTTGATCTCATCCAGACCTGTGGTTACGAATACCATCTACATGTGGATAACTCTCTAATTTATATCTCATTCTGACCTCTGCTATGATCTTCAGACTCATATGTCCAACTGTCTCCAAAATTATATTTAAATTTAGGTCTAAAATATTAATATATTTAAATATCAGTTTATTTTTATATTTAAAATAAAACTCGTTTGCACAGGCAACAACAACAAAAGAATAGATAAAACTGAACTACATCAGAACTAAAAACTTCTGTACATAAAAGGATCCAATCAACAGAGTAAAAAAAGGCAACCTATGGAATGGGAGAAAATATTTGGAAACCATATATATTTATATTTTTTAATATCTTATTGGAGTATAATTGCTTTACATTCTTGTGTTAGTTGCTGCTGTATAACGAAGTATATCAGCTATACATATACATATATCCCCATATCCCCTCCTTCTTGCGTCTCCCTCTCACCCTCCCTATCCCATCCCTCTAGGTGGTCACAAACCACCTAGCTGATCTCCCTGTGCTATGCGGCTGCTTCCCACTAGCTATCTATTTTACATTTGGTATTGTATATATGTCAATGCCACTCTCTCACTTCGTCTTAGCTTACCCTGTGTCCTCAAGTCCATTCTCTACGTCTGCGTCTTTATTCCTGTCCTGCCCCTAGGTTCATCAGAACCTTTTTTTTTTCTTAGATTCCATATGTGTTAGCATATGGTATTTGTTTTTCTCTTTCTGACTTACTTCACTCTGTATAACAGACTCTAGGTCCATCCAACTCACTACAAAAACTCAATTTCATTTCTTTTTATGGCTGAGTAATATTCCATTGTATTCATGTGCCACATCTTCTTTATCCATTCATCTGTTGACGGACACTTAAGTTGCTTCCATGTCCTGCCTATTGTAAATAGTGTTGCAATGAACATTGTGGTCCATGACTCTTTTTGTTTTTTTAATTATTTTTATTTTTGGCTGCCTTGGGTCTTCATTGCTGCGCGCAGACCTCTCTCTAGTTGCGGCGAGTGGGGGCTACTCTTCGCTGTGGTTCCCGGGCTTCTCATTGGGTGGCTTCCTTTGTTGCAGGGCACGGGCTCCAGGCGTATGGGCCTCAGCAGTTGTGGCACTCAGGCTCAGTAGTTGTGGCTCACGGGCTCTAGAGTGTAGGCTCAGTAGTTGTGGCGCATGGGCCTAGTTCTTCCGCGGCATGTGGGATCCTCCCGGACCAGGGCTTGAACCCGTGTCCCCTGCACTGGCAGGCGGACTCCCAACCACTGCACCACCAGGGAAGTCCCTCTTTTTGAATTATGGTTTTCTTGGGGTATATGCCCAGTAGTGGGATTGCTGGGTCATGTGGTAGTTCTATTTTTAGTTTTTTAAGGAACCTCCATACTGTTCTCCATAGTGGCTGTAACAATTTACATTCCTACCAACAGTGCAACAGAGTTCCCTTTTCCCCACACCCTCTCCAGCATTTATTGTTTGTAAATTTTTTGATAATGGCCAGTCTGACCAGTGTGAGGTGATACCTCATTGTAGTTTTGATTTGCATTTCTCTAATGGTTAGTGATGTTGAGCATCTGTTCATGTGTTTGTTGGCAATCTGTATATATTCTCTGGAGAAATGTCTATTTAGGTCTTCTGCCCATTTTTGGATTGGTTTGTTTGGTTTTTTTGATATTGAGCTGCATAAGCTGTTTGTATATTTTGGATATTAACCCTTGGTCAGTAGCTTCGTTTGCAAATATTTTCTCCCATTCTGAGGGTTGTCTTTTTTATCTTGTTTAAGGGAAACTGTATATCTTATAAGGGGTTAATATCCAGAACATAAAAAGAACTCCTACAACACAACAACAAAAAAATGAAAAACCCAATTAAAATGGGCAAAGGACTTGAATAGACATTTCTTCAAAGAAAATATACAAATGACTGATAAGCACATGAAAGGGTGCTCAACAACACTAATCATCAGAGAAATACAAATCAAAATCGCAATGAGATATCACCTCACACCTTATTAGGATAGCTACTATAAAAAAGAGAAAATAACAAGTGTCAGGGAGGACGTGGAAAAATTGGGACCTTTGTGCACTGTTGGTGGAAATGTAAAATGGTGCAGTCCCTATGGAAAACAGCATGGCAGTTCCCCAAAAAATTAAAAATAGAATTACCATATAATCCAGAAATTCCATTTCTGGGTATATACTCAAAGACTTGAAAGCATGGACTTGAAGAGATATTTATACACCTATGTTCACATTATTCACAATAGCCAAAAGATGGAAGCAACCCAAGTGTCCATTGACAGATGAATGGAAAAACAAACTGTGGAATACTACTCATACATACAGTGGAATATGATTCAGCCTTAAAAAGGAAGAAAATTAGGGCTTCCCTGGTGGCGCAGTGGTTGAGAGTCCGCCTGCTGATGCAGGGGACACAGGTTCGTGCCCCGGTCAGGGAAGATCCCACATGCCGCAGAGCGGATAGGCCCGTGAGCCATGGCCTCTGAGCCTGCGCGTCCAGAGCCTGTGCTCCGCAGCGGGAGAGGCCACGACAGGCCCGCGTACCGCTAGAAAAAAAAAAAAAAAAAAAAAAAAAAAAGGAAGAAAATTCTTTCACATGCCATAGCACAGATGAACCTTGAGGACATTATGCTTACTGAAATAAGCAGTTAAGCAGTCACAAAAGGACAAATACTGTATGATTCTATTTATATGAGGTACGTAAAACAGTCAAATTCATAGAGACAGAAAGTACAAGGGTGGTTGCTAGGGGCTGGGGGGAGTGAGGAGTGCGCAGTTATTGTTTAATGAACGCAGAGTTTCAATTTTGCAAGATGAAAAGAGTTCTAGAAATGGATAATGGTGATAGTTGTAAAACAATGTGAACACACTTAATGCCACTGAACCATACACTTAAAAAGAGGACGATAAATTTTATGTGTATTTTACCA
This sequence comes from Grampus griseus, assembly GCF_964374135.1. NCBI lineage: Eukaryota > Metazoa > Chordata > Mammalia > Artiodactyla > Delphinidae > Grampus > Grampus griseus. The sequence goes on from NC_139019.1 coordinate 109,181,250, forward strand.
TGATAAAAAATGTTTTAATTAAAATAAAGCAAAACTCTTAATTTCCTAAACCCCCTATCCCACCCAATTTCCTCATTCCAAAAACTGGCACCAAATTGCTTAAGCCAAAAATCCAGGAGTCACCCTTAATTTCTTCTCTCATGCCCATATCCAATAATAAGTCATGTTACCTTTTGCTTGCAAAATGTATTCTGAATTCATCCATGTATCTCTTCCACAGATACCACTCTACTTCAGGCCATCCAAGGCTCTTGCCTGGGATGCTGCAATAGCTTCCTAACAAGTTGACCTGTTTTCATGCTTGTCCTCTACAGTCAATTATCTATACAGAGGCAGAGCACTCTTTTAATGATAGAAATCACACCTTATCCTTTCTCTGCTTAAAAATGCTCTGATGGTTTCTCATTGCACCAAGTATGAAATTCAAACTCCTTGCCACTGTCTACAAGGCACTAGATGATCTGGCCACTTGCCAACATCTCTGACCTTATGTCCCACCACTACTCACTTTGACCACTATGTTCCAGTCACGCTGGTCTTCTCTCTGTTGTTCCAACACCCCAAGCGCATGCCCTCACTTCACAGCCTTTGCACTTGCTGCTCCTCTGCTTGGAACACTGTCTTCCCAATTCCTCACATGATAGTTTCCTTCTCACCCTTGTGTCTCAGCTCAGATATCACCTTCTCAGAAAAATATTCACTCACCAGTCTAAAGTAGCTACCCACTGACAGTCACTCTTTACACCATCATGCTCTTTTATCTCTACTTGTCACTTAACCACTATTTGAAATTCTTATTTATCTTCACAAGTTTATTGTCAGTAGCACCATCCCACAACTAAAATGTGAACTCCGTGAGAACAGAAATCTTGTTTCTTTTCTCAATTCCCAGAACAGGGTTGGGCACATAACAACCTTTTCAAATATTTGCTGAATGAACGAAGAAGTAAATAACATTAATGAACCCATTTTCCTTCTGTGTCACATACATACATAAAAGCCTTTGGGGAAAACTTGTATTTCTAACATTAGCTGTCTCCAATGTCTTTTCCATCTATTCTAGAATGTGATAACCAGCCTTTAAAATAGAAGCAGCCTATTTCACATCTCACTTTATGTAGGTATACCTGAAGGGAACAAGTTTACATTCCTACCCCCACTCAAGTTTGTGGCAGTGAGTAATTATTTATATGGGATTTTAAAACTCGCATGTGTCTCTTGAAGCCAAATTGTGGGTTTTCACATTGGAAATTATACTCATTCAAAGGAAAAGTCTGGACATCTAAGTCCTTAAAAAATTGTTCAAAGTATTTGATTATATAATTTTCTAGTCTGCAGAATATTTCAAGGCCCATTCTCTTCATGATTAGTTACCTATCTGTCCAGGCCAAAATAGACTAGCATTAAAATGTAGAATCATAATAACAGTACAAATGTGATTTCTCTGGCCCTTCTGTTTGTGCAACTCCAATCTCCTTCAAAGTCAAACCTCCAACCACAGTTGGGCTCATGAACAAAGACTTTTATCTTTTTTTTTTTTTTTCTGAGATGTATCTGTAGTGGACCCCTGGAGAACAGCACAAAAGTGCTGCATACCCACTGACACCTGAAGTCCTGCTATGCCAAGCTCAGATGCAGCTGCTCTACTGTAACCAAAATGCTGATATGCATAGGTAATGACATGCCACTTGGGATGTTGTCTGATGAGGTGGATAGAATCCTGTTCCTTCACTCTTGGGTCACACTCGGATGTTATGAGACCAACGCAAACAATGTCTCATAGAGATCTTGGCAAAAATAGCTATTTCAGATTTTACTCAAGGTCCCTTTTCTATAAAATCCATACACGACCTGTGGGGTCAACAGCAGAGGCTGGACAGACCCTCTGAATCCTCCTCCATTCTGATGCAGAAGCTCTAATACTGGACTAAGCCTGGACTCTCTACGCTTTTTTTTCTCAAAGGAGTTCTTTCTTTGGAGGCTTCCTCTTCCTCAGGCAAGTAAGTACTGACTACTTCATCCCACACAACCTACAGACACGTCCAAAGGTGCTTCTTTAGAGTCAGTAATCAAAATAAAACTATTAATTATGGCTAATACTTATTTCACACTTAATGTGTCCTAGGCACTGAGCTAAGCACTATCATCTGGGAATTTGAGGCTTGGAAAGCTTTAAAAACTGGCCAAGGGACTTCCCTGGTGGTCCAGTGGTAAAGAATATGCCTTACAATGCAGGGGACGCGGGATCAATCCCTGGTCAGGGAACTAAGATCCCACATGCCGTGGGGCCACTAAGCCCACGTACCATAACTACTGAGCTCGCGCGCCCCAACGAGAGAGCCCACATGCCGCAAATTACAGCGCCCACGCGCTCTGGAGCCCGCGTGCCACAACTAGAGAGAGAAAACCCACACGCCACAACTAGAGAGAAGCCTGTGCGCTGCAAGGTAGAGCACACGCACCGCAACAAAAGATCCCGCATGCCTCAATGAAGATCCCGCGTGCCGCAACTAAGACCCAACACAGCCAAAAAATAAATTAAATAAATAAAAACTTGCCAAGCTAGGACTTGAAGGAGTCAGCAATTGAATACTGATCTTTATATAGAGGTTATGCTACACTATGCTGCCTCATACACTATGCTGTCTCTTGTCAGAGAAATAAATTAAAAATTCTGTTGAATAGAAGGTAAAACAAATCAAGGAGTTATAGATGTTTATTCTTCTGTATTTTAATTCAACATATTGTTCAATAATCTGTGCATTAGTTATATATTGCTGCATAACAAAGTACCCCAAAATGTAGCAGCTTAAGACAATGAACATTTATCTCTCACAATTGATAAAGTTCAGGAATCTGGGAGCTACCTTAGCTGGGTGGTTCTGGTTCACGGTTTCTCATGAGTTTGCAGTCAAGCTATTGGCTAGGTCTTCAGTCATCTAAACACTCAACTAATGCTGAAGTTGTCGCTCACAAGCTCACTCACATCCGGTCAGAGCACCTCAGCTCCTTATTGGCTGTTGGCAGAAGTCTTCATTCTTTGCCATCACCTGGGACACTCAAAGGGCTGCTTACAACATGGCAGGCAGATTGCTTCTCCCAAAGAAAGAGAGAGAGAGAGAGAGAGAGAGGGAGGGAAAACATCTAAGAGGGAAGTCACTTTGTAATGTAATCACTGAAGTGAAGAAACATCACTTGTGCTATATGCTGTTGGTCACACAGACCAATCCTGGTATGAAGTGGGGGGAGCCTACACAAGGATATGAATACTGTCAACCAAAAAAAAAAAATGCAGGAGGCTGTAAGTAAGAAAAGAGTTTACTTGGGGTCTTAAGAATTGCAATTTGGGGGACTTCCCTGGTGGTCCAGTGGCTAAGACTTCACCTTCCAATGCATGGGGTGCAGGTTCAACCCCTGGATGGGGAGCTAAGATCCCACATCCAAAAAACCAAAACAGAAAACAGAAGCAATACTGTAACAAATTCAAAAAAGACTTTTTAAAAATGGTCCACATAAAAAAATATATTTAAAAAATAAAAATAAATTTTAAAAAAAAGAATTGCAATTTGGGAGACACAGATTAGGGTAACCCTGAAGGCGTGTTCGTTCCATGGAAGAGAAAGAGTCAGGGGCTTATACAGACAAAAAGCCATGGAGGTTGTTAAAAGTTGCCTGGCAAGAATTATAATTGACTCTGATGCATGTCAGAAAATAATTGTCCTTAAGGAATCATGAGTTGTTTTAGGGTAGGAGTCTGATAAGTAGATAGACTATCACAAGTTAATTTAGGGTAAGGGTCCCAGTAATTAGCTTGAGTTTCTGGTAGGTGTTCTGGATGTCTGCATCAGGTCAAAACGTCAGATTCCATCCAGACTGAGATGTCCATAAATCACACTTCTTTAATGGCCTCTGCCTCCATTTTATAAAGCTCTCTTAGCAATACTGACTCCATTTTGATTTTTGTTACATAATACCAGGATTCAAGGATCATAGGGTGCTGGCTTGGAGAACAACTACCACATCTGCTAACATTTTAATTCCTTTAATCTAGGGTTCTAACACTGAATCTGCTATCTACCATATAAATCAGTCTTATTTTCTCTTATTTATAAAATAGGAACATCCCAATTCAGAATTTTGAGGGTTAAAGGGCCTCAGGTAACTGATTCTCTCAGATTCTGAGTTCAATCTCTCTTTTAAAAGATGCAATTCAGGGCTTTCCTGGTGGCGCAGTGGTTAAGAATCCACCTGCCAATGCAGGGGACACGGGTTCGATCCCTGGTACGGGAAGATCCCACATGCCGCGGAACAACTAAGCCCATGTGCCACAACTACTGAGCCTGCGCTCTAGAGCCTGCGAGCCACAACTACTGAGCCCAAGTGCTGCAACTACTGAAGCCTGCGTGCCTAGAGTCCATGCTCCACAAAAAAGAAGCCACCTCAATGAGAAGCCCGTGCACCGCAAGGAAGACTAGCCCCCACTCCCTACGACTAGAGAAGGCCCACAGGCAGCAACGAAGACCCAACACAGCCAAAAATAAATAAATAATTTAGAAAATAGTAATAATAAATAAATAAATAAAAGATGCAGTTCAAATAACATTCAAAGAGTAATCCCTGCCCCACCAAGGATTGGAAGGCCCTGAGTTGCTCCTGGCTTTGTGCATGTGGACAAGCCATTTATGAGAAATGGTTTGTTTTCTTTTCAGGATCTGCAGCTTCTTTGGTAGCCTGGTGAATTGTTCCCAAACCCTTTCAGGACTGTTTTCTGATGCCCAACTGATATTTCTTAAAATAAGACTTTTTCACCTTGTTTGGTCTGGACACAGGTCAGCATTTTTCTCATAGAAGCTTTCGTTTACTTTTAAATATTAAAACAATTTTGAGAGTTGATACGAGAAAAAAAGTTTATGTTCAAGAAGCTCGGTTTTCCTTTTCTGTTAGTTCCAGTAAAGGACTGTTACTTGAGATAAGATGTTAGAAAGGATTAAGTACATTTAATCCTAGCCGGGTGTCTTTAAGAGGCAGGAATATTGGATAGTAAGTATAAAGGAAATGACTAAGACCTGTGTTAAGAATTTTAGCCTAATTTTTAAAAAACATCTACTGTGGGACTTCCCAGGTGGCACAATCGTTAAGAATCTGCCTGCCAATACAGGGGACACAGGTTTGAGCCCTGGTCCAGGAAGATCCCACATGCCACAGAGCAACTAAATCTGTATGCCACAACTACTGAGCCTGCACTCTAGAGCCCAGGCTCCACAACAAGAGAAGCCACCGCAATGAGAAGCCCGCGCACTGCAACAAAGAGTAGCCCCCGCTCACCGCAACTAGAGAAAGCCCACAGGCAGCAATGAAGACCCAACACAGCCAAAAATAAAAATAAAATAAATAAATTTATAAAAAAAGAAATCTGTGCTTTATGGAAATGATTATTTCTTTGTGTAAAACATGCTGGCAAGGTTAGCTTCCCCCTCTCTTTTTATTTTCAGTGTAGAATACAATCACTATTAAATAGTTTATCCAACAGATTACATTTAAAAGTGTGCACTTAGTTCTCTTTCGATCACTAAGCCATTATTATTATAAAAAGGAAAATGCTCCAATGTTAAATTTAGCAACCCTAGTTCTAAAAGGCCTTAGAACAGTGTTGTGCAATAAGATAGCCCACAAGCTACATGTGGCTACTGAGCTCTTAAAGTGTAGCTAACACAAAGAGAAATGTGTTATAAAATGCACACTGGATTCTTAAGATTTAGTATGAAAATTTAAAAAATATAAGAGCTTATTTATGTAAGAATGTAAAATATTTCAATAAATTCTATATTGATTACGTTATGAAATAATAATGTTATGGATATATTGGATTAAATATATTATTAATTTTACCCATTTCTTTTGACTTTATTATGTAAGGTTGCCCTACACAATACATCTGAATTTCATATGTCCCTGCGCATATTTTATTAGTATAAAATTATTTGTTGTTTGGGAGTTCTGGGTGGCCTGATGGTTAGGATTCCCGGCTTTCACTGGCGTGGGCGGGGTTCAATCCCTGGTGGGAGAACCGAGACGCCGGAAGTCACATGGCGAGGCCAAAAAAAAAAAAAAATTCGTTGTTTATCAGAAATTCAAATTTTAAATGGGTGTCCTATACTTTTATGTGCTAAATCTGGTAACTTTATTAATATGACTACTAGAAAATTTTAAATTACAAATGTAGCTATTTATTCTATGGGACAGTGAAGCTTTAGAATCACCTAGTTGCTTTTTTGAATTACCCTTCAACTCTTAACTCTGTACAGAAATAACTAACCTGAGGGGAACATTTAATCCTAGGCTGGGATCGTCAATAATCTCGAAGTTAAAATTTTACATTTGTTTGAAGTTAAAGGACAACAAAAGGGCTTGTTACAGACCAAAATATGTAAAGGGCATTTGGATTCGAATTAAGTCCTTGCTCCCAGGCTCTCCATTGGGGTAGTTAACGGTTCCGGTTTCAAGATAATCCTGGTCACTCTTACAAAAATGGGCGGTGTCAAGGGCAGTAAACTAGCAACGAGACCTTGGGCCAGTCACAGTGCCCCTTTTGGCTTCGGTAAGGGGTGGGGGGCGATGCAGTATTTTTAATACCTGAGCCTAGCTTCCGGCTCGCCCGGGCTCCGCGCTGGGCCAGCGAGCTCGGCCTCAAACGCCGCCGAGGTCACGAGTCTCGCGGCCTTCCTCAGCCCAGCCAGGGCTCCTTCGGATGTAAACTCAAGGATAGGCCCACCGAGGCCCGCCGAGGCCGACTCCACGCGGGAGCAGAGACCGGGTCCGAGCCCCAGGTGCCCGCGGCGGCCCGGGCCCGCCCACCCCTGTCACGCGCGGCCCAGCTCCGCCCCCGTCCGCGCCGCACCACCAGCGGCCTGGGCGGGCTTAGAGGCTCAGGCCCAGAGCCCGCCCCGGCCTTGCGCACTATGTAAGGCCGGTCGCTTCGGCGGGGCTGCAGCGGCGGCGCCAGGAGTTTGCGATCTCGTTCAATCGGCGGGCCGTTCACTGGTCCGACTCTCGCTCGGTCGCGCAGTGGGAGCCCACAGCGCACGCGCACGCGCACGCCGCGTCCCGCCCCGCCCCCGCGCGCCGCCGCGTCCTCCGACCCCCGGCCGCGCGCCGCGCGGGCAACTGAGGGCGGAATGCGGGACTACGACGAGGTGACCGCCTTCCTGGGCGAGTGGGGCCCTTTCCAGCGCCTCATCTTCTTCTTGCTCAGCGCCAGCATCGTCCCCAACGGCTTCAACGGTCTGTCGTCCGTGTTCCTGTCGGCGACTCCGGAGCACCACTGTCGGGTGCCGGACACAGCGAACCTGAGCAGCGTGTGGCGCAACCACAGCCTCCCGCTGCAGCTGCAGGACGGCCGCGAGGTGCCTCACAGGTGCCGCCGCTACCGGCTCGCGACGATCGTCAACTTCTCGGCGCTCGGGCTGGAGCCGGGGCGCGACGTGGACCTGGAGCAGCTGGAGCAAGAGGGCTGCCTGGATGGCTGGGAGTTCAACCGGGACATCTACCTGTCCACCATCGTGACCGAGGTGGGTAACAGATCCGCGTCCGGGGCCTGGGACCGGGGAGTAGGCAGGACCTTAACAGTCTTAAAGGTCGTGCACTCCACCCGCCAAGGTGAGCGCTGGATGCTGTCACTCCCTCTCCGCGACTCACTACACACTGGCGATGGTCATCGTCCAGCCAGGTGGCTCCGGAGAACTTTTCGTGGTGACTTCCAGAGAGATCATGGACATCGCAGCACGGGTGTCAGGCTGGCCGCCCATCCTGTTAGCTATCTTAGAGAGGAAGCCAAGAAGGCCCTGGCGACTCCTTGTAGATACTCTTAAGATTCTGAGTAGTCAGAGACTTTAGATGGGGGTGGGAGTGCTGAGAACTAGAGCTAGAGCTTGGGCCAAGGAGCTGTCACCATTTTTCCTCCAGCCTTTTGGCAACTATTCAGAGAGAGGGGAAATGCCCCTCTACTTTCTCAAACTTTTTAAGTTAAAGGAAGCATGGCTATAAAACTGTCTCTTGCTCCTTTTCCCAGTTACTCCTTCCCCACCCACCTTCACCCCTAAATGACTGTCTGGTCATTCCCCGTAAAGAATTGCTTACCTTTTGCTCAGGGTTAGTTACTAGCCTTTAAGGATTCATGCATCTGAAGATCCATTCAGGGTGACTTGTTGACCTGGTATGTTTTAGGGTATTCTAAGGAAATGTCATTAGCCAGATTTAGTTAAAGCATACAACCTTAGTTCATAGGAAGCAGGGGGAAAACCTTTCTCATGCCCCAGCCCCTTGGATTTTCCTTTTGGGTGGCCTTGTCTGTCCCCTGGTGACCTTGCAATCATTAAAGCTGGATGTATGATGTGATGTTTATTGATGCACGTGGATGTGCTTTGCATCATACTCCGACACTGGCACTCTAACTCCCTGTAGTCTCAGCAGAACTGAGTAAGCAGGACACTGAAAAGAGCACTCCTTTATAGGCTCCAGGGTGCCCGGGTTCACTGAGTGTCAGGATCAGGGGTTCAAGGATTAGGGAAGGCTTCTTGGAGGAGGAGGCTTCTCAGTGAGTCTGGTGTATAGAGCTCAGCAGATGCAAAGTCTGGAACAGCAAGAAACAACCTGGCCGGAGGGCAGAGTTCACAGAGAAGAGGCTGAAGGGCAGGGTGCACAGGTCCTGGTATGGCAGCAAACCCCGCTTGAGCCTGAAAGGGGCTTACAAGGGTTCTGGAGACCCTGTGTGTGTTGCTTCTGGGGGTTGTCACCCTTCAGGGGAGTTTGAGTGCTGCCCCAACAGACGTGTGTGTGTGTGTGTGTGTGTGTGTGTGTGTGTTGTTTTTTGTATGTTTGGACATTTGATGTCCCCAGCATCTGCGCCTCCTTACTCCACATGTATGTAGTAGGAGTAAGAGAAGAACCCCACTGGGATCTCTGAGCAAGTGACATCATTCCAGTGTCCTCAGGCATTGTTACTTGAGAAAAGAGGTACTGATTGGAGGTAGCTGACTGTGACTTGTGGCTGACAAGTGCATGGAGTATGAAAACTTCCAGTCATCACAAATCCTTGGTCCTAGCCTCGCAAGTGAGTCTGTCACCCTTCTGGAAGCCAGTCTGTCACCCTTCTGGAGGCCAAGCATTGTGAAAGTAGAGGCTGTTCCTCAGACTGCAGGGAGAGAACACAGAGGGGAAGCCACAGTCCATGACTCAGAAGTCCCTGCAAATTCTGCTTCTGGCTGCCTGTGGAAGAAAAGGCAGTGAAGTCAGAAGTAGCTCATGGCATTTCTTAGGATTTTTCCCTAACCCCTGTGGTCCCCAACTTACTCTAGTCATTTGCTCTTTCTTTGCTGCCCCCATCATGCCTTCGGCTGAGAGTGGTGATGGCACTGATGAGCTCCCAAAGGCCAACTGTTCCAGAAGGGTCCTTGAGCTATGTTGCTGCCAATGTCAGCCTTTCCTCTTATATATTTAGCCTATTTCTTTAGCTGTCTTAACAGTTTTGTAAGAGCTATGTGCCCTTTCACCTACTTTCAGGTTGTCAGTCTTTGCAGGGAGGCAAGATTAATATATTACTTAGCCCTTTGTTAGAGGATGCTGGAATGCCAGACTTTAAGTTCAAGGCTGCTTGTTCTCTTCTGGTGAACAGTCACTGTTGGAAGCTGTTGCATTAACATTCTGAGAGCTCCTTTTTTCGAAGGCCCATTTTCTTTCAACCTGGACCTGGCCTGCTGACCATTGCAGCTTGTCCTGTGCCTGCTAAATGTCTGCAAGACTGCCCTTTGCCCCAAATCATAGAAGTGTTTGTAAGTACACTGGTATTGAATTCCTATTCATGTTTTTTTTTTTTTTTTTTTTGGCGGTATGTGGGCCTCCCACTGCTGCGGCCTCTCCCGCTGCGGAGCACAGGCTCCGGACGCGCAGGCCCAGCGGCCATGGCTCACGGGCTCAGCCGCTCCGCGGCACGCGGGATCCTCCCGGACCGGGGCACGAACCCGCGTCCCCCTCATCGGCAGGCGGACTCCCAACCACTGCACCACCAGGGAAGCCCCCTATTCATGTTTTTCAGCAGAAAATGAAAACCTCAGGTCTCCTGTTTGATTTTTTTTCTTTGTTGAGGTTAATGTGTGCACATGTAGTACTAAACTTTGTGGTAGACTTAACATCTCTGTATCTCCTGCAAGTCCTAACATTGATGCTGGATACAGATTGGGTACTCAGGAAAATTTTTATTGAATGAATTAATGAATAATTTTGAAATCTCTAAAGTGTGAAAACTGAAGAAGAAAAGGACAAGTTTAACTTATAGAAGGGAAACTTTGTGGTGGTTGAAAGGCACTGACTGGAATATTTTAAAGTAAATGTAATCCCCCACTCCACAAACTGGGGCTTGCCCCTGCGAGGATCTGCAACAAGGCATTGGGACTGACAGAAAGAAGGGGACGCTATTTATGAGGTGAGAAAGGTGGTTCTCCCATGTTTCAGGAATAGTTTGGTGGTCCGTGTGCTTCTAGGCTAGACCCTTCTCTAGCCCTTCAGTCACCCCTGGAGTGCTGGGGAATCAGCCACCCCACTGTGCAGTGCTGCTCCAATACCTGAGTGTTTCTTGGCCCAGGACTGCCTCCTTCCCGGGGAACCTGGTTGATTTCTCAGGCTACCTGGGTCTGAGACACCTGCTTTTTGGTGTCTCCATAGCACAACCTGTGGCCGGAAAGGTTCTTTTAGAAACTTCTAACTCTTCTGGCACCCATGACGTGGGGTCTCTTCAGCCAAAACCCAGCAGTCCTCTGCGTCCCCTTGCTCCTTGCCAGCCTCTGCTTCCCAGAAGCCCCCTGTGCTGACCCTTCGCAACACTTTTACTCCCTGTTGTCTTAGAGAACCTCTTTTTCTGGACCAGCTTTTCCATCAGCCTTATGTGCGTGTAGTCTTGGAAAATAGGAGAGACCCCACTGTTATCTCCACGTTCACCTGAAGAAAAAGCCACATCGACCTGGGAGGCAGGCCCCGGGCTGACTCTGGGGTGGGGAGACCAAAAAGACCTGGAGACTGTGCCTCACTGGTATGCCTTTGCTGACTTCCCTCACTCTAGGAAAGCGCAGACCCTTTTCTCTGCCTTTGCAGCTCATGGCAAGCCACTTGCTGGGTCCCTGAAGGGCCCTGTGTGTGTGCAGTCACAAAAGACCCATCTGGCCATGAGTGGGCAGATTGATTGTCTCTCTAGCTAGCTGAGAACCGACATCCTGGGTCAAAGTTCTGACAGTTGTCACAGAGAAGGTGTGAGGGAGAAAGGAAAATAATCTGTTCTAGAGAATGAAGCTCAGGGTTCATCTGGGCTTTGGGCAGCCAAGCCCAAGGACTAAACCCAAGGGATAATATGGTTCGGAAGGTTGACTGTCCTTTTATCCATCTATTCACTCACTCACATAGGTACCAAACAGCTACCGAGCCTCTCTTCTGCAGGGCACTGCCAGGCTTTGTAGAGGATATGGTAGCAAATTCTTTTTCTTCTTCTTCTCCTTGCCCTGACAGCCTTGGGGCAAGGATTCGCCGTTAATTGCAGCAGGAGGCAGAATGAAATGTGTGTAGAATACATGGCATTCAGTAACAGGTAGTGCTTACCAGTGTGTTTGACCGTTGATGCGGTCAGCCTAGGTACATCTCTGGGAAGAGCTTCTGCCCTGTGGGCACAGGCCCTATCTCTTTTTTCTTCCAGCCAACTCACAGGTAAGGACATTTAGTCCCAGGGAACTACATCACCTCTCTACTTCCCATAACTGAGAAGTAGCACCAATTACATACTGTGTACAAGAGACACAATTTCTCTTTCTTCTTAAAAATTTTAACAGCTTTATTGAGGTATAAATGGTATAAAACAAACTGTACATAACTAAAGTATATAGTTGGAAAAGCTCTGAGATATAGATACAGATATAGATATAGATATAGATATACACACATACACATATATATCCATGAAGACATCACCACTAGAAAGGCACGTTTCTGACCAGGAAGGGTGGCAAGTCTAGGCTCCTTGCAAGGGTTACTCCCAGATGTTTTCAGTTTGCGCCTGCTTTCATAGCTAACCCAGCTGAGGGGTAAGGATACTAGACTCATGACCTAAATCTTAAACCTACACATTTAGTTCTAAGGTTGATCCCTGTTATCATCAGCCAGTATAGCCCATCCTTCGTACCAAGTGGCAGCGTCAGTGAGCTGGTCTGTAGCTGCTTTAGTCGCAGCTGCCAAGCCAGGAGTTCAGTATAGAGATACTACATTCCTCTATAAACACAACAAGCCCGGGGTACGTAGCCTGGACTCTATGGGCTTCTCATCGCCCCCTGCTCCACCTGCCGCCCGCTTAAGGAGGAGTCAGGCCAAGTCCAAGAGCCCACTGCACTCCATCTGGTGGTTGACAGGTAAGTGGATGGGTTGGCTGGGTGGGACCTAGCCTGTGCCTGCCCTTCTGTTCATTTTTTGAGACCCGTTATCTTTCCTGACCCTACTCACAGGCCCCTTGTGGCCAGGAGGAAAGAAGTGTTAACCCATGCTTGCTTTTGGAGGGCCCAAAGCCAGGCTGTGAGAATTGTTGAGAAATGTCAGTAGTGGATAGAGAGCCCAGTTGGACCAAGTGGTGGTGGTGAGGCTGCAGGAGCCGGAGAGATGCTCTGGGGACCTATTCCAAGATGAGCACTACAGTCACCTTGTCTCCTGCAGAGCATAGTCTGACCTGGTTCCAGGTGGCACCTGGCCTTGGCAGTCCAGAAGTCCCTAGAAGCCTATATTGGGAGACCTGGCATGGGTGGGGGGGTGGGGTTCCACCCCAGAACTCACTGCAGAAGCCCGTGTGGGTTTCTAGTCTAGCACAGCCATATCAGTCCCCGACCCTCACGAGAGACCTATTGAGAAGCAGCTACTGACTGTATTCATTTTTTTTATTTCTGTCGCTACAAAAGTAGCGCATGCTAGGTGGGAATAGATCACATCATATTCAAGAGCAGCAATAGGCATAGTCTGGTCCTGAAGCTCCGCCTAACACCCCCAGAGGCTAGCATCCCATCACCAAGTCCCTCAGCTCTGACTCCCCTGCTACTCCCATCCTGACTTCGGCAGCCCTGTCTGGATGGGGGCTGCCCTAGGAGCACTCACCCTCCTAGAAGGGAGGTGGTATCTGGGTGCTGGCACGGCTGAGGCTGCAGAGGTGGGAAGGCTGCCATAGCCTGAGTGATTGGGCCTTGGTGCTCCTTGCTTGTCTTCTGCTAGTCTGGCCTTCTTCTAGATTTAGGAGTTGGTAACCCCCAACTCTTCCTGGAGTGGGGATCACCACCCCATTCTCAGTCCATCCAACGTGCATGCTTGTTCCAGAGTGGAGAGCCAGGTATGTGGCTCTTATCATCAGCTGCAGGGGTTCTTTGTGTCCACCCTAAGGGCTGCCCTCTGACCCCCTCTGAGGTGCCTGGAGGCACTGTGCACACACTGCCCAGCGGGGCCAAAAAGCAGACTTGCTTTTCCCTCTGACCCTGGCCTGGAAGAGATGCTTTATTCTTGGAAGCCGCACACTTCCCGGGAGCCAGCAGGCCCCATGGAGGGCAGGCCTGCAGCCTGGTGCCAGGCAAGCCAGGGTCTAAATTCCCTAGAAGGCGGCCTTCTTGGTTACTACTGAGCACCACCTCTCTGTTGCGGGAAACATTTTTCTGGGGACCACCAAGCTTCCTATTTTGGTTTTTCTTCCTTCTTTTGGCCCTTGTTAGGCTGGAGCAACCTAATGTCTGAGTGTTCAGGTGCTTCCCCATACCCATAGACCTCTTTCCGTGCTAACTAGAGATGGAACTCTACACTGGGTACTGGGAACCTCAAGCACTGTAGCCTGTTCCCCCCCCACCCCCATCACTGTTTCACAAATGGGGAAATTGAGGCACAATGAGGGGAAAAATCTTGTCTGAGGTTGGGTAACTAGTTAACAGTAGAGTAGAAGCTAAAACCCAGCTTCTTGACTGCCAGCTCAGAGCTCTTGGCTGTAATTGGGCCTAGTGTTGGCACAGCATCAGGGATCCCAGCTCTAAATGTCAGCAGAAGGACCCAGGGGTCACTGGCCCAGAGTTGAAGCCTGAGCAGAGCTGAAGGAACAGATCCAGATGGTGCATACCAGGCCCTCTGGCCTCAGTCCCTCACTGGAAGCCTTGACCCTTAGAGCTGCAGAGCCCTGCTCCAGGACCACTACTATGCCACCCCTGCCAATGACCTGAACCCCACTGAAAGGGTGCCCTGCCCCACCCACAGCCCCAGCCTCAGCCCAGGTCCTTAGAAGCGACCGTGAAAGGCCTCGCCTCCTCCTGGGTTGGCACATGGGCAGAGTACTTGCTCCCAGCCTGTCTCCCCGTCTCAAATTGGTAGCAAAACAATGAGGCTAAGAGCTGTGAAAAACAGGATGGTCAGTCTCCCTGTGAGGGGAAACCTGCTCTTTGCCTTGCTGCCCGACGAGCCATCGCCTGCCTCAGTGAGCTCACACACCCTTACAGTAATGTAAACAGAGCATGCAGGGATGCAGGATGTTCTGATTCCATTTTCCAAGAAGCCTTACATTTAAAAAATTTTTAAAAAGAAGTGAGTGATACATCCCTTTGCTCCTCTTTCAGTGGAACCTGGTGTGTGAGGACGACTGGAAGGCCCCGCTCACGGTCTCCTTGTTTTTCGGGGGTGTGCTGGTGGGCTCCTTCATTTCGGGGCAGCTCTCAGACAGGTAAGGTGGGTGTCTACTCCTGCAGCTGCAAGGCACCTCAGCACAGAGCAAGGTAGTGTTCTGTCAGCCCAGGGCTGTGTGTTTTAAAAAGGCAAAGGCACATCTATAGTATAGACTCCAGACCAAGTAAAGAGAGCCAGCAACCTCCTCTCACTAATGCTTGCTGAGTGAAACAACCTCAGCCGAGTGTACACATGATCCAGTTGACCAGGAAATATGCCACAACTTACTTCTGCACTGCCTGCTCGCCTTCCCTGGGTGAGCGTAACTCTTTGGCATCCTCAAGCTTAGGAGAGGGAGACACCACACACACGCATGTCAGCTGTGTTGTAGATCTTAGGGCATTCCATAGGTGGCTGCCTCTGTGTTCCCCAAACCATTGCTCTTTCCTCAAGGTGAGAGGTCTCACTAGCCAACGGCAGTGTGATGGGCAGAACTCTTATGTCCACAGGGCTGATTCCCTTTATCTAACAGGCTTGTGGTTATGGCATTTCTCAGCAATCAGGAAGTGTGCTGTTTTGACCCATAAGCAGGTTATTTGTGTAATTCCAAGGCTCTTACCTCAAAGTCCATGGCTTAGGGAGTTCATCTCCTCTGGAAATCCCATACAGAATTTTAGAGATTGTATGTGAGCATTTTTCTGGGGAAAACAGTTCCATAGTTTCCATGGTGTTCTCAGAGGGGTTTATTATGTTGTGTCTTGTTACCCCAGAGCTTCAGGGTCTGTGAGCGAAGCCCATGGCAAGAAGAGCAGCCTTCAGCAAGGTCCTTGGCCACACTGGGTCACCCAGTGGAGAGGAGTCCCAGCATTGTCCCAGCAGGGGGAGTCTCTAATAGAGAAGTTCAGGGTGAGAATGTCATCCTGCCTTAAGACTACAGCCATTTTATCCTGCAGCAGACATGCAAAGTGATGTTTTGGCATGTTTGCATCTATGGACTAATGTCGTTACTTGAGAAGTCTTTCCTCATAAGAAATATGTGCATTTCTCACTAGATTTGTCTTTTCCAGAGTGTCATCTAGGGATTTTTAAAAGGGACAAATTCCTACAGTCACCAATGAGCATTAAAGAGTTAAGTAGGCTGTGACCACTGACTGATGATTCTAGATGAGCCTGAGACACTTACTCCTTTAGGGGAAAGGCCTTTGCTTCCCCAGACCCTTAACTTAGCAGCAAGCATCAGCTGATTACTTATATTTATTTAATAAACACAGAGCATCTAATATGTGCCATTCACTCTTATGAGCACTGTATACCAAGTGAAAAGAAACAACAAATAATTTAATCTTCATAACCCTATGATGTGGGAAGCATTATTATTTTCAGTTTATAGATGGGAAAAATGAAGCCCAGAGGAATTAAATGACTTGCCCAGAGTCACACAGCTGGCAAGTGGCAGAGCTAGGATTCGGGCCCAGAGTCCTGATCCTCTGTTTTGTGTGGACTACTGTTCCAGGTGCCTGCTCTTCTAGAACTTGCTTTCTAGCAAGGCAGAATGTATTAAAGAATTGAGGGAAGTACTTGTTATCCTTTGTGGTGGTAAGTGATACAGCGGAGAAGTGCAGGGTGCTCAGAGAGGGTCTGACAGAGGAGACCTGAGATGGTGAAGCATTGAAGCATGTGCTGGGGGTTGAAAGATGAGTAGAAATTAGCTAGCTAAAGGGGTGAAGAGAGGAAAGAGTGTTCTGGGCAAGAGAGCCAAGAGTACTTAAGCCTAGACTCAAGCAAAGGCATAGCACACTTTAGGAACTGGAAGAAAGTGTTGGTGGGGGGTGGGGGGTGGGGGTGTGGAGAGTGGTATAGAGACAAAGCAGCGAGGCAGGCTGAGGCCCAAGCAGAAGAGCAGGCCGGGCTTAGCAGATGACAGGAGTCTGGGCTTTCGTCACAGAGCAGTGGGCAGCTTTTAAGAGTGTGACATCATCAGATTTGCATTTTTACAAAGTTGTTCAATAGCTTTGTGGAGAAAGGATTGAAAGGAAACAAGGAGGATTGTGGAAAAACCAATTAAGAGGTTATCACAATCCTTTATGCAGGAAATGAAGGTGGCTTGGACTAAGCTGAGGGCGGTAGACATGGGGAGGAGTGGTAGGAGGTAAAACCAACAGGACTTGGCTATGAGTTGGACATGGGAAGTGAGGGGAGGGAGACTTCTGGCCTGCACAGCCGCGTCAATGACGATACCCTTCTCTAAGACAAAGCACTCTGGAAGGCGACCATGTTTGTAGGAGAAGATGTTGAGTTCAATTTGAACATACTGAATTTGGGGTAACTATGAGACTTAGGGGTCTCATAGGAGGAATGGAGTATGGAGTTGGATGTATGGATAGGGTGCTCTGTGAGAGGTTTGGGCTGGAGAAACACGTTCGGGAATTGTCAGTTGATAGAACCCTCATCAAAGCCCCGTAAGTGGATGAGATTGCCTGGGAACAGTATAGAGTGAGAGGAGGGCGTGCCCTGGACGGAGCTTAGAGGCCCTCCCAGAGGGGTAGTGGGAATCCCCCTCTCACAGGGGTAGGTGGCAGCTGAGACTCAGAGGAATTACCTTCATGTGAAAGACTAGGAGGAGGTACTCCAGTTACAGAGTTGAAGCTCAGTGCATTTTTCTGGTCAGCTGTGTCATGGGATAGGGAGATCTTTGTGAGCTGGCCTCAGAGCCGTGTAATACCACGATTACCTGAGGAAAGTGTTTAAGTTCCCAAAGATCTGCTCCTGAGGAAACAGTAGAAACAAAGTTGGTGTGTATGTTGAGGACCACCTTAGTCTTCAGAAGGGCTAGTACAGGGTTTCTCAAACCTTTAAACATTTTTTTGCCAGCAGACTTCATCTTTTAAATAGAATCGTTTAAGTTCAGTCAATGAAATAGCTAAAAATGTGGCTGTTCTGGCTGCAGCACCTACCTTCAGCTCCCTACACCACCCCTCAAGCTTGTCTGCACCCCCTTGGAAGGCCCAGGGCTCTGTGGGATGGACAGTTTACTCCTAAGTGAGCCAATTCAAAAACCTAAGCCAGGGCGTCCCTGGTGGCACAGTGGTTGAGAGTCCGCCTGCTGATGCAGGGGACGCGGGTTCGTGCCTCGGTCCGGGAGGATCCCATGTGCCGTGGAGCGGCTGGGCCTGTGAGCCATGGCCGCTGGGCTTGTGCGTCCGGAGCCTGTGCTCCGCAATGGGAGAGGCCACAACAGTGAGAGGCCCACGTACCGCAAAAAAAAAAAACAAACAAAAAAAAACCTAAGCCAAACAGATTACCTAACGGCAGTGGATTCATGCCCTCCAGAGTTGTCTAGAATATCAGGGTTTTTTTATATAGGACTCCTTGTTGGAATATGAATAAGCCAAAAAGTCAAAAGCAATTAAAATAATCCTGGGCTGTCAAAGCATTTTATCTGACGTCATTGAGTTACCTCTATGTGCAGAAATAGAAGGGAGGCACAACTCTGGGAAGAAGTAGCTGATATTTCCTATTTTTGTAGGCATATGTGTGTTTGACCTTTTGTTGACAGACTTTAAAAGTGAGCATTTCTTACAAATTAAAACTACAACGAGGTACCACCTCACACCAGTCAGAATGGCCATCTTAAAAAGTCTACAAATAACAAGTGCTGGAGAGGGTGTGGGGAAAAGGGAACCCTCCTACGCTGTTGGTGGGAATGTAAGTTGGTGCAGCCACTATGGAAAACAGTATGGAGGTTCCTGAGAAAACTAAAAATAGAGTTACCATATGATCCAGCAATCCCACTCCTGGGCATATACTCGGACAAAACTATAATTCAAAAAGATACGTGTCCCCCCGTGTTCATGGCAGCACTATTCACAGTAGCCAAGACATGGAAACAGCCTAAATATCCATTGACAGATGAATGGATAAAGAAGATGCGGCACATATATACAATGGAGTACTACTCAGCCATGAAAAAGAACGAAATAATGCCATTTGCAGCAACATGCATACAACTAGAGATTATCATGCAAAGTGAATTAAGTAGAAAGAGAAAGACAAAAACCGTATGATATCACTTAATGTGGAATCTAAAATATGGCACAAATGAACCTGTCTAAGAAACAGACTCACAGACAAAGAGAACAGACTTGTGGTTGCCAAGGGCGAGGAGGGGAGGGAGAGAGATAGACTGGGAGTTTAGGGTTAGTAGATGCAAACTATTCCATTTAGAATGGATAAACAACAAGGTCCTACTATATAGCACAGGGAACTATATCCAATCTCCTGGGATAAACCATAATGGAAAAGAATATAAAAAAAGAATGTCTATATGTGTATAACTGACTCACTTTGCTATACAGCAGAAATTAGCACAACATTGTAAATCAACTCTACTTCAATTTAAAAAAACAGAGAAAAAATGTTAGTGGCTATCAGAGAATGCAGCTGATTTTTATTTTCTTCTCTGTGCTTTTCTATATTTTACAAATGTACAATTTATGCATAAA
This sequence comes from Grampus griseus, assembly GCF_964374135.1. NCBI lineage: Eukaryota > Metazoa > Chordata > Mammalia > Artiodactyla > Delphinidae > Grampus > Grampus griseus. Next base: position 109,200,455 of record NC_139019.1, read on the forward strand.
TATCAAAGAATAAAAATAGACAAATATTTCTTAAAAAAAACGTGAGTGTTTTCTGGCCCCAACCCTGGATTGCCAAGGACTATAGCAATGTAAGGGCTTCCTGAGTCTTCCTCTTCCCTACTATCCAGAGAGCCCTTGGGAAGGGAAAGCAGGGTAGGAAGGGCCCTCCCCTTGGTTGGTGTGCAGGGCACTGTTGTTACAGGACAATGCAGGGGAGCCTCCTTTTAGGTCAGGGTTGCTCAACCTCAGCACTTTTGACATTTTGAGCCAGAGACTGCTTTGTTGTGGGGGACTATCCTGGGCATTTTCGGATGTTTAGAACATCTCTGGCCTCTATCTACTAGATGCCAATATCATCAAAAACAACAAAACCCTGTTGTAATGGGAAGAAGCAGCAAACTCTTTACTGTGGCTGAAGGTCTTGTGCAGTCTGGCTCCTGCCACCCTCTACTGAACAGCTGCCCTTCGTGTTAACCATGCCCCTCTAGCCACAGTCGCACATGCTCTTCTCACAGTCACAGTGAAGAATTCCCCCCCGCCCCCCGCCAGCCGCGTGCCGTGGCCTTCCTTGACCACGCAGGCGGCCTCCTCAGGGTCCCCAGTTTACATTACCCTGGTTCCTTGTTCCTATCAGAAATTGGTAAATAAAAGATGACACCATATGATTAATATTGGCCTCCGCCACTGTACTGTGAATATCGTTGAAAGCTTGGTCCCTCTCCCCTACTCCCCCTTGTCAACAACTTCTTTTCCTTTGGGTCTGGTCTCAGTGCCCCATAATCAGGGAGACCTTCCCTGAATGCCCACGTCCCCAGCCCCTACCTCCAGTCCAGGATAGGTTCCTCTGTTGTGTCCCTTGTGGGCCAGGATGCTGTTCCTTCAGTGCTCTTGTTCCAGTGTGTAATTGTACATTCAGCAGTGTTGTTGTTCGATTAAAATATGATTACTGTCTGTCTCACCAACTGTAGACTATAAGCTCCTTGAGGGCAGAATCAATGTCTTTTTTTAATTCAAATACATCCGTAATGACTAGTATATAATAGATGTTCAAATAAATATTCATTGAATGAAAATAGGTGTCTGCTAGCCCTGGGCAGACTTAAGCTGAATCTGCTAGGTTGAATGAACTAGGTTGACTTGTTCCTCCTTGTTGTGTCACTGTCTTTAAAAGCAAACAAATCCCAAAAAACCAACATTTTTTAAAATTTGAAAATGAACACAGGTACAGAAACCACACAGAACAAATGAGGCTTAATGAATTATTCCAGGGGAATAACCATATAAATACCACGAAGTCAAGAAATAGAACTTTGCTGGCCACCCAGAAGCCCCATCCATCTGTCCCATCCCAAAGACAATAGCTTCCCTCACCTATAAGTAAACACTAGCCTGACTTTTATAATAATCACTTCCCTGTGGGTTTTTTGTAGTTTTATCGTCCAAATGTACATCCTTAAACACAAGTTTAGTCTTGCCCACTTAAAAATTTTTGTATGTCTTTTAGTCTACTTTAACCTATGGATTCTCCATCCTTTTCTTTGCCTGGGCTGTTCTACCTGTAGAATTTCCCCGTTTGAATTTTGCTAACTGTATGCTTATGGTACAATTGAGCATATTCCTCTTTTCCCTGCATTTCTTGCAAATTGCAGCTGGATCTAGAGACTTCATCAGATTCAGATTCAGCCCCTTTGTAAAGACTATAGGAGTCATGCGATGTTCAAGTGTCTCTCTTTATGATGTTAGCAGTCATTGAAACACAACGCCCATATCTCTTCATTCATCGGGGGTTGTAAAATGATGATGTTCTAGTTTTATCACTTTGGTTTCATTTAATAGTTGGAATACTTTTATGAAATGATACTCTCCCTCATTGTTATTGGTAACTGTTCGCCATAGTTTACATAGAAAAGTCAGGACAAATGTTTTCCCCTTTATTTACCAGTTTTCATTTATAATGAATTGTTTCTCCATCATCCTCCAAAGTAAACCAGCTCTTTTAAAAAAATAATAAATGATGAATGTGTGAATTTAAGTATAATGAATGTGTGTCAATCCCTTGTAATCACTGTCTTAATTCTGGCACTGCCTGCAAGCTGCACATTGGTCCTGGTGAGTGGGGAGGGGAGTAACAGCATAGGGACTGAGAGGCCAGGATTGCACCTGCACCAGCTGCCCTGGCAGCAGTATCTGCGACCCCTCCCTGAAATGACTCTGGGGAAAGCCCCTCTTGGTGGGGCCCATTCCTGCTGCCTTCTCCCAGCTGGTTCTCTGTCACTCTCCTTTCCTTCCCAGGTTTGGTCGGAAGAATGTGCTGTTTGTGACAATGGGCATGCAGACTGGCTTCAGCTTCCTGCAGATCTTCTCGAAGAACTTTGAGATGTTTGCCATGCTGTTTTTCCTTGTAGGCATGGGCCAAATCTCCAACTACGTGGCAGCATTTGTCCTGGGTATGGCCATCAATTTGGAGTCGAGTACTTGATCCTGTGTTTCACCATCATCCCACCACCCGCTTTCTGGAGACAGCTGTGATGCCCCTCCAAGGGAAGTGGTCTCTGGCAACACCGACCAGGGATTCTTGATGAATCCAATTAGTAGTCAGGGAAACTGAGTCTGCCAAGTGCCTAGCCTTGTGTCCCCAGCAGCCCAATAGCCTGACTGCTGATTTCCAGTTCTTTTCTGGCCCCCGAGGTGTGGCACCTTGGTCTCATTAGTACTCGATGGCCATTTAGCCGGAATTCACCTAAGATCTTAAAAATAGGACTTGCCTCTGCCCAGGGCTGGGGTAGCTAAGGAAACAGGGAGGCATGACATGAGGAGCAAGGGCCATGATTGGCAGGCTCACCAAGGAAGAAAACTGCCTCTTCTGCAAAACATAGTGGCCAGTGAAATCGACTGGCAAGAATGAATTGATAGGAGTGGGCTTTAGTCACATGACCTTCAGGGTTTTAATTGAGTCCACACTGCAGGGCTTTGGCCTGCTCTCACTGAAAAGTTGCCAGTCTCACTGTTCAGAGGCATCTAACTCTAGCTTATTGGTCTTTGGGTTTCCTGGGTTGATTGTTAAAAGGATTATTTGTTTCTCTTCACAGTTGATAAAATATTTTTCCTTAAAGCGTAATAGTCAGCATGTGTGGCCTTAATAGTGACTTCCCCTTTAATGAATCTCCTTCCTCAGTGAGGCCTCACGTGGCATCTTTAGCATAGGGCTTCAGGAAGTGATGACAGTTTCATGAGAGAACTGTCGCCGTGAGGCCACAAGGAGGCACCCGCAGCAGGTGGTCAGAATCCCATCCCTCCCTAGGGCTTGGAAGCTTCAAGATAATTCTGCCTGCTTTCTTATCTGTATGTTGAAAATTACACACAAGAAGATTAATAAGGAAATAACCGGAATTAAGATACTAACATGACTCCTCCCTTGTTTTGAACAGGAACAGAAATTCTTGGCAAGTCAGTTCGTATTATATTCTCTACGTTAGGCGTGTGCATATTTTATGCATTTGGCTACATGCTGCTGCCGCTATTTGCTCACTTCATCAGAGACTGGCGGATGCTTCTGCTGGCGCTGACGGTGCCGGGGGTGCTGTGCTTCCCACTGTGGTGGTGAGTGAGTGTGTGGCCCTGTGCCCGGTGGTGCCCACCAGCAGGATGTCTTCTATCTGGCCTTCACTAGGGGGCAGCAGCAACCCACAAATCCCCATTTGGGCTCACAGAGACAGAAAATTTAAAGTCTTTATAAGGTGTTTCAGAATGTTTTTCCATACTCAGAAAAGCCAAAAACAAAACAGCCCCAAGACATCAACAGACTTGTTCTCAGCCCTGTGCTGGGTTGATTGGAGTGCAAGGAGAGGAAAGAGCAGTAGCTGCGAGACGATGGAGTTTAGCGTAAGCTCCAGGAAGCTATCAGACTGCAGGACAAGACAGCTTAGGCCCTGGCTCTGGTTGTATGTTGCCGCACCCTCGTGCCAGAGGCACCGGGAGAAGAGGGAGCACGTTGTGCGAGTCCTCAGGGTAGCTGGGTGGAGGAAACCAGGCTCCATCTGAGCCTCCAAGATAGAGGTTGGACAGGCGGAGAGGAGACCGTTCCATATGGAGAAAGAGAACACAGCCGAGGGGCTGAGGCGAGAATCGCCCCTTGCAGGTGGGGATGGTGAGATCACTGGTCCACCTGGATGTGAGAGCATTGCAGAGCATAGTAGGAGAAGATACAGAGCAGAGATGGTACAGGGGAGTCCTAGTTATGACCTAAGGGCAGGGGCTACCTCGTGAGGTAGAAAATAAGATCCATAAAGTCTCAAAACACCTAAGTGCCTTATGGAGAGTCAATTGGATGAATCAAGGCGGGGCAGGGGGAGGGGGGAGAGTGAGGAAAAACTAGAGGCTATAAGAGGCCAGTGCAAAAGCTGCTGTGGATGCCAGGCACAAGCAAGGGAGTTCGGCAGGGTAAGGGTCTGGACCGGGCTCAGCCCATGACAGAAGCCAAGCTTCAGGAGCCCATTTTGCACCTGTCTACTTAGTGTCCAGCAGGTGGCACCACCACTCTTCAGAAATGGAGGTGGCCAGCCAGGGGAGGAATCCCATCATGGTGTGTCGGCCCCTGTAAATTTTGTGTACTCCAGTGAAATCAGAAGCTCGCACTTACTGGCTCTAGTATGGTGCACCTCTTAGCTTCTGGTTTGGAAACACCAAACATCCCTCGAACCTAGCTCTGGTTCTGAAACCCCCTTTCCCACCTCCACTTATGCTCCACCTGGTCTGTGGGACGGGAAGGCCTCAGTGAGATTGCTCCTTGTACTTCCAGGTTCATCCCTGAGTCCCCCCGATGGCTCATCTCTCAAGGCCGATTTAAAGAGGCAGAGGTGATCATCCGCAGGGCTGCCAAAATCAATGGGATCATTGCACCCTCAACCATCTTTGACTCGAGTGAGGTGAGCACCATGCCGGAGCTGGTGGGAGGGCCTCCGTGACCATGATTTTAGGGTAGGACCACACAGCCCTGAAGCCCTCCCTTCACACGGGAGCCCAGCTCTCCCCCGCCCAAGCCCCAGCTGCCCCCAAGGCAGGTCCTGTTAAAATTCAGAAGTTGAGAAGGTGCCAACTGCGTAAACTCCTTCACCTTTCCGTGGAGTTTAGGTTTTCATACTTTATATAATTATTTTCTAAGTGATCATACAGTCGAACCATTACTTTTAATAATAAAAACTCTTTATGAGTTAACAGGTCTTTCATGAAATTGGCATTTTGGGAAATCATTGTTTCTTACACCTTAGGTTGTTTCTCATCTTAAAAAATAATACAAGTACCTAAGGTATGAAGCAAAAATAGATTTGGAGTTAGAAATGTCCTGTCTCCTTCCGCCCACCAACGGGGAGTTGTTGATTATCGTCTTGGAGCCAGGTCCTTTTTGATATCCGCCCTCCCCCTACCCCACCCCTCTCTGCAAACTCTGTTCTCACGCGCCATGAGTAATTTCCTGGCTCTGCCTGATTCCTGGGTCTTGCTTCTCCTTCCTGTTCCCTCTCTTTCCACCTCCTCTGCAGCAAGCGGTTTTCCTCAGTCTCATGCCTCTGAGAAGAGGTTAGAAATTGTCATTACTGGCTGATGGGGTTCTGGAGTGTGTCCCTGCTCTGACAGGAAGACAAGGTCCTGGCTGTGAGAACAGCCACCAGCAGTCAGTCATAGCGCAGTGCGCAAAGGCATGCAGATGCAGACTTGGGGCTTGGGAAAGAGAGACTGGTTATTATAGGCAGCAAAGAAGCTGCTGGCCACTGACAACCCTGCCGGCCTCATGGTTAAGCGGTGGCCCAGCACCAAATCCCACTCAGCACATCCTAGAAAGGACTCTGGTGCACAAAAGCTCAGGGAGGGGTAGGTGGCAGGGAGGGCTTTTAAGTGAGGTGGCCTCTGTAGCTTTGCAGAGGTCAGTCTGGATGAAACCGTAAGTCCCACTGGCATCTTTGTGGAAATGAGGGTATTCCAGGGGATCCATTAAGTCAAAAGTTGACCTTTCGTTGAACTGCTAACTCAGGAAAAACAAACTCCAAAACTGGGTTTGCTTAAGAAAGCAACATCAGTGTGTTTAGATGTGTGGTTTATTAATGTCCTTGGCTGTGCCAGATTTCATAGGAAGTTACTCAGAGTGAAGCTGAGGTCAATTTTCCTGTTTTTCTATCTGAAACTTTTTTCCTTGGAAGTAGACCAGTAACTACATGGTATGAGGACTGAAAACATTAATTCTTTTAAAATATAATATCAATAAACTACACAGCCAGTTTCTCTCTCTGACCCAGAGGGGCTGGGAGCCAGCCTTGGAAAGGAATACGCAGAGGCCTCCCTGGAATGTGGCCATTGACGGGGCTGGAGGTTTTGCCGGGAGGGGGCAGTCAGCTTGGGCCTCCTCCTTGGCTGCATCGCACCAAGGGCTGGTCACTTACTTTTCCTCCTCATTCTCGTTCACTAATTTGTTATCCACAAGGCCCGGTGAAGCCTTCTGCAGCCCAAGACATAGTCACTATACATACCCTTCTTTTCAAGCAAGAAACATAAAACACTCCCCAACTCGGAGACGCAGAAAGCTAAGATGCCAGGGTTTCAAGTATGTTCTTGGGTCTCTGAGTCTCCAACCTTCTCTCCGTCCCGTACCCTTGTCATGTTGTTCCTGCAGCTACAAGACCTAAGCTCCAAGAAACAGCAGTCTCACAGCATTCTGGACCTGCTCCGAACCCAGAATATCCGGATGGTCACCATCATGTCCATAATACTGTGGTGCGTAAGTGAGACATACCTAAGGCCTCCAGACAAAGCTTCTGGCAGTGTCTGTCAGGCCTCACATTTGCAGACATCTCAGATCAGAATTGAAAGCCTGTGTCATCAGAAAGTGGCAGGGATGTGCCTTGCAATAAAAGAAGTGGGCATGTCCCAGTTCTTAACGGAATCTCAGAAGAGGAGAACGAAAACTGTTGTGGGGGCTTTGGGGGGAAGATATGGGATCTTTGGGGATCCCTCCGGGTCAGAAGGCAAATCGCTGTTCACATTGGGTCCCTAGTTTAGTTGTTCCTGTTGCCTGTGCATCAGACAGTGACTGAGGCCTTTAAGAAGTTCTAAGTGAAGACACCGTGTCCTTTCAGTTATAGAGGCTGCTAAGTATGTTCTGGAAATGTGGAAGCAGGACATCCTCCCTCTGGGATGTTTGGAGGCTGTCCTGGAGGCAGAGCCATGGCCTACACGTCCTTGTCAGGTTCCTTCTAACGAGGCATTTCACCAAGTGTGTCAGGGAGGGATCTGTGATTTACCAGAGAAAAGGAACACATCCAAGTGCCTAGGTAGCATTTGCTTAGTGGCCAGACCCTTGGGATTACAAGTGACTACCTGAGCCTGCGGGGGAGGAAGGCAGACTTCATCTCAGAGTGCTTATTGCTGGAGTCAACAAGCCTTGGCAGCCAGCCACCCATTTCCAAGGAATGGCACGGGATCCCTTAGGGCAGTGCACCGCCCCTGAGTCGGCCTCAAACAAAACCAGCTTTCAGCCTGCACCACAGACCTGCCAGCCTGCGATGAGTCACCCTTCCATGGTTCACCCAGGCACCCCTCCTGCTCTGGATTTCCCAGGGACTCCTGTACATGCCCTTTTCCCTGATTGTACCAGCTGTGGTTTCAACCTGCAGATGAGTTAAAAACAGTCTGATTCATACTGGTCTGGTTTGCCAAAGAGTGTTGACCATCAATAGAGAGAATGCCTACTGGGGAGAGGGTCTAGGCCAGGGGCAGCGGGGGGCATGCAGATGGCCCACTGGGAGCTCCCTCTCCTCCCCACGAGTCCGGTGGGGTTGGGGTCACCTGCTTCTGACCAGCCTCTTCCTGGCTGGTCGCCCCAGAGGGTCCGCCAGGGATCTTTCTCTAAATGTTTGACCTAATGATTGTTCCTTATTTTATCTCATCAGTCTTATCACACCCCACTTGCTATCTGCCTCCTTACTCATACCCTAGCTCCTTCTGCAGTTGTTGGATTTGGGAGGTTCAGAGAGTAGGGAAATAGGCTTTTGTGAGTGCTTTAGCTTAGGATTTTTAAAGCTGAAAGGCAGGTTGGAGTATTTTTGGTTTTTGATTTTTTTTTTTCCAACAAAGTGAATCTATCTGAATTATATGTCTTTTTGCTGGAACGCTTTGTTTAGAAAGCTCTGAAAGTGCTCTGACCCAGAAGGTACCCTGGTCTTGGGGGAAGTTATCTTTCTTTCTAAGAAGTAAGACTCAGGGTTAAATCTGCTGCCCTCCTGGTAAGGATAGTTTTGAATTTCCTGCAATAATTATATTTTAAAAGTTGTCCAGGTTGGGAGGCACGTGGATGCCACTTCTCCAGCTATTTTCTGCATTCTGTTTCAGGATGACCATATCAGTGGGCTATTTTGGGCTTTCCCTTGACACTCCTAACTTGCATGGGAATGTCTATTTGAACTGCTTCCTCTCGGCTGTGGTTGAAGTCCCAGCATATGTGTTGGCCTGGCTGCTCCTGCAGCACCTGCCCCGACGCTATTCCATGGCCACCGCCCTCTTCCTGGGTGGCAGCGTTCTTCTCTTCGTGCAGCTGGTGCCCCCAGGTAGGTACCATACATGTCTGCAGTCTGGGATATCCATTGAGTCACTCAGTCTCTACCATACTGTCTCAGCCAATTAATAAAGAGAATAAAATTATGCCATTACAGCTCGCCTGCATATCTGTGTTCTCAGCCCACAAGTCAAGAGAAAGTGTCTCCTGGGACCAGACAGTCATCATGGCCTGGGCTTTGGGGTAGAAGGGAGAGTGACCTTGTGGGGCTGACGGTTGATTGTACTCTACCCAAGTTAATGTGTGTGTGTGTGTGTTTATTTGCAGAGTGAGGGGGAGGAAAGAGGGCCATCCCCATGTCTTTTTAACCTGGCCCCATCTTAGTCATTTATTCATTCAATAAGTAGCTGTGGAGTGTTTACTGTGGGGGAGGCACTGTGCTTGGGGCTGACGGTGCAGAAGTAAAGGAGTCGGGCAGAGCCCCAGGCCCTCCTGGCGCTCAGACTCCAGTTGAGAAGACAGACAACAAACAAGTAAATAAAATGCTTGTTATAGTACAGACTGTGTTACCTTTAATAATGACACTGAAGGACAATGGAGAGCTAGTTTATATAGAGTGGTCACAGACAGTGGCCCTAAAGAGGGGAAAGTCGAGCAGAAACAGATGAAACGATGGAGAAACCCATGAGAAAGTCTAGGAGCAGAACATTTCAGGCCGAAAAAGAGCAAAGGCCAAGACCCTGAGGAGGCAATGAGCCTGGCACACTTGGTAAGAGATGAGGAGAGGGAAAAGGGCAGGGCCAGGCCACAGCGTGGCTCTCACAGGCCAGTAGCAGGAGTTTATTTGTAAAACCATCTTGGTATCCCACAGAAGGGTAGGAGGCAGCCCTCTGAAAATTCATAAAACGGTTTATGGATCCTCATGTCCATTATGGTACCGAGAGTTGTCATGGGTTTGGGGACCTCTGGTAATCATTTGTGGGCCCCTGAGGCTGGCAACACTCTGCACAGGAAGAGCACCCACTGCAGCATGGCTGGGAGCCCAGGAATGTATGTAGAGGTTCACACCAGAGCTCAGGGAGACCCACAGGCCACTCACAGCATCTCCTCATTGGCACAGTGAGCAGGAGAGATCCGAGGATCATTCATGAGGGTCTGCTGGTCTGTGAAGTGTTGCATGGAGTGAAAGCGTGAAGTGAGTTATAATTGAACTTCCCATTCATCCACAAATCTTTAGTTAATTCCACAGTGCCTGCAGCATGAGGTTCTGGGGTGCCAGCTGCCCCCTCTGACACACATGTCTTTAATGACTTTTGGACTGGAGAGCAGGTTTCTCTGGGTTATTGAGGGGCTCGCTCACTCTGGTGGTCTTTAGGCTGAGGAGAAGAGCATGTCCTCACACAGCTGCAGGTCCCAGCCTCCTCTCGGTAATCAACTTGGAGGGACATAAGCCCCTTATCCCACAATAGGAAGTTATAGAAACTTTCCTCCCCCACCCTTCCCAGGGAGAAAGTATGTATGTTTCAGGCAAAAAACTAGTAGCAGTGTGCCTTGGGTTGGTGCCTTCTCCTACTTTCTTCCCTTTGCTCTTCAGACTTGTATTATTTGGCTACCATCCTGGTGATGGTGGGTAAGTTTGGAGTCACTGCTGCCTTCTCCATGGTCTACGTGTACACAGCCGAGCTGTACCCCACAGTGGTCAGGAACATGGGCGTGGGAGTCAGCTCCACGGCATCCCGCCTGGGCAGCATCCTGTCTCCCTACTTCATTTACCTTGGTAAGTCCCGTGGGTCGAGCGCACACAGGAGGGATGGGGTGGAAGCACTGATTGGCTTTAATGCGACCTGGGGATGGCTTGTTAACAGGAAAGCAAACACTCAGCAAATGGGATCCATCCAATACTGGATCTATGCCTGGAGAAGGTTCCTGTCTGGGTGTACTGTGGTGGAAGCGCTCATGTGGAAAACAACCTATAGACAGCTAGAAATTGATGACAGTTGAGGGTTTTTGTATCTGTTTTAGCCTTCCCAGGCCTTCCATCAGAGAAGGTAATTCCCCTATCCTAAGAAATTGCAGTGTCGTTTAGGGAGCCAGTGTACTAATTGGGGAAATTTCTTCTTGGAATCATAGTTTATAAGGAACAGGAAGGGAAAGATGTCTATTCTAGAGGTCTGATGAACCGAGAATTTCTGTAACTTGAAGCACTTAACACAGCAGTTTTACACTGTGCAAAGATCTGCCTCGTACCTTTTTATGTAATAGGGCCCCAGTTTTATCTTTCTCAGAGTTATTTCCTCATGGCAGCTGCTGTCCCCCTGCACATGCCTAGCTGGCACACCTCTGGGGACGGGTGCCACCCACCTTGGGAGTACTCAGACTGCTTTGTGAACATGCTACATAGACCTGACAAGCAGAAACACCTTCTGATCTGGCCTGGAGACAAATCGAGTGGGTTGTGACACATCTGGAGAGGTGGAGGAGTTATTCCTATCCCTGGACACATACCTTGAGTTCCTTGGAATCCCAGCATTAGGAAATAGGGTGTTTTGTGGGTTTTTTTAATTAATTAATTTTTGGCTGCATTGGGTTTTTTTAAATTAATTTGTTGATTAACTTATTTATTTTTGGCTAGAAAATAGGAATAGAGGGACTTCCCTGGTGGTCCACTGCTCCCAGTGCAGGGGGCACAGGTTCGATCCCTGGTCGGGGAACTAAGATCCCGCATGGCACACAGCACGGCCAATAAAAAGGAAATAGGAATAGGAATGGCCAGGCCCATCCTCCCAGGCTGCACCCATCCCCTGCACCGAGGTGTTGCTGCTCGGTGCCAACTCTGGGTTCTGTGACCTGCCTAGGTGCAAGATTCCAATATGGCAGCTCAGACTGGGAGATGCTGAGGCTGAGAAGGCAGGTGATCCCTGTTAGAGTCCTGGGGACACAAAGGGAGGGAGAGAGACCATGTCAAACTGCACTCCCGGCTTGGGGCTCTGTCTGCTTTGCCACAGGTGCTTACGACCGCTTCCTGCCCTACATTCTCATGGGGAGTCTGACCATCCTGACAGCCATCCTCACCTTGTTCCTCCCAGAGAGCTTCGGCACCCCACTCCCAGACACCATTGACCAGATGCTAAGGGTCAAAGGGTAAGGGGGCCTCCTTCTTCACAAAGTTAATGCACTGGGTCTGGGCCTGGCAGAGAGTTCCCCACGAACTCAGAAACGCCATGGACTAGTTTAGCCATAATAGGATCAGACATGGCCGGGTACTTACAGCCTGTTCTCTCTGGCCAGACCCAGACCACTGGGTCACCATGAACATCTCGACAGCAGTAGCAACTCGGATAGTACAGAGACAAGAAGAAACCTTTCAGAATCTGCTGTATGATATTTTCCCTTTAGTGAGATAACCTCAGCTCTGGGGCATTTTTTCTTTGTTTTGAGACTGGTAGGCATCTTTTTAAGATTTGTTTCTAACATTTGTTTGGCTTGTTCTTCTAGAATAAAATACAGGCAAACTCCAAGCCACACAAGGATGTTAAAAGATGGTGAAGAAAGCCCCACAGTCCTTAAAAACACAGGCTTCTAACACAACCTCCAGTGAGAAGGTAAAGAGGAAAGACCATCTTGTCAGAAGTGGCTTGTGCAGACACTGAGTCCTTCAGTGGCAAAGGTCTTTGCTGTTCATTCTGCGGACGCTGTGTCTGCCTTGCTCACGGATGGATACCCAGACTCAGCTGCATATGGTCCTAGAGCACCACCTTCCCTCCAGGGACACCATGGCTACTGACGGACAACTTTGGGTAAATCCTAACTATTACAGTGATGGACTTGGCACTTCCTAAGACGTTAACTACTCATTAGAACCAGTAGGATTTGGAAGAATATGAATTAAAACTTTACATTTTAATTTCAGACTGCCTGAAAAGGCCCCTGATAGAACTGGGGGTCTAGTTCTCCACCTCCTCACCCTGCCAAAAAATCCTTTCCCTGTTTCCCACTAATGGTGCACTTTAGAGGAAAAGAAATAATTTCACAGGGAGTCTGATTTCTCATACTTTCTCAGTTACAAAGGATATTAAATGGGATTGTTGCTTCCCCAGGGCAGGAGAGCACAAGTCTGGGGAAACCTAGAGGTATTTCATATGGAGAGGACTCAGCAGATACAGAACAGAGACAAGTGCATTAACTTATGAGCTCTTGGACCACTCAGAGTGACTACTGGGTAGACTTGTTTACATCTGGTCAAAGCACTGGTCTTGTGCAGGCCCATAAGAGATTCATCACTGAATCTACTATTCTTGTTTTCCACTACTACGTGAATCAAGTCTCCTAGCTACTATGGTTTCTGATGTATGGTTTGAAGGAAGTATATCAATGAGAAAGAGAGACGAGCGAACTTGTCTCTTCTCCCAAAACTATAATATGGATTTTGATTGTGTTTTGCTTGTTGTTTGTTATTATGTCTTTTTTTCTCCTTAAGTTATTTGCACTTCAGAATAGACTTAGGAAAGGCTGGTTCCTTAGCCTCCTGGTTTGTGTCTTTTGTTTGTTTCAACCCAGAATCACTCTGGCAATGGTCCACAGTTGCCACTTATGCAAGGCCTCACCAGCCTTAGCTACTAGCACTTTTCTGGGTGCCAAAAATGACATCATTGTGTGTGTTCCTTTCATGAAACTCAATCATGGAAACAAATTACAAAGAAGAAAATTAAGTCGTGTTCACAGTCTTTCAGAGTTGCTCACTTCAGTGGTGTAACATTGGGAGATATTTTGTGTTCAGCGTAAAATTGTCTTCCCTTTTCTGATTATGCTACCATGGTACTTCTAAAGCATATGCTTCACCTGGTTAAAAACAAAAAAGTATTTTTGTGAAAGCTACTGAAGTGCCTTGGGAAATGAAGATGTTTTAATAAATTAAATGATTTTTTAAAATAATAACAACTGCCCACAACTTTTATTTCCACAGTTTGGTGAGCCATGCCACACCACCATATCACTTTTCTCTATATTAGCTTGGGCTAATTCTAACAGTGGTTTATGATTAGTCTCTAAAGCTAAACTTTAATCCCCATGTACTAGAGACCTTCACTCTATTGACTATGGACTGAGGCAGCATTCTTGCACAAGTGTCTTAGCCTGGGTTCCTCAGAAAGCAGAGCCTGAGGCCAGTGCTTCTGCGCAGGTAGGTAATTTATTTGGGAATAAGATTCTAAGAAGCAGAAGTAAAGGATAGGGGGAGGAAACAGGGAAGGAGGGAGACCCAATACCAGGATGCATTATCAGGATGGCCAGCACCAAGGGCACTGTTCCATCCAGCCAGGATTTCTCAGGAGCCTTATGAAATGTATCTCAAAACCGTCTGCACTATGATGAAAGGGGAAAGCATTTACATATTGGCCTTCATTCCCCATTCGTCAAAGGCAGCCCCACAGGTGTCAATTCCCACAGTTCCAGGTTGCACATGGATGAGTCCCAAACAGGTTCTGTCCCCTGGATAGAAAGCAAGAAGTAATGTACTGCAGGCCTGAGGTGAAGCACTGTCAGGCTGCACTTCAGTGAAGCTGGTCAGAGTGTGTGAACTGGTTGCTGCAATAGTGACTTGGAGTAAGCGGTGGGGCTGAGGGGACTGGGGATTGGACGTGGTGCACAAGGTATATATATAATGTGTCACAGGGAGATCTGAGCTAGAATGTGTACAGACATGGGTAAAAAGCTCCAGGGTTGGATAGATAACTCAAAAAACGTGTAGCATAACAAAACGAGCAGCATCAAACTCAGGTGGGGAGGGAAGGAAGCTTGGTTTCTGTAACAGCGTTAACTTCTCTACTCTCCTCACACCCGGTTCTGTGCAGGGTTCCTGATTAACTGACATCACAGTGCCTCCAGAATATAATTACGGTCCTTCCTGCTCTTTCTCCTGTTGCACAAATGAGCAGTTCTGAGTTTTCTCTCTTATTCTCAATGTCACTGATCAGTCATTTGTGACCTTTTGGGCGCAAAAATCATAACTACCTGAATGCTTCAATCTCTTCCAGTGGCAGGGCAATAGCCCAAGTCCCTGCTCCCGGGCTGAACCAAGTATCTGAAAACTCCAAGGCCTCTGTGCAGGCCTGCTGGACTCTTGTGTGACTTGTTTCCATCAGTCATGATTTTGGGAAACTGACCAGATTATCCTGCCCAGGGATCTCCTCTCAAGGAACCCGGAGGGATGTTTGGTGCGTGGTAAGGTGCTCAGTTAATGCCCATAAGAATTAGAAACCAGGATACCCACAGAAATGCAAAGGACAAAGCAAAGGCAGTGGAGGAACAATTCAGATTTTAAAAATAATAAAAAGTCTTCTACCACAGATCAAAGTGCAAACAGGAGTGTACCCCATAATCTTTTCCTATTCTTGGCAACTAGTTCCTGCCTCCCAGACCTCCCTGGAACACTATCCTGAATTCCAGAAGGGCTGGTGTTTGCCAAAGAGAATTAGTCTTTGATGAATTAGTGATGATGAATGCCTTGGGCAGAGGGCCATGTTCCCTGTCAGGTAGTAAATATCACAACAAATCTTTCCCCTAGGTGTTTGTCATTTAACTGATTTTCTTAAAGGGCTTTTTAAGGTAACAGAAAGAGGCTTGATGCAATTCAACATTAACAATACCTTATGTTGTGTGCCATTGCTATAAAAGCACTTTGGAAAAATACATCTATATTTTCATTTGATCCTCATAAAAGTCTTATGAGATTGAGAAAGGATGCCCAGGATGACAAATCAGAGGTTTCTCAGCAGAAATCATGTCTTCCTGGAGTCTCAGGCAGACCCACCCCAGAAGGTCTCACCTTGGGAAGAAGGGGCCTCATCTCAAGGACAGGTGTGCAAGAGGCTTCCAGAGACACTGGGACATCATCTCTCTGCTGGGCCAGCCGGAAGGCAACAGCCAGGCACCAGACTGACTCTTTTAACCCCAGAAGTCTCACATAAGAAACTCTTCTCATGGATGTGTAGGGGAGGTGTGGACATACACTCTATACATCAAGGAGAGTTTGCTAAATGCATGCAGCGGTATCAGTATTTCACAGGGCTAGTCTACTGAAACTTCAGAACTATTGTATTCATAATCATGTAACCTTTGATTATGAACGAAATAGTTCTGAAAACAACAAATGTCATCATAGAATTGCCCTCCCCTAGACCAAACAAAATGAGCATAAAAAAGTAAAAACCTATGAATATTTTTCACCAAAATTAACCAAACAAGAAAGCAGCATAACTTAAAACAGTACACTTTAAAAGTCGATGGAAGGAAAGAAACAGAAGATTCTAACATTGCTCCGCAGCTCTTTAGCCATACTGGAAAGGCATCAACATCTGAAACAGTCTCTCTCCTTACTCCCATATCTGGCAAACAGCAGACAGGGTGAAGGTCTCTATTTATTTCCCTGTTCAAAGATTTTTGGCAACTACTGTAGAGAACAAATGGATGAAACAGAGAAAATGGACAACGAGGCTGATTACTCTGAAAGAATTGAGACCTGCTCTATGAGAAATGCTAAAGGGAGTCCTTCAGGCTGAAATGAAAGGACAACAGCAGGACTTTCCTGGTGGCGCAGTGGTTAAGAATCCGTCTGCCAATGCAGGGGACACGGGTTTGAGCCCTGGTCTGGGAATATCCCATATGCCACGGAGCATGCTCTGTGTTCCACAACTACTGAGCCTGCATGCCACAACTACTGAAGCCCGTGTGCCTAGAGCCCATGCTCCACAACAAGAGAAGCCACCACAATGAAAAGCCCACGCACTGCAATGAAAAGTAGCCCGTGCTCACCACAACTAGAGAAAGTCCATGCGCAGCAACAAAGACCCAATGCAGCCAAAAATAAAAATAAATAAAATAAAATAAATTTATTTTAAAAAAAGGACAAGAGCAATGCAAATCCACATGAAGGAATAAAGAACACGGAAAAAGGGAACTACCTAATAAATATAAAAGACAGTATTAATAAGAGTGAGGAAATGAATACCAATCTTACAGAAAAAAGGATTATAAAAGAATACTATAAACAACTGTATGCAAACAAATTAGATAACCTAGATGAACTGAACAAATTCCTAGAAACACAAATTATCAAAATCATCTCAAGAAGAAATAAAATCTGAACAGACTTAAAGAGATTGAATTAATAAACAAAACCTCCCAACAAAGAAACGCCCAGAATCAGATGGCTTCACTGGTGAATTCTACCAAATATTTAAAGAAGAATTAACACCAATCCTTCTCAACTTCTTCCCCAGAATAGAAGAGGAGAAGACACTTCCTAACTCATTCTATGAGGCCAGCATTTCCCTGAGACCAAATCCAGACAAAGACATCAAAGGAAAAGAAATCTATAGATCTAATCCCTTATGAACATAGATGTAAAATATTCAACAAAATACTAGCAAGCCAAATCCAGCAGTATAATAAGAGAATTACATACTGTGACCAAGTGGGATTTATCCCAGGAATACAAGGGAAGTTCAATGTATAAACATTAATCAATGTAATACAACACATTAATAGAATGAAGGTTTTAAAAAATGATCATATAAATTAATGCAGAAAATCATTTGATAGGGAATTCCCTGGTGGTCCCGTGGTTAGGGTTCCATGCTTCCACTGCAGGGGGCACGGGTTTGATCCCTGGTCAGGGAACTAAGATCCTGCAAGCCACGCAGTGCGGCCAAAAATAAAAATCATTTGACAATATCCAACACCTTTTCTTGATAAAAACAAAACACTCAACAGACTAGAAATACAAGGGGAACTCCCTCGACATGACAGATGGCATCTATGAAAACCTCATAGCTAATGTTATACTCACTGGTGAAACTGAAAGCTCATCCCCTAAGATCAGTAATACAACAAGGATGTTCATCAACAGAAGGATGGCCACTTCTGTTCAACACTGTACTGGGAGTTCTGACCATAATAATTAAGCAAGAAGAAGAAATAAAATGTAGTCAAATTGTGAAGAATAAAATAAAGCTACAGTAATCAAAACACTGCGGTACTTGCAGAAAGACAGACATATAGATCAATGAAATAGAATAGAGAGCCCAGAAATAAACCTTCACATACATAGTCAAATGATTTTTTTTAAAAAATGCCAAGATCGGGCTTCCCTGGTGGCGCAGTGGTTGAGAGTCCGCCTGCCAATGCAGGGGACACGGGTTCGTGCCCCAGTCCGGGAAGATCCCACATGCTGCGGAGCGGCTGGGCCCGTGAGCCATGGCTGCTGAGCCTGCGCATCCGGAGCCTGTGCTCCACAATGGGAGAGGCCACAACAGTGAGAGGCCCGCGTACCACAAAAAAAATAAAAAAAATTTTAAAATGCCAAGACCATTTAAGGGGGAAAGGACAGTCTTTTCAACAATGCTGCTTGGAAAACTGGATGTCCACATGCAAAAGAATGAAGTTGGACTCTTACCTTTTACACCATATGCAAAAATTAACTCAAAGATGGATTAAAAAAAAAAAAAAGCTAAACATAAGAGCTAAAACCCTAAGACTTTTTCGAAGAAAACATAGGGGGAATTTCCATGACACTGGATTTAGAAATGATTTCTTGGATATGGCACAGGCAACAAAAGAAAAAAATAGATAAATTGGACTTCATCAAAATTAAAAACTTTTGTTTATGTCAATTACATCTCAATAAAGCTGGGGGAAAAAGTTTTGTGCGTCAAAGAACATTACCAAGAGATGAAAAGGCAACCTATAGAATGGGAGAAAATGTTTGCAAATCATATTTCCAATAATGGGTTAATATCCAAAATATATAAGGAACTCCTACAACTCAACAATTTAAAAAAGTTTTTTTTAACGGGCAGAGGACTTGAGGAGACATTTCTTCAAATAAGATATACAAATGGCCAATAAGCACATGAAAAGATGTGCTAATCATTAGGGAAATGCAAATCAAACCACAAATAAGATACCATTTCACACCCAGTAGGATGGCTGTTATTAAAAACAAAACAAAACAGAAAATAATAAGTATTGGTGAAGATGAGGGGAAATTGGAACCCTTGCGCATTGCTAGTGGGAATATAAAGCAGTGCAACTGCTATGGAAAACAGCATGGCCTTTCCTCAGAAAAACCAAACACAGAATTACCACATGATCCAGCAATTCGAGTTCTAGGTATACACCCAAAGAAAATGAAAGCATAGACTTAAACATATTTGTACACCTATGTTTACAGCAGCATTATTTACAATAGACAAAAGGTGGAAACAACCCCAAGTGTCCATCAACAGATGCGTGGATAAACAAACTGTGGTATATATACACACAATGGAATACTATTCAGCCTTAAAAAGGAATGGAGTTCTGAGACATGCTATAGCATGGATGAGCCTTGAAAACATTGTTAAGTGAAATAAACCAGACACAAAAGGACAAATATTGTATGATACCATTTATATGAGATACCTAGAATAGTCAAATTAACAGAGACAGAAGATAGAATAATGGTTACTGGGGGCTAAGGGGGAAGAGTTAATGGGTAAATAGTTTCAGCTTGAGATGATAAAAAAAAACTCTGGAGATGGATGGTGGTATTGACTGCACAACAATTTGAATGTACTTAATGCCATTGAATTGTACACTTAAAATGGTTAAAATGGGACTTCTCTGGTGGCATGGTGGATAAGACTCCACACTCTCAATGAGGGGGCCCAGGTTCCATCTCTGGTCAGGGAACTAGATCCCACATGCATGCCACAACTAAGGAGCCCACGTGCCACAACTAAGACCCACTGCAACTAAATAAATAAATAATTTTTAAAAAGCTTAAAATGATAAATTTTACGTTACATATATTGTACCATAATAATTTTTTTAAAAGAATTGTTCAAGTATAATGGAAATAAACATTCTTCAATATTAAATTCAAGCAATAAGGTACCCATGAATCCTTTTTGAAAGAAATTATTTAAAAATTAAAGCCAGCCCATTATTAAATGAATCCATTCACAACCCATATAACAAAGAGCTAATTTACCTAGCATAAAAAGATCTACTACAAATAAATAAGAAATCAACAACCCCAATGGAAAATTGGGCAAGAAACATAAATAATACACAGGTATTGAAGCACAGATGACTTTTAAACATATGAGAAGATTCTATACCTCTCTCCTAATAAGAGAAATACAAATGAAAACTATACTGAGATATCATTTTTCACCTGTCCATCCATCCTCCTCTCTGTACAAATGCAAAGAAAAATGTATCTAATGATATTTTCCTAATATTAGTAGTAATAATTTTTAGATAGTAGGATCTGGGGAGCTTTTAAAAACATCTATTGTTGTATTTGCTATAGTGTTTATATTCCTTATAAAGAGTATGTACACATTTTTAAGTAGCTTTAGTTAAAAAATAAAACTGGAGAGCTCCCCTGGTGGCGCAGTGGTTGGGAGTCCACCTGCCGATGCAGGGGACACGGGTTCATGCCCCGGTCCGGGGGGATCCCACATGCCGTGGAGCAGCTGGGCCCGTGGGCCGTGGCCACTGGGCCTGCGTGTCCAGAGCCTGTGCTCTGCAGCGGGAGAGGCCACAGCAGTGAGAGGCCCGCGTACCACAAGAAAAACAAAAAACATAACAAAAAAATAATAAAACTGGAGGTAAATATGCAAGATGAGGACAAAGATGAATTATTTTCTTCTGTGTAATTTTGAGTATTTTTTTTTAGACTCCTCCAACCTCCTCCCAAACTTTCACATATTTTAATGTATTTCAACTCCTGATATGACACACTTCCAGTTTTATATCTCTTTTTGACATTCCTGCCTTCATACATACATCGTCCTCCTTCATCTCTGATTATCCTAATTCTATCCCTGTTCAAGGTTCACCTCAAAGCACATCCTCTTGGGAGGCACTATAGCTTATTGGCTAAGTGTCCACACCTGGAGCAGATATGTGGTCCCTGAGGTCCAAAAGTAGGCTTCTCCACTTACTAGTTCTATAAGTTTGAGCAACTTACTTAACCATTCTGAGACTCAGTTTCCTCATCTGTAGAATAGATGATCGATCTAATTAGGTTTTTATAAGGATTCAACTGGATCATGCATGTAAAGTACACAGCAGAACTAAATTTGTGTTGAAAATAATATTGCTATTCCTCCTGACCCCCCCCCAATGTAATTATTGACTCTACAAATAATTAATCTTTATTTTCTGTTTGGTTTCATGAGGGGAATTATAACTACCTTTGGGAGGAAAGACAAGTCTTCTACCCCTAAAGTACTTAAGTAGTACATTCACTTTACATTTGGTAGTTTTTCTTTTTGTTCAACAGATATTTTTACTCATTCATCCCTTAATGAGAGGCAGACCCCTCAGGAAAATATAATTCATGATGCCCACACCGACTTCTTTTTCTTTTTAGTCCAAGCAGATTAATGGTACCTGGGCTTCTCGAAAGCTTTGGTAACAAAACATGTAAACTCACTTACTGTCAGCCTCCAGCCTTCACAGTGAGATGGGTTTGGGCTGTCTGGTGTCTGGGATTAGTGAAGGAAATGTTTGACCTATGAGAAAGCTCAGTAGTAGTCATGATCTGTGTTCAAGCCTGTTTCAATGGGATAAGCCAATGTTGGACCAGAAGAGCTCTGCCCTCTCACAGGTGATTCACTCAAACAGCAAGTCTCCACAGCAAGGTCATCCTATGCCACCCAGCTCTCCAGAGGCACCTTGCTCAGGGAGAAAGATGTCAGAACAAGAGTGCCTTTTGGTGTGCTAACTTCTTTTCCGTACAGAATGACAGAGATTTCCATCTGTATTGCCAAATATATGTCTTTCCCTTTGGGAACACTTATAAAAGGCTAGTTCTTTTCCCCAGAGAACCAGGGACACCCAAAGCAAAATTATTTACCTTTGATTGTTCAAGAACAATTGCTCACCCCTTTCTTTCTTTCTTTCTTTTTTTTTTTTTTTTTTGTGGTACGCGGGCTTCTCACTGTTGCGGCCTCTCCCGTTGCGGAGCACAGGCTCCGGACGCGCAGGCTCAGTGGCCACGGCTCCTGGGCCCAGTCGCTCCGCGTCACTGGGTGGGATCTTCCCGGACCGTGGCATGAACCCATGTGCCCTGCATCGGCAGGCGGACTCTCAACCACTGAGCCACCAGGGAAGCCCTCCCTTTCTATTTTTTGACTTTTGCCTCCTCCTCAAGAAAGTTAAGAGATATTTTTGCTATTGGCAGGTCGTATTTTTCTAGAGGCAAACAGTTATAGTATTGAGTTCTAAAGTGAGGTTTGAAGGTTATCCATGGAACAAGCGTTTTATAAAGACACTAGCTCACGCAGAGGACATAGCTGATAGTTTAATAGTAAAGCAGAACATATCTTATGAATGGGAAAGTGGATACAGAGGTCCCCTGCCCACCTGACACCTCACCCAACATGGGCAGAACAGAACCCCTACAAAACTTGGTCCTTTTCAAGATTCTCCAACTCAGTGAAGGACATCATTGTGTCAGTTTGAGTCCTCCTAGAGCAGACAGCAAGATGGTATTAAATGTGTGAGTTTAATGGGAAAAATGTTCATGAAGTGTAAAGAGGAGAGGGAGCAAGAGAAGGCAGAGAGAGACTCAAACCACGATGCAGGTATGTCCCCTGTGAAAGGGGAGAGGGAAGGAAGGAGGATTAGGTAGGAAGATCCTCAGACTGCAGAGCTCTGAGAAAGTGCTGGCCACACTGATGGGAAGCCCCAGAATACAGATTTCCTGTTGGAGGAGTCCCACCTTGGGCAGAAATGGCCTGGCTCTTGTACCCACACTGTGATCATTCATTGACTGGGAGCAGCCAGAACGTTGAGGCCTTGTGTAAATACTGCAGTGGATCTGAAGGTGCAGTGGCTGGAGGCTCTCAGCTAACTATATTCATCGCAGAAGGGTCTCTTGAAGAGACATCTGAGTACCTACATTTCTGCCACAATCATTCATTCAATTACACAACCTGGGAGTCATGCTTGGTACCTCCTTTTCCGTTATCTCTAAGACCCAATCCATTGCTAAGTTCCTGACCATTTTACCTCCTAAACAGCTCTCACATCTGTCCATTTCTGTCTCCCCTACCACTACCACCGTCATCTTGCTCCCAACAGGTGACCATCTTTCAATCCATTCACCACACAGCAGACAAAGCAGTCATTTCAAAACACAAGTCAGATGCTACAACCCCTTGCTTAAACAACATAGTGCTCATGGGATAAAGACCTAAGTCCTGAGCATGACCTTTAAGGCCCTACCTGTTATGGCTTTGCCTTACTCTATAGCCTCCTGTGGACTTGGGTTCTTCTTATGGCTCAACTGACCCTTTGAGTTTCAGATAGACAATGGTTCAGATCCAGTCTTCTTCCAGTTCCCCAAATGTTCCAAGTTCTTTCCTGCCTCAGGACCTTTGCACATGCTGTTTCCTCCACTAATTATCTCTTCTCCAACCCCATGCCCCTTTACCCAGTTAACTAATCCTCATTCCTTAGCTCCCAGTTCAAACAACCCTTCTTCTGAGAAGCCTTCTAGGACCCCGCCCCCCCACCCCTCCAGGGAGGTTCAAATCCTTCTCATAGAATGAAATGTCCTTTGTAACATTTAGGATGGTATTCTATAATTGACTGATTATTTGGTCGTCTGACTACATCACTAAAGTGTGTTTCCTGAGGGCAGAGACTGTGTCTATTTTCACTCATTATTGAATCCCCAGGATTAGCAGAGCAGCTGCATTTTGCAGTTGCCACAAAATACTTGTTGAATGAATGAAGTATCTAAAAGAGTTTTTTTATTTTTTTCCTTTTTATTTGAATCACACCAGGTGTTTTCTTTTCTAACCATTTCTTTCCATTTATACTGTTCTCTAGCTGTGTTGCCTGATCTCCTCCACCCCAGCCCCATCCCCACTCTCTGCCCATGATAAAGTTTTTGAGTGCTGGCCTTGGACTTGGATTTTCAGGTCTTCATTGATGAGCACTACAGGCCTGGATAAAGTGCTTGCTGCAGAACTTGCTATTGCATAAGATTGTATTCTAGATTTAGAAGGTCAGGGAGGGTAAGAAAGAAAAGAAAGTGAGTTGCCCTCAAAGAATTGGGATACAAAATCAAGTCAATCAGAGCAAAGATATGCTTCCATAAAGAGAAATAAGGACTCCAGGACTTACAAGGCCTAACAGTACTGTTATTCAGTAAGGCCTTATTTTATCTAAAAAAGAAATGTGTCCATCTGAGAAGGAGCAACCCATGTAGCATAATAAAAAAGATGTGAGTGTTGATCAGGCACCATCCCGAGGAGAAGGGCCAGCCAGGCCATTAGGAATGAGTGCCCAGTCCCCCCAGCAGGTCATCTGACCTTTGCTGTGGAAGAAGACACAGCAGGCTACCCAAGCCTGAGATCATTAAACATTTAAGGCAGATAATTCACTCTTCCGATTCTATTTCAAGCTCGCCAAGCCACTTTCTGAAAATTAGGCTCCAAACTGCACAGTTCAAAATGCACAGAACAGAGTGCATTCATCAGACAAACTCTAGAGTCTGGTGTTCTGGGCGGTTTTCCTTCTAACAGGAATAGTTAAGCTCCAGGTTTTGGAATCAGCCTTTATTTGAACCCTGACTCTACCACTTATATACATATTAACTGTGTGACCTTGGGGATTTCCTTCATTTTTTCCCCCAACTGAAAAAAGATGGCAAGGCACTACAGGACTGTAGAGAGAATTAAATGAGACAATGTATGTAATGCACTTAACATAGATTCTAGCAAATAGTTAATGAAATCAATAAGTTTGCATCCTGATTTTACACTTCGCTGATTTTTAGTCAATGCTGGAACACTGAAAGATGAAATGTTTGACCCCACAAGGTTGAAGACCAAATCTAGACCTTGGGAAATCACCAAGACTCCAGGCTAGCCATCACCTCCTGGCACCTCTCTGTTCCCATGTGTAACATCTATAAAAGGCAACCAGGATTTGGCTTTATCTTCTTGTGACTTTTTTTTCTCTTTTTCTGCCCCTCATCTCCCAGACATACTTTTTTTTTTTGCGGTATGCGGGCCTCTCACTGTTGTGGCCTCTCCCGTTGCAGAGCATAGGCTCTGGACACGCAGGCTCAGCGGCCATGGCTCACGGGCCCAGCTGCTCCGCGGCATGTGGGATCTTCCCGGACCAGGGCATGAACCCGTGTCCCCTGCATCGGCAGGCGGACTCTCAACCACTGTGCCACCAGGGAAGACCCCCAGACATACTTTTGATGTAACTTTAGCTCTACTTGCTCTCACGGAGTCAAGAATTATTGTCCTATAACAAGGAAGAGGCTCCAAGGCTTGCCTTGATGATTTTTTTTTTTTTTTTTTTTTTTTTTTTGCTTCATACCACAGACCAAAAGCATCATCTTCTGGAGGGGAAAACGTGTTTTTCTAAGGTCATCCTTTGGCCTGCCCTACTGCCCCACCTGCTCTTGAGGGAAACACTGCAAGGACACTGGAAAAGCCACAACATCAGTCACAGATCAAGGCCTCCATCACGCAGGGAATGTGCCCAAATTACAAACAGGCAAACCAAAGTGACTGGCAGATTAAGCAGTTTGTTTTGTTTTTCTGTTCCAGTTATCACACTGCTCTATGACAAAAAATAACAAAGAAACACATGGCAAATTGTTTTTTGGGTACGGAGTCTTGACAGTGTTTTTCAGTTTCTACAGAAGTGCTTACAAAAGTATTTTTCAGCTGTCAGTGGCTGATGCTGGACAGAGCTGTAGAGACTTCTGTCAAACTTTGTTAGCAGTGGCATAATTATAGGGGTTAATTGTCAGGCTAAGTGTGAGGTGCCTTCCAAAAAGACTGCAGTGCCCTCCCCATCCCCCGCTCCAGTTCTTCTAAGTGAAGATAACACAGTTCGAACTTTGAAAACTATCCTTTTATCAACTGACTATTAGACAATGTCTATCAAGCATCCAGAAAAACAATGATTTGGTCGCTGCCCTCAAAGAACCCACCTACAGCCAATAGAAAATACCAAATATTTTCTCCCTTATATCGTTTCATTTAATTCCCACAACCCTGAGGTAGGTATGGTTATTATCCCCATCCTACAGGAGAAGAAACTAAAGCTAAGGGAGTAAATATTTTGCTCCAAATCACACAGCCAACAAGTGCCAGAGTCAGGGCTTTAACCTGGAATCTCTAAATCCTCGGGTATTGATAGGCACCACTCAGACCAGGATTCCAAACCTTAAACTTGCTGTTCCAGTTTTTCTTATCAAACGAAGCGCCCCTCATTTCACCGACATCACTGACTTTTAGTTCCCCGCTGACCCAGGATGAAGAGCCTGGTACCTCGTGGTCAGGAACGGGCTGTCGGCGGTGCCTGTGCCCCCAGCGGGGCAGAGGGACCAGTGCGCATGCCTGGGCTGGGGAGCGCCGGACCCCCGGGGTCGGCGAACGAAACCTGCAGCAGTTCCCTCAGCACCTCCCACCGGGACCCCTCAGAGGCTTGCCCCCGAACGCCCAGGCCAGCACCCGCCCGCTCAGGCCAGAAACCCACGAAGCGCCGCCGGCAGTCAGATCCCGGGCCCGCCTCCAGCTGCGAGGCCCCGGCGGGCGCTAAATGAAGGGCAGATGAGAAAGCAGCCCGGGGGGATTGAGGCGCCGTGGGCCGCGTAGCCGGGCGAGGGCGCAATGCGCGGCCGCGACGTGCGCAACGGGCTGACTAGCGGTGTCTCGGGTGGACGTGGCTCCAGCCGAACGCCGCCCGGACGGCCGCGTGCAGACCCGAGGCCCGGGCCCCCGCCTCTGGCTGACGGCCCCGCGCTCCGCGTTCACCGCGCGCTCGGGCTCAAGCCCGCCTCTCGGCCGCTTTCACTTTCGCTTTCGCTTTCCTGCCGACAGTGTTGAGGAAAATGAAAGTGGCGGTGTCCAACAGCCGGCGTATCAGCCGTCGGGGCGAGGGGCGCAGGGTACGGGCGGTGGGCCTGGGGCTAGCGAGCTGAGGCCACAGCCCGCGCCCGGCGAGGTAAGCGCAGCCCTTTCGTGGTCGCCTCGCGGGCTCCTCCTTGCGGACCGCGCG
Source organism: Grampus griseus (assembly GCF_964374135.1). Classification (NCBI taxonomy): domain Eukaryota; kingdom Metazoa; phylum Chordata; class Mammalia; order Artiodactyla; family Delphinidae; genus Grampus; species Grampus griseus. The sequence goes on from NC_139019.1 coordinate 109,227,081, forward strand.
GGCGGGACGCCAGGCGGACGTTGGGCGAGGGCCGCCCTGGCTGGGGGTTCCTGCGGCGGGGCTGGGAGGGCCTGAGATGCGGTACCGCTGGGCTCTTGTGGCTCTGATCCTCCAGGCAGGGCTGGAAGCCCAGGGCGGGGTGGCGGGGGGCTTGGACAAACGCGCCAAGGATCTGGCTGCGTGGGGTCGAGGTGGGGCGGGGGCTAGCCAGGCCACCGCTCCCATCACACGTTTTCCCACGCCTCCCACGCCTCCACCGAGTTTCTGTAAAAATCAAAGTGGAAGGATGTATGTAAAATGCTGAGCAGAATGTCTCACCTGAGCCCAGCAGGGAGGAATTCATAATTTACGCCTTCTTATCTCTATCAAACTCCTCTGCTTGGGCACGCAGCCCCATACCTGGCTTGTTTGGCTACGTTTTTCAGATCTGGTGTACTTGGGCGCACCTGGGGTGCCTTTCAGGTGTTCCCTGAGCTGGCAAGCTTGCAGCTCATCTCCCTTGGTCGTAGGCATGGAGAGTAACTAGGCCAGGATGCCGCTCCCTCCCCAAGGCTCTGCCCAGGTGAAAACAGGGGCTGACTCTGCAGGGGCCCCAACCCCAGGGCTGGCAGAAATGGTCAGGGGTGGATGCACTCGGGGACTCAGTCCATCCCAAACAGGACACTTTCTGTCCACTCTGTCCACCAGCAGAAGGGTGAAAGATGAATGCCCAGGTCTTTGCCCTTGGTCATGCCAGCTCAAAATTGGGCTCCACCTCAAGGCTATGGAGACAGCCGCTGCCCTTGGGTGTCCCCCATTCCCTGGCAAGAGAAAATATATATGCAAGGTGCCCACAAGACCAGTTGTGTAGATGGGAAAAGACCCTAAGTGTTAGGAGTAAAGTGACTAAATCTGCAGACACTTGACTTACTTTGGAGTGATGATGGTTTTTGTAGGCAATACTAAGAGCACCCGCCTTTTACTTAACTTTTGTCTCAGCCTAATCACATGGATCTGATCATAAGACCCATTACTGAAAGAACACTTGAATAACCTTAACTTTGAAAACAGCCTTGACAAAAGATCAAGGTCCTAATTTTTAAAACATGGAGTTCCCCCTCTGTACACCCCTTCAGGGTGGTGGTGAGTATTTATTGCTTTTAGAAAATACCACCTTTATCATGAGCCAGAAAATCGGATTCTTTGATTTTGTGATGTACTTTCAATGAGCTATTCCTTTTCTTTAGAATTCGTTAATGTCTTTTCTCTCTCCTATTAACTAAATTTAAGCTGAAATGCATGGTTCTCTCCCTTTCCTCTCTTCTGTCTGTGGGTGGAGAGGGAGAGGTTTGTAGTCGACACCATCCACAGCATTTTCACCACCCCAGGTTCTTGCTTCCATGTTCCTGAAAACCGAGTGAATCCGCTAAAGACCGTGCAAGCCTCCCTACTACCTTCTTTTCTCGTGGCTTTATTATTCATTGGTTTAGCCACCAGCATGTGATGTACTTTATTACATTTTTCACAAGAAAATGATGCATGGAATTTTATTTTCCTTAGGATCTCAGGCCTTCAAAATTGAATTGCTCATACTCTTCAGTCATGGCACACTATAACCCTTGGTCCATTTAGAGTCTGTCATTTTGTTTCATTTCGTTATTTCCTTTTATCCTCCATTTCTCAACACGCTCCTTCCCGTGCACGCACACTTAGGCAGCCATGGTGACATATTTGTTTGTTTTACAAACTACCTTTCCTTATATCTTCTCAGAAAATGTTTATCTTTGAAATGTATGTCATGTTTTGCTTTTGTTGTACTTATCTAAATAAATACTGCTGTGCTATAAATCTCATACTGTTTCTTTGATTCCCTCAGCATTATGTTTTTAAGTCGAACCATATTGATATATGTAAGTCTGATTCATTAATCCTGGCTGTTGCATAATTTTCTATCAAGAGTGTACACCGCAAGTACTTAACTAGTCCCCTGGAAATAGACATTAAGTGGCCTCCAACTCCTTGCTTCCACAAACAGTGCTGCACCAGATATCCTTTCCAGTGTCTCTGTGTGTTCTCTGGCAAGAATGTCTCTGAGATAGATAGATCCATAGATAGGTATGAGGTTGCTAATTCTGGGATACTTGTAGGATGTCTTTTACTAAAAACTGCTACTTTGTGCTGCTGAATGGCTTCATCTGTTTCCTCCCACCAGGAGTCCATGAAGAGTCCCTTTTCCAATGTCTGTCAGCGCTTATTATTATCTAATTTACTAATTTTTTGTCAAACTAGTGGGTTAAGCAGTACTCCATTTCTGTTTTAATTGAGCATCTCATCATATTGTTTTGCCATTTGTGAATTGCCTATTTGTCTCATTACTCTTCTTCTAGGTTTCTGATATTTTCTATCTGGTTTTCATTTTGATCCTTATATATTAGTATGCTCACTAAAATGTTAATCCTTCGTGAAATGTCAATGTTGTAAATCTTCCCGTAGTCTGGTCTCCTATCTGTTAGCTTCATTTATGGTCTCCTTTTTATTATTATTAACAACTTTATTAAGATATAATTTACATACCATAAAATTCACCCATTAAAAGGATACAATTCAGTGGTTTGTGGTATATTTACAGAGGGTGTAACCATCACCATAATCTAATTTTAGAACATCTTTATTACTCCATTAGCAGTCATTCTCCAGTATCCCTTAATATTCCCCTCCCCAGCCCTAGGCAAGCACTAATCTACTTTCAGTCTCTATATACTTGCCTATTTCTGGACATTTCATATAAATGGGATTGTAACAATATGTGGTTTGTTGTGACTGGCTTCATACACTTAGCATAATGTTTTGGAGGTTTATCCACACTACAGCATGTGTCAGTAGTTTGTTCCTTTTTTAAAAAAATTTTTGGCTGCATTGGGTCTTCGTTGCTGCACGCGGGCTTTCTCTAGTTGTGGCGAGTGGGGGCTACTCTTCGTTGCGGTGCGCGGGCTTGTCATTGCGGTGGCTTCTCATTGCAGAGCACAGGCTCTAGGCACGCGGGCTTCAGTAGTTGTAGCACGCAGGCTCAGTAGTTGCGGCTCCCAGGCTCTAGAGCATAGGCTTAGTAGTTGTGGCACATGTGCTTAGTTGCTCCGTGGCATGTGGGATCTTCCTGGAGCAGGGCTCGAATCCATGTCCCCTGCATTGGCAGGCGGATTCTTAACCACTGCACCACCAGGAAAGCCCCAGTTTGTTCCTTTTTATTGCCCAGTATATTCCATCATGTGGATTTATCATGTGGATAAACATTTTGTTTATCCATTCATCAATTGAGGGACACTTAGATTGTTTCTGCTTTTTGGCTGTTACTAATAATGCTTCTATGAACATTCATATACAAATTTTTGTGTAAACATATATTTTCACGTCTCTTGGGTATATACCTAGAAGTGGAATTGCTGGATCATATGGTATGTCTTTGTTTAAACTTCCAAAGTAGCTGCAACATTTTACAGTCCCACTAGCAATGCATGAGTGTTTCAATTTGTCTACATCCTCACCAACACTTGTCTATATTTTTGATTATAGCCATCCTAACAGGTGTAAATTTCGAGCTCATTGTGGTTTTAATTTGCACTTCCCAGATGGTTAATGATATTGAGCATCTTTTAATATGCTTATTAGCCATTTGTATATCTTCTTTGGAATAATGTCTATTCAGATCTACTTGGAAAATTTGATTGTCTTTTGTTATTGAGTTGTGTTATTTATATATTCCTTTTTTTTTCTTATGACCTCTTCTGGAATCATCAAGGTGTCTTTGTCCCCATTCCTTCCTTCCTGCATTTCATTTAGTGACTTGGAATTCTGTATCCTATTAGATGCCCTCATTAAGTTCTAAGCATAGGTAAACATATTTTCCTATAAATGCTAAAAATTAATCAGAATGTCCAACTTCATTTCAAACATAAGAAACTTTTTAGCATGTTTTTAATCCTCCTCTCCCACAGGCACATACACACGTGTCTGCCTAAGAATTATTGAAATAATCTGGAAGCTTCCTATTGTTATTAACTCTTCATGCTTCAGAATACGCTTTTATTTTTCTATTTTAGAAGTCTTAACAGTTGCATTAATCTGTAACCTATTTGTGCAGTTGCTCATTACACCAAGATAGGAAGGCTTAAACACATGTTTATTTTAGAGTTTTCATTGACTTACTGAAAAGTTTTAGTGTTTTGTGTCTCAGGAGTAATGCCTCTCTGGGTCTCTTATTTCTCAAAAGTATTCTTTGGAATCCATGCTATTCTGATCCTCATTTGACCTTTGCCTGCACAAAAGCATTCTAAAATATTTGCAAATGCTAAAGTCACTTCCTCATGTTTTACTGAGTTTACTTTAGCTTGGTTAAACCAAGTGCAATATCAGTTTGTGTAAATTTACCACTAGCTGAGGTTCATATAATTGCCCTCCCCAGGGTCAGAAACTGGCTGGAGGAGTATGAAAATAGCTTTGAAAATTCAGCTGCTGAATATCTTACACTAAAAAGCTTAACATTTTAACATTTTTGTTTATAACAGTATCTGAGGGTGAAGTAAAGTGGGCACTCTCATAGTAAAACTATGGTAAAACTAACTTGGATGGAGTTTATCAAAACCTTTTTAAAGTGTCCATACATTTTATCCCCATAATTCTGATTTCAACATGTATCCTAAAACATGTTTGCCTTTGGGCTTATTTCAGGTGGTGCAGGGTAATTCGAGGTGGGATACATTTGCAGCATCATCTAACACTGACTCCCATGGTAAGAAAGTTATTCCTCTGGTCAATTCCTTTCCAATCTTCTGACCAAGGGGAGGAGAAAAATCTCATCTTGGAGCTAATACGTCTTTAACACCTTGTTAAGCCTTCCTAATCTCCCACTTGATATAAAAGGATGAGCAAAGGGATAGCAATATCAACTGTATTTTCGTGACACTGTTGTGTTTTCCATTGTATTTATTTATTGTGACTGCCTTCATTTATGACATTTGATGCTGGTTTTCCATTGACAATAGTAAATAAGGTTTGCTTTTAAAACACTTTTATTTAAGGGCAAAAATGAGTTGATTTAAAGAGAAATGTTAAGTACGGTACAGATGGCATTTAATTATGGCAAAATAATAATATTGATGTATGGATGACTGAAAGGTGTGAAACACAACCCTAAGAAATAATCTGAGCTTCAGACACAGATTTTAAATGGGGAGGTGTTCTTATATATGGGGCTGTTCTTCCCAGTGTGACTTCCGTTATCATAAAGTTAGAAACCACTCCGTTGTCTAACAATAAGGGATTAGTTAAGTGATTTTGATACCATGGAAAATAGTGATAGAATAGTGCCAAATCTTAAAGTATATCTACTGACATGGAAAAATTATATACTGTTAGATAAAACAAAGCTGGTTGCAAAAGAAAAATATGCACACTATCCTAATGTTGTTAAAAAGAAAGTGTGTATGTGTGTATGCCTGTGTGTTTGTGTGTGAAAAATTGGAAGAAATATTTACAGATAAGTTATCTCTGGACTGTTGGGAGTACAGGAAATTTTTGGGGTTTCCACTAATAAACATATGTCACTTTTGTCAACAGAAAAACAATTTAAACATATAACTATTTTTAAATTAATGTGTCCTAACCTTAATAGGACTGCCTGGTATTTTGCCATCTGCAGGCACTCCTGGGTCCTTATATGCTCCTAGAATCTAGTTAGGTCCCTGTGGCCTCCTGCAAAGCCATGGGAGGATGACAAGACTTTCTTGCCACCCTTCAGTATCCTCCAGGGTATTTGTCTTGGTAGGTATATATTTATACTTTTGGAGTAAAATAGAATATATCTAAAATCCTTTGAAATAATTTTTATTGCCTCTTCTTCTCAATAGCCCTTTTAGGCTGGACCAGATTAGGATCCCACTTTTTCAGTAGATCTGAATCATTAAATAACAATGGAGGAAATGCTGGGAGAGGGTCTCCTAGTTTCTCCTTTATTCTCTTTCTTTAACTTCTGCATTATGCTACTGACCGTGAAATTTCTACATGTTAGATATAATTATGGTTGTGTTTCACCTGGGTTGAAGATAGGTATATTTAAATTTAGATGCCTCCTTTCCAGGATTACAAAATCTCTCTTAGGAAGAAAAAAAGGTTCACTGCAAGGCCTAATGCTTGGCAGAAACAATTGCTGCTTTTTTCCTAGTCGAAATTCCGAGAGTGTTAGTTCTTAGAGTGTTCCTGGAAATCCCTGGACTCCTTTGTGGGAAAGGGGTTGGCAGGTCCCTGTTAAGTGAGCAGATGGTGTCTCTATCTGGAGGTGGTCTTACAGCCCTAGTGCAAGCTTCCGCCTTCTACAAAGGGTGGTAAGCGCTGCCCAGGGTGAGCCAGGCAGGTCCTGAGCCTAAAGAAGGCCTGCTGCTGCATTCCAATAATGTCTGGAACTTGACTGGCCGACTCCTCCCCTCCTGGGGTCCTTCAGCTCCTCTCCACCTCACTGCCACCGCTGTGGTTCAAGCTCTCACATCTCTTGTCTGGATGACACAGTGACCTCCAGCTGGTCCCTGCCTCCCCTTCCCATAACCTCTAGCCTGTGTTTTACAAAAACCAGGGTGTATTAGTCTCCTGTTTTTGCTGTAACAAATGAACACAAAATTAGTAGCTTCAAACAATCCAAATTTATTATTTTACAGCTCTGAAGGTTTCAGAAGGGCCCTTTTCCTTCTGAAGACTCTGGAGGAGAATCATTTTGCTGACTTTTCCAGCTTCTGGAGGCTTCCTGCATTCCTTGGCTCATGGACCCTTCCTCCACCTTTAAAACTAACAAGTCTTTCTCACACTGCATCGCTCTGACACTCATCTGTAGTTGAATCTCTCTTTGTGTTCCTCTTATAAGGACACTTGTGATTACATTGGGCCCACCTGGATAATCTCCCCATTTCGAGATCCTTAACCTAATCACATCTGCAATGTCCTTTTTGTCATGTAAGGAGATATATTCATAGCTTCCGGGGATTCAGACATCATCATCTTTGGGGGGGCCATTATTCAGCCTACCACATAGTGTAATCTTTTAAAAACACAGGCATCCAACCATCTTACTCCTCTGCCTAAGGCCCTTGTGTGGTGCTCCAGTTCTCAGAGGATAAGGACATCTTGTGGCTGGGAGTGCTGTGCAAGAGCCCACATCCCTTCTCCACCTCCATCTGCCTCCTCTCTCCCCACTCTGCCTCTGGCTTGCTGTCTGTGATCCAGCCTTTGCACATGGTCTGCTTTTTACCAAGGATGCTTGTCCTCCTCCCACTCCATCCCAGGCTTCTGAGCGTCCTAGGATGCCCTCACTGGGACCTGTGCCATTCTGCTATCACAGCTACCATGAGTTAACATCTTTGCATTTATTTGGGTGATCATATGCTTCTCCTGTGTGAGTAAGTAGCCCTTACAGGCAGGGGCCATGTCTATTTTTGGCCCATCATTGCATCCCAGCATAGTGCCTACTTGTGGTAGATGGTTAATAAGCACTTGGAAACGAATGAATAAATGAATGAATATTAGCAGCATTGTCATCACTCTCTATCCCCTTTACCCTGCTTTTTCTTCTGTACAACATTTATCACCTCTTCTGTTGTGGCCGCCCTCCACCAGAATGGAAGCTCTGTGAGAGCAGGGACTTTGTCTTTTGTGTCTGTGTCGCTATTCCCAGGTTCTAGAGCAGTGTCTGGTCCATAACAGGCACTTGATAAATATTCAGGGAATGACTGATCTGGAGGATGCTCAGAATCTCTCACAGAGTTTTCATAGTTGACCCTTCTTTGAAATCAGGTTTTATGAAGGTTTTCATTTTAATTATTCAGCCTAACTCAATAATCAGGCAAATTGGCAGAGACCTCCTAAAACATTCACTATTTTTTTAAAAAAAATTTATTTATTTATTTATTTATGGTTGCACTGGGTTTTAGTTGAGGCAGGCGGGCTCCTTAGTTGCAGCTTGCTGGGTCCTTAGTTGCAGCTCCAGGGCTCCTTAGTTGTGGCTCACCAACTCCTTATTTGTGGCATATGAACTCTTAGTTGTGGCATGCATATGGGATCTAGTTCCCTGACCAGGGATTGAACCCAGGCCCCCTGCACTGGGAGCGAGGAGTCATCCACTGTGCCACCAGGGAAGTCCCTCACCTATTTCTATGAGGATTAAATGAGTTAATAAATGTAAGTCATTCAGAGCAATGTCTGGCACATGTGTAAGGGTTTGCTGCTGTTGTTAAGAAATACTTGAGGACTTCCCTGGTGGCGCAGTGGTTGAGAATCCGCCTGCCAATGCAGGGGACACGGGTTAGAGCCCTGGTCTGGGAAGATCCCACATGCTGCGGAGCAACTAAGCCCATGTGCCGCAACTACTGACCCAGCACTCTAGAGCCCGTGCTCTGTAGCAAGAGAAGCTGCCATAATGAGAAGCCTGTACTCCACAACGAAGAGTAGCCCCTCCTTACCGCAGCTAGAGAAAGCCAGCATGCGGCAACAGAGACCCAATGCAGCCAAAAATAAATAAATAAATTTATTTAAAAAAAAAAAAATACTTGAGCCCTTGATCATTTAGAACTTTTACTATGTCTGTCACAACTCTGTGGTGGGGTCCCAAACACAGAACTGAGTGAGTTCTGTTTCTTACACCCGGACAGGCCCCAGGTCTTCCAGCTGCCTGGGGACAGGCCCAGGTTGGGGGCTTCAGGTGGATGATTTGAGCCATAACTTGTGTTTTTTCTGTTTTGCCTGCAGATGGCAGCAGGCCCTGGACTTCCCTGCACTTCAGGCAGTCGTGAGGCCGCAGAGAAACAAGAAAATGGACTCCCTCCTCCTGAGGACAAGAATGCCAGCCACCAGCCATGGGTGAGCTTAGAGGTTGACCAGAGTTTTTCTCTTATTTGTTCTACATTATTTGGGTTTTTTTTTTGTGTATGTGTGTAAGAATTGGTGCAAATCACACATGTTTGATGTTGAGGTAGTTTGTTGATTTTCACAGTTTGTTTATAAAAACAAAAAAACAACAGCAGTGAAACCAGAAGTATTACTAGAATGTTGCAGAGGGGATGCAGGGCAAGGGGGGCATCCTCTGCAGTGTGAGTGTGGTGTCCCTTCCCTTCTGCTCCTTGGGCCTGTCCCCTTTTGTCATCCTAGGAGGTGGTACCCACCCAGACAGTCCCTTTAATTCAACAAGTGTGTGGTAAGCCAGAAATATGAGGTGTTCTTTGCGTGGACTTCGTTGGCCTTCTTCCAGTTGCTCATAGGGTGGACTGTTCGTGTACTGCTGGAGAGCCATCCCTGGCCCAGCAGGGCCCAGGGTTTCTGTCTGCTTGCCCTGACTTTGCAGCCCCCTTGGAGGGCTTCTGCATCTGATCTTCCCTCTCATCCCGCAGCTGGTAATTTCACAGCTCTAGTTTATCGATCCTAAGACTCCCCATTAGTGTTGTAATCTGAGCAGTTTGAGTGGAGATTGTTTATATTCTGTTTCCACCCTATTTGTTAGCTTTACCCTCAATAGACACTAATTCTAAGTTTTATATTTGGGAATAAGGGTACTTTCTGTCCTTAACGCTAAAGGCAACTACACCACTTATTGGCATTCTAATGAGGGGTCTGGCAAAAGCCTTCCTTGATCATCAGCATCTTCTAGGTTTGGTGGTGTCCTTCCCTTACCTGCAAACCTTTAGGGCCCTGCCTGACAAAGTTTCTCTGACATCTTCCCTCAGTGTCGCAAGTCTTTCTTTGCGAGGAACTTGATGATCCCCCCCTGCACCCAGCCTGTGCCAGCTTTGCCACAAGCCTCTGTGAATTAGGCACCACGCTCCACAGTTTACATCTTACTCAATCTCCACAAAAACTTGGTCAAATAATTCTTTTGTTACAAATATGGAAACCAAGACTCAGAGATTAGATTACTCACAGAGCTAAAATGTAGCAAGCCAGAGGGGCAGCCCAAGGTCTCTGTAGCTCTTGCCTCTTATCAGAAAATTAGGCTGACCACCTATGGGTAGAAGATGAATTATATTTGTTCTTATAGACTGGAAAAGGAACAAAGTGAAATTCATGGGAAACCACATTATAATTCCCAAACAACCCCCATCTCTAAATTTACTATCCTAATTTTACACAGTATTCTTTTTCTTTCTTATTTTATTTAACCTGAATTGTTGGCACACACTGGTAAAATTTGCCTTGATTACTGTTTGCCTTATGTGCATCATTATGTGTACCAATTGACGCAAGGTAGTTTAATTGTTCATTTGAAGAACCTGTAACCTCCATAAATTGGAAAAGTTTGATTTCAAAAATTTGAAAATTCTTCCTCTTTACCCAGGAGGTTCAGTGACCTGTTTGAGGATGAAGACACTGACAAACCCTAAACTCCCTGAGCATAACTCTGTCTCAGCCTAGTTCTAGTAACTGAGGCAACCCAAGTCTAAATTGTCAAAATCAACTGTTTTATAAACCAGGTCACTCATAAGTACCTGCTGATACCTGAATGTTTTAAAATCTTACAGTTAAAACTGCGGTCAGTGAAAGAAAAGCTGTCCTTTGTTCTGTGGGACCTTTCTGAGCACTGCTTTGGGGCACTTATTCTCAGGCCACTCAGGACAAATAGCCTCAAGGACACATTAACTCTGGATGTTTCAAACTAATAGACTTATACAATAGTCAGTCTCACAAACAACAGTCACTAATTTGAGATTGTGGGGTATTTTTTCCTGTGTCCTCTTTTTAAAAAAACTTTATTGAAGTATAGTTGATTTAAAATGTTGTGTTAATTTCTGCTATACAGCAAAGTACAGCAATGTATTCAGTTATACATATATATATTCTTTTCCATTATGGTTTATCACAGGATATTGAATATAGTTCCCTGTGCTATACAGTAGGACCTTGTTGTTAGTACACTTTATATATAATAGTTTGCATCTGCTAATCCCAAACTCCCAGTCGTTCCCTCTCCCATCCCCCCTTCAACTTGGCAACCACAAGTCTGTTTTCTATGACTGTGAATCTGTTTCTGTTTGTAGATATGTTCATTTGTGTCGTACTTCATTTTATTTTTTTAAATAAGGTTTATTTTATTTTATTTTTAATTTATTTATTTATTTTTGGCTGCATTAGGTCTTCATTGCTGAGTGCAGGTTTTCTCTAGTTGTGGCAAGCAGGGCTACTCTTCATTGTGGTGTGTGGGTTTCTCATTGTGGTAGCTTCTCTTGTTGCGGAGCACGGGCTCTAGGCGTGCGGGCTTCAGTAGTTGTGGCACATGGGCTCAGTGGTTGTGGCTCACGGGTTCTAGAACGCAGGATCAGTAGTTGTGGCACACGGGCTTAGTTGCTCTGTGGCATGTTGGATCTTCCTGGACTAGGTCTCAAACCCATGTCCCCTGCATTGGCAGGTGGATTCCTAACCACTGTGCCACCAGGGAAGCCCTGTGTCGTATTTTAGATTCCACATGTGGGTGATATCATATGGTATTTGTCTTTCTCTTTCTGACGTACTTCTTTTAGTATGATAATCTCTAGGTCCATCCATGTTGCAAATGGCATTATTTTATTCTTTATGGCTGAGTAATACTCCATTGAATATACATACTACATGTTCTTTATCCATTCATCTGCTGATGGACATTTAGGTTGCTTCCATGTCTTGGCTATTGTGAATAGTGCTGCTATGAATATATGGGTGCATATATTTTTCGAATTATAGTTTTGCCTGGGTATATGCCGAGGAATGGGATTGCTGGATCATATGCCAACTCTGTTTTAGTTTTTTGAGGAATCTCCATACTGTTTTCCATAGTGGCTGCACCAATTTACATTCCCACCAACTGTGTAGGAGGGTTCCCTTTTCTACGCCCCCATCTTCAGCATTTGTTATTTGTAGACTTTTTAATGATGGCCATTCTGACCAGTGTGAGGTGGTACCTCATGGTAGTTTTGATTTACATTTCTCTAATAATTAGCGATGATGAGCATCTTTTCATGTGCCTATTGGTCATGTGTATGTCTTCTTTGGAGAAATATCTATTTAGGTCTTCTGCCGAGTTTTCAATTGTGTTGTTAATTTTTCTTTGTTATTGAGTTGTATGAGCTGTTTATATATTTTGGAAATTAAGCTCTTGTCGGTCACATCATTTGCGAATATTTTCTCCCAGTCCATAGGTCATCTTTTTGTTTTGCTTATGGTTTCCTTGCTGTGCAAAAGCTTATGTTTGATTAGGTCCAATTTGTTTATTTGTGCTTTTATTTCTGTTGCCTTGGGAGATGTACGAAAACATCAGTACAATCTATGTCAGAGAATCTTTTGCCTGTGTTCTCTTCTAGGAGTTTTATGGTGTCATGTCTTATATTTAGGTCATGTCCTCTTTTTTTAAAAACAGCTTTATTGAGATATATTTCTCATACCATGCAATTCCATTTAAAATGTACAATTCACTGGTTTTTAGGCTGTTCACAGGATTGTGCATTCATCACCAGAGTCAATTCAGAACATTTTCATTACCCCAAAAAGAAACTGTACCCCTAAATTATCACCTCCCCAATCTCCCCATTTCCCCAGCCCCTGGCAACCACTAATTTACTTTGTGTCCCTATAGATTTGCCTATCCTGGATCATATAAATAGAACCATACAATATATGGCCTTTTGTGTCTAGCTTCTTGCACTTAGCATGATGTTTTCAAGGTACATCTATGTTGTAGCATGTGTCAGTACTCTATTCCTATTCTTTGCCAAATAATATTCCATTATATGGAAATACCACATTTTGTTTATTCATTCATCATTTGATGGACATTTGGGTTATTTCACTGTTTTGGCTATTACGAAAAATGCTGCAATGAGCATTTTTGTGTACAGGTTTTGTGTGGACTGTGTTTTATGACTCTGTAAGCTGTAGTGACCAAGTCCTGTTTTTAAAAATCTGAGAAAGGAGGAGAACTAAGTTGGTGTTTGAAATTTAAAGGGACAGTTTCTATGTGTAGATGTAGAACTGCATTCAAAAAGATTATCTATCTAATATGAGGTTAAAATCAAACGGTAGTAGATCTAATTCTTCTCCATATCACTTGAGTTTTCTAAGCTCTGTCTTTTAATATTCTTACTTAAAAAAACACAAGAGGTCTTCCCTGGTGGCGCAATGGTTGAGAGTCCGCCTGCCGATGCAGGGGACACGGGTTCGTGCCCCGGTCCAGGAAGATCCCACGTGCCACGGAGCGGCTGGGCCCGTGAGCCATGGCCACCGAGCTGCGCATCCAGAGCCTGTGCTCCGCAACGGGAGAGGCCACAACAGTGAGAGGCCCGCGTACCGCCAAAAAAAAAAAAAAAACCACAAGAAAGAAATATGTATTGGCCCTTAGGTCTCACTTGAAATAATGTAGAATTCGTTTGGGTGGAGGGTTGTGCAAGTACCTTTTTCCAGATGTCTTTAGCAAGTGGGTGGGGGAAGTGGAGGCATGGATCAGAGAGAGGAACAAGGCAGGAGGAGAGTCTGGGGTGATGCTGGTTCAGCTTCGCCAGGGCCTACGCTCACGGTCACAGGGCACTGGGCAGTCATACTTAGTGTGGCTATTGCTTGTTATGTGGGTGATGTGCTTTATAGCTGAGTGCTTCTGTGTCCAGTTTCACTCTGCTTCTGACTCACAAAGCTCTGGTGTTGGGCTGTTGGTTTTTAGTAAAAGCAGGTGTTGGGAAGGATATGTTGAAGGGTGAATCAGCCCCTAAGGGACTCTGAGAGACATGGTCCTAAAAACATTTCCTGGCTGTTTGTTGTGTTTTTTTTTTTAAACACCAGTTAACAGTTTTCAGTTTAACTGTGTTTTCCTTCCTGAAGTCTTTAAGTGAGACTAGTACTTGTGATTTATTCTATGCATTGTTTTCAGGGAGTTCCTTTACTTGTCAAGTCTGGGCTGGAGGTAGAGGTGGGTTTTTTTTCCACACCAAGTATGCAGAAATAGAAATGATTTGAATTTGTCTCCTATTTATTTTTATATCTTTATTTTCCTTCCCTTGGGTAATAGAGGTCATATTTGGGAGCATTTTAACTGAATTCTAACTTCAGGTGAGTCAGTCAGCAGGAATTTTTACGTATTATTTAATGCCTCGTTGCGGGGGACATCATAAGAGAAGAGACCCTCAAGGATCTCTTGATCCTTGTGCCCTCAAGGATCCCACATTCTGGTTGGAGAGTCAAAACTTTATTGCTATCTGTTAACATGCAATACTTACACCAGTGAGTGCCCAGAAAAGCCCATGTCAGGGGAGACTTGGTGAAGCTTGCCCCTGGGCTTTGGTAGCTCAGGTAGGAGAGAAGAAGAAGAAGGCTACAGGTACACAGACGTGAGACAGAGCAGCAGTTTGACAGGGGGTCAGAGGGACCATAGCCGGTACACTGGGTTGACTGGATTTTGGTGATGGTGGGATTTGACTGTCAAGCCAAGGAGTTTCACTTTAAATATCATAAAGAATAGGAAGGGAAGACTTTTGAATAGGAGGACAAGCTTACTGTATAAAGTAGGGCCGTTTATTTCCATTTTACACCTGAGGAAAGCAGTGTTTTTCAAATACTGTCTTTTCAAAAGATTCTCCAAAATCACATGGCTGGTGGAGGTTGGATCTGCCAGACCCCAGAGTCCACACACACGCCTGCCCCTGCACTGGCCTGCGTTATCTGCAGAGCACAGGCTGGTCTCCGGATCACCAAGGCTTCCCGCAACTCTGACCTCATGTGACCCTCTGAATCTATACATGACTGCATTTTTTTGTTAGTGTCACTCCCTGGGCTGAACTCATCTAGGGGAGAAAGGGGACTTTGGGTAAGTCACTTCCCAGCCTATCTGAGGCCCTGGGAAAGCAGGGGCAGGAACCCAGCCAGGCCTTCATGGTCTGCACAGCAACAGTCTGGACAAGTTCCAAGAGCTGCAGAGATTGTCAGGGGAGTTTTGGAGCTACAGGTCCCCAGGCATGTCTTCCCTCCAAAGTGGGAGCTGCAGGGCAGATCGAGATCCGGGCAGGGTGACAGCACAGCTGCAGCCACAACACAAATTGACTCTTGCTGCTACCCCAATCCTCCAGCTCGGGCAGGAGAACATGAGGACTTGGTTTGTATTGATGTTTTCCATTCATTCCTTTGTTTATTCCTTTATAAAGTATTCAGCAAATAGTTAAGCACCTAAAAGTTATCAGTCTGTGGGCTTAGAGCAGCAAACGAAGCAGCCTGCCCTCATGGAGTTTGCAGTCTGATTCCGGAGACAGGCAATACTTTATAGAGTATCTGGGAGCAGTAGGTGCTATAAGTAAGAGTCAAGCAGGGAAAGGGGTTAAAGTGACAGGCTAGTCCAGGAAGACTTCTCGAAGGAGGGGGTCTTTGAGCAGAAATCTGGGTGAAGCCAGGGAGCAAGCAATGTGATTGTCTGTGTTCCAGGAAGAGGGAACACCAAGTTCATAGCCCTGAGTTTGGATTGCTGGCAGAGCAGGAAGGAGGCGGGTGCACCAGGGAGCTAGGAGAAGAGTGGGAGGAGGGGCTGCCCTTGCAGGGCACTGTAGGAAGGTAGGATTTTGTTCTTGGCCCAGCTCTAAGGTGTAGTTGAGGCATTGTTCCTGGCTGGTTGGCCTCTAAATCTGCAGGCCTTGCAGATCCTGCACATCTCAGTATCCTTCTGTATAGACCCTCTTCTGGCAGTATTAACCACCATTTGTTCTGTTGTCTGCAATTGTGAGCCTTATCTGATACAGAGCTTTGCCAGGAGAGAGAGGATCAACTACATTCAGAACTCAATATTGACCAGCTTTGTAGTGAAATAAAATTTGTTTTTAAGGTTAGAAAAGGTGTACTTGAATATTATGTTAAAATGTTTAAATTCTGGTTGGAGGGGCTCCACCTTGACAAAAAAAATGGGTCTTTTATCATCACTGTCCCCTCTTCTAGGAGCCAGGAATCCTGGTTCTGTCTCCCTCCTAACCTGCCAGCTGAGGGCCTAAGTTGGTCACCCTCGCTTGACCTTTCTGGTGCCACCTGTAGAATTTGGCTAGTCATGACATTCTTGCTCAAAGGGAAGGAGGGAGAAAAACAAATGGCTAATTGAAGGTCTTTCCCATTTTGGAGGTCTCTGATTCTGTGGACAGATTCCACAGAATGTGCTTCAGGGGGTTAGGATTATACCTTAAGTGATGTCCAGGGGGTTGTGATTTATATTTGTATTTTGCATCCACCCCCCTCCCCTTTTTTTTTTTGCTTTCAAACATTTTTACAACTGTCTTTGATCTTTATGAAGTAACTCTGTATGTCACAGTGGTGAAAAGCTTAGAAAAACAGACATGGTCCTGAGAGCCAGATCCACCTTTACTAACTGTGTGACTGTGGGCATGTCCCCTAACTTTCCTGTTCCTCCACAGTTTCCTGAAAATGGGAATGAAAATAGTACCTGCCTCAAAGGATACTCTGAGGATGAATGTGATGATGCATCCAGCATAGGGCCTGGCTCAGAGTAATCCCTCAGTGAGTGGCAGCTACAATGATGATTATATGTAATCATTCCCATTTGACAGGAAGGAAACTCTAGACCAGGGAGGTCAAGTGACTTGCTTAAGGTCATGTGGAGAGTTAGAGGCAAAGCTGGAAATAGGAACCATGGCTCATGGAGTCCCAGGCCAGTGTTCCCTCCCCAGGATTCACTTTGGTCTCCAGGACAAAATGTTAATATACAGAAACAGTTCTGAGTCTAATCCTTTGGCAGCTGGTTCTGGCTATTGTAGGGGATTGGGGGACAGGGCTTCCTCAACACATAGGACCATCATTCTTGGGCATTAAGAGCCCCTCAGGGAGGGTCATCCATGGTAGCAGAGGCAGGGAGCCTCCTTCTTTGTTTTCTAAGAGGCGGAGTGGGGCTGGGGCTGGTGTGCTCCCAGTGCTCCTCTTCCCCATTCCCCACCCTTGCCTGGTGTTGGCCAGACCCTGCACCACCCCCTGCCCCCTCCCCGGGGCAACAGAGACTGAACATGGAGTGGGGAGGGGACAGGTACAGACATGCAGATGGCAGGTGGGTACTCTAGAACTCTCTGTCCCTGAGCAAAGCTGGGCCCTTACTCCTGCAGCAAGCTGACGTGGGAGGAGTCTCCCTAAGACCCTTTAGAAAAAGAAGCCTGACTTTTGCCCTATGGGTCAGGAGTGGCAGATGCCCTTTCCATCTGCCCTAGTCACACTGTCACCTGAGGACTGCTCCCATTGGTCTTAGATACACAGTTGTGGCCCTTGCTCCTGGAAAAGTAGACTTAAGGACTACCCAAGTGGGTTTTCCCAGGGTATGGACAACTCTTAGAATTTTGCTTCAGATGGTATAGCACAGTGGAGAAGTCCACAGTCAATTAGGCCTGGGTTTGAATCCCAGTTCTGCTTCTTTGTGTGTGTACACAGGTGAGTGGGGGGGTGTACTTGGGAAATTATTCAGCTTCTTCACCTCTAAGTTTCTGCATCTGTAAAATGGGAACAAGAACAACCTACCTCACAGATTTGCAGTTTGAATTAAATAAAATAACCTGTGTGAACTGTGCGTGGCCCATGGTAGCTATCTTTTATCATCCTTGTCATTCTTATTAAGCATATCAGTAGGCTCCACTAGTCTGTGGGTGGAAACAGCTTTCACGTGTGGCTCAGCTTCATGTAGGCTGTGCATCTGCCATGACTCAGGAGCCTAGAATGACTGAGCCAGAAAGCTCAAACCTGTCTTTGCTGTACTATTATTTGCAGTAATTTCTGGTAGCTGGGGTGGGTAATGAAGTTTCTGCTGATGTGTAATGCCACGCCATTCATTTCCCTGTTTCTTTTCTGTTTAGTTCAGTGTTCTTGAAAGAAAAAATAGTTATATAGTGAAAATGTATTGAGAGTTTATACTAAAAGTTTTATGTATATTATCTTCTTTAGTTCACATAATGACCAAATGAAGAAACAGAGGTTAGATGAAGCCTAAGCTACACTGCTTTCATGCAGCAGACCTGGGCTTCACAGGTCCAGTTCCACAGTCCACACTCAGCCCTGTACTGCTTCTCTAAACAGGGCAGTGGTTGACTTTGGTGGCCTTGAGAGATCAGGTAATCTGGTCTATCCCCCAACCCCCTTTCTGTGTGTCACAGAGGGGAGAATCTGTCCCACTTTAGAAACTTTCCTGAGAACACTGTGGCTCTTCCTTTGGTAGCCATTTCAGGGTCTGTGGGGACAGTGGCTTCTCTCTTAGTTCCCTTGTAGTGTCCTCTTGAGGCCAGCTGTCCATCCTCAAGGGTTGTTCTGTCGAGAGTGTGCTCTTGTCCTCAGGTGGATAAGCAGACAGTGAGGGTGACATTCCACTGGCACGCAGGTGGGGGGGGTCCTCTGCCGCTCTCGCTGTGGTGCGTGGCATCCAGTGCAACTGTGGCCAGACATCGTCCCTGTTCGCCCTCCAGCCGAGTTGCCTGACCACAGCTGACTCCTTCCTCAAAGGTGTGTATCCACCTGGTTCTGGGAGCAGAGGAAGTGGCCTGTGGGCCAACTGAGTCACTTGAGGAGATGAGTGGCCATGTTCAGGATGGCCTGCAGTCCCTGGGGTGACCCAGGTAAGGGTGGATCTGCTGCAGCCACAGCAGCCACTGAAGGCTTATCTAAGGAGCCTTGAAGCCTGAGAGCCAAGATACACCCTGGGGGATGCTTCATTCAACAAGCAGTTATTGAGCACCTATTGTGTGCCTCAAGAGGCCACCTGAAAGAGGCGTCAGGCATGACTTGGTGTAGGGCTGCGTCCAGCCCAGAGGGCAGGACCGCCAGTGGCCACCAGGGAGCATCACCACACTCAGCAGGACCCGAGGCTGGCAGAGAAGCCAGGTTGGCTATGTTGCTGTTTATCTGAGCTGCTTCCATGACAACCAGGAGATAAATACCTGAGGTCAAGCAAATCCCGGAGCAAGATTAGGGTGTCTGCACAGGGTGGGGCCTGTACTGTGATTTGGAGACCCTTAAGTGACCAGAATCTTCTGAGTGGCCTATTCAGTATGTTTAATTAGTTTGTTAATTAATTAATGTCCCACTCTATTCCAGCAAGGATTCAAAGTGGACTCCATTTAGCAGCTATCTTAGAGGGAAGAAAAGTATCCTAAGTTTGCTCTGAGTCAAATGTTGGGGTTTAGACCCCACGTGGGTCACTTACCAGCTCAGCTCCATGCTCCCAGGGCTGGCTCCTTGGGAAGCATGGCCTTTGCTGCCAAAGCTGGTTTGCAGCGTTTCTGTGATCACCTCCTGGTTCCTTTGCAACAAGTGGCCCCAACGTCTTCCTGCCTTGAAGCAAACCACGTGACTTAAGAGAAGCAAATCTGACCTCAATTACCAGGTGCAAATATCAGTCACTGGGAGTAACCAGGAGGCCAGTGTCCCTGGTCGTTTCAGCCTCTGGCGTTAAACATTAAGAGTGCACTGTTCAGTGTGATAAAGGCTGTCTCTCACAGTTTATGATTTCCAGTAAACCAAAGGACTTCAAGGAAGGGCCAGGGACAGGTGAGAGACTCCAGTCCGGGCCCTCCACTGAGCTGGCAGAGCAATTTCTGTAGGAGCAGAGGCCGCAGCTTCTCAAGGCTGTTCTAAAGCAGAGCCAGAGAACCACGCTGCCAAGCCACGTGAGGCAGGGCCAGCTTCTGCACCCAGCCAGGCAGCTACGTGTACTCTCAAGGTGGCAATATGGAAAAGGAAGATTTCTGTTCTCAGTGTGCTGGCCACTACACTTGCTTCCTGATGGGTGCCAAGCCAGCTAGTAGCCCTGAGCACATTCCTCTGTCAGTCTGGGCAATGGGCATCTGGAGCTGCTCTCACAGAAAGCTGGAGGAGCATTTCCAGAATCTGGAGGCTGCAGATACGTGGGCCAAGATTCCTCAGCATCTGGTCACAGGGAAGCTGTGGGTAGGCAACATACCCCACCTTGGCCTAGGAAGGGAACTGAGGTCCCCCTCTCACCCTCCAATGCCACAAGGGAGACCCTTCTCAGTTTCTCTGGAGCACCTAATCCAAGAGCAAAGAGAGAAGGCAAACATCAAATTAAATCAGAATGCAGTTAACAGTAGCATGCATTCATTTAACAAACATTTAATGAACACTCCACTCTATAGCACACACTTTGTCAGATGCTGGGCGTACAACTGTGGACAAGGTTCCTGCTCACATGGAGCTTACGGTCTAGTGCTGGAGATAGAAAATAATTAAACAAACACATAAATAAAATAGCAACACAGTGAGTGCTGTGTAGCAAATCAAAATAACTGATGTGTAATCAAGCGACTGAATGACTACTTTGGATCAGGTGGTCAGAGGTAGCCCCTGAGGAAGTGGCATTTAAGAGGATTCCTGCAAAAGAAGAAGACCGAGGAAAGAGCAGGTGAGCAGTCATAAGGTTACCAGTCCTGACTGCTATTGGAGCAGGAGAGCCAGGGTGACAAGAGGAGAGGAAGAATGTTCTAGAACATATGTTCTTGATGAATATATGTTCATCAAGTTTGGTTAACTTGATGCTTTGGGATTTGTGACACTTCTTTTCTATTTTCTGAATTATTCCCTAAACATTCATTCAGTAAAACTTTATTGAGTGTCCTTTGTGTGCCAGGCACTCTGCTGAATTGTGGTGAAACCAACATGAATATGTCAACGTCCCTCAAGAGGTTTTCGGTCTGTTGGGGGAGTTAGGCCAGGAAACCAAGACTGTGGTACATGCTGTGGTGAGATAATCAAAGAGGGTTCGTGGGAGCATACAGAGGGCTTCCCAATCCCTTTGAGTGTTGAGGGGAGGAGACAAGTTCAGTAAGGCTCCCTGGAGGCAATGACACCTGAGGGGTCTTGGAGGATGAGGTGAAGTTAGCCAGGTGAAGAATACAGAGTGTATGTTCTAGGTGGAGAGAGTGGCTTGTGCAAAGGCCTGGAGGAGAAGAGTCAGCGCATGTGAGAAGGATGCTGGAGCGGAACAGATAGCCAAGAATGCTCTGCTCTGGAGCCTATACCAGACACTCAAGAATAGCTTGTAGGCTTCCCTGGTGGCGCAGTGGTTGAGGGTCCACCTGCTGATGCGGGGGACACGGGTTCGTGCCCCGGTCCGGGAGGATCCCACATGCCGCAGAGTGGCTGGGCCCGTGAGCCATGGCCGCTGAGCCTGCGCGTCTGGAGCCTGTGCTCCGCAACGGGAGAGGCCACAACAGTGAGAGGCCCGCGTAGAGCAAAAAAAAAAAAAAAAAAAAAAAAATAGCTTGTAGAGTTAAGACAGATTCCTAAGGAGCCAAGTCAGCAACAGGCAAAGGCTTAAGGAAAGGATGCCGGGGTTCATGAGCTCAGACCACTCTCTGGGCCTCCCTACCCACCAGGAGTCATCCCATGGGAGGACCAACTCACTCCAGGCAGACATTACCTGAATCAGAATATAAGATTCACCTGAAGCAGGCACACATACGGGAGCATGCAAGTATTTGAACATCCACACGAACAAATTTAACTACTTGGTTTTTGGAGGAAAGGGGGCACTGAGATAAAACCTATTAATGGATGTTTAGTGGCTGGTTTTCATGCTTGGTTTGTGACACTCCAAGCAAAGGAGCAGAGGTTCTTTTTAGTTCTGAAACTGCTGATTCAGTTTGCATGAGGATATTACTTTTTAAGGAACTTTCAAAAACACCTAAAATTTAATTGTAGCCATAGTTGAGTTAGAGAATCCCTGGGTGCAGAATTTTCTCCACCTTCCAGTGTTTATAGAATCTGACATCACTTGGGGTTGGAGGGAGACTCTGGGGAGAAAGGCTAGGAGCCACTCAGCAGGTGGAAGGGCCTTACCCTGGGACTCTATCTGTGGGCAGCTGTATGGAGGTTGTTATTAAGACTGTCAGTTTCTGAGTGTCCTCTTGATGGCTTGTCTGGCCAGCCCTTCAAGATCTTAGCAGGAGAAGCCTGTAAGAAGGATGCTTTACATTTATTTATTAGTAAAGTTGACCCTTTAAAAAAGTTTTACATTTGTATTTCTTTTGAGAATTCTGTTCACATGTATGTTAGAAATTGCTAGTTGTTTCCAATATCCATTCCCCCCTCTTTCTTAGTAATAAACCCAATTTTTAGCTGAGCCCTTTGCCATCCAACTGAAAGGCTATATTTCCCAGGCTCCTTTGCAGCTAGGTATGGCCATGTGACTGATCTCTGGCCAATGAGATGTAATCGTCATGTGGGACTTCTAATAAGTCTCCTTAAAAGGAGAGGGGTGTGCCCTTCTATCCACCCTCCCTTTCTCCATCCTACTTCCCTAAATGAGGGCACGATGACTAGAGCTCTAGCAACCAACATGGACCATGAGAGCTGTGCCCTATGGATGGGGCAGAATGAGCTGGAAGAAACCTAAGTCTCTAATGATTCCTGGAGATACTATACCAACCCTGAACTGACTGTGAACTTTTTTTTCTTTTTTTTAATGTGTGAGAGAGAAATAAAATTCCATCTTGTTTAAGCCACTGTTGTTTTCCATTATATGTAATTGAACCAAATTGTAATTAATACAAAATGCTCTGTTTTCTTCTGAACCATTTTTTTCGTTACTGATCTGTGTTTTGTTTTGTTTTGTTTTGAAGGATATTTCCTCTCCGTAAATATTGTGAATATTTTTCCAGTTTTTGCTTGCCTTTTGATTTTGTTTGTGAGTTCTGTTTTTAAAGAATAGGTGTTTATTTTTAATGTTGTAATATTGACAGACTTTTAAAATGCTATTTGCTTTTGTATTTAAAGTCCTTCTCCATTCAGATCAGGTAACATTCACCAGTGTTTTTTCTAGTTTTTTTTTTTGTTAACAGTTTCCCTGTTTATATTTAGCATTTTCATCCATTGGTGAGTGCTCTTGGTGAGTTTTGACTCTTTCTTAGGTCATAAGTTTCTAGCCCCAGCTACTCTCCTAGCTGTGGGACAGGAGCCAGCATCACTTCTCGTTTACACCACCTGGCCTGGCCTGAGCCTCCACACTCAGGCCAGCACACTCAGCACACATCCCGTCTCCACCTCCTTCCCCCACTCACCCCTCCTGTATGGGTCATCTACCCACTACCCAGGATAGCACTCTGGGCTTCTTCTGGAACTTCTGTCTTTGCCACCCTGTGTTCAGCTCTATTCCAGATCATCTCTAATTCCTGTTTACTTAGACCAGGCCATTGACAGACATCCCAAATATCCTAGGAGCTTTTTGTTATATTTTTCTCTGAATAGGAGATATGAAGAATTTTTATATATTTTTTCCAGGTGAACATAGAGCTTTTTAAATTAAAATCTTGTTTTCTTTTAAGAGGAATGAACTATGTTTATCACTTAAAAATTGGTAAGTACAGAAAAACACCAAACTAAATAAAAATAAAAGCCTGACTCTCTCTATTACTAGTACTTTGTAAAAACATAAAAAGTAAAAGCCCTCCACTCCGAGAAATAACCTTTATCAACAGTTGACGTTATCTCCTTCTAGACTTATTTATACAAGCACGTGTAGAAGATATGTATATGCACAATTTTGTTTGTGAAAACTGGATCTTGCAGTATATTTGTTCAGCAACTAGCTTTTTACAAACAGCAATATAATGTGTACATCTTTCTAAGACAGTACAAAGAGACCTGTTACATTCTTTTTAAAGGCTGTATGGTATTATTCCATTGTGTGGATGTACCATTTTTTATCTTCCTTCCTACAGATGAATATGGAGTTTTCTGATGTCATCCTAATATATATGAGGCTACTATAAACATCCTCATCCTTATACTTTCATGCATTTGTGCTACCGTTTCTGTAAGATTTCTAAAATTGGGATTGTTGAGTTAAAGAGTATATACGTAGAAAATTATAGATGCTGCCAGTTTCTTCTTGTCAAAATCTTGTTCCAGTAAATGCACTGTCCTTTTACATGGTCCTTTTGCCACCATTTTCCCTCCCACTGGTTCATTCCTTACTCTGTTGCTAGATAATGTTTATAAAATTCAGATCTGATCATGGCTTCCCCTGTTTAAAAGATCTCAACGGTTCCTCCTTGCCAACAAGACAGAGCCCAGACACTGAGCATTCATCCAGGATCCTTCTCAGTCAGTTTGGGTCCTCTGGGAAGAGGACACCAAGATGGAATTTGAAGTGCAGGAGATTTACTTGGGGGCTGGAGGGTAATACCTATGAAAGATAAAAGGAAGGGAGCAGGCATAGATAGGGAGAAGGCAGCCTTCCGAGGGCAATCCAGCAATGGAGGTCTACCTCCTGGGAAAGGAGAGGGGGGAAGGAAGGAGGATTGGGTAGGAAGATCCTCTGACTGTGATACAGCTTTGAGAACATCTCAGTCAGCTCAATGGGAAGCTTCAGCATAAAGATTGCCCATTAGAGGAGTCCCACTTTGAGCAGAAATGGACAAGCCCTACCAACCCCTGCCATAATCTGCCACTGGTTGGGAGCTTCCTAGGAGGCAGTGGGGCCTTGACTTAAATGGTAAGTATAGAAGATGCTGAAGCTGCAGGCTGGTCCTCTGAATGGCTCTTATCCGTGGCTATCATAAACCGCAGCCTGCCTTTTATTTCCTCTTTCCCTGATCCCAGACCCCATGCTCTGGCGCCATTGGCTTGACTACATGCCGTACCCCACATGACCAACTGTCCATACCACCCCTCCCAGCCGTAACCTTTGCTCACTCAGTTCTTTCTGCTTGGAATGCCATTCCTTCCCAGCTGTACCCATCAAAATCCTACTATGTTTTTAAAGCCCAACTTAAATGTCACTTCTCTAGATCACCTTCCCTGATCCCACCATGCAGAATTAATTGTTTCTTGCACCTGTGGTGCTATGTGTAGATTAGTACTTCCCAGGTTGAATTATTCTTAGCTGCTCTTTTCTCAGATTCTTGTCCCTTCAAACTTTAAAACCTAGCACAATGTAGGTACACAGAAAATGTTGACTGAACTGTTTTCCTGCTCCTCTCAAAACACCTAGAGGTTGCAGAGCTCCAACTCCTGGAATGGTAGGAAGCACACATTCAGTGGTCAATAAATGTTTGTTCAATTGTCCAGGACCTCATGTTGGGCTAGACAAAGTGAGCTGAAGGGTGCTGGGGAGAGGTTGTTTACTGTTGTTAGGGGTCACCTAGTTTGGGACCAAGTCAGAGTTTTAAGACTAGAGCATGTCTTTCCCTGTTTATATTTTCCTCCATGATTTGGAAAGACCCCAAAGAATTTTTTTTTAAGTCATCATTTTATTGCCTCAACAGATGGGAACTTTTGGGGGGCTTCCCTTTTTCAAACACATTTTTATGTGTTGGAATTTTGCATTTCTTCATTCAGTCATTCTCCTTATGGGTGTAAGAAGAGCCATGAAGATACCTGGCATGAGATCTCCAGGTCAGATCCAGTCATTTTCTAACTGGGTGTTTATAGAGTGGAGAGAATTGGGAGGGATAGAAATATTTTTCCTCTTCCTCTTTCCCACGCCCACCAGTTAAAGAACTTCCCTGGGAGGGGACCTGTGGGAAGTGGCCGAGGGTTTCCAGGGTAGGCATAGTAGGGCTGACATCGGGGCTTGGTGGGGATAAGGGTGGGTGGAGAGAACAGAGAGGAAGGACTGCTGACCCAGACTCTTCACCCTCCTTCAGATGTCCCTTGGCCACTGTCCCTCAGCTGAAGGAGGTTAGGGCTGGGGTGGCCACACCCTCCCTTCTCTCCTCAACCTCTCCAAGCTGTTGGGCCCTCAGGAGAAACACTAGGGTTTTCTCATCAAGGCATGAGGGCCCTGTGCCTCTGCCTTCTCTCTCACGGTGTTCAGTGCAAGTGGAAGCAGGGACGTTCTAGGCTGAGGCCTTAACTGCTGGTGCTTGTTTGGCAGTGGTTAGGAATACTCAGAGGCTTTGTGTTATCAAGAAGCCCGCCCAAGGCCGAGGTTCTTATCTCTGTGTCCACAGGCTCATCTTCGTGGGCTGTGAACCCACCCTCTCCCCTCAGGTAGTATTAAATTGTGCATTTGGTGGAGGCATAGCTCTCATCAGATTCTTTTTTACCAGAAAAGTCTGTGATCCAAACCACTGCTTTAACCCAAAGAAGAATAGCTTTTCTAATTAAAAAAAAAAAAAAAAAGAGGATGTTTTCCTAACAAAAGCTGGATTCTAGTTGGATTGCCAGCACTGGGTAATGGAGATCCCAGGGTGATTCTAGAAAGAAACCCAGATCATTACCTTCACGCTGTGATTGTCCCCCAGGAACTTTGCATTTCCCCGTAATCAGAGTTTGTGGTTTAGGGACTATATGGATTTGGTTGGTACAGATCCAGAGAGCTGAACCCCTGAGAGTTGCACCAAGTGGTCTGACATCCACCTCCAAGGAGGACAACCCGGAGACAGAGCAGACCCTGCAGGTGTGTGGAGGCGGAGAAGGGGACCATGCTGACTCTGGTGGGCATGGTCTATGAGAATAGAATATTCCCAGGCTTTTAAATGCATTCCAGCATAGCCATGCTAAAACCCCCTAAAAACCTGAGTTCTGGGCAGATTCTGGTCTCCATTTCAGGGAGACAGTTCTGATGTTATGAAAGCACCAAACTTTAATGTGACGGCCTCTCCAATTTTGACAACCCCTCTACTTTTATTTTTTAAGTCCTGGCCACAGTTGTAAATAGGGAACCATATCTGCTGAGACTTCCCAAGAATTACATAAACAGTTTGGATGGTTATCTTTTTTTTAAACAACAGTTTCTGAAAACACTGAAGAAAATCCCACTTACTTAACAGTGTGATGCCTGAGCCAGCCCTGGGAGTCCCTGGGAGGCTTGCAGAATCACTTCCTCCTGACTTCCCTGGCTTGGTCATGAAGCTCACTGATGAAATGGAGGAGGAAGAGCCCAGTGCAGGGGGAGGGAGGACGAGGCCGCAGATTGTTCCTCCGCAGTGTGGCTGCTGAGAGTGGGGACCCAGGATGCAGCAGACATAGCTTTTCCTGGGGCTTGGCACTCTGGGGAGGGAGCATGTGCTTCAGACACACTCTTCCCATTTGAGGACTGGTATGATTGTAGAAACAGGGTTCCTGGGCCCCTATGTCACAGTGAGAATCTTCCCTTCTTTCTAAGGTCTTAGCAGCCTCAGTGGCCTTGAAGATTTCTTGAACCTGAGGGGCTGGGCTTCATCTGAGAAATGCCCGTGTCTCTTCTGACACATCCTAGTCACCAACTCCCGTCTCTACTCCAGTAGACTTCGAAAAACCATACAGACAGACAAACTGACCTTCTGCACCAGTGGGAGTGGCTGAAAGGATAGCAAGGAGGCCTCCTGCTTCAGTGTCATCCTCCCCACCTCAGGTTTCAGCTGTACTTCCATTTTGTCATTAGAGAGATGTTTTCAGTTAAGCATTCTCCTTCTCCAGGTGTTATTTTGGAAGTGCAGTTAGCTGAAGATGCATAAGTCATTAGTGTAAATTAACTTTACCTTTAAATAGAGGGCTTGGTCCAGTGGTTCTTAGCATTTTTGAGGTCACTCACCCCTTTCAGAATCTAAGGAAACAGATGGACTCTTTCCTCAGGAAAACGCACAAATATCCAGAACTTTGTATACCATTTGTGGATTTCAAGGGCCCCTTTGACCCTACCCTGGAGTTCTGAGTTCTCACGAGAGGATGGTAAATGGGAAAAGGTAGTGGTTAGGGGTAGGGAAGCAGGACAAACAAGGAACCTGGGTGCTGCTACAGACCACTTTGTGGTTTTCCCCAAGACCAGTCGTACAAACATATCAGAAACAAATATCTGTCACCTGGCTGTGGTCACTGCCCTGACCCAGAGAGAAGGTATGCTTCTATGGGTAGCGATGCTGGGGACCCTGTGCACTACATCTCTGAGCTCCCAAGACCATGTGCGGCATATCTCCATGAAGCTGGATAAGGAGAAAACTGCCCCGGGGACGCTGGGACTGCCTTTCTGCTGGAGGAGGCAGAAGGCAGCTTGTGTCTGTCTGGTGGGCCGGGGTCCCCTTGGCAAGGTGGCAGGGGCCACCAGCCGGCCACCACCCCCCAGCAGAAGAGGCGGGGACTTGGTTACTCTAGACTGCATACTTACCACAACCTTGAGTCTGAGATTTCTTTTATTTCCTTTGGGGAAGTCAATTTTATGAGGCAGCTTGTGATTCCCTGGGTATTGTTCTGTTCAAACTGGGGGAAACATGGGGAAAGTTTTTGGACCTAGACTTTATCTGAAAGCCTCACAGGGGATTTTGGAAATGATGCAGCATAGTGAAACAAGCATAGCGATCATTTGTAGTCCCGTGCTTGTTCTGTGAAGCTCCTTCTGTTTGTGGTGACTCAAGGAGGGGAGAATTTCCCCATCTTGAGCCAGTTGGACAAGTGTGAACACTGCTGTCTTTGCAGGCTCTGGCACAGAGGAGGAGAAGCAGGGCCTGGACTAGGGGGAGCCCCCAGGGTTTGGGGAGCTAGACCCAGGTTAACACACATGAAATGGGGTGGTCCTTCTCTTGAGCCAGTCAGCCAGGGTCCCCCTGTCCCCTCACAGCCATCCTCAGACCGGGCACAGCACCCTATCCAAACTGCGCACCAACACCTGCTTGTTGAACCGATCGGAGGCTCACCTGTCACCCACATCACGTCATAGAGCAAAGCCCGGGCTTTGCACGTCACACTCAAGTGGGCACACCCTCATGGTGAGATGCAGTCTTTCTCCCACTTACTGCTTTTTATTTTTATTGCATTTTTTAAAGATTTTTTTGATTTTAAAGGCTTTATTGAATTTGTTACAATATTGCTTCTGTTTTTATGTTTTGGTTTTTTGGCCACGAGGCATGTAGGATCTTAGTTCCCCGACCAGGGATCAAACCCACACCCCCTGCATTGAAAGGTGAAGTCTTAACCACTGGACCGCCAGGGAAGTCCCTGTATTTTTAAATATTAGTTGGGTTTTTTTTTTTTATTTCTATGTTCACTGTATTTCTTGACATTAAAATAAAGATTTCTTAAACAAGATACAAAAAGCACTAGTCATAGATGAAAAGATAGAGAAATTGAACTTTCATGTTCATCAAAAGATACCATTAAAAGGATGAAAAGGTAAGCCACAGACTGATACTTTCAGTGACATACCCGAGAGAGGACTTGTATCCAGGGTATATGAGGAACTCCTATAGGTCAATAAGAAAAAGACAGGCAAAATCAGCAAAAGTCTTGAACAAGAACATCTTTAAAGTGGATATCTAAGTAGCCAGTAAGCAAATTAAAACTTATAATACTATATATCCACCCCAAAGGACCAAGACCTAAAAGATTGAGAAACCAAATGTTGGCAAATCCTCATATATTGCTGGTAGGAGTGTAAATTTGAGTGTTTGGAAATTTGGAAAACTGTTTAGCAGTATCTACTAAAGCTGAGATTATACCCATTCCATAAACTACCAATTCCACTCCTAAGTATATACTCAAGAGGACTGAGTGCATATGTCCACCAATGCTTGTAGTGTTCTTATTCGTCATAGACCCAACTGGAAACAGCCCAAATGCCCATCAACAACAGAATGGATAAATAAATTGTATCATATCCATACAATGGAATACACCACAGCAATTTAAAAAAGAACAAACTATGCTGACATATAGCAACACAGATGAATCTCAGACATGTTGAGTAAAAGAAGCTGGACACCAAAAAAGTACATATTATATGAACCTGTTCTCCTGGAGGATAGGACCACACCTTTTATCTCTGAAACTCCAGAGCCCTGCCACATATAGCAGGTGCTCAATAGATGTTTGTTGACAGAGTGAGTGAAGTAAGACGTGGCCTTTACTCCTGAAGGTGTTTTTCAGAGTAATGTTTATGTGTGCGTTAGGGTGAAATCAGTCTGGGAGGCAGTTAGCAAATGCTCACAGCTTGCTGTAAAATGAAGCAGAAAATACACGTAAAAAAAGAAGCAGAAATGAATCCCTTTTACCTTAATGGGGATGGGGATGGCAAAAGGGCTGTGGGATTCAGAAAGAGACATTCACAGGTGCTCAGGGGACAGGAGGGCTTCCTGAGAGGGATAATATTGAGCTGAACTTTGAAAAGTGGTTGAAATGACAACAAGCAGGAAAGGCCTGAGAAGGGCAACCCAGGCTTAGGGAATGGCATAACCAGTTGGTTCTCAGACTTTAGTGTGTGTCAGAATTATCTGGAGGACCTGTGAAAACACAAGCAGCAGCGCCCCACCCAGAGATTCTGGTTCAGTAGCTCTAGGGTGGGACCTGAGAATTTGTATTTCTAGCAAATGTCAGGTGATGCCGATGCTGATGCTGCTGGTCTGGGAACCACACTTTGGGACCCACTGGTTTAAGTCACAGCTGGCTGGTCCAGGCAATTGCATCTCACTTGAGCCACACTGTTAGGTAAGTGAAGTGCAAGATGGGAGGGGGGTGTGGGCAGGTGGAGTGGGCCATGGCCTGGAGGCCTTTGGCTGCTGAGAAGTTTAGACCTAATCCTATAGACTTAATTTAGGGCCACATGTTTAGACATGTGTAATATCTGGTTTCCAGGATGTCCCACTGTAGGGTCTAGGTACCCTCAGCCTGAGGCTTAAGGCTATACAGATGTGCAGGTGATAAATGCATACTGAGTCTGGCCTTATAGAGACAAGCCCTGCATACAGCACACCTGCAGAGGGCAAAACAGTTTACACTGATGGACAAACAAGGATTGAAGAAAGGCATTATTTTAAATATGCAACATCAGAATTATTTGTAGCCATGCAACACATACATGCTGTGGGGATGGCAGGTGGAAAAAGAACCCGCCCATCTGACCATTCAGACAGAAGCAGCACTTTTACTTTCAATAAAGATATAATTGCTCTGAATATTTCTTTCGCATGGCCCACAGCCCTCCAGATTCCCAAGGACAAGGATGTTACACCACACACCCAGTCTGTTTCTATCGCCAGGGAGACACAGAGAGCCAGGAGATTTTCCCCAAATGGTATTTCTTTGGCTAAGGAAGGGAGAATTAGTCACCTGGGTGGGATTTGAGGAGGGAGGCACATGCGGTGAATGGCCAGATAAAGAGTCCCTGCCCTTCCCTGGAGCCATTCTTGTCAGGACACCGGACTAGCAGGACTGCCCTTTCTGGGATGACCCAGGCACATAGAGCAGATGCCATCTGTCATCCTATGCACTGGCTTCCAGTTATACCTCCAATAAACTACACTTACTGAATACCATCTCTCTGCGAAGTAATCTACTGGGTGTGGTCGAGACGCAGATGAATCAGCCACAGACCTGCCCTCCATAAACGTATAACCTAATAAGGGGGAGGAGAGACAGAGGTCATTCTTGGTCATTAAAAACCCTCCTACCTGGTCCCTTGTTTACTCCCTCCACATGCCTGGTTTAGGTCTAGCTCCTTCCTCTCCCTTACACCCCATTGTTGGAGGCTGGGGGTCTCATTCAGTAGGATCCTGTGGTCACAGAGATGAGTAAATCAAGATGCTTGTGGTCTGATACGGAACTCTTCCTGCCCCATAGCTGAAGATAGGCCAGCCCTGAACAGATGCCCTACAGCTCCCACCCCTGCTGCTGGGTGCATGACCATCAACTCTGGGCTAAGGAAACCTGAGTCCCCTTGCTGGCTGGGTTCCACATTGAAAGATGGTGCCTGGGGGCCCCACCTTTGCATCAGCCTGTCCCAGAGCAGCAAAACCATAGGCCCCTGGGGGTTGCAGCTGTTGCATGCATGATGATCCACAGGAAGATGAGAGGGGGCTCAGGTGACTGCTGGTGCCCTGACAACTCTCCAACTCCCCGAGGAACTTATTCCTCAGTCAGGCTGAGTTCTGCCTGACTTTTCCCTCAGGGACATGGTAACTGGCTTGCTTCCTCCTCACCCCCACTCCTATTTGCAAGAGAGTCACCTAAAAGAGGGCAGGGGCCCAGAAATCAGAAGCAGGTTTAGATCTTGCTCTGCCACTCCCTGTTTGTTTAGGGCAAGGCACCTAACCTTTCTCCAACCTCAGTTTCCTCATCTGTAGAATGGGAATAAGGACCTTGCTTACTTCGTAGTGTTGTTCAGAGACCAGAGGATACAGACAAAATTCTTGTCTTTAAACTGCCCTGAAGTCTAATGGGGTAGTTGGAAAACCACACACATAGTGTGATGTGTACCACACCAGAGGCATGTTTGGGGTGCAGTAGTGAGCAGAATAAAGGCAAACAATTCTAACAAGGGGAAACTGCAGAGCTTCATGTCAGTGCCAGGGTCAGGGCATGGTGGAAGCAACTCTCCAGGGCTTTGGCCTCTAGTGTTTCTTTGAATACCGGACACTGTCAAGTATTTTACCGGTGTTTTATTTTTTAATTCACAACAAGCCTGTGAGAAGGTATTATCATTCCCATTTTACAGATAAGCAAACAGAGGCTCAGAAAGGCTCATGCATTGACCTGGCATAGTATTTACTGAGCACCTACTATGTGCTAAATGTTGCAGATAAAACAGTAAACAAAAGATATGCAAGTCCCTCCCTCATGGAGCTTGCATTCCACAGGAAAAGTCACTTGCCCAGGGTGAGGCTGGAATGTGCCAGAGCTGGGATTCAAACCCAGGTCTAGTGACCTCCTGGGCTTGTGCTTTTCCCACTCACCCCAGAACTCACTGTCCCTGAGGACATTCTTCACATGGGGAGGCATAAAATGTTCCTGCCAACCCCTCTGGGGAATTCAAGGATTCAGGAGCAAGGCTGGATCAGGGATAAGAGAGGAGCTGCTATTCTTGTAGAACCCTCTATTTCACAGTCACTCCCCAGTATCCCTGCCCCAAAGAAAGATTGACTGCCTAACCACTCAGATATTTACCCCAGGGAGGGATGGAGGGATGAGCTTCCCCAAGGGGATTTCAAGAGAGGATAGGGGTAGCTGTCTGTGCTCAGGTCAGACAGTGACACCCTCTTCCTGGCTCAGGTGGGGAATCCCTTTGAATTTCACTTGGCTTTTGGGAGGGTCTATTGTTTACCTACTCCTCAGGCCCTCCAGGGAGCAAAACTCAGGACTGGGGTATGTCAGAGGATTAAATCAGACTCTGGCATCTGAGTGAACTCTGGGCCCCTTGGGTTCATGGGTCAGCTCTGCCCGCAGCCTCAGGCTGCCTCTAGATGCCGTGAGACCTGTGGCACTCCCACTGGGCAGTGACATTTTCTTTTAACCCAAGGAAACAATCAGAGATTTGCAAGCCTCCCCCACTAAAGAAAAAAGATACATATAGGATTATTCATTATAGTATTTACTCATAGTAGCAGCCACTTGGAAACAATCTAAATGGCCAATGTTTGGGAATTAAATAAAATATGGTAAAAGTATACCTTCAGTAAAAATACTATGTAGCCATTAAAAATCATCATGTAGAAGAAAATTATATGATGAATGCTTATAATAGATTTAGTCAGAATTCATGACTCAAACAATGTACACAAAACAGAATGTACAACATGATCCCATCTTTTAAACATTTGTCTATATGTGCATAGAAATATGTCTAGAAAGATGCACACCACATGTGAATAGTAGCTGTCTCTGGGTAGTGGAATTGTAAGTAACTTCTGTTTTCAATATTTTCCAAATCTTTCAGTGAAAAATTCATGTATTTTCGAATCATGGAGAAAATCCCCACAATATATATTAGAGAGAGAAGAGAATATCTCTTTTTGGGCCTATACTTAGCTGGCCCCAGGCCCTATCCTACCTTGAGAGATTTGCAAGCTCAAGAGCAGTGTGGGATGGGGGACAGCTTGAGGAGAATTAGCTGGGCACCATCCTCCAGGTCTCATCTGAAATGTCATCTCCCAGAGAGGCCATCTGAACACACACCCTGGCTGAAGGAGGCCCCTCCCATGTTCTCTCTCCCTCTTTCACCACATTTTATTGTCTTCATTGCACTTACCTACGTCTGCAGTGACCTGCCTGCTCATCTATTGCTAGGTGATTATTCCTCTTCTCCACCAGAAAGCAGACTCCATGAGAGCAGGAACCCAGCCTGTCTTGTTCCCTCTGACTTCCCATCAGGAGAAGAGACCCAAGTGAGATCTTGGTTTATATGAGGACTGTTCAGCAGCCCTCTGAAGTTGTGGGCATTGATCCTAAGGCTACTGGTGACCTTGAGAAAATGGGAATAACTTCTTGGGAGTCTAGAGACAAGCTGATTATTATCTCCTGGGGCCAGAACTGGTTGAAGCTCAGCAACGTAGGGAAGCTGGTCCAGCTTGGTAGCAACAGCTGCCAGATGGTTACATGTGTTGTGGAAGTGCCAACTTTGTGCTTCACAGTTTATAAATGAGAGAAGTGAAGCTAGAAGCAGTTTATCTGATCATCCCTTTCCCCTTTGCTTCCGGAGCTCCTACGGCTGCCAGCCCACTCTGTCCTCTAGCTCACGACTTGAGCTCCTCTCTTTTGAACCTGTTGCAGTCGGGTTCTCATCCCAGCCATTCTACTGAATCTGCCCTTGACCAAGATCACCTATGACTCCAAGACAGTAAATCCAGTTATTAGCTCTCTGTCCTCATATGACTTGACCTATCACAGTGAACTGCTCCATCTCCTTGAAACCCTTTCTCCTGGTTTCCTTCCTATTGTACTTGCTACTCCTTCTTGGTCTCCTTTGCTGAGCAATTGAATGGGGGCTCAGTCCTCATGGACTGAGGGCAGCTTCTCTATTGACAGTCCCCCCCTTGGTGATCTCCTCTAATATCGTGGCTTTATAAGAGCTACATGCTGAGCGCTCGCAAATCTTCATTTCCAGCCTGGGCCTCTCCCCTGAACTCCAGACTCATATATCCACCTGCCTCCAGGCCTCTCCACTTGAGTGTCTAAAAGTCATCTCATACTTAACATGTCCAAAACTGAGTTCCTTATCTCCCCGCCAAACATGCTCCATCATCCGGCTTCTGCGTTCAAATAATGGCTATTCCATCCTCCCATTTGCTCAGGCCAAAAATCTCAGTCCTCTTTGACTCCTTTGTTTCATATCTCACTTCCAAATCCATGAGCAAATCCTGCTGGCTCCACTTTCTAGAATCTGCCTAGATCTCAACAGCCCCCATGCAATCTCTCTAGTCCAAGCCACCATTGTCTCTTGCCAGGATTTCTGCAGTATCCTCCCAACTGGTTTGGCCTATGCTCCCCAGTTTACTCTCAACACAACATCCAGAGTGACCTTATTAAAGTGGGAGTCACGTCATGTCACTTCTCTGTGTACAACTTTCCAGTGGCTCCCATTTTGAGTCAAAGCTCCAGTTCAATCCGTGATGAAGGTTAATGCCCTGCACACTCCGGAGCCTCTCACTGCCTCTAGGATCCCCTCTCTTACTTCCCCTTCATTCATTCTACTCTGGTCACACTCCCCTCCTCTCTGATCTTTACCGTGTCAGGCAGGCTCTCACCTTCAGGCCTTTGCACATGCTGTTGACTCCACCTGGGAAGCTTCTTCCCCACTAATTCTCAGGGTGCATGTCCTCATTTCTTTCAGGCTTTGTTCATAAGTCATCTTCTCAGATGTCCGGGCTTCCCTGGCCACACTATTTACAGTTTCAGTACTCCTTCCCACCTTCTCCTCCAACATTTCCTTCTGCCATCTTTTGCTTTATTTTTCCTCCAGAGCAGTTAACTCTTCTGACTACTATTTAATTAATTTATTTATTTGGTTGATTGGTTGGTTGGTTGGTGGGTTGTTGGTCTCCTGCAATAGACATCAAGTTCCACAAGGGCAGGTTTTTTGTCTGTTTTGTCTACTACTGTATCCCCAGAGCCCAAGGACAGTGCCTGGCATGTGGTAGGTACTCAGTAAATATTTGATGGATGGACATATGAATAAAAATGTATGACAGGGACTTCCCTGGTGGTCCAGTGGTTAAGACTCTGTGCTTCCACTATAGGGGGCACGGGTTCGATCCCTGCTCGGGGAATTAAGATCCCACATGCTGCATGGTGCGGCCAAAAAAAAAAAAATGTATGACAGAACCACTTACTGTTTATACAAGGCCTTGAGACAAGGGGAAAGAGCATTGGGTTTCTGCCAGCATAGGAGCATTAACAAGCCAAGTGAGAAGGAACTGCCCCAAGCGGGAGAAGGCCCCTTTGTGGACGTCAGGGGCCTGTTTCTGCCTTGGCCAGCATGCAGCCAACTCACACTTCAGTGGCTTGTGAAGAACTTGCCCCTGGTGAGCACTCATCACTCAGCTTCCATTCAGGTTGGCTTTGCCCCAAGGCTCCCCCTCAGTGCTCTGCGCAATCGCAATCGCTTACTTTCCTTTTTCCCTCCAGATGGCAGAGTTAGCAGCCTATTGAAGGAAAACAACATCAAGGTAAAAGAACAATAAGACTGTGTCTAGTTTAGAACTTCCCAACCTAAGAGGCCTTGAAAGGTATTCAAGGAAGACCCAGAGTGCTGAATGTGTTGGCAACTGGCAGCGGGATAAAGTGAAGGTCCGGGAACTCGCATTAGAGGGTGAGTGCTAGGGACAGTGAGATACAGCTCAGTATCGAGGAGTGGATCATCAGAGCTGGCTCTCAGGTCTTCAGACCCAGGAAGACAGTGCTTCCCTTGGGAAAACCTGGTGACCTCCCCCATGCCAGTCAGTCGTGGGCCCACAGCCTGGCCCTCCTCCTCTGCTTTCCTCCCTCCAGGCCTCTCCCCTTCCTTGCTCTTTCTGGAGGTTCTGCCCTGCCTGCTGAAATCAGAGCAGGCCTTGGCAGAGTGTTTGGGCTTTTTTTTTTTTTTTAAGCAAGGTTGGTTTGGTTCTAAATCTAGAGGAATACACTAGGATG
Source organism: Grampus griseus (assembly GCF_964374135.1). NCBI lineage: Eukaryota > Metazoa > Chordata > Mammalia > Artiodactyla > Delphinidae > Grampus > Grampus griseus. The sequence goes on from NC_139019.1 coordinate 109,263,891, forward strand.
CTTCCAGCATAGGGGGTCTCTGTTTCTGTGTTAAATCACAGTCCAAATTTTAAAAAGTGAAAATACTCAGTAAATAATGGATGTGGGGGAACATGCAATGATGTGTACTTGCTGATGTGACTGGAAAAGGAATTTATCCTATGAAAATAACCACATTTTTGCAGAGATGTATGAACAAAGATATTTATAACTGCATTGTTTATAATAGAAAAAAAAGGAAACATTAGAAAGCCCTGCAAAAGGAGTTGGTTATTTAAACTCTAGCATATCCACTCACAGGCATGTCATGCAGCAGGATGATCTACGTGTATATTTATTGACAAGAAAGATGTTTGCATGTATTGCTTAGAAAGAAAGAAGGAAGGAAGGGAGGGAGGAAGGGAGGAAAGAAAGAGAGAGAATGAAAAAGAAAGAAAGAGAGAGAGAGGGAGGGAAAGAGAGAGAGGGAGGGAGGGAGGGAGGGAGGAAGGAAGGAAGGAAGGAAGGAAGGAAGGAAGGAAGGAAGGAGGGAAGGAAGGAAGGAAGGAAGGAGGGAAGGAAGGAAGGAAGAGTATGGTCAGGCTACTCAGGATGGCTATTCTTTTGTTCTCTGTACATCCCCTGCTCAGTCAGTGCCTGCTTCACCTACACCTACCCTACTCACATGACTGACCTTCCTACATACTTGCCCCGGGCCTCAGCTAGAGATAGTTCTTATCAAAGAGGTGGTGAGGGGCGTGCCCCTCTGCTAGTTTCCCTGGTAACCTGATGTCAGTTCCCCCTATAACTGGCAAGCTCCCCTTCCCTCTGGGAGCGAAGACTGCTGCCTTGTCCTGTCCACCGTCACACAGTGGGGTGTCGCTCCAGGGCCTTGCTTCACACATGTAAGGTCCCCCTATCCACTAAATCATTGATGTCCCTGTCGCTGACTCCAGGCTCTTTATTCGGTCTTGAAGCTGGGCAAGTGCAGGCCTTGTAGGCCTGTGAGGTGCAGCCCAACAGAAAGAAAAAGAGAAATGGAAAAATCTTAAACATGCAAGGAAAGTAGCTTTGTACTCAGCCTGGAGGGTTGAAATCCAAAACTGTCTCTTAACCAACATGAGGACACAGGCAAGTGATATGATCTCCCTAGCCTCTGCTTCCTGCCTGTAAAATGGGCATAATAATGCCTGCCTCACACAGTTGTGAGGATTTGGTGGGATTAACACCTCTAAAGGCCCAGCTCAGGGTCTGGCATGTGGTGAGTGCTCAGCAGTGGGTACCCAGATGAGATGTGGACCAGTAGTATTTTTACTGGGTACCTGTGAGGAAGCCTGGAAACATTCTGGAAATTCATAGACAAATATTGGTTTTATTGGGCTAACTGGAATTATGGGTGATTTTCAATATTTTACAATTTTTCTACAAGGAATACATATTACTTATGTTGACTGAAAAAACATGCACAGCCTAAAAATTGAGAATTACGTTTTATTCGGTGGACCTTCTGAGAACTTCAAGCCCAGGAGGCAGCCTCTCAGATAGCTCTGAGGGACTGTTTCAAAGAGGGTAAGGTAAGGGAGGAGCCAGGATATAAAGGAAGGAGTTTTGCAACAAAGACCAGGTAGTCGGAACGTCAAAAGATTACTGTTAATTAAAGAAAAGCAGACATCTCGAGTTAATGAATTCAGTGCTTTTCTGTGTATGGGAAGATGCAAGAGTCTGTGCTCACTGAAATCATTCCCTTGATATGCACCTTAGCTATCTAAGGGCAGTATTCTTTCTTTCCCTTCCTGATTTCACTCGCACTCACTGTTGGGGGCCTTGTTAGTGGCTGATGGCTTGATGGCTGCAGCATCCTTTGCTTGCTGATATGGCAGGAGGCATTTTTCATCCACACTTAAATAATGATGATGTAGTTTTTAAAAAGGAAGTAACAATTGAAAAGGTTAAAAAAAAAATTGCAGGCAAGCCAACAGAGCAGCCCCCAGGGCAAAGCTCCTGAGGACTGAGGTAGGGGTTGGGGGTGTGTGGAGAGGGAGAATAGGCTGTGGGTGAAGGAAAAGAAGGAAAAGGATGATTAGACCTGAGGGCTGGTGCCCAAGGAGATGCACCTCAGAGGTCAGGCTCAAGGCCTCCCAAGCATGTTCCCCACTTTGGCCCCTCCTGGGGGAGTTTCTGGTAGGAGATACGGTGACCCGTCAGATGACCATGAGGGTGTGCAGCCACTTTTGACTGGTGAGAGAGCCTGACTCCGGCATTTCCAGGGAGCGGCCCTGTAGCTCCAGCCCTGGGTTCAGCTCTTCACCCACTCTCAGAAACCCAGCATCTTGTCTGTGTCCAGAGGAGGAAAGGCAGGGAATCCTAGTGAATTCCCATCTTTGGCATCCTGGTAGGATCCATACTCAAGGGCAGGATCTTCCAAGCGAATACAACCTGCTGGGAAAGGGATCCTGTGACTACCAAAGGGCTGCTGTGCCATCTCGCATCCCCACCTGCACCCGCCAACTGCCTGCTGGCCAGTGACATCAGGAAACATTTTTCCACATTAATGAGGTGTATGCTGCTTATGCCAGTTTATTGAGCATTCTTGGGGCATGGCTTATCCATATAAGTGAAATTTCCAAATAATTTAATTCCATCACACTGCAATTTTTTTTATTGGACTCATTTTTAGTTAATTTTTATTTTACCAAATTTATCAAAATAATGCATGCATATGGTTTAAATAAAATAGAGAGGTTTATAATAAAAGTACCCTCTTGACCTTTCTCTGTCTCACTCTCTTCAGAGGGAGCCTCTTTCAACCCTTTTATTAGTTTCTATTTCTGTTTATGTTGTTATTTCTTGATTTACCAGTTTTAGACCTCTGTGGGCTTGCTGTGGTAGATAGAATTGAGCTCACCTACAAAACCACCTCTAGTTCTCCTCCCTCCATCCTTCCAGTAAGACTAACGCGATTTTTGTTAACTTAATACATAGTGAACGTAGACATTCTTCGCTGCTGTGCTAAGTAGTGTGTTATGTGTCCGTCCTTGAGTTCTGGAAAAAAATTATATTAATTCTTTGATAATTTTCTCCCCTCTGTTTTATCTGTTGAACATACTGGGTTAATCATCTAGTTTTCTTATGTTTTCTTTTTTATTTACCCTCCCTTTGCCTTTTGGGTCTACTTTCCTGGAAAAACTTCCTTGCCTTTATCTTCCAATCCTTCTATTGACATTTTTTAATTTGGGCTTTTATATTTTTGGCTTGTATATATATATATATATTTTAATAAATTTATTTATTTTTGGCTGCATTGGGTCTTTGTTGCTGCTCACGGGCTTTCTCTAGTTGCAGTGAGCGGGGCTACTCTTCGTTGCGGTGGCTTCTCTTGTTGCAGAGCATGGGCTCTAGGTGTGTGGGCTTCAGTAGTTGTGGCGCACAGGCTCTGGAGCACAGGCTCAGTAGTTGTGGCTCACGGGCTCTAGAGCGCAGGCTCAGTAGTTGTGGTGTAGGGGCTTAGTTGCTTCATGGCATGTGGGATCTTCCCGGACCAGGGCTCGAACCCGTGTCCCCTGCATTGGCAGGCAGATTTTTAACCACTTCGCCACCAGGGAAGCCCTGATGTGCCAAATTTTAATTCAGATACTTCAGCAAATCTCTTCAGTTTCTATCTTAAAATTTATTGTTTATTGGCCTTGGTATTTCTCTTCTCAGGGAAGCCCTTGGCTTGTATATTTTTAATATACAAGTACTCATTCTTGTTTCTGATTTTTCCTTTATCATAATATTACAGTCTTGTTTTATGGATATACCATCTGCCGCTTTTCTCTCCGAAGGTATTACTTATTTTTCCTGTGTCTATTAGTTTTGTTTTAATATTCTTGTATTCTCTCTAAATTGTCTTTTCTTCCCCCGGCTTCTTTTTGTTTGTTTTCTCTCTCTCCTTCCTGTTGGAGGCTTTCCTCAAACATCAAAAATATCTATTGATATTTATGAATGAAGCAATAAAAAGCTGAATTAAACTGTATTTGGGAAAACTTATCAACTGGGGCATCACTATAGGAAGGAAGCCAGTCTTTTTTTTTTTTTAATACATCTTTGTTGGAGTATAATTGCTTCACAATACTCTGTTAGCGTCTATTGTTCAACCAAGTGAATCAGCCATAAGCATGCATGTATCCCCATATCCCCTCCCTCTTGAGCCTCCCTCCCACCCTCCCTACCCCACCCCTCTAGGTCCTCGCAAAGACCCAGCTAATCTCCCTGGGCTATGCTACTGCTTCCCACTAGCTATCTATTCTACATTTGGTAGTGTATGTATGTTGATGCTACTCTCACTTTGCCCCAGCTTCCCCCTCCCCACCCCGTGTCCTCAAGTCCATTCTCTATGTCTACGTCTTTATTCCTGCCCTTGCCACTAGGTTCATCAGTAACTTTTTTTTTTCTTTATTAGATTCCATATATATGCGTTAGCATATGGTATTTCTTTTTCCCTTTCTGACTTCACTCTGTATGACATATTCTAGGTCCACCCCCCTCACTACAAATAACTCAATTTCATTTCTTTTATGGCTGAGTAATACTCCATTGTATATATGTGCCACATCTTCTTTATCCATTCATCTGTCGATGGACATTTAGGTTGGTTCCATGGCCTGGCTATTGTAAATAGTGCTGCAGTGAACATTGGGGTACATGACTCTTTTTGAATTATAGTTTTCTCAGGGTATATGCCCAGTAGTGGGACTGCTGGGTCATATGGTACTTCTATTTTTAGTTTTTTAAGGAATCTCCATATTGTTCTCCATAGTAGTTGTATCAATTTACATTCCCACCAACAGTGCAGGAGGGTTCCCTTTTCACCACACGCTTTCCAGCATTTATTATTTGTAGATTTTTTGACGATGGACATTCTGACCGGTGTGAGGTGATACCTCATTGTAGTTTTGATTTGCATTTCTCTAATAGTTAGTGATGCTGAGCATCTTTTCATGTGCCTCTTGGCCATCTGTATGTCTTCTTTGGTGAAATGTCTATTTAGGTCTTCCGTCCATTTTTTTTTTTTTTTTTTTTTGCGGTACGCGGGCCTCTCACTGTTGTGGCCTCTCCCGTTGCGGAGCACAGGCTCCAGATGCGCCGGCTCAGTGGCCATGACTCATGGGCCTAGCTGCTCTGCAGCATGTGGGATCTTCCCGGACCAGGGCACGAACCCGTGTGCCCTGCATCGGCAGGTGGACTCTCAACCACTGCGCCACCAGGGAAGCCCCATCCACTTTTTAATTGGGTTGTTTGTTTTTTTGATATTGAGCTCCATGAGCTGTTCGTATATTTTGGAGATTAATCCTTTGTCCGTTGTTTCATTTGCAAATATTTTCTCCCATTCTGAGGGTTGTCTTTTCATCTTGTTTATGGTTTCCTTTGCTGTACAAAAGCTTTTAAGTTTCATTAGGTCCCATTTGTTTATTTTTGTTTTAATTTTCATTACTCTAGGAGGAGAGTCAAAAAAGATCTTGCTGTGGTTTATGTCAAAGAGTGTTTTTCCTATGTTTTTCTCTAAGAGTTTTATAGTGTCTAGTCTTACATTTAGGTCTTTAATCCATTTGGAGTTTATTTATTTATTTATTTATTTTGCGGTACGTGGGCCTCTCACTGCTGTGACCTCTCCCGTTGCGGAGCACAGGCTCTGGACGCGCAGGCCCAGCGGCCATGGCTCACGGACCCAGCCGCTCCGCGGCATGTGGGATCTTCCCGGACCGGGGCACGAACCCTTGTCCCCTGCATCGGCAGGCGGACTCTCAACCACTGCCCCACCAGGGAAGCCCTGGAGCTTATTTTTGTGTATGGTGTTAGGTAGTGTTCTAATTTCATTCTTTTACATGTAGCTGTCCAGTTTTCCCAGCACCATTATTGAAGAGGCTGTTTTTTCTCCATTGTATGTTCTTGTCTCCTTTGTTGTAAATTAGGTGACCTTATGTGTGTGGGTTTATCTCTGGGCTTTCTATCCTATACCATTGATCTATAATTCTGTTTTTGTGCCAGTACAATACTGTCTTGATTGCTGTAACTTTATAGTATAGTTTGAAGTTGGGCAGCCTGATTCCTCCAGCTGCTTTTTTCTTTCTCAAGATTGCTTTGGCTATTCAGGGTCTTTTGTGTTTCCATACGAATTGTAAAATTTTTGCTCTAATTCTGTGAAGAATGCCATTGGTAGTTTGATAGGGATTGCATTGAATCTGTAGATTGCTTTGGGTAGTATAGTCATTTTCACAATATTGATTCTTCCAGTCCAAGAACATGGTATATTTCTCCATCTGTTTATGTCATCTTTGATTTCTTTCATCAGTATTTTACAGTTTTCTGAGTACAAGTCTTTCTCCTCCTTAGGTAGGTTTATTCCTAGGTATTTTATTCTTTTAGTTGCCATGGTAAATGGGATTGTTTCCTTAATTTCTCTTTCTGATTTTTCACTGTTAGTGTATAGGAATGCCAGAGATTTCTGTGCATTAATTTTGTATCCTGCAACCTTACCAAATTCATTGGTTAGTTCTAGTAGTTTTCTGGTGGCATGGCATCTTTAGGATTTTCTATGTATAGTATCATGTCATCTTCAAACAGTGACAGTTTTACTTTTTCTTTTCCAATTTGTATACCTTTTATTTCTTTTTCTTCTCTGATTGCCGTGGCTAGGACTTCTAAAACTATGTTGACTAAGAGTGGACATCCTTGTCTTGTTCCTGATATTAGTGGAAATACTTTCAGTGTTTCACAATGAAGTATGATGTTTGCTGTGGGTTTGACATATATGGCCTTTATTATGTTGAAGTGGATTCCCTCTATGCCCATTTTGTGGAGTATTTTTTATCATAAATGGGTGTTGAATTTTGTCAAAAGCTTTTTCTGCATCTGTTGAGATGATCATATGATTTTGACTCCTTAATTTGTTAATGTGGTATATTGTATTGATTTATTTGCATACATTGAAGAATCCTTGCACCCCGGGATAGATCCCACTTGATCGTGATGTATGGTCCTTTTAATATGTTGCTGGATTCTGTTGGCTAGTATTTTGTTCAGGATTTTTGCATCTATGTTCATCAGTGATATTGGTCTATAATTTTCTTTTTTTGTGGTATCTTTTTCTGGTTTTGGTATCAGGGTGATGGTGGCTTTGTAGAACGAATTTGGGAGTGTTCCTCCCTCTGCAATTTTTTGGAAGAGTTTGAGAAGGATTGGTGTTAGCTCTTCTCTAAATGTTTGATAGAATTCGCCTGTGAAGCCATCTGGTCCTGGACTTTTGTTTGTTGGAAGATTTTTAATTACAGTTTCAATTTCATTACTTGTGATAGGTCTGTTTCTATTTTCTAATTCTTCCTGGTTCAGTCTTGGAAAATTGTACCTTTCCAAGAATTTGTCCATTTCTTTGTGGCTGTCCATTTTATTGGCATATAGTTGTTTGTAGTAGTCTCTTAAAATCCTTTGTATTTCTGCGGTGTCAGTTGTGATTTCTCCTTTTTCATTTCTAATTTTTATTGATTTGCATCCTCCCCCTTTTCTTCTTATTTATTTATTTATTTATTTTTGGCTGCATTGGGTCTTCATTGCTGCGTGTGGGCTTTCTCTCGTTGCAGTGAGCAGGGGCTACTCTTCATTGTGGTGAGCGAGCTTCTCTTTGGGGTGTCTTCTCTTGTTGCAGAGCACGGGGTATGGGCACACGGGCTTCAGTAGTTGTGGCATTCGGGTTCAGTAGTTGTGGCTCGCAAGCTCTAGAGCAGAGGCTCAGTAGTTGTGGCGCACCAGCTAAGTTGCTCCACAGCATGTGGAATCTTCCCAGATCATGGCTCAAACCTGTGTCCACTGCATTGGCAGGTGGATTCTTAACCACTGCACCAGCAGGGAAGTTCCTCCCTTTTTTTCTTGATGAGGCTGGCTAAGGGTTTATCAATTTTGTTTATCTTTTGAAAGAACCAGCTTTTAGTTTTATTGATCTTTGCTATTGTTTTCTTTGTTTCTATTTCATTTATTTCTGCTCTGATCTTTATGATTTCTTTCCTTCTACTGACTTTGGGTTTCCTTTGTTCTTCTTTTTCTTGTTGCTTTAGGTGTAGGGCTAGATTGTTTATTTGAGATTTTTCTTGTTTCTTGAGGTGAGATTGAATTGCTATAAACTTCCCTCTTAGAACTGCTTTTGCTGCGTCCCATAGGTTTTGGGTCATTGTGTTTTCATTGTCATTTGTTTCTATGTATTTTTTTATTTCTTCTTTTTTGATTTCTTCAGTGACCTTTTGGTCATTTAGTAGCGTACTGTTTAGCCTCCATGTATTTGTGTTTTTTACAGTTTTTTTCCTGTAACTGATTTTCAATGTCATAGCATTGTGGTCAGAAAAGATGCTTGATACGATTTCAGTTTTCTTAAATTTTCCAAGGCTTGATTTGTGACCCAAGATGTGATCTATCCTGGAGAATGTTCCACGTGCACTTGAGAAGAAAGTGTATTCTGCCACTTTTGGGTGGAATGTTCTATAAATATCAATTAAATCTATCTGGTCTATTGTGTCATTTAAAGCTTGTGTTTCCTTATTTATTTTCTGTTTGGATGTTATGTCCATTGGTGTAAATGGGGTGTTAAAGTCCCCTACTATTATTGTGTTACAGTCGATTTCCCCTTTCATGGTTGTTAGCATTTATTTGCCTTATGTATTGAGGTACTCCTATGTTGGGTTCATAAACATTTATAATTTTTATATCTTCTTGGATTGATCCCTTGATCATTATGTAGTGTCCTTCCTTATCCCTTGTAACAGTCTTTATTTTAAAGTCTATTTTATCTGATATGAGTATTGCTACTCCAGCTTTCTTTTGATTTCCATTTGCATGGGATATCTTTTTCCATCCCCTTACTTTCAGTCTCTATGTGTCTCTAGGTCTGAAGTGGGTCTCTTGTAGACAGCATATATATGGGTCTTGTTTTTGTATCCATTCAGCCAGTCTGTGTCTTTTGGTTGGGGCATTTAATCCATTTACGTTCAAGGTTATTATCGATATGTGTGTTCCTATTACCATTTTTTTAATTGTTTTGAGTTTGTTTCTGTGGGTCTTTTTCTTCTCTTGTGTTTCCCGCCTAGAGAAGTTTCTTTAGCATTTGTTGTAAAGATGGTTTGGTGGTCCTGAATTCTCTTAGCTTTTGCTTGTCTGAAAAGCTTTTGATTTGTCCATTGAATCTGAATGAGATCTTTACCAGGTAGAGTCATCTTGGTTGTAGGTTTTCCTCTTTCATCACTTTAAGTATATCCTGCCACTCCCTTCTGGCCTGCAGAGTTTCTGCTGAAAAATCAGCTGATAACCTTATGGGGATTCCTTTTTATGTTATTTTTTGTTTTTTTTCCTTGCTGCTTTTAATATTTTTTCTTTGAATTTAATTTTTGTTAGTTTGATTAATATGTATCTTAGTGTGTTTCTCCTAGGGTTTATCCTGTATGGGACTCTCTGTGCTTCCTGGACTCAGGTCTATTTCCTTTGCCATGTTAGGGAAGTTTTCCACTATAATCTCTTCAAATATTTTCTCAGATCCTTTCTTTTTCTCTTCTTCTGGGACCCCTATAATTTGAATATTCGTGCGTTTAGTGTCGTCCCAGAGGTCTCTGAGATTGTCTTCAATTCTTTTCATTCCTTATTCTGCTCCTTGGCAGTTATTTCCACCATTTTGTCTTCCAGCTCACTTATACATTATTCTGCCTCAGTCATTCTGTTATTGATTCCTTCTAGTGTATTTTTCATTTCAGTTATTGTGTTGTTCATCTCTGTTTGTTTCTTCTTTAGTTCTTCTAGATCTTTATTAAACATTTCTTGTATTTTCTCAATCTGTGCCTCCATTCTATTTCTGAGATTCTGGATCATCTTTACTATCATTACTCTGAATTCTTTTTCAGGTAGATTGCCTATTTCCTCTTCATTTATTTGGTCTTGTAGGTTTTTACCTTGCTCCTTCATCTGTGACATATTTTGTGTGTGTGTGTGTGTGTGTGTGTGTGTGTGTGTGTGTGACATATTTTTTTGCTTTCTCTTTTTTTTTTTTGATGGGTGGGATTGTGTTCCTGTCTTACTGGTTGTTTGGCCTGAGGCTTCCAACACTGGAGTTTGTAGGCTGTTGGGCAGAGCTGGGCCTTGGTGCTGAGATGAGGACCTCCAGGAGACCTCACTCTGATGAATATTCCCTGGGGTCTGAGGTTCTCTGTTAGTCCAGTGGTTTGGACTGGAGCTCCCACCACAGGAGCTTTGACCCAACCCCCGGCTTGACCCCCAGCACATGAACCAAGATCCCACAAGCCACGCGGGGTGGCAAAAAATAAAAGGAGAACAATAACAAAGAGTAAAAAATAAAATTAGACTAGGAAACAGATATCTTAGAAAGAATATAGAAGTATAGGTTAAGCAACAACTGGGAAGTAAATCAGAACCACAATAGTAAAAAAGAGTAGAAGCAAAAAAAAAAAAAAAGGTGGAAAAGGCCTTGGCTGTGGAGGATGGGGCCTAGCAGAGGCAGGGTTTGGGTGGTAGGCAGGGTCTATGCTTAGGACCCACAGGCCTGGAAAAGCCTTGGGGTGGGGCTTAGGCTCAGTGGAACAGAAGGGGCCCAGGCAGTGCCTCTGGTCTCAGAGGGTGAGGTACCCCACCTTCCTTGACTTTATCTTGCAATCCTTCTACTGATTTTTTAAAATTTTGGCTTTTATATTTTTTGCTTATATATTTTTAATACAGAAGTACGCATTCTTGTTTCTGATTTTTCCTTTTTCATAATATTACAGTCATGTTTTATGGATATACTGTCTCCTGCTTATCTCTGTGAAGGTATTACTTATTTTTCATGTGTCTGTTAGTTTTGTTTTAATATTCTTGTATTCTCTAAATTCTTTTTTTCCACCTGGCTTCTTTTGGTTTCTCTCTCTCCTTCCTGTTGGAAGCTTTCCTCAAATATCAAAAATATCTATTGTGGGGCTTCCCTGGTGGTGCAGTGGTTGAGAGTTCACCTGCTGATGCAGGGGACACGGGTTCGTGCCCCGGTCCGGGAGGATCCCACATGCCGCGGAGCGGCTGGGCCCGTGAGCCATGGCTGCTGAGCCTGCGCGTCCGGAGCCTGTGCTCCGCAACGGCAGAGGCCACAGTGGTGACAGACCACGTACCGCAAAAAAAAAAAAAAACTATTGATATTTATGAATGAAGCAATGAAAAGCTGAATTAAACTGTATTTGGGGAAAACTTATCAACTGGGGCATCACTATAGGAAGCTAGCTAGTCTTTTCATTAACAAGCATCTGAATGTCAGACTCTTTTCTCTAGAGCTGGCTTTCTCAACTTTGGCATTTTGACATTTGGAGCCAAATAATTCTTTGTTGTCAGAAGCTCTTGTGCAGTGTAGAATGTTTAGCAGTATCACTGAACTCTGCCCACCAGGTGCCAATAGTAACCCCCTTCCCAGAGTTCAAAAAATGTCAATAAACGTTGCCATATGTCTCCTGGGGGGCAAAATCACCTTGTTGAGAACCATTGCTCTAGAGCCATGTGGCTTCTCAGGAGAAGCGTTCTAACTCCCTGATCCGGTTACTGTTACTGCATAACAAACCACCCTAATACTTAGTACATAAACAACCACCATTTTGTTGTGCTTCAAGTCAGGAATTGGGAAAAAGCACGGCTCTTCTCTGCTCCACAGTGTCTGGGGCCTAGGCTGAGATGTCTGGAAGTTGGAACCAGCTGGGGCTGAAGGATCCGCTTCCAAGTTGGTTCTTCACTTGGCAGGGATAGTTGGAAGAGGGGGTGCAGCTGGGACTGGAGACCAGAGAGACTATACACGGCCTCTCTAGGACAACAGTCTGGTAGTTGGACCTCTTGTGTGGTAGCTCAGGACTCCAGTGTGAATATTCCAGCCAGCAATATGCAAGCTGCATGGCCTTTTATGGCCTGGCTTTTGATGTCACATAGCATCACTTCCACTATAGTCACAAGCCCGCCCAGATTCGGGGAAGGAGACAGAGACCTACCTCTCAATGGAAGAAGTGTCAAAAAAAATTGCAGCCATGTTTTAAACTCACTGTACTCTGGTACAAGGTGATATGTGCCTGCGGCAGGGTGGGGTATGCAAAGGGGGGAACATTGAGTCCCACTGTTCAGTCTTCAGACTTTGCCCTCATCCCTCTGTTTTCATCCTTGTGGTCATTTGCCTTCTCTCTTGCCAGGGTCTCTCCTGTTTAGTGTCTTCAGTCTCCTGGTGTGTGGGACAGAGTATGGGGTGGGATCTGGGAGGATTCCAAACATTTGCCCTGTTTCCTTACCCCACCTACTCGGTACCTGACCCCCACCGTCATAATACCTGGTCTCCCCAAGGTCTTAGCTCCCCCAGGGTTCTGAGGGGGAAGTGGCTTGCCTCCTGTCAGTATACCCCTCTGCGGGCCAATCTCCCGTCCACCGATGTCTCTTTACCATTCTGTTTGCTCTTGAGGATTTATACCATTTTACTTTTTGACTGGCATTTTAGTAGCACTTCAGGAGAGAAAGGAGATTGAGATGTGTGAATAACCTGACATGTTTAACCCAAAGCTTGTTACACTTCTTTTGGATGGATTTATGGTGTCTCTAAATTGTGTCATAATCTTCTCCCCTGTTGAAGCTCTGTCAAGTAGTACAGTGACCACATTTAATGTTTTGCTGATAATTTAGAATCATCTTTATGAACATACATGTTTACCTTGGAATTATTACACTGAGTAGAGCTATCTGTCCCCCTTCATGCTGGGGACTCAGATCACTGTGCTAAACCTCCTTAAACCTTTTTTCATGGTCGTCTCTGTCTCTGACTACCTCTTGTCCCATTTATTTGTGGCGAGGGTGCCACATTACAGCACATTAACTTCTAATTTACTCCTTTTAAATGGCTACTAAACTAGATGACCATGCCGGGTGTCCCCCCACCAGCCTGCCCCTACCCATTTTCTACCCTTTCCCACACTCCCAGTGTTTGACCTTTGTGGATTGCATCAACCAGTCTCCATGCCCTCATGCTGCCAGTTGGGTTTGGCCAATTGAAGACCCTTCAGGAGATAAGAGAGTGATTTTGGGGTGCATTAGGGTACTTTATCCGTAACCCCCTCACCAGCTCCCTCCCTCGCCAAGCCTCAGGTCAGGTCTGTGTTCTTCTCCCTAAAGCCACCACTCTTCCTAGTAGCCCTCTCCTGTAGCTCTCTCAGGGTCCTAGTAACACTCCCACCTCTTCCTCCCTCCAGGCGGTGGTAATTACTCCCCACTGTTGCTGGCTCCAGGGTGCTTCTCCTTCCCTTATCGGTTTCCTTAATGCTGCTCACCCCCTTGGAAACAGTCCTTCCTTAAGTTCTCCTTGTTACCTGTGCAATGTGCATCTGTTTCTTACTGGGACTCTGCCCATACAGAAACTTCTGATTTACATCTAAAACAAGAATGGTCCCTGCGTGAGCCCTGAGAGATCCTCCTCGGAATGCTGTGTGTGAGCTCTGTGACATCTCTGGGCTACTGGGGCTTTTGAAAATTCACTTCCTAGCTGTTAACTAGAATACATAGTAGAGGGTACTGGATTAGTGACGTCCCCATACGGGGAAATGTGACTTACTGGAATGTTTTGAGAAGGACAATAAACATGTAAATAGAAGGAAACCTGGAGAGAGAATTTGTAATGACTTTCAGAAATTATATGACAGGCTGGAAAATATCAACAGTTTCAGAAAAGGATTAAATACCTTCCTGGATAACAGACCCTTGCTGGGTCTTACGGTAAAGTGGATGTTTGGGGAAGATCCAGGCCATGTGTGGATGGGATTCCCCAAATGTGACATTAGAAGTCCCTCAGTTAGGACCTGCTGGGCCTCTGTGCTTCCAGGTCAGTAGCTTTTCTGATGGTTTTGCTCTGGGGAGTGCCATGTGCTTGTCTGTCCACTGGCCTGAGGATAAACTGGAGACCAGAGAGGCCCACGGCCTTGTAGCAGCATCACATCTCACGCCCCACAGCAGCCAAGCCGTCCGACGGCCACCTCTGAGATCAGCTTACACGACTCTCCTGCTGAAACACACTCTGGATTCTCTCACTTTCTCACCCTACTACCCTGTCAGCCCTCCGTTCTGTTGAATTGGTGCACCCGTTTGAAGCGCATGTACCTCTAGGGGAAAAGTAGAAACAAGATCTCTTTCTGGCCACCCATTTCCTGAAGCACAAAAAGGAAATGTATCATAAATGCTTCTTAAAGATGACAGGAAGGGGTAGTGCCACTCCGGGTGGCAAGGGCTGCCACTGTGGTATTTCACAGACCGGGAGGTGAGGTGGCACATGGGGGCTGAGGTCCCAGCCAGGGGCAGCCCTCAGGGTCCAGCCTTCCTGACCCACTCCAGCAGACTGTGGACCTTCAGCCCTCCTGGGCAGGAGGAAGAGGCCTGGGAGGCATTACCTCTATTTCACAGGGAGGAGCCCAAAGCCAGGGAAATCGAGAGCTGCAGCTTTGGTGAAGAGAGACACTCTCATACCCTGGCTTCCTTATTCATGATTCTTTTACCTTTAAGGATTTTTCTTTTTAATTTGAGGAGTGGGGACTGGGCAGTTGGAGATAGGCTTGTTTGTTTTTAGTGTGGCTACCCTCAAGCGATGTAGCCTTTTTCAGTTCAGCTTATTCTCTTTCGGCCCAGGCCACTCTGTGTCCTTTAGCCAAGTGAGCCCAACCGAGGCCCCTCAGCGTCCCGACCAGCAGAGGTGCAAGAGGCCCATCCTGTTCATTCTTGCTCTGTAAACGCAGTGCAGAAAGGCAGATATGCAGGAACATGGCCAGAGGAGCCAGCCCAGGGCTGGAAAGTGGAGGGCCCTGGAGGGCTGGGGGAGGCTTCTGAGGCCTCTCTGCACTGCTCCTCCCATAGCAGAATGTTCATGGTCCATGCACTTCTGGGAGGGTAGATGGGGCCCAAGTGGGCAGAACACCTGTTTAGTGTGTAAGTCCATGTCCTGTCTTGTCCTTTCCAAGAATTCAGCCATTGCTAGGTTGGCTGCCACTAACCACATGGAGTGGAAGGAAAATTCTCAAACCAGGCACTTGAGCCAAGCCTGCCGTGGTCCTCAGCCAGATGTTGCAAGTTCCTAATCTTGACCCAGAGGCCAGGGAGTTGGGGCATCATCTGGAGCCCAGAGTTGGCTGTTACCCACAAACATAGACACCCTGAGTGGGACCTACACACCCCGCCTTGCCTGAGGTGGGACCAGGGCCCACTTCGTTCCCATTACATACCATTACAAGATGATGCAACCAGGTTTCAACAGACACTGCCAGGGAAGAAACACATTACAACAGCATGCTTCAATACTTCCTCTGCCCATGCAGGAGGCTTCATCACATCAACAAAGTCGCACCTCTTCCCACCCCAGTATCTCACCCCACCAAGCTGGAAGTACCTTTTGTCAGGACCATTTACGGCCTTTGAATGGACCTGCTTTTCGCAAGAAATTAAACCAGTGGCTTTCCATCCTGGCTGCACATTACAGTCATCTAGAATATTAAAAAATACTGATGCCTGGGCCTCACTCTCACCCCAAAGATACTGACTGAATTGATCTGGGTTTTTAAAAAAAAAAAGATTTTATTTAAGTCTTTATTGAAAGATAATATACATGCAAAAAGAAGAAAAAGAAAAAAGCACAAACCACAAGTGTAAATCTTGGTGAATTTTGACAAAGTGAATTTACTCTGAGTAATTTGCTTCCAAATCAAGAAGCAACATCACCTGCATCCCCTGGTGCCCCAAAGGGTAACCACCATTCTCATTTCTAATAGTATAAATTAGTTTTGCTTGTTTTCAAGCTTTATATTATATAAATGGAATCATACAGAATATATTCTGGCTTCTTCCGATCCGCATTGTGTTTGTAAGGTTCATCAGAGCTGTTGCTTGTAGTTGTTAGTTAGTTTAGTTAGTTAATATTGTAGTAGTTAGTTTATCCTCATTGCTATAGGGTATTCCACCATGTGGATATTCCTCCATTTATCTATATTTGGGTATCTGGGTTGTTGTTGGCAATTTAGGGTTCTTATGACTACTGCTGCTGTGAGCATTCATTGGCGTCTTAGAGCATGTTTGCTTGTATTTCTGTTAAGTCCATACTTGGACATGGAATTGTTGGGCAGGTATGAAAATCAGTATGTTCGGCTTTAGTACCTTATGCCAAATAATTGTCCAAAGTGACTACCAATTTATACTCCCTCAGGGATGTATGAGAGCTCTGGTTGCTTCACATCTTTGCCAACAATTGGTATTTTCTAACTTTTTCATGTTAGCCGTTCAGGTGGGTGTGTGATGATATCACAGTGTGGTTTTAATTTGCATTTCCCTAATGACTAATACAGTTGAGCGCCTTTTCACATGTTTGTTAGCCATTAGTCTTCTCTTTGCACAGTGCCTGTTGAAGGGCTTGGACTTGAGTACTTTTAAGAAGTCCCTTAGGTGGCTCTAGTGTGCAGCCAAGGTTGAAAACCATCGAGCAATACCACAACTTAGCACCTGCTGTTCTGTTTCTCAGTGTCCTGTCTTTGAGCTTAGAGTATTTTGGATCTGAAGGGACCTAATGGACCTGGAGAAAGATAACTGTCACCCGCCACGCCAAGATGAGCCTACCAGAAAGAAGCAAGAGATTGGAGCTAGAGTTTAGGCAGTTGAGAATCTTTGGGAATGTGGTCTCCACTTCAGAAGAGTTCAGAGAGGGCCTGTGGTGTCCCCAGCTGCCACAGGCATTTCCTGACCACAAAAACGACCCCTTGCTGGTCACCCTGGAGCTCCAGGCAATCATGTGGAGGAAGTGGAGGGGCCCTATGCCAGGTACTTCCCGGTTTCCAGGCCAGCATGAGTGGGACCCAGCTCATGTGGCATTGTGGTCAGGCTGAGGACAGGGGAGCATGTGTTCCAGGGACCTGGGTGGGGCTGAGGGAGGCCTGCTGTCTGTGGCCTGTCTCCTGGTTCAAAGAGCGGCCTGTGAGCCTGTCCCACATGAGTCCAGGCCTGGCTAGCCCTTGAGTTCTGTGGGTTTCCATAAAAGTTCCAGTTGTTGTCTCCCTCACCTGTAATGGTCTCCTCTTCCTCTGCTCCAGGACCTTCCTTGGTCACCCTACCCCTACTTGACCCCTTACTCCTCTGAACTCCTGCAGCACTTAAGAGTGAGAGCACACAATGTGGCTCCTGATTACACTTTGCCTTCTATTAAGTCCTCATTGCATCATCGGTGCTCATCTCATCCCCTCTTCTGGACTGCAGCCTCATCCCAGGGCTGCTGGGTGCTTCTCTGTGCTCCCCGCACAGTGGGTTAAGTGGCATTTGGTAACTCAGTGATAACATCCTCCAAATTGGAAAGGGAGGTGCAGTAAAAATACAAACCACACACAGAATCCTTCCCTCAGACTGGAGCTATGCAGGTGTCAAGCAGCGCTGCCCTGTGCGGGGTCCGTGTTGGCACATGTGCCACTCATCTGGTAGGCAAGTTGGACTACCAGCAGGGGCTAGGATGCTGGTGCCTGACTGGGTGTGCATAGAGGCCTCTCAAGCAGAGGGGTTTTGCACACCCTGATGGAGTTCACCGGAGTGCCCAGGGCCCGCACCATGTGCTCCTTGAAAAGAGCAGAGTCCACCTTCTGCTGACTGAAGTCCTGCCAGCTGCCTGACGTGAGATGAGGCGCAAGGAGGCACGTGGGCACAGTTGACATTTTGGACCCTGGTGAGCACAGAGCCAACTCCGGGCTCTTGGTTGTTCCATGTCCCCTGGATTCAGGCCCATCTTGGAAATTGCTCTGGACACAGAGCGCTTCATGTCTGATAGTCCAAGTGCAGATGTTGGGGTTCCCTTGATTGGCCCAAATGGTAGCTTGAACCAACCAGCAACCAGAGTGCTGTCTGCAGCCTGGAAGAACACTCTCCTGGCCGTGTATGAGAGTTCTAGTTGCTTCAGTCCTTGTCAACGACTGGCATTTCCTGTCTTTTTCATATTGGCCATACGAGTCTCTTAAAAAGAGAGACCCCTCTTGTCCCACTGACCCTGCACCCCTGCCTCTCCCCTTTCACTCAGCCCCCTACCCAGCAGTCAAGCCCTTCAGTTCTCTCATACTTGGTCTTCAAACTCTCCTTCTCCCCTGGCTCCTGTAGTGCAGTGTTTGGCATGCACCCGTCTCCATCATCCCTGTAATGCTTCCCTCCACCCCCTTCCCCATGGAGTACAGCCATGCTGTCTGCCTCTCATGGCCAAGATTCTGGAAGGAGACATCTCCTCTCTCCTCTTCCTTCTCCTCACCCGCTCATTTATTCAGCAAGTATTCATTTTACCCCTGTCTGTGCTGGGCATAGCAGGGTTCAACAGTGAAAAAGACTAGCTGGCCGTGCTCTCATGAAGCTTATAATCGAGTAGGGAAGACAGACATAAATCATTAACAAGTGTTTATGTAGGGGCTGTCACAGCCCAACAGCACAGGCCAGTTCTTCTCTGCCCTCACGCACCTGCAAATGTCTGCTCGTCTTTTGGGGCTCAGCTCACATGCCACCTCATCTGTGCTGCCTTCCCCATGCTGCACCTGTAGACAGTGTGGCCCGCTGGGCCCACAGCAGCCTTGGGTATAACTATTTCCCACAGAGGTTGAAATCCGAGGGCAGAGACCAGACCACACTCACCTTGGAGCCCCCTGCCTGGCACAGAGCCCAGTGCATTGGAGGTGCTCAGTAGATGAATGCAGGTCCCTGCCAAGACTGAGCCAAAGTGTGTGAACATCTCCAGGGCCTGAGAATCCACATCTTTCTTCTTCCTCTGTTTTAATAGCCTTTTCTTTCTGCTTATCATTATAAAAGTAATTTGGGTTTGGTCACAACCGTGTGCATTTACTTAACAATACTGAACTTTACATTTATAAATGGTTATGAATGTAAATTTTATGTTATGTGTGTTTTACAACAATTTTAAAAAAACATAGTGCAAAGATTAAGTACAAAAAAGGAGGAAAAGGTCCATATTATCAAGAAATAAAGGACAAAGGATTTGATTCAGGCAAAATTGTATTTAAAAAATAAGTAGTTTGGATTAGGGAAATGCAAATCAAAACCACTAGAGGGGCTTCCCTGGTGGCGCAGTGGTTAAGAATCCACCTGCCAAGGCAGGGGACACGGGTTCAAGCCCTGGTCTGGGAAGATACCACATGCTGTAGAGCAACTAAGCCCGTGTGCCACAACTACTGAGCCTGTGCTCTAAAGCCCGTGAGCCACTACTACTGAGCCCGCATGCCACAACTACTGAAGCCTGTGCGCCTAGAGCCTGAGCTCTGCAACAAGAGAAGCCACTGCAATGAAAAGCCCGCGCACCGCAATAAAGAGTAGCCTCGCTCACTGTAGCTAGAGAAAGCCCGCGCACAGCAACAAAGACCCAATGCAGCCAAAAATAAATTTAAAAAAAGAAAAAAACCCAAAAAAACCCCACAGTGAGATAACACTTTGCACCCTTTAGAATGGCGATTATTAAAAAAAAGAAAAGAAAAATAACAAGTGTTGGTGAAGATGTGGAGAAATTAGAACCCCTGTGCCCTGCTGGTAAGAGTGTAAAATGGTACAGCCACTGTGGAAAACAGCATGGCAGTTCCTCAAAAAATTAAAAATAAACTTACAATATAATCCAGCACTTCTACCTCTGGCTATATATCCAAAAGAACTGAAACAGTGTCTCAAAGAGATATTTGTATACCCATATTCATATCAGCATTATTCACAATAGCCAAAAGGTGGAAACAATCCAAGTGTCAAGTGTCCATTGACAGATGAATGGATAAGCAAAATGTGGTATACACACACAATGGAATATTATTCAGCCTTTAAAAAGAATGAAATTCTGCCACATGCTACAACATGGATGAACCTTGAAAACCATTATGCTAAGAAGTGAAATAAGCCAGACACAAAAGGGCAAATATTGTACGATTCCAGTTATATGAGGTACCTAGAATAGTCAAATTCATAGAGACGGAAAGGAGAAGGGTGGTTGGCAACCACTGGCAGTAAGAGAGAATGACGAATTAGTTTACTGTGTTTGTGGAGTTTATGTTGAGGATGATGAAAAAATTCTGGGGCTGGATGGTAGTGATGGCTGCACCACAATGTATGTGTACTTAATACCATTGAATTGCACACTTAAAAATGATTAAAATGTTAAATTTTATGTATATTTTGCCATAAAAAAGTAATTTGTGTATATTACAGACATTTTAGAAACTATTGATAAACACAAAAGGGAAAAATTCAAATCATTTCATAATCTTACCAGCTAGAGAAAGCCCGCTGTTAAAATTTGAGTATGTGTCTTCCATTCCCTTCTTGTTCTCTCTCCCTTAAAACAAAAGTGTGTGTGTCTGTGTGTCTGTGTGTCTGTGTGTATCTATCTTTGGAGACCACACTGGACCTATAGAAAGTCTCCTCACGTCTATCTCTCGACTGTTCCCATTGATACTGCTTCCTTCCTTCCAGCCATTCAAAACAAGGCTATCCCTCTTCTGGACATCAATCCTTTGAACAATTTCTCACACCTAATTTCACTGCCCTGTACCTCTCTAGGGTCACACTGCTCTGAAAATGCCCATTCCTTCCATATGTCTGAAAATACGGTACAGAGCAGGCTCAGTAATATGTTGGAAGGGGTTGGAGAGAACAGTGAGTGCCCCTCCCACTTTCTCAGGTACTGCACATCTTAGATGCGTCCATCTGAGCATGTCATCTCCCTTGGATGATGCAGTTGTTGGGGTTCCTGCAAAGGTTACTGACAGTTAAAACCCTAAGCCTGTTGGTCAAGACTGCCCTTGGCCCAGGTCCCCATGCCCTGCCTTGGTGTCCTTACTTCTTGGACCTGGTGCTGGACCTCACATTATCCCTGTTGATTCTTACTCCTAGATTCAGCTTCTGCAGCCAGTCAAGAGCCTGTGGCCTCATGCCCAGATGAGCAGATCTACCCTGTCCACTCTGAGGGAGCTTGGAGAAGAGTGAAGGCCCCATAGGCTCTACCCCTGCTGGGCTCTGGGAGGAGCAGCCTCTTCCTCTCTTCTTCCCTTGAGAAGTGGGCCTCCCTCTTTACCCCAGGCACCACTCTGCCCTGCACAGCAGTGAGTCAGCAGGAATGAGCCAAGCTATCAGAAATGAGGGTGCCCTCCACCACATGGGTTCTGTGGGCTGAGGAGGCTGCCATCAGGCCTGGCCCCAGGGCCATGCCACAGCTGTCACGCCTTGTAGAAGTGCCCCCAGGCCCCTACATTTGTTACCACACATTTGGGCAAACTCCTTCCCCAGCTTTGCCACCTGGTCCAGGAGCCAGGGCATAGCCAGCTTCATTGGCAGTGAGAGGTGAAGCAAGAGGCCACAGCCACTCAGGTGACTAAAGTTCATGTCTGTGCCCAGCCTTCATTTGTTTCCAAATCCAGCCACAGACGTGAGACCCTTCTCTCTTGGCTCTGAGGCCTCCACGGAAGGGTTTATTTAAGGTTTTAACCAGAACCTTTATAGCCCAGCCCTGAGAAGATTATCTTTTTACTGCAACTTTGATTAATGATTGATCAAAAAGTGATACTAGAAACACTGAAGAACAAATTTGCCCTAGAGATTACAAAGGTCTACATCTGCCAGGCTTGGGGACCTGACCACCTGCTCCAAGGTCAAACCAGGGTAAGGGTGCATCGGAAGACCCACCCCACACACAGTCAGTCTCTCTCTCACACACACACAGGGGAAAATACAGATGTAAATGTCCTTAAATCCTTTTTGGAATTAGCAGGGACAGAGCAAAAGGACATAAGGGCTCTTAATAGAATTTTTCTTTCTTTTGTTTCTATTAATACGTATTACAAATTAGCATCTTAAAGGGAAATTTGGAGTGTGAGGAAGAGAGAGGGTTGTGTGAGGACCATGACCTGGGCTTCCTGCAGACCTCCAGCCCCAAAGAGCTGACATCTGAAATGTCACCAGGCAGGGAAGGGGGAACAAAGTTTCACAAGCACTTGTGGGAAGAGCCTTGCGGAGTGATTGGGCTGTGCTCAGCTGTGCTCTGGCTGTTTTGATGGTCACTGAGGCTGTGAGTCCTAGTGGGGCCCACAGGCCACATCAGAATCAAAGGGCCCAAATCTACCACCTCAGAGACTGGGGAGCCAGGAATCTGCATTTTAACAACCTCCCCTACCTGGGGTTCAGCCGGTCCCCACCCTCTGTGAGCCCCAGGGAGCAGGGTACTGGCTGGAACACTTTCTTCTTGCCCCTCAGCTCCTCTGGTGCCCTGGGGCATGATGAGTGGAGAGCTGGCAGAACAGCTTCTAAACGGAAACTGGAAAATGAAACTGGAAATCACAGCCTCACAACCCAAAGAGCTGGGGTTTCTTTTCCACAGGGAGAGTCCCTGAGGGAGAAAGCAGCAGAAGCGGGGAGAGAAGCATGTTTAGTGAAGGCAGCAAGGTGTCCCTTAAGGAGCCTAGCAGTGGGCACACTGATGTAGGGTTGCGACGGCAGCCTGCAAGGCGCGCAGTGCCAGCAAGGATGGCCACAGCGCTGCACCCACTTCCCCAAGGCTGGCTGGCTGCTGTCAGCCCTGGAGGGCTTCCTCTCCAGCAAAAGCTAATTTCACGCTTTATGCTGAATAGCTATTTTCAGAGGTACTTTAGGAAGGGCTCTGGCTCTCGGTTAATCTGAAAATGTTTGATTCTGAAAACACTTCTCAGAATTGAACGTTTCATACCAGCAGCTTCGTGCCCCGCTGGCTACCTTCACCCACCTTGCCCCTCTGGGGCTCTCCCACATGCACACGTAGGACTTTGATGAGGAATGGAGGTGCTTGAGTTTAGCTGAGGATCAAAGATCAAACACGCTAATCTGCCCTCCCCTCTGGTCTCCTACACCACACACACCTGAGTTTGTGCTCACCCAGGCACAAACACTAAAAGCAGCTGCCGCAAAAGCACCGCTTGAGGCAACTTTGAAGATACTTAGCAGAGCAGCTTTCATGGAAGCAGATTTCCTGAACGGACAGGAATGCGGGGGAGAGGAGGGCAGTGGGATAGGGGCCAAGAACTGTCCCTACCTGCTAACTCCACACCATCCTGGCTTCCCCAGCCCCCAATCCCACACACTCCTTCTTTGGTTAGTACCCTGAAGGGGTATCCTCTCAAAGCACGCTGTGTTTTCCAGCTATTCATGTAATTATTTGCCTCACGTCTGTGTCCCTCACTGGAACTAAACTCCTCAATGCCTGAAACATGGTCTGTGTTATTTACTGCTGTATCTTTGATGCTTTGAATAGTGCCTGACTCTTGGTAGGGGCACAAAAAAATGTATGTTCCATGAGTGAGGGCAGCCTGAAATGCCCAGTAGAAAGACAGCACTCCAGCAAGGGATACGCACTGGCATATCTCAGTGTCCAGACCCCACCCCAGGCCCTCAGAGTGCCTTTAGCTGAGGATGCGGTGGACAGATAGACACCCCAGCTCTGCTGCCTGCAGTCCCCAGACCCTTGCCCATGGAATGCTTTAACTGCTCCATGTGTACAGGCAAAGGCTTAGCAGGAGGAGGTGGGAGGTGTGGCGTTCTTCTGTCACTCACCCTCCATGGCCCTGGCTTTGCCCCCCTTACCTGACAGATGGGCTCACATAGCCTCTTCTCAGGAGGCCAGGACACCTGTCTCCCTGGGCTACCCAGAAAAGAAAGGCCACTTTATCATATTTTTTATTCTTATTTTTTTATTTTTGGCCACACAGCATGCAGGATCTTAGTTCCCCGACCAGGAATCAAACCTGCGCTCCCTGCAGTGGAAGCGCAGAGTCGTAACCACTGGACCGCCAGGGAAGTCCCAAGAAAGGCCACTTTTAGCCTGTGGGTCAGGAGGAGACAAGTTGGGGCTGGGTGCGGGGAAGAGGGGGAGGTGTGAGTGATTAAAAAAAAGAGGGGGGCAGAAGAAGGATGCCAGTGAATGGTCCTCCGGGAGGAGATGTGGACATGGGAAGCAGCCCTCATGTCAGGCCCCACACCTTTTATTCTTCTCAGCCTCACTTTCTCATCCATAAATAGGATTTGTTCTTGTGTATATGCCTTGAGGGGCAATATAACAGAAGATAAAAGGGCAGACTTTGGAATTGGGCTATCTGGGATAAAATCTCAGCTCTGCCTTTACAGACTAGTAATTGACCTTGAGTCAGTTACTGAATCTGTCTTTGCCTCATTTTTCTCTTCTGTCAAGTGGGAACAATTATAGTGGATTCTATGAGCTAATTCATGTTCCTGACACCTGGTGAGGGCTCAGTCATTGTTAAGCTATGATTACCTTAGCAAGGCTTGTGAGGATCCAACAAGATGGCAGCTATGAGCACAGTTCCCAGACCCGAAGGTGCTGTACGAATATGAGGAAAGAGGGGAGTATTATTTTGGAAATATTGAAGGCACAGCTTCCCTCCCACATTTGTCTGGGGTGGGGCAACAGTTTTACTTATTTAATGTTAAGCTAGAAGATGCACCAAAGGAAGGTGAAAAACTGAAACCGCCAACCGTTTGAGCGGTAGGCTGCACTGAAACAGTGTGGCCGGTGCAAATGTTAAGGGCCTGGGCAAGGCCCACTTCCTCCCTGCGTGCCATGGGTCTTCCTCATACCAGCAGCTTCCCAAGGCTACAGGAAGTGGGTCCAGGAACACTCGAGGGTGTGTGCAGGGAGGCTTGGGCCGGAGGGTGGCAGCTGCTGAGGAGAGAACAGGAGCCTTTCAGGTCCTTGGTGGGTCCTGGGGCCGCCTGTGCAGTAGCCCCTGCCCTCTCCCAGGGGCGGGAGAGGCCTGCCCAGGACGGGCGTGTAGCCGACTCCCCGCCAAGCCTCTTCTCTCTTGAGGTTGCAAGCCACTGTACAAAAGGCATCCAGCCCGAGAGAGGCAGGCTGGAGAGGAGAGCCGAATCTTTTCTCAAAGGAAGTGCAGTTGTGGTTTTGAGACATTCACTTCACATCTGTGGTTGGCGTTTCCCAGAGTTCTCAGAGGTGAATGCAGGGTCAGCCCGATGTCGCCAAATAAGGTTCACCAGTGACCTTAGCAACAGGCTTCGCTGCCCATTGGCTGCCACTGCTGCTGCCAGCCAATGCGGCCTCTGCAGGCCGGCGCTGAAGCTGGGCTGAAGCTTCCTCATGTGCAGGGATCCAGCTGCTCCCTGTCAGGAATCACTGCCCTTTGAGGCAGCCACAGATAGGTAGAGAGCTCTGGGCAAAGGTGCGAGGGTGGCAGGACTGCCTGGGTGCCCACGTCTCAGAGTCGACCAGGCCAGCACTCCAGTGAGTCTTCACACAGCACCGATCTGCACCGTCAGCTTGATAGCCTGCTCCCAGCTTGCCAAGATGAGTTGTTCCCTACCACTCCCACCTTGTCCTAGCTGTCAACCTTGGAACTCCATAGTTCCTATTTCATAGTTCTGTTCATTCCTCCTTTGTGCTAGGCACTCTGCTAAGCTCCTTCTACACATTATCTCTTTTAACTCTCTCAATAACCCTGTAAGTGAATTAGCCGCATTTTACAGATGAGGAAACTGAGGCTAAAGAAGGTAACCAGCCCAGTGTTGCACCAGTAAGTAGGGAAGCCACAACTTAAACCCAATTTAAACAAATCCAGATCCTACACTATTAACTGTTGTACTATATTGCCAGTTGCTCCGTGTCTGTGTGTCTCAGTGTCTTCATCTGTGGCATGGGATGATAACACCTACCTCACGGGTTTGGGGTGTGGATTATGTGGAGTGACTTACGTGCAGGAACCTAGTGCAGAGCGGCGGCTTGTCCAGCGGCACAGCTTGGCACCTGTAGGCTTGGTGCCTGATAGGTGTGTTCCACAGGCACCCTGCACGTCCCTCTCGCATGGAGTGTGCTGCTGAAACATTGAGGTTTCTGGACCGGACTTCTCTGGGGCCCTCACATTTGCTTTCCACTTCCTCATTCTCAGCCTCCTCCCACTCTCACCCAACTACATCACCGAAGTAGGGAGGCTGGAGAGGAGCCTGCTGCTAGAGGCCCCGGCCTGTGAGTGCCAGAGGGGACAGGATGGCTGGGCTGGAGGGGACAAGTTTGGAGGACCGAATGTAGGCCAGTCAGACTGCAAGGGCAGGCATCCCTCATTTCCTCTATCCCAGATACAGCACTGCTTCCCTGAGAAACATTTTCAGAGTTGAAAAATACGTAAGTGATCTGGTAAAGATGAAAATACATGTACCCTGTAACCCAGCAGCCCCACTCCTCAGAATCTGCTCTAACCAAAGTCTCACTCATGTGCATCACAATATTCACAAATAAATTGTGCAGTATTCCTGCAGTGAAAATGAATGAACTACTGCGACCTGTAATACTGTAACATTGGATAATAATACTGTAATTAGTACTGTGACTCTCATCAACATAATGTTAAATGAAACTGCAGAAGAATACACACAGTATAATTCCTTTCATGAAAAGTTTAACAGCTGGCAAAACTGAACTGTGTTGTTTAAGGATATATGCAGTGGAGGTAAAACTATAAAAAGCACAGAAATTATTATCACAAAAGGCAATTTAGGGGACTTCCCCAGTAGCGCAGTGGTTAAGAATCCACCTGCCAATGCAGGGGACACGGGTTCAAGCTCTTGTCCCCTGAGGAGCCTTGGAAGAAATGGAAGGTCCGGGAAGATCCCACATGCTGCAGAGCAACTAAGCCCGTGTGCCACAACTACTGAGCCTGCGTGCTGCAATTACTGAAGCCCGTGCTCAGCAACAAGAGAAGCCACCACAATGAGAAGCCCACACACCACAACGAAGAGTAACCCCCGCCCTCTGCGACTAGAGAAAGCCTGCGCGCAGCACTGAAGACCCAACGCAGCCAAAAAAAAAAAAAAAGTCAATTTAGTCATGAGCACAGGGGAGGGTTGGGGTTGTGATAAGGAGGGGCATAGGGGTCTTTGAGGGTGTTGGCATTGTTTTATCTCTTAACCTGGTGGTGGTTATACAGATATTTGCTTTCTATTTTATACTTATTAAACTGAACATACGCTTTGTGCATTTTTCTGCATAATTATTGTTTTGCAAAAAAAAAAAGTGTACGTGTCATTTCCAGCACTGAACAGTGCAGTGAATGGACGGACGGCAGAATGAGCTCTACCCCACTTGAGACTTTTGGAACAGCATTCAGGAGTTTCCACACTGTTTGCTGAACCACAACTTTTACTGCAGATGAGGAGCCTTGGAAGGAATGGAAGATAAAAGACATTATGCAATTTAGGATTGAAGGATATCCTTTGACATATCACTGCAGCTGGGGATGAGGAACCAGTGCTTGTGGAAACAGGGACCGGATCACACCATGGTCAAGACCTGGCTGGACTTGAGGGGATCTGAAGGGGCAGAAGGACACATGCAAAGACCGTACCTGGGACCCAGCCTGCTTGGTCCCCATAGAGGGTTAATTCAGCTGGAGTTCCCATCCCAGGATCCCCTCTTCAGGGATGTGTGTATTTGTTGATTGTCTGCCGTATGACTGACCCCTTCAGAATACTGAAAGAAAATGGCCTTCAGCAGTGGCTGAGACAGGGCCTTTTCGGGTGCACAATAAGGAATCTAAGGCTACAGGATGAGGCCTTCCTGACTCTGCCTCCTAGGGTGCTGGCATTTCTAAGCTGGCAAGCTTGTTTTATTCATCCTTACTTCCCTAGCCTGGAGTAGGCCATGAATGACAGTTAATAAACGTTTGTGTGTGAGCCAATGTGTAGAATATATGCTGTAGAGAGTAAGGCCTCATCAGGTCCCAGAGAGGCAGCCTCCCAGACACCCTGTTTCTCTGGTCCATCTCCAGATATCCCAGCCAGCTACAGCAGACTTCCTCAGGAGGTGCCCAGGGCTCTGGCCCAATGGCAGCCTGTCAGGTGTTAAAGATAACCCTCCTTTTTCTTCTCCGAGCTAAACATCACCAGTTTCCACAACCATTTGTCTTATAGATCCAGTATTCTGGTTATCCAGTCTGGAGAGGCAATAAGAGGATCCAGACATGGTCTGAACAGGCAGAACCATGGATGCAGATGGCAAATTTGGGTTTGTGTGCTTTGACCGTCAGTGTATTCAAGCTGTGATGGTGACAGCTGCTGGCATGGCCTCTGACGTGGTAGGAAGGTTCAGGGTCACTGCTGAGCGCCTTTCTTTCTTTCTTTGGTGTTCTCATGGGCTTTATGTAGACACTTTTTTGATGTAAAACCCCAAGCTGTAGTCCTTGTCACAGTGTTGTATTTCTCCTCAACTCTCCTGGAGACTCCCTGAGAGCTGGCTAGAAGTAAGCACTCCATAGGTATTAGCTCCTGTTATTTACTTTATTGTTTTCTTTATTTGAATGAACAATCATGAATTCAGTGTCATTTATTGAGCATATACTATATGTCAGGCACTGCTAGGTGCTGGAATATAGCAGTGAACAGAATAGACTTGTCCCTTCACTCTGGGAAGACTTGTTGATTGAATGGTTGAACTCATTATGATCCACACCACCACCACCAGACATTCAGACATTCACTGGGTGCTCTCTGTGTGTTCAGTTCAGAATATATCCTCTCTGCCTTCCAGTGCTGGAATGTGGGAGTTGTTGAGAAAGATACCACTGTGGGAGTGAAAAAACACTGGACTTGAAATCTCTAGAGATCAAGTCCTAGCTCTGCCAGAAACCCACTGTGTGACCATGGGTGAGTTGGCTTGACCTCTCTGAGCCTCAGTTATCTTGTCAGTGAAATGAGAATAACAATACATCCCTCAGAGGCAAAAGAGGATCAAATAGGGTCACTACACTGCACAACTCCAGGGGGAGTTTATAAATTTTAGTCTCTGCAGCTGCTGGTGGCCTAGGATTAAATGAGACCACTTTTGCTGTGCGACCTGAAGTTAACAGTCAATAAACGATAGCTATTGTTATGTACAAGTTAGAGGGAAGCAGGGTTCACTGCAGGCCAGCAGGCTGCATAGGATTTGGCCAGGCTTTGTTCTTCAAGGAAGGGCAGGGCTCTGAGAAGTACAGACTGTGATGCAGGCAAGTGCCAGGAGCTAGCGACTCCCAGGGCAGGTCTGGGAGAAATGAGACTGGTGAGGGAGGTGGTAAAGAGAAGCTACTGGAAGCTGAGCATGGAGTAGGGATGGATGAGACTAAGACGAATACTTTAATTATTGAGCTGCAGAAAATCCTAGAGAGCATCTTGTCCAGCATCCAGTCTCACCGGGCCAGCAGAGGCCAGGGAGGGAAAGTAGTTGAGTCTCCGAGATCCTGCAGCAAGGGCCAGGGTCAGGGCTCCTGCCTGTGCAGAACCCAGCTCAAATGACTCTTCTGGCCCAGTTTATGGTTCCACAAAAGGAAATCCCTGGCATTTTTCACATATATATATATATATTTTTTTCTATATATAAAAGTACTTATAGGTCATTGTAGAGCATTTTTAAGTTATACAAATATAAAGAAGAAAATTTAATCACCTATAGTCCTACTAAAGCTACCACCATTAGTATTCTGATGCATTTCTTCCAGTAGGTATCCCACATATAAAATTATATATTATATATTCATTTGATTGGAATTGTATTGTGTATAGTTTCATGTTCCACCTTTTCCCTGTAAAATCGTGAGTATTTTATGAGAAGGAGGGACTGTTTTTTATGCAAAAGAAACTCTAGAAAATTTTTTTTCTTAGGGGAAAGAAAAGGTGCAAAGCCCCAGTCTGCGGGTGGTTGGGAGGACATCCTGCGGGCTGCAGGGTGGCTCTGTCTCACGTCCGGTCTGAGCTCTGAAGCAGTGGCTCAGAGAAAGACAAACCCTTCTCTCCTCTCCTGGCCAGGGTGCAGCCTCCTGCCTGTGGGCAAGGCAGAGTTGATGAGTCTGCACTCACCCTTCCTTCCCTGACACAGGATGTATGCTCATCCACTCCATACAGAAGTCTGTGGGGCCGTGATCGTTATTGCTCATTAATAACAACAGCTTCTCAGTCTGTGTAGCACAGCATTTTCTCATGCATTATCTGACCTGAGACTCACACACTGTGAGGCAGGTAAGACAAAAGCTGTTAAACCTTTTCTGGATGAAGAAGCAGGCTCCAAGAGGTTTAGTGCCTTATTTGAGGCCACACAGCCAGTAAGTGGCAGAGCAGGGATTTTATGAAGATCTGGCTGACATCCACTTCAGTGATTTTTTTCCTCTAAACCTTTTTCTCTCTAGTCCTAGGTTTTCCTAAGCCAAACTGAATTCCCTTAGTGAGGCCAAAGACAGAGAGCTTTGAGCATTATGGGTGTGTGGAAAGGACACAGAATGCCACCCTGGGAGTCCTAAGGCAAGTCCTGCCAGCTCTGGCTGGATGTGCTGGGTAGCCTGACCTCAGGGCGGCTCTTCCTGGACAGCTCAGAGCCAGAACCTCTGGAGCTTTGGGGAATAGGTCCAAGGAGGCAGCTGTTTCCTGTAGGCACATCCAGCAGAGGCACTATTCTTCGGCATCCTTCTTGACCCACCCAAGTCACGGAGGCCCGTTCCCTGCGCAGGGCTCCAGAGTCACAGTGTCTCCCAGGACAGAGTCAGCTCTTTCACAGAGCGACTGTGGGACTCTGTGAGACTGACTCTAACCAGGGGATTCTGAGCAGTTACATCCTTCAGGTGGTATCCCAGTATTGCTGCTATAACAAATTCCCATAAATTAAGTGGCTTAAAACAACACAAATTTATTATCTTACAGTTCTCTAGGTCAGAAGTCCCAAATGGGTCTTAACTGAATTAAACTCAAGGTGTCAGCAGGCTGCGTTCCCTTCTGGGGACTCAGTAGAGAATCTGCTTCTTCGCCCATGCTAGCTTCTAGAGACCACCTGCATTCCTTGCCTTGTAGCCCCTTCCTCCATCTTCAAAGCCAGCAATGGCTGGTCAAGTCTTTCACATAATGCTGCCTCCCTGATTCTGACTCTTCTGTCTCCTTCTTCATTTAAGGACCCTTGCGATTACACTGGACCCATCCAGATAATCCAGAATAATCTCTTTATTTTATTTTATTTTATTTTATTTTTTTGCGGTACGCGGGCCTCTCACTGTTTTGGCCTCTCCCGTATGCGGAGCACAGGCTCCGGACGCGCAGGCTCTGCGGCATGTGGGATCTTCCCGGACCGGGGCACGAACCCGCGTCCCCTGCATCGGCAGGTGGACTCTCAACCACTGCGCCACCAGGGAAGCCCAATCTCTTTATTTTAAAGTGAGCTAATTAGCAACCTCACTCCCCATTGCCATGTCACAGATTCCATGCATTAGGATGTGGACATCTTTATGCCACCATGGACCATTATTCTGCCTACTCCTCTGGGTTCTCCAAGGGCTCCATTCTCAGGCATAGAAAGCAGGCCGGGCCAGACCACAGTCAGGATGTGCCCACCCTTATTAGGAGAGGTCCTTTATGCCTAGGTCCCCTCCCACCTGTTCTGCTCCTCACTCAGCTCAACCTGTCCTGGATTCCTCTTTTCCCATGCTCTGCGCCCAGTCTTGGGTGGAGATGGGCTAGGCAGGAAGCGCCAGCACGTGTGGACATGGACGAGGGGGGATGCAAGGCTGGATGCAGCAGGGCTCTGGGAAGACCTGGGGGCTGAGCACCTCCCACCCAAAGACCGTAGGGCTTCCAAGGACTGGGGCCTCTGAGAACTAAGGCACTGAATTCTAAGGGAAGCTCCAAGCCTGGAGGGGCAGGCAGCCAGACACTGAAGTCCCTCCACCTCAGCATCCCTGGCTGCCCTTGACAGCCAGAGGTCACCTGGCCCCTTTCCTCAGTATGACTGCCTGTCTGCCTTTACTCATTCCCTTTCCCCACTCCTTTCCTGGGCCTCAGGCTGGAACTTTGTGGGAGCCTGTGGAAGCAGTGGGCCCTGCAGAGCCTCTGTCCCTGAGCTGCCTGCTGAGGTCCCCAGGGATATAAGACCCAGTAGGAGGGCCAGTGGGCAGTGCAGAGAAGGAGGGGCTGGACAAGGCCTTTGGTCCTCCAAGTAGGGGGACCAACTCACCCCAGTTTGCCCAGGACTCTCTCAGTTCTAGCAGTGAAAATTCCCACATCCCAGGAAACTCATCTGTCCTGAGCAAACTGGGATAGTTGGTAGCCTGCCTCCAAGGCCCTTTGCCCCTCCTAATCTACTATAGATTACCTTGTCAGCCTGGATGGCTAGCCCTTTGGACTCTTGGATGCCAACCTCTGCACGGTATCTGGGAGCAGAGGGATCTGGGGGCTGGGGAAGGGCCCCAAGCAAGTGCCAGGGAAGTATAGATCTCTGCTTGTAGTGTTCCTGGACCCATGCCTGTATCTGCAGGGGACAGAGCTCCTAAATATATGCACAGGGGGGTGAAGAATTGTGGTTGTACCCGATTTCTAAACATTTAATAGCATGATTACTTTTGGGTGGTGTATTGCAGGTGGCTTTAATTAATGTTTCTATTTACTTATCTGTATTTCTTACTCTGTACAATTAAACCATGTTCCTTTTACTTGTGTACATTTTTAATAAAAGAAAGTAATTAATGACTCAGACTTCCATCCCCAGCAGTCCTGCTGAGGGACACAGATGGGTTGTGCTGCATGTCGTGGGACACAGTGGCTCTTGTTCTGGGCTGGTTGGTCATGGCCCATTCTGCCCAAGGCTCTACTGCAAGGTCAGAGCTAGTTACCACTCTGTGCCTTCCCTGTCTCTCAGCCTTCTCCCTGCACCCCAGAGTCCAGCCTGGATTGTCCCCCAAGGAAGGACTCAGAAAAGCCAGGTGGACAGTGGGTAGAGAAGGTGAGCAGATGCTAACTGCAGGGCTTTGCTGACCCAGCATTTTGCAAGAGATGTTCTCAAGTGCCAATCCTGCCTGAGCAGGATCTCGTTCTGTGAGAATATGGAGGAGATGAGCTGCTTGCCTCTGAGGAGCTTCCAGTCTGGTTGGAGAGGTTGGGCATGTGGGGAGTAGCAGACAGGAAGGGGACAGGCACTGGCTGGTGAGGTTTTGCCTGTGTGAGCCGTCAGATACGGGAGGGCCCCAGGACTGCATTGCATGTGTCTCAGTCTGGCCAGAGACCAAAACTGGGGTCCTCTCGAGTGTCCTGAGGCAGGGCCCCAAAGTGGGGGCAGATGGTCTCCTAGGAGGAGAACTCTGGCTGCTTGCCAGTGCACGACAGAAGGGTGGTGATGAACTGTTCTCAGACGCGGTTCTGAGTCTTAGAAGTTTGGACACCCTTCAGGCCCTCCTCTGCCACACCCCACCCCACACACCTAGGAGCTCAGCCCTCACCCTGGCAAGCCCAGAAGGAGCACCGGAAGGGGAGCCCTGAGTCCCCAGCAAAGGCAACCACCCTTCACCTCCCACAGGCAAGGGCAGCAGCCCTCACCCCAGTTCACCATCGCGGTCGTATGGGCAACGTGAAAGGACTTCTTGACTTTTTCTCAGTTTTAAGGGAAGTAATTGCTGTTCTGCCCTAATGACTCCCTCCCTCCCTGTTCACCCCAGATCCCTAAACACCAGCTCCACACAACCGAACAACTTGCTCATTCCATGAAGTCAGCTTTCTCAGAGAAACCTGGCACACGATTCCCCCTGCCCCCACCCCAGGGCTCATGTGGCCTGGGCTGCTTACTTTGCTCCTGAACTATGATCCCTAGCGTACCCCTTCACCTGTCTGAGCAAAGGTGTGGCTGAATATTTTTAACTGCTGTGGAAGAACTCACTGCACCTGCCCTAATCCCGGTGGATTCAGGATGGGCAGCGAGAGGGAGAAGTTGATAGTAGAGCCAGACACCCCGTATCCACCTGGATGGTAAGGAAAAAGGGATGGCAGAGACGTAGAAGGACCCAGGCCAATCCAAGGCATATGGCCGGGAATGAAAGTGAGAGCCACCCTTGCTTCCTCTCAGCAGAGTCTGGAGGGTGGGGGAGGCCTTCCCTGAAGGAAACCTGCCAGTGGGTCTGAGAGCCCACCTGATGTAAGGCAGCAACCAGCCAGCTGCCAGGGGCGCTGGGTTTTCTCAGGGACCAGGAAGCCAGGATTAGACTCAAAACAGGCAGAGGGTGGCTCCAGCCTTGTGGCTGTGAGTTAGGATGCACCCTTGATGGGCTTGGCTCATACAGTTACCCAGAGTCCAGATCTCTGAGGATCCCAGGACTCAACAAAGGGTCTGATTTAAAGCAGGAGAACGAGAGAGACCCCGTTGCCTTGCTCAGACAGAAACGCAGCTGAAAAAGTCCTTTTTGATCCCTAGAGCTGAGATAAAGCCTAGCAGGCCAGAGTCCCCTGGAGCTAGGAGCTGGTTCACAAACGGACATGCGTGGCTGAGGTGCCCCCTACGTTGAAGCCAAGTTACTGGCCTGTCTGTGTTCCGCCCCCTGGGGGCCCCACCCAGCGAACTGCAGGTGGCCTCTAGGGCATTTGCATCGCCTCCCTTTAGGATCAAGTCAAAACTCACCTCACCGGGGCCCTGGGGCCTGTAGCTGCCGAGCCATGTTGCCTGGGATGAGGGCAGGGAGCTGAAGGGAGGGGTCCCACACAGTGTCCAGAGCAGCTGCAGCTTTTGCTACCTTCCCTCTGTGTCCCCAAATGCTTCTTCGGCATGAGGTGCTAGCTGCCCCAGGCAAGCTCTTCCAAACTTCTTCCCCAGGCCTCAGTTTCCTCCTCTGTGGGCAGCCTGACATCGTGGAAACAGCCTGGGTTCCGGGCACAGACAGATGTGGGTTGGAATCCAGGCCCCATACTGATTGACTGAATCATCCTGGACAAGCACCTTGTGCTGGTTGAGCTCTGGTTTCCGTGTCTGTGAACAGGGGCTGTGGTGGGGTCCCAGTGCCATGGTGCATACAGGGTGCTTGGCACAGTGCCTGATGCAAAGTGAGCACTCAAGGCTGTGTTGTCATCATCCAGCTGGACTGTGAGGTCCTTTTCAGTTCTGCTCCTTTCTGAGCTCGTGAAGCTGGATGAGGGATGGTGTGGTGGGTGAATGTCTGTCTCTCCCCTTGTACTCAGCCCCCATGTCCTTGCCTCATTGCCTCCGGTATCTCCCCAGTTGAAATTAAACCCAGCACAGACTCCGTAGGCCTGCCTCACCGTTGAGCCTGCAGAAGTGGGGGGTTCTTTTACAACTCCCCACCCCTAGGAAGTCAGCAGAAATGGGTCTCTTGGGAGCTGCCTGGAGCTAGGAAAACCATGTAGCCAACCAGCTATGCCCTTGTGCTGCCTTAGACTTGGACTCACAAGTGAGCCCTGGCTGACAAAGACAAGTCTTATTCTGCCCAGTACTTTGACTCCTGGAAAAGGAAGTACATGAGCTCCTCATTCACCCTCCAAGCCTCTGCCCCCGTGACTGCTGGCACAAGTGGGGAAAGGTTAGTGCAGAGTTCTGATGAATTTCAAACATTCTCATGATGGGAGGGTTAGCTGTGCCCAGATTAAGAAAGGGCATTACGTCTGACAGACAAAAGCTTCCTGGGTGCTCCAACAGGGCTGCTGAGGAATCCTGTACCCCACTAATACAAGGATTTTTGGATGTGTGCAAATCATGTGAAAGAAGACCCAATGGTCCCAGAGAATGACAGCCTGGGTATGACCCGGCCCCATCAGCCTGGGGGCATCACTTGCAGAGGAAAGGACTTCACCTCCAACCAGGCCCAAGACTTTTTCCAAGACTTCAGTTCTGTCTTTGGCAGTCCCCACCCAAGGCTTGCAGAGAGATCTGAGGATGCGCTTATCTTGCACACAGTGCACTGAGAGATGCTGAATACTGATATATCAAGAAGGGATGGTTTGCATGTCTTCCCTAAAGGTCTTCTGCCACCATGAGCCTTTGTATGGGAAGCTAGCATATTAGCCTCTAGCTTCCTTCCTATTGCCAAGTAAGCTGAATGAGTAACAGCCCAATTAAAGTGACACCTTTGGAGTAAGGCAAGGGAACTCTTATTACTAACCAGAAATGCCCTTGAACATCTATAGACTTGGTAGGGCAGGAGTTCTAGCTGGTGTGCCTGAGCCCCACGTTGCCGGTTTACCCCATTGGAAAGTGGTCCTTCATGACAATGATGTTATCACAACCCCAGCGAAACGGGTCTTTCAATGAACTCCTAGTCCCTCAACCAAGAGCTTCTACCATTAGCACTTAAACTGAAATTCTTGGGAGTGAGCCACAAAAGCATTGGCAGATTCTGCCCAAATCTGACACCGATTATACTGATGTTGCTCCATTTCAGGCACTGTTTGGCTAATGAGTTAGTATCAGCTGCCATCCTCAGGTGAGCATTTGGACTTTACTGTTACTCTTGTCAGGCATGGGCTGAGGTCCATGGGGTGGGGTGTGGTGAGACAGCTCACCATCCTGGAAAATCTGGCTCCATCCCACACTACTCCGTCATGTCTGGTCCTTAGGATTCAGGTCCCTTATGATGGGGAGGGGTAGGTTTTTGGGGTCCCTCCCTGGACATTCCAAGGAGTTGGTTCCAATTGTTTCGGATGCCTAGGGTAAGAAGAGTTAGAGACCAGGACTCCATCTTGGCTCTAGAGATTAGGACCTCACTGATGGAATTCCTCTCCCATTTTGGTAACTTACAAGTGATGAACTTTGCATATTAGAACTTGAGAGATTTCCGCACCTGCCTGGGACTTCAACATATCCACTGCCTACTCTGTCAGGGAATACGTCAAAGGACAAGAGGAGAGAAGTCAGAAGCAGTCCCCGCTGTTTGCTCTGGGTTGCATCCCTTCCTCCCCACCCCTCCTGGGTCTACCCTACCTGGTTTCACACCACTCCCAACCATCCTTAGCTGGAAAAGCCACGCACTAGAAGACCTTACCAAGCCCCCAGTTAGAAGCCATAGGAGGCTAGCCTCCCCATCCTATTTTCCTCAGTAAGGGCGGGGCCCTGCAAGAGCTGGGAATAGTCATCTTATCCCTCCCCTTTGGCCCCCAGATGATGCTAACTCTTGAAAAATCCAGGTGGATCTTCTGATGGACAGTGCTTGAGACTGGTCTATCCAGGCATCCACAAACAGAATGTCTACCCAGCAGGAGGGCCACCTGCCGTTCAGGGAACAATACTTCCCAAGCTTTGCAGAGAAAGTCTGACTGAACTTCGCCCATTTTCCAGTTTTTTCATTATTTTCTCACTCAGCCTTCTCTCTCCCACACTCCTTCCAGGTGGCTAGGCCCTACAAGGGGGTGTCTGGGACCAAGAATATGGAAGATGTGTCCACACGGCTTGGTTTCCCTGAGTGACCCCTTCACTGCCATGGCCTCATTCCCTAGACGATGCTAGTGATGCCTGCTGGCTCCCCTTGGCCAGCCTGCCTACTGCTTTGGGTGCTGTTTAGCCCCAGGGCCAGACTGTGGAGGGAAATGAGAAAAGCCTACTTCCAGATCTCTGCCTCTCAGACACTGTGACTTGGTTCTTATCTGAGACCCTTCATTGCCAATATATCAGTGATTCCCAACCTGTGGTTTTCAGAAACACTGTTCTGATCAAAGATATCCCTTCACAGAGATGCTGTGAATCTCTATTAGCCCAGCCAGAACCCTGAAAAGATGTGGAAGAAGGAAGCCTGCTTCATGTAAGGTCATCCACGGTTTTCCTAACACATTTGTGCATGGAGCTGTTTCACAGCACACTGCAGGCTGGTATTCAGCACCAGTTATTATTGGCTGTCAAAATAGTAAAATACTTTTGAACAGTCAGGTAAATTAGCCTCAAGCCCCTGTCCCCAGTGTCCTCCAACCACCCCAGGCCCTCCCCCTCAAATCTGCTCCCAATCCAGTATCGACTTGTACTGTCCAATATGGTAGCCACTGGCCACATATGACTTTTAAAATTTTAATAAATAAAATTCCAGGGACTTCCCTGGTGGTCCAGTGGTTAGGACTCCACACTCCCACTGCAGGGGGGCACAGGTTCCATTCCTGATCAGGAGACTTAAGATCCCGCATACCTCGTGGCGCAGACAAAAAAAAAAAGAATTAAAAAATCCAGTTCCTCCACTGCACTGGCCACATTTCAAGTGTTCGGTTAGCACATGTAGGTGTGCCGCTGCCTACTGCAGTGAACACTGCAGAGAGAGAACATTCCTGTCACTGCAGCAAATGGACAGCAAGTACTGCTTGGCGGCACAGCAGGTCGCGGGAACCTTTTGGGGGCTGGTGTCTGTTCTGATTGCCAGTGACCATGCTGTGCCAACTGTTAACTTTTTGGAGTAGCACCTGAGTACACCTGCATTTGAATTTAGCAGGACATTCGAGTCTACGGCACATTCCTCAGAAGAACTCAAAACCTAACACTCCCCAGGCCTCCCCAAGTTCAACTCATAGCTCTGGCTATAAAGCCATGGGCAAGTGACTATATTTACATGAGCATATGCCTGTGCCATGACTGTCCCTTCTCCTGCCACCTTCTCCATGAACATAATTGAAAGGATTTCACAATAGGTGCACATCACTGCTCACCCCAAAGGCAAGCTCAGGCAGGATGCCAACAATGAGTCCATCAGAATGTGTCTACAAAAAGTAAAATCATCTATAATTTATGTCTAAGTAAAAGGCCACACCACTTATAAACAATTAACATTTTATAAAAAGACAAATGTACATATTTACACACATGTACATGTGTGGTCACACATGACTTAGTGGTCAGATGATGTTTCCAATTTTAAAAGTCACACTCACACTTGCCTCCCTGGGCCTGCTGGGGGCTGCTGGGGCCTGCCTGAGGGGGCAGGTGGGTACAGAGCAAGGCACAGTATAAATAAACACAAAGGCCAAGAGCTTGGGGGAAGCGTTAGTGTACACCTCTGATCAGAAATGTGGCAAGGTCCACAAGAAAAAGTGCCAGGTTTTTTCACAATCCCCTCAGCCTAAGCAGGGAGCAGGGCAGAGCTCCTCTGAGGCAGAGGGGGCACTGTCCCCACAGGACCTCATTCTTCCTTCACATTTCACTGGCTTTGGAACAGTCCCCAGGGCTCAGCTAGGAAGGGAGGTGGTTCTTTGGGAACAGGATTCACTTAGTGCAATTGTCTCTTAGTGCAGAGCCAGCCCTGGAGTTGGTGCTGTGCTTTCTGAGGTCACTGGTCCGTTCCCTTGGGCCAGCTCAGTGACAGCAAGACCCTCTCCAGGCAGCTAGGCTCAGAGGGAAAAGCTGGAGGCTGACTCCCGTCTGAGACCTCCACCTGACACACCAGTCTCAGAACGCCATCTTCCCAGGAGGCAGGGC
The DNA here is from genome assembly GCF_964374135.1 of Grampus griseus. Taxonomy (NCBI): domain Eukaryota; kingdom Metazoa; phylum Chordata; class Mammalia; order Artiodactyla; family Delphinidae; genus Grampus; species Grampus griseus. The sequence goes on from NC_139019.1 coordinate 109,303,114, forward strand.
CAGCTTTACCCCACAAGACAAGCCCAGACCCTGGCCTGCCGGACCCCCAGAGGCCACTGTCCCAAGGAGGAAAGCCCCATCCCTGGTCAGCAGTGGGGTTACACTTTATCGTATCAAGGGGCCACAGGATTCCTGCTTCTCTGCACCACAGCCGCCATGATGCCAGGTCCTGCTTGCCTAGAGAAGTAAAAGGGGGCCAGGGGCCCACCTATGGTGCACAAGGAATGGCCTGGATGGAGGGCAGCCTGACTGGGGGCAGCAGGCTGTCCAGCCAGCTGGTGTCCATGTTCTTCAGATCTGAAGATATCAGCCCAATATACCCTAGAAGATGTGAAGAAGGTTGTGTGAGGATTGGGGGTGGGGAGGCAGGTGTGTTCTCCCCCCCACCCTCCAGCCCTATCCGTGAAGGCCACAGACACAGCAGCCTCTGCTGTCCGCCGCATGGCAACCTCAATCTTAGGCAAACCTGAGGGCCTGGAAGGAGCAGCTAATTTGCAAGCTGTCTGTACCCAGATGAATTTAACAAGGATGCTTTACCCCTGCTGCTCTCTGGCCCTGCCCCTAAGCCTTCCCCACCCACTACCTGGTTTTCCCTTCTTTGAGAAACCATATGGATCCAGGGTCTTCTTACCCCCAGGGCTGTCAACTTCTGGCTCCTCTTTGCAGCTGAAGTCTCCATAGACAGAGGTGGGCTGGGCCCCAGGTTCATTGAGCAGGTACCCCTTCCCATCCACGCTTGTCTGCTGCCACCCTGACTGCTCCAAGAGCTGGGGACAGATAAATAAGAAGCCATCGGCTCACTTCCAGTACAGACTCACCCTCTGGTCCTGCCTTCAATAAGCCAACACTTCCCAGCCAGGATCACATCCTTGGCCCTTTTCACATTCTCAAATGGATATAGACGTGGAGTGCAGTTAGGATAGGGGCCTGGGAGGTGAGAGTCTGCCCTGGGCTGACACTCCCACATCTACCTTCTGGCATAGAATCTCCAAGACTTCCCTCTCAACTGGGTAAGGACATACCAACCGGGAGTGTGGCTTAAAGCAATGGTTCACATATTAAGTCAAGAAAAGATGCCTAGAAATTTCAGGTAGAGATAAGGAACTATGCCCATGTCTCCATTTTCTGTGCTGATGGAACACAGCCTGGGTACAGCTACTTCAAAAACTTTTTTACATTTATTTTAAAAACTGAAGCAGAAAAAAACCTGGAGAATAATTTGCTTAAAAAAAGAAAAGCCATCATATTACAGATCCCAAAGGCTGATTACTGAAACCTGATGTGCATTTCCCAAACTAACAGGACTGGGGCATGTTAGGGCGGAGGACACGGGCCAGGGACCCGGCACTGATGGTGGCTGAGTCAGAGCTATCTGAGGCCCTAGGACAGCATGTCAGAAACCCAGCCTCCCTCCTGCCCCCACTTCCACAGTGTCTTTCCCACCAGCCAAAGTGGTCAGTGGTCCCCAGCCACATGGATGTGACACTTGTAGGACCGTGCAAGCAGACAGGTCACAGCAGCAACTGCCTACCCTCCAACTTGGAAGCTCTCACTGGTTCTCTCCCCTCACTGAGAAGTAGCCACCTCAAAAGAGCACTGAAGAAGGAAGGAAGGGGCTTTACCTTCATGATGTCCTCAGTTAACTTCCCTTCCTCATCCTCATCTGTTGCAGCTGTGGATGGGGAACAGCAGAGAGGTTGGCTGAGGTCAGCCAGGCTCACCCTGCAGTGCCAGCCCCACCAAGTCCCCCTACCCCTTCACACATGCGCACACACACGCTGGCCTCCCAGTGGATATCTGCCTTCCATGAAGATTCCAGAACAGAACACTGTCCTTGTGACTCAGCCTCTTGAACCCTGAAGCCACACCTCTTCCCACCTCTTCCCTCTTCTCTCCAGCCCACCAGTCAGCTTAGTGCCGGGTGGAGTTCTGACCATCTTTTCTGCCTCAGGAAACCCCTCCTTGGATCCCAACAGTCAGGCAGGCAGGCCAGGCCCCGGAGGCACGAACCTTCAGAGGTGGAGGGCATGGGCGACACCTGAAAGTTGTACAGGTCACTGGTGCTGTCTGGCACAATTTCCACTGGAATGCGCCAGTCGGGGAGGGTGCTACTGACGGCACACGGTGACAGTGCTTCAGGACAACAGAAACGGAGGGTCAGAGCTGTGTGCTTTCTTAGTTTGCCAGGACACCCAGCATCCCCCCCAACTTGCAGGCTGCTCCAACAGGTCACCATCTACAAGCCCGGTGCCCCCTAGACCAAGAGAAAGAGCCATCCCACCAACCTATGTGGTCCCCTGCCAGACCCGGCCCACCTTACCTGGAGTAAGGGCCCGTTCAACGTCCAAGTCCTGCCCCATGTAGCCCTGAGTTGTGTAGCTGCTGTGGTCATCAGGCAGGGTGGAGCTGCTGAGTCCATCAGAGAAGGTATCGGGGCTGGATTCCCCACATGACTGTAGAAGGAGAAAGAAGCTTAGGCCCAGGCTTGCTGGGGCACTCCTTCTACTGCCCACCCTTGACTCTCAGGTGACCAAAGGCTAGCTGCTTAGGATCATACTCACCTTTTTCTTGGCCTTGCTCTTAGCATCTCGGCTGGACTTGGACTTTCTCTCTGTGGGGCAGATAGGCTGTCAACCTTGGTACAGGCAGGCATGCCAGCCCCAGCTGACTTCCTTCCTCCTTCCCTCTCTCCCTGAGGGCTTTCCCAGGACCCAGAGCCCTTGGATACCTTTCCTCTGGTTCTTGGTGAGGGGTGGGAGCATCCGGTACACCCGCACAGCTGAACTGCCCTTGTTCCTGCTCTGGTCCTTCACCTCCTCGATATCTGGCAGGGAGTTCATGGCACAGCGAAAGTTGGCCTTCCATGTCTTGGGATCCGGCTCCTTTTCCCCTACTTTGTATCGGCCTAGTGGGCAGGAAAGTGAAGAGTATCATCAGGACTATAGGTGGGGATCCTCAGCTGTGCCCTGGCTTGGGAGGAGAAAGACAAGAGTACCCCTGAGCTCTCATGCTGCCAGAGATCCACAATGGTCAAACCAGCAGGTATTCCTGGGTGACACTTGTGCAGGCCCTGGGCTTCTCAAATGCCCAGACTTGGCTCAAATACATCCAGCAAGCCTCAGCAAAGGGCCTAGCCAGAAGCACTAGAGAGCCCAAGCCCCAAAGTGCTATCTTTGTCACAGATCGTGCCCAGTCTCCCTTTGGCTGTCAGCAGCCAGACGGCAGGGACTGGGGCTTATTTGATAGTTCCTAACATGGGAATGGACACAGAGCAGGCATCAAAGAATATTTACTGATAGGTGGGCTGACTGGTCCGAGATGGGCCAAGAGCCCCATCCCTGAAGGATAAAAAAGAGGCTGCCAACCAGAGGGGCCTTGGACCCAGGACTATTGGTCAACATCAAGAAAAAGGAAGGCCTGGATCTCTTTCAGTGTCCGTGCTCACAACTGCTTTTGCCAGGGAGAACTTGAATCTAGCCACAAACTCCATGAAGAAGCCACACTTTCTAAGATTTTGGCTTCATAAACTCCTTTGTGAACGTGCTGGAAATGATGAACCCTCTCCCCAAAAACACAGGTCTGCTCCCTGCCCACCCCCGAATTCTGTACAACATCTCAGGGAGCTCAGAGACCCCAGTGAAGAGCCTCTGTGTTAAGAGAAGTACCTCCCCTTATCTCCTCCCTGCCCCTCCTAAAGCTGGAGTCCAGGGCACACACCTGTGTGAATGGCCCAGCTCCGAAACAGACAGGCATCCTTGTTGATGTCCCAGCCATGCTTGGCAGCGTGCTTCCATGGGATCTGGAAGATCATCTCCTCCTATACAGCACACAAGCACACATACATGTAAGACCGTGTCAGCTCAGAGACCACAGGCTTTTGGCCTGAATCTGCCCAGCCCCCCAGATCTGGGAAAAGGCTGACTTCCCCTTTTCACCCTGACATCTGGCTTGGGTTGACCCATCCTGAGAATGGCTTAAACAGGCTACTCCATCACTAGATCTTTCAGAAGGGGCTCTGGGTTCTGATGAGCTAGGGCATCATCAGCTCAGCAAAGACCTCCTTCTGCCTATTACAGATGTGCTAGGACCCATACAGAGTACCCTGGGATGCTTCTCTCAGACTTGTCAGCCCCAACATGGAAGTGAGAACTCAGTTCATTAGATGGGGCTGCTCAGGACAACTGCGACCACTGGCTCCTACACAGGGGGTCCTGGCCATATATACCTGTGGGAGCTCAGGGCCAGACTTGGATGATGACTACCTGTGTGACCCTGGCATTGTCACTATACCTCTTTGTCCCTCACTGTTTTCTCTTCCGTGAAATGAAAAAAACACAGTAACAAATATAAAAGCTAAGGTCTCACTGTTATCATTACTGGTGGTTAACAGTATGGATTTTTGAGTCAGACTGCTCAGGTTCACATCTTGACTTTATCCCTTTTTGTGTGATCTCATCATCTACTTCTCAGTGCCTCAGTTTCCTTATCTGAAAATGGAGATATTAATAGAATCTACCTCACAGGGCTATGCTGAGGATTAAATGACACAATGTAAGTAACATGGTGCCATGCTCGCTCATAGTAAGTGTACAGTAAGCATTAGTTGTTATTATAAATACTATTATTACTGCTAAGTCTGCAGGGTCTATGTTGTCCTTTGTGCACCACCAGCAAGAGGCCTCTTGGGTCTGGACAACTGGTGCAAGGTTAATTCTTGGGTCAACTGCTGAGCCAGTCACCTTCCTACCAGCAGTGCCCACTTTTCTGTCTCCTATCTGCCTGACTGGAGCCCTCTAGAATGTTGTGTGTGCTTGTAGAGGTCTCCCTCAGGAGAGACCAGAACTTTGGCCCTGCAGATGCTGGGAGAATCTTGCTGCTGGAAAACTGTCAGTGCCTTCAGGTGGATGCCCAGGGAGGCAGGCAGAAGTCAGCCAGTGGGGCCCTGGCTGGGTCTTGTACACTCCCTGCAGGATCCACTAGGAAATACATCTGCCTGCTCCCTATCACTTCCCTTTTTGAGCTGCACCTGGAGCTTTGGTCCCCTAAAGAACATGGGTTAAAATAGTGGCAGAAAAACCCAAAGAGTAACACTCACTTTATTAATCCAGATCAGCCCTGGGATTTGGTTGGAATTAATCTGCATCTCTAGCCAGGGTCTCATGCGCATCCGAGTGATGGGCATGTTGGCTGTAAAGAGAAGACAGAAGGCTCCTGTTTGGAGTCTGTTGAGCAGCCCCTAGGCACTACCCTGCCCCACCCCAGGTCATTCAATTACCCTCCCCTCCCCTCGTCCAGATACCAAGTACTACAATCATGGGGAAGGGGGCTTTCTCTGGAATAAAACCACCCTCCAAATCTTTTCAGCATCTTGAGCAAAATGCTTCTTCCCTCACCCCCTCCTAGATAGACAGTCTTGGGAGGAGACAGGCATGCATGTGTGTTTCAAGATTTATGTTCAGGAAAAGAGACAAAACACAGAGATATCTAAATACCAGAACTTTTCTCCCAAAATTCAAATCCTTTGGGAAGCAAGGGGCTTCTTTTCTTGATGCCAAGAAATTTTCCTGCTTGAGTTGTTGCCACTAGATGTGCACCTTCCCTAATGGACAAGCAGTCACCCTACATCCTGGACACTCCCCCCCCCCAAATCTATTCTACGCCTCCCTGACAGTCACAGTGTAGAGGCCCGGACGCCAACCCTTCCGGCCTGGTTCCCCTCCTCGGGCGAAGTGGCCCAAGGAACACCTGTGGCGCCTCTTCCCGCGGTCCCGGGAGGTCCTCCAACCATCCAGGGCAGCAAGCCCCAGGCCCCGCCACCTGCATAGACAACCTGAAACCTGGGGCCTGGGCGCGAGCTGGGACCGCCGAAAGCCGGCGCCGGGAGCAAAGGGCGCCCACGCGCCGACATACACTCGAGTCCCCCGCACTGCTCGTGGATGCGCGCAACCAACACACAGGGCCACCCAGAGGCCGCCAGCGGCTTCGCGCACACAGAGCTGCGGCAGCGGCCGGGGTCGGGCAACCTCGGCCGGGTGGGCGGTCCACGCCGCGGCCCGCCCTCCCCGCGCAGCTGCTTGCCGCTCCTTCAGCGCCTTCCCGAGTCCGCGCGGGGGCCCAGGCCACGCCGCGAGCCCGCCACTCTCCCGGCTGGGGTTTTCGTCCCCCACTTCCTGATGCCCCGCACGCTTTTGTTCGACGCCACCGGTGCCCCTTGCGTCGAAGGCGGGCTCACCTCGGCTTCAAGCGCTTTTCAGCGGCGGCGCCCGAGGGTCCCGGCGCGGTGAGGGCTGCTAAGCGGGCGCGGGGAGCGCGATTCTTGGTGGGAGCGGGGAGAAGGCAGAGGATGCCTGGGTCGCGGAGCCGCTGGGCACGGCTGGCCTCGGCTTGGCTCGGCTCCCGCTGGCCTCTGCTCCGCCCGGATCGGTCGCACGTCCTGCCTCGACGAAGGAGTGGCGCGCTCTGCCGGGTTAGCGGCGCCGGCGAGAAATCTAAACACTTAGCGGGATTCCCCCAGCCCAGGCCGGGCCCCGCCTCCTAAAGAGCCGCGAGGGCGCCCATTGGCCAGCGCCGCCTCATCATTTCGGGGAAATCAGGCTGTTGTAGAGCTAGCGGCGAAGGGGAAGTACAGGGCGGCTGCCCCTCCCCACCCCCTCCGGCCTGGCGCCGCCGCCCCGGGGCGAACGCGGGCCCGCCCCGCCGGCTCCCACTCCACCCCCATACCAGCTAGCCCAGGAGAAAGCTGTCCTGGAAAGTCAAACGCCTCTGGCCCATAGTTACTCACCTCACTCCGCACTCCCCCAGCCTGCTAGCTCCTCTGTCCATCTCCTTGCCCTCCTTTCCTGGGGATGGGGACACCTATCTCCCCAGCCTCGGTGAGGGGGTCACCCGCGCACCTGCGCTTTCTTCAGAGTGGACGCCAGGACTGAATCCCCGGAAAACTAACCTGCTTCCTCAAGCCCGTTAATGGGGTGTCTAGAATAGAGGGTTGGGCTTCCCTGGTGGCGCAGTGGTTGAGAGTCCGCCTGCCGATACAGGGGACACGGGTTCGTGCCCCGGTCCGGGAAGATCCCACATGCCGCGGAGCGGTTGGGCCCGTGAGCCATGGCCGCTGAGCCTGCGCGTCCGGAGCCTGTACTCCGCAACGGGAGAGGCCACGACAGTGAGAGGCCCGCGTACCAAAAAAAAAAAAAGAAGAAGAAGAAGAAGAAGGGAGGGTTTTGGCTCTCAAACTGCCCCCTTTTTGAGGGATGACCCACCTCCAGGTCATTCACCTTCCCTGGAGAAGTAAAGGAAAGCCTTCCCTGCTTGGGGCTGCCAGGACAAGAGGAAATCGCAGCTTGGCCGCTGCTAGCGCAGCCTGCCAATGGACTAGGGACCTGTTTCCTCAACTACAAAATAACGATAGCCCTACCTTGCTGGTTTACAGTGACAGAGAGATGATGTCTGTAAAGCATCATGCCCTACTTCGGCAGCAGATGATGCGTGGTTTGCGAGGTCCCTGCCCAGAGTCTAATAGTGACCGGGGGAGGCCTCTTCTGCTTCTCCTTCTACAACCTAGGGACTGCCCCACAAAGGGAGAAGGGTTTCAGAGAAGCCAGGACTGCTGAGTTGAGGTGGGTGTGGGCTAACCTTGGCTCCTCCTAGCACTTCTTGCCTTAGGCCACCTCCGCAGTCTCATGTGGCCCTTGCATGGGAGCCCCTCAGTGGCAGCATTAGTGTCATCTCTGGGCCCTCAGAGCTTGGCCCAGAGACATTCTGGGCAACATGGGGGAATTGCTTAGGTCTGACCAAGGTCTTGGGTCTAGCCAAAGGATTGGGGAGCCCAGGTCCCAGGCCCCTTGGGAATGGAAGCTATTTAACTCTTGGGCTTACAACTAGACCTTGACCTACTTGTACTTCTAGCCGCTGGGCTGAGTGTTCATTTTTCTATCTAGAACTCTGGCACAGCAGGCTTCTTCCTTCAACCCCATCAAGCTGCTGATTCAGAGGTAAATCACTCTTCCAGGCCGGGTTGGTTGTGTCACTCCTGTCACCCCAGCCCTCCCTCCATAGTGGCCCCCAGTTGCAATGTTGCAGGCTATAAACAGACACATTGATGTAGCATTCCACCTGTCAGTCACACTAGAGCTTCCTTCCCACAGAGGAAATGGATGGGTCAATCCAATAATGGTGCACCAGAATCTGATGCTGTGACTAAGACCAAGCTTGGTTCCCAGGAAACCAACAGGAATGGGTCAGCGCTGTCTCCCAGATACTGATGGGTGCAGGAGCCAGGAGAGGCAGAAAGGCAGGAAAACTGTGAGGAATGAGCCTAGCTGGGTGTTAAGCAAAATGGAAGGTGCTGAGGCCCTGGAAGGGGGCAGAAGGGTTGGGGTGCTTTAAGTGACAGAAGGGAGTGGGAATGCACTACAGAAACCAAGACCTTCTGAGCAAGAAGAGCAGAAAACAAGTGGCTCCTGAGTTGCGAAGTCTGTTCTCTGTGCAGCAACTGGGTGCTTGTTCTACCCCTAAGAACCTGACATAGCCACTGGAGAATTCAGAGTGAGATTAGGGAAATGAAGTTTGCATTTCATGTGGTCTGAGGAATTGACCCTGTGAAGGCAGCAGGAGAGTGTAAAAAGTGCTTTAAAACAAGAACTTTATTTTAGTTCATAACCATCTGTATATATATATCTACAATGTGCATCTTTCTGTGTCATGAAATGTACTTCTGCAATATCATTTGTAATGGGTACATATTATTCTATCATAAGGATAAATAAAAATTTACCCAATTAATCCCCTATTGTAGGACATGTAGGTTATTTCCATTTTTTCATAATACAAACAGCACTGTGTAGCTAAATCTTTGCACACATCATAATTTTTTGCTAAGGAGAAATTCCCCAGGGTTAGTATTTACCAGTGAAATTGTCATTTACATTTTTGAAGTGTTCTTTGCCTTTTTTTTTTTTTACTTTTAACTTTAGGGATTCTTATGTAATCTTGAAGTCTATAAGAATCTGCTTATGATGATTGGGGGTGCTATACTCCAAATCAGTGAAATAAAGCTAACCCCTGTTTAAGTATCTCAAATTTTTATTGTAACTGTTCTTGATGAATCCCATTCTAAGATGTATCACACATTCCTTGGGAAGCTGGACAGAATATATCTTGTTCTTTTCAGGTTTCTCTTAGTAATTCAGGGCTGGCCCTTTCCCCTCTCTGACTCAAAAGACTCATCTTCTGTAATTCCAGCCATCCCCTCTGGGCAGGTGACCTCCAAACCCAAACTCTGGCTGCCTTCTGGGTGTTCCCCTACAACCTTATCCACAGATTCACACACAAGCAAGCAGAACTTTTGACCTCCCCATTCCACACTGACCCAGCAGCTTTCTCTCTTCCTAATTCCAGCTCCCTCTCTGGTGAAGTCTTTGCCATCCTCCTCCCCTCTTTGCCTCACGTGGTCTTCTGGTCTTCCTTGCCTGAATCAAGTCCTGCTTTCACATTTCAGGTTCAGGCTATTGTTGCCACAGCCTCCCCTTGAGACTCCCTCCCTGTCAGGCCTGCCCCTCCAGGCACCTCTGCACTAGGTTTATCTCCCTAACTTTGATGATCTCCCTAGCATTCAGGTCCACACAGGAGCCTTGTGGTTCCCTCAGACTCCTTAGCCCCACATTCAATTCACTGCTAACTCTGGTCCCAAGGGTCCCATCCCAACCTTCTTTCCCACAACTCCCCTACCCTTGGCAGTAACTACAGGGCGGTGGAAAGAGAGTCTAGGAGTCTCATGCGGTGGAAAGAGAACACGGGATTTGAGTCTGAAAACTGTGTTCTTGTGCTTTGCCATTTGCTGTGTGACCTTAGGCAGGTTACTGTCCCTCTCTGGGTCTCAGTTTTCTCTTCTGTAAAATAGAGGTACTCTCTGCACATCTGTCCTAATTGTTACAAAGATGAAATTAGATAGACTATCAAACTCCTTTCTAAACTGTAAAATGTTAGTCAAAGGACATGTGTTCACAGTAAAGCATGAACCTTTCACTGTATTTCCATTCTCTGAACACACTTTGTGTTTTTCCCCTGTCTTTGCTTCTTCCATTTGCTCCTCATCCCTGACTTCCTAGGATACTTAGCAACACTCACCTCACCTGCCATTCCCCCTTGCTCTCTCAGTCTTAGTTCTCCCCCTCTCATTCCCCCCGCTGCACTTCAATTTCAGTCTCTGTTTTAAGGCCCGGAGCAAATGCCTGGTCTTCTATGAAGCACCTCCAAAGCAGCCAACCAGAAATCCTTCCCCTCCTCAAAACCCCCTAGCCCTTAACTTTCACGTGTTCTTTTCTCCACTTATCACCTTCTGGGTGGTGACCTTCTGGGGAACAAAGTCTGCTGTTTTTTTTTTTTTTTTGGCCATGCCACACAGCATGTGGGATCTTAGTTCCTTGACCAGGGATCGAACTGTGCCCTCTGCAGTGGAAGTGCAGTCTTAACCACTGGACCACCAGGGAAGTCCCAAAGTCTGCATTTTTCTTGAAGAGACCTGAGAGGGTCCCTCACACTGCAGCTGGAGTTAGCTGGGGGTTAGGTCTGGAGCAGGGTCTCACTCAAAGGATACCTCACATCTATACTACCACTCAATGAGGGTAAATTTATTGCAGTTTCTCTGTATTAGGCTCTGGGGTTTTCTGGGCTGGCAGAATCAGGCTGCTGGGGACAAGATCACCTTTATGGAAACCTTCCTCGGTGGACCAAATCATGTCCCTAGCCCCCTCTCTCAGGGTCTCAGAACACAGTGTTCACCCCCTGGGTGGGTTCCAGTTAGTCCTGAAGTACAGCACCCAGCAAGGTTTTAACTAGGGTTTTGAGACTAGGGCAGCCCTGGGCCCCTGTGGCTCCTGCTACCCAGAGAAGACGCCACAGTCCCCAAGGCAGATGAACGCCAGCAGGCGTTCCACCTCCCAGGTCCAGAGGGAGGGCTCTCTTAGATGCTAAAAGTCCCTCCCAGCCATCCTCTATTTTCACAGCAACCTGGGAGGCAGGCAGTCCTAAACTATCAAGTCCTAAACTATCAAGCACACAAAGTCAGGCATAAAATAATCTGAAAGCAAAAAAAGCTTGAAGATAGAATCTAGGCGTCATCACCCTGGCTGAAAGGAGCCTAATTATAGATAAAGAAAGTCGTTTCTTAATTCATTCAACAAATATGAATGGCATTCCTGCTCTGGGTCAACTACAGGTTTGGCCCTGGGGATGTGCTGGGGCACGAGACGAGCCCCTCCCCTTTCGCAGCTCCGGCAAAAATGGTGTATGACACAGCAGAATAAACATTGTGCTGTTATAAGAATCCTAAACGCAGAGTGGGAGGCTGCAGCTGGCTGGGAAAGCACTAAGGGTCCTGCGATGTAAGAGTGGGCCGAGAATTGCTCCAGCGCTCTGGGCTGTTCGGAACCCCGGTGGGGGAGCGGGGTGTCAGTGTGGGCTGCCGCTGATGCCCTGTGCAGTTTCATTTCTTATAAACACTGCGTTGGGAGGAAAGAGGCCTCGGCCCTCCATCCGCCCCAAGGGGCCCCGAGGCGGGGGTGAGGCTCTGTGGCCAGGCCCGGCGGCCGCGACCCGGAGTGGGGCTGGATGGGAGCAGCACCCTCCTCCCCCTCGCAAATGGGTCTTGCACCACGGCCAGCGTCCCTGGCAGGCTTCTTGGCCTTTATGGGGGCAGCAGCACCCCTACTTCAACCTGGGTAATCGAGTCCCGATCACGAGTCCCCTTCACCGCCAGGTGACCCACGCTCGCGCTGACCGGGCTTGAGATGGGTGTGTGTTTGGAGGGGAGGGGGCCCAAGCCCTTCCGGCCAACTTCCACATTCCTGTTCGGCCCCGGTTGGGGGTGAATTGGGGTGAGCAGCCGGCTCCGCGCTGGCCGGCTTCCTGGAAAGGGAGGGAGGGAGGGAGAAAGCAAAGCCTCCAGTCCTGCGGCCCGGGTGGCTGCCTGGGACCGCCCCTCCCCCTCCCCAGCTGGCTGCCCCGCCCGTGCCAGGCGGCTCACCTGCCGGCAGCCTGCCGGAGCACTTCCTCCTCCTTCTCTGCCCAGCCTCTGGCTGTGGGCCACAGGTTTGCAGCCAGCTCTACAGCTGCAGACTTTGTGACCTCGGGCAAGTTGCTAAACTTCTCTGTACCCGCCCTCACAAGATGAAGCTAGCCACACTCGGGGTGCAGAGCTCTTTGTAAATGCCCCTCCGCCCCTTCCCTGGTTTGGCGGACACACAGTAGGCGCACAGAAATGGCGCCCACCTCTACATTGCTGCAGGGGAGGCCGCACTGCGTCCCCTCCCTCGCTGGGCACTCCGCCATCCGATGCAGCCAGAGCGATCGGGTTAGACTTGCAGCTTTACTGTGGGAGGCGCGGGTGGTGCTGGGCCGCTGGGGACGATGCCCGCGGGGGGTGGGCGCCGAGCCGAGCCCAGGCACTCAGAGGGCTCCCCACCTCCGCCTCGGCCCTGCCGGTGGGGGAAGGGCCGCTCCGGCCGCCCAGTTCGGATCCGGCCCCTCACGCAGGCCCCAGACCCCAGTCCCCCAGGCCCCAGCCGGCGCGGGGGGCGGGGCCTGGGTTTCGGTTTCTTGCAAACGCCGAGGCGACAGGGAAATCGAGGAGTTTCCGGGAACCAAGCCGGGAGCGCAGAGGTTCGCAGGCTGCGGATGGGGGAGGAGGAGGGGGACGGGCGGGCGTCCAGTGTCGCGGGTCCGTGGCCCTCTGGAAGTTCCAGCGGGAGCGGGGGAAAACCGGCCTCGGAAAAGCCCCACCTGAATGCACCTGCCCCCAGCCCCCTCCCGGGTGGCTTTCCTTCAGAAGGGGGCGTGGTGGGGTGCGGATGAGGGAGCTATACTTGCATGGGAGGAGGGCACTGTGGGCAGGAAGAAGTGTCTGAGGAATGTGGAGGCCCCCCTCCAATGGCTGAGGTCCCCAGCTGTACCACTCGCTGTCGCGGTCACATCCTGATTTATTGTCTTCATAGCTCTTACCATTGCTGAACTTATCCTTTTTGTGTGTTTTATTTGTTGGAGGATTCCTCCTACCTGTCTTGGAGCCCCTTGAGATGCTGGCCTGCCTGCCTAGTCCAGCCTGCTGGGTCCTTCGGGCCTCGAATGGGGCTAACACAAGGAGGGTCTCAGTGAGTGCTTATTGAATGAATGAAGAAATGGAGTGAGTTAGAGGTATTTAGGGTGGGTCTTGTGGCCTTCTGACCTGCTCCCAGGGGACCTCTGGGCCCATCTCTTCTTGGCCCCTAGCCCAGTCAGGTCATGCTGATGCCCCCAGCCAAAGGAGGCCCCCCTCTGTAAGAGAGGCCTTAGCCTCTTTGGGAGGGAGTCCCCTGTGGCTCCCTGAGAACTGCCCTCCAGATGGGGTGGTTGGGCAGTGAGCAGACTGGCGTCATCACAGAGGAATGCTGGCTGTGGGGTCGGCCACTTCCTTCCCTCCCCAGGGCTTGCAGCTCAGGCCAGGGATGATTGTGGGTTGGGCCTGGATCTGAGCCAGGGAGGCTGGGAGTTTGGGATGGTGAGGCAGAGTCCAGCACCCTACCCTCCCTGACCTCTTCAGACCAAAATAATAGCTGCCGTTAAGGTGGGCAGGGCTGCCTGCAAGCCCGTATTTCCCAAATTCTTGCTTTTGAGCTCCTACGTAGGGATCTCCTTACTTACAGCCTGAAGAACTTGGCTCTTGGAAAGAAACATCGAACAAGTAGAGCTCCCTCAGTCCAGAGGAGCTGAGGGTGGGGCAGCTAGCAGTGGTGGTCACTCTGGAGACAGCCAGTTAGCCAGTGGAGGGGCAGACAGACCCTTAAGCATTCCTTGTCCAGTCCAGCATTGATTTCCTCTGGTCCAGGCTCAGGATCTGGGTGGTTGGCCTGGGAGAGGGCCAGGGAAACTCCAAATGCTGCAAGAGTGGAGCATGTGCTATGAGCACAGCCCCTGGTGACCCTGGTGACTCAGCCTGGGAATCCCGACTCCAGGGGCTGCCCTGGAAATAAGGCTTAAGACAGTGAGGGGGCGCCCCTAAGGGGTCCAGGGACCATGGCAGCAGTTTAGTGAGGTCCCAGACCAAATAGGGTCTTGTCCTCTCCTTCTCCTGGGCTCAAGTCTGGACCCACTGATGCTGTTCCTCTGCCTAGTCCAAATAGTATCTTTGAGGCAGAGAACCCAACCCTGATCCTAGCCCATAAATTGGACTTGGTGGAGGACCTGATCTTCAGAGTGTCTGTGTTGGGCTCCATTTGAGGTCACATTTTAGAAACAGTAGATGTAGCTTAAGCTAGAAAATATCAACAGGAATATGTTTTTGTAGCTTGGACTCAGCAAGTGCTGAGTTATAGGAACATTCACAGAAGGAGAGCAGGGCAAGAGGCAAGAGAAGAAGGGGGTGGTCCAGTGGGTGTTCTGTCCTGTTCACTGCTGTAGCCTCCAGATCCAGCCTTGGCTGAGCACGGCAGGTGCCCTATGAGCCAGTGTGGCATGGATGGGGATGCATAGATGGACGATGGTTTCAGATTGTCTCAGCAGCAGGCACGTTTTCCCTGAGATGGTCTTGGCAACAGACAGTTTTCACAGAAACTCATGGATGCCCCCAAAGGGAGGGAGGAAGGGAGGGACATGGCTTCCCTGAGTAGCACTGTGGTCATTTCTGTCTGGTTCTTTCCTTCCAAGGGGATCTTTGCTCTCTTTCCCATCGCCCTGTTCACATGTGTGTCCTCTCCTGGTCCTGCAGGGAGACTGGGAGTCTAGTGACAAGGGCCAGCCAACCACTTAACAAGGGGAAGGAGCTGTTAACATCAGGTAGGGTCTCTCTTCCTCTCCTGGAAGGTAGGTCCACAAAGGGCCTCAATTTAGATAGAACCTCAGCCAGGTGTGAGAGGTTCCTGTCCTTTCTCTGCATGAGTAAGTCTTCAGGAAGTATCTGTTGGCTGACTGACTGACTGGGAGGAGGGGTGAAACGTCAGCAGAGACCCACCTGCCTGGCTAGTCCAGAGAGAGCATGACTGTCTGCCCTCCAGCTTGGCAAGTGAGAGACTATAATGAGCATGTCACCATGTCAGATAGCCAATGTGAAATGCTGCTCTGGGAGTATTTCAGTGGACTGGGTCCATACTGGGGGGCAAAATGGACCAGGGTTTGCTGGGAGAAGGAGCTCTTAGCCAGGAGGCTTCAGGTGACTGGCCACCCCCAGGAAACAAAAGCTAGTCTCCCTTCCTCGAGAACCCTCAAGAACATTGGAGAAGGCTTCCCACAGCCTCATGGGCTGGAGCATACATGTATTACTTTGTTTTTAGTGGAGTGGTAACTCCAGAAGGCTGAAGACTTAGGGGCGTCTGATGGTCACAGAATGTTGCTCAGGCCTGTGCCTTTGCCAGCCATGCAGGGGGACTTAGAAGTGAGTAGGCACGGTCCCCACCACTAAGCTGGATGTGAACTCTCCAAGGACAAGAGATGTGGTTATTACACTCAGAGCCATTTCCCTGGCACCCAGCACAACCCGTGCAAACAGTAGGCACTTAGTAAGTGTACTCGATTACAGGATGACAGGTGTATGTCCTACCTGGAGTGTGAGGCGAAGGAGCAGCAATGCTGGGGTGTGGGGACAGGAGCAATTTATCTCAGCCGGTGTCACAGATAGCCACTCTGAGGAGCTGGCATTCAGCAGGGCCTTGAAGGATGATGAGTCAGTAGTGGGAGAGCGTGTTTAGGATGTAGGAGCAGCCCAAGCAAAAGCCTGGAGGCTCAGAAGTACAGGACAGATCCTACACTGTGGTGTGGCCTTGTATGGCTGCTTTAGGGACTAAGGCTGGACCAGCCAACAGGGGCCACACTGTGAAGAAGCTTGAATGCTCCTCAGGAGTATGGACTTGATCCTGGCAGACAGGGCTCTGTGGGGTGAGAGCCATGGTTTCTCTCCTTCTGGAGAACCAAGGTCTGTCATCAGATGTTTGTTGAAGTAAACTCTAGGCCAGGCCCTGTGAGGGTAACAGGGAGTCTGACCTGTGCTTTAGAAAACTTTCTGTGGAGGAGGCACTCATGCACCTCTGTTCTTGCATGACCATGAGAGTGAGTGCCTCCTTAAATGTTGTACCATAGGCCCCTGCTTGCATCGCCCTAGTCTGGTACCCTGCTGCACACTGGATAGGAGGCAGCTCAGGTAGCTCCATGTGGCTTAGGGCTCTGGCCATAGGGGATAGGGAGAAGTGGGCCTGGTTGAGAGCAGGATCCGTGGATGGTCAGGATGTGAGATGGGTTAGAGCAAGACCCTTCTCAGTCCTTCCCTAGGTTCCCCATTCTGGGATAAGTGTAGGGAAACCCCCACTCTGCCTAAGGGGCCTTTGCTTCGGTCTTAGGTTGTGAGTCTGGGGAACTGAGGGCATTGAGCTAAAGAGTAGGGCAGGAGGTCAAAACTCACAGTTTGCCCCAGGAATGCCCAGGTCGCTGGTGATCACAGCCAGAACCAGAAACAACATACCAGCACTGCTCGGCCCTGCCCTTTGGACACTGCGTGTGGGTACAGCAGGTAAGGAAGGCCGGATGAGGACGCCTCACTGCTGGATGGGGTGTGTCTATCAATTCATCATCCCTCTGCTATCCAGCAGGACCAGAGTCCACCCCCACGTCCACCTGCTAGAGGATTAGCAGTTCTGCTCCCAAGCCCCAGCCCTCTGGAAGCTCTGACCCTGTGGCAGCAGTGCCCCCTGCTGGATAGCACCCTCCTCAGGGTCTAGGGAAGAGAAAAGCGTGCATGGACAATACTGGCTCAAAGGGTGGGAGCAGGAATTGAGGATGGACTTTGGCTAAGGTAGATAGGCGGGTGCC
Source organism: Grampus griseus (assembly GCF_964374135.1). Lineage (NCBI taxonomy): Eukaryota > Metazoa > Chordata > Mammalia > Artiodactyla > Delphinidae > Grampus > Grampus griseus. The sequence continues at coordinate 109,319,938 of NC_139019.1, forward strand.
ACCTGGTAAACAAAGCACCTGCTTCCTGGTCTGTAACCTTTAGCAGACTCCAAGAAAAGGGAGAGTTGGGGTTTACTAAGGTGACTGCTGGGGGAGGCGAGAGAAAGAGGACCCTGTCCTCTCCCCTGGTGTCATGGCCCAGGAAGGCCTGCATCCTAGACAGAGCACACATCTCCTCAGGTGGGCTCAGGAGCCCCATCAGGTTCTCCCAGAGCAACCCCCCTGGTCCCTAGAGGGATTTGTCCTGGGACTGAGGGCCAAGGGATAGGCTTGTGAGGGGACAGTGCCTTAGGCATTCTAAAAAGAAGAGTCATCCCCAGACAGAATTCCTACTCCAACTGTCCAATCCAGGCTGAGAATGGAGACAGGGACATGTCAGAGAACAAGAATCAGAGAGCCCATGAGCAGCTGCCTGGCCTCTCAGATTCAAACCTTATCTGGCTCATTCCCCTCCTGAGCCCCAGGCCAGTGCCTCGGACACAGGGGCCAATTTGGCGTGCAGTGAGATGCCCAGTGGACAAAGGAGTGAGAGAACCCCACATGTGCCACCTCAGTCCCCCTATCTCTGAGCCAGAAAGTCCACAAACAGGGCCACACCCTGGGCAGCCACTTCCCAGAAGTCTCTGCCACTAAAAAAGAAGGTGGCTTTCCCCGACAAGTCGTGCTCTCCCATAGCCCTGGCACCTGGAGTCCCCACCTCAGATAAGAGGCTTCTGGGAGTTTGTTTACACCGTGACTCTTGGTTACCGTGAGGCCTCACCTGTCTCCTCGGAGCCCAGGCAGCAGTCTTGACCCCCAGGAAACTTGTTTCCCAGGCCAAAACAGTGTGGGTGTCTGCTGTTCTCTTGGAGACATGCCCTAGAGAGGGCCTAGTGCTCAGGACAGCAGTTCCTCACCGTGGCCCAGGTGTGACCTTAGCAGCCATCCTGATGCAGCAGGACAATGTAAGCTCCTCACAGAGACTGCTCAGAGCACTCAACTACCAGGCTCTCAGGGAGAGATGAGGCCTATAGGAGGATCCTTGAAGAGAAGAAACGGATGCTGTGTGCTAAAACTGCGTACGCACCCTAGGTGCCAGCTCGGCCAGCAGGCCTGGTGCCACATGGCCCGAGAGGGGGTGAGGGCCCTGGGAGCAGTGAGCTATCACCCGTTCGTGGGAGGGCTGGCCCACCGTGCTGAGGATTGTGGGATGGGAAAATCAACTTGCAGCCCCCCGGAAGCACAGGAGCAGAGTGAACAGTGGATTAGGTCAAAAGGGTCTAATTTCCTTTGACAAGCAAGCCTTGGGAAGACCTTCTGGGCTGTGCCTATGAAGTACACCATTACCTCGTGTGCATTCTGTGTGGGCCTAACAGCCCTAGCAACCAAAGTAGGACTGTCCCTTGGGTGGGAGCCCACACCAGAGCCAGGGACATGACAACTCTGTCACAAAGCTCCCAAAACACTTCTAGAGGAATTGATCTTCTCTCAAGCTTCTCTGCAATTTTTCTCTTGTCCTTTTCCTGCACATGTGTCTTTTCTCTCCCTCTTCTAGCCCAGGGACACTTTTGATCATTGGTGCCATGGGGATGGATTACTTGACAAATTCAGACAACAAACATTTACTCTCTAGCCAGGTGACAGGCACAGAGGTAGGTGCTATGGGCACAGACATTCAACAAGAGTTTATTGAGCCTGTACTATGTGCCAGGCATGGCTCTAGACACTAGGGATATAGAAATGAATAAGATGAAGTCCCTGCTGTCATGAAACTCATATTCTAGTGAAGGCAGGCAACAAACAACAAGGAGAGTGTCATACTGTGATAACTATTCTGCAGAGAAATAAAATAGCATGATGTCGTAGACAGTATGGAAGCAGCAACTTTAGATTTTGTGTTCAAAGAATATCTGTCTAAAAAAAAAAAGAATATCTGTCTAAAGGGATGATATTTTAACTTTCTAAATGACAGAAGGGGTAGCAGTGTGCAAAACAGTGAAGAGCACTCCAGGCAGAGGGAATAGCTAGTGCAAAGGTCTTAGGAAGAGAACAAACTCAGTGTGTTTAAGGAAAAAGATTCTTCTGACTGCAGCATGGCAGCCAAGGGGGGGAGAATGATAGAAGGTGCAGCCAGTAAGATAGGCATTGGTCAGGTAATGTGGGGCATTTGGGGCTTGAGCGTATGTCAAGGGAATGGAGAGCCTTTGTATGATGTTATGTATGGAGGTGAAATGATTCAGTGTGCATTTTTAAATGCTCACTAGCTGCTGTTTGCTGATTGGACTGTGGTCTAGTCCAAGTCTTTCTGCAAGTGTGGAAGCAAGAAGACCATGGGGAGGCCAGAGTAGGAGGATGATCCAGGAGAGATGAACCAGGGTGGTGGTGGTATCAATGGAAATAACAGAGTGGATCCAGGTAGAGTATGGAGGGGAAGCCAAACAGAGCTGAAGAATGGGAGAAAATATTTGCAAATCATATGTCTGATAAATGACTTGTATATAGAATATATAAAGAAGGCTTAAAGCTCAATTATAAGAAGACAACACATTTTTTAATGGCCAGAAGTTTTTGTGTGTGTGTGTGTGTGTGTGTGTGTGTGTGTGGTACGCGGGCCTCTCACTGTTGTGGCCTCTCCCGTTGCGCTCCAGATGCGCAGGCTCAGCGGCCATGGCTCACGGGCCCAGCCGCTCCGCGGCATGTGGGATCTTCCCGGACCGGGGCACGAACCTGTGTCCCCTGCATCGACAGGCGGACTCTCAACCACTGCGCCACCAGGGAAGCCCTGGCCAGAGGATTTGAATGGGTATTTCACCAAAGAAGATATGCATATGGCAGATAAGCACATGAAAAATGCTCAACATCAGTAGTCATTAAGGACATGCAAACTGAAACCACAATGAAATACCACTACACATCCACTAAGAAGGCTAAATGAAAAAGACTACACCAAGTATTGGCAATGATATGGAGCAGCTGGAATGCTCCTAAGCTGCTGACAGAATGTAAAATGATACAACTACTTTGGAAAACATTTTGGCATTTTCCTAGAAAGTTAAATATACACCTACCATATAACCTAGGCTTTCCATTCCTAGGTATGTATGCAAAATAAATGAAAGTATGTGTTCACGCAAAGACTTGTACATGAATGTTTATTGCTGCTTAATTTGTAAAAGACAGAAACTGGAAACAACAAAAATTACCATTAATAAGAGAATGGATAAATAGATTGTAGCATATTTATACAGTGGAATACCACTTGGCAGTAAAAAGGAATGAACTTGGTAACATAGAGTAAATATCCTCCTCCCTGTCTCTCCCAGTGAATGCAACATTAAAACCTAGACAAAATGCATGGAAGACTTTCAAGAGTAAATAATAGCAGGTGAATTGGGGAAGAAAAGAAGAATTTGGAGTACCATTGGACTAGGGGTGAGTTTTCCATTTTCCCTCCAGTATTCCCTGGGCCAGACTCAAAGCATCCTGAAACCTAAAAGTGGGTAACTGGACCACAGACAGTGAAAACTCTAGGAGAACCCTTCTAGTTCTGGTTTGAAGAATGGGAAAGGAACTCCTAATGCTCAGAGAGAGTGAGGAAATACCCCTTTAAATTTTTTTCTCCATTCTCTCATGCCCCAGCCCCCTAACATTCCTGCTGCAGTCTGAGGCTTTCAGGCACCTAAAACTCTGAGGGAGAGAAACCTTTGTTCTGATTGGAGGTGTATCAAGAGATCGGGACAAATCTAACTGCTCTCCTCTTTCATTTGCTCTTTCTGTTTCTCCATCCTTTTACCACTTAGCCCTGGATGCAGGAAGTACACAACAAAGCAAAGTAACTGAAACTCCAGGTTTTTGGCTAGAGAACCAAAAAGAGGAGCCCCAGAGAACCTAAAAGTACCAAAGAGATTGTGGAGAAGGCAGCACTCAAGAAACTGACTCCATAAAGTTGTTTATGAACTCCTGGGCTCACCCCCAAGATGAGCATGCATGGATTTGATCCTAAGCAGCACACCAAAGACTTCAGAACTAAACTAAAGAATAAACCACCGTCTGTTCTCACACTGACCACTGGAGGGTGCACATACAGGACAGATCTAAACAGCACTGAAAAGGCTTTGAAAATGGAACTAACATTGAAACCACAACCCACAGTAGGCTGGTCAGAATTTGTGGCCTGAGCCCAATAGAGTCAATTGCCTGCTAAAATATAAATGTCAACATTCTCCATAGTATTCAAACAGGATCCAGAGTCTCATAAAATTCAAATGTCCAGTGTTCAAAACAAAATTATTTGGCATACAAAGATCCAGGAAAATCTCAACTTGCATGGTAAAATATGATCAAAAAAGGCCAACAGTGAGATACTGAAATTAAATGACAAAGATTTTAAAGTGCTATAATGAAAATGCTCTAAAAGGTAAAGGCTAACACTCTTGAAATAAATGGAAAGATAGAAAGTCTTAACAAATAAATAAAAGATAGAGAAACTAAAATTTTAGAACTTAAAAATATAAGAGCCAAAATCAAATACTCACTAGATAAGCTCAAGAGCAGAACAGAGATGACAGAGGAGTCAGTAAGTAAGTAAACTTGAAGATAGGCCAGTACAAATTATCCAATCTGAGTAACAGTAAGAAAAAGATTTTTTTAAAAAATAAATAGAGCCTCAAAGACAATACCAGAAAGTTTAACATTCATGTCATTGGAGTTCCATAAAGAGAGGAGAAAGAGTGCAGTGAAGACAAAAAATTTGAAGACATAATGCCTGAAAACTTCCCAAATTTGGCAAAGGACATAAACCTACAGATTCAAAATCTCAGCAAGCCCCAAACAGGATAAACCAAAGAAATTCATGCCCATATGTATCATAATGAAACTGTTGAAAACTGAAGATACATACACACACACACATACACACCTGTATGTGTGTATTTCACTATATATTTCATTATATATTACATGTATTTATGTTATGTGAATATATTAAAAGATGTATATATTTTAATATATATAAGTGCATATTTCACTTTATTTATATCTGCCAGAAAAAAAAATTTCATTGTGGAAACCAGAAGGAAGTGGATCACATCTTTAAAGTACAAGAGGAAAAGAACTATCAACCCAGAATTGGATACAATTCTGTATCCAGTAAAAATACCCTTCAGGAGTAAAGGTGAAATAAAAACATTTTCAGATGAAGGAAATCTAAGAGAATTCCTTGACAGAAGACCTGTTCTAAAATAATTTCCAAAAAAATTTCTTCAGACAGAAGGGAAATGATACCAGAAGTTAACTTGGAGTGTCAGGAATGAAGGAAGAACAACAGAATGGTAAAATCTGGATTAATTTAACATTCTACTCTTTTGCTCTTGAGTTCTTTAAAAAATGTTTTATGTTTAAAACAAAAATTATAACATTTTCTGATGGTGTTTTCAATGTATGTATATGTAATATATTAAAACTACAATAGAAGGAGGGGAGAGTAAAGGAACCTACATGATGGTAAGTTTTTACATTCTGTTTAAAATGGTAAAATGTCTATTCTAAGCAGACCTGAAAAGGAAATATGTAGATTGTATTGTAATCCCTAAAGCAATCACTAAAAAAAAGAGGTAATTACAAACACAACACATGCATTTAAATGGAATGCTAAAAAAAATGTTCAAACAATCCAAATATACTCAGGATAAAGGGAAGAGAAAACAGAAAACAAATCATAAAATCCCTAGACATAAATCCAACCATATCAGTAATTACATTAAGTGTAAATGGTCTAGGAGTAATGTCAGCAAAAAATGGAGGAGTAGGGAATTCCAAAAGCCTATCTCTACACAAAAGCAGCAGAGAAACTGGCAAAAACTGTCAGAATCAACGTTATTGGCACTCTGGATACTTATCAAAATATTACAGCAACCAGAGAAATGCTTGATCAAGAAAAACAAAACAAAATGCCGAATCTTGGTAGGAGAATTTTGTGGTGTTTTAACTTACCCATTCCCCTCTCCCCAGCTTGGTGAGAGCCTTGAAGATAACAGCCTGAATTCCCAGTTTAGGTTCTCAGTACCAGAGGGAGCAGAATGGGCCTTGTTCTCAAGGAATTGTGGTTGTTTGTTTTGACCTATCTTTTCAAGTACACATGGAACATTCTCAAGGAAAGATCATATGGTAGGACATAAAACAAGTCTTAGCAAATTTAAGAAGATTGAAATCATACCAAGTATCTTTTTGATCACAGTGGTATGAAACTAGAAATCAGCAACATGAGGAAAGCTGGAGACTCTACAAATTGTGGAAACTAAACAGCTCATTCCTGAACAACCAATGGGTCAGAGAAGAAATCAAAAGAGAAATCAAAGAATATCTCAGAACAAATGAAAATAGAAACACAACTTACCAAAACCTATGCAACACTGCAAAAGCAGTTCTGAGAGGGAAGTTTATAGTGATAAATGCTTACATTAAGAAATTAGAAAGATTGCAAATAAAAACCCAGCTTTTTACCTCAAGGAACTAGAAAAAGAAAAACAAATTAAGCCCAAAGTTAGCAGAAGGAAGGAAATAATGAAGATCAGAGTAGAAAAAATTGAAATATAGACCAGAAAAACAATAGTAAAGATCAATGAAACTAAGAGCTGCTTTTTTAAAAAGATAAACAATTGACAAATCTTTATTGAGACTAGTAGGAAAAAAGAGAAAAGACTCAAAAAATGAAAGAGGAGAGATAATAACTGACACTACAGAAACACATAAGATCATAAGAGACTACTATGAACAGTTATACACCAATAAATTAGATAACCTAGAAGAAAGGAATAATTTCTTAGAATCATACGACCTAGCAAGACTGACCAGGAAGAAATAGCAAGTCTGAACAGGCCAATAATAAATAAGGAAGTTGAACCAGTAATCAAAAACCTCCCAATACAGAAAACTTGAGGGCAAGATGTCTTCACAGGAGAATTCTACCAGACATCTAAAGAAGAATTAATGCCAATCCTTCCCCAACTCTTCTCAAAAATGGAAGGGGAGGGAACACTCCCAAACTCATTCTATGAGGCCAGAATTACCCTGATACCAAAGCCAGGTAAGCATACTACAAGAAAAGAAAATTATAAACGAATATCCCTGGTGACCATAGATGCAAAACTTCTCAACAAAACATTAGCAAACTGAGTTGAAGAACTTATTAGAAAGATTATATACCATGGCCAAGTAGGATTTATCCCTGGGATACAAGGATGGTTCAACAAATGTAAATCAATAAATGTGATATACCACATTAATAGAATGAAAGAAAGAATCATATGATCCTCTCAATAGATGCAGAAAAGGCATTTGACAAACTGCAACATCCCTTCAGGATAAAAACCCTCAATAGACTGGGAATAGAAGGGACATACCTCAATGTAATAAAGGCCATATACAACAAACCCACAGCTAACATTATAATTAATGGAGAAAAATAGAAAGCTTTTCCTTTAAGATAAGGAACAAGATAAGCGGGCCCACTCTCACCACTCTTATTCAACATAGTACTCTAAGTACTAACTAGAGCAGTCGGGCAAAACAAAGAAATAAAAGGCATCCAAACTGGAAAGGAAGAAGTAAGATTATTATATTTGCTGATTATATGATCTTATATATGGAAAATCCCCAAGACTCAACTTAAAAAATTATTGGATCTAATCAATGAATTTAGTAAAGTTGCGGGAAATAAAATCAATACAGAAGTTGCTTTTCTGGGACTTCCCTAGTGGTCCAGTGGGTAAGACTCTGTGCTCCCAATGCAGGGGGCCTGGGTTTGATCCCTGGTCGGGGAACTAGATCCACATGCATGCAACTAAGAGTTTGCATGCCTCAACTAAGTAGTCCGCGTGCTGCAACTAAAGATCCCGCATGCCACAACGAAGATTGTGGGTGCCGCAACTAAGACCTGGCACAGCCAAAATAAATAAATATTTTTTTAATTAAAAAAAAATCAGTTGCTTTTCTACACACTAACAATGAGACCATCTGAGAAAGAAAGAAAACTATCTTATTCACAATAGCATCAAAACAATAACTGCTCCTATGACAATTATATTGCAATATAAATGTATCAAACCAATATATTGCACACCTTAAACTGACACAATCTTGTGTTTCAAATATAACTCAATGAAAAATAATAAAAATTTAAAAACTTACTATAATGCTACTGTAATCAAAATAGTGTGGTATTGACAAAAGATAAGTATATATCCAAATTTATACATATATATATTTGGAACAGAATTGAGAGTACTAAAACAAACCCTTACACTTATAATCAATTCATTTTTAATAAAGGTGCCAGGACAATTCAATTGTATTTTCAACAAATGGTGCTAGGACAATTGAATATCTATGTGCATGAAGAAGAAGTTACATAATAACCTCATATAACACTCAAAAATTAACTCAAAATGGATCACAGACATAATTGTAAGAACTAAAGTTATAAAATGTTTAGAAGTAAATGTAGGAGAATATCTTTGTGACCTTGGATTAAGCAAAGATTTCTGAGCTACAATACCAAAAGCACAACCCATAAATGAAAAATTGACAAGTTAGACTTCAAAATGTAAAACTTTTGATTTTCAAAAGACATCATCAAGAAAATGAAAAGTTAGGCCATAGATTTGAAAATATTTGAAATCCTATATTGGATAAGACATATCTAAAATATATAAAGAACTCAAAAGGCAGAGACAAGAAAATAAAGAAATGAGACATGAGAGAACAAACAGAAAATGAACAAAAAAATGAAGTGGCAGACTTAAGCAATAATATATCAATAACATCAAATGAAACTGTTTCAGCATCGTTAATAGGTAAATGCAAATTAAAACTATGATGAGCTATCACTACACATCTATTAGAATGGTTAAAATAAAAAATATTGGCAAGACCAAGTGTTGGTGAGGAGGTGGAGCAACTGGAATTCTCATACGTTGCAGATGGAAATACAAAATGATGTAGCCACTTTAGAAAACAATTTGGCAGTTTCTTATGAAGTTAATCATTCATTTATTATATCATGCAACGATCCTACTCTTAGGTGTTTATCCTAGATAAATGAAGATGTATGTTCACACAAATACCTGTACACAAATGTTTATAGCAGCTCTATTTATAATTGTGAAATACTGGAAGCAACTCAAATATGCAGCAAGTGAATGGATAAACTCATGCATCCATTCAATGAAATACTACTCTTCAGGAAAAAAAAAGAAGGGAGGGAGGAAGGAAGGAAGGAAGGGAAGGAAGAGGGAGGGAAGAGGGGAGAAAGAAGAGAGAGAAATGAACACACGATTTGGGTGAATTTCTTAGTCATCATGCTGAGTAAAAGAAGTTGATCTCAAAAAGCTATGTGCTGCCTGATTCCATTAATATGACATTCTCGAAAAGACAAAACTGTGTTGATGGAGATCAGATCATTAGTTCCCAGAGGTTAGGGGCAGAAGAGTTGGAGATAGCGTCAAGGATTTTTTTCTGTATTCTGATTCTGTGGTGTTGGTTACTCAAATATACCCATGTTAAAATTCATAGAACTGTTCACACAAAAAAGTTTTTTTTTTAAAACTGTATTTTAATTTAAAAATAAATCAAACAAGGAATAAACTACAGTTGACCCTTGAACAACGCAAGGGTTAGGGATGCCGATTCCTCTATACAGTCAAAATCCGAATGTAACTTTTGACTGCCCCAAAACTTGACTACTAATATCCTACTGTTGACTGGAAGCCTTAACAGGTAACATAAACAGTCGATTAACACACACACACACACACACACACTTTTTTTTTGGTTTGGCCGTGCCACGTGGCTTGCAGAATCCTAGTTCCCCGACCGGGGATTGAACCCGTGCCCCCTGAAGTGGAAGCACAGTGTCTTAACATAGGACTGCCAGAGAAGTCCCCAACACATATTTTCTATATGTATTATATACTGTATTCTTAGAAATAAGTAAGCTAGAGAAAAGAAAATGTTATTAAGAAAACAATAAGGAAAATAAAATACATTTACAGCACATATATGTATTTATTTTTAAAAATCTTCATTTAACTGGACATTTAACTGGACATTGCAGTTCATACCCATGTTGTTCAAGGGTCAGCTGTATTGATATATACTACAATATGGATAAATCCCAAAATAATTCTGCTGAGTCAAAGAAATCAGGCTGAGGATGATCCTATTTTTATAAAATTCTAGAAGATGCAAACTATAGTGACAGAAAACAGATCCATGATTGCCTAGGGGAGGGGAGGCACAAAAAGAGTAGAGGAAGGGATTGGTAAGTGGTACAATGAAACTCTTGGGGTTGATTGATCTGTTCGCTATCTTGATTGTGGTGATGGTTTCACAGGTGCATACAGATTCCAAACATTAAATTGACAATTTAACTAAGTTCAGTTTCTCCTATGGATCTGGTGACAAGGAAATTGAGTTTTGTAACCCAGAGTTACAGGAACAGAAAGTGTGGGAGCCCAAAGCTGGAGCACACCCCCACCCACCCCAATCCCCACCCAACTTAGAAATCCTCCTGTAGCTGACTACTGCTAACACTGTTTAACCTTTGCATCCACAGCCTGAGTGACAGAAAACACACGGCCAGCTGATGGTAAAGCTGAGCACTTGAGAAAACTTTCTCTTTTCAGAATGCTCTCCCAGCACTTATCTTTCGTCCTCATTCTGTATCCCAACCTACCATTCACAAGCTGTGTGACTTTGAGCAAGTTACTTGGCCTCTCTAATCCTCACTTTCCCCATGTATGAAAGATGGATAATTAAAGTGCCCTCCTGGCAAAGTGAAAGACACCGAGGCTATAAAGTAACAACATATCCCCAACTAATGGAGGGTACTTCTGGGAGGCTTTTGTCTTGTACATTTGTGAATGTATGTATATTTTTACATCATGCCTGCAACACTTTTGTTGCTGAAAGAGAGAACGGCAGCTCTGGGTTAGGACATCACAGTCCTAAGTAAGGTTGGGTACCTTCTCATTCCACTTACTTCCTAGGGCTGGGAGTGCCCCATTTTGGTTATGGATGGGGCGATGAGAACCTCCAGGAGCTCATTGATGGCAGAGCTGGGATTCCTGACACACCTAGCCCAGTGTTCTGACAACAAGCGCGGATCTTGGAGACCGAAGGGGAACCAGAAAAAATGTCACTTGAGAGCTGGAGGTGGGAGAGTAGGGGAGGTAGTTAAGTGAAAAGCTATTAAGAGCCACAGCGCACTGCATTCTAGAGGCAGGATGAGAAGGCAGGAGGGGGCAAATGAGCCACATTCATTACATGCATTCATCCGTGCATCCGTTCACTCTGCCGTCTGAAATTTGTGGATTGCCAGCACTGTGCTAGCATCTGAGGGATGAGTAAGGCAGACCCCTTCCTCTGATGGAGCTAACACTGATACGAGCCTGAGGGATGAGGAGAGAAAAAGTGATGCTTGGACACAATTTTAATTGTCAGTGCATATGGTTCTAACCATTGGCCAGAGTCACCCTTGTCCCCTGGATTTGTTCTTGCTGCCCATTGGGGCAGTGTTTAGGGTTGAGATCAAAGAGCTGTGAGATGTGAAGTGGTCAAGAGAAGGACTTGAGACCAAGGATGGGTGGTGATCTCTAGATCCCTTAGGCCATTCAAGCTCAGGGTCCCACCTGACCTCTTTCCTAGACTGGATTCAGACCACTGCTGAGACTCAACTGGGTAGGCCCCCAGAAATCTAATGGCTCCTTTGCAGAAGACAGAACTCGGTCCAAGGACGTGGCTCTGTCTACACCTGGGGAATAAGCCATTGGGCATCAAGGTGGGGAAGGCTGGTGCTTGGTCTCAGAGGTGGGAACAGTGGGTTTTAGAATTAACATCTGTCAGCCACCAGAGGGCGGTGTTGGGGCATGTGAACGCCCCTGAAAACTGTGTAAACAGAGCTTGGCTTCCTTCAGCCTAGGCTTCTGTGTCAGACAGGTTTCATTTGTTTTCTGATATGTCTTAAGCACCTTAAACTCTTAGGACCACTACATGTGCCGGGGCTTCAATGGCAGCCTTGCAGCCAGTCACAGTATCCAGTGTTAGCAGGAATTCTTGGGGAAATACCTGGGTCAGACAGTTGAGGGAGCTGGGAAGCTGAGATCGTGGGTCCCTGGAAAATAGGAGCTGAGGTCCCAAAAGGGCTAGGAAATTGCTCTGTATTAGAAATGAACTGGAATTGGATGAGAAGGGATGGGGAGCTGGCAAGATGGCACAAAGTTGGAGATGAGGGGCATGAAAAAGGGGATGGAGAAGAGGAAAATCCACTACACAACTTCAAAGACCAGGAACACTAGTGTTCAGTTTGAGATTGCTTCTGTCATAGAGATCTGGGTGGCTGGTCAGCTTTGCTGTGTGAACAGGATACAGTGGAAAGGGCTGAGTTCTAGGAGCAGCACTCGTAGAGTATCTGGATAAACAGCAGGAGGAGGAACCCAGTGATGGTCATGCGAACACAAGCCCCTGGGACATGCGGCCAACTTGGCAAATGCTGCATGTGGGCAGATGGGAGTTGGAGCCTGCTCATCCAGGTTTCAGGGGCTGGGTGAGCCTAGCATTCATCTGAGTTACACAAGAGGGATCCAGGGCTATGAGGCAGCAGGTGGGGAGAAAGGAGGCAGGGACCCTAGGTCCAGGGAGGCCTACTACCTACAGAGAGGGTGGAATTCAAAGAGGGGGAGGGCTTTTCCAACAGAAAGTGGAGTTCAGATATGGATCCCAAGGACAGGGAAGAAGCTGCAGGGAGTGGTCCCACTACAAGCCCTGCATGATGGGATTCTGCCTTCTCCAGCCCATCCCACACTGTTCATCCTGTATCCCACGCAGACCCAAGTTCAAGCCACCAACACTAGAGCAATAGCCTCCTAACTTGTTTTCTTTATTAACACTCATCTGTTTCCACACAGATGCAAGAGATCTTTAAGAACATGTCAGGTAATGTCCCTCCTCTGCTTTAAACATTCAGTGAGTTCCCGTAGTAGAAGAGATGCCAAGTCTTCTCATGGCCTGCATGGGCCCTCCCTTCCCTCCCTAGCCTTGTCTCCTGACCCTGAACTAATGTGCTCCAGCCGCCTCTGTCTTCCTGCTGCTCCTCAACCGCACCAAGTTCACACCACTTCAGGACTTTCACACTTGGTAGTCCTTCTGTTTGGCAGTCTCTTCCCCCAGACTTCCCCAGAGCTGGCTCCTTTTCACCATTAGCACAGAGGCCTTCCCTGACATGTAAGGTGGCCCTTGCTCCCCAGCACCTCCCTGATCTCCCTCTGTCATATCGGTACCTAGCCCTTATCACCACCTGAAGTGGCCTTTGCTTATCCAGTGACTTCTTCCACTACATTGTAAGCACCTTGTGGGCAAGGCCTTGCTGTCATCTTCACTACTAATCCTTTGTGCCTGGCACATAGAGGTGCTCAGCAAATATTTTTTGAAAGAATAAATGTTCAGTCAACTCTATACAGTAACTTTGTTTATCACTTCCAATTTATAGAAAGGGAAACTGAGGCCTAGAAAGGTTAGTTAACTTACCCAGAGAATAGGCAGTAGAATTTGAACTTGGGTACCCTGACTTTCATACTTATACCTTGGCATGGGGTTATTTTCCTCCACCTTTGTCTGTTTTTCCTGGATAGCACTTACCACAGTTTATAGTTGTTTCATTTGCCTATTGTCTGATCTGTCTGCTGGTGTAATGCTGTAATGCTGCTAGAGCAGGCCTGTGTCCTGCACCTTGCCATGTCACCAGTACTGAAAACAGTGGCACATCACAGGTGCTCGGTGAGTGTTTTCTGGGTGATGGATAAACAACCACGTGCCCAGACAAGGGAGGGATGGATGTGGAGGAATTGAGGGCACAGGTGGTGGCAGACATCCCCAGGCCCCAGCTGGAGTCCAAGGCCAGAGCCCAGCAGTGCCTTCACTGTGGTGCAAGGCTTCTTTGAGGGCAGATGACGTGGCCTTGCTCACTCGTACAGCGAGAGTCACCTGCTCCATGAATCTTCAAACTTGGGGTCATTCCCCAACTAGGGGCCTGAGTTTGGCCTTTGCATCTGACCACAGCTGAGAGTCCAGCCAGTCCACTGGGGTGATACCCAGGGTTCTGGGTGGATCTGTATAAACAGCCTTGCTTCCACTCATTACATTATGTCAGCACCTTTTTCAGCTTCTGAGAAACAGGAAGCACCATGATGTGTGGTGGGATTTGAAAGGATGATAAGAGACATAATCACATTTCTTTGGTTTGGGCATAGAGGGCTGGGGTTCCTGTTTCCTCTGACACTAACGCATCACCTTTTCCCTTAAGCCAGAATTCTGGAGGATGAGGACTGTGTGGAAGATATGCTTTAGGGGGGAAAAAAAGAGCAAGGGGGTAAGAGCTTTAGAATTATTATTATGAAATGTATCATACATACAAAATAAAATAAAATGTACATGGACAGTTTAAAGCTTAACAAAATAAAAACCCATGTGCCCACCACCCTATCCCCATGAAGATGTCTCTTCCATAGCTTCCAACTCCATCCCCACCAGAGGTAACCACTGTCTTGATTTCTTGGTTAATTATTTCTTTGCTGTTCTTTATAGTTTTATCACATATGTAAATATCCTCAAATTATATATGATTGTATTTTGCTGACTTTTGACCTTTTCATAAATGGGATCACGTTGGATATATTTAAAACTGACTTTTATTGCTCAACAAAATGTTTTCAGATTCATCCATGTTGACCCATGTAGCTATATGTTCATTTACTGTATTTACTGTAATCTGGTGAATGAATAAACCACAATTTATTTATCTACTGATGGACATTTATGTTTTTCCCCCAATTTTAGCAATTAAAAACAATTCAAAAAGGACATTAGACAAATAATAAGGAAATCTGAATAAGGTATAGACTTTAATTAATAATAACATATCAGTATTAGTTCATCAATGTGACAAATGTACATTTCTTATATAAGATGTTAATAAGAGGGGAAATTGGGTGTGGAGTACTCTGTACTCTCCTCACAATTTTTCTATAAATCTAAAATTATTCTAAAATAAAAAGATTTTTTTAAAAAAAACCCAGTGCTGTTATGAACATACTTGCTTATAGTTCCTGATGTACACATGCAAGAATTTCTTTAGAATACACAGTAGATTGAAATTCTGGGTCAAAGAGTACATGCATCTTCCATTTTACTAGGTATTACATTTCAGAAGTACCAGTTTACTGTCCTGCTTACACTTATACTTTACAACATGTAAGAATTCCTTTTACTTCACATCCTGGGCAAGACTTGTAATATCTGACTTTTTCATTTTTGTCAGTCTGGTGGGTGTGAAATGTTATCTCATTGTGGTTTAATTTTGCATTTCCCTGACTACTAACAAGGTTGAACATCTCTTTATATGTTTATTGGCCATCTGTGTTTCCTGTTCTGAGAAATGCTTATTCATGTCATTTACCTATTTTTTCCTAGTGGGTTATTTATCTTTTTCTTATTGATTATGAGGACTTTGTTACATGTTCTGGAAACTAATCCTTTGTCTTTTATACACGATACAAATATTTGTCCTAGATTGTGGCTTGTCTTTTCACTCTGCTTATGGTAAATTTGAGGAATGTTGACTATCCATCTTCTCCTTAATAATCTGTACTTTGGGGGGTTATTTACGAAATCCTGTTGGCACTGGAGAGCTTCTGTTTGCTCCTTCAGACCCTCTTCCACCCCTTCTTTAACCTTTCCCAAGTCTTGGGAGGCAGAGACCTGTGTGGACTACGTTAATGACTTCTTTGCTCACGGGCTCCCCATTGGGTTTGGCTGGGAGCTCAGTCAAGTCAGGATACGTGTCCTCCCAGCTCTCTCCTTGCAAGGTTGCTGCATGCTGGCTGTGTCCCTTGACTGAGTGTCCCAGCTCCTACCAGTGGCCCTCTCCACACAGCCCTCTGGAGCTCAGAGTTTCAGTAACTATTCCCTCTTCTGTTACAGCTCCTGTGATTAGCCCCAGGAGACTGCATTTTCCTTCATGGTTTTCCTACACCATGTTCTCACTTTTATAATGGTCCCTTTATTAAGTAAACTCTCCTCAAGTTGCCTAACATGCGTGTTCCAGCTGTTTCCTGCTGGATATGCCCACCCCAAGGTCGTATTTTTTGTTAGTTATTTGTTGGTCTACCTCTCTCCCCAGGATTTCACAACCTTGGCACTATTGGTGTTTGAATGTGATAATTCTTTGTGGTGGGAGCTGACCTGTGTAGTGTAGGATGTTTAGTAGCATCCTGGCCTTTACCCACTAGATGATGTTAGCATCCCTTCCGTCCTCTCCAGCTGTAACAACCAAAAGTTGCCCAATGTCCCCTGGGGGAAAAAATCGCCCTTTGTTGAGAACCACTGCTCTACCCCATGTCAGTATCAGACTGACCTAGCTATTAAAGCCTGGTATCTAGTGGGGCAAGTTGTCTCTCTGTGATATCCCTCTTTAGGATTGCAGTGGCTGTTCTTAGACTCTCATTCTTTCATGGACATTTTAGAATCAACTAAGTAAGTACCAAGGAAAAAACTGTTGGGATTTTGATAGAAGTTGCATTGAATTTTTAGATCAGGTTCCAAATTATGGTATTCAGTTTTCATAAACATAGTAGGTCTCTTCATTTGTTAAGGTCCTTTTAAAATGTCTTTCAGTAAAGTTTTAAATTTTCTCTCACATTTTGTTAGATTTATTCTTTGGCACCTTATATTTTTGTAAATATTATAGGTGATATCTTCTTTAAACTTGCATTTCTATTTGTTGGTGATGTGTAATAATATAATTGACTTTGTATATTGATCCAGCAATTCGTTGAAGTCTTGTTCCTTATAATCATTGGACTGACTTTATCTTCTTTTGGGTTTTATTTTTGTCATATTGTATCTTTTGCATATATACATACATATATATGTATATATGTACATATGTGTATGTATGTATGAGTTTTGTGTCTTCTGTTACAATCCTCGTATTTATTAGTACTACTTATAAAATCTTATTGCAAAGTCCAGGACCATCAGTTACAGTGTTTAACAGAAATGGAGTTAACGTTATCCAGGGCCACCACTTGCCTTTGTGCAAACTGGAAGAAAAAGCCTCTTCCTCAAGATACTTTACTCCTGTCTGGTAGGAAATCCTCATGATACATATTCAAATCTGCAATGGTTATGATGTAAATGGTGCTCTCTGGGATTGTGCAGGGCACATACAGTGGTCCTGCAGAAATTCTTGCATTGTCCTTGCTTTCAGAGGAAGGCTTTTACATATCACCATCGAGCACAGTATTTGCTGTAAGCTTATCAGCTTAAAGAAGTTCCTTTCTATTTCAGCTTTGCTAAAAGTAGTTATAATAAATGGATTTTAAATTTCAGTAATTTTTTTTGCCTTGATATAATGTGATTTATCTCTTTAATTGGTTAATGTAGTAAATTATATTAATAGATTTTCTAATATTGAATCTTGAATTCCTGGAATAAACTCAAGTTAGTTTATTATGTAATATCTTTTTATACATGCTGGATTTGAATTAATAACATTTGTTTACAGGTTTTGCATCCATGTTCATGAGTGAGTATGGGATCATAATTTTCTACTCTTATACAATCCCCTTCTGATTTTATTATAATATATATTAGCTTCATAACATGAATTGTAAAATATTCCATTTTATTCTCTGGAAATGTTTATATATGTTTGGAATTACATATGACTTGAAAGTTTGTGGCGACTTACCTATAGAACTATCTGGCCTTTGTGGGAAGATTTTAAATGATTGATTGAATTTCTTTAACGGTTATAGAACCCTTTCGATTTTCTTTGCCTTCTTACGTCAGTTTTGGGAATTCCTGTTTGTACTGGACACATGTTTGTGTGCCTTCTCAGAGCTTCTCCCCTTCACTTGCAGACGTAGATGAAATGCCACACTGTGTGGAATGAGGTCTGGCTTCTTATGTGGCTGCTGATGACTGGGTGATGTGGTTTGGAAGTTCAGGGAAGTAAGCTCCTGTGGAGTAAACCTTGAAAAATGGGGTATGGGAGAGAAAAGGGAGTCTGACATATTAATTCCTCTCTCCTTTGCCTTTTCTCTGCACTGTTCTAAGGTATACTTTCTCCTTTCAGCACTTCTGCAGCAATTCCATGAGACAAGCAAACATACCTGCTGAGACTTGCTATGCTTCTTCCTGCCTCGGTGTGATGTTGTGGCCAGTGTATCACATCACATTGCTTCACTTCTTCTCCCCTCACTTCCCCCTTTTCCTCAGCCTCACCAACCTGGGCTTATACAGTAAGTCCCTTACATACGAATGAGTTCCATTCTGAGAGCACGTTTGCAAGTCCAATTTGATCGTAAGTCCAATAAATTTAGCTTAGGTACCCAACTAACACAGTCGACTATATAGTACTGTACTGTAACAGGTTTATAATACTTTTCACACAAATAATACATAACAAACAAACAAACACAAAAAATAAAACATTTTTAATCTTACAGTACAGTACCTTGAAAAGTACAGCAGTACAGTACAACAGCATACAGGGGCACAGTTGCCTCTTTGAAAGTTCACAACTTGAAGGTTCGTATGTAGGGGACTTACTGTAACTCCCAAATAAAGTGTCAGTGTTTCAATCCTTGCCTCACGCTCTGCTTTATGAGGAGACCTGGGCTATGACAATCAGTATCAGGTGTAATGAACCCTTGGAATGAAATTTTGGAGTTGGATCGCTCACCTCTCTAAAATAAGAGGAACCTACTGCTGAGAATACGTAGGTTGGCATTTATTTATTTATTTATTTATTTATTTATTTATTTATTTATTTATGGTGGCTCTGCACGGCTTGCAGGATCTTAGTTCCCAATCAGGGATCAAACCCGTGCCCCATGCAGTGGAAGCACAGAGTCCTAACCGCTGGACCACCAGGGAAGTCCTGGCAATAACTTCTGCCATGCAGTGGCTTTCAGATGTCTTAAGCTTTAAACTTTGGTTAATTTGGGTAAAGGGCAGATGGAGAGCAAGGCAATGGCAGTTACGGTGGCTGGGATTTATGGGAACCATGTTAATTATTATATATGGATTGCAGAATACACTGACTCTTCTGACAGCACTGGAGACCTTACCAAACGAGAATGATAGGCTCAGGGAACTCTAATTCCGCTTTAAGATATGCTCCAAATACTAGGCTATGTCTATGGCAACTTTATAGCAGACCCTTATCTCCTACAGCCATAAGGCAGACTGAGCTGAAAATTAGGCTCAGGGTCTGATTATATGCAGGTCTTTGTAGCACTTCAAGGGAGAATAGTTGTGTACCTTTGACATTCTTCTTTATCAAAGTTGGGGCTCTTGTAGGGAAAGAGTAAGACCATGAGACCTGCAATAGGAAATTTTGGGTGGGAAAACCTGAGACTCTTGAAAGCCCCAGTTTTTCTGAGGCTTCCTTAACTGGCATAAGCAGCCCTTTCCCCATTACCAGAGTAGAGTAGCTTCTCCTTGCTTGGAGACAGAATAATTATTTCTCCTGAAACATATGCTTCACATGATGACATTTGTTCTCCTTGTGACCCTCCCTCAACATCCCTCACTGCCTCCGAGCTAATAATCAGAGTCAGATCTCAGATAGCCTGTTTCAGTTAGGGCCCAGTCAGGAGACAGAAACTATACCAGTTACTTTAATAGAGGGAATTGAATATAAATAACTGTTAAGCATGCATTTGAAAACGAGAAAAGCAAAAAGGGAACAATATATGTACCACGTCTTCTTTATCCATTCATCTGTTGATGGGCATTTAGGTTGCTTCCATGTCCTGGCTATTGTAAACAGTGCTGCAGTGAACATTGGGTACATGTATCTTTTGGAATTATGGTTTTCTCTTCAATAAGTGGTACTGGGAAAACTGGACAGCTACATGTAAAAGAATGAAATTAGAACACTCCCACACTATACCAAAAATAAACTCAAAATGGATTAAAAACCTAAGTGTAAGGCTGGATACGATAAAACTCTTAGAGGAAAACATAGGAAGAACACTCTTTGACATAAATCACAGTAAGATCTTTTGTGACCCACCTCCTAGATTAATGAAAATAAAAACAAAAATAAACAAATGGGACCTAATGAAACTTAAAAGCTTTTGCACAACAAAGGAAACCATAAAAAAGACAAAAAGACAACCCTCAGAATGGGAGAAAATATTTGCAAACGAAGCAACTGACAATGGATTAATCTCCAGAATGTACAAACAGCTCATGAAGCTCAATATCAAAAAAAACCCAAACAACCCAATCAAAAAATGGGCGGAAGACCTAAATAGACTTTTCTCCAAAGAAGATATGCATATGGCCAAGAGGCACATGAAAAGATGCTCAACATCACTAATTATTAGAGAAATGGAAATCAAAACTACAATGAGGTGGGCTTCCCTGGTGGCTCAGTGGTTAATAATCCACCTGCCAATGCAGGGGACATGGGTTTGAGCCCTGGTCTAGGAAGATCCCACATGCTGCAGAGCAACTCAGCCCTTGTGCCACAACTACTGAGCCTGCGCTCTAGAGCCCGCGAGCCACAACTACTGAGCCCGTGTGCTGCAACTACTGAAGCCCATGCGCCTAGAGCCTGTGCTCTGCAGCAACAGAAGCCACCACAATGAGAAGCCCATGCACTGCAACAAAGAGTAGCCCCCGCTCACCACAACTAGAGAAAGCTGGCGTGCAGCAACAAAGACCCAAAGCAGCCAAAAAATAAATAAATAAATAAATTTATTTTTTAAAAAAACTACAATGAGGTACCACCTCACACTGGTCAGAATGGCCATCATCAAAAAATCTACAAACAATAAATGCTGGAGAGGGTGTGGAGAAAAGGGAACCCTCTCACACCATTGGTGGGAATGTAAATTGATACAGCCACTATGGAGAACAGTATGGAGGTTCCTTAAAAAACTATTGCAGCACTATTTACAATAGCCAGGACATGGAAGCAACCTAAATGTCCAGCAACAGAGGAATGGATAAAGAAGATGTGGTACATATATACAATGGAATATTACTCAGCCATAAAAAGGAACAAAATTGTGCATTCGCAGAGATGTGGATGGACCTAGAGACTGTCATACAGAGTAAGATAAGTCAGAAAGAGAAAAACAAATATCGTATATTAACGCATATGTGTGGAATTTAGAAAAATGGTACAGATGAACCTATTTGCAAAGCAGAAATAGAGACACAGAAGTCCAGAACAAATGTATGGACACCAAGGGGGTGGGGGGTGGAATGGATTGGGAGATTGGGATTGACATATGTACACTACTGTGTATGAAGTAGTTGGCTGGTGAGTGACTACTGTATAGCACAGGGACAAAAAAAGAGAAGGTACAATCTGTTTGTAGGACATATATTAAGTTAACCTTAAAAATGCATTCCAGTACACATTAATAAGTGCAGACAAATACTGTTTGATTCCACTTATATGAAGTACCTAGAATAGTCAAATTCATAGAGTCAGAAAGTACATTGGTAGATGCCAGGGGAGGGAAGCGGGGAGGGGGAATGGGGAGTTAGTGTTTAAAGGGGACAGAGTTTCAGTTTAGGAAGATGAAAAATTTGGGAGATGGATTGATGGTGAGAGTTGCACAACAATGTGAATGTACTTAGTGCCACTGAACTGTACAGTTAGTGTACAGTTAAATATGGTTAAAATAGTATGTTTTATATTATGTGACTTTTACCACAACAAAAAAACATTTTTTAAAAAAGGGAACGGGGGGGCTTCCCCAGTGGCTCAGTGGTTAAGAATCCACCTGCCAATGCAGGGGACACGGGTTTGAGCCCTGTTCCAGGAAGATCCCACATGCTGCGGAGCAACTAAGCCCATGCGCCACAACTACTGAGCCTGAGTGCTGCAACTACTGAAGCCTGTGCGCCTAGAGCCCGTGCTCCGCAACAAGAGAAGCCACCGCAATGAGAAGCCCGTGCACCACAATGAAGAGTAGCCCCTGCTCGCCGCAACTAGAGAAAGCCCGCGCACAGCAGCGAAGACCCAGCACAGCCAAAAATAAATAAATAAAATAAAAAGGGAACAATAAGGTATTTTATGAAGGTAGCAACTGTGGGAAGCAATTACCACCTGTATGGCTGGGAATCAAAGGGAAAGGGTTAACAATATTAAAACCTAGTACCTTGGAGGGCCTGAAACTCAGACCTCTGAGAAGGGGGCACTGCCCCACTGTTGGTAGTATTTCTGAGTTCAGGAAATGGGGTTATGGGAATGGGATCCAGACCTCTGAGGGGGTGCTGACTGGCTGATGCTGCGGTCCCAGAGGGAAATGAGGTTGTGCTGAGGTTGGTTCTATGAATATGGGAAAAACTGCCAACTGTAATCAGTTGCTGCTACTGGAACAAACTGTTGCTGCCAGGGTTAACCTTAGGGTTAGGAATATGAATATTAAAGGCGGGAGTAGGAAACAAAAATAAGGAATAGGAAGCAAACAGAAAGGAACAAGTCCCTTCTTCCTTCAGCCTCCTAGTCTAGGTTCTGCTATTGACAGATTCTAACAGAGAAAGAGCTGGCAAAGGAGAAATTGGTTTGCAGAACCCCAGTTCCAGCAGAGTATAGAAAGTAGGTTTGAAGCTGAGAGGCAATAGCTTTAAAACTGACATACAGTCTTGGCAAGGAAGTGAAAGTCCTGCAGGAGCTCACTAATATGTACTGTCAGAATCCAGAGCATAGTGGACCTGAGGCTACTAGTCTAGAAGGACCTAAGAGTTGAGTAGGTTTGAATTCATTGACATGGGGGCTACTTACTGACTCAGGATTTAATGTTTTGGCAAGAACACCTAGAGCTAATCTTGACAGTTTGCTGGAATGGCTCTTTGAAACCTGACCCTGATGAAGGCCTACAGAATATGAAATGGAGGTGCCAGAACTTCCTTTCTGTGGTGTTGAAGCTCTGACTACGTTCCCTAGAGGGCACAGAGAACACTCCTTCACTAACACATCAAGGGATGCACTAGTGAGGAGAAACAGGCATCATTGCATAGCTTGGTAGTGGATGTTCTCTGTAAGCTGGGTTGAAGGTGGGGGACGCTTCCATTGACTCCCTAATATCCATGGGCATGATGGGATCCCTAGAATGGCAGTGGCCAGGTTGGGAGCACTTAATCATCAGAGAAAAGGTGGGCATAATTACTACAATTGGCAGCAAGGCTATAGTGGCAACCAGGGTGCCTTGATCTTTGATGCTTAGGGATTTATAGTGATGGCTGTTACCTTAAGTTGCTCCTAGAGGCAAGAAAGGGGGATAATCAATCAACATGCTATTCAATGTACAGCCGTCCCTCAGACTTAGACCAGCTTGCACAAACTAGCCCTCTGGCTAAGAACAATTAAGAAAGCTGTTTTTAAATAGGTTTTAAAAATCTATTTTAAAAATCAGAGAGCTAACAAGGCAGTGAAGACTAAGAAGGAAACTTAGAAGTGAGCCTGACATGGCACAGCTTTTGCCTTGAGGCATTTACTGACCAGTAAGCATTGTTCTAGAGGTTGAGGAGCTGAGCCACAGAGAAGCTGACAGAAAAGCTGTGGCTGAGGGACTGGACTGTGGATAAAGCAGAGTTTTAGGCGGTCTCATGGGTAAAATGGAACAAAAATGGAAGTTCAGTGCCCACCAGGTAGGTGGGTTTCCTGTAAATACTGCCAGGTTTTCAGTTGGGACCCCTGAAGACTTATACTCTCAGAATAAGAACTAACAAAATAAACCCGTCTGCTAAAACCAAAGCCCAGCTTTCTATCACCCATCTCAGACTAAATTAAGATGGCCTGTCCTTATGCTAAAGTGAAATAAATCATTTCTGGAGGAAAATAATATCATCCTGTATAAAATAGTAACTGGGTAATTCCTTCTTGCATTTCAGACCTTCCTTCTGAGATGATTTTTCTCCTTGCAGAGGTGCAATCTATCAAAGTTCTTTTAGTGAGAGTTTATTGGTTTATCCCAGTTTTTATTCCTCTTAAAATGTTTTTAGCCTATTTTAAAATGGGCAAAAGACATGAATAACACCTCACCAAAGAAGAGGTACAGATGGCAAATAAGCATATGAAAAATGCTCAAAATCTTATGTCATTATGGAATTGCAAATTAAAATAACAAGACACCACTACACGTCTCTTAGAATGGCCAAACTCCAAAACACCAAGTGCTAGAAGGATGTAGAGCAACAGGAACTCTCATTCATTGCTGGTGGGAATGCAAAATGATACAGTGACTTTGTTTTTGATTTTGTTTTTCTTCCAGTTTTACTGAGTGTAATTGACATACAGCACTGTATAAGTTTAAGGTGTACGGCATAATGGTTTGACTTACATACACCATGAAATGATTATCACAATAAGTTTAGTGAAATCCATCATCTCACATAGATACAAAATTAAAGAAATAGGAAAAAAATTTTTCCCTTGGCATGAGAACTCTTAGGGTCTACTCTCTTAACAACTTTCATACATAATGTACAGCAGTGTTAATTATATTTATCATGTTATACATTACACCCCTAGTACTTATTTATCTAAAAACTCGAAGTTTGTACCTTTTGATTACCTTCATCCAATTCCCCCTGCCCCCAGTACAGCCACTTTGGAAGACAGTTTGGCATTTTCTAATAAAAACTAATACAGTCCAATAATCATGCTCCTTGGTATTTACATAAATGAGTTGAAAATGTATATCCACACAAAATCCTGCACACAAATATTTACAGCAGCTTTATTTATAATTGCCAAAACTTAGAAACAACCAAGATGTTTTTCACTAGATGAATGGATAAATAATTGTGGTACATCCAGATAATGGAATATTACTCAGCACTAAAAAGAAATGAACTATCAAACTATGAAAAGACATGGAGGAACCTTAAATGCATATTACTAAGTGAAAGGAGCCAATCTGGAGAGGGTACATACTGTATGATTCCAACCATATGACATTTAGAAAATGTAAAACTATGGAAACAGTAACAATATTAGTGATTTCCAGGGCTTAGGAGGGAGGGAGGGATGAAAAGATGGAGCCAGGAGATTTTTAGGACAGTGAAAGAATTCTGTATGACACCATAATGGCAGATGCCTGTTATTATACATTTGCCAAAACTTGTAAAACATACAACACCAAGAGTGAACCCTAATGTAAACTTCGGGTGATAATGATGAGCTGTATAGGTTCATAGATCATAAAAACTGTACCACTCTGGTGGGAAATGTGGATAGTGGTGGAGGCTGTGCATGTGTAGGGTCAGAGAGTATATGGGAAATCTGTACTTTCTGTTCAATTTTGCTATGAACCTAAAACTGCCCTAAAAAGTAAACTCAATTTAAAAAAAATGTTTTTAGTTCATCCTTATTTTTGAAGGAAATTTTCACTGATCGTAGAATTCTAGATTAACAGTTTTTTCTAGCATTTTGAATATAACATTGTGCTGTTTCTGGGCTTTAATTTTTTGCTGTTGAGAAAATAGCTCTCACTCTAATTATATATACTTTGTAGGCAATCTATCTTTTCTCTCTGGCTGCTCTTAAGTTTTTTTTTTCCCCTTTGATGTTTTAGGCTTTTACTATATGTATCTAGGTATTGGTTTCTTTTAATTTATCATGTTTGATTGACTAGATGTCCTGAAGCCATGGATTGGTGTTTTCATCAACAGTGGAAAATTCTCAGCCATTGTCTCCTCATATATTTCCTCTTCCCCATTCTCTTTGCTCTTTCTGGAACTCTGATTAGATGCACGTGAGATGTTCTCATTTTATCCTCAGGATCTCCTACGGCTTCTTCCTATGGGTGTTGGGGATCCTGAGGAATGGCTGCTCAGCTCTGTTTCATAAGTAGCACTGAGAATGGATTGCAGAGTAGAAGGAAGGGAAGCCGTCTGGCATTTGCCTTGGACTTTGTTTAGGGTCACCTATAATAGGGAACTTTCTCAGTGAGAAATACTCACCAGGACTTGGGCCCACAGGGGAGTGCAGCTTCTGGCTCTGGGGCTGGGCACATACCAGGGTGCCATGAGGTTCGCCTGACCTGCCTGAGAGGCCCTCACAGAAGCTACTTTGTGGCAATGTCCATGATGCAGTACATCAGAAAAACCCTGGGGCCTCCCGAGTTGGTTTTTCCACACGTGTGTCAGCACTTTGTTTTTCAGATGTACAACCTGCTGTTTCTAACTTCTGTGGGTTCCTAAAATGGAGAGAACATGGGATCTGTCTGCTCCTTGTGGAGGTAAGCCTCTGTATCATCCCAGATGCTAGAGGAAAATGTTTCTTTTTAATGTGTATTATGGACTGAACTGTATTCTCCAAAATTTGTATGTTGAAGCCCTAATGCCTGGTACCTCAGAATGTGACTGAACTTAGAGACAGGGCTTTTAAAGGAGTAAATAAGTTGATCAGCCTTCTTTTCTACTTCACTGATTTCTTAAGGCCAAGAGAATATGACTTCCTCAGAAATTAAGGGAGAAAAAAAAAAGAAATTATGGGAGGGTTGGAATGAGACATACCAGGGTTTGAATCCCAGCTGTATCACTTATTAGCTGTGTAACCTTGGCCAATAATTTAAACTCTCTGAGCCTTTGATTCCATATCATAAAAAAAGAATAATTTTATCTCACATTGGCTTGTGATGAGAATTAATTGAGATAGTGATATAAAATGTCTAAGGAAGTCCTAACCACAGTAAACAGTCAGTAGACGGTAGTTTGGTTCCCTCCCTTGACAAAACATTGGAACATTGCGAACATCTGTTGAGGGTCTATTGTGTTAGATATTAGTGTTACTCTTTAACATGTCTGATTCTCCTGTCTTTCTGAGCACATGAGAGAATTGTATTTCCCCCCACCCCTCGAAGTTACTCTCGGCACTGTGACTTGATCTAACCAATGTGATTTAAATGGAAGTTTATAAGAACTGAGGTGTGATTCTCCAAGGGAATGGCAACAGCAGTTGTTGATATGGCAGTACCATAGGATGGAAGCATCCTGGAACACTGAGCCAACACGTGGAGGACAGCAGCTCTGTAGGGCTGCCCAGACCACACCCATAGTGTGATTAAGAAAGAGACTTTTGTTGTGTCCTTCTGCTGGGATTCAGAGGTGATTTATTACTATAGCATCATCTAGATGATTCTGACTGATACATATTCAGAGTTGTATAAGGTGGATCTGAAAATACTACAATATAAAAACAAGAACTCTGACAGAGGAATGTCCAAAGTAATGCAGGACACCTAATACTGCTGGGAGTAATAGCTAGGGAGAGAATCAAAGAGGAGGTAGTATTGGAGCCAGACTGTGACAGCCAAGATAGAGGGATGGATGAAAACATCCAAAGGGCAATTGCATGTTCCCCACGTGGGAAAAGACAGATGTACTGAGACAGTATGGGCAAAGGCACAGAGGTGTAAAAACTCCTGGGTATTCTGGGAAGAATAAGAGCTAGCATACCCTACAGAACTTCTCCCCAGTTTTCCACGTAGAATATTTCTTCATAGAACATATAGGCCTTTCAGGACTTCCTTGGTGGTCCAGTGGTTAAGAATCTGCCTTCCAATGCCGGGGACTCAGGTTTGATCCCAGGTCGGAGAACTAAGATCCCACATGCCACAGGGCAACTACTGAGCCCACACACCACAACTAGAGAGCCTGCGGGCCGCAGCTACAGAGTCCACATGCTCTGGAGCTCGCATGCCAAAACTAGAGAGAAGCCCGCACAACACAGGGAAAGATCCCACGTGCCGCAACTAAGACCCGACACAGCCAAAAATAAATAAACAAACAAATAAAAAAATAAATATTTTTAAAAAGATCTGTAATAAAGAACTAATAGAAAAAAAAGAACATATATGCCTTTCAATACAATCCTTTTCTACCAATACTTACATAGGGAAAATATTAGATATATGTCCCCCAAACTCAATGCATTTTTAAACAAAGTGTGATGAGGGAGGGAGCTCAACAGAAAAAGCCTTTAGGTTTATTCCAAATATATTGGTAGCATAATCAAAGTTCACAGAAGACAATTGGAAAGGCTCTGAATGTGAACTAAAGGGACATGTATCATGTTATATGGATAAAGAGGCCATATTAATGGTTTAGTGATCAGGAAGTACAGTTTTAAATATTTTACATCCTTATTTTACCACAATTTATTAAATAAATAAATACAGAAATATAAATTTTAAAATATTTTACAACCTAACATGTTAGCTTGTTGCTTATACACAGGAATTTTCCTGTGTTTTGTGTTTTATGCTTGGAAAATTGGTTGAGGATTTTGGATTGAGATGTAATGCATGAAAAATTTTCGCATTTAAATAATGAGAATGAGGCTCCTGGTTAGCATTTTCTTGCCAGCAATGTTTAGTGAGAGATGCCTGTATTTCTGAATGGCAGGGCTTGGAGGGGACAAAGGTATGACCTGTGAAGGAGATGGACCTGAGAGCCAGAGGTTTTTATGCCCAGAAGTGACATATGGCCGTGAGTGTATTTTATCAAAAGCCCTGACTTGACAGTCATGAGGAGAGCCTAAAGTAGGGAGCTGATGATGGCTTGAGTCTAGGTGAGAGGCAAGGGCCTCAACTGAGGCAGCGGGGATGGAGAGGGGGAATTGGAGAGACATTTCAGAGGCTGAATGGTGGATGGAAGGGCACAGAGGGTAAAAGTCAGGGAGTCTTCCAGAAAGGTGATGGGAAGGTAGTCATGGTTATGTTAGCCAAATAGGGAACCTCAAAGGAAGAGGAGAAAGAAGGACAAGGAGGACCAGCAGCAGCAGGTTTGAGGGGATGAGGATGGATTACAAAGAGGGACTTTGGTTTTAGATGCATTGTGTTGAGGTGTTCTCTGGAAAGGTTCCTCTGTGGCCCTCCAAAACCAGCCTAATGTTTCACTCTGGCTCCTCCCACTGGGCAATAACAGCGACATCACTAAGACAGAGCGCAAATAGATGCTCTTTTATTGGGATAAGCTTTGAGAGGAAAAGCACGACTCATGAAAGCTTTCCTGTAACCTGGAGCCTGCCAAATCCCTCTCCTTTGATGCCCTAGGTCTGGAGCCCCACAGTAGTCAGGCTAGGTGAGGGAGCAGTTGATATAACTTGTAAGAATCCCACTCTTTCTATCCAGGGACAATCTGGTTGGCATTGTTTTTACAGGGAAAGTAGAATCAGCTGGAGAATCATTGTTTCTGCCTTAAAAATCGTTGGTGGGTCTAAGAATTCCCATTTTGGTTAGCTTCATACAGCCCTGTTTGCGTTCGGCTTCTCTGAGATGGTAGATTGGTAAGAGTTCATTAGTGGGACTTTAGGATATTCCAGCCTTAAATCCACAATAACTATATTGGACCTTGATAAAAAAGTGGGAAAATGACTTTTTTTTTCCTGCCAAATTAATTTTACTTTTATTTTAATGAAGTTATAGTGGATTTACAGTATTAATTTCAGGTGTACAACATAGTGATTCCAAATTTTTCAAAATTCTATTATGGAGTATAATAGATTATACTGCATTTATAGTAATTATAAAATATTGACTGTTTTCCCTGTGCTGTACAATATATCCTTGTAGCTTATTTATTTTATACATAGTAGTTTGTGCCTCTTAATCCCCTACCCCCATATTGCCCCCCTTCCCCTCCCCACTGTTTGTTCTCTATATCTGTGAGTCTGTTTCTTTTTTGTTACATTCACTTGTTTAACTTTTTAGATTCCACATATAAGTGATAACACAGTATTTGTCTTTCTCTGTCTGACTTATTTCACTAAGCCTAATACCCTCCAGGTCCATCCATGTTACAAATGGCAAAATTTCATTCTTTTTTATGGCTGAGTAGTATTCCATTGTACATATATATCAATATATACACCACATCTTCTTTATCCATTCATCTGTTGATGGACACTTAAGTTGCTTCCGTATCTTGGCTAGAAAATGACCTTTTTTGAGAGAGAATATATGTTTACGAGGGCAGGGAATTTTGTCTTTTTTATTCACTGATGAATCTTAGTCCCTAGAACAGTCCTGGAACATATGGGAGCTCAATAAATATTTGCTGAATTGAATTAAATTGACATTGAGTCTCTTCTCAAATTGAGTTTCCTGTTTGCTGTCAGTTTCGAGAACAGTCAGCATAGTACTGTGCTGACACCTCTTCATCATCTCAGCCCCAGCTCTTGGGACTTGGTGGGTGCACAAGTTGGGAGCCTAAGTCACAGCAGAGTGCTGACTACCATGCCTGTGTTTGTTCTGGAAGGGAAATATGTCTTCTTGCACAAAAGGACTTGCATTCTCCCACCTGGGAATCTGTGTCTGACTGCCCTGGCCCCTCTCCCACACCCAGAAACAGTAGGAGCAGTTGCTTCACACAAGCAGTCAAGCGCAACACGTGCAATCTATGCAGATAATGCCCAGGGTAATGGCACCATCTGTAAGGCCCTGTAGCATATGGCCACAACTGTCTCCCAGCATGCAGTAGGGCCTGTGATCAGTAAGCAAAGGAAGGAATTAATGGCATAGCTGAATATTGTTACTGGGCCTCTCCTCCAGGTCTCAGTTTTAAAATATATCTTAAAGAACGTATTTTCTGAATCCTTAAGAAATTTCCTCAAGCGGAGGAACTTCCAATTATGGTACTGATAGTCATAAAGAGGCAGATTGGAGTGTTGTTCTGCCTAATGCTGCTCTGCCCCTGGGAATACAGATGGTGGGCACCTCTAGAACCCAGCCTCCCCAATATAACTGTCTACCAGTGCTTCTCTGATCATTGTTATGCCACAAAGTCAGGTGAGATGAAGAACCCCCAGGTCACAGTGCTCTGGGCTCCACAAGGAGCGTTTCTTCCCCAAACTGGCAGTGGGATTGGCCTGCCACATTCTTCTCATAGGCTGGGAAGAGACCTAGATACAGATTCCTACACTGCCCTCCTCCCCAGGGGAAGCCGTGAAACTCATTTTAATTCTCTGGCCAGTTCTGGAAGGCCCTTATAATCATTCATTCATCACCTCCCATTTTACCTGCACCAACCTAGGCTCTGGGTATACCATGGAGAGGAAACCAGGCTCCAGCCCCTGCCCATGTCCCTGCTACCCCCTTCCCCACTAAGTCCTGCTAGATCTCATCCACCCATGGTATGCCTAGCAACCTGCGACTTCTGCCACCTGGAAGATGGGAATGCTCTCCAAACCTGGCGTGTTCTCACACAGACTGTGCTCACTTCAGAAGTCAGACAAAGGCCAGCAACAAATTGAACCAGAGTTGTCTATTTTTGTTTTATTGGAACATAGCCTAAGATGAAATAAATATTAATTTTCCAAGTTCTCAATTATTTCATAAATAATATTAAGTTAACAGACATTTTACAGAATGTTATGTTAAATAAGATAGATAAAAGTATATATCTATTTTGCTTAGAGCAAACTGATGGAAAATACTTCAATGATTCTGATATCTGAAATACAGCTCAAATATTTTGTTTTTATACTTTCTGCCTGTGTGAGGTAGCAGTATGCCTGAAATATTTACTTTGCCTCTGAAGTTTCATTACACTGAATATTAAGGCCCCACCCTTGGTTGGCCCTCATCCTTGTTGCAGTAAAACATCCTTCTTCTCCTCCAGAATCTTTCGCTACAGTGAGACAGGTTGGTCTCAACTTTCCGTTGTCCACTCAGTGTTTATCACCTTAAGAAAAGTTTGCAGGTAGTCTAGGAATTGTTTTACTCTCCATCTTTCTCCTCCACACTTCTTCTGTGAAAAGAGTAGACAGTAAGTATTGTAGGAAACTGTCAATTCTTGTCAATTCAGAGCCAGACAAATATACTTAAGTTTCCACTAAATGTTTTTAACTTACTCTTTGGAGGTCTATTATGTATTCTTTTATTAAAAACAAGTTTTGGAATAGTTTTTCCACGGCATCCCCTTGTGCAGTTTGATTCTTCAGTGTGTCTATTCCCTGAAAGACTTCTTTAATGCATAGTTCGTGCTAAATGAGGAAGATTTAAAAACTATAAATAATCAAAACAAGGTATAAAAATTTAGTTCCAGAAGTTAGTCGTGTTGTTTACATGAGTTCTCTTCTCCAAAGAATATTTTACTTGTTCCTTTTCCAAGTGGCAAACCACTTCACACTGAGCTATAATTTCCAAAAGTAGATAAAGTTTATATAACTACTGAGGAGTTTTACAAATGATATAAATTAACTCCTTAACCGAAATTAAAATGTTTAGGAAGTATAATGCAACTACAATACTGATTGAGCTCCCATGAGTTTCCTTTTGTAGTTCTAGCTGGTAATTTTATTCTATTTAGACTAATGAAATCATATATTTTACATTTTAATACAACCATGACATATGCCAAATGTATACAATTCCATTATATGGCCATAATAATTTAAATATGTGTAAATGACACATATATTAATATAGGGCATTCATTGTATATTTTAATGTCTACTGACCATAATTTTAAAAATATAAATCTAACTTGCTAAACTTTCAGAAAGACATGAGAGTGAGAGGAAAGCCATAGATAGAGTTGAATGGAGACTAGGAGGCCCCTCTCACCCAGTATGGAATTCTTCTGGAAAGAAGCACTATTTACAATAGCCAAGACATGGAAGTAACCAAAATGTCCATTGACAAATGAATGGATAAAGAAGATGTGGTACATATATACAATGGAATACTACTCAGCCATAAAAAAGAATGAAGTAATGCCATTTGCAGCAACATGGATGGACCTAGAATTATCATACTAAGGGAAGTCAGAAAGAGAAAGACAAATACCATATGATATCACTTATATGTGGAATCTTAAAAAATGATACAAAGGAACTAATTCCCAAAGCAGAAACAGACTCACAGACATAGAAAACAAACTTATGGTTACCAAAGGGGAAAGGTGGGGGGGGGGGATAAATTAGGAATTTGAGAGTAGCATATACACACTACTATATATAAACTAGATAAACAACAAGGACCTATTGTATAGCACAGGGAACTCTACTCAATATTTTATAATAATCTATATGGGAAAAGAATCTGAAAAATAATATATATATAAAACTGAATCACTTTGCTGTATACCTGAAACTAACACAACATTGTAAATCACCTATACTTCAATTTAAAAAATAAATAAATTTTAAAAAGCATATAGCAAAGAAAAAGACATTAAATACCTAAAAAAAAAAAAAAAGAATGCCTTACATGAGGCTCTTTGAGATGGAGAACTGACAACATCACCAAAGGGCCTGATCCACTTGTTTAATGAATTCTACTTGTAAAGTTATTCCTAATATTTATAAGTACATACATTTGCATCCACACACACAAAAACAAAATGGAGAAAATTAAATCATTCCAGTGATAACTAATGCTTTATAGGTTAAAATATGAAATTTACTTATTCACTCAATCATTTATCAAATCTTGATTTAACTTACATTTGTATGTTCGGGAGTAGGAATCATCAAGTTCTGAAAAGGAAAGAAAATACATTCATGTTTAAAGCACTCTAGCATTCATAACTTTTAGTAAAATCATCAAGTTCTGAAAAGGAAAGAAAATACATTCATGTTTAAAGCACTCTAGCATTCATAACTTTTAGTAAAATCATCAAGTTCTGAAAAGGAAAGAAAATACATTCATGTTTAAAGCACTCTAGCATTCGTAACTTTTAGTAAAATTCTTGTTAGTAATGTGGTTATCAGTTATATAGTACTAACACTCTCATAATTTCATGATTAATGACAGATCTTTAAAAATAAGCCACCACAAATGATTACCTATATATTTTAAAGACTGTAGGAATCAAAAAGAAAATTACCCCGTCACCTATCAGCAGAGTTTGATGAGTGGAGAGCAGTGTCAAGGTCTCTGCCACCAGTCTATTCATGGGACTTTCTACAGCAATGACACAAACGTAGACAGCTCCAAGAGCCAGCAAACTCAAATGCAGAAGCATTCTCATGGCTCTGAAATGTTGAGCGTTTGCCTTGGCAAAGAAAGTGCATAGTACAAGATTTCATCCCCAACCAATTTATTCTCTCTCTTTGAGGAAATGAATAATTTCTAACAATCAGATAGAGAATGCTTAATAATGGCATATAGTGAAACTGTTTCCAATGCCTGTACCTTAAAAAATAATTTTACTTTTATCTTTTAATAATAATAAAAATCCCTATTTTATTTAAATCCCTTTAAAAACATTTTCTATTACAAAAGAAAATCCTTAGGTGGATACATCATTGCCCCACATTTGCATTTCTTAAAATCAGAAGATTGAATTTCCTTTTAAAAGATTTGTGTAAAAAGAAGTATAATGTAAGCCACTAAATAGAATTTTATGCTAAAATACGTAAATATTGAGAATTTCTTTTCACGTCAAGTAAACTCTAATGCAGTTGTAGCCAGGTTGATCTGTCTTAAAAGGAATTGAAAATACTGGTGATTGAAGATGGTGATTAGAGCAGAGACCATCAAAACTTAGCTGGGTCAAGTTGTGTTCACTGGGGTCCTTTCTGTTGCCAGTGATCAAAAACCTAACCCAAACTGGCTGAAGCCAAATGGGGGATTTGTTAGCTCATACAACCAAATGATCCAGGGTGGAGGCTCCTTTATGTTGCTTACCTCAGTGACCATTGTCTTCATTCTCAGGCAGTGACCCATTCTTGGGTCACTGTGGACCCAAGATGATGTCCAGCCTCCTGAATCTATATGTACCCTGTTCATGAGCCTCAGGAGAAAGCAAATTGTGTTTTTCTGATTGCTCAATTAAAAGTCCAAGATTTTAGCCTTGTTCACCCTTGATCCCATGTTCACCCTTGAACTGTGGCCGGGGGTACGAGGTATACTAATTGGTTCTCCCTGGAGCTGGCGATGGGCTTCATCCCACCCAAACTTCATACCTGAGAAATTTGGGGTCCTAGGTAGTAGTAAGAGGGACCTAGATGCTAGGAAGGCAACCAAAAAACATCCGTCACAGCCACATAACATATGGGCATGGCCTCTCCTTCACATCCCACAAGGGTGGGAGTGTCCTTTCACACCCTGGGTGGGCCATGTATGAATAGGTGTGATCAGGGGGATCAGCCTTTGTGTACCTTAGGCTCTGACCTATAATCCCAGAAGGGAGCAAATGAGGCCCCCTTCTAGACCACACACTTCCTTCTTCCCTGGCCTTAGCACACATAATGGAAGTGTAAGCCATTGCTTATAATGGAGAGTTTCAGTGAGCATCCCAAAGTGGTTCTGTGTTGGTGGCCTGGAAGCCTGGCTTTAGGACTACCTTGAGTATCTAGCACAGATTGTACCAAATATGAATTGTTACCTAGAATCCTTTTCCAAAGCTGGATGTAGTTCTGTATGTGAAGTAGAGGCATCTAGGAGGTAGACAAGCCTTTTAATTTTATTTTTTAAAGATTTATTTATTATTTATTTATTTTAGGCTGCGTTGGGTCTTAGTTGCGGCATGCAGGATCTTTGTTGAGGCATGCGGGATCTTTCCTTGCAGCGCTGACTTCTGTGGTGTGTAGG
This sequence comes from Grampus griseus, assembly GCF_964374135.1. Classification (NCBI taxonomy): domain Eukaryota; kingdom Metazoa; phylum Chordata; class Mammalia; order Artiodactyla; family Delphinidae; genus Grampus; species Grampus griseus. The sequence continues at coordinate 109,355,550 of NC_139019.1, forward strand.
TTTTCTCTTCTCTAATTGTGGCACACAGGCTCCATGGCGTGTGGGCTCTGTAGTTATGGTGCCCGGGCTCTAGTTGAGGCACGCGGGCTCAGTAGTTGTGTCGTGCGGGCTTAGTTGCCCCGTGGCATGTGAGATCTTAGTTCCCTGACCAGGGATTGAACTCACGTCCCCTGCATTGTAAGGCAGATTCTTTACCACTGGACCACCAGGGAAGTCCTGTCAAGCCTTTTACATGGGGGTAGTCACAGCTCTGCACAGGTGGGATAAAAGTAGTATGGGACTTTAGTGGCAGCCTTCCTGTACCATGTCTGGTTTTGTTTGTGCTAAAGTTTTGGACTCTTGGTTAGACATGCCTGGTTTGAACACTTGAAAGACCTTTTCCTTGAGACTGCAGGAGTGACCGTGGCTTGCTGCAGGAGTGAGGTAGGAATCACAATAGACTGGATCAAGGTGCTCTTAAAATGGTGCTTTCAAAACCAAAGCTGACTTCTGGCAGAGCCTTCTCTCCCCAGATAGAGAGAGTTCATTCTGGTTCTCCTCAACTCCTTTGGGCTACACAGAGGAAGTGTGGGCTTAGATGAAGGTTTCAGAGGAACTGCCAAGTGACTTGTTATTTTAGTACCTTAAATACACGAAGTTCTGAGTTTTAAACTTCTCTCTGTTATAGGGTTAAACAGGGAATCTAGGTGGTGGAGGATTGAGACACCACTGTACTAGTGTTCACTAAGCAGGATAAAATTCACCAACCACTCACTATTTTTAGGGAGTCATGCTGGCTATGAAAATGAGTGAGATGGGCAAGGTGTGACAACAGCACAGATGGTGGGGCTGCAGAAAACTGCAGCAGAGTGACCTGTCTCCAGGTGGCAAGTACTGGTCAGCTCCAGCTGACTGTTGCCATGTGACACCCTTGGACTTATGTTACCAAATCATCCAATTTTTCAAAGGAGCTGGAAATCCTGATTATTATGTATAATCTCCTGATTTTTAAATGTTGGCAATTCATAGTTTTAAGAACCATACAGGGTGCTATTTTGCAGTCTCTGATCTATAGTATAACTGTGGGTCCCTATTGGAGGGCAAGTTATTTAAAAATCCTCCTATTCAAAATTATGTATCTTCAAAAATGTTTTAATTGTGGTAAAATACATGTAACATAAAACATAACATCTTAACCATTTTTAAGTATACAGTTCAGTAGTGTTGAGTATGTTCATAATGTTGTACAATCCATCTCCAGAACGCTTTTTATCTTGCAAAGCTGAAACTCTGTACCCATTAAACAACAACTCTCCATTTTCCCCCTCCCTCCCAGCCCCTGGCAACCACGCTTCTACTTTCTGTCTCTATGAATTTGATTATTCTAGGTAACTCAGATAAGTAGAATCATATAGTATTTGTCATTTACTGACTGGCTTATTTCACGTAGGATAGTGTCCTCAATGTTCATCCATCTTGTAGCATGTGGCAGAGTTTCCTTCCCTTTTTTTTTTTTTTTTTTTTGGCCTCACCGCAAGGCTTACGGGGGATCTCAATTCCCTGACCAGGGATTGAACCTGGGCCACGCCAGTGAAAGCCTGGAATCCTAACCACTGGGCCACAGGGGAACTCCCCTTCCCTTTTAAGGTGGAATAATCTTCCATTGTATGCATATACCACATTTTGTTTATCCGTTTATTTATCAATGGACATTTGGGTTGCTTCCATCTTTTGGCTATTGTGGCTAATGCCATTATGAACATGAGTGTACAAAATTACATTTCTTACAATGTTTTCATAAGTCAATAACTATTCCTCTATTAGTCTGATCTCCCTAACCTGATTGCAAACTCTCTGAATAGGGACCATAAAATAATGTATTTGAAAGAGGTTTATTAATGTTAACCTGCAAACAAAAGTTAATAATTTTAATCTCCTACTTGCAGGAGATTACTTGCAGAATTACTTGCAGAATTCCAAGTAATTTTTGTAGATATTGTAGCCTCAAGGAAATGAAGCATAATTCTCTTTAAGTGTGGGATACACTTAAAGTAACTGTGGAATACAATTCATTTTAAAGTGTGCAGTCTGGAAGGGGGATTATGAGAGGAGTAACTTTGCAATGGAGAAACCCGACAAACCTCAGCCAGGTGATCAAGGTCAACATCAACAGTGATAACTCATGTTAGTAGCATGTTCCCTTAACATGATGTAATGAGAATGGCATTTTATCTCTGCGGTCTTCCTCCCCAAAACTTATAACCTCTGTCTAACCATGAGAAAAATATTACACATACCCAAATTGAAGGACAAAATACCTGAAAAGTACTCTGTAAAACTGTCAAGGTCATCAAAAACAAGTAAAGTCTGAGAACTGTCACAGCCCAGAGGAATCTAAGATGATATGATGACTAAATGCAATGTAGTATGCTGGATGACATCCCAGACAGGAAAACCCCTAAAACTAAGTAGGTAAAAACTAAGAAAACCCCCTAAAAACTGTGGAGTCTAGTAATGTGCCAATGTTGGTTACCCAGTTGTGACAAATGTACCATAGTTATACGAACAACAGAGGAAACTGGGTGCAGGGTACACAGGAAATCCCTATAATATTCTTTCAACGTTTCTGCAAATCTAAAGCTAAATGAAATAAAAGTTTATTAAAAATAACCTTGCAAATTGAAAAACAGTTTATAATTATTTATATTATTATTATGTAAAAAGACTTTGTATCCCATAAGTGTCGTGCACTTGGGAACTTTTTACTTCACTAGACTGTGAGCTCCTTGAGAATAAGTGTTTTATTTAATTGATCTCTTTACCCTCAATGACCAGCCTATTGTACACACTCAATTAATGTTTATTGAATAAATAACTGAATGAATAAGCAGGAACTTGGTTGTATTAGTTGAACACATTAATGTGAATACTGTGGAAACTGAAGGAGTCTATTCCCTGGAGCCAGGAGCCTGATAATAGAAACAACTTTGGCAGGACTCCTGGAAAAAAGATAGAGCAAAGCTGTCAGCTCATCTATAGAGAACAAACCAATGTGAACTACCATGGTATTTTAAAAAACCCACATTATTTTAGGAGAATAGAAAGAAATTAGCAAACAGTATTGAGAATTTTTAAGAATTACTAGTAATTGTATAGTTTAGAAAAAGGACTTTGGTGTTGAAAAGTTGTATTAGTAGGCAACGTTCATCCTTTTGCCCTAAAACCTTTGTCTCTATTAGTGGCTTCCAAATTGGCAACATGTTTTTAAAAACTGATACCTGTGTTTTCTTACTAACTGTGTAGTCATTAAGGTCAAATGACTTTTCTATGAACTGATTCTAATCAAATAACAGGGCACGATGCCACAATTTTTTTTTGCAGTGACTAAATGTAAAATGATAGCGTCTCTTTCTTTTTCTTGACCTTATTCTAACCTCCATCCTTTCAATCTCCAAGTATATCTTTTTTTTTTTTTTTTTGCGGTACGCGGGTCTCTCACTGTTGTGGCCTCTCCCGTTGCGGAGCACAGGCTCCGGACGCGCAGGCTCCGGACGCGCAGGCTCAGCGGCCATGACTCACGGGCCTAGCCGTTCCGTGGCATGTGGGATCCTCCCGGACCGGGGCACGAACCCGTGTCCCCTGCATCGGCAGGCGGACTCTCAACCACCGCACCACCAGGGAAACCCTAAGTATATCTTTTAAATAAGTTTTTAATTGATAAATAACATCATTGGAAAATAAACACAGAACTTCTTCCCCTCGGCATAGCAACTACTATATTAGGTTTTTGTTGACCTCTTCCAATCTTTACTAAGACAGCTTTACAGAGTTGTAATCAATGAATATGTGCAATTTTGTTTATCTTTTTTGTTATTAACATTTCTCTTTCATGTAACTACTTATTATTTTAATGGTTACCTGCTATTAGATGAAATTGATGTACCACAGTTTACCTCACCATTTGGGTTGTTGCTAGTATTCCACAATTACAAACAATGCTACTAAAAAGCTCTCTGTATAATTTAAAAAATATTTTCGGGCTTCCCTCATGGTGCAGTGGTTGAGAGTCCACCTGCCGATGCAGGGGACACGGGTTCGTGCCCCGGTCCGGGAGGATCCCACATGCCGCAGAGCGGCTGGGCCCGTGAGCCATGGCCGCTGAGCCTGTACGTCCGGAGCCTGTGCTCCGCAACGGGAGAGACCACAACAGTGAGAGGTCTGCGTACCGAAAAAAAAAAAAATTTCTTTATGCTGAGGAACTTGTGTGATCATTTTAATAGCTTTGTTACATTTTACCAGATTAACCCTCTAAAAATATTCAATGCACAAAAAATAAATCTCATATTTTTACAGTGTTTTACCATTTATAAAGCACTTTCACAAAAATAACTTTGTTTAATCCTGATATCAGCATGTGGGATAGATTTCTTTCCCTCAAGATTCTTTAGCACTAGGGTTTAATAGTTCTGCTAATGTAATGAGTGAAATGAACGACAAAGGAAGGTCTGATACAAGAAGCAGTAGTAGTAAAAAAGCTTGATAAATACGTTGGTAAACATAAATAAATAATGCTGGTTTTAAAAAGTAACTCAGAGGATTTCAAGACAACATGGAACAAAAATACTAAACAATGATAATGTGGAAGATTAAGATGCAAGGAGTGATCAGATTCGGTGCATTTTATGGTTCTTATACTGTTTAAAAGGATACTAAAGGTATTAACCTCAGATTTCAAAATAGGCACATGAAAAATTCAAGAATAATGACTAAAAGAATCAAAATAGAATGTGCAACTTCAAAACCGGTAGAATAAAACAAGAGAATAATGAAAATCAATCAATCCAGAAACCTGGAAAGGAGAAAAAGAGGGAAAAGGCACAAAAAAAGATATGAGAAATACATCCAAATTTATCAGGAATAACAGTTCACTTCATGCAAAATGACATTAAGAGGTTTAAAAATCAAGGGATAGAAAGACATACTAGACAAATACTAATCAAAAGAAAGCTGATGTACCAATATAAATACCAGAAAAAGACAATTTATGTCAGAAAGTATTATAAGGATAAAGAGATTCACTAATAGGTATAAGATAGTATCTCATGGTATTTTATTTTCCATTTCATTAATTATGATATAAGTGAAACTAAACATTTTTCAGTAGTAGTTTACTGAGAACTGGGAACTTGACTGGTTCGCCTTTTTAGTTCTTTTTATTTTAAAGATTAATCATTTTTATTGGAAATCTTTCCACCCGCTCCTCCTAGAGTTGTTATCTTAGTTTTATAGTTTCCTACTGTTACAAAGTTGAAAATTTTTGTAATGGAATCTGGCACCTTGTAATGTCCATTTTTTTCCTTCAACTCAGTTTTTCTCAAGTATTTTAAAAGTAAATTATAGAAAGCATGACACTATCGTTAACAGTTCTATATGCATCTCAAAAAAGGATCTTTTTCATATAGCAAAATATCATCACATCTAATATAATGAAAACAACGGGGTTTTTTTTAGCATTTAATCTCCAGTCTACATTCAAATTTCCCCACATATACCCGAAATTCCCTTCACATCTCTATGTCCAAAGCAGGATCCAATCCAGGATCATGCGCTGCATCTTGGTAACATGAAACTCAAATCTCTTTTAATTCTCAACCATCCTTTTAGAATCTACAAAAGTTCTTGTTCTAGTAACAGTAATCTGAAAGTCTGGGCCAGTGTTTTGTAGCACATTCCACCTTCCAGATTTGTCTTTTCCATCCTTGTGATATTATTAGCTTAATACTTCCTGTAAACTGAAAGCTTAAAGGTGCTAAAGACTCAAGTTAAACTTTTTTTTTTTTAATCCAGCTGCATAAGAGGTAATTTTGGCTACTTCATATTAAGCAGGAGACATACATTCAATGCCATTGGTATATCCATCACCTCCAAAAGTTTCTTCTCACTTTATTTTTATTTTCTATTTTATTTATTTATTGTAATAAGAACAGTTAACACAAGGTCTACCATATTGGCAAATTTTTAAGTATACATTATTGTTAAATATAGGCACGATGGTGTACAGATCTCTTATTATTCATCTTGCATAACAGAATCTCTTAAAGGTGTCTATTCCTATCTTGGGGTGGTACTTATAGCAGTGGATTTACTTCACATATTTTCATAACATTTTATAGTCCTTAATAGCTTTTTGGCTTTTGGTCTACAACGGCAGTTCACAAACTTTTGGTATTAAACCCCTCTCTGAGGATCCCAAAGGGCTTTTACGTGAGTTATAACTACTAATATTTACTCAAGTAGAAACTAAATTTGAAATATTTTTAAAAGCACAAGAATATACAAGCACACATTCCATTAGCCATCATTGCGATGGTGTCCCGCACGTCACGAAATTACTAGAAAACTCAGTACATTAGGGAGCGACTGAGAGCGCAAAGGCGAAAACGTCTTAGTATCGTTAGAAAAAGTTTTGACAGGAGCGAACACCGCACTCCCCTCCGTTCCAGGAGTCCCGAGATCACACTTTGAGAATCGCTGTCCATCACAAGTCTTTGTCTTCTCTTAGAGTTAGGGCCTGTCAGTCCTGTCCCGCCCCGCCCCCGCCGCCAGCAAGGAGCCGGAATCCGCTTGCTAGATGACCTTGCACTCAACCTTCTTGCGCGGTAAGGTTCCCGGAACCCAGAGCTGCGCGCGCACAGCGCGCCTCTGACTTCCCGGCGTGCCCCGGGCCTGCGGCGTAAAAGCGCGCAGGCCGTAGCGCCCCACGTGACCCGCGGCGCCGCGGAGGCGGGAGTGTGTGAGTGCCCACGGTCGCGGGGTCCTCGGGCTTGTGTTCTGCGTCTCCCGCGGGCAGCCCCGGGCTGGCCCCCACCCCCACTCTCGCGTTCCAGCGGGGAAGAAAGCCGGTGTGGGAGGAAAGGTTCCAGCCCGAGCTTTCGCTTTCACCTGGAGCCTCCCGACCCCGGGACGCGCGAGTCCTTAAGACCCGCTCTTGCTCTGCTCGGGCCTCACTGCTAAAGTGAGCCCTGGGCTCTAGACCCCTGCTGTTGAGAAAAGAAACATTTGCAAACATGTCCCGGATCGAAAAGATGAGCATTCTGGGCGTGCGGAGTTTTGGAATAGAGGATAAAGATAAACAAATTATCACATTCTTCAGTCCCCTCACAATTTTGGTTGGACCCAATGGGGCGGGGAAAACGGTAAGTCCTAAGTAGCCGCCTTCAGTTTACGGGTCGCCACGTGTTAGAAATCTGGAGTAAAATATCTGCAGAGTTCGGAACTCTTGATTAGGATGAGAGGAGTCCATATGACTCAGCTCCTGGGGCCCCAGGGTGTACCTGGGTCTCCGGCTGACTTCCCGGCCCAGGGGCGTGGCTTGGTGTGGCCTGTGGCGTTCAGGCCACTGCGACCTCAGGAACCGACCAGACTCCTGTGTTTAGTCATGTCCGGTGGACAAGGTTTCCATCAGAATCCCAAGAGACCGGGAGCTACCTCCGTCCGGGCTCAGCGAGCTCACAGTCCCACAGGAAGCATTTTTGTCTACATTGATGTTTTATCGTTCCTTACATGGCATAGCATTCACTTCCTGGTAGTCGTCCCCGTACAGGATTTCTTTAAAAGTTATAAAATATGATAAATATATGACTTTAAGAAGACTGTCTATCCCGACTTAGATAATAAATGATAAGTAAATGACATAATTTTAAAATGAAACATGTGTTGGGGTTTGGTTAAATTGGGACAGTATTTTGTTGTTAGGATACTTTTACCTAGTCAGAATAAAAGATCGAAGCGCAGCTTATATACTGTGCTCCAGTACTGGAAATATTTAGAAATTTGAGTTGGACCTGGAATGGTATGCAATTATGAAAAAAGTACAGCCAAGAGGCTCTCTGGTCTGAAAGGGTGCTTTGAGAAAAAGCAAGGTGGTATCGTTGTAACAGGGAGAGGAGCGAATGAAGTGAAAAGCATAGAAAAAGACATAAGGTTTAGTGTTGAGAGTTGAATGCCAGACTCTTGTCTGCTTTAATTTATGTAGAAATATTATTTATTGAATGCTTTTTATGTACCTAGCATTGTATTAAGTGCTCTACTGGTAGAGAGACTAGTATGTTTAGTGTTTATGAGCCCTAGCTGCTTTAATAGAAATTTTTTCCTTCACCATTTATTAGCTGTGTGACTGGGCAAAAGTGACCTAAATGCTCCATGCCTTAGTTTTCTTCTCTGTAAAATGGAGGTTAAAAAAGTTTCTACGTGGGACTTCCCTGGTGGCGCAGTGGTTAAGAATCTGCCTGCCAGTGCAGGGGACACAGGTTTGAGCCCTGGTCCGTGAGGATCCCACATGCTGTGGAGCAACTAAGCCCATGCGCCACAACTACTGAGCCTGCGCTCTGGAGCCCGCGCGCCTAGAGCCGGTGCTCCACAACAAGAGAAGCCACTGCAATGAGAAGCCTGTGCACGGCCCCGAAGGGTAGCCCCCGCTCACCCCGCCCGTGCACAGCAAAGACCCAACACAGCCAAAAATAAATAAATGAATAAATAAAAAAATAAATTTATTTAAAAAATAGTTTCTACAGCCTAGGATTGATGTGAGAATTAAAAGCTTAATGTATGTGAAAGTGGTTAGTACAATACCTGGCACATAGTAAGGTCTTTGTAGATATTAGCCATTTGTTTAGTTTCGACTTTTAAAAAATTTTAGCTTTATTGGGTATAATGACATAATTTGTAGGCTATTTAAAGTATACATCATGGTGATTTGACACAGATGTATATTGTAAAAGGATTCCCCCTATCTAGTTAATTAACATGTATTTATCTTTTTTTGGTGAGAACATTTAAGTTACACTCTCATTAAATTTCATTTATACAATATAGTGTTGTCAACTATGGTGACCATGTTTTACTTTAGCCATTGTTATTAAAAACTTGACTTAAAGGGTTTTAATTAGAAATAGAGAAATTTTCCCTCAAATAATAATTCTTTATTTTATTTCAGTATACCTCGTTAAGTATGTAGCTTTTCTATGAAGTTACAGCAATTATTCTTTAACACTTAATCATATTTATATGACAGGTTTTATAATGTCAAATCTTATCTGATCATATCTTTTATAGTCTCTATGGTAATAATATTTTATAATGAGTTAACATTTTATGATTAAATTCTGCAGGTCTCTAATAACTAAATAATATAATTTTCTATTTCTTTAGACCATCATTGAATGTCTAAAATATATTTGTACTGGAGATTTTCCTCCTGGAACCAAAGGGAATACATTCGTTCATGATCCCAAGGTAATGGTGCTAGTAAAACTTTGTACTTTTAAAGTAAAAAAAAATTTTTTTTTAATTTTTGGCTGCATCAGGTCTTAGTTGTGGTGCATGGGCTTCTCTGTAGTTGTGGCATGTGGGTTTTCTCTCTAGTTGTGGCACGTGGGCTCTGTAGTTTGTGGCCTGCAGGCTCTCTAGTTGAGGTGCCTGGGCTTTGCTGCCCCAAGCATGTGGGATTTTAGTTCCCCGACCAGGGATCGAACCTGGGTGTTCTGCATTGAAAGGCAGATTCTCTACCACTGGACCACCAGGGAAGTCCCTAAAATAAAATTTTTATAATTATGGAAGTGATGATAGCTCATTGTAGAAAATTTGGCAGTGGAAAAGTATGAAGAGGTATGAAAGTCACACACATACAGTCTTAGCGCCCAGTGATAGCCATTGTTGACATTTTCATGTATTTCTTCTCCTTTACATACAGTCTTATATAGCTGAAGTCATACTCTAATTTTGTATTCTGAGGTGTTTTTCCACCTAACATTATAATAAAGTCCAATGTTATTAAAAAAAACTATATTAATCTGGGTGTTTGATACATGGGTGTTTTAATCTTTTTACTTTTTTATATGTGTGAAGTATTTCCTACTTAAAACATAAAATCTTTTATGAACATTTTTAATAATTGCATCATTTTCTTACATTTAGATTGCTTTTAGTTTTTCATTAAAATGTACCATGATGAAAGTCTTGGTGTATGAGTGTTTGAATGGTATTTATTTTTTTAAAATAAATTTATTTATTTATTTATGGCTGTGTTGGGTCTTCGTTGCTGCACACGGGCTTTCTCTAGTTGCAGCGAGTGGGGGCTACTCTTCATCGCGATGTGCCGGCTTCTCACTGCGGTGGCTTCTCTTGTTGTGGAGCACAGGCTCTAGGCACTCAGGCTTCAGTAGTTGTGGCTCTCGGGCTCTAGAGCACAGGCTCAGTAGTTGTGGTGCCTGAGTTTAGTTGCTCTGTGGCATGTGGGATCTTCCCAGACCAAGGCTCAAACCCGTGTCCCCTGCATAAGCAGGCGGTTTCTTAACCACTGCACCACCAGGGAAGTCCTGTGAATTATGGTGTTTAAACTCTTAGTGTGTGTATAGGACATAGGCCTTTCTATATGCATTTTGGCCTGTAGGTTTTTCTTTCTTTTTTTTTTTAATTGAAGTATAGTTGATTTACAATATGTGTTAGTTTCAGGTATACAGCAAAGTGATTCAGTTATATACATATTTTTTTTCCAGATTATTCCATCATAGGTTATTATAAGGTATTGAATATTGTTCCCCCTGTTATATAGTAAATCCCTGTTGCTGATCTATTTTATATATAGTAGTATGTATCTGTTAATCCCAAACTCCTAATTTATCCCTCTCCCTGAATAGGTTTTTCTTGTTCATGTATATAGTGGGGTCATGTGCCTCTCTCATTATCTTGCCTGCCAAGAGTTTGTTGTGTGTTTCCTCCAGGCTTTTTTCTGTGTTTATAAAAACATATCTGTGTGTGTGTATAAATACGCTCATGTAAATATTTTAATACATCAATAGAATTTTATTTTTCCATTGTATCAATATACATCAAATATTTATTTAGTGATATACTGTGGATGTGTTAAAATATATATACACCTTTGTTTCATTATTTTTAATTACTAAATAGTATTTCATTGAGTTTATATTCTCTAATTTATTTAGCTGACCCACTGTTGATAGTCTTTTAAGTTGTTTCCACGTTTATGTGACTAAAGATAACTCTGTGATTATGAAAGTGATCTCAGGTGGCCTTGGCTTGCAGTGGCTTGAAGAGGATTTCGGTTCCCTGGCCAGGGATTGAAGTCAGGTCGTGGCAGTGAAAGTGCCAAATACTAGCCACTGGACCACCAGGGCCAGTGGGCAGTGACAAGGCCCTGGTCCATTGGCTTTGTAGAAATGAATTTCCACAAAGACATGGAAAGTAGTGACATAAGTAAAGTGTTTATTAGGAGGAAAAAGAGTACATGTGAATAGACTCACACGGGCGGGCTCAGAGAGAGAGTTGCGCCCTCGTGGTAGTTTCAATCACTTATATGGGATATTTCTTCTGGGTTTCCTCTGGCCAGTCATCTTGCTTTTTCTGGCCCTGAGCCTGTATTTGGTTTAACTCAAGGTCCTCCCCTGTGTGCACACGCGTCTCTTAGCCAAGGTGGATTCTAGCGAAGAGGCCTATGGGTAGGTTGACATCACCTACTATGGGGTGGTGCTCCTTCCCTTTTTGGCCCCCGAGGAGTCTTTTTGCGCACCTGTAGTTGGGAAGGTCTCCTTGACCTCGAGAATGAGGAACATGTGGTCTCTTTATCTTTTATCTGGGCAGAGCTCAGCTCCTCCTTGCTCCTTGCTATTCATCTTGGAGTATCTGTCCACAGGGGACAAACTCCAGCTGCTCAGCCTGGGGCCCATCTATCTCCTGCCTCAAATCCCCCCCTGCGAGACATGAGCCCCAAGAAATCTTTTTTGGGAGGATGTAGGGCAAAGGTCTGTCTTCCGTAGCTTCTTCAGGCTAGCATGTGGTTCATAGACCCTACCTAGTTGGGTTCACGGAGCTCTCACCCTGTCTCATTAAGGGGCCCAGGGTTACTTCTGTTGTTATTCCAGCAGGATCTGTTCCGAGGAATGGCCAGAATCTCAGCATCACCATTATCCTGATGTGAAACTGTTGTAATCTGGAAGAGACAAACTTAACAAGCAGATTAAAAAGGCAGGGGCCAAAAACCAATAAAAGAACTATAGTAACCAGTGGCCTAAGGAGAACCAGGTTACGTTTGGTAACAATTTTGATCCTGGTCCAGATAGAATCAGTGCTTGGGTTACCCTGTCCAAAGGAATGGAGCCATTTGGCGTGGTCATATATATTTTTGATGTCTGCTTCCATTAGCCCAGCGTGATTTGATGTGGGTGTAACGCACTCAGTTAGTTGGACAACCTGACATTAATAGATCTCATTTCTTTTCAGGAGAATAAGCCTGAAACCCATTCTGGACCTGGCGCTTTGGGGAGACTTGTAGCCAGGTAGCTAGTTGTTTAGTTTTATCTAAGTAGGTTGTAACCTTTGATGTGGTATTAACACATAAATAACAGGAGCTATTGGTCATCATACATGTCTCTTTTTTTGGTTAACATATGATATAAAGCTATTTCATTGCCTAAAAATAATAATTGTAAGAGGAGACCTTTAAATTGTTTATTGTTTTATCTTAAAGTCAGTTAAGTCCTCTTGGAGGCTGGATCAAATCAGTCCCTTTTGCCAAGTCAAGCATTTTGCTTTTCAGTTGTCCTTGCTCCTGCATTAGCAGTTTCTCCCTCTTTAGGGGATCATTTAGATCAGCATATAAACATGGTCTGGTAGCTCCAGTCTACAGACAAACTCTCCCTTTACTGCAGATCAACCTCTGGCTACTACTCTGTTCTAGTTTATAGCAAAATTCACAAGAGTTGTGTGTACTGATTGTTTTCACTTTATTGCTTCCCCTTTCCTCCTCAGCCCACTCTGTTTAGATTTTTCTCCTTTTTTTCCCTCACTAAAACTGCTCTTGTAAGGTCACCAGTAATCTCCATACTGCCAGATAAAACGGTTATTTTCTAATTCTCAATAACTTCTTTGCAGATTTGATATAGTTGGTTTCCCCCTTTTTAAAAAACATTGCTCTCTTGGCTTTCATGACACCATGATCTCATACCTCCTTTTTCACTGGCCATACTTCAGTCTCCTTTGATGAGTCTACTTTTGCCTGGCTCTTCTTGGGTGATCTCATTCACTCACAGCTTTAAGTATTGGTTATATTGCTCTTGTCTAACACTTGGAAATGAATTGTCTGAGGAGACACATGTGCTGACAGAGCAAGAAACTTTATTGGCAAGGGGCACCCGGACGGAGAGCAGTAGGGTAAGGGAACCCAGGAGAACTGCTCAGCCGCATGGCTCGCAGTCTTGGGTTTTATGGTAATCGGGTTAGTTTCCGCGTTGTCTCTGGCCAGTCATTCTAACTCAGGGTCCTTCCTGGTGGTGCACACATCGCTCAGCCAAGATGGATTCCAGCGAGAAGGGTTGTGGGAGGTTGGTAGGACATATGGACTGGCGTCTCCTCTCTCCTTTTGACCTTTCCCGAATTCTTCCGGTTGGTGGTAGCTTGTTAGTTCCACCTTCCTTACCAGGACCTCCTGTTGTAAGATAACTCATGCACGTGGTTACTATAGGGCCTGGCCAGGGTGGACAGTTTTGGTCAATGGTTCCGCTAACAGTTCTATGCTGATGAATCCCAAATTTATATATATAGCCCTAACTTCTTTCCTACACTGTAGATATATATGTCCAGCTGTTTGATTATTTAATGGGCATCTCAAATTTAACATATTCAAAATAGAACTCTTGGTTCCCTGTTCCCACATCCCTTTCACATTCTCAAGCCTGTTACTACCTTAGTACTCTCCAGTTTAATAAATGATATCATCATCCACGTGTTTGCTCATGCAAAAACCTGTGTGCCATCCTTTGAGTGATTCCTTTATCTCATCCTGTTTCTAATTCATAAGCAATTCTTAGCTACTCTTCTAAAATATGTCCAGAATATGTCCCTTGATTCCATCTCTGCTGCTTTCCTGGTCCAAGCCACCACACTTTTCCCTTTGAATTATTCTGGTAGTCTCAAAACTTGTTTTTCCTGCCTCATTCTTTTTTTGGCCATGCCACGTGGCATGTGGGATCTTAGCTGCCCAACCAGGGATCAAACCCATCCCCCCTTCAGTGGAAGCACAGAGTCTTAACCCCTGGACCCCTGGGAAAGTCCCTCCTGCTTCATTCTTTTTTTTTTTCTTTGATAGTAAGAAGTGGATTTATTTAGAGAGAACCTCCTGTCTCATTCTTGAAGTTCTCTTTTTTACATAGCAACAAATTATCTTTAAATATTTATTCATTCATTCAACAGGGAGTGAGTCACTCAAAATCTGAGGGGAGAATATTTCAGTCAGTGTTAATACTAAGTGCAAAGTCCTTGAGGTAGGAGCATGTTTGGTGTGTTCAAGGAATCACAAGAAGGAGCAAAATGGTAGGGGAAGACTGGTAGAAAATTAAGTTAGAGTAGTTGAAGGGTCTAGATCTGGTAGGACCTTGGGTTCTAATTTAAATAGGAATCTATTGGAAGATTTTAAGCAAGAAGAGGGCGTGATCTGTATTTTAAAGTGATCAGTCTAGCTGCTGAGAGAAGACCGTCTGTAGGTGGCAAGGGTAGAAGGGTGAAGACTAACAAAGGGGATTTTGTGGTAATCCAGGTGAGAAATATTGGTGGTTAGATTAAGTGGTAATGGTACAAAGTATGAGAAATGCTTGGATTTGGGCTGTATTTTAAAGGTAGAACCAGCAGATTAGCTAATGATTTGGGTAGTGATGTATGAGAAAAATAGAAGCATAAAGCAGAACTCCCAAGTTTTTTGACTTGAGCAAGTAGAAAAATAGTGTAATGAGGAAACACTGGAAAAGGAGATTTGGGTGGCTCTAGTTTAAACATGTAAATTGGGATGGGAATTCCCTGGCGGTCCATTGGTAAGGACTTGGCGCTTTCACCGTTCGGGGGCCCAGGTTCAGTCCCTGGTTGGGGAACTAAGATCCCACAAGCTGCACGGCACAGTCAAAAAGAAAAAGAAAAGAAAACCCATGTAAATTGGGGATGTTTGTTAGATATCCAAAGGAGGTGTCCAGTAGGTAAGTAGAAGTATGACCAAGGGAGAGGTTTGAGTTAAAGAAAGAAAATTAGGAATCATTGATGCATACAGTTATATATGTATGTAGTTAGTCGTAAAGCCTGATGGGATCACATAGGAAGTGAATATAGAGAAGAGATCCAAGACCTAAGCCTAGAGCACATTAGCATTTAGAAATAAGAAAGAGGAGGAGGACCCAGCAAAAGATGCTAAAAGACCAACTAGTAAAGTAAGGAAAACAGAGAATAGTGTCTTAGAAAAGAATAAAGTGTTATAAGAAGGAGGAGTCATCAACTGTGTCAAATATGTCAATAGCTCAAAATAGATAATTAATGAGGACCTACTGTATAGCACAGGGAAATCTACTCAGTACTCTTTCGTGACCTAAGTGGGAAGGAAATCCAAAAAAGAGGGGATATATGTATACATATAGCTGATTCACTTTGCTGTATAGCAGAAACTAACAAACATTGTAAATCAACTATACTCCAATAAAAATTAAAAAAAGAAATGTCGATAGCTCAAGTGAGAAGCAGGTTTGACTATGGGAAGGCCATTGGTGATCTTGACAAAACCAGTTTTAGTAATCTGAGAAAACAGGAGGTAAGGAAGTGAAACACATAGAATTGTCTTGTGAATTTTGCTATAAGTGGAAAGAGAGATAGGGCAATAGCTGAAAAGGTTTGCAGGATCAAGGAGAGTGTTGGCTGTTGTTCTTGTTTTTTTACATATGTATGTATGTATTTTCTGGATGTTTCCATGTTGATTGATGCTCTAGTATCTCTGCCAATCTCATCTATCACTCACCTCTTCCCAAATGCTTTCATATTTCTAGAGCTATTTTTCTCAGCTGTCTGCTTATGTCCTCTCTGTGGTTCTTCTGGCCATGGTGGTTTAGCTCTCTTCACTTACTACGCACTTTTCGGCTGCTCTCATTTCCCAGTTCTGAGCTCCCACCCACACTTGCTCATCAACTCTTCTCTCCTGAGTCACTCACACCTCCTACTGTGGATGAAGCCATTCCCCTTATCTGAATTGTCCACATCCCCTCAGTTTTCCCTATATGCTATGTTCTTCTCATTATTTCAATTCCTCTCACCCTCTTATATCTTCAGCTTCTCTTGTCTTTCCTTTTCCCTGTTTTAATTTGACCCTGAACCTAATATTGTTTACCTTGCCTTAAACAAACGCCTGAATTTTTCTGGCTCTCCTCAATAATTTTTCTTACCTATGTTCAGTTGTTTCTGTCTTCTTAGGAACTTTGATTTCCATGTTGCTCCATTTGCCTAGCTTCCCACTTTTCTCCTTTACTTCTTTCAAACTTGCGGCTACATCAGTCCGGACGCGCAGGCTCAGCGGCCATGGCTCACGGGCCTAGCCGCTCCGCGGCATGTGGGATCTTCCCGGACCGGGGCACGAACCCACATCCCCTGCATCAGCAGGCAGACTCCCAACCACTGCGCCACCAGGGAAGCCCAAAACTGTCATTTTTGAACCAAAACAACAAATGAAAGCTACAAAGTGCCTAATAAATATTTGTTAAACAATTTGATGAATTAATATAAAAGTTAAATTTATGCCCAAAAGTCATGAAAAGTCCAACAAAAGTTATTTATGATTTTAAAAAAAGGCTGAATCCAGGGCTTGTGATTTTGGTTGCAATAGAGTAGTGAGTATCATACTTGTGCTCCCAAGATGAACAACTATAAAACTGGAAAAAATATTTGAATCCACGCTTTTCAGGCATTGGGCAACAGATGGTGCAGGGCTGTGATTTTTGAGAAAAGAGAAATATATGCGGTGACTACACATTTATTCTAGTTTTCTACGTAGGGATATTTTGCGAACTTCAGTGCATAGAGTTAGAACCCAACAGAGAACCGTAGTCACTAGGCAGATGAAACAAAGAAAGAAGTTTGGGTTTGCTGAGGTGGTTGTGAATTGTGAGGCAGGGTACAGGGGTGGGGTTTTTGTGCAGAGATGGGGCACCAGGAATCTGTACAAGGAACCCATGAGCTTTTGGCCAAATACTAAGCTGCATGTGTTCCAGAATGAGATTCAGTGAGGACTAGCAGCGAACAACTACTGGAGTAGAGGAGTGGGATTGTGAACTGAATGGAGATTCTAGAGTTTACACAATGCTGGGAGACATTTGAGTCATGATACGCCAGAGTAGGAGGAGCTTGTGGAACTCCTTAGTATTCTGTTGAGGCCTCAGAAAGGCCATCCTAACAAATCCTAAAACAAGCTTTGACAGAATCAAGCTGAGTAGCCAATAAATTAACTGCCTTCTAGAACAAAACTCAACACTTTTTAAAGGAAGTCAGCACAATCCAAACTCACACTGTAGCATCTACAATGTCCAGGATATAATAAAAAATTAGTGTATATATGAAGAAACAAATGTAATCCATAACTGAGAGGAAAAAGTGAATAGAAACATATCCAGAGATGACAAATTTTGGAATTAGCAGACAAGGATTTTAAAAGCTATGACACATAAGTTCAAGAATTTAAAGGAAATTGGCCATAATGTGGTAAAAGATCACAACAGAGAAATAAAATTATAAAAAAGACCCAAGAAGCTCAACACATAACAAGTAGCATAAACACACTTATATTGCATTTTACACTAAACTTGCTGAAAACCAGAGGTGAATTCTTAAAAGCAGACTGAGGAAAAAGTAACACATTATGCAGAGGGGAAAAATAATGATTTCTGACTTCTCATCAAAAATTTCCAAGCCATGAGATAGTGAGACAACATCTTTAAAGTGCTGGGGAATAAAAATCAATCTAAAATTCTATATACAACAAAAATATCCTTCAAAAATTGAAGATGAAATGGAGAACATTTTCTGATTGGGGAAAAAAAAAAGGTATTAGTTACCAGCAGATCTGTACCATAAGAAATGTTAAAGGAGGTTCTTGAGGCTGAGGGGAAGTGTTACGAAATTAGTCCTAGAGTGAAGGTTGCTGCAGATGCCCCCTTACAAACCTTAAAAACAAACGTTCAAAAGGACTAAGCCTCTAAGGAATTCCTTGGTAATCCATTGGTTAGGACTCCGCGCTTTCACTGCCGAGGGCACAGGTTCAGGACCAATCCCTGGTCAGGAAACTAAGATACTGCAAGCTGCACAGCTCGGCCAAATAAAGAAACAATATCCACCATTAAATATTGGACTTCCCCAGAGGTCCAGTGGTTAGAAGACTCTGTGCTTCCATTGCAGGGGGCCCTGGTTCCATCCCTGGGAGGGGAAGTTCCGCATGCTGCATGGTGCATCCAAAAAAAGGATCAAGCCTCAACAAACTTAGCTGCATGCCTGAACCAAATTAAACACTCATTAAAGGAGTAAAACAAAATTATTCATTCAACATTGTAAAATTCACAATCAGAAGTTACCAGGCATGCAAGGAACCCAGAACCAGGAGAAAATGAAATATAGAAATAAATAGAAAATGAAAGAGATGACAGAATTAGCAGACGATCTTAAATTACAAAACTTATAAATATACAGACAGTTGGAAAGGAAAACATTAAGTTTAATGAATGGAATAGAAGATATAACAAAAAGACCTAAATAAAGCAAAAGGAATACCAATGGGTTTTTTTTGATTGAAGTATAGTTGATTTACAGTATTGTGTTAGTTTCAGATGTACAGCATAGTGATTCAGTATTTTTGTAGATTATACTCCATTATAGGTTTTTACAAGAAAATGGGTAAAGTTCCTTGTGCTATACAGTGTATTCTTGTTGTTTATCTATTTTATATGTAGTAGCTTGTATCTGTTAATCCTATACCTCTATTTTGTCCCTCTCCCCTCCACTTTGGTAACCACAAATTTTTTTCTGTATCTGTGAATCTGTTTTGCATATACATTCATTTGTATTATTTTTTAGAGGGAATAACAGTGTTTTTAAATATAATAATACAGATAGGTTAAAAGTAAAAGGATGGAAAATCCTTTAGATAGCATACTAGAATATGCCAGCTAATAAAAAGAAAACTGAATTGGCTATATTAATATCAGACAGTATACTTCAGAACTAGTAACATTGACGTAAAAAGTGACATTTTATGATGATAAAGCAGTCAGTTCACCAAAAGGATTTAGCAACTCTAAATGTAGAGCTTTGATATGGAAGAGGCAAAAAAAATCTATGGAACTAAAGGAGAAACAGACAAATCTGCAATTATAGTTGGAGATCTCAATACCTCTCTTGGTAAAGAAACAGAAATTGGTAAAGAAACAGAAAGAGTAGACAAAATATCAGAAGGACGTGGAAAACTTTAATACTCTTAATCAAATTAGCCTAATTGATGTTTATAGGACATTCTACTAGTGAACGGCAGAATACACATTATTTTCAGCCACTGTAAAACATTCACAAATATTCTGAACCATAAAACAAGTGAAAACAAATTTTAAAGCATTGAAATCATACAGAATGTGTTTTCTGACCACAACAAAGTTAAACTAGAAATCAATAACAGAAAATCCCCAGATATTTGAAAATTAGGCAGTACATTTCTTCTTTTTTTTTTTTTTTTTTTTTTTTTGCGGTACGCGGGCCTCTCGCTGTTGTGGCCTCTCCCGTTGCGGAGCACAGGCTCCGGACGCGCAGGCTCAGCAGCCATGGCTCACGGGCCCAGCCGCTCTGCGGAATGTGGGATCTTCCCGGACCGGGGCACGAACCCATGTCCCCTGCATCGGCAGGCGGACTCTCAACCGCTGCGCCACCAGTTCTGGAAGCCCAGGCGGTTATTTCTAAATAACCCATGGATCAAAAAAGGGATCACGAAGGAAATTCAAAAATACATTAAATAAAAGCATATCATACAAAAAATTTGTGGAATGCAGCTAACTAATGCTTAGAAATTTATACAATAAAATGTTTATATTAGAAAAGAAAAAATGTCTAGAATTAATTACCTGAGCTTCTATCTTAAGAAACCTGAAAAAGAAGAGCTAATTAAATTCAAAATAAGTAAAGGAGGGAAATTAAAGATAAGAGCAAAAATCAGTGATACAGAATACAGAGACAGAGAAGACCAGTGAAACCAGAAGATGGTTCTTTTAAAAAAAAAAGGATCAATAAAATGAATAAGCCTCTAAGCAAAGTGATAAAAAAGCCATAAATTACCAGTATTAGGAATGAAAGAGGCAACATCACTGCGGATCCTACAGACATTATGTAGGTAATAAGGGAATACTGCTAGCAGGTTTATGCCAATAAATTCAGTGACTTAGATGAAATGGACAAATTCTTTTAAGAACATAAGTTACCAAAGCTTACTCAAGAAGAAATATGCCTACAAAAGAAATTGATTTGTAGTTAAAAACTTAACAAGGACTTCAGGTTGTGATGATTTTACTGGTGAGTTGTACAAAACATTTTAGGAGGAAATCGAGTCGGTTCTACATAAACTTGTTTTTTTTACATCTTTATTGGAGTATAAGTGCTTTACAATGGTGTGTTAGTTTCTGCTTTATAACAAAGTGAATCAGTTATACATATGTTCCCATATCTCTTCCCTCTTGCATCTACCTCCTTCCCACCCTCCCTATCCCACCCCTCTAGGTGGTCACAAAGTGCCGAGCTGATCTCCCTGTGCTATGCAGCTGCTTCCCACTAGCTATTTGTTTTACGTTTGGTAGTGTATATATGTCCATGCCACTCTCTCACTTTGTCACAGCTTACCCTTCCCCCTCCCCATATCCTCAGGTCCATTCTCTAGTAGGTCTGTGTCTTTATTCCTGTCTTACCCCTAGGTTCTTCATGACATTTTTTTCTTAAATTCCATATATATGTGTTAGCATACGGTATTTGTCTTTCTCTTTCTGACCTAGAGTCTGTCATACAGAGTGAAGTAAGTCTACATAAACTTTTTCAGAAAAGAGAGGCAAAGGAACTATGTCCCAACTCATTTTATGAAGGTAGTATTACTGTGTTACCAAAAACCAAAGACATTACAAGAAGACTACAGATGGGTAACTGTCATGCATGCAAAAATCACAAAATATTAGCAAATCAAAGTCAGCAATATATAAAGATAATACACCACGATGGAGGTCCAAAAGCCAGTAGATGAGGGACTTCCCTGGTGGCGCAGCGGTTAAGAATCCACCTGCCAATGCAGAGGACACAGGTTCGAGCCATGGTCCAGGAAGATCCCATATGCTGCGGAGCAATTAAGCCCGCGAGCCACAACTGCTGAGCCCGCGTACCACAACTACTGAAGCCCACGTGCTTAGAGCCCGTGCTCCTCAACAAAAGAAGAGACCGCAATGAGAAGCCCATGCACCACAACAGAGAGTAGCCCCCACTCGCCACAACTAGAGAAAGCTTGCACGCAGCAACAAAGACCCAACGCAGCCAAAAATAAATATATTTTTAAAACCCCACCAAAACCAGTAGATGAGGCTGAGAGAGGAGGGCATCCACAAAAACCTGGTTGGGAATTGGAGCCCAAGAGAGGAATGCATGAGTCCATAGTGATATTTAAAAAATGAAAAACAAGGCGGCGGTTGGGGCGGGTGTGGAGGACAAAGCCCTTCCTTATAGTAGAATCTTAACTAATAAATGTAGGAGGAATAATGGAATTAGAAAATTACTCTTTGATAGCTATCACAGTAATCATTCATTCATTTAAGAAACATTAATAGAGATGTTAAAACGAATGGAGGAAAAGCTTGATGAGGTTATGAGACATTTACACAGTCTCAGTGTATCTCTTTCCCAAATATTTATTAACAGCAAAGTAGAAAAAAGAATATTCTGCCAGGAATATCTCCTGGTAGATACGGCCTTTACCAGGAGATTGAAGGTAACATCCTCAGTAATGAGCTAAATTGAAATCGTGCCCATCCGATAAGATGCAATGTAAGGATCATACCATCACTTCTGTAATATTGCTGCAAAGATGCATAATCTGATTCTAGTCCTGAAGAAATATTAGGCAAATCCAAATTTTGGGAGACCTTCTATAAAATAACATTTGGTAATTTTTAAAATTACCAGTCATGAAAGAGAAAATCTGAGGAACTGTTCCAGACTGAAAGAAACTAAAGAGACAATGACAACAATGTGTAATTTGAACAATGTGTAATACTGTGTGTAATTCTGAACTGGATCCTGTTGTTGTAAAGGACATATTGGAAGAATTGGCAAAATTGAATGGGATCTGAGGGCCATATGGTAGTAATATATCACTCAATTTCCTGATTTTTATGGTTGAAAATGCCCATGTTTTATAGGAAATGTCAGTGTTGGAATATCAGATCAGCAACTTATTCTCAAGTTGTTTGGGTGAAAAGTCATGGTGTATACTGTGTGTCTACTTTTCTGTAAGCTTGTGACTGTTTTTTAAAATGTTTTAAAAAACACTTTTGGTATGTAAAAGGATAAAATTCATTTATTTGAAAAATCCACATAGCTGATCTCCTAATGATGCTGAATAATGGAGGTAGATAATACAGTTCTAGTAAATCAAACAGTATTCTTTTCCTCCTTGTGTATTTTTTAAATTTACTTAAAAATTTTTTTTTACTTTATATTGGAATATAGTTGATTTACAGTGTTGTGTTAGTTTCAGGTGTACAGCAAGGTGATTCATTTATACATATACATATATATATTTTTTCAGATTTTTTTCCCATGTAGGTTATTACAGATTACTGAGTAGAGTTCCCTGTGATGTACAGTAGGTCCTTGCTGATTATCTATTTTATATATAGTACTGTGTATCTGTTAATCCCAACCTCATAATTCCCCCCCCACCTTTCCCCATTGGTAACTATAAGTTTGTTTTTGAAGTCTGTGAGTCTGTTTCTGTTTTGTAAATAAGATTTTTTACATTCATAAGATTTTTACATTCATATATAAGTGATACATGATATTTTTCTTTCTCTGTCTGACTTCACTTAGTATGATAATCTCTAGGTCCATTCGTGTTGCTGCAAATGGCATTATTTTGTTCTTTTTTATGGCTGATATTCCACTGTATATATATATATTACCACATCTTCTTTATCCATTCATCTGTGGATGGACATTTACATTGCTTCCATGTCTTGGATATTGTAAATAGTGCTGCAGTGAATTTTGGAGTGCATGTATCCTTTCGAATCATGGTTTTCTCCAGATATATGCCCAAGAGTGGGATTGCTGGATCATATGGTAGCTCTATTTTTAGTTTTTTAAGGAAGCTCCATACTGTTCTTCATAGTGGCTGTACCAATTTACATTCCCACCAACAGTGTAGGAGGGTTTCCTTTTCTCCACACACTCTCCAGTATTTATTGTTTCTAGACTTTTTGATGATAGCTATTCTGACCAGTGTGAGATGATACCTCATTGTAGTTTTGATTTTCATTTCTCTAATAATTAGTGATGATGGGCATCTTTTCATGTGCCTGATGGCCATCTGTATGTCTTTGTTTTTTCATTGAAGTATAGTTGATTTACAATGTTGTGTTAACTGCTGTACAGCAAGGTGATTCAGCTGTACATATATATATATATATATATATATATATACACACACACACACATTCTTTTTTTAATATTCTTTTCCATTATGGTTTATCATAGGATATTGTATGTAGTTCTCTGTGCTATACAGTAGGGCCTTGTTGTTTATCCATTCTATATATTAAAGCTTACATCTGCAAACCCCAACCTCCCACTCCATCCCTCCTCCAACCCCCTCCCCCTTGGCAACCACCAGTCTGTTCTCATGTCCATGATTCTGTTTCTATTTCATAGATAGGTTCATTTGTATTATATTTTATTTTTTATTATTACTTTTTAAAATTAATTTAATTTTTATTTTTGGCTGCGTTGGGTCTTAGTTGCTGTGCACAGGCTTTCTCTAGTTGCAGGAGCGGGGGTTACTCTTTGTTGTGGTGCATGGGCTTCTCATTGCAGTGTCTTCTCTTGTTGTGGAGCATGGGCTCTAGGTGCATGGCTTTCAGAAGATGTGTCATGCAGGCTCAGTAGTATGGCTCACAGGCTCTAGAATGCAGGCTCAGTAGTTGTGGCACACGGGCTTAGGTGCTCTGTGGCATGTGGGATCTTCCCAGACCAGGGATTGAACCGGTGTCCCCTGCATTGGCAAGCAGATGCTTAACCACTGCGCTAACAGGGAAGTCCCTGTATCATATTTTAGATTCCAAATATAAGTGATATCATATGGTATTTGTCTTTCTCTTTCTGACTTACTTCACTTAGTATGATAATCTCTAGTGCATCCATATTGCTGCAAATGGCATTATTTCATTCTTTTTAATGGCAGAGTAGTATTCCATTGTATGTATATGTACTACATCTTCTTTATCCATTCATCTGTTGATGGACATTTAAGTTGTTTTCATGTCTTGGCTATTGTGGATATTGCTGCTGTGAACGTTGGCATATGTATATCGTTTTGAATTATAATTTTGTCTGTATATATGCCCAGGAGTGGGATTGCTGGCTCATATGGTAACTCTATTTTTAGTTTTCTGAGGAACCTCCATACTGTTTTCCACAGTGGCTGCACCAACTTACATTTCCACCAATAGTGTAGGAGGATTCCCTTTTCTCCACACCCTCTCCAGCATTTGTTATTTGTAGACTTTTTAATGATGGCTGTTTTACCTGGTGTGAGGTGGTACCTCATTGTAGTTTTGATTTGCATTTCTCTAATAATTAGCAGTGTTGAGCATCTTTTCATGTGCCTATTGACCATCTGTATTTCTTCTTTGAAGAAATGTCTATTTAGGTCTTCTGCTCATTTTTGGATTGGGTTGTTTTTTTCTGTTGTTGAGATGTATGAGCCATTTGTATATTTTGGAAATTAAGCCCTTGTCAGTCGCATTGTTTGCAAATATTTTCTCCCATTCTGTAGGTTGTCTTTTCATTTTGTTTATGGTTTCCTTTGCTGTGCAAAAGCTTGTAAGTTTGATTAGGTCCCGTTTGTTTTTGTTTTTATTTCTATTACCTTGGGAGATTGACCTAAGAAAACATTGTTACAATTTATGTCAGAGAATGTTTTGCCTGTGTTCTCTTCTAGGAGTTTTATGGTGTTGTGTCTTATGTTAAGTCTTTAAGCCGTTTTGAGTTTATTTTTGTGTATGGTGAGAAGGTGTGTTCTAACTTCCTTGATTTACATATGGCTGTCCAGCTTTCCCACCACTTGCTGAAGAGACTATCTTTTTCCCATTGTATATTCTTGTCTCCTTTGTCGAAGATTAATTGACCGTAGGTGTGTGGGTTTATTTTTGAGCTCTCTATCCTGTTCCATTGATCCATATATCTGTTTTGGTGCAAATACCATGCTGTTTTGCTTACTGTAGCTTTGTAGTATTGTCTGATATCTGGAAGGGTTATGCCTCCTATTTTGTTCTTTTTCTTCAGTATTGCTTTGGCAATTCTGGGTCTTTCATGGTTCCATATGAATTTTAGGATTATTTGTTCTAGTTCTGTGAAAAATATCATGGGTAATTTGATAGGGATTGCATTAAATCTGTAGATTGCTTTGGGTAGTATGGCCATTTTAACAGTAATAATTCTTCCAATTCAAGAGCCTGGGATATCTTTCATTTCTTTGAATAATCTTCAGTTTCCTATAATTAATGTTTTATAGTTCTCAATGTATAAGTCTTTCACCTCCTTGGTGAGGTTTATTCCTAAGTATTTTATTTTTGGGGTTCCGATTTTATTTTATTATTATTTTTTAAATTTATTTATTTATTCATTCATTTTTGGCTGCATTGGGTCTTCGTTGCTGCGTTCCAGCTTTCTCTAGTTGCAGCGAGAGGGGCCTACTCTTCGTTGCAGTGTGTGGGCTTCTCACTGTGGTGGCTTCTCTTGTTGCAGAGCAGGAGCCGTAGGCGCACGGATTTCAGTAGTTGCGGCATGTGGGCTCAGTAGTTGTGGCTCGCGGGTTCTAGAGCACAGGCTCAGTAGTTGTGGTGCATGGGCCTAGTTGGTCTGCGGCATGTGGGATCTTCCTGGACCAGGGATCGAACCCGTGTCCCCTGCGTTGGCAGGTGGATTCTTAACCGCTGCGCCACCAGGGAAGTCCCGGGGTTACAATTTTAAAAGGTATTTTTTTTTTACATTCCGTTTTTGATATTTCATTGTTGATGTAAAGAAATGCAACCGATTTCTGTATGTTAATCTTGTATCCTGCTACCTGGCTGAATTTATCAGTTCTAGCAGGTTTTGTGTGGCGTCTTTAAGGTTTTCTCTATATATTATCATCTGCATATAATGACAGTTTTATCTCTTCCCTTCCAGTTTGGATACCTTTTATTTCTTTTTCTTGTCTGATTGCTGTGGCTAGGACTTCCAATACTACGTTGAATAAAAGAGATGAGAATGGGCATCCTTGTCATTTATTTATTTTTTATTTGGCTGCACCGGGTCTTAGTTGTGGCACTCGGGATCTTTGTTGCGGCATGCAGGATCTTTAGTTGCAGCATGCAAACTCTTAGTTGTGGCATGTGGGATCTTGTTCCCTGACCAGGGATTGAACCTGGGCCCCCTACATAGGGAGTGCAGAGTCTTAGCCACTGGACCTCCAGGTAAGTCATCTGGGCATCCTTGTCTTGTTCCAGATTTTAGCATGAAGGCTTTCAGCTTTTCACCGTTGAGTATTATATTGGCTGTGGGTTTGTCATAAATAGTTTTTATTATGTTCCCTGTGTACCCACTTTGGTAAGACTTTTTGTCATGAATGGATGTTGAATTTTGTCAAATGCTTTTTCTGCATCTATTGAGATGATGTGTTTTTTGTCTTTTCTTTTGTTTATGTGGTGTATCACATTGATTGATTTGTGTATGTTGAACCAACCTTGGGAACTTGGGATATATCCCACTTGATCGTGGTGTATGATCTTTTTATGTGTTGTTGGATTTGGTTTGCTAATATTTTGTTGAGAATTTTTGTATCTCTATTCACCAAAGATATTGGCCTGTAATTTTCTTTTTTGGTGTTGTCTTTGGTTTTGGTATCAGGGTGATGGTCACTTCATAGAATGTCTTTGGGAGTGTTCCCTTCTCCCATTTTTTGGAAGAGTTAAAGAAGGATCAGTATAAGTTCTTTGTATGTTTGGTGGAATTCTCTTGTGAAGCCATCTGCTCCTGGACTTTTGTTTATAGGGAGTTTTTAAATTACACGTTCTATTTCACTTCTAGTGATCAGTCTGTTCAAATGATCTATTTCTTCTGGATTCAATTTTGGTGGACTGTATGTTTCTAGAAATTTGTCCATTTCTTCTAGGTTGTTGAATTTGTTGGCATATAATTGTTCATAGTACTCCCTATGGTTTTTTGAATTTCTGTGGTATCAGCTGTTATGTTTCCTTTTTCATTTCTTACTTTGTTTATTTGGGTTCTCTCTCTTTTCTTCTTGGTGAGCCTGGCCAGAGGTTTGTCAATCTTATTTATCCTTTCAAAGAACCAGCTCTTGGTTTTCTTGATTTTTTTTCTATTGTGTTTTAGATCTCTATTTTATTTATTTTCTCTCTGATCTTTATTATTTCCTTCCTTCTGCCAACTTAAGGTTTTGTTTGTTCTTCTTTTTCTTATTTTTTTAAGTGGTAGGTTCATGTTGTTTATTTGAGATTTTTCTTGTTTTTTTTGAGGAAGGAATGTATTGCTATGAACTTCCTTCTAAGAATTGCTTTTGCTGCATCCCATAGTTTTTGTATGGTTGTGTTTTCATTGTCTTTTGTCTCAAGGTATTTTTTAGTTTCCTCTTTGATTTCATTGTTAACCCATTGGTTTTTTAGTAGCATGTTGTTTAATCTCCATATAATTGTTTTCTTCTCTTTCTTTTTCTGTGGTTAATTTCTAGTTCCATGCTGTTGTGGTCAGAAAAGATGCTTGAGATAATTTCTATACTCTTAAATTTGTTGAGGCTTATTTTGTGCCAGAGTATGTGGTCAGTCCTAGAGAATGTTCCATGTGTGCTTGAAAAGAATGTATATTCTGGGTTTTTTTGGATGTAATGTCCAAATATCAGTTATGTCTGTTTTACTGTATTATTTAGGATTTCTGTTGCCTTATTGATTCTCTGCCTGCAAGATCTATCTATTGATTTGAGTGGGGTGTTAAAGTCTTACTATTATTGTAGTCCTGTCAGTTTCTCCCTTTGCGTCTCATAGTAGTTATTTTCTGTATTTGCATGCTCCTATATTAGGTGTGTGTATGTTGACGAGTGTAAAATACTCTTCATGTATTCTTCCTTTTATCATTATATAGTGTCCTTCTTTATCTTTCTTTATGGCTTTTGTTTTAAAGTTGTTCTGTCTGATATAAGTATTGTGACCCCTGGTTTCTTGTCATTTCTGTTAGCATGAAATATCTTTTTCTGTCCCCTCACTTTCAATCCGTGTGTGTCCTTTGCCATAGGGTGGGTCTGTTATAGGCAGTGTATTGTAGGCTCTTGTTTTTCTATCCAGTCTGCTACGCTGTGTTGTTTGATTGGAGCATTTAGTCCACTGACATTTATGTATGTATTTATTGCCATTTTAAACCTTGTTTTCCTGTTGATTTTGTATTTCTTCTTTGTCCATTTCTGTTTTTTCTTTTGTAGTTCAATGGTTTTCTTTTGTATTATACTTATGTTCTCTTCTTTTTCATTTTTGGGAATCCATTATATGTTTTTGATTTGTACTAAAGCACAGTATACCGAAAGTGTTGCTTTTTTTCTTCCATCTTCGATATTAAATGGCTACACAAAAATTCACCAATTTTGAGAAGTCTTTTTAAATGCACGCTGATATGACAGCTGTCACATACAACTAACAAAATTGTTTCGAACGAAGTTAAAGAGAGAGCTAAGTGCTACTAGAGCCATCTTACAGAAAAAAACGAATGAACCTTTTGGTCAACCCAATATTTCCCTTAGACTGGTAGTCATATAAGCTCAAACACATAGTAGGAAAAAAAAATCTACATTTTCTTACTCTTATCCTCATATTATGATTTTGGTGTCTTCTTTTACATCTTCATGATCATTCTTTTGCTCTTCATTGTGGTTATCATCACTTTCACAGAAATATTTTGTTTTTTTTTTTAATCTGTGTACTGGCTTATTTAAGTGATTTACTTTCTAATTGTGATTTTCTCTTTCCTGTAGATTCTTCTTTTTTATTTAGAGAAGACCTTTCAATATTTCCTTTAGGATAGGTTTAGTATTGCTGTATTCTTTAGTTTTTGCTTTTCTGAGAAATTCTTCACTTTGCTATTCTTTTTTAATTTATTTATTTTTATTTTTGGCTGTGTTGGGTGTTCGTTGCTGCGCACAGGCTTTCTCTAGTTGCGGTGATGGAGGGCTGTTCTTCGTTGCAGTGTACAGGCTTCTCGTTGTGGTGGCTTGTTGTGGAGCATGGGCTCTAGGCACGCGGGCTTCAGTAATTGTGGCTTTCGAGGTCTAGAGTGCAGGCTCAGTAGTTGTGGTGCATGGGCTTGGTTGATCTGCCGCCTGTGGGATCTTCCCAGACCGGAGCTCAAACCCGTGTCCCCTGCATTGGCAGGCGATTCTTAACCACTGTGCCACCAGGGAAGCCCTCCTTCTGTTCTAAATGATAATCTTGCTGGGTAGAGTATCCTAGGTTGCACGTTTTTCCCTTTCAGGACTTTGAATATGTCTTGCCACTCCCTTTTGGCCTGCAGTGTTTCTGTAGAGAAATCTGCTGATAGCCTTATGGAGTCCACTTGTAATTAACTCTTTGTTTTTCTTTTGCTGCCTTTAGAATCCTCTCTTTGTCTTTAAATTTTGCCATTTTTATTATGATATGTCTTGATGTAGGTCTGTTTGGGTTTATCTTGTTTGGAACCCTCTGTGCTTCCTGAACCTGCATATCTGTTTCCTTCTTTAGGTTTGGGAAGTTTTCAGCCATAATTTCTTCAAATACATTTTTGATCCACTTTTCTTTCTCCTTCTGGGATCCCTGTTATGTGTAGATTGGAATGCTTTATATTATCCCATAGGTCTCTTATGTTGCTTTCTTTTTTTTTGATCTGGCTTTCTGTCTGCTGTCCTGATTGGGTGGTTTCTGTTATTCTATCTTCCAGGTCAGTTATTTGTTCTTCTGCATTGTTCATTCTGCTATTCATTGCTTTTAGCTCAGCTTTTGTCTCTGCAAATGAGTTTTCTAATTTTTCTTCGTTCTTCTTTATAGCTTCTTGTTCTTTTTTACAGTATTCTACATTTCCATCAATAGTCTTTCTTAATTCTTTTAGTATTTTCATTATCTCCTTTTTGAAACTGGTGTCTATTAGAAGAGGTGTGTTTCATTGTTTGTTCTTTCAGGGGAATTCTCTTGGTCTTTAGGAGTGGTTGCTGTGCTTCTTCATTTTATTTATATTTCTCTTACTTTGTGAGTTTAGGAGAAACAATTATATACTGTGGTTGTGGAGGGCTATTTATACGTGGGGATGTTCCTCTGTAGCTTGTGTGAGTTTAATATATTTGGTGCAAGGACTCTTTTTAGTATGGATGCCTGTCACCTCTTTCCTCAGCATGTGCTTGTTGTTATTTCCTTGATAGCGGGCGTGCAGATGTGGCAGCTCGTGCCTGGTCCTCAGGTTTGTGGTGGCGGCTCAGGAGCACCCTAAGAGCATATCATGGGAATCGAGGTGGCTTGTGACCACTCCTGGAGTCCAGGCAGGCAGCGGCAGGGCCTCAGGACCACTCCTGGGGTCCGGGAGGGAGGCAGCGAGGCTCGCGACCCCTCCTGGCGTCTGGGGTGGAGGCAGTGGGGTCTGGGGTGGAGGCAGTGGGGGCTTGCGACCACTCCTGGCATCTGGACGGGTAGTGGCAGTGGATCGCGACCACTCCTGAGTTCTGGGAGGGAGGCAGCGGGGGCCAGGAGACCACTCCTGGAGCCCGTGCAGACAGTGTCCTGCCCTCTGAGACCACACGCACAGGGAAAAAGGCTACAATCAGAGTCCTGCCTCTCCTCTCATGCACCCCCAAAACAATGGCGACTGGCCTCTAAGGCGGCCCAGGCTTCCTCTTAGTACACCCTCAGTTGTGCTCACACTGGATTCCAGTCCCCCTGCAGGCTGTTTCCACACAGCCAACCCTAGTCCTCTCTTTGGTTCTGATCTCCAAAGCCAGAGTTCCAGCACCCAGTCCCTGCCCGCACTGGTGGAAGAGTGTCTCAGGCTAGGGAGTGCAGGGTGGCAGCACTGACCATCTGTGTAGTTCTCCCTTTGCTCTGGCTGCCACAAACCCAGTGTTGCATTCACTTATGAGGCTCAGAAACTCCCCTTCTTTCCTAGCCAATATCCCCACTGGTGAGGGAGTTCCCAGGGTGCAGGAACCTTTCCTCTTTCACAGCTCCCTCCTAGGGGTGCAGGTCCCATCCCAATTCCTTTCTCGCTTTTTTTTTCTTTTTTCCTACCTGCTTACTGGAGATTTTCTTGCCGTTTCAACAGTCTGAGGTCTTCTGCCAGCTTACAGTAGATGTTCTGTGAGAATCATTCCACGTGTAGATGTATTTTTGATGTATTTATGGGAGAAGGGGAGCTTCATGTCCTACTACTCCACCATCTTGATCACTCCTCTGTGTGTCTTCTTTGGAGAAGTGTCTAGTAAGATTTTCTGCCCATTTTTTGATTGGGTTGTTTGTTGATATTGAGCTGTTGAGCTGTTTGTATATTTTGGAGATTAATCCCTTGTCAGTCACATCATTTGCAGATATTTTCTCCAGTTCTGTGGGTTGTCTTTTCCTTTGTTTATGGTTTCCTTTGCTGTGCAAAAGCTTGAAGTTTTATTAGGTCCCATTTGTTTATTTTTGTTTTTATTTTCATTACTCTAGGAGGCAGATGCAAAAAGATATTGCTGTGATTTATGTCAAAGAGTGTTCTGCTTATGTTTTTCTCTAAGAGTTCTATAGTATCCAGTCTTACATTTAGGTCTTTGATCCATTTTGAGTTTATTTTTGTGTACGGTGTTAGAGAATGTTCTAATCTCATTCTTTTAGATGTGGCTCACCAGTTTTCACAGCACCACTTATTAAAGAGACTTTTTTCCACTGTATATTCTTGCCTTCCTTTTCGTAGATTAATTGACCATAGGTGTGTGGGTTTATTTTTGGTCTTTCTATCCTCTTCTGTTGATCTGTAAGTCTGTCTTTGTGCCAGTACCATACTGCTTTGATTTCTGTAGCTTTATAGCGTAGTCTGAAGTCAGGGAGCCTGATTCCTCCAGCTCTGTTTTTCTTTCTCAAGATTGCTTTGGCTCTTCAGTGTCCTTCTGTATTTTGAATGATATGTAATCTCATTTATTTCGGTTGTTTTTCTTTTTTTTTTCATTTTTGATGAGTAAGATTGCCTATATATTTTCTTCAGAACTAATGTTCTGATACTTACTAAGGTAGCATAATTTTTCTCTCTTTACCTTCAAAGGTTGCTCAAGAAACAGATGTTAGAGCACAGATTCGTCTGCAGTTTCGTGATGTCAATGGAGAACTTGTAGCTGTGCAGAGATCTATGGTTTGTACTCAGAAAAGCAAAAAGACAGAATTTAAAACCCTGGAAGGAGTCATTACTAGAACAAAGTAGGTGTTTATTATATATTTGAATTATCTGTTCATTTTTTTGTCTTTAGGTCTATAAAACTATGGTTTTTTCCTACTTCTTTAAGTTTATTTTACGGAAGCTAATTAACTTTTTAACGGACTTTATCTTTAGAGCTGTTTTAGTTTCTCAGCACAACTGAGCAGAAAGTAGAGATCCACCTTGACTCTACACCTGCGTGGCCTTGTCCAGTATCAACATCTAATTTTTTGTTTGATACTATTTATCAGTTAAACAGAATGATCCCATTAAAGATTTAGTGATAATGCTCCACTCCTTTGAGTAATTTATGGACAGTTGCTGAATTGAAGGTGCATAATCACTCAAATATAGATTGAATGAATGAAAAGTGCTAGTAATCATGTCTATAGGGAAGGATGAGATAAGCAGGCAGGTGCCTTTCAACTGTTGTCATTCTGTTAAGGGCAGGTATCATATTGTAATGGGTATGGATATTGGAATTAGGTAGGCTGCCCTGAATTCATGGCTTTATCCTTGTTGAGCAAATTACTTATCATCTTATCCCTTCCTTTCATTTATTCATTTGTTAAACTAATTAAATAATTTCTTTATTTAATCAATAATGTGTCACACCTGTTATGTGCTAGATACACTGTACTAGCTACTGGCTTCTCAAGTGGATTCTTTTCACTGGCTTTTAAACATACTCAGATCTCTCCCACAACCTCAGATTTCATTTCACTCCAGTTACGGTCTGTCTCCATCTTCCGCTTTACAGGCAATTTTTTCAAAAGAGTTGTTGATACTCACTGTCTCCATTTCTTGACTTCCTCCTGACTCCTACTCTAGCCCCATTCTTGTACTGAAACAGCTCCAACTAAGGTCACAAATAACCTCTGTATTAATTAGGATAATGCTATTGCTATACAAAATAGACCTCCTTATCTCAGTGAATGACACCCCCATCCATCCAGTGACACGAACCTAAGTCTGTCTTGACAGCTTCCTTGCCATCTATATTCAGTTCATTACCAAGTCCTATGGATTTCGCCTAACTGGCTCTTCAGTCTGTTTCTCTCCATCTCTATGAGAACCATTCTTGTTCAAGCTACCATCGTCTTTCCCTGGTCTAATGTTTCAATCTCCTGGTCTATCTTTGTCCATTCTGTCCCCCTACAAAACATTCTTAGTACATTCAGTGTAATATTTTCAGAATACATATAAAATGACAGTAAAGACAGACACTGCATCCACTCACCTAATCTAGTTGTTAACAGATACTGGACAGAAGATATGAAAGAAAATGGTCAATTTATCCTTCTGATGAAAGATGCTGAGAGATCTCTTGGAATCCAAGGGCAGGGATGCTTCTGGCCCTGGGTATAATGAAGTAGGGAACTTATTTAAAAGACCCTGAGGCAGTTCTCTCTATTTGATTGCTTTGTCATTGTGACCGTAGAACTTAGGTCTGTTGATTAAGAATCTTCCTTGGATTTGCTTGGATGGGCATCACTAAGGTTTGCCTTTATACTCCTTTTACTGTGTGTCTTTTACTGAACAATCCCTTATCTAAGCTCTAGAGTCAAAAAGAAAACAATACAAAAGTAATTGGCAAAAATTATCTTTCTTCTAAATTAATATAATTTATACTTTGAGAACTTATTTACCATAAAATAAAATAATAAAATATTACATATAAGGCAAATATTTTTAAAGTTTTAGTAATGTACATTTCATGTATATACAACTCATTTTTTATACTATCAAAAATTTATTTCATGAGAAAATTCCAAATATATTGCTGCTTTCCTAAGATTTTATTCTGAATCATTGTGGTAAGTTTAATTGATCTTTCTTTTCCTCCTGTTTAAATATATACCTGTTTTTCAGCAATGAGGTTTTACTGACCTTACAGAATAAATTGGTGACTTTAAAAATAAATAAAAAATAAACTGTACAGTCTTTAGATGTTTTCAAGTACCTTTGCCTGTCTGTTATGTATCATCATGTTTTTTTTTTTGCTTTTTGGGTTTTTTTTGCGGTACGCGGGCCTCTCACTGTTGGGGCCTCTCCCGTTACGGAGCACAGGCTCCGGACGCTCAGGCTCAGCGGCCATGACTCACGGGCCCAGCCACTCCACGGCATGTGGGATCTTCCTGGACTGGGGCACGAACCCATGTCCCCTGCATCGGCAGGCGGACTCTCAACCACTGCGCCACCAGGGATGCCCAAGAGTTATACCTTTTAATATGAGAAAGCTATCCACAGGAAGTGGATGAGAGGCCATTTGTTTTTGGTTTTTTTTTGCAAGTACAGCATGAAAGATTGACTAAGTAACAGAATATTTTACATAAGTTCTTGATTTTTGTTTTCTATAGGCATGGTGAAAAGGTCAGTCTCAGCTCCAAGTGTGCAGAAATTGACCGAGAGATGATAAGTTCTCTTGGGGTTTCCAAATCTGTGCTAAATAATGTCATTTTCTGTCACCAAGAAGAGTCTAATTGGCCTTTAAGTGAAGGAAAGGCTTTGAAGCAAAAATTTGATGAGATTTTTTCCGCAACAAGGTTTGTAACCTTTAATTAGATTTTGTAGTCCATTAAGTTATTGAGCCAGAGTTGCAATTTAGATGCTTCTTTTTTTTAAACAGAAAGATATTGTAAAGCAAGAAAGTCAGCAGTTATTACCTCTTATCCAGTGGCAACCAGTCAGCATTTTTCCTTTCAGTTTTCTTTCTTTGCATCTTTATTTACCTGCTTGACAGTATATATGTAACATTTGTACTTACTATTATGTCATAAGCATTTTCTAAGTTATTAAAAACTCTTTGTAAATGTAATCTTAATGACTGCATTATAGTCCATTGTTTGAATATACTATAATTTGCTTAGCCAGAAATTTGATTTTTATTTAATATCTTCAAAGGTACATTAAAGCGTTGGAAACACTTCGGCAGGTACGTCAGACACAAGGTCAGAAAGTAAAAGAATGTCAAACAGAACTAAAATATCTGAAGCAAAATAAGGAAAAAGCTTGTGATATTCGCGATCAGATTACTCGTAAGGAAGCGCAGTTAACATCGTCAAAGGAAATTGTCAAATCCTATGAGAATGAACTTGATCCATTGAAGGTAATTTGGTTTCTCGTATGCTGAGGAGAAGGTTACCATTTACCGTGGTATCTCTCACCCGAAAAGCATTATTTTTCTGTGCATTTGAATGGTGTGTATATTTCTTGAAAAAATTATCAGAGACTATATAATGTTATGGTTCATGTCTTATGTCTGTATTTAAGTTGCCCAAAGACCTTGGATTTGAGGGTAAACAAATTTATAGCATCATATTAAATTAGTAATGTAGATCACTAAGTTTTTTTTTTTTTTTTTTTTGCGGTACGCGGGCCTCTCACTGTTGTGGCCTCTCCCATTGTGGAGCACAGGCTCCGGACGCGCAGGCTCAACAGCCATGGCTCACGGGCCCAGCTGCTCCGCGGCATGTGGGATCTTCCCAGACTGGGCACAAACACGTGTCCCCTGCATCGGCAGGTGGACTCTCAACTACTGTGCCACCAGGGAAGCCCTAGATCACTACTTTTTTTTTTTTTTTTTTTTTTTTTTGCTGTACGCGGGCCTCTCACTGTTGTGGCCTCTCCCGTTGCAGAGCACAGGCTCCGGACGCGCAGGCTCAGCGGCCATGGCTCACGGGCCCAGCCGCTCCACGGCATGTGGGATCTTCCCGGACCGGGGCGCGAACCCGTGTCCCCTGCATCGGCAGGCGGACTCTCAACCACTGCGCCACCAGGGGAGCCCTAGATCACTAATTTTTAAATATCAGTGTAATGGCTCAACCTTACAGTTCTGTATTCTTAAGGAGACTTTTTTTTTTTTAATTGACAGGTCTTTCTAGGGAATTTTTATAATTTGCAGGATGTTCTTGACATTACACAAAATTTGAAATTGGTGCATAACGTGTTGATATATTTGCAAATGAGTTAGCTTTCTAAATTCTGTGGTTTATAAGTAAGATCTTAAAGAAATCCCATTTATTCATTTCACAAGCATTTATTAAGTGTTTCCTGTGTGCCAGGGTATACTATGCTTGGGGCTATAGGTACGAGGAGAACTACAATAGTGTCCTTGCCCCTTAAGGTATTCGTAGTCTAATTAAGAGTATTCTTAAAAATGGCTTTTTAAATTTACAGATAATGGGAGATTTAAGAAAAAAAAATTTTAATTATTGATTTAGTTTTTTAAAACTCACCTATAAATGCTGGTATAGATCTTGGAATTGTAATATGGAAAAACTTTGATTTTCTGTCCCAGTGCCCATTGACATGAATGCATCTTTTTTTTTTTTTGCGGTACATGGGCCTCTCACTGTTGTGGCCTCTCCCGTTGCGGAGCACAGGCTCCGGATGCGCAGGCTCAGCGGGCCATGGCTCACAGGCCTAGCCGCTCCGCGGCATGTGGGATCTTCCCGGACCGGGGCACAAACCCGTGTCCCCTGCATCGGCAGGCGGACTCTCAACCACTGCACCACCAGGGAAGCCCATAAATGCATCTTTTAATGAATATTTATTGTTTTGTGCATAGCACTGTGCTAGGTGCTCTTGGGAATAAGGAAGCCAAAGACTTAGACGTTGCTTTTAATGATCATAGTCTAGCTGGAGAAATAAGGAATATATTTTAAAAGATAGTTAGTATTACAAAGAAGTAAAGTGAAGAGCTATGTGAATGATATAGTTTAGAACAGAGGTTTCCAACCCCTGGGCCATAGACCAGTACCAGTCCGTGGCCTTTTAGGAACCAGGCTGCACAGCAGGAGGTGAGTGGCGGATAAGCGAGCAACCTTCATTTGCTGCTCCCCATTGCTCTCATTACTGCCTGAACCATCACTCCGCCAACCCTGCCCCAGCCTGTGGAAAAATTGTTTTCCACGAAACCGGTCCCTGGTGCCAAAAAGGTTGGGGGCTGCTGGTTTAGAACATAGGATCTTTAAGAGCTAAAAGATGGTGACTGTGGCACAAGTGAGAAAAGAAAAGAGAAAATGGGTAAATTAGACTTCATCAAAAGAAAAACCTTTTGTTCTACAAACTATACCATCAAGAAAGCAAAAACACAACCCATAGAATGGGAGAAAGTATTTGCAAGTCACATATGTGATAAGGAACGTCTATCTGGGTTATATGAAGAACCCAGTGAAAAAAAGTAACACAATTTGAAAATGCACAAAGGCTCTGAATAGATATTTCTCCAGGGAATATATGTGTGTATCCAATAAGCACATGAAAAGATGCTTGACGTCATTATTCATCAGGGAAATGCAAATCAGAATCACAATGAGCTATTACTTCACACCCACTAGAATGGCTAAAAGTCAAAAAGATAGGTAATAATTATTGAAAAGGATGTGGAGAAATTGGAACCTTCATACGTGATGGTGGGAATGTTAAATGGGGCAGCCACTTTGGAAAACAGTTCAGCAGTTCCTCAAAATGTTAAACATAGGGACTTCTCTGGTGGTGCAGTGGTTAAGAATCCACCTGCCAATGCAGAGGACATGGGTTTGAGCCCTGGTCTGGGAAGATCCCACATGGTGGAGCAGCTAAGCCCATGCGCCACAACTACTGAGCCCGCATTCTACAGCTACTGAAGCCCGCGCACGTGGAGCCTGTGCTCCACAGCAAGAGAAGCCACTGCAATGAGAAGTCTGCATGCTGCAAGCAGGGGGTAACCCCTGCTCCCCGCAGCTAGAGAAAGCCCACATGCAGCAGCGAAGACCCAACACAGCCAAAAATAAATTAAAATAATAAATAAATTAAAAGAAAATGTTAAACGTAGAGTTACCATATGACCTGGCCATTTTACTCCTAGGTATCTTATACCCAAGAGCAGTTAAAATGTACATCTATACAAAAACTTACATAGGAAAGTTCATAACAGCATTATTCATAATAGCCAAAAAATGGAAACAATTCAAATATCCATTAACTGATCAATAAAATGTGACATATCCATACATGGAATATTATTCAGCTTTAAAAAAGTATGCAGTTCTGATACAAGCTACAGTAGGCAAGAACCTTGAAAACATGTTAATTGAAAGAAGCCAATCATAAAAGACTACATAATTGTATGATGCTGTTCCATTTATTTGAAATGTCCAGAATAGGCAAATCTATAGAGACAGAAAATAGACTAGCAGTTGCCTAGGGTAGTGGGTAGAGACGAATAAATAGTGACTGCTTAAGGGCACAGAGTTTCTTTTCTGGAAGTGAAAATGTCATGGGGGATGGTTTCACAACTCTGAATATACTAAAATATGTTGAATTGTACACTTTAAATGGGTGAATTGTATGGTAGGTGAGTTCCATCTCAATAAAGTGATTTCTAAAGTGATGGCCTGGCCTTTGGGATGAAACTGCCATCTTCCAGCAATTCACCAACATGACCAACACAAAGGGAAAGAGGAGGGCCACCTGCAATATGTTCTTTAGGCCTTTTAGGAAACATGGAGGTGTTCCTTTGGCCACATACATGCAAATCTACAAAAGTGATATTGTAGATATTGAGGGAATGGGCACTGTTCAAAAAGGAATGCCCTGGGCTTCCCTGGTGGCACAGTGGTTGAGAGTCTGCCTGCTGATGCAGGGGACGCGGGTTCGTGCCCCGGTCCGGGAAGGTCCCACATGCCGCGGAGCGGCTGGGCCCATGAGCCATGGCCGCTGAGCCTGCGTGTCCGGAGCCTGTGCTCCGCAATGGGAGAGGCCACAACAGTGAGAGGCCCGCATACCGCAAAAAAAAAAAAAAAAAAAGGAATGCCCCACAAATGTTACCATGGCAAAACTGGAAGAGTCTACAGTGCTACCCAGCGTGCTTTTGGCATTGTTGTAAATAAGCAAGTTAAGGGCAAGATTCTTGCCAAGAGAATTAGTGTGCGTGTCAAGCATATTAAGCACTCTAAGAGCCAAGATAGCTTCCTGAAACTATCTGAAGGAAAATGATCAGAAAAAGAAGGAAACCAAGCAGAAAGGTACTTAGGTTTAGCTGAAGTGCCAACCTTCTCCACCCAGAGAAGCACACTTTGTGAGAACCAATGGAAAAGAGCCTGAACTGTTGGAACCCATTCCCTATGAATTCATGGCATGATAGGTGTAAAGAAAATAAAAGACCTGGATTGTTAAAAAAAAAAAAAAAAAGTGATAGCCTGGAATGGAAAACTATCACAAGACCTTCAAGGGAGAAGCTGATCTGGGCCATAAAGATGGGGAAAAATCAAATTGACAGACTAGAAGCTATTTTATATATGTTTGTTTTGTGTTTTGTTTTTTGTAATCTTTTTTTAAAATTTGTTTATTTATTTGGTTGCACCAGGTCTTAGCTGCAGTGGGCGGGCTTCTTAATTGTGGCTTGCCAGCTCCTTAGTTGCAGCATGTGGGCTCCTTAGTTGCAGCTCCAGGGTTCCTTAGTTGTGGCATGTGAACTCTTAGTTGCGGCGTGCATGTGGAATCTAGTTCCCTGACAGGGATCAAACCCAGTCCCCCTGCATTGGGAGCTCAGAGTCTTATCCACTCTGCCACCAGGGAAGTCCCTGTATGTATGTTTTTATTTTGTATTTTTTTCTTTTAAAACTAATACGTGCTCACAATGAAAAAAATATGGAAGAATATTAGTTGAAAAGTAAGAGATGCTCTTCCTACTCCTCATGTCTGACCTCCCACATATATCTTATGATCAAGTGGGTTTTCTTGCACAAATACACTATATGTGTGTATACAAACATGCACATGTATATATGTACATATTCACAAATACGAGCTTATTAAAACAGGACTGTGGGGAAGAGCCTGGGTTAAGTAAATCAAGGTAAAAGGAGTGGGAGCTAGGATTTGCAGTCAGATTATGAAGAGCCTAATGGGTTTAGAATTTAGTGCAATAGACATAAGAGTGAGAAAAAGTATGTTATATTTTAGAAGTAGTTGTTCTAATAACTGTGTGTAGGTACTGTGGTAGTTACCAAGATATTGGAACACATTTTATTTTCTTCAGACTTTCCTGGTTGGAAAGATGACAAGCACATATAAGGCAGAAAAAGGCAAGAGCTGTGAGAGCTTTGAGGAGGAAAGAAGAGAAAGTCTGAGGTGGCCAGAGAGGATTTCATAGGACTGAATTTGGGGTACCATTTTGCTGACCTTAAGTAGATTGGTAATTACAGATATGGTGACAGCAAAATGCAGGCTGTCTTTGAACAGTATCAAGGAAATCCTCATAGTTGAAATGGAGCATTTGTATAGGAAATAATGTCAGGGTAGAGCTAAGTGATAATACCTGGTATTTATTGAGCAGTGCCAGGATTCTAAACAAGGCTGTAGCGAACGTTGAGGTGTTTGTTTATTTCTTTATTTGTATTTAATTTTGGCTAGTCCAAGGGTTTAATCTTACTCTCTGTATCTTTAGAGCCTAGCCTGGTGCCTGACACTTAGCAGGTGGTTCAGTAAATATTTATTAAGTGGATGATTTCCAAAGTCCTTTTTTTTTTTTTAGCTCTGAGTTAAAAGGATTCTTCCCTTCATAGAACTCAGCATAAAGCTTGAATCAGATCATCTTCTCAGCAGCCATCCAGAAGACAGCTCCATTTCG
Organism: Grampus griseus; assembly: GCF_964374135.1. NCBI lineage: Eukaryota > Metazoa > Chordata > Mammalia > Artiodactyla > Delphinidae > Grampus > Grampus griseus. The sequence continues at coordinate 109,396,750 of NC_139019.1, forward strand.
GTACTGCACTATAATTCATGCTTTCCCATTTTTACAGATTTCCTACACTTTCACGAACTCTCTCATAAACTACTTTATTCCCATACCACCACATCCTATCCTGACCTTGGCCCACTTAGCCCTGTTTTCCTTTCTTGCCCTCAATGGAAATGGCTTGAGAAATTTGTTTTCAAGTTCAAAAGCACCCTCTGGCCCTCTTATTTATTCTTCCACACATAATTTCATGATCCTTGTGCACCTTATAGCCCAAGTGCCTGATTCTTTTGTCTTATTTCACACACCTAAGCTTTGAACACTCTGCTGCTATATTTTTTGTTGTCTTTCTATGTGTTTTAGCTTCTTTTACTAGGTTGTGTGCTCTGGGGATAGAGCCTGTGTTTTGCGCTCTGGGGTTCGAGCCAAAACACAGATGTCAAAGAAGGAATCCCCAGCATCTAGTTACTGGCTGGATTTAAGGAATGAAGCAGCTAGAGATGTCACAAAAGATCTAAGCCAAGATAATGTTTTTTGTTTTTTTTAAAAAATTTATTTTATTTATTTATTTTTGGCTGCTTTGGGTCTTCGTTGCTGCGCACAGGCTTTCTCTAGTTGCAGCGAGCAGGGGCTACTCTTTGTTGTGGCATGTGGGCTTCTCATTGCGGTGGCTTCTCTTACTGCGGAGCATGGGCTCTAGGTGTGCGGGCTTCAGTAGTTGTGGCACGCGGGCTTCAGTAGTTGTGGCTTGCGGGCTCTAGAGTGCAGGCTCAGTAGTTGTGGTGCATGGGCTTAGTTGCTCCGTGGCAAGTGGGATCTTCCCGGACCAGGGATTGAACCCGTGTCCCCTGCATTGGCAGGTGGATTCTTAACCGCTGCACCATCAGGGAACCTCCAAGATAATGTTAATGCTTCTACAATACAGTGAAAACATTGGTAGAAACCGAGTAGTTTCTGAGAAGTAGGGTACCATAACAGAGGTGTTAATATTTATTGCTCTTAAGAATGAATCCAGTTCTCTTTGTTAGATTGTTCAAAGATATTTTGTGAACACAGAATTTTTTTCACAAGTGATGTGAATGGTCCCATTCATTGAGGGCCTACTGTATGCCCAGTTGCTGATCAAAGTGCTTTAAAATGTATTATGTGAACCCCACAGTAACCCCGTGAAGTTTCATAGATGAGAAAAGTGAGGCACAGGTATTCACGTTGGAAGTAAGGGGTAAAGCCAGGATTTGATTCCAGGCCTCTCTGATTCCTAAACTGATACTTTTTTTTTCTTTAGTCAGATTTATTGAAATATAATTTGCATTTAGTAAAATCCACCCTTTTGAAAGTATATGATTTGATGAGTTTGGACAAATGCATACAGTAGCATTACTATCAGTACAGTCAAGATATAGAACATTTCCACCCCAAATAGTTCTCTCAAGTCTATTTGTAGTCAGTCCCCTACCTCCATTTCCAGCCCTTGGTAATCCCTGATTTGTTTTCTGTCAGTATAGTTTTGCCTTTTCCAACGAATGCGACATCAGTGGAATCATACATTATATAGCCTTTTGTGTCTGACTTCTTAGCATAATGCTTTTAAATTTATGTGGTTGCATGTACGAGTAGTTCATTCCTTTTTATTGTTGAGGATATTCCATTGTAAGGATATATTACAGTTTGTTCATCCATTCCTTTGTTGTTGGACTTCAGGTTGTTATCAGCTTTTAGCTATTACAAACAAAACTGCTGTAAACTTCTGTGTACAGGTCTTTGTTTGGAGATGTGTTTTCATCTCTCTTGGGTAACTCCCTAGGAGTGGGATTGCTAGGTTGTGTGTTAAGTGTATGTTTTACCTTAAGAGCTGCCAAACTGTTTTTCAAAGTGGCACAGTTGGTAGTCCCACAGCAATGTACAAGAGTGCAGTTGCACTTCGTCCTTGTCAGCACTTAGTATTATCAGCTTTGTATTTTAGCCATTAAAATAGATGTATGATAGAATCTCTGAGCAGCTTTTCTTTTTTCATTATGGTTTTAATTTGCATTTTCCTAATGTTAATCAATGTTGAGCATCTTTTTATGTGCTTATTTGCCATTTGAATATCGTTTTTGGTAAAGTGTCTATGCATATCTTTTGCCTGTTTTCAATAGGTTTTGTGTGTGTGTATTTTTTGTTTTTGTTTTTGGTCTTACTGTTGAAGCTGTGAGAGTTCTTTAATTATTCTGGATATAAGCCCTAATTGGGTATGTGTTTTGCAAATTTTTTTTTTTCTTCTTAACTGCTTTCAAAGGGCAGGAGTTTTTAATTTTGATGAAGTCCAGTATATCAAAATTTTCTCTTATAGTTTTTGCTTTTTGTTTCCTATCTAGGAAATCTTTGCCTGACCCAAGGTCACAAAGATTTTCTTCTTGAAGTTTTCTAGCCTCAGTTGTTAATATTTAAGTATATGTTCTATTTCAGGTTAACTTTGAATATGGTATGAGGTAAGGTTGAGATTTACTTCCTTTTTTTTTTTTAGTTAGTTTTTATTAGAGTATAGTTGCTTTACAATGTTGTGTTAGTTTCTGCTGTGCAGCAAAGTGAATCAGCTCTATGGAGATTTACTTCTTTACATAGAAATGTCCAATCATTCCAGCTCCCAGAGCCTGTAGTCTTAATTGTTATACCATCCTGCCTCCCAGTCTCATCTCCCATACTCCCATACAGTGCTCATTGACCATTCCGAAAATCTTCAGGGCCCTTAAGAATTATGCTAAATCTACTGTGCCTGTGCTCTATAAATGGAGCAACCTGGATGGCAGCATCTCTGTTTACAACATGGTTTATTGAATATTTTAGACCCACTGTTGAGATCTGCTGCTCAGAAAAAAAAAAGGATTTTCTTTTTCCCCCAAATATTACTGCTCATCGGCCATGCATCTGGTCACCCAAGAGTGCTCATGGAGATGTACAATGAGATTCATGTTTTCATGTCTGCTAACACAGCATCCATTCTGCAGCCTATGGATCAAGAAGTCATTTTGACTTTTAAATCTTTTTAAGAAATACATTTCGTAAGGCTATAGCTGCCATAGATGGTAATTCCAGTGATGGATCTGGGTAAACTGAAAACTTCCTGGAAAGGATTCACCATTCTAGATGCCATTAAGAACATTCGTGATTCATGGGAAGAGATCAAAATATGAACACTTTTTTTAAGACATAATACTATTGCACACTTCTACAGTATAGTGTAAACAACTTTTATATGCACTGTGAAGCCAAAAAACTGTGTGACTTGCTTTATTGCAATAATCACTTTATTGCAGTGGTCTGGAACTGAACCCAGTATATCTCTGAGGTTTGCCTGTAGTGTCATAATGATTAGAGGGAATGTATGGCAGCACCTAGTACAATGTCTGCAGTATAGCAGGCATTTGATCGATGATAGCTATGACTGTTATTATTGGTAAAAATTTTTTTTTCAAATCTCTCTTTCAGCTAACGTACTGAACACTTGTTACATGTGCTGAGGAAGCATTGGTGAACAAAGTAAAGTTTCTGTGGTGATAACGTGTTACCTATTAATATACAAATCATAAGATATGGTATTAGTATAATTTATCAAATGACATTGAAGTTGAGGATGCGTTTTGGTGCAGCTATGAAAGCTTACAATGGATATCTGTAATAATGTGTTAGTTTAAAAATTAGGTTCTAAAAATGTCTTAGAAGAGGAGTTGGTCAGCCTAGAGGCAAACACCAGAAGAGTATCCAAGGAGGGAAGACTCTGAGCCAGGTCACTCATATTTCTAGGAGATGAGGCAACCAGCTGTTCCTGGAAGCAGGCCACTGAGATCATTTGTCACATTTCACTTGTGATGCACCATGAGTTTCCAGTCCACTCAGTAGTTCTAATTCTTTTTAAATAAATCAAATAGTTAGTCTTTTAAGGATTAAGTTCTGTTTTTTTTAATTTTTCGCTGTGTTGGGTCTTCATTGCTGCTCATAGGCTTTCTCTAGTTACGGCAAGCGGGGGCTACTCTGTGTTGCAGTGCGCGTACTTCTCATTGTGGTGGCCTCTCCTGTTGGGGAGCACAGGCTCCAGGCACGTGGGCTCAGCAGTTGTGACTCACGGGCTCTAGAGCACAGGCTCAGTAGTTGTGGCACATGGGCTTAGTTGCTCCATGACATGTGGGATCTTTCCGGACCAGGACTTGAACCCATGTTCCCTGCATTGGCAGGCGGATTCTTAACCACTGTGCCACCAGGGAAGTTCCAAGGATTAAGTTCTTAAAATGTGGTACTTTACATAATGTGGCTCCAAGTACCCAATGAATGAATGACTTTTGTGGGAGCTGTTGAGGGCAGGGGATGGGCTTTGGAGTTAGAAGGGAGTTAAATTCCTGCTTTTCTTTACTATCTGTAAGGAGTTGGACAAGTTACTTAATGTCTCTGATCCTCAGTTTCTCAGTGCTCCCTTTATAGCAGTGTTACCATTAAATGAGATCACTTTTACTAAGTGCCTGGTCCTGGGACATGTTATTTATCTTCAGTTATTTGCAGTATAAACTATAGTGAATTCTGTTTATGTAGGGTGTTTGTTTATTTTCAGAATCGTCTAAAAGAAATTGAACAAAATCTCTCTAAAATAATGAGACTCGACAATGAAATTAAAGCTTTGGATAGCCGAAAGAAGCAAATGGAAAAAGATAATAGTGAACTGGAACAGAAAATGGAAAAGGTTTGTGGTGGTAGAATTTTGTTTTACTTCAGAATTTTCAGATTATTGTAATGAATGATTCCATTTTGACAGTCATATTTTGAAACAAACATACAAATCTTGATGTTTGTGTTACTTCCATGTTTATGTTAAAAAGAAGGATATTGAATAAGCTTTGGTTCACATTTTGTACCTCAGACTGATACCTTGTTATACATTAAAGCTCTTTATTTTGGTTCTACACAGGTTTTTCAAGGGTCTGATGAGCAGCTAAATGATTTATATCACAATCACCAGAGAACAGTTAGGGAGAAAGAAAGGAGACTGGTAGAATGTCAGCGTGAACTGGAAAAATTAAATAAAGAATCTAGGCTTCTCAATGAAGAAAAATCAGAACTACTTGTTGAACAGGGTAAGAGACAGTGTTTACTTCGTCTTTTCCCCTATTATAATATTACACATTTTCTGCATGAATGACAAGTCTCCAGGGAATTATGCTGAGTGAAAAAAGTCTCAAAAGATTATATATAGTATGTTTCCACTTCATATGACATTTTGAAATGCCAAAATTTTAGAAATGTAGAACAGATTAGTGGTGGCCAGGGTTACCCAGTAGGAGGAAAAGCAGGAGGAAGGGTAATGTGGTTATGGTTTTAAAAAAACCAAGAGGGGTTCTTATGGTATTGGAACTGTTCAGTATCTTGGCTGTCATGGTGGATATAAGAACCAACACAGTTGATAAAATTATGTAGAACTTAATACACACACAGATATGAGTAAAACTGGGGAAATAAGAATAAGATTGATGGATTGTATCAGTGTCAGTATCCTGGTTGTGATATACTATAATTTTGCAAATTACTAAAAGAAAACATAGTTTTTCTACTCAACAACAGTTCTGACGCCAGGTGTGTGGGTTTTTCCACACCAAGCAATTCTCCAATTCTCAGTGAACACCAACTAAGTGTCCTGTAATTTAATTCAGTTCTGACACTCCCTGTCCGGAGTTAGCATAGACCCCACAGATTAAGGGCTCAGTCTCATGAGACTGTCTCCCACTCCACTCCAGCTGCCAATCCCAAGTCCCAGGTTGTCTGGCACCTGTACTTCTGACCACTGGCTGTAAATCAGGGGTTCCCACAACCCTTTTCTCAGGTTCAGTAATTTTCTATAACAGCTCCTAGAACTCAGGGAAGCACTTACTATTACCAGTTTATTAAGGATATAGCTCAGGAACACCCAGATGGAAGAGATGCATAGGGTAAGGTATGGGGGAGGGACACTGAGCTTTCATGCCTTCTCCACATGCGCGACTTACTCAGCACCTCCATGTCGTATTCACCAACCTGGAAGCTCTTTGAATGCCATTGCTTAGGGTTTTTATGGAAGTAATCATGTAGACATGATTAATTAAGTCATTGGCCATTGGTGATTGAACTCAGACTTCGGCCCCTCCCCAGAAATGGGAGGGGTGGATACTGAAACTTCCTACTCTCTAATCACAGAGCTGATTCCTCTGACGACCAGGTCCCATTCTCCAGGAGTCACCTCATTAGAATAAACTCAGGTACAGTTGAAAGGGACTTATAATGAATAACCAAAGATACTCCTCTCACCCCATCACTGAGAAATTCTAAGCGTTTTTGGAGCTCTGTACCAGGAGCCAAGGACAAAAACCAAATATGTATTTCTTACTACATCTCAATACAATAGTTACCATTTGGGGAAACTGAGCAAAGGATGTAAGAGATCTTGCTCTTTTATTTTTTAAAATATCTGATAAAAGAATTACTATGATTGTGTTTTTTAAAGGTCGTCTACAGCTACAAGCAGATCGTCATCAAGAACATATGCGAGCTAGAGATTCATTAATTCAGTCTTTGGCAACACAACTAGAATTGGATGGCTTTGAGCATGGACCATTCAATGAGAGACAGATAAAAAATTTTCACAAACTTGTGAGAGAGAGGCAAGAAAAGGAAGCAGAAACTGCCAGGCAACTGATGGTAAATACTGTTATTTTCTTTTGTTTGTATCAGATTGTCTAGTTGAATTGTTTTAATTTTGGGATTGACCTTATTTTGTCATATTTTTGGATTAGTGTTAGGATAAAATTTGCTATGAGGTAGAATAAAACCTTTATGGAAGCAAATTTTTTAAAGTTTATAAGTATAAAAGTACAAAGAATATATAGACCTATGTTTTTTATTTGATTTTAAGTAAAATTTCTTTTTAAAGCTAATTGTAAAGAAAAAGTTTGCTCGAAGTTAATAATGATTATCTCTGGGTTACGATCATTATATTTCTTTATGCTTTTCTATATTTTCCTCAGAGTGCATGTGTTACTTTTGCATCAAAGAAACTTTTTCTTAATGAAGTTTTTAGTGAAAAAATTGTTAATGCTCATGCTTCTCATTATGTATTTAGAATGACTTTGCAGAAAAAGAGACTCTGAAACAAAAACAGATAGATGAGATAAGGGATAAGAAAACTGGACTGGGAAGAATAATAGAGCTAAAATCAGAAATCCTAACTAAGAAGCAGAGTGAGCTGAAAAATGTGAAGTATGAATTACAGCAGTTGGAAGGATCTTCAGACAGAATTCTTGAACTGGACCAGGAGCTCACAAAAGCTGTAAGATACTATTTGAGCAATCTAATAATTTTAAGGTATAAGATATTTAGAAGTATTTTACCTTTTGCTAATCCTGAGATTATGGCATTTTAATAAAAATGTCAACCTTGTCTATCAATCTCATGTAAAATGAATTTATCTGAATATCTTAATGACCCAACTCTGCTCCTGGAACCTGGTGGATTGAAAATTAGAATCATCTAAAGAAACTTAAAATAAAAAACTTATGCTTAGACCTTAAACCTTCCAAATAAAAATCTCTAAGAGTGGGCCATAGAAATGTGTTCAAAACAGAACTGGGTGATTCTTATGAGTACCTTGATTGAGAACCACTTACCTAAGTTTAAAAAAAAAGTATTTTCCCTCTAGGTTCCACACACTACAGATTTTATATGATTATTGCTGTGTTATCACTTCTTCTGGGGTAGAAACTTTCTTAGCCCACCTCTTCCTTTCATGAATTTCCAAAATTTCTTCTTTGTTTCTAATCTCTTCCCTTCCTTCACACCTCCATTACCAAAATAAGCATCCTAAAGCTTGGCAAATGCCACTTTCAGATCCCATCTTGATAATTTAAACATTTCTATTTACTCCCAAACTTAACATCTAGCATACATTTTTGTCAGTTTAGCACGATATTGTCCTGTTGTGATGGGGAGATACTGTTCAGGGACCATATCACACGATTTTTAGTTTCTATATGCCAGGCAATGTAGTGAGTTACATGGGTACTTGATAAATGCTTAGTTATTGATTGAAGAGTCACTAAACTGTATACTTAAGCATATTTTTCTTAATTTTGCACTAATTTTCACTTTTCCCTCCTGTTTGACTCTTCCAGATTTATTTACTAAGTCTCTACTGTTATAAAATAGTAAGGTAACTTTATAAGATCTTTCTTAAAAATTTTATTACTTCTGCTTTTTCTGTTGTTGGATAAAATCAAACAGTAATATTTTGACCATCCTGAGGAGTAGCTGATTTCTAATACACTTTGTCATTATTTTAACACAACACATATAAACCTGTTCATTTATTTGAATTATTAAGGAACGTGAGCTAAGCAAAGCTGAGAAAAACAGCAATGTAGAAACTCTAAAAACAGAAGTAATAAGCCTTCAAAATGAGAAAGCAGATCTAGACAGGACCCTGCGTAAATTGGACCAGGAGATGGAGCAGTTAAATCATCATACAGCAACACGTACCCAGATGGAGATGCTGACCAAAGACAAAGTATGACCTTTCTTTTTGTTCTAATTATACTTTCTGGTATTTAAAATAGCTTATCTTACATTCATAATCGTTACACTGTGAAGTATTTAGTTGATATTGGCTTCTTACTTCAGGGGTTAAATGAACTTAATATAAAGTTTTCAAGTTTAAAAACTGTTTTCTAATTACAAAGAAATAATAATACAGAAGTGTATACACAGAAACACACACGTGTACATTGCTGTTAATTTTTATCATATACCATACAGAAGTTTTAATTTTTATATCATCAGACTTGTTATTCTTTTCTCTAATGGCTTAGAAAGTCCATCCTCACGTTAAGAGTTTAAGAAATTTTCAGGAGTTCCTTGGTGGCCTAGTGGTTAGGATTTGGTGCTTTCACTGCCATGGCCCGGGTTCAGTCTCTGGTCGGGGCGCTGAGATATTCCTCAAGCAGTGAAGCATGGCCAAAATTTAAAAAAAAAAAGAAGAAATTTTATATTTTCTTCTTGCATTTTTGTAGTTTTATTTTTTAAGCCTAGAACTGTAATCAATCTAAAATTTATTTTTGTTCTTTATATAATGTGGAGATATTGAGCTTTATTTTTAAACGATTTTTTTTTCCTATAGGCTGACAAAGACGAACAAATCAGAAAAATAAAATCTAGGCACAGTGATGAATTAACTTCATTGTTAGGATATTTTCCCAACAAAAAACAGCTTGAAGACTGGCTTCATAGTAAATCAAAAGAAATTAATCAGACCAGGGACAGACTTGCCAAATTGAAGTAAGTAGTTACAACATTTGAAGATGTAGTAGAAGTCTCTTTTTTCATGCTTTCACTTTTAATTGTTTTGAAATCATTTATTGTCACGAAGTGGTATGTCTTATTAATTGACTTTGATTTTCCCATATTTTACAAATTAAGTAAAATGGTAACAGATAGTGAGTTCAGCTTCTTGTTCCTTGAAAGTTTGCAGAACTAAGTGAGAGGATTAAAATATTCCTTTATAAAAAGTGAGACCTGAAACTATAAAATGCCTAGAAGATAACATAGAGGAAAGGTTTCATTGTATTGAAATTGGCAATGATTTCTTGGATATGACACCAAAAGCACAGGCAGCAGAAGCAAAAATAGACAAATGGGACTATATCATACTTAAAAACTGCTGCACAGCAAAGGGAACGATCAACAGGGAAAAGGCAATTAACAGAATGGGAGAAAACATTTGCAAATTATATATCTGATAAGGGGTTAGTATCCAGAATATGTAAAGAACTCGTACAACTCAATAATAAAAAAACAAATACCCGGATTAAAAAAGTGGGCAGAGGGACTTCCCTGGTGGTGCAGTGGTTGGGACTCCGAGCTCCCAACGCAGGGGGCCCGGGTTCGATCTCTGCTCAGGGAACTAGATCCCACAACTAAGAGTTCACATGCCACAGCTAGGGAGTCCGCCTACTGCAACTAAGACCTGGCACAACCAAATAAATAAATAAATAAATATTTTAAAAAATAAACAGGCAGAGGACTTGAATAGACATTTCTCCAAAGAATATATACAGATGGTCAACAGCATATGAAAAGATGCTCAAGATGATGCTAGTCATCAAGGAAATGCAAATCAAAACCACAGTGATAGCACTTCACACCACTTAGGATGACCATTATCAAAAAAAACAGATAATATAGTAGTGTGTTATAATAAGCTATAATGAAAAAGAATCTGAAAAAGAATAATATAACTGAATCACTTTGCTTTATACCTGAAACTGACACAACACTGTAAATCAACTATACTTCAATTAAAAGATAAAATAAGAAGTTGAAAAAAAAACAAAATAACAAGTGTTGGTGAGGATGTTGAGAAATTGGAACCCTCTGCACTATTAATGGGAGTGTAAAATGGTGCAGTTACTGTAGAAAACCTGTGGAGGTTCTTCAAAAAATTAGGAAAAGAATAACTAGATGATCCAGGAATTCCACTTCTGAGTATATATTCAAACGAATTGAAAACATGATATCAAAGAGATATTTGCTAATCCATGTTCACTGCAGCATTATTCACAATAGCCAAGAGGTGGAAGCAACCTAAATGATGGATGAATGGATAAAGAAAAACTGGTGTATGTATAATGGAATATTATTTATCTTTGAAAAAGAAGGAAATCCTCTCATATGCTATGACTTGATGAACCTTGAGGATATTATGCTTGAGGATATTAAAGCGAAGTAAGCTAGGCACAAAAAGACGAGTACTGCTTGGTTCCACTTATGTGAAGTATCCAAAGATGTCGAACTCTTAGAAAGTATGTAGAATGGAGGTTCAGAGTAGCCAGGGGGCGGGGGCGGAGGGGGGGTAGTTTTTCAGTGGGTATAGAATTTTAGTTTTGCAAGATGAAAAAGTTTTAGAGATCTGTTGCACAACAATGTGCATATAGTTAACACTACTGTGCTGTACAATTAAAAATGGTTAAGATGTTAAAGTTTATGTTTTTCCCACAGTTTAAAAAAGTGATCCATTTTTTCAAATATCACCTTGAGTGTTACTTGGATAAGAGGGTCAAAAATTCCACACATATTTTTGAGGCAGATAGTGGATTTGACCATGTTAAATTTGTGTTTCTTGTGGAAATGTCTGTTAGGGAATAGAATACTGGAGTTTGAAGTTCAGAAGACTGGAAGTTGTTGCTTTGTAAGCGATAACTGGCATCAGTAGGTCATGTCAACTTGAAGGAGTTATTCAAAGAGAAGAGAAAAAATTGTAGTTAGACTCCTGGAAAACACCAACATTTAAACTGTTCGCAAGCAAAGGAAGAGGAGCAAGCGAAGTCAGTGCCCCAGGAGCCAGGGTGAGAACAAGACAGGAGTGATGTCTGGGTTGCCTTGAGAAAATAGTCTTTCAAGGAGGGGTTCAACCGTGTTTGGTGCTGCTGAGATAGTGATCTTAATGAGCAATGCTCAATGACTAGGATGGTGAGAACATCATCTACATGTTATTTTTTTTCCAAATTTTTACTGTGACTCACAGTGGGAAGTATCAAGATGAGGCACATGTACACTCACATAGATTTATCTGAAACAAATTTCTTAAAATAGTACCTATCCTAACCACACACAATCTACTCCAATATATTCTACATATTATGCTTAATTTTTCAAAATATGGTGAATACAATGCATTGAATTGATTATATGACTTGCCTAATGCATCAGAACCTGTAAATTGAAAACCCCTGACCTGTGTGGGCATGGAGGCTGGCTAGGATTATATTTAAGAGTTGGAGTGGAAATAAATTGTACCAGTGAGCAAAGTCTTTGATGAATGAGAGGCAGTGAATGATCAGGTTGTAAGTAGGTGACAGCAACAAGGAGGGAACAAAGGAAAAGTTTTTACAGGAGGGAACGGAAGTACAGTTGTGAAAGGGTCCACCCAGAGTTAGGAGAATGTTCTCCTTTTTTTTTCTTCCCTCCAGATCTGGCAAGCATATTCTCCTTGCTGAGGCTCTTAACCCAAGATCTAAGACCATGAACCCCTGCAAAACCAAGCAGGGTTTTATCTGTACACATTTTTCTGGGAGCAGGCATATGACCAGGGTGAGTCCATGTGGTAGGGGTAGATTCAGGCAGTAGTGGACTGTTGCCATGACTTCTAAAAAAAAAAGTGCTTGGTCACAGCAGACCTTTGTAATATTTTCTGGCAGAGTTTGTCTTGGATCTACCTTCTCACACTTTTCATTTCTCATGTTTTAAAATTGTAATCCATATTCTTATTTTAGCAAGGAACTGGCTTCAGCTGAGCAAAATAAAAATCATATAAATAATGAGCTAAAAAGGAAGGAAGAGAAGTTGTCCAGCTATGAAGACAAACTGTTTGATGTTTGTGGTAGCCAGGATTTTGAAAGTGACTTAGACAGGCTTAAAGAAGAAATTGAAAAATCCTCAAAACAACGAGGTAGGTTACCTACTTTATATTAGAAAAGGCATTTTGATGTTTTTGAATTTTCGTTCACAGGTAACTATTAAGGATGGGAGATTTTTAAACTTGGTTCTGGAGCTCGTTGGCTTAAATTTCAGTTCTGGTTCTACAACCTACTTGCTGTGTGACTTTGGGCAAGTTATCGAAACCTTTCTGTACTTCAGATTCATTAATAATTGCCTACCACGTGTAGGGTGTTAGGGAGGAGTAAATGAGATTATAGTTTCTGGCACATAACAAGCTTTAAAAGTTTTATACTTGTGTGTTACCAGAAAATAATTTCTACAAATCTGAATGTATTGTGCCCTTGGGAAGATTTAAATATCAGAATTTTGATTTCTTTCATTGTGTGTTTATAAAGCAAGAAGAATAATCATGTATTTACAGAAAAGGATATAACCATGTTGACAAAACTGTATTTTGTATTCTTTTCACTGGGAGTATATATATATTTTTTTAAATAGCCATGCTGGCTGGAGCTACGGCAGTTTACTCCCAATTCATTACTCAGCTAACGGATGAACACCAGTCGTGTTGCCCTGTCTGTCAGAGAGTTTTTCAGACAGAAGCTGAATTACAAGAAGTCATCAATGATTTGCAGTCTAAGCTGAGGCTTGCTCCAGATAAGCTCAAGTCAACAGAATCAGAACTAAAGAAAAAAGAAAAGCGGCGTGATGAAATGCTGGGACTAGTGCCCATGAGGTGAGAATAGGGATTTACTATTACTGTACCTGTACAGCAGCGCTGTAAGAGGTACCTATTCCACTGTCTAACATATGGTAGGTATTCAGTAAGCAAGAGTTGAATGAATAAAGGTTAAAGTCAGGATTCTAAGCCAGTATGCTCATCTCATGTTATTTATGTGATAAGAAAGAATTATTTTGTTTCAAGATAAGCTTGTTTCTTAAACTAGTCACAGGGTGGATATAATCTTTAATTTGTGTATGTTTGTTTCATTCCTGAGACTTGGCTTGAGGGCAGAAATTTTGATAGATTTTATAACTATGTGTCACTTTCTAAACCCAGCAAAGAATTAAAGTACCGGAAAGCTCCCCTCAAGAGACAAATTTTAAACTATACTTTTATGTTTTTCTCACTTCCAGAAAGAATGAATCATAGATGATTTCTATTATTTATTTTTCCCTTGCTTGTATAAGAAGTTCAGATGATTTTCTATTTATAACTAAAATCAAGTCAGAAAGTATGTGTTGATTGCCTTGGTGTCTCCCAGAGCACAAAGATGGTCACAGAGACCAGTAAGACATGACCTTCATGGAGCTGATGGTCTATGTAAGGAGAAAAGCTCTCAGGATTAGACATAGAAAGCTGGGCTTAATGAAGTACTTAATTGGTTCAAACAAATGTATTAATTAGGAAGAGAGAAGCCAGTGGACTACAGAATCAGAATAGGATTTTGAGAACAGGGTAGGAGGAGGGATGTAAAGCATAGAGAAGGTGGTTTGACTTATTTAAGAGGAGGAAAGGGGAGAGGGTGTGTGTAAAGAGTAGGAGAGTAAGACCTGTGCTGCAGTAGAAACATTATCTGGAGTTTGAGAACTTATTTGTAGTGATTGATTCACATAAGTAGGGAAGATAGAGCTACAATTATGTTCAGACCTAGTTATAGCTCTATTAGGTGATGGGGAGCCATCCTAAGAGATTTAATGAAAGATGTGTTTTAGGAAAATTAATCTAATGTTAATACATTGGATGAAAGTGAGACAAACTCTGGAAACAAAAAAACCCGGAGGGTATGTTGTCCTGGAAAACTGAAAAGGAGTTTAAGGAAGAGAAGGAAGGGAAGATGCAAGAAGATGTGCTTTGTGGTAGCCAGCCTCTAAGATGGTCCCCAATGATCCCTGCCTCCTAGTATTCACACTCTTGTATTAGTCTTCTCTCATGTTCCAGGATTGGTCTGTGTAACCAATAAAGTACAACGGAAGTGATAGCATGTCCCTTCCAGCATGTCCCATACCATCATGAATGAAATTTCAGCTGAAAATGTACCTATTTATCATGTTTCTTAGTACTGACTTGGGTTCATTTTTTATAACACCTCATTTAAATAAAAACTCCATATTTTTCCCACAGGTTTTTTTCAGTACTGTATCTGTGTTAGTTGGTTCCTTTTACATAAAATTCCCTTGGAAAAAAAATGCTGTCACAAAATTGAGTTTCTGAAAAATTTAAAAAACAAAAGAGAAAACTCTACTAGAGCTCAGTAACCATTCTCTCAGGAAATATCTTTACTGTTTCTTAGAGTACTTATTTTAGCGTCTTAGGTAATCATCAGAAAAGAAGGCACCAAAACCTGGACCACATCAATAAGGGGTTTTTGTGTGTGTGTGAAAATGTAAAAATGGGGTTAAAATTGAATGGATGCCTATAGTTCTCTGCAAAAATGTCCCAGTCAAGTGAATGCTTGACTGTCATTAGGCTATCATAGCTTTGTCACTTTCTAGGTACTGAGTACATAACTTAAGACCAACTTCTGGTCTATAACACTGGGAAGTAATGTGGGCATGAATTATTCATAATCTGAATATGTTCATATTTCTTCAGGGAATTTTTTCATTCCTCTGGTATAAAAAATTACAGGTCTCTGTCACTCAGATCAATTCAGGTTGGCATTTCTTGGTCATAGTTTGGACTTTAAAAAAATCATTAAGTAATAACAATATCTGAGAGCTAATCCTTGAGTTTCTGGTTTATTATAAGGCTCCCATTAGAAACCAATTGAATTTATTATACTAATTTGATTTTAAGAATTTGGGATTTTTCTGAAAAAAGCTTAATAGCTTTTTTTTTTAAAGATTACATACAAGTTTTATTGTTTCAGAGGTATCAACAAAAATAGGTGTGGGGCCAGTACCTGCCATAGGGATGGTAATTCATTAGCTAGAGTAGCAGCAGTAAAGTGGATTTAACAGCTTTTGTACCATAAACCCATGTATCATTTGACTGAGTGGTTTCCTTCTTTCCTATTTTCTTTCCTTCCTTCCTTCTGTCCTTCCATCAGTTTTTAAACTTTTTTATTTTGAAATAATTTTAGACTTACAGAAAATTTACAAAAATAGTACAGAGAATTCACATATACCCTTCACCCAGCTTCTCCTGATGTTCACAGTTTATGTAACCATAATATGGTTATCAAAGTCAAGAAATTAACTTTGGTATAATTCTGTTAATTAAACTACAAACCATATTTGAATTTTAGCAGTCTTTCTATTTAATATCCTTTGTCTATTTCAGGATCCAACTCAGGATTCCCACATTGCATATACTTGTTATTTCTCCTTAGGCTCTTGTAGTCTACCATAGTTCTTCTTTGTCTTTGACAGTCTTTCTTGGTCTTTCATGGTCTTGACACTTATGATGAGTATGGTCAGGTAATTTGTAAGATATCTTTCAGTTTGGCAAACAATATGGTAAAAATTGCTGGTATCAAGATCTGTCCATAGGTACTAGTTATAAAATCAGTGGACAGAGGTTTGAGGAGAAACAGGATATTTACATTTTCTTCAATGTATTTCTCCTATGATACTTATTGATTACATAGAGAAAAATAGTAACTTTACAATGGGTAAATCTGGCTGACACCTTCTTAACTAAGAGTAACATACTGACATCATGTACCCACTGATGTGTTGCGTTGCCCTAAGAAGGATACAACATCACTTCTGTGGTATTCTTGCCAAAAATACATAACCTCAATCTCATCATGAGAAAACATTAGATTGCTTATTTTTAATTGTGTATGTTCTGTGAAGGCAAAGCATAATTGATTTGAAGGAGAAGGAAATACCAGAATTAAGAAACAAACTGCAGAATGTGAACAGAGACATACAGCGCCTAAAGAATGACATAGAAGAACAGGAAACACTTTTGGGTACAATTATACCTGAGGAAGAAAGTGCTAAAGTGTGTCTGACAGATGTTACAATTATGGAGAGGTTCCAGGTAAGTTTACTACAGTTTAAGGCAGAATAAAACTAGTTTCATGGTGGTTTGAATATGAAATGTGAGTGTTAAAGATAGTAACTAGTATTCTGGTACAGATTGTGTTTAGAGTTCCCTATCCTGAATTTCAGGTAGTCTCAGGGAGTAACTGCTTAGCTTATTTATATTCCTGAGTTTAGATTTTATTATCCATAAGTTCTGAGAATTAAGAAGTAGTCTTGTTTATTTTTCATTTTTAGTCTGCTTCCTTTTGTTTACATCATTTAAATTAATTTCATCATAAAAATTAATTTTATTTTTATCCTTGAAAATTTGTTAAAATTATATGAGAGCAGTTACAAATTAGATTTTAAAAAGTAAAAGCAGTTAATTCTTAAAGATTTTGAATAATGATAATGGCATAAGTTTCTTAAAGGAAATAACTTTGATTTATTCTTAAGATGGAACTTAAGGATGTTGAAAGAAAAATTGCACAACAAGCAGCTAAACTCCAAGGACTAGATTTGGATAGAACTGTTCAACAAGTAAACCAGGAAAAACAAGAAAAGCAACACAAATTAGATACAGGTAATAGAGACTGTTTCCTTATAAAGACTTCAACATTCCCAACATATGCTTTTTATCATAAATTTTATAACTATTATGTGGACAAAGAACAGCCTTTCTTCCAGTCCATGGTATATGCAGTTTCTTTTCTCAAAGGCATCACTTCTCCTCTGTTTCCTTTCTTTGCAGAACAGATTTTTTTTTTTTTTTTTTTTTGGTGGTACGCGGGCCTCTCACTCTTGTGGCCTCTCCCGTTGCAGGACGCACAGGCTCAGTGGCCATGGCTCACGGGCCTAGTTGCTCTGCGGCATGTGGGATCTTCCCGGACTGGGGCATGAACCCGTGTCCCCTGCATTGGCAGGCGGACTCTCAACCACTGCGCCACCAGGGAAGCCCCAGAACAGATTTTGAATGATGAGTAACAAATGAGCTGTACTTTTTCTCAGTCATATCTGCCCCATTCAGGAGGGGACAGCAAGCAGGTTTGGGAGCTGGACAGGTTCTTGTGGCATTTTTATTGCAGTAGGTGGGACCCACAGAAACTCAGCCTTTGGGAATGCCACAGAGACCTATAAAACTGGAATGAGGCTGCTTATAGTATTTTCTATACCCTTACATTAATCACTGTATCAATATGTTTTCATGCAGTTTCCAGTAAGATTGAATTGAATCGTAAGCTTATACAGGACCAGCAGGAACAAATTCAGCACCTAAAAAGTACAACAAATGAACTTAAATCAGAGAAACTTCAGATATCCACTAATTTACAACGTCGTCAGCAACTGGAAGAGCAGACTGTGGAATTATCCACTGAAGTTCAGTCCTTATACAGAGAAATAAAGGTAAAAACATTCATACATATTAGTTTTAAAAATCAGTTCAAATATGTGAAATTCTCTTTATTGGGGCAATGGCCAGAACTATGGTTATTGTGAGGATCAAGTGAAAATGGTATATAGAACTTCTACTAGTAGGTAAAAATTTCTGGAAGAAGATTTATTGACCATAATAAGGAAGAACTGGCTGCCTGGTTAAGTAGTGAACTTCCTGTTACTGGAGGTGGTCTGGTGGTGGCTGGCTAACTCCATATAAGGATTCCTACTTGTATAGGAGGTTTGTCTTACCTACAGATCCTATATCCCTGACAGACACTGCCTCTCAGGCATAGCACTTTTTCTTTTTAATTCCAGATGTAGTCTCGGAATACTTCCCACTACACTGAGGAGGCACTGAGTTGACACATGGAATGGAACCCATTTGGCTTCCCTCATCTAGATTTATCAAATCTAAGACCCAACCAATTAAATCTGGTTAGAATCTGATTAGAATCTGTTACTAATTACTGTAAATGTTTCTTAAGTAGTTTTGGATTACAAAATAACAGAGGCTTAGAGTATGGTATAAAATGTACTACCTTACATTTGTATTTTTCATTGCTTATAAAGCACTTTGACATTGAACCGTTCAGTGTCTCATTTTGTATTCAGTGTATCATTTTGATAAATGTGACTAAATCTCCTTTTTATAGGAAAAGAAATTTGAGACTTACAGATATCCCATGACTTGCCCAAATTCATACAGTTAGGAGGAGGCAGGGTTAATTTTCTGGTAGGTCTTCTGATGTGTAAGACATTTGACTTCCCACCACACCAAACCACTTCCTAATACAAAATATTCCTACATTGAAATAATACTAGGGGCTTCCCTGGTGGTGCAGTGGTTGAGAGTCCACCTGCCGATGCAGGGGACACGGGTTCGTGCCCCGGTCTGGGAGGATCGCACATGCCGCGGAGCGGCTGGGCCCGTGCATGGCTGCTGAGCCTGCGCGTCCGGAGCTTGTGCTCCGCAACGGGAGAGGCCACAATGGTGAGAAAAAAAAATAATAATAATAATACTAAATAATTTTTTCTACCTTTATGGATTCATTAGGTATTTCAGGATCTTAAAGTGCTTGAGGACATGGTTTTGAACAGTGGTTATCGTATACTTATTCTATAGAGATGTTATAAGGCCAAATGATGTGGACTTCTGATTAGTAAAATAGTTTGTTATTTGAAAACCCCTTTCCTTCCAAAATAAGTGTGGGCACACCAACATCAATGTACTAGTATGCTTAATTACCATAAAATGTCTACTTGGCCTCAGCAAACTAAGCTTAAGATCAAAAGTTCCTTTATGATTGAGACAGGCTGCAGCAGACTGTGGACCTTTTGGGTACAGAGAAAAATATTCTACCTTCAGGATGCTTTGGCTGCTCAAATTCAGAAACACTTATGGAAGTAGATATAGTTTAACAGTCCCTAGTTGCTGTGCTTATTAATTCAGCAGGCAGTCAGAATACCAATGTCAGGAACATCGGTGCATCTTATCTCACCTTGGATAATCCCTTGATGGAAGTAGAAACATCAAAATGTAACCCTTCCTTTAAAATTCCATTTCCACTCAGGATTTACACCTTCTAGAAAGTAATGTTGAAATGTCTGGAACAAGTAAGAAATATGGGAATTGCCCCTTCTCTTAAGTCTCTGTGGCAGTTGTCAGCCCTCTGTAGAGTCAGCAGAGGAATCTTGCTCATCTGTAACAGTAGCCTTGAAGGAACTTCATGAACTTTTTGTCATTAGTAGTAAAGCAGCTTCAGAAAACACATCTGAAGAAGTTTTCTGTCAATCAAAGACAGTAACTGAGGGCCAAACAGTTATTAAGGACCTTTCTGAAGGATGGACCCAAAATGAGCATCTTACAGCTACCTAGAGTGAACAAGTCTCCTTTCATCAGGCCATATCTGTATCAGTGAAGACGGAAGAATTAACAGACACTTCAGCAGACACTAGAGTAGAAGATGTAGAAAATATTAACTTCAGGGGTCTAGGTGATGGCCTGTTAGTACTGATAAGGAAGGTGTCCCCAAGTCTAAGGAGTCAATAAATGAGAGCAGTTCTGTCACTCTAGCCTCAGCTGAAACTTCTAATCAACTACATTGCACCTTTGGTGTCGAAATTTTACCCAGACTTTTAGCAGGTAAGGAGGATGCACTCAATCAGACTTCTGAGCAAACTGAGTCCTTGTCATCCAGTTTCATATTGGTTAAAGATCTGGGTCAGGGCACACAGGCCTGAGACCAGAGAAAATGTCTGTTCTGAAGCTGCAGGGCCACTTCTAGAATTTGAACCACCTACCAGCCATCCATCATCAAGTCCCTCCTTTCTTGCACCATTAATTTTTCCTGCTGCAGACATTGATTGGATCCTCCGTGCCGGCTTTACTTTGCAGGAAGCTCTTGGGGCTTTGCATTGAGTTGGTGGAAATGCAGACCTTGCACTTCTTGTTTTGCTAGGAAAGGACATTGTAGTTCCTACACAACCATGGAAAAGTGGACTAGACCATACTCCATTCCCTTAAAAAAAGCTATATATCTACACACACACACACACACACACACACACACACTCACTCACTCACTCACTCACTCACTCACTCACTCACTGACTGTAGAAACCTGCAAGCAGAATGTTGAGCCTTTTTTTTTTTTTTTTTGCGGTACGCGGGCCTCTCACTGTTGTGGCCTCTCACGTTGCGGAGCACAGTCTCCGGACACGCAGGCTCAGCGACCATGGCTCACGGGCCCAGCCGCTCCGCGGCACGTGGGATCTTCCCGGACCGGGGCACGAACCCGTGTCCCCTGCATCAGCAGGCGGACTCTCTACCACTGAGCCACCAGGGAAGCCCCATATTTTTTTTTTAAGATTGTTTTTCGGCCAAAATAATTTATGATCTCTTGTCTGATGAACTTGTCTAATCTTTTGTTAAAATTTGGGCCTTTTTAAATGTATTGGCAGTACATGCATACAAAAACTTTTTTTTACTAAGATGATATATTCTGGAATAAAACTGATGGTTTTGTGTATAGCATACCATTTTAGAATTAGAGTGAATACTTTAAAAAGCAGAAGTCATGAGAAATCCCACTACCCATGCAGCTAAAAGCAGATAAACTTTATAATTTGGCTGTGTCTGTGCTGAAGGCAAGGTATGGCTTGTTAACTCAATTTTTGGTTTACAAACTTGATCACATGGTTTTGTGTTTGGAATCGTACTTAGTGCTCTGTGTATTATGATTCATCAGTTGTAACAGAAAATGGAAGAATAATTGAAAAAAAAGTTCTTTTATGATCATATTTCCATCTGTAAAAGAAAGATCTGGACTGAAAGAGCTTTCCTATTTTTCAGTCACACAGAGCTGACATGGGCCCCTACAAACTCAGGAAAATTTATACCTGAAGCCACATGCTCATATAATTGGGAGTACGTGGTGTAGATTAAGAATCAAGTCAGTGGCTGACGCAATATAGCGTAGTGGTTAAAAGAAAGACTCTGGAGCTGGATGAGAGAAAGACTCTGGAGCTGGATGAGATTTGAATCCTGGCTCCTTCATTTACTGGCTTTTGGGACCCTGGATAAATCATCTCTGTGCTCATCTGAAATATAGCAGGAAAATAATGGTGCCTTCCTCATAGGGTTGTTGGAAGGAGCAAATGAATTGACTTGTAAAGCCTGGTACATAGAAAGTGATTTTATTATGAAGTGTGACACCTGAAATAAGATAATGGAATTTTATATAAGACCTTATATTTTTTATATCCTTAGGATGCTAAAGAGCAGGTAAACCCTTTGGAAACAACATTGGAAAAGTTCCAGCAGGAGAAAGAAGAATTAATCAACAAAAAAAATACAAGCAACAAAATAGCACAGGATAAAGTAAGATTTCATGTATATATTTAGTTATCAAAAATATATGTTAAAATTATTATTCAGAGCGCCATGTTGGACACTAGTATTTCACATGAAATTAAAAACATGATGAAATAGTATTTTCATATTTGTGACATAATCTTAACATTCAAAATGTTTTTAGAATGATTAAATGTAAATTATTTTGCTTCTTGATCTAAAATAGAAGTTGAGAATTGAGACCTTTTAATCTAATCCCATAGTAATAAAGGGAGATCATAAAATTTGATTTCAGATAAAACCTGCTGGTGATGGAAACTGGAACTCAGGGCTTCTAACTTCCAAGCCAGTATTTCACTGTACTCTCCTATTAAGTTTTTGTTATCTTAATAAAAGATATTCCTTGGAAATAAATCTTCTTAAATGCCCTAGTCTGAACTAGTATATTTTTAATAAATATTTTTCCACAGATAAATGATATCAAAGAGAAGGTTAAAAATATTCATGGTTATGTGAAAGACATTGAGAATTATATTCAAGATGGAAAAGATGACTATAAGAAGGTAATTTAAAACTACTTAATTGAATATAATTTAAAATGATTGTTTATATTTTTATTTCTTGTGCTTAAGAAATTTTCATTTTTGTAGCAAAAAGAAACTGAACTTAATAAAGTAATAGCTCAACTAAGTGAATGTGAGAAACACAAAGAAAAGATTAATAAGGAAATGGGAATCATGAGACAAGATATTGATACACAGAAGGTAGGTCCTTTTTTTGCTAATGATTTATGGTGGCATTTATACCAGTAACATTCTTATCTTTCTTTTTTACTTTTTACGTTTATTTTCAATACTTGCATTGAGTAGAAATGCAAACAGTAGAGAAAAGCAGTTCTTTTTTTTTTTTATGTGTATATGTTTATATAAAAAGTATGTTTCTTTTTTATGTTACTGAGACACAAAATTTTCCTTTGGCAGTATAAAAAGAGACATATTTTCATTTGTAAAATGAAATAATAAAAAGTGCATTTGGTATAACTCAAGCTGTTGTGATTCTTCTCGTTATAACATTTTTACCTGATTGTATTCTTTTTTTTAATTTATTTTTTATTAAAGTATAGTTGAATTACAGTGTTGTCAGTTACTGCTGTACAGCAAAGTGACTCAGTTACATATATATATTCTTTTTCATATTCTTTTCCATTATGGTTTATCACAGGATATTGATTATATTTCCATGTGCTATACAGTAGGACCTTGTTGTTTATCCATTCTATATATACCAGTTTTTGTGTATGCTAATCCCAAACTCCCAGTCCAACCCTCTCCCACCCTCCTCCCCCTTGGCCACCATAGTCTCTTCTCTATGTCCCTGATTCTGTTTCATAGATAGGTTCATTTGTGTCACATTTTAGATTCCACATATTACTGATATCCTATGGTTATTTATCTTTCTGACTTACATAGTATGATAATCTCTAGTTGCATCCATGTTGCTGCAAATGGCATTATTTTGTTTTTTTTATGGCTGAGTTCCCTTGTATATATATAACACATCTTTATTCATCTGTTGATGGACATTTAGGTTGTTTCCATGTCTTGGCTATTGTGAATAGTGCTGATATGAATGTAGGGGTGCACGTATCTTTTTGAATTATAATTTTGTCTAGATATATGCCCAGGAGTGAGGTTGCTGGATCATATGGTAGTTCTGTTTTTAGTTTTCTGAGGAGCCTCCATACTGTTTTCCACAGTGGCTATACCAACTTACATTCCCACCAACATTGTAGGAGGGTTCCCTGAGAAAAGCAATTCTAATAACATTGTCTTTTCTTCTTTCCTTTTTTAATTTTTATTTTCAGTAAAAGACTTACTTGGTAAAAGTTTAAACATAAAAGCATAAAATTAAAGTCTCCTTCCCCTTCTGCCAATTCTCAATCTCATTTCTAGGTATCATTCTTAAAAGTTGTCTGTAAGTAAAATATGTATATACTAAGTTGTTTTTCAGTTGATTCCTTTATCATTTACTTTCTTGATTAAGGAAATTAATTTCCACAGTATAATTAAAATCACATTAAGAAAATAATTTTCAGCATGCCTTATATAAGCATGATAGTTAATGCCTTTAAAAACTACACCGCTTCTCTGTTCCTGCTGTTTTGAATAAAATTTGCTATTTGAAAGCTTTAATCACTTGGTTATAAACAATGGTTAAAATCTCTTTGAAGATTAGCCATACCCGTTTTCTGCAGAATCTCTGGCCATAGTGCCAGGATTGTCAAATATATGAATATCAGTCAAAGGTAAATCAAATCTCTGCCATCTAGTAAATGCTATATAAATTTATGAAGCATATATAACAAAATACTTAGTTATCACTAGCTTGTGGGTTTTCTACTTAAATTCACAATCTATAAATCAGTAATGTCCATACAAATATAGAGAGATAATTAAGGTACACCAGTCTGTGACCCTTTTCAAGTTGAAGGTCTAAATTTAGTGGATCTGACTATATTAGTTTACTTTTATAACCTACCGTGTTCTAGAAATCGTTTACTAAGTTATATACATAGAGCAATGCTAAATAACATTTTAAATTGATGAGAAAATGAGACAGTGTGGAAATAAGGACAAGAAGAAGGCAATGAAACCAGGAGAGTAGTAAGTATATAAAACGTAGGCCATGAAATCTGATATGCTTGCTAAAGATTTTAGTAGTCACATGAAGAGAGAAAGTCATAATTAAGTTTCACATTGTCTCAAAGCTAAAAACAAACCAGTTCTCTGGACTGAGACCAGAGAAAAATGTCTCCATAGGCATTCATGGAAAGGAAGACACTATATAGATTAATAAAAAGCAGGTCTTCAACAAACTTCATGGTTGTTTTTGTTTGTTTGTTTTTGCAGTGTGTTTCAGCACCTTTATCATCCCTTGATGACTGTAGAAGGTGGTGTGATTGGAGCCTAAAATAAATGTTAGAGTGTTTGGAGAGCAAAAGTTAGCTATAGGCACCCATCAAGATCACCTGGGTTTTTCCCACTCCTAAGTGTATAATAACCAAGAAAACGTAAAATATATGTTTACATTAAAACTTGTACAAGAATGTTTATAGCAGCATTATTAATGACAGTCAAAATATGGAAAACAGCCCAAATGGTTATCAGCTGATGAACAGATGAATAAAATTTGGTGTATTCATATGTATTTGTCAGGGATCTCCAGAGAAGTAAAGCCAGTAAGAGATCAATAAATATAGATAAAGATATAGATATAGATAAAGAAATTTATTATAAGGAATTAACTCAAGTGATTGTGGAGGCTGAGATGTCCCAAGATATGTGGTTGGCAAGCTGGAGGCTCAGGAGAGCTTGGTGGTGTAGTTCCAGTTTGAGTCTGAAGCCTGAGAACTGGGAGAGCTAATAGGCTCTAGATCCAAGAAGAGCTGAGGTTTCAGTTTAAATATGAAGGCAGGAAAAAACCACTGTCCCACCTCATACAGTCAGGCAGGATGAGTTACCCCTTATTCAGCCTTTTTTGTTCTGTTCACGTCTTTAGTTGACTGGATAAGGCCCACCCACATTAGGAAGGGCAGTCTGCTTTACTTATTCAGTCTACCAATGTAACTGTTAATCTCATCCAGAAACACTGTCAAAGACACTCAGAATAATGTTTGACCAAATGCCTTGGCACCCTGTGGTGTCAAGTTGACACATAAAATTAACCATCGTGGAATATTACTCAGCCATTAAAAGGAATGAAATATTGATAGATGCTGCAACATGGACAAACCTTGAAAACATTATGCTAAATGAAGTCAATCACAAAAGACCTTATTGTATGATTCCATTTATATGAAATGTTCAGAATAGGCAAATCCATAGAGACAGAAAGCAGAGGAGTGTTGCTGGGGGTTGGGGGGAAGGAAAGAAAAGGGAATAGAGAGTGACTGCTAATGGGTATGGAGTTTCTATTTGGGGTGATAAAATGTACTGGAATGAGAACCTTGTGAATATACTGAAACCACTGAATTGTACACTTTAAATTGGTGAATTTTATGGTATATGAATTACATCTCAAACTTAAAAAAAAAATCACCTGGGTTATTGAAAATACACATCTCTTTCTCCATTCCAGACCAATAAATGGGAACCTCTGGGGCATGAGCATACACATATGCATGTATATTTTGTTAAAGTTCCTCAGAGGTTGTGATGTATCCCCTTAACTATCAATCACTGAGTCAGAGCACCGCATGGCTTTCAGGAAATTCTCTATAAATGGCATTTTCTCCAACCAGACTTCTGGTGGATTTTGGAATGGGGTTTATTCAGCATATTACTCTATCACAGGTAACTAGAAAGCAGCTAACTTTTATGGTTTCTGTAAGTGGCCAGCTGCATGCATTAACTGCTGTCTGAGCTGAGTGATTCAAGTTACTATCTTAAGAGTTGAGGAGCCTAACAGCTTATTTACGCACTTAAGCCCTATTAAATTTACTCCACAGAATTTTAAAATTTGGAAGTTTAATAATCTTCCTTCCTCATTTTTCAGATGAAGGGAACTGGAGTTGACCTAAATTGCCCAAGGTCACAAAAGTAGTGAGTAACAGAGGTAGAACTTGACCCTACATTGTCAAATTGCTAGTATAATAGGAAAACAGTTTTGGTGTAGTATACCTGCATCTGGTTTTCTCTGATACTTTATCTCTTCTTTCTCTCCTGTTTTCTATTTTGAAGACTGTAACTGGAATTTTTACTGCTTAAAGTGTAAGGACAGATTTGACCCAAAAGGTATTTCACTAGCAGTTATTGAGCCAGGCTCTGTACTTAGTACTTTTTACATACACTATTTTAATCTTTAGAAGGCTCAGAGAATTTAAACTAATTTGTCCAAAGTCATCCTATTTGAAAGTTGTAATGCTGAGATTTGAGCTTAGGTGTATCTGACTTCAAAGCCTATGCTCTTTAACTACTGTGCTATATACTGTCTTTCAGAATGAAAGAGCAATTAGAAGCTGACCTAAAAGAAGGAAATCCCTAGCTTTCTGGTGACCATGCAGTATAACAGACCAGGAACATTATTTCATGCAAAAAATCAGTCTCACCTAAAAATGTGATAGCCCTTTAAATAGTCCTTTCAGGTATTCATGAAAGCAAATTCCATTGTTATATAATATTAGATGAAAGCGAGCAGTGCCACATTCTTTTGTTCCTAATAAGGAAAATGTATAAGCATAGTTCCCCATGGGAGAATCTTGGAGAGTCATAGCAGCTGCGGTGGCACATTAGGTTGCCTTGGCAACAAAAGGACATTTACAACCATATCATTTTAGTCATCTCTAACTGCTTATAACGATTCCTTTAATAGATACGTATATATTTATATTATTAGTTCCAGGAAAACTGAAAGGAACCTTAATGACAGTTAAAAAAACAAAAAAAACCTCAAAATAGTGATTCATAGATGGGCAGGGTTGGATGTGAACATTAAGCATATGAGAGAAGTCCTTGGCTTCCCTTCTTCTCTCTCACCTCCCAAATCCTTTTTCCCTGGTGACTCCTGTGTCAGTACTGTTGGCAACAAAGTATTACCAAAGATCTGCCCCTGCCT
The DNA here is from genome assembly GCF_964374135.1 of Grampus griseus. Classification (NCBI taxonomy): domain Eukaryota; kingdom Metazoa; phylum Chordata; class Mammalia; order Artiodactyla; family Delphinidae; genus Grampus; species Grampus griseus. The sequence continues at coordinate 109,424,087 of NC_139019.1, forward strand.
CCTACTTCCCACATCACTGAGTTTATCTCAACTACAAGGGTTGCTGTAGAAGGGTCTTTGAGAAGGCCTGACTCCAAACTTAGGATGAATTTTTTCTGTTCAGGCTTCTATGGGCCAAACCACCATTTTCTGCAGGAAAATTTTTTTTCCTAAGTTCCAAAGAGTCAACTTATAAATTGTTTCCTGTTTGTCTCTTGACAACATAGTCCGTTTTAATCACCAGGAAAAGTACTGAAATAATTGTGTTGGTGCTGCTGCCGCTGCCAAATGATTTAGTGGTTGCTTTTTAAGGACAAAACTACTCAACAAGAACAGCTAAATTTAAATTTTTCAGTGCAATTCAGTGGCCAGGAAAGTGTCATCAAGTATATAGACTTACTGTTTTTGTGAAACTTCTTACTGCCTTGTATGATTGTCAGCTTGAAGGTAAAAATCTTATCTGACATACTTAACAGTATATAATGGTCTTGGCACACGTTAGTAGACAAATACAACTAGGGAAAAAAAAGTTGGGGAGACTTTGGTAGTAGTCTTGCTCTCTTTTTATCTTTTAGATCACTAGGCTCCATTGTGAGGTTCTTATGCAAGATGATCCAATGGGGCATAGGTATAAAATATTAAAAATCCAGTTATATCATTTTATCTCATCATTTTAATGTCTGTTTTGTGTGTATATGGGCCATCCAGATTCCTCCAGGCCTGGAGATTCCTTTACACTGGCTTCTTCTCCCTCTGCTGAGATACACATGATTCTAAGGCAGAATTAGCACTACTTGTCACCAGTTGCCTGCTATGAATCACATGTTGGTAACTTGATTATTTTTATTAACAAATTTAATATTTACATTTAGATACAAGAAAGGTGGCTACAGGATAACCTTACTTTAAGAAAAAGGAATGAAGAACTAAAAGAAGTTGAAGAAGAAGGAAAACAACATTTGAAGGAAATGGGTCAAATGCAGGTTTTACAAATGAAAAAGTGTGTTTTAAAAATAATCTTTAGTTTAAATAAAGGTCTTTATTATTGAAATGTGAAAAATATTCAATACATGTTTTTGACAAAGAATGTAAGCCTGTAGCCAAAGTGTCCTTTCAGACTTAAAGGAAGATGGGCACTTTTTTTACAAATGTATTTCATGGCTTTACAAGCTGAAGTAGTAATATAGAATTTATAGTCACACTATGACTATGCAGTGATGGCCAGTATTAAAAATACCAAGTTCCCAGACTTTTGCGAGCCTGCTTCACAAGATTATGGCATAAAGAATATATGTCCTCTGGACCCTGCCTGGGTCAGAGCTTAATGCTTAACTCTTAATGGAGTTATTGCCAAAGCAGTTTGATATTGGTGACCCATTCTACATGGTCCCAGGTGTAATTATGCACAAACCAGAGCATCATTTTTGCAATTAATAGAATTCTTCTTTCATCTGGTTTTATTGGTACTTACTGTAGTTGCTGTCTTCCTGCTACAGCAGAAAAGATTTTATTCTTGCTTTCTCTGCCTCACAGTTGCCTTAGGAATTCTGTAAGAACCTGGTTGATGCTAAGGCACTAGACTGGTATAAAAGGTTGTACTAGCCAAACAGATTTTTTGGAACCACCTCAGCTGGTTGGATATACTCATTCCTTCAGCCATTCCTTGTAGATTTTTCATTTTTCTTGTGATTTCACAAAGAAATCTGAATCAAAGAATGCTTAAGTTTTTCTAAAGGATATAATAAATTGAAATTTAATTTAGTTATTAAAACCTAACAAATAGTTACTCCTATGTTATTGTAAGTTCTCTTGGTTTAGCTATTTTAAATAACTTTCATATATCAAGGAGATCAGACTTAACAACTAGAAGAGCTCTTCATCTTTCAGCCTGTTTGTTTTTTATGCATTAGGACACTGAGACCCAGAAAAAAAGATCATAGGAAATTAGAATGAAAGCCAGGAATGTGACCAGATATCCTAGCTTCCAAGCCTCAGCTCTTTAACACTGTAATGTTGGTGTTCTTGGTGCCAAGTTGAAAAAAAAAAGTGAAGCTTATAGAACAAGTTTTAAATGAAACAGTTTATTCCTTGCTACTAAAGATCAAAAACAGATATTTTTATAATTCCTTCTGTAATTAGTACATAACAGTGCTTTTTACATTCATTCAGACTACTAAGCATAACTTCTCTTTTTCAAACCTTTCTTCAACCAGGACACAACAGAAATGTCAACAAAACAGATAATCAGGCCAGTTCTATAAGGATGTTCATAATCTTGAGAGAAGTGCCTGGCAAATAAGAGGATGCCTAATAAGTAATTGTTAAATAAATGAAGATTTTTAAAGCATACGTTAAAATCTGTATTATGTACCAAGTTATCAGAAAAGTTTAAGTATTTTACTTTTTTTTTTTTTTTTTTTTGTGGTACGCGGGCCTCTCACTGTTGTGGCCTCTTGCGTTGCAGAGCACAGGCTCTGGACGCGCAGACTCAGTGGCCATGGCTCACGGGCCAAGCCGCTCCGCGGCATGTGGGATCCTCCCAGACTGGGGCACGAACCCATGTCCCCTGCATCAGCAGGCGGACTCTCAACCACTGCGCCACCAGGGAAGCCCAAGTATTTTACTTTTTTGTCAGTATTGATGCTTTGTTTTTTGGAACTCCTCTCCATGTTTTTCTTTTCTGGTTTTTAAATTTTTATTGGAGTATAGTTGCTTTACAATGTTGTGTTAGTTTCTACGGTACAGCAAAGTGAATCAGCTATACGTATACATATATCCCCTCTCTTTATTTATGCTTTTTTATACTTATGCAAGAGAAATTTTGTTTTAATAGAGAAATACAAACTTTTAGTAATACTACTGCATAAATTTTTGAGATAAAATTTTCTTTTGTCTGACATACTGTGAACGAACTGATGATACCTGTTGCTCAGTAACTTCTCAGAGTTGGTAACTGAGCATTCTTAGTTGACAATGAGAAGTTTGTGAATTTGTAATATTAATCACCAAGAGTACTTTTCTTAGGTTAGTGTGTAAACGTCAGGAACTTTTTCAGTGTTCACATGTTATGAGAGTACTTTATTGAGCACACAGAAATCAGCTGTTTAAAAACCTGGATGCTTCAGAGATTTGGAAAGAAGAAAGTTTTCCTTAGTACTGAAACCTTAAAGAAAAAGCAAGGAGAGACTTTTCATATGCTGATTGCTAAGGAGAATGATAAATGATATTTATCTATCTGAAGAAATCTGTCTTTTCCACTTTAGGCTGCTAAAATCTAAAAATGGTCCTCATTTGTCGTTTTCCCTCCTAGTGAACATCAGAAGTTGGAAGAAAAAATAGAAAATATAAAAAGAAATCTCGGTTCGGCAATAGGGCGACAGGAAGGTTATGAGGAAGAAATTATTCGTTTTAAGAAAGAACTTCGAGACCCTCAATTTCGGGATGCCGAGGAAAAGTATAGGGAAATGATGATTGTTATGAGAACAACAGAGCTTGTGAACAAGGATCTGGACATTTATTATAAGACCCTTGACCAGTAAGTATTGGACTGGGGATTTGGTTCCCGTTGTAATCAGTATCAACTAGCATAATTTAGTCTTACTTTCACCCTTTTAAATTTATTTAATGTATTTCATACCTACCACAGAATGGAAAAATATATGTGTATATGTGTGTACACATACACACATGCTTACTTGAATTATGAAGTAAAGTTATAAAGCATATTAATATTAAGGTGCACTCATGATCCCACCACCCCCATACACAATCCAAGAACTCTACCATTATCACTAACTGCCATCCACATAGATGCTCCTCCTTATCTCAACCATTTGTCATCCTCACTCTTTGTAACCACTGACACAGATTTTTGCTCTCTGTGGTTTTTTTTTTTTTTTTTTTTTTTTTTTTTTTGCGGTACGCGGGCCTCTCACTGTTGTGGCCTCTCCCGTTGCGGAGCACAGGCTCCAGACGCGCAGGCTCAGCGGCCATGGCTCCCGGTCCCAGCTGCTCCACAGCATGTGGGATCTTCCTGGACCGGGGCATGAACCTGTGTCCCCTGCATCAGCAGGCAGACTCTCAACCACTGCGCCACTAGGGAAGCCCTGCTCTCTGCTTTTTAAAAATAATTTTATCATATGTATCATGTTTTGAGCTTTTAAAAAAAATGATATCATACTCTGTGAATGCTTCTAGAATTTGCTTTTTTGCTTGTTTTACTTTATTTTGGTTTTATTTACTTAAGTTGCTTATAGCTGTGGTATATGCATTTTCACTGATGTACAGAATTCTTTTGTGGAAATATACCATAATATATCCATTTTTGGGTAGATGGACATTTGGGTTGTTTCCAGCTCTTTACTGATATAACCCTTGCTTCTAGGAACATTCTTGTCATGTCTTACAGAGCAAAGGTGTAAGAGATTCTCTAGAGTACATGTGGGAGTAAAATTGCTGGGTTGCAGGGTATGCTCAATTTTACAAAATAATGTTATATTGTTTTCCGAAGTCATTTTACTAATTTATACCACTAGCGGAATATAAGGCTTCTCGTTGATGCATTCTTTGACACTGATTTTGTCGATTCTTAATTTTTGCAAAGCTAATGGGTTTTATTTTTACTTTATTTTTTTAAACATCTTTATTGGAGGGCTTCCCTGGTGGCGCAGTGGTTGAGAGTCCGCCTGCCGATGCAGGGGACACGGGTTTGTGCCCCAGTCCGGGAAGATCCCACGTGCTGTGGAGCGGCTGGGCCCGTGAGCCATAGCCACTGAGCCTACGCGTCTGGAGCCTGTGCTCCGCAACGGGAGAGGCCACAACAGTGAGAGGCCACAACAGTGAGAGGCCCACGTACCGCAAAAACAAACAAACAAAAATCTCTATTGGAGTATAATTGCTTTACAATGGTGTGTTAGTTTCTGCTTTATAACAAAGTGAACCAGTTATACATATACATATGTCCCCATATCTCTTCCCTCTTGCGTCTCCCTCCCTTGGACCCCCCCATCCCACCCCTCTAGGTGGTCACAAAGCACCGAGCTGATCTCCCTGTGCTATGCGGCTGCTTCCCACTAGCTATCAATTTTACGTTTGGGCGGCTGCTTCCCACTAGCTATCAATTTTACGTTTGGTAGTGTATATATGTCCATGCCACTCTCTCACTTTGTCCCAGCTTACCCTTCCCCCTCCCGTATCCTCAAGTCCATTCTCTAGTAGGTCTGTGTCTTTACTCCCATCTTGCCCCTAGGTTCTTTATGACCATTTTTTTCTTTTCTTTTTTTTTTAGATTCCATATATATGTGTTAGCATACGGTATTTGTTTTTCTCTTTCTGACTTACTTCACTCTGTATGACAGACTCTGGGTCCATCCACCTCACTACAAATAACTCAATTTCGTTTCTTTTTATGGCTGAGTAATAGTCCATTGTATATATGTGCCACATCTTCTTTATCCATTCATCTGTTGATGAACACTTAGGTTGCTTCCATGTCCTGGCTGTTGTAAATAGAGCTGCAGTGAACATTGTGGTACATGACTCTTCTTGAATTATGGTTTTCTCATGGTATATGCCCAGTAGTGGGATTGCTGGGTCGTATGGTAGTTCCATTTTTAGTTTTTTACGGAACCTCCATACTGTTCTCCATAGTGGCTGTATCAATTTACATTCCCACCAGCAGTGCAAGAGGATTCCTTTTTCTCCACACTCTCTCCAGCATTTATTGTTTCTAGATTTTTTGAGGATGGCCATTCTGACCGGTGTGAGATGATATCTCATGGTAGTTTTGATTCGCTTTTCTCTAATGATTTATGATGTTGACCATTTTTTCATGTGTTTGTTGGCAATCTGTATATCTTCTTTGGAGAAATGTCTATTTAGGTCTTCTGCCCACTTTTGGATTGGGTTGTTTGCTTTTTTGAAATTGAGCTGCATGAGCTGCTTGTAAATTTCGGAGATTAATCATTTGTAAGTTGCTTCATTTGCAAATATTTTCTCCTATTCTCAGGGTTGTCTTTTCTTCTTGTTTATGGTTTCTTTGGCTGTGCAAACCTTTTAACTTTCATTACGTCCCATTTGTTTATTTTTGTTTTTATTTTTATTTCTCTAGGAGGTGGGTCAAAAAGGATTTTGCTGTGATTTATGTCATAGAGTGTTCTGCCTGTGTTTTCCTTTAAGAGTTTGATAGTATCTAGCCTTACATTTAGGTCTCTAATCCATTTTGAGTTTATTTTTGTGTATGGTGTTAGGGAGTGTTCTAATTTCATTCTTTTACACGAAGCTGTCCAGTTTTCCCAGCACCACTTATTGAAGAGGCTGACTTTACTCTGCTGTATATTCTTGCCTCCTTTATCAAAGATAAGGTGACCATATGTGCGTGCGTTTATCTCTGAGCTTTCTATCCTGTTCCATTGATCTGTATTTGTTTCTGTGCCAGTAGCATCCTGTCTTGATTACTGTAGCTTTGTAGTATAGTCTGAAGTCAGGGAGCCTGATTCCTCCAGCTCCGTTTTTCTTTCTCAAGATTACTTTGGCTATTCAGGGTCTTTAGTGTTTCCATACAAATTGTGAAATTTTTTGTTCTAGTTCTGTGAAAAATGCCAGTGGTAGTTTGCTGGGAATTGCATTGAATCTGTAGATTACTTTGGGTAGTATAGTCATTTTCACAGTGTTGATTCTTCCAATCCAAGAACATAGTATATCTCTCCATCTTTTTTTTTTTTTTTGCGGTACGCAGGCCTCTCACTGTCGTGGCCTCTCCTGTTGCGGAGCACAGGCTCCGGACGCGCAGGCTCAGTGGCCATGGCTCACGGGCCCAACCGCTCCGTGACATGTGGGATCTTCCCGGACTGGGACACAAACCCGTGTCCCCTGCATCGGCAGGCGGACTCTTAACCACTGTGCCACCAGGGAAGCCCTCTCCATCTATTTTTATCATCTTTAATTTCTTTCATCAGTGTCTTACAATTTTCTGCATACAGGTCTTTTGTCTCCTTAGGTAGGTTTATTCCTAGATATTTTATTCTTTTTGTTGCAGTGGTAAATGGGAGTGTTTTCTTGATTTCTCTTTCAGATTTTTCATCATTAGTGTATAGGAATGCAGGAGATTTCTGTGCATTAATTTTGTATCATGCTGCTTCACCAGATTCATTGATTAGCTCTAGTAGTTTTCTGGTAGCATCTTTAGGATTCTCTATGTATAGTACCATGTCATCTGCAAACAGTGACAGCTTTACTTCTTCTTTTCCGATTTGGATTCCTTTTATTTCTTTTTCTTCTCTGATTGCTGTGGCTAAAAGTTCCCAAACTATGTTGAATAATAGTGGTGAGAGTGGGCAACCTTGTCTTGTTCCTGATCTTAGTAGAAATGGTTTCAGTTTGTCACCATTGAGCATGATGTTGGCTGTGGGTTTGTCATATATGGCCTGTATTATGTTGAGGAAAGTTCCCTCTATGCCTATTTTCTGGAGGGTTTTTGTCATAAATGGGTGTTGAATTTTGTCGAAAGCTTTCTCTGCATCTATTGAGATGATCATATGGTTTTTCTCCTTCAGTTTCTTAAATGGTGTATCACATTGATTCATTTGTGTATATTGAAGAATCCTTTTATTGCTGGGATAAACTCCACTTGATCATGGTGTATGATCCTTTTAATGTGCTGCTGGATTCTGTTTGCTAGTATTTTATTGAGGATTTTTGCATCTATGTTCATCAGTGATATTGGCCTGTAGTTTTCTTTCTTTGTGACATCTTTGTCTGGTTTTGCTATCAGGGTGATGGTGGCCTTGTAGAATGAGTTTGGGAATGTTCCTCCCTCTGCTATATTTTGGAAGAGTTTGAGAAGGATAGGTGTTAGCTCTTCTCTAAATGTTTGATAGAATTTGTCTGTGAAGCCATCTGGTCCTGGGCTTTTGTTTGTTGGAAGATGTTTAATCACAGTTTCAATTCAGTGCTTGTGATTGGTCTGTTCATACTTTCTGTTTCTTCCTAATTCAGTCTTGGAAGTTTGTGCATTTTTAAGAATTTGTCCATTTCCTCCAGGTTGTCCATTTTATTGGCATAGAGTTGCTTGTAGTAATTTCTCATCATCCTTTGTATTTCTGCAGTGTCAGTTGTTACTTCTCCTTTTTCATTTCTAATTCTATTGATTTGAGTCTTCTCCCTTTTTTTCTTGAAGAGTCTGGCTAATGGTTTATCAATTTTGTTTATCTTCTCAAAGAACCAGCTTTTAGGTTTATTGATCTCTGCTATTGTTTCCTTCATTTCTTTTTCATTTATTTCTGATCTGATCTTTATGATTTCTTTCCTTCTGCTAACTTTGGGGGTTTTTTGTTCTTCTTTCTCTGATTGCTTTAGGTGTAAGGTTAGGTTGTTTATTTGAGATGTTTCTTGTTTCTTAAGGTAGGATTGTACGGCTATAAACTTCCCTCTTAGAACTGCTTTTGCTGCATCCCATAGGTTTTGAGTCGTCGTGTGTTCATTGTCATTTGTTTCTAGGTATTTTTTGATTTTCTCTTTCATTTCCTGAGTGATCTCTTGGTTATTAAGTAGTGTATTGTTTAGCCTCCATGAGTTTGTATTTTTTACAGATTTTTTCCTGTAATTGATATCTAGTCTCATAGCGTTGTGGTCAGAAGATACTTGATACAATTTCAATTTTCTTAAATTTACCAAGGCTTGATTTGTGACCCAAGATATGATCTATCCTGGAGAATGTTCCATGAGCACTTGAGAAGAATGTGTATTCTCTTGTTTTTGGATGGAATGTCCTATTAATATCAATTAAGTCCATCTTGTTTAATGTATCATTTAAAGCTTGTGTTTCCTTATTTATTTTCATTTTGGATGATCTGTCCATTGCTGAAAGTGGGGTGTTAAAGTCCCCTACTATGAATGTGTTACTGTTGATTTCCCCTTTTATGGCTGTTAGTATTTGCCTTATCTGTTGAGGTGCTCCTATGTTGGGTGCATAAATATTTACAATTGTTATATCTTCTTGGATTGATCCCTTGATCATTATGTAATGTCCTTCTTTGTCTCTTGTTATAGTCTTTGTTTTAAAGTCTATTTTGTCTGATATGAGAATTGCTACTCCAGCTTTCTTTTGATTTCCATTTGCATAGAATATCTTTTTCCATCCCCTCACTTTCAGTCTGTATATGTCCCTAGGTCCGAGGTGGGTCTCTTGTAGACAGCATATATACGGGTCTTGTTTTTGTATCCATTCAGCCAGTCTGTGTCTTTTGGTTGGAGCCTTTAATCCATTTACATTTAAGGTAATTATCAATATGTATGTTCCTGTTACCATTTTCTTCATTGTTTTGGGTTTGTTATTGTAGGTCTTTTCCTTCTCTTGTGTTTCCTGCCTAGAGAAGTTCCTTTAGCATTTGTTGTAAAGCTGGTTTGGTTGTGCTGACTTCTCTTAGCTTTTACTTGTCAGTAAACATTTTAGTTTCTCTGTCAAATCTGAATGAGATCCTTGCTGGGTAGAGTAATCTTGGTTGTAGGTTTTTCTCCTTTATCACTTTAAATATGTCCCGCCACTCCCTTCTGGCTTGCAGAGTTTCTGCTGAAAGATCAGCTGTTAACCTTATGGGGATTCCCTTGTGTGTTACTTTTGTTTTTTCCTTGCTGCTTTTAATATATTTTCTTTGTATGTAATTTTTGATAGTTTGATTAATATGCATCTTGGTGTGTTTCTCCTTGGATTTATCCTATATGGGACTCTGCGCTTCCTGGACTTGACTATTTGCTTTCCCATATTAGGAGAGTTTTCAACTATAATCCTTTCAAATATTTTCTCAGTCCCTTTCTTTTTCTCTTCTTCTTCTGGGACCCCTATAATTCGAATGTTGTTGCACATAATGTTTTCCTAGAGGTCTCTGAAACTGTCCTCAATTCTTTTCATTCTTTTTTCTTTATTCTGCTCTGCAGTAGTTACTTCCACTATTTTATCTTCCAGGTCACTTATCTGTTCTTCTGCCTCAGTTATTCTGCTATTGATTCCTTCTAGAGAATTTTAAATTTCATTTATTGTGTTGTTCATCATTGTTTGTTTGCTGTTTAGTTTTTCTAGGTCCTTGTTAAACATTTCTTGTATTTTCTCCATTCTGTTACTAAGATTTTGGATCATCTTGACTATCATTACTCTGAATTCTTTTTCAGGTAGACTGCCCATTTCCTATTCATTTGTTAGATCTGGTGGGTTTTTGCCTTGCTCCTTCATCTCTGTGTGTTTCTCTGTCTTCTCATTTTGCTTAAGTTACAATGTTTGGGGTCTTCTTTTTGCAGGCTGCAGGTTCGTAGTTCCTGTTGTTTTTGGTGTCTGTCCCCAGCAGCTAAGGTTGTTTCAGTGGGTTTTGTAGGTTTCCTGGTGGAGGGGACTAGTGCCTGTGTTCTGGTGGATGAGGCTGGATCTTGTCTTTCTTGTGGGCAGGTCCACGTCTGGTGGTGTGTTTTGGGGTGTTGTGGCCTTATGATGATTTTAGGCAGCCTCTCTGCTAATGGATGGGGTTGTGTTCCTGTCTTGCTAGTTGTTTGGCATAGGGTGTCCAGCACTGTAGCTTGCTGGTCATTGAGTGGAGCTGGGTCTTGGCATTGAGATGGAGATCTCTGGGAGATTTTCGCCGTTTGATATTACGTGGAGCTGGGAGAGCTCTTGTGGATCAGTGTCCTGAACTTGGCTCTCCCACCTCAGAGGCACAGCCCTGATGCCTGGCTGAAGCACCAAAGCCTGTCATCCACATGGGTCAGAATAAAAGGGAGAAAAAAAAGAAAGAAAGAAGAGAGCAACCAAACCAAATCCACCAATGATAACAAGTGCTAAAAACTATACTAAAAAAAACCCAAAAAAACGGACAGACAGAACCCTAGGACAAATGGTAAAAGCAAAGCTATACAGACAAAACCACACACAGAAGCAGACACATACACACTCACAAAAAGAGAAAAAGGGAAAAAATATATATATCGGTGCTCCCAAAGTCCACCTCCTCAATTTGGATGATTCATTGTCTATTCATGTATTCCACAGATGCAGGGTATATCAAGTTGATTGTGGAGATTTAATCCGCTGCTCCTGAGGCTGCTTGGAGGGATTTCCCTTTCTCTTCTTTTTTCGCACAGCTCCTGGGGTTCAGCTTTAGATTTGTACCCACCTCTGTGTGTAGGTTGCCTGAGGGCGTCTGTTTTTCCCTCAGACAGGACGGGGTTAAAGGAGCAGCTGATTCGGGGGCTCTGGCTCACTCAGGCCGGGGTGAGGGAGGGGTATGGAATGCGGGGCGAGCCTGTGGCGGCAGAGGCCAGCATGACGTTACAACAATCTGAGGTGCTGTGTGTTCTCCCGGGGAAGTTGTCCCTGATCTCAGGAACTTGGCAGTGGCGGGCTGCACAGGCTCCCGGGAGGGGAGGTGTGAACAGTTACCTGTGCTCGCACACAGGCTTCTTGGTGGCTGCAGCAGCAGCCTTAGTGGCTCATGCCCGTCTCTGGGGTCTGCGCTGATAGCCGTGGCTCGCGCCTGTCTCTGGAGCTCCTTTAAGCGGGGCTCTTAATCCCCTCTCCTTGTGCACCAGGAAACAAAGAGGCAAGAAAATGTCTTTTGCCTCTTCGGCAGCTCCAGACTTTTCCCCGGACTCCCTCCCGGCTAGCTGTGGCACACTAGCCCCCTTCAGGCTGTGTTCACACCGCCAACCCCAGTCCTCTCCCTGGGATCCAACCTCCAAAGCCCGAGCCTCAGCTCCCAGTCCCCGCCCACCCCGGCGGATGAGCAGGCAAGCCTCTTCAGCTGGTGAGTGCTGGTTGGCCCCGTTCCTCTATGAGGAAATCTCTCCACTTTGCCCTGCGCACCCCTGTTGCTGCGCTCTCCTCCATGGCTCCGAAGCCTCCCCCCTCTGCCACCCGCAGTCTCCACCTGCGAAGGGGCTTCCTAGTATGTGGAAACCTTTCCTCCTTCACAGCTCCCTCCCACTGGTGCAGGTCCCGTCCCTATTCTTTTGTCTCTGTTTATTCTTTTTTCTTTTGCCCTACCCAGGTACGTGGGGAGTTTCTTGCCTCTTGGGAGGTCTGAGGTCTTCTCCCAGCGTTCAGTAGGTGTTCTGTAGGAATTGTTCCACATGTAGACGTATTTCTTATGTACCTGTGGGGAGGAAGGTGATCTCCATGTCTTACTCTTCCACCATCTTGAAGCTCCCCCAGTCTAATGGGTTTTAAATGGTAAATCATTGTGGTCTTCATTTGCAGTCCCAATTTCTAATGATGCTGAACATCTCTTTATGTTTGATCATGTTTCTTCTTTGAAATGTTTGTATTGTGTACCCATTTTTTTTTAAATTTAATTTTTGGCTATGTTGCTGCCTGCAGGCTTTCTCTAGTTGTGGAGAGCAGGGGCTACTCTTCGTTGTAGTGCACGGGCTTCTCATTGTGGTGGTTTTTCTTATTTCAGAGCACGGACTCTAGGCACATGGGCTTCAGTACTTGCGGCACACAGGCTCTAGGGTGTGCAGGCTTCAGTAGTTGTGGTGCACAAGCTCAGTAGTTATGGCTTGCGGGCTCTAGAGTGCAGGCTCAGTAGTTGTGGAGCACGGGGTTAGTTGCTCCACAGCATGTGGAAGCCGGACCAGGGATCAAATCCGTGTTCCCTGCATTGGCAGGCAGATTCTTAACCACTGTGCCACCAGGGAAGTCCCTGTACCCATTTTTAATGTATTATTGGTAGTCTTACTGATTTGCATGTGTTCTTTTAGCTCTTCTGAATTTTAATTCTTTTTCAGTTATATGTGTTGTAAGTATCTTCTCAAGTTTTTGTTTATCTTTTCACTTTCTTATAGTGTCTTTTAATAAACAGATTTGATTGTAAGATAGTTATATTTACCAGTCTTTTATGGTTAGCTCTTTTGTGTCTTAAGAAATCCTTCCATATTCCTATATATTCTTCTAAAAGTTTTAAAGTTTTGATTTTCACATTCAAATACATTTAAGTATTTAATTCTAAATTGAATTTTATGTACAGTATGAGGTAGGAATCCAATTTCATTTTTTCCCTTATGGATACCAGTTGTCCTGGCTCTGTTTATTGAGAAATCTAATCCTTTTCTAATGATCTGCAGTGTCACTTCTGTCATGTCAGAATTCCATGTGTGCATGGGTCGGTTCTGGGTTTTATATTCTGTTTCATTGGTCACTTTGTCTATCTCTGTGCCATTACCAAGACTGTTGTAATTGCTACAACTTTACAGTATATTCAGCATGTAGCAAAATTTTGTTTTTTATTCAGTCTGTCCATCTTTTGTCTTTTTTTTTTTTGGCGGTACATGGGCCTCTCACTGTTGTGGCCTCTCCCGTTGCAGAGCACAGGCTCTGGACGTGCAGGCTCAGCGGCCATGGCTCACGGGCCCAGCCGCTCCGTGGCATGCGGGATCTTCCCGGACCGGGGCATGAACCCACGTCCCCTGCATCGGCAGGTGGACTCTCAACCACTGAGCCACCAGGGAAGCCCCCATCTTTTGTCTTTTAACTAGTGAATTTAGTCCATTCATTTCATTGTGATTGATTACTTAGTTATATTTATTTCTATTTTTTTTCTACTTTCCTGACTTCTATGGGATTGATTGATTTTTCTTTATTCCTCCTTTTTCCCTTCTTTGGGTTGTAAATGATATATTATACTTTAGTTATTTGGGTGTTTACCTTTAATTTTTTAACATGCATATTCAACCTAAAAGAAATCAAATGTATTGATTCCCAAAGGGGTCCTGGAGCAACATTATCAGCATCACTTTGGAACTTGTTAGAAATGAAAATTCTCACTTTCTACTCCAGACCTGTTAGTTCAGAAATGTTAGGGACAAGGCTCAACAGGCTGTGTTTTAACAGGCCTTCCAGGTGATTATGATGCACATCAAAGTTTAAGAACCATGTCTCTAATATGACTTGCTTTATCTTCTGCTTGAATGTTAATTAATTTCTCCTATCTGCTGTGTTTCTATTGTCTGGTATTTTCATTTTACCTTGTTTTTATATCATCTCAAATTAGTAATAATTAATGTTATGGTTTCATAGTCAGTGCTTATTTGGATAAGCCCGCATATGTTTACCAATTTCTTATGAATCCCACTCCTTCCTTCTTTAGCTTCAGTTACTCTGTCTCTTTAATTTTATTTTTTTGAAGTACATCCTTTAATAATTTTTTTCAGTGAAGGATTGTTAGTAGTAAATTCTCTTCCAGTCTTTGAAAAGTCTTTGCTCTCAGTCTTGATAGTTTAGCTGAGCATAGGTTCTAGATTGAAAGGTTTTTTTTTTCTTTGAGTACTTTGAAAATATTCCATTTTTTCCTGACCTCCATGGTTGCTGTTGAGAAATCATTCTAATTATTCCTTTGGAGGTAATCTGCCTTTTTTCTCTGGTTCTTTTAATATTTTTCCCTTGTCTCCAGTATTCTGCATTTTTTTTAGAGTGTGTCTAGATGTAGGTTTAGTTTTAGTTCTATTCAGAAATTATGCCTATTGATTTGAGGGTTGATACCTTTTATTAATTTTGGAAAATTCTCATATATTATCTCTTCAAGTATTATCCTTGCCCCATTTCTTACTATTATCCTCTCCTTCATTTCTCATTAGACATAAATAAACCTTCTCATTCTCTTCCTTCCATATTGCTTAACTCCTCTTGAATATACTGGTAATACACTGGGTAACTTCCTCATAAATACCTTCCAGTGCACAGATTCTTTAGCTGCTGCTTATACTGCCTATTGAGTTGTCCTTTTAAAATTAACTTTTCATTTCAAGGTATTATTCAATTCTATAAGTTCTATTTTTTTTTTTTTTTTTGCAGTACACGGGCCTCTCACTGTTGTGGCCTCTCCCGTTGCGGAGCACAGGCTCTGGACGCACAGGCTCAGCGGCCATGGCTCACAGGCGCAGCCGCTTGGTGGCATATGGGTTCTTCCCAGACCAGGGCACGAACCCGTGTCCCCTGCATCGGCAGGCGGACTCTCAACCACTGCGCCACCAGGGAAGCCCTATAAGTTCTATTTTATTCATTTTCAGAAATTTTTCTTTTTCTCATAATGTATTTTTTCCTTAGTGTTTTGATTCCTTCTTGTATGTCTTTACTCATTTTAAGTATACATATTTCATATTCTTTCACATTGTCATTTTTTAAAAATTATTTTATTTTTGGGGGGGATTTTGGGTCTTTGTTGCTGCATGAGGGCTTTGTCTAGTTGCAGTGAGCAGGGGTTACTCTTTGTTGTGGTGTGCGGGCTTCTCATGCCAGTGGCTTCTCTTGTTGCAGAGCACAGGCTCTAGGCATGTGGGCTTCAGTAGTTGCAGCATGCTGGCTCTAGAGTGCAGCCTCAGTAGTTGTGGTGCACAGGCTTAGCTGCTCTGCAGCACGTGGGATCTTCCCGGACCAGGGGTAGAACCCATTTCCCTTGCATTCTTAACCACCAGGGAAGTCCCCACATTATCATTTTTTTATTTCGCATTTTTAGGAGTCTCTTTCTACTATTTTGTGTGCTGATTCTAGCCCTAGTGAGGTATTTCTTGGGTTTCATGTAGTGTTTAATTGTAAGCTCATCTTTAGTAGTGCTTTTTTTTTTTTTTCCTATGAAGCGCCCTTGTGACCTTTTTGTGTGGATGTCCTTCCACACAGAGATTTGTTTTGTATCTGCTGGGCACTCTGGGATAACACTGGCCTAAGTCTAGGTTTTATGTTAATTTTTCAATTTGGGAGTTCCTGAACTACACTGGTGGTATAACAGAGGACCTTAAACCCATGTAAGGCATTTGCCCAGTACTTTGAACTCACAAATTATTAATTTTCCACTCTTTTATTGACGGTTGCTGTTCAAGAGTCTCAGCCTTTATGTTGGGAGTCACTTCTTTCTGCCTCAGTTGGGTCCTATGCCTCATCTTCTGTCCTGGGTTATAATACTGAAACTCTGGGTTATGAAAATAATAACTAAATTCATCTGCGGTATCATATCACACATTGACCGTTCTGGTTTTTAGTTCCATCTTTGTTTCCACCATGTAGGGATTTGCCTTTCTTTCTTGTAAACTCAGCTATAATGTAAAATAAATTTTGTTATAAACCTGTCTAGCATTTCTAGGTATTTGTAGCAGGAGAATTATCAGTCACCTTAGATTTTATCTGTTGTTGTTTTCTAAAAAGGAAAATATCCTCTTCAGTGCTAAGAGAAGTACACAGACAGCGTCTCTTCTCTTTTAAGGCTTCCTCTGGAAAGAGCATAGTGAACAGACCAGCCTCAGCAGTGGCATTCAGACCACAAGGCTCAGGAGGACAGGAAGACCCACTTTTCAGTATGAGGATTCTTTTAGTTAATGATGATAGCAAAGGTGGCCCCAGAATCACCTAGCTATAACTCTGGCAATACAAATTTTGGAAAGTACATAGTCTTTTAAGATAAGTGAAAATTGGAACTAGCCAGTTATGTTATTTTCAAAAATAAATACTAATAAGATTTTTGTTGGATTAAGTTCGACTTCTACAATGACTTTTGGAGGGACACATCTTTTGTCGTCTTTCACTGTGAGTGAATAAGTTAACATTACAATGTTCCTTGGGTCCAGAAAGGCTCATAGGTATGTATGTCTGTACCAAGTGGAAATTTTTTTTTTTTTTTTTTTTGCGGTACGCGGGCCTCTCACTGTTGTGGCCTCTCCCGTTGCAGAGCACAGGCTCCGGACGCGCAGGCTCAGCGGCCATGGCTCACGGGCCCAGCTGCTCCGCGGCACGTGGGATCTTCCCGGACCGGGGCACGAACCCGTGTCCCCTGCATCGGCAGGTGGACTCTCAACCACTGTGCCACCAGGGAAGCCCGGAAACTTTTTTTTTTTAAACCTCTTCAAATATTGAAATCTCTCCTAGATTTTTAGATCCAACAGTTTAAATTGTTGAAATTTGAAATAAGAGCATAAGCAAGACATTACTAAAGAATCCTTGCCTCCTGGACTTCCCTGGTGGTCCAGTGGTTAAGACTTGGCGCTTCCACTGCAGGCGGCTTGGGTTCGATCGCTGGTTGGGGTATGAAGATCCCATATGCTGTGCCACGGCCAAAAAAAATTCCTTGCCTGGTAGACTATTCATACATAACATTTGTCTTTTTTTAAAAAAAAATTCCATAATTCCTTTTAGTCTTTCCAGCTATAGGTATATATGCCTTTAGAAGGCTTTTTACTTCTTGAGTTCTTTACCAACTGATGCTATGTGTGCGGTAAACTTACCAAACATTTGTTGAGCACTAAGGAATAGGAAACCCAGTCCTTACTGGCAAGTTTATTTGAAGAGACAAAAATCAAACTCGATTTTTATCAGTAAAAATCTACTGTACAGAATAGGATGACTTAAGTTGTTTTTGATGAAAAAATTGAACTGAGTTTTAAACAGCAAGAAATGTTTGTGTAAAAGTTGATAAATTTCATCATCTTGAATCCTGAAAAATCCATAATCCGTGGTTAAAAGTATTGTCTCTAGAGACTACCTGAATCTGAATCTGACTGTTGACCTTTAGCAAATTACTTAAATACCCTGAGCTTCAGTTTCCTTATATATGAAATGGAAACCTTTTATTTACTTATTTATTTATTTATTTATTTATTTTTGCGGTACGCGGGCCTCTCACCGCTGTGGCCTCTGCCGTTGCGGAGCACAGGCTCCGGACACACAGGCTTAGCGGCCATGGCTCACGGGCCCAGCCGCTCCGCGGCATGTGGGATCTTCCTGGACCGGGGAACGAACCCGCATCCCCTGCATCGGCAGGCGGACTCTCAACCACTGCGCCACCAGGGAAGCCCCCCCCCTTTTTTTTTTAAGTCCATTATAGCATTCAGTATAGAGTCAGAATTAAAAGGGAAATTTACAGGCCATTTAGTCCAGCTTTCTTTGTCATGTTACATTCTTTATTTTTTATTTATTCATTTGGTTGCGCTGGGTCTTGGTTGCAGCAGGCAGGCTCCTTAGTTGTGGCATGCAGACCCTTAGTTACGGCATGCATGTGGGATCTAGTTCCCTGACCAGGGATCGAACCCAGGGTCCCTGCTTTGGGAGTGCAGAGTTTTAACCACTGTGCCACCAGGGAAGCCCCAGTGTTACATTCTTTAATGTATATTGTTAAATTCTCTATTTCTTAAGAGCACTAAGGAACTTGACCAAGAAAACGTAGGTTTCTGTTGTTTCTATTTAAACATGCTTTAAGACTAAATTTCTCAATGGCGGGGGCTCTGCAGAGGAGATACTAATATTAATTCATTACTTAATATGTGTTAGCCATAATCTAATTGAATTCGGGCATCTGCCTGTAAAGGGCAAGTATTCATCAGAGAGATTAAGAAGACTGTCCAAGATTACCCAGCTAAATGGTTGAGATAAATTAGATCTCAGAACTAAGGCCTTTATATTCCCACTCTGCTGTGCTGCTACCATGGTCCCCCCCCACCCTTTTTTAACCTTTAAAAAACTAATACCAATATTTATATAGAAAGTTTTCCTAACTGTTAATTAACTCATACTTCCTGGTTTAGAGCCACAATAGTCAACTTATTTTTATATATTTTATACCTTCTTAGCAAAGTGTGTATGTGCATAATATATATTGTCATATGTATTAGGATTTTGTTCAATTAAGATTTGAGTGCTTACATGTTTTCTACTGTTCTAGATACTGTATACTAAGTATACAGGGATGAAGAAACAGAAAATTAAGAAATAAATCCATAAACAGTGAAAATTAACTATGGTGATGGGAATAACTGAGGGGCTACTTTAGGCCTTTTCTAAGGCAGAATCTTTCTGAGAATGTGACATTTAAGCTAGGACCTGATTGATGAGAGGAAGCAAGATATGCACAAAGCTGAGATGCAAGCATTCCAGATGGAGGGAGTAGCTGATGCAGAGGCCCTAAGACCAGTACAAACATGAGGTGTCCAAGGAATAGAAAGAAGGCAAGCGTGGCTGGAGAATAGTGAGCAGGGGAATAAGGTCAGAGGAAGATGGTTCCCAGAGTATGCCATGCCTTGCAGCCTGGTTAACAATTTGATTTTATTCTAAGTGTGATAGGAAGTCACTGGATGGTTTGAAGCAGGGAGGTAATGTAATCTGATTCATAGTTTGAAGAAATCACACTTGTTGCCGTGTGGAGAATGCATTATAGGGGCACCCAGGAGAGAGTGGTGGACTGGTGTAGGATGGTAGCAGTGGAAATGGAGAAAAGTAGATGGACTCCATTTTTGTTTTGCAGATAGAGTTGACAGGCCTTGCTTCTGAATTGAATGTGGGGGAGGAGAAGCAAAAGAAAGAAGAATTGATCCTACATGTGTTTTCTTGACCAGTAGGATGTTGGGAAAGCAAATTCCCATTCCCTAAAATGGGCAAGGTTGGGGAGGGGAAAATCTAGAGTTCTGTTTTGGACACTTTAAGTTTAAGGTGCCTGTAGACTTCTAAGTAGAGATGTCAAGCAGGCAGTTGGATGTATAATCTGGAGTCTAGAGTTCAGGGGAAATGTATAAATTTAGGAATTATCATCATATCTGTAGTATTTAAAGCCATGGAATGAGATTACATAGGGAATAACTGTGGATAGAGATGGGAAGGGTCCCAAAACTCACGATGTTTACAAATGCAGTGAAAAAGTAGCTGATGACGTAGAAGAAAAATTTTAAAGGCGTGGTAGCTTGAAAACCAAGTACAGAAAGTATTTCAGGAGTCTAATGCTATTGAGAGGTCAAATGAGATGAAGGACTAAGAAGTGACCCTTGAAATTGATAAAATGGAGGGTGTTCATCACTTTGGGGAGCAATCTCAGTGGCATGGTTGGAACTGAAGCCTTAGAGTTGGATGAGGAGAGAATGGGTGGTAAGAAATGGAGACAGTGAG
Source organism: Grampus griseus (assembly GCF_964374135.1). Classification (NCBI taxonomy): domain Eukaryota; kingdom Metazoa; phylum Chordata; class Mammalia; order Artiodactyla; family Delphinidae; genus Grampus; species Grampus griseus. Next base: position 109,443,960 of record NC_139019.1, read on the forward strand.
TATAGATAATTCTTTAAAAAATTCTGCTGTGAAGAGGAGCAGAAAAATGGAGTGCTAACTAGAGGGGACAAGAGGGGCCAAGTTAGGTATTATGTAGGTTGGTTTTGTCTTAAATTTTATGTGCACATATTCTGCTACAAGGTAGCTCTTCCTCTTAGTACACTGACCTGCAGACCTGGGGTTTCATGTGTTAACTAAATAGAAAACTATACCTAGGAGCCCTCCTGCTATCCCTACAGACCCTGAGAGCCATTGACAGCAGGAACAAGAGGAATTCCCTCAATAAGGCACCTGTTCATTCAAAAACCCCTGTTCTGTCTTCTCTTGGCGGACTCTGGGAAGACAGAAATATCATACCCTGTCCCTCCTGCAAAGTGGTAACTGTTCAATAGGGGAGACCATGGTAGGTGCTGCATAGTCTATACTTGACCTGGGCCATGAATAATGAAGGAAGGGCCTTTCAGTAGAGAAAAGTGCCTCATAGAGGCATCACACTGAGCGGAGTGAGGGCATGTGAGGGAGCTTGATGGGGCCAGCCAGGAGCTTGTGGGGGTGGGGAGGTACAGTGGTGCTTTCCAGCAATTTAGGCTTGCCTAAGGAACAAAGTCAGGCTGTTTACTGAGTTCTGTTATCTGGTTATCAGATGCGTTCTTCTAAATGAGAAGAAAAGAAGTGGTACCGATTTCTCCAAAATTGAGTGTTTGTGGGCTTATGCTTGCAAATCTTCTTAAGGTTTATACTGTGAGCCTTAAATTTGCCTTCTCACCTAGAAGAAAGTAAGGTCCAAAATTTCCCATATTGTTTCACCTCTTAGAAGAAGCATGTAGTCATTGTAATTGTTGCATTCATCTGTCTATTCAAGGTAACACAGGAAATTAGCAGTGCATTTTCAAGAAAAGCTGATTACCATCTGTTATTAGTAATCATCTAAAACAATCACTGATTGTAAGCATTGCTAATGGTCAGAGACACACTAGATAAGAAGGGGGAAAACATCCATTATTTAGAATTTATTATCCCTTATCCACCCCCTTAAAAGAAGACATCAATTAAAATTAAGTGATTTTGGAATATATCAAAGTACACTGTTCTGCCCTATCCCCAAAGTGTTCCACTGTCATTTTCCCCCAAATGTGGAATGTTGCACATTAAGTCATATTTCTTCTGAGACTCAGTGGAAACATGTAAGTTTTGCGTCCAAGGCAGCCAACTCTCTTTGAGTCTTTTCAGAGCCTGGCTTCTTACACTCAAGCAGAGCTTGGGGGTGAGGCCTTTAACCAGGACTCACCTCATGGCCACCATTCTAATTCTTGTCTTGGATACAGTACAGTTTCACATCAGCAGCCCCTGTAGCATCAAATAAGTAGATTACAAAACCAAATGATAGCTGGTGGCATTTCACACTCGCAGGTTTTCTTAACCAAATATTTATCAAGCACTGTGTTAATAGTGGGTGACCCATTGCCTGAATTTTAAAAGCTGATATTTGGGAGTTTGGCTAAAGGAAATACAGCAATTCAACAGTTTTAAGTGTTTCAGGAAATTCGTTTAATAGTCTTAAAGGTTTTATCCAGAAAAAGAGGACATTTTTCTTTTAAATGTGCAACTTAAGTTTGGCAAGTTAGGGATTTTAAATTGTGCTAAGTAATAAAAACCACTATTAGTTTGGAACGTGATACTCAGTAGAATGTGATACTCATCATATCACTTCCTTTATACTAGAGGGCTTCCGCTGACCTAAATGTAGGGAGATAGGAAATTCTCACGGTGGTAACTACAGTAGGGAAGAGTATTCAATCAAAATTGATCTTAGCCAATTTTTTGGCAACCTGTATATCTCATAGTTTGGTACAATTTTATATACAAAGATGAGGATAATACTGTTGGCAAATGTCTTTTGTAAGTATAATCTTCTCTACTGCTTTTGTCCAGCTTGGATAATCTTCATGAACTTATTTGTTTTTATCCTACTTATGAATTTTTTTTATTAGGAGGCACACATATATTTGGCCCTTCTAATTATTATTTTATTTACTGAAATAGCTTGAGACATGAGGAAATCCAGTTCAAATTTTGCAAAATGGTAACTAACCTTCCTCAGTAGTTTGAGTCCTGGAGATGGCTAAAATACGAAAGATGTAAGAGCTGGAAGGGTCTTTTCCTGGCAGGTGAGATTTTGGTCTACCTAATGACTAATGACCTAATGACATTTGGTCTAATGACTCTTTTTTCAGGCATTCAGTTCTCTGGTAATGACTAAGTCTTGAGATGATTTTAAAAATGACCTCAGAGCAGGGCAGCAGTAAAAACCCTGAACTACTGTCCTGGGGATGCCTAATATGCTTCATTTGTGCCATCAAGCTAGAACCCATGTGTACTTAGAAAGTAGATAACTCCGAGGCTTGCAGAAGCTTTTCATCACAGGTCCAAGTGTGGAGGCAGTGAGCTTAGAACACAAAGGAAAGTCATCTAGAAATTGCTGGGGCAGAAGCCATAGTGCAAAGAGGTGCTGAAGGATAGTATATAGTTAGCTTGGCATTCAAAGGAGGTGTCTGTGTGAAGAAGGAAGGAGGGGCATGGATGAAAACAGCTCTACATACTACACTAGTGCATACCCCTTTCTCTCTTCTTTAAATAGACTATTTTTTGGAGCAGTGTTAGATTCACAGCAAAATTGAGCAGAAAGTACAGAGATTTCCCATATATCTCTGCCTCCCCCCACCCCAACCATAGCCTACCCCACTATCAACATCCCTTACCAGAGTGGTGTATTTGAACAACCTACATTCACACATCATACTCACCAAAATCTGTAGTTCACATTAGGGTTCACTCGTGGTGTACATTCTGTGGGTTTAGACAAATGTTTAATGACATGTGACTACCCTTATAGTATCATATAGAATAGTTTCACTGGTATTTGTCTTTCTGCCTTTTGGCCTCATTGTGCCTCCCTTAAAACAGTAAATATATTAGGCCTTTGTCATTTGTGAGGATCACATCCTAAGACTTTCATGGATCACCAAAATTATAAATACCACTTAAAACCATCATTTGTCCTCATAAAATGCAACAGATTGTTACTGAAATTTTCAAGGAAATTTTTCAGATTCTTAAGAATATTTAAATATAAGATTGATTTATAAATCACTATTTTCTTAGATCTTAGACCTTTTCATTTTATTTTGGGAATCAGTTTTCACAAAACATACACTTAATATGAGTTAGTACTATATGCATTTAACTGAATGACATGCACACTCCAGGCACATGGTGGTGCTGATGCAACCAGCCAGATGACCACTTACCTACAATAGTTTCCAGCCCAGGAAATTTATATCTTTGCCTCAGCAGAATGATAGTTTACTAGAGGTCATGGACCTTCAAGGTCATTCTTAAATGTTAGTTACCTGTAAGTCCAAGTGCTAAAAAGTGTGTTAGGTTAATCTTTGCGTCTGTATAGTTCAGTCAGCAGTCAGCTCCCACAGGGTTCCTGCACAGTTCTGTTTCAGAGCTGCTTTTCTTCCACAGCCCATGCCTAAGTCAAGCCCTCCTTAACTCTTACCTGTATTACTGTGGTAACTTCCCCCATCTCGTTATCCCTCCCACCCCTGTTAAACTTCTACCAGGTTAATTTTCTTAAAGGTGGTGGTAGCTATTCTCTTCTAATTTTAGGAAAGACTTCCACACCTGGCCTTCCCCATTTCATCTCACTACTCACTATATTCTAACCAAACTGAATAATTTTGTTCCTTTAAGACACCTTGCATTTTACTATGCTGTTTCTCGTCCTTTGAATGTTACCTTGATAGAGCCCTTCCCAAACATGTAATTTTTTCCTTCCTTTGTACACCATAATATTTTGTGCCACTTAACCCATTCAGCCTTGTATTACAGATATTTATGCTTCCTCTACTCCATTATTCTGCAAATCACAGAACATGGTTCAAGCTGGGGCTTCGGTTCATTTCCGTGACAATGTCTAACATTTATTCAGCACTTAAGTAGTATTACATTGGTGACATATTTTCATTTCCTTCACAGTGCTTTTGCATGTATGTACACACAAATCTTTTTTGTTTTGTGTGAATAGTATCACACTGTAGGTGTTTTTTGTTGTTTTTTTTTCCACTTTACCATGTGATGAAAATCATGTTCATATATGTAAATCACTCATTATTTTTAATGGCTGCATAATATTCTATAAAATGGATATTACCTACTTTATTTAACCACTGATAGACATATTAGGAAGCCTTTAAATGCTTGCTACTACAGATAATGCTACAATATATAGTTGTGGTGCACAGGAGTTGCTCTGTGGCATGTAGGATCTTCCTGGATCAGGGATTGAACCCATGTCGCCTACATTGGCAGGCGGATTCTTAACAACTGCGCCACCAGGAAAGTCCCTGTTTTGTTTTTAAATTCCACATATAAGTGAGATCTTGTCTTTTTCTGTCTGACTTACTTCTTTTAACATAATGCCTTCAAGGTCCATCCACGTTGTCCCCAATGGTAGGACTTCCTTGTTTTTTATGGCTGAATGATATTCCATTGTATGTATGTATGTGTATGTCTGTATATAGAGATATGTTATAGATATAGATATATATAGATATAGATACATATAGGTATATATTTCACATCTTCTTTATCTATTCATCCAACAATGGACACTTAGATTTTTTCCATGTCTTAGCTATTGTAAACAATGCTGCTATGAGCACAGGGGTGCAGATAACTTTTCAAGATAGTGTTTTCATTTCCTTTGGATATATTCCCAGAAGTGGAATTGCTAGAGCATATGGTAGTTCTAGTTTTAATTTTTTTAGGAACCTCTATACTGTTTTCCACAGTGGCTGTACCAATTTACAGTCCATCCCACCAACAGTGCACAAGGGTCTCCCTTTCTCCATACCCATGCCGTCATTTGTTATCTCTTACTGGTGATGGCTGTTCTAAGAGGTGTGAGGTGATACCTCATTGTGTTTTGTTTTTTTTTAAGATTTTTTATTTATTTATTTTATTTTATTTTGGTTGCATCAGGTCTTAGTTGCACCACGCAGGATCTTCTGTTGCAGCACAATGGCTCTTCATTGTGGTGTGTGGGTTTTCTCTCTCTAGTTGTGGCGCATGGGCTTAGTTGCCCTGCAGCATGTGGGATCTTAGTTCCCTGACCAGGGATCGAACCTGCGTCCCCTGCATTGTAAGGCGGATTCTTTCCATTGGACCACCAGGGAAGTCCCTCATTGTGGTTTTAATCTACATTTCCCTAATGACTGTGAGCATCTTTTTTCATGTACCTGTTGGCCATTCGTATAACTTCTTTGGAAAAATGTCTATTCAGGTCTTTTGCCCATTTTTAAATTGGATTTTTTGTTTGTTTCCAAGTTTTATGGGTTCTTTATGGGTTTTGGATATTAACCCCTTATCGAATACATGGTTTTCAAATATTTTTTCCCATTCTGTAGGTTGTCTTTTCACTTTGTTGTTGGTTTCTTTTGCTGTGCAAAAACTTTTTAGTTTGATGTAGTCCCACTTGTTTATTTTTTGTTGCTTGTGCGTTAAGGTGTGATTCCCAAAGAATCATTACCAAGACCCATGTCAAGGAGCTTTCTTCTAGGAGTTTCACAGTTTCAGGTTTTACATTTAAGGCTTTGATCCATTTAGAGTTTATTTTTGTGAGTGGTGTAAAATAGGGATCAAGTTTCATTCTTTTACATGTGAATATCCAGTTTTCCCAACACCATCATTGAAGAGACTGTCCTTTCTCCATTGAGTATTTTTGGCTCCCTTGTCACATATTAGTTTACCATATGTGCTTGGGTTAATTTCTGGGCTGACGATTGTGTTCTCTTGGTCTGTTTGTCTGTTTTTATGCCAGTACCATACTGGGGTTTTTTGTAAGTCTTTTTTTTTTATATTGAAATATAGTTGATTTACAATGTTGTGTTAGTTTCAGGTGTACAGCACAGTGATTCAGTTATACATATACATATTCTTCTACAGATTCTTTATATATATATATATATGAATTTATTTATTTATTTATTTTTGGCTGCACTGGGTCTTTGTTGCTGTGTGCAGGCTTTCTCTAGTTGCAGCAAGCGGGGGCCACTCCTCGTTGCGGTGTGCAGGCTCCTCATTTTGGTGGCTTCTCTTGTTGTGGAGCATGGGCTCTAGGCACGCAAGCTTTAGCAGTTGTGGCACATGGGCTCAGTAGTTGTGGCTCGCGGGCTCTAGAGTACAGGCTTAGCAGTTGTGGCACATGGGCCTAGTTGCTCTGCGGCATGTAGGATCTTCCCAGACCAGGGCTCAAACCTGTGACCCCTGCATTGGCAGGCGGATTCTTAACCACTGTGCCACCAGGGAAGCCCCTACAGATTCTTTTTCCTTATAGGTAATTACAAAACATTGAGTATAGCTCCCTGTGCTATACAGTAGGTCGTCGTGGTTAGCTATATTACATATAGCAGTGTGTATATGTTAATCCCATCATCCTAATTTATCCCTCCCCTCCCCCCTTCCCCTTTGGTAACCGTAAGTTTGTTTTCTACATCTGTGGGTCTTTCTCTGTTTTATAAATAAGTTCATTTTAATCTGTTTTTTGTTTTTTCAGATTCCACATATAAGTGATATCATATGATATTTGTCATTCTTTGTCTGGCTTACTTCACTTGGTATGAAAATCTCTAGGTCTGTGTTGCTGCAAATGGCATTATTTCATTCTTTCTTATGGCTGAATAATGTTCCATTGTATATATGTACCACATCATCTTTATCCATTCCTTTGTCAGTAAATAGTGCTGCAGCAAACATTGGGGTGCATGTATCTTTTCAAATTATGTTTTTCTCCAGATATATGCCCAGGAGCGGGATTGCTGGATCATATGGTAGTTCTATTTTTAGTTTTTTAAGGAACTTCCATACTGTTCTCCATAATGGTTGTACCAATTTACATTCCCACCAACAATGTAGGAGGGTTCCCTTTTCTCCACATCCTCTCCTGCATTTATTATTTGTAGACTTTGATGATGGCCATTCTGACCAGTGTGAGGTGTGATACATCATAGTATTGATTTGCATTTCTCTAATAATTAATGACCTTGAGCATCTTGGCTGTTGTGTTTTGGTCATCTATATGTCTTCTTTGGAGAAATGTCTATTTAGATCTTCCACCCATTTTTTGATTGGGTTGTTTGTTTTTCTGATACAGAACTGTATGAGCTGTGTGTATATTTTGGAGATTAATCCCTTGTTGGTCGCTTCATTTGTAAGTATTTTCTCCCATTCTGTGGGTTGTCTTTTCGTTTTATCGTTTCTTTTGTGTGCAAAAGCTCGTAAGTTTAATTAGGTGCCATTTGTTTATTTTTATTTTCATTACTCTAGGAGATGGATCCAAAAAGGTATTGCTGTGATTTTTTTTTTTTTCGTTTTTATTTATTATTTATTTTTGGCTGTGTTGGGTCTTTGTTGCTGTGCGCACACTTTCTCTAGTTGCGGGGAGTGGGGGCTACTCTTCGTTGCAGTGCACGGGCTTCTCATTGCGGTGGCTTCTCTCGTTGCAGAGCATGGGCTCTAGGCACATGGGCTTCAGTAGTCGTGGCACTTGGGCTCAGTAGTTGTGGCTCGCAGGCTCTAGAGCGTAGGCTCAGTAGTTGTGGTGCATGGGCTTAGTTGCTCCACGGCATGTGGGATCTTCCCGGACCAGGGATTGAACCCATATCCCCTGCACTGGCAGGCAGATTCTTAACCCCTGCGCCACCAGGGAAGCCCTGTGATTTATTTCAGAGAGTGTTCTGCCTGTGTTTTTCCTCTAGAAGTTTTATAGTATCTGGTCTTACATTTAGGCCTTTAATCCATTTTGAGCTTATTTTTGTATATGGTGTTAGAGAATGTTCTAATTTCATTCTTTTAAATGTAGCTGTCCAGTTTTCCCAGCACCACTTATTGAAGAGACTGTCTTTTCTCCATTGTATGTTCTTGCCTCCTTTGTCATAGATTAATTGTCCATAGGTTGTGTGGGAGTACCATACTATTTTAATTACTATAGCTTTATAGTATAGCTTGGAATCAGGAAGTGTGATACCTCCTGCTTTGTTGTTCTTTCTCAGTGTTTGTTTGGCTATTTGGGGTCTTTCATGGTTCCATATGAGTTTTAGGAGTGTTTTTTTCTATTTCTGTAAGAAATGCCATTGGAATCTTGATATGGATTGCATTGTATCTATAGATGGCTTTGGGTAGTATTGACATTTTAACAATATTAATTCTTCCAATCCATGAACATGAGATACCTTTCCTTTTTTAAAATTTTATTTTTTGGCCCTGCTGCGTGTCTTGTAGGATCTTAGTTCCCTGGCCAGGGATCAAACCCATGCCCTCAGCAGTGAAAGCACAGAGTCCTAACCACTGGAGTGCCAGGGAATTCCTGCCTTTCCATTTATTTCTGCCTTCATTTTCTTTAATCAGGGTCTTGTAGTTTTCATAGTAGAGATCTTTCACCTCCTTAAATTTATTCCTAAGTACTTTATTGTTTTTGATGCTGTTGTAAACAGGATTGATTTATTTCTTTTTTAGAAAATTCATTGTTAGAGAATCTCAATTTTCTTAATGGTAAAATGGAGATAACCAAATCTAACTCTCAGTATTGTAGTAAGGATTAAATGAGATAAAATATGATTATTTAGCATAATTGTACCTTACATAAGGTAAATGCTCATCACTAGTAGCCACTTACATTGTTATTCCTTCAAGTAGATTAATGTAGTTACTGTAATCATTGCACAGTGGGGTTGTAAGCTCCATATTAGCAGAGAGATAAAATACAAAGATAAGTGAATGGTCCAGCCAACAGTAGTGGGCATCCACTCTGTCTGCCATGATCGTTGGTGAGTCTGGATCCCTCTAAGGACTAGAGCTTTTTCCTGCATTGTTGTCTCTCAGCAGACCTACCCATGGGCGAGGATGCACCACCTCTGTTGTACCAGGGAGCTGTGGTGTAGGCTATGTGTGTGCACCTGGGACATCTGTGCCCCACCTGGAGCTTGTTCTCCACATTGGGAGTGCTTATTTATGTTGATTATGGAAGATTTTTAACTTGAATGGAAAGATGACATTTTTGAAAAGTCATTTGAAAAATCAAGATCATAATGTGTAAAGCTAAGCATTACGTGATTGGTCTCAAGAACATTCTCTGAGGTTTTTTTTTTTTTAAAACAAATACTTAGAAGTTGTGTCTCTGTCTTTTTGACAGAAGTATAAAATCTGAGACTGAGATAGATGTATAAAATAGAAAATGGAGACTTGTTGCATTCTCATCAACAAGCGGAATATGGTTTTCTCTGGTTTTTATTACTTCACAGTCCTTTCATCTGATATTTAAAATGTATTTATGTTGAGTCATTTCTTTCTCTTTTGCTGGTAAACCGGAAGATCATGAAATGATTCTGCAGAGGCAGTAGCATTACGTTCAGTTTCTTTTTTTGTATATATCAGATAAGAGACTTGTAAATGGAAGTATGTCCGCCTCACATCCTTTGTATGGTAATGGCAGTGATGTTTGCCTTTTTGTGACTGGTGCAACATTTATTAATTCATAAACCCACTTCCAAATAACCTAAGGGCTTTTTGACTAAAGGTGACTCTAGTAAGAACAGTGTTAGATTTTGACAGGCTACTTTTGTTTTTACAGACATTTTTCTTCTTTTTAGTGTTTCGAAACTACTAGTATTTTAAGAGTGTTTTGGGGGTAGAGGGGTGCCATGGTCAAAGAAAGTTAATGCACATATTTGGAGTTAGGGTTTCTGAATCTTCAACTAGGAAGGGAAAATAAAAGTTTTGAGGCTCAGCTCAGCTTAAGCCTCTTTATCACCCTCTCCAAACCAACACTTCTGGTTGGTAAAAAGCTCACAGATCTGAGAAATAAAAGCAGCTTAAGAGGTTGACTTTGGTCAACCTTAATAATAATAGAAGAGAAAAAGGGCAGCAATTCCAGAGATTCACCTATTTTCCCATAGACTAAGGGACCCTGTACATCTCCTGTCCCCTCTTTAACTCACTGTCATCTGTTCAGCAGGGCTTCCTATAACCAGTTGGTATCAGTGGAAACAGTCCTTCCATTAAGCCTAAGAAATGTCTCCTAAAAAATTGTTTCAGAAGTTTTCACAGTATTTGAGCATTTAAGGGAGTGTTTGTCATATCATAGAGAGTGAAAATGGAGAAGGATAAGGACTCCAGAGTGCTGGAATTATATATGCCTGAGAGTTTGCCATACTAGCCAATAGCAAGGTTTTGGTTCTGTTTATTTTTTCCAGCTCTTACTATATTTTACTTTTATCATTGAGAATATTGGGGAATTTATCTCATGATATTACTTATTATATACATTATTATACATTGCATATTTTTAATATATACTGTTAAATTTATTGTTATAATATGTTATCTTTAAAGTATCAATGGCTTTTTCCAGAGCAATAATGAAATTTCACAGTATGAAAATGGAAGAAATCAACAAAATTATTCGTGACCTTTGGCGAAGTACCTATCGTGGACAAGGTAATTAACATGGTGTATCATGAATGCTCTTTCTAAAGCCCTGTATCCAGCTCTTGCCTCATAAGACTGCTCATCATGCCAGTATTACCTCTGGGCCCCTCTCTGAACATCTCTTTCCGATTTTCTAAGAATTCTTATCTTAGAATTCTTAGCAAGAAAAAAATGCAAAGTTTTCTATTCCAAAGCCTGACAGGACTTACAGATTTGGCCATGGTGCACATTATATTTAGTTGATGACGTAATAGGTTCTGTCGAAGTGCAGATAGGGATAAGCCAAAATGTGATAAGAAGAAAACCATCAGGAGGAAACTCTTAATAGGGGAACTAAGAAAAAAGCACCTCTGAGACTGAGGGTTGGGGCATCTGGTTGCTTCTGGCCAGGAATCTTCATCACCAGAGAAAAAGTTTCCAAACCAGCCAGTGTTTTCCTCTGGTAATGTCAGCCTCGCATGTTGCTTGTAACTTACTTTGATAAGGTTTGCAAGTGACAAAAGGCTGCAGAGTGTAGGTTCCCCTAAAATCTTCTTCTTTCTGTGTCAGATATTGAATACATAGAAATTCGATCTGATGCCGATGAAAATGTATCAGCTTCTGATAAAAGGCGGAATTACAACTACCGAGTGGTGATGCTAAAGGGAGACACGCCCTTGGATATGCGAGGACGATGCAGTGCTGGACAAAAGGCAGGTATCTCAGGAGCCTAGGGAACCACCTGTACACAGAGAATTGAAAAAGAGGAATCATTGTCAGTGCAGTGGAAGCACCCAAAGTTGCCCTTGAATGGTAGGAAGCTCCTTATAGCACTCCTTGCTGCCATGGAAAGTGAATCAGGCTCGGTCACTCTCATTACACTCTCTCAATTCTAACCAGCATTTCCTGCAACATTATGTAAAGTAGGTTTTTAGAAGAGGGGCCTGAAACAGTCTCACAGGATAGCCTAAATGTAAACCAAGAAGTTGAAGACCATTCATTGTTCCACAGCACTCCTTATGAGAATAAGGTTACTGGGTTATCAGTTATAGACACACCACTATTTTATGTGACACCAAGAAAGAAAAAATTCAATTGTAATTGTAAGATGCATCCTCATTTCAGAGAAGTCAAAGGGTGGGGGAAGGGCATGTTTTAGTCAGTGACATACAGTATTAGCAAACCAGATCCTAGATTGAGCCAGATGAGGCATTACAATAAGTGAGAGTCTAATTGAGAAGGTAGCCTCATCATAGGACTGAGTCCTCACCACCACTCCCAGCCTAGCCTTTGGGCCTGAGGACCATCTAAAAGAAGGGTCTGCCAGGGTCAAAGGCTTTGATACCCACAGGTGCCTCTGTCCCCCCCCACCACATACATAGGGACTCGTGCTGGGCCAGACCATCTAGCTCTACAGGAAGCTCTGGGAGGATAGCCTGGGTTGGATATGTAGAGCACAGAGGAATAAAGTTTCAAAGAGTTGGGAAAGTGGGACCTGCATCCTTAGGGTACAAGGCTGGGTTCTTTCACTGTGCGCTGGTTTGTAAAAGATGTTAAAGGTTTTTGAGCTTCCTCCTTTCAGATTAGAAGCAGAACATTATACTTGATAACATCTCTGGACCCCTGATTTTCTTAACAAAATTTTATAGTTCCAGAAACGGATGCTCACATTACCAGAGTTACTTTCATAAAAGGTTTGCAATTTTTGCTTAAAGACACTCTATGCATGTATGCATTTTGTCATCAACCCGGACAGCTGATACCAACTTATAAGGCATCTGCAGATTATTATCTTAATGATAGTCTGCAAAAATGACAAATTTGTGATCTACAGGCAGTATCCCCTACTTGCATTGATGATTTTTTGTGGTAATTATGAATGAGAAAATGGTTTGAAACATGTCTGTTTGGATTAAAAATACTTTCTGAACAAAAGCAGATTTCCTATAGCTACTCCAGATTATAAAAATTAATTAGCAGTAATTGCTTCCCTGGTGTTGGGTGACAGAATAGACAAATGGTTTGGTAGAGGTGGGCCAGGAGCTCCAGTCATATCCCACTCTGAGTGGGTGGTGGTGCAGGTGGCAGCAGAAGTGCCCATCCCCAAAGGGCCAGCGTCAGAGCAAAGCTATAAACTGCTCTAAAATCACTAACTCACCCACTGATGCTCCTTCACTCACAAATGGGGTGGGTGGTGGAGGGGGCATTACATCTCACACAGAAAGTAGTGTATACTTCCTAAACTAGTTCTTCACTCTTAATTCTTTGTCCCTTGTACCCTCAGATGGCTTTAGCAGTGGCCTAGTTTAGTATTAGGCTTCTATTAACCACAAAAGTGCCTCATAGTTTGGGTTGCTTGGATTTCCTACAGTCAAGCTTAAATAAAACCATACTTCTGTACTCCTGGTACTTTTTCCCCTCCCTTCCTTTCCCTCTCCCCCTCAGAATCATACACATAAACATTTAAGTGTGGGTTAGAGCAGTGGTGCCTCTTTGGGAGCCATAGATCTCACAGAACATAGAGATTTAAAGATGTCTCTGAGAGAAAAGGTGTCTGTGAGGCTCTGGAAAATGTATTATGTCTGTCTAAGTTTTCTAACAAATCTCATTATCAGGAAAATAGCCAGGTCATGAATTTTTAAGGTTGTTAATCTTATAGCATTATTAAAATTACTAGTTACAGATAAATGTTAATGAATTTCTGATTCAAGTCTGTAATTTGAAGTTTTGTTGTAGCTGATGTGAGGTGTTTGTGCAGGGTCAGCACTGCTTTTAGCATTGTATTTCATTGCAAATGATAGTTCACCTTCTGGAACGGCATGAGCGTTTGGTCACAGTGCCAGGCTCTCCCAAACAAAAGAGCAGTGATTTACCTAAGGTCAGTGATCCTGTGACATTGCCCCACCTTTCCCTTCTAAAGACATCATGCCAGGTCTGCCTGCTTTTCTAAGGTGAATGAGAAAAATGTGCAGTGCAGCTAAGCTCTGGTGCTTTTGTTCCAGGTATTAGCCTCACTCATCATTCGCCTAGCCCTGGCTGAAACATTCTGCTTAAACTGTGGCATCCTTGCTTTGGATGAGCCAACGACAAATCTTGACCGAGAAAACATTGAATCTCTTGCACATGCTCTGGTTGAGTAAGTATCTCAAATTTGGGGCCAAGTTATGATAGTTTTTAAAGTAAGGTTAAGAGAATTCTATGATGAAAATCCTCTGCAGATGTGTCTTCCTTGAGGAAACTGGTTTTGCCAGACCTTAGGCTTTACCTGGATCGTAATTCTTCAGATGCTTAAAAAAAGAACTACATGGTGAACAGCCACCCCAGACACATCCTGCATCTCCCCAAGAGTGTTCATAGGGAAACCCATGGTGAGGGTCTCCTGGCTTGGTTTGGTTTTCCTGTAAACCCACCAGAGGGGCCCACATGTCCTGTACAGGAGTTAGCATTCCCTGCTAAAGCCTTTCTAGGTGGTAACGGTAGTGACAGTGGGTTTTAGACTATTTCCCCAGCTTCTCACGTGTGTCAGCATCTATGAGGAATGACAGTGCTTACTCAAAAAGTGTATTACTGGTGAAGTAGAATCCAGGGGGTAGAACTGCATACACTTTTTACCATAGTTCACCTGTGGTGGGTGCACGCTCTAGGGATAGGCAGCCCTTGCTTATGGGCTGTGCTGGCAGAGGAAAGGCACTTTCTGTGAGGTAGAGAAGCTATTTCGGGTACTTCTTGCTCCAGACAGACTCCTTCTAGCAGAGAAAACATTTCCTGTGTGATAGCAGGGATGGAACCAGAAGGAGACTTGAGCAGCCACAGAGCCACCTTTCTCCAGCCATCTCTCAGTAGTCCCGTGTGACCAACAAGTAAGGGCTGGTGCTTTTGAAACCTAAGTGCATCCAGCTCCAGGCAAGGGATAAATAAGTGGTTAGGTAAAAGAAAAAGTCTTTCAAGTCTCAGACGCGTAACTACCTCAGCACATAGATAACGAGCAAAAATGTTCTCAGTACACCCACTCAGGCCCCCTGTGTGTCATACCAATGATGCATCCAGTGACTGTTGGTGGCAGAATTCTAAGTAGACCCAGCTCCTAAGAAGGCAGTGGGGCTCACAGTGTTATTCCCCTTGCCTGTAGCCTTTGTCTTTTTTTTTTAATGTAATTTTCTTCCAGAGAAAACTAGTATCAGGTCAAGAAAACCCCAGGCAAAGGAATAATCAGACCCCGAAAATTGAGCAGCACAGATACTAAGGAAAACTCAATTAAACATTTCTACCTGCTTTAAGAATAAACTAGATCATGTATTCTCACCTGTCTCTAAGCCAGACCTGAGTGAAGAGTCATGCATCCCTACTGTCTGGAGAGGAGATGGGACTGCTACCTGGCTGGGCTGAAGGCCTGGATCCACACCCCCCTTCCCCCCGCCACTTCCTGCAGGGCTGTCAGAGGCCCTCCCTGATACTCACACAGCACAGGAAAAACCTGGTCATCACACACAGCATACATTTATGTGTCTGACAAGGTTCTCTCTCAGTGCTTTTTTCAAATAAAAGGAAGGGTTATGTATGTTCTTTAGTAATAAAATGTTATAAATATATTGTTTCAGGATAATAAAAAGTCGCTCACAGCAGCGTAACTTCCAGCTTCTGGTGATCACTCATGATGAAGATTTTGTGGAGCTCTTAGGGCGTTCTGAATATGTGGAGAAATTCTACAGGATTAAGAAGAACATTGATCAGTGCTCAGAGATCGTGAAATGCAGTATTAGTTCCCTAGGATCTAATGTTCATTAAAAACATTCAAGATTTATATGCCTTAGAAACATGGGTCCTCAGCCAACTGCTTATTTCTGGTATTGAGTCAATATGAAAATACGTTCTTTCAAATGAGCCTTGTGTCTAGGGTTTTTAATGTCTGAGAGGTTCGAAAATCATTAAAATTGTTTCACATGGAATTTGGACTGAGTCCCTGAACTTCATTCCCCCTCCAGGCAGCCTCTGACAGGCCTGTGGGGCTCAACAGCAGCACAGTTGGACTCAGCTTCCCTGCTTCCCTTCCTAGCACTGATGAAGGAGTCTATGGGACCTGAAGCTTCTTACTCGCCTTTCACTTCTCAAAGCATTAGTGAGAAGCAGTTCTCTGCCTGGATACTTTATGGCTTGGGCATTTAAAAAGTCAGTGTTAAGTGTTACCTGTAAATTTCTTTCTTTTATTTATTTCTTTGGATACGGTTTAAAAAACTGTGTTATCAGTATTAATATCTGAAGATGACAGAAATGACTGAATATTAATATTTGGCTCTGCTCTTAACTTTATAAATCTGGGTAAGTGACCTCTCCCTCTCAGGGCCTCAGTTTCCCCAACTAAAATTTGAAGTAGTCGAATGGGGGCTTCAGGGTTTGAAAAGAACCTTAATTATCTAACTCAATACCCACTGTCTTCCCTCCCCACATATCCCTACTAGGTAGTCATCCAAACCTGGGCTCTTTCTAGAGGGAGGAAGTTCCCCACTGTGCACATCCACGTTTGGAAAGCTCTGCCCAAGAGCAAGGCCTCTCTTCACTTGGGGCCTGACCTGCATTCATGAAGGAGTCTGTAACTTTCCCATATGTCTATGCTATTTATCAGTTTGGCCTTACCGTGAATCCCGATTGCTCTCCAAGTATGCAACTCTGGTGTGGAAGGAAAGCAGAGCTCGCTCAAAGTCAAAACTGGCTCCCCGTGGGGTCCAAGCAGACCTGGAAAAGCAGGCCTCATTTTCATTCCAGATGTTGTTTCTAATAAGAGCCTAATCATACCCTTTCCCTGGAATTGCCAGTTGACAACTTGAAGCCTTTCACAAGCATTCCACACAGAATGCTACCAAGTGATGCACTTTCGAATTAGACTTTTAGAGTCCGTCTGTCAGTCATGTGGCACAATCACTAGGAGCCAAGAACCACTTGGCAACCACTAGAACCTGAAAAAGGCAAAGAAACAGACTCGTCCCTCAGAGCCTCCAAAAGGAACCAGCCCTGCTGACACCTTGACTTTTAGCCCAGTATACTGATTTTCAGACTTTTAGCCTTCAGAATTACATAAGAGAATAATACTTGTTTTAAGCTGCTCAGTTTGTGCTTATTTGTTACAGCAGCAATAGAAAACTAACACACTATCCACTGTATATATAATCAATTTCTGTGTATGTAATATACGAGTTACTACTATCCTTGAGACAATTGAAAAAAGGTTACTTACCATTTTTTATGTTCTGTGGTTCACAGAAAGAATGCTGGTTGAGAAAGTCTGATCCAGACCCTTACCCAGTCCATGGATGAAAGGGCCAAGCAGCAGAGCCACCACTCCAGCCACCTGCTTCTTGTCCACTGACTGACAATGTTCAGTCATCCTAATTAGCTTTGAAAAACTAAAATCACCATTATTAGCCAAACTAGCATGATATCAACAAAGGTACCATGAGAAAAAAACAGCAGACCAATCTCACTCAGGACACATCCAAGAATTCATAAATTAAGAACAAATCAATTCCAGTCATCTATTAAAATAAACATACATAATAACCAAGGTGTCTTTATCCCAAGAATGCAAGAATATTTCAGAAGATAACTGTTTACAAATCATCACCATAATAAAGCCAAAGGGGAAAAATTCTGATAGACACCTAACACTGACCATTATTTGATAAAATTCAACATCTCCTAGCTTTAGTAAACTCATACTTTTGCAAAGAATAAAAATATTTTTAGTGTTATTTGTCATGAATTAAAAATTAACAGTCATCTTAATAGCAAAAGATGAAATATTTTCTATTAAATAAAAAAAACAGGTAGCTTCTGTCAACATACTTTTGAAAGCTCTAGCCATTGCAACAAGAAATGACAAGGCAATACAAGATAAATACAGGCAAATGAAACAAAGTTATTTACAAATTAAAACAGACTTCCCAATTTCAGGTCTGGTTTCCCCTGACGATGTGACTTCCCTCACAGCCCTTTTGAGAGTGGCTTTCTCTCCCATTTCGCTTGTATCAGTGGGCTTGGAGGTGGTGTTAGTGCCATTTTTAAGCTTTTCATTGCTGCTTCTACATCATCCTCCATTAACCCCACACATACACTTGAGATGAATAGGCATCACAGTATGGAGGTAAAGAATATGAGCCAGACTCACAGACTTAAATTCTAGCACCACTATTTCTACTTAAATTCTAGCACCACCATTTACTAGCTTTGGGACCTTGGGCAAGTCATTTATCCCCTTCTCCTGTTTCCCTATCTGTAAAAGCATCTAAAACGGCGCCTATCTTGTAGCATTGTTATGAGGATTAAATGACTTTTTTTTTTACATCTTTATTGGAGTATAACTGCTTTACGTTGTTGTGTTAGTTGCTGCTGTATAACAAAGTGAATCAGCTATACATACACATATATCCCCATATCCCCTCCCTCTTACGGCTCCCTCCCACCCTCCCTATAACACCCCTCTAGGTGGTCACAAAGCACGGAGCTGATCTCCCTGTGCTATGTGGCTGCTTCCCACTAGCTAGCTATTTTACGTTTGGTAGTGTATGTATGTCAGTGCCACTCTCTCACTTCGTCTCAGCTTACCCTACCCCTCCCCATGTCCTCAGGTCCATTCTCTACGTCTGTGTCTTTATTCTTGTCCTGTCCCTAGGTTCCTCAGAACCATTTTTGGGTTTTTTTTAGATTCCATATGTATGTGTTAGCATATGGTATTTTTCTCTTTCTGACTTACTTCACTCTGTATGACAGACTCTAGGTCCACCCACCTCACTACAAATAACTCAATTTCATTTCTTTTTATGGCTGAGTAATATTCCATTGTATATATGTGCCACATCTTCTTTATTCATCTGTTGATGGACACTTAGGTTGCTTCCATGTCCTGGCCATTGTGAATAGTGCTGCAATGAACATTGTGGTACATGACTCTTTTTGAATTATGGTTTTCTAGGTTATATGCCCAGTAGTGGGATTGCTGGGTCATATGGTAGTTCTATTTTTAGTTTTTTAAGGAACCTCCATACTGTTCTCCATAGTGGCTGTATCAATTTACATTCCCACCAACAGTGCAAGAGGGTTCCCTTTCTCCACACCCTCTCCAGCATTTATTGTTTCTAGATTTTTTGATGATGGCCATTCTGACTGGTGTGAGGTGATACCTCGTAGTTTTGATTTGCATTTCTCTAATGATTCGTGATGTTGAGCATCCTTTCATGTGTTTGTTGGCAATCTGTACATCTTCTTTGGAGAAATGTCTGTTTAGATCTTCTGCCCATTTTTGGATTGGGTTGTTTGTTTTTTTGATATTGAGCTGCATGAGCTGCTTGTAAATTTTGGAGATTAATCCTTTGTCAGTTGCTTCATTTGCAAACCTTTTCTCCCATTCTGAGGGTTGTCTTTTCATCTGGTTTATGGTTTCCTTTGCTGTGCAAAAGCTCTTAAGTTTCATTAGGTCCCATTTGTTTATTTTTGTTTTTATTTCCATTTCTCTAGGAGGTGGGTCACAAAAAGGATCTTGCTGTGATTTATGTCATAGAGTGTTCTGCCTATGTTTTCCTCTAAGAGTTTTATAGTGTCTGGCCTTACATTTAGGTCTTTAATCCATTTTCAGTTTATTAAGTGACTTTTAAAACTGCCTGGCACATAAATGTGCTATGTGTGTATTCAAGAAAAGCCTCATATCATCAGTTTACTCTTTCTTGTTGCAGTTATCTTTAGCCCCCAGTCTGGTCACTCCTGCTTATTCATTGACAATTTTAGCTCCCAGTTGAGAATTATTCTCCTAATACTAATTTCATAATCATCGGTGATTTCAGAATCCAAATGATGATCTAATACAACCCCCCTGGCCTCTCAGATCCTTGCTCTTTCCTCCAGTGAGGAGACGCTCCGTAGTCTTACTCTAGAGTCCAGTTCTTTAACAACAATAACTGCAACCCTCCATATCTCCGTTTTAAGTATCTCACTCCAACAACCTCTCATATCTTTACAGTTCACTCCTGGCATCTCCAGCTCCAGCAATTCTTTGAGCCCTCCAGGATGTCAATCCATTGATTCTACCACTTTTTCAGTTCTTCACTTCCCTCATGCCTGTACTTCTCTCCTTTTACAGCTTAAATTCCATGGTCCATCCTTATATCACTGTCTTGCATAGACCCTCAACTGTCTTGTCCCTCTTCTGTCCTCAAACTTTTCTCACAGTCTCCAACCCTGGCTAAATAGGACTCTGCCTTCTCCCTGCACATGCAGTTTCCTTTGCTGGTTCCATATTTCCCTGACCTTTTGTTGTTGCCCTGCTTTAGTGCCCAGTCTGCGTCTGTACTGTTTTCTTCTCACACTCACTTACGTGGTGACCTCATCCAGTCTCACAACTTTAAATTATCTTGGGACTCCCCTGGTGGCACAGTGGTGAAGGATCCACCTGCTAATGCAGGGGACACGGGTTTGAGCCCTGGTCCAGGAATATCCCACATGCCAGGGAGCAACTAAGCCCATGTGTCACAACTACTGAGCCTGTGCTCTAGAGCCCACAAGCCACAACTACTGAAGCCCACGCACCTAGAGCCTGTGCTCCACAACAAGAGAAGCCAGTGCAATGAGAAGCCCGTGCACTGCAACGAAGAGTAGCCCTTGCTCGCCACAACTAGAGAAAGCCCGCGTGCAGCAACGAAGACCCAACACAGCCAAAAAATATAAATAAATCTATTAAAAAAAAATAAGAGTACAAAAAAATCATTACCTTAGTTTGAGTTCTCCCAGAAGCAAAACCTGAAACAGTGATTCAAGCAAAAGTAAACAGTAGGATATGGGGAATTATAATGAAGAGAAGGCAGCCAATGAATAGTGTGTTCTTAAACCAGCTACTGTAGTAGGCAATTTGGAGTTTAATCCCACAGGGAACGTGGGAAATTTGGCAAAACGTATGCCTCAAAATTATCCCACCCGAGAAGCAAGAGAGCTGGGGTATTTATCAATATATACCAAGTCCCAAGAGTCACTAACTGAGGGCTATTCCAGGGCATGTTAGCTACTGGCTTTCTGTGTGCATCTTCCACAGAGCTGCCTTCCATAGTTTTTAAAAAAAAGAAAAGAAAAGGTAAGAAAAAGCCTTTTGACAGAGGTATAGATAACAGCAGCAGCTAGAAGTGGGCTGGAGCACACTGGAAGTTCTTGGGACAGAGGGAGGGCACTGACAGCTCCTTCAACAGTCTTGTAGGTGCTGACTCCTCAAATGTGTCTCCAGTCCAAACTCATTTAAACTCATATTCAGCTGCCTTACTGGATATCTAGTTGCACTTGAATATCTAATAGACATCTGAAACTTAAAATGACCCAGAAACTTTTGCCCAGAACCTGCACCTCCCATAGCTTTGGAAGAATGATAACTCCATTCTTCCAATTGCTCAGGAAAAAGTCTTGACATCTCCTTCATTTTTCTGTTTATCTCATATCCCACATTCAAGCCATCAGCTTAATACTATGGATTTAACTTTAATATTATATCCAGAATCTGACCATGCCTCACCATCTAAACCACCACTGCTTTGGTCCAAGCCATCATCATCTCTAATGTAAATAATCTGAGTAACTACCTAACTGCTCTCACTAATTTGGTCCCGCCCCTCACAATTTGTTCTCAACCCAGCAGTCAGTCATCTTTTTAAAAGTAAATCAAATGTGTTTCTCACAGGGGTTTGGGTTAGTAGTTCTGAAACCACTTTACATAGTAAAATCAAATCCATACATATATTGTAGATAATAACTGAGTTTCTCACTGTTAGAGAAAGATGTTTGCATATCAAGAAAGGGGAAAGGCTATAAAAAGAACCCTGTAGTGTTGGACTGAATCCAAATATCAGTGTAAATTTATGGTTTTAGTATGTAAAGGTGTTCTACTTCCTTTACAGATGTAAGGGAAGGGAAAAAGTGGGAAGAAGATAGGGAATAAGGGAAGAGTAAGGTCCACCAAAAATCTCCATAAAACCAATGAAAACAATGGCAAAAACTATCAAAATAAACTTTTGCAGAACTTAGGAAATTAACTAAAGGCTTGCAACAAGCCAAGGATTGCTTGTTCAAGAAAAACAGCTGAATCTCCGGGAGAAAAGCCAATTGCATTTTAACCTCCCCTAAACCCATTCCCCTTGCCCTGTCTTTGTTGTAGCTTTGAAGACCAAAAGCACCATAACTACAGTACCTGTGAAAGCAGCAACCACCGGAGAGAGCAGAATGGATGTGGAGTTCCCCAAAATCTTCAGCGCCACAGAATTGCCACTGTTTGACCTGTCTGGCAGCTCACTGAAAATCTCCATCCTCATGGCTGGTCTTTATTCAACCTGACTCCAGCTCACTGTGCAAACAGCCCTACCTGCTGTAGGCAATCAGTGATGATTAGTTAATATTGCAGCTGCCCAAGGCAGCATTACAAGGCCAACAAGAGAGTAACCAAGAAACTTAAAGAGAAACATGGAGGAAGTAGATGTCCATGGCAGCTTTGACAAGCTTGAACATGTTCCTAGGAGTCCAGAAGTTTGTGTGTACGTCAGAGCTTTGTGCATACTCAGGGAAGACCTGAGAAGGCCCTAAGCACTGACCTCTGGCTGACCTTGAAACTACTTATGCAAGAAGTGAAGGCAAAGGCCCAGTTGTAAATTGCTTTCTGCAGCATCAACATGACTGAACAAACTGTCTCTCACACAGACAAAGCTCTTCAACAAAAGCTTGGAAATTTATTAGTTCAAGGCATTAAAAGAAATCTGTCCAATCATCAATATACCACTAAGCTGAGACTTCAGTGACCACATATGAGAAAGAATACAGCTTTACAAAATTGGTCCAGGAAAGTCACTAAACAAAGCAACAATTACAAACCCTGGGGAGAGGGTAATCTGATTTTCAGAGTTAACACATATTACCTTTTTTTTTTTTTTTTTTTTTGCGGTACGCGGGCCTCTCACTGTTGTGGCCTCTCCCGTTGCGGAGCACAGGCTCTGGACGCGCAGGCTCAGCAGCCATGGCTCATGGGCCTAGCCGCTCTGTGGCATGTGGGATCTTCCCAGACCGGGGCACGAACCCATGTCCCCTGCATCGGCAGGCGGACTCTCAACCACTGCGCCACCAGGGAAGCCCAACACGTATTACTTTAAATGTCCAATTTCCAACAAGAAATTATAAGGCATGCAAAGAAACAGGAATATATGGCCCATAAACAGAAAAAAAAAAAAGCAGTCAACAGAAACTGTCCCTGAGGAAGCCCAGATAAAGACTTTAAATCAGCTTTTATAAATATGTTCAAGGAACTAAAGAAAATCATGTCTAAAGAATTAAAGTATGAGAATGACATCTCACCAAATGGAGACTATCATTAAGGAAGTAGAAATTATTTTTAAAAGAACCAAATATAGAGTTCAAAAATACAATAACTGAAATAATTCACTAGAGGAGCTAAACGGCAGATTTAAAATGACAGAAGAATCAGTGAACTTGAAAACCGCTCAATTAAGATTATCCAGTCTGAGGAACAGAAAGAAAAAGAATGAAGAAAAATGAACAGAAAGTCAGAGACCTGAGACACTGTCAAGCATACTAACATACCAAGCCCACCAAGCTTAACAGGAATCCCAGAAGGAGCAAAGAGAAAGGGGCAGAAAGAACATTTGAAGAACTAGTGGCCAAAAAGTTCTGAAATTTTATGATAAATGTTAATTGTCATATCCAAGAAACTGAACAAACTGAAAAACCCAAATGAACCTTTCGGCCTACCCAATAGAATAAACTCAAAGACCCAACAGCTAACGTCATACTCATCAGTGAAAAGCTGAAAGCTTTCCCCCTAAGATCAGGCACAAAACAAGGGTGACCATTCTTGCCACTTTTATTCAACATAGTATTGGAAGTCCAAATAGGAAGAAGTAAAATTGTCATTATTTGCAGGTAACATGATATTATAATAATAGAACACCCTAAATACCATTAAAAAAAAACCTGTTAGAACTAATAAATCAGTAAAGTTGCAGAATACAAAAGCAATATATAAAAATCTGTTCCATTTTTATATACTAATAGTGAACTATCAGAAAGAGGAATTAAGAAAACAATCCAATTTACAATTGCAATAAGAAAGCATAAAATACCTAGGAATAAATTTAACCAAGGAGATGAAAGACCTTTAATCTGAAAACTATAAGACATTGATGAAAGAAAACTGAAGATGACGCAAGTAAATGGAACAATATTCCATGTTCATGGATTGGAAGAATTAATATTGTTAAAATACTTCCCAGGGCTTCCCTGGTGGCGCAGTGGTTAAGAATCCACCTGCCAATGCAGGGGACACGGGTTCGAGCCCTGGTCCAGGAGGATCCCACATGCCGTGGAGCAACTAAGCCCGTGTGCCACAACTATTGAGCCTGCACTCTGGAGCCTGCGAACCACAACTACTGAAGCCTGCACACCTAGAGAAAGCCCACGCACAGCAATGAAGACCCAACACAGCCAAAAATAAATAAATAATAATAATAATACTAATACTTCCCAAAGCAACCTATAGATTCAATGCAATCCCTATCAAAATTCCAATGGCATTTTTCATAGCAATAGAACTAACAATCCTAAAATTTGTATGGAACCACAAAGCATCATGGAAGCATCATGGTCCCTAATCTCAAACTGTATTACAAAGCTATAGTAATCAAAACAGCAGTATGGTATTGACAAGAAAACAGACACATCATGGGACTTCCCTGGTGGTCCAGTGGTTAAGACTCTGCACTTCCAATACAGGGGATGTGGGTTTGATCCCTGGTCGGGAGCTAGGCTCTCACATGCCATGTGGTGTGCCCCCCCCCCAAAAAAAAGCCAAAAAACAGATACATTAATCAATGGAACAGAATAGAGAGCCAAGAAATAAACCCACACATATATGGTCAATTTTATGACAAAGGAGCCAAGAATATACAATGGGGAAAGGACAGTCTCTTCAATAAATGGTGTTGGGAAAACTGTACAGCCACATTCAGAAAAATGAAACTGGACCACTATCTTACACCATACACAAAAATTAACTCAAAATGGATGAAAGACTTGAACATAAGACCTGAAGCCAAAAAAGTCCTAGAAGAAAACATAGGTGGTTAATTCCTTGACATCAGTCTTGGCAACGAGTTTTTGGATTTGACACCAAAAATGAAGGCAACAAAAGCAAAACTCAACAAGTGGGGCCACATCAAAAAAGCTTCTGCACAGCAAAGGAAACCATTAACACAAAGAAAAGGCAACTTACCAAATGGGAGAAAATATTTGCAAATCATATATCTGATCAGGAGTTAATATCCAAAATATATAAAGAACTCATACAACTCAATAGCAAAAAAACAACAATCTGATTTTAAAAATGGACAGGTAATCTGAAAAGACATTGTTCCAAAGAAGACATTCAGATGGCCAACAGGTACATGAAAAGGTGCCCAGCATCACTAGTCATCAGGGACATGCAAATCAAAACCACAATGAAATATCACTTCATACCTGTTAGAATGAGTGTTATCAAAAAGACAAGAAATAACAAGTGTTGGCAAGGATATAGAGAAAAGGGAACCCTTGTGTACTGTTGGTGGGAATGTAATTTGGTACAGCCACTATGGAAAACAGTATGGAGGTTCCTTTAAAAATTAAAAATAGGATTACCATATGATCCAGCAATTCCACTCCTGGGTATTCATGTGGAGAAAACAAAAACACTAACTTGAAAAGATATATGTACCCCATTGTTCACTGCAGCATCATTTATAATAGCCAGGACAGGGAAACCACCTAAATCTTCATCAACAGATAGATGAATAAAGAAAAGGGGGGGGGGGTGCTGTGTGCACACGTGTATAATTCAGCCATAAAGGAAGGAAATCTTGCCACTGCAATGACATGGATGGACCTTGAGGGCATTATGCTAAGTGAAATAAACAGAGAAAGACAAATACTGTATGATCTCACTTACATGTGGAATCTAAAATACAAACAAAAAAACAGCTCATAGATGAAGAGAACTGATTTCAGGTTGGTAGAGGTGGAGGATGGTGTGTGTGTGTGTGTGTGTGTGTGTGTGTGTGTGTGTGTGTGTGAGTGAAATGGGTGAAGGAGATCCTAAGATTAAAAATTCCAGTTGTAAAAAACTACAATGAGCTATCATCTCACACCAGTCAGAATGGACATCATCAAAATATCTAGAAACAATAAATGTTGGAGAGGGTGTGGAGAAAAGGGAACCCTCTTACACTGTTGATGGGAATGTAAATTGATACAGCCACTGTGGAGAACAGTATGGAGGTTCCTTAAAAAACTACAAATAGAACTACCATATGACCCAGCAATCCCACTACTAGGCATATACCCTGAGAAAACCATAATTCAAAAAGAATCAAGTACCAAAATGTTCATTGCAGCTCTATTTACAATAGCCCAGAGATGGAAACAACCTAAGTGTCCATCATCGGATGAATGGATAAAGAAGATGTGGCACATATATACAATGGAATATTACTCAGCCATAAAAAGAAATGAAATTGAGCTATTTGTAATGAAGTGGATAGACCTAGAGTCTGTCATACAGAGTGAAGTAAGTCAGAAAGAGAGAGACAAATACCGTATGCTAACACATATATATGGAATTTAAGAAAAAAAATGTCATGAAGAACCTAGGGGTGAAACAGGAATAAGGACACAGACTTACTAGAGAATGGACTTGAGGATATGGGGAGGGGGAAGGGTAAACTGTGACAAAGCGAGAGAGAGGCATGGACATATATACACTACCAAACGTAAGGTAGATAGCTAGTGGGAAGCAGCCGCATAGCACAGGGAGATCAGCTTGGTGCTTTGTGACCACCTGGAGGGGTGGGATAGGGAGGGTGGGAGGGAGGGAGACGCAAGAGGGAAGAGATATGGGAACATATGTATATATATAACTGATTCATTTTGTTGTGAAGCTCAAACTAACATACCATTGTAAAGCAATTATACTCCAATAAAGATGTTAAAATGAAAAAAAAATTCCAGTTGTAAAATAAATAAGTCATGAGCATATAAGGTACAGCATAGCCACTATACTTGCATATTTGAAAGTTGTTAAGAGACTAGATCTTAAAAAGTTCTCATCACAAGAAAAGAAATTGTAACTACGTATGGTGATGTAACTAGACTTATTGTGGTAATCATTTTGCAATATATACAATTTTTGAATTATGTTTTATACCTGAAACTAATAATAATGTTATATGCCAGTTATACCTCAAAAAAAAAAAAAAAACCCTCAAGAGATTGGCACTTAGATGCATCCTAGCCAAACTGTCAAAAAACAAAAGAATCTTGGAAGGAGCAAGACAAAGCAGTGAAAAAGCCTCAATAAAATTAACAGTTGACTTCTCCTTAGAAACAGTGGAAACCAGAAGTCATACTGGGATGACATACTAAAAAGGCTGACTGTAACCAAGAATTCTATATCCAGTAAAGCTATCCTTCAAAAACAAGAAAAAATAAGATATTTTCAGATAAATAAAAACTAAGATAATTTGTCTCCATCAGACTTGCCCTACAATGCTAAAAGAATCCTTCAGGCTGAAATGAAATAAAACTAGACTTAAATTCACATGAAAAACAGCTCCAGTAAAGGTAAATACACAGGTAATATAAAAGTATAAATGTATTTTGGTTTATAATTCAGTTTTCCTATCTGATTTAAAAGATAACTGCATTAAGAATTAATTTAAACACTGTTGATGGGCTTATAATGAATAAAGATATAATTTATATGACAATAATAGTACGGGGGAGAGGGGAGACTGGGCTATATAGAAACTTTTGAAATAGAAATTAAGTTGATAGTCATCTAAGCTAAAATGCTAACTTGTAATCTCCAGGGCAACCACAAAGGAAATAATTCAAAAAACCTATAGTAGAAGAAACAAACAAACTTAAATGGTATACTCAAAATTATCTACCTAACACAAAAGAAAGGAGTAAAGGAAGACTAAGAAAAACAATAAAGGCATGAGACAGACAGAAAACAAATAGCAATTTAAAAAAATAGCAAAATTGCAGACATAAATCCTATATTATCAGTCATTACGCTAAATGTAAATGGACTAAAGATGCCTATCAGAAAGCAAAGGTTAGGAGAATGAGTTTTTCCAAAAAAAGTCCAACTGTATGTTGTCTATAAAAGACATGCTTCAGATACAAGGACACAAATAGGTTGAAAATAAAAGGACAGAAAAAGAAATTCCACACAAACAGTACTCAAAAGTGCTGGAGTGGCTGTACTGTATCAGGCAAAATAGATTTTAAGACAAAAACTGTTACTAAAGACAGAGAAGGGCATTCTATAATGATGAAAAGTCAATCCATCAGGAAGATATAACAATTATAAACATATATGCACCTAACAATAGATATCTGAATACAAAATATATGAAGAAAAACTGACAGAATTAAAGGAAGAAGTAGACCATTTCAACAGTAATAGTTGGAGACTTCATCACCCCACTTTCAATAATGGACAGAATACATAGAAGATCAACAAGGAAGTAGAAGACTTGAACAAAACTATAAACCAACTAAACCTAACAGACACCTGTAGTACACTTCATGTACAAAAGCAAGACACACATTCTTCTCAAGTGACATGGAACATTCCCCAGAACAGACCATATGTTATGCCATAAAACAAGTCTCAAAAAATTTGAAAAGATTGGAATTGTAAAAAATATGTTCTCCTACCACAATGGAGTGAGATTAGGAATCAGTAACAAAGAATTTGGGAAAGTCACAAATATGTGGAAATTAAAAGATACACTATTAAATAACTAATAGGTCAAAGAAGAAATTGCAAGGGAAAAGACAAAAGATTTTGAGATAAATGAAAACGCAACACCCAAAACTTACAGGATGCAGTGACAACAGTGCTTGAAGGGAGGTTTACAGCTGTAAATGCCTCCATTTAAAAAAGAAAAGTGATCTCAAATCAATAACCTAACCTTCCTACTACAGAATGAATGTTTGTATCCCCCCAAATTCATATTTGAAACTTAATCACCAATATGATGGTATTTGGAGGTGGTGCCTTTGGAAGATTATTAGGTCATTAGGGTGGAGCCCTAGTGAATGGGATTAGCGCCCTTATAAAAAAGACCCCAGAGTGCTTCCCTTGCCCCTTCTACCATGTGAGGATAGAGCAAAAGGATGGCCATCTCTGAACCAGAAAGCTGGCCCTCCCCATACACCAAATCTGCCAGTGCCTTGATCTTGGACTTCCCAGCCTCCAGAACTTTGAGAAATAAGTTATTCTTGTTTAAGTCACCCTCTAGTATTAAAAATACCAGTCTATGGTATATTTTTTAACAGCAGCCCGAATCCGTTAAGACAGAAATAAGTACCAAGAGTAAGGTGTGCTATAACAACCCAGAGAATATAAAAATGGCCAATAAGCACATAAAAAGATGTCCAACATCAGTAATCTTCAGGGAAATGCTAAGCAAAGCCATGATTAGGTATCACTTCACATATGTTAGGATGGCTATCAAAAAAATAGAAAATGTGTTGATGAAGATGTGGAGAAACTGAAACACTTGGGCACTGTTTGTGGAAATGTAAAATGGTGTAGCCACTATGACAGTTCCCCAAAAATTAAAAATAGAATTACCATATGATCCAGCAATTCCATTTCAGGGTCCATATCCAAAAGAACTGAAGTCATGAGGTCATACTGATATAAACAAGTACTTAATTAGATAAATGAAAGAGGGATAAGGAACAGCTCTTCTTTATAGTAGAATTACAAATGACAAATGTAGAAGAGGCAAATAGAAAAATCACCATTAGGCAAATACCACAGTAAAAATTATTTCAGACAAGATCCACTGATGGGTGCTAATATTAGTGGGCACAAATTTGAAAAGAAACAGAATTTATATAGTCTCAAACTATCAATATATTTATTAACTAAAAAGAGAAAGTAACTTTATAGTGGAGAAACTTCGTAGAAACCAGTTTAACCAAGTGACAAAGGTCAACATCACCAAAATAAGACATACTGGCATCATGAATCCTGTGATGTGCACTGAGGACACAATTTCATTTCTGTGATATTCTTGCCAAAAAATTTTTAACTTCATTTCAGTTATGAGAAAACATCAAGATTGGAATTGAGGAACATTTGACAGCATAACTGATCAATACTGAAAAGTGTCATAGGTTATGAAGGACAAGAAAAACTAAAGAACTGTTACAGACTGCAGAAGACTAAGGAGAACTAATAACTAAATACAATATGGGTTCCTGAGTTAGATCTTGGAACAGGAAAAGGACATTAGTGGGAACACTGTTGAAATCAGAATAAGATCTAGGGACTCTAAAGAGTCCACCTTCCAATGCAGGGGCTGTGGGTTTGATCCCTGGTCAGGGAACTAAGATCCCACATGCTGCAGGGCAACTAAGCCCACGTGCCACAACTACTGAGCCCATGTGCCTCAACCAGAGAGGCCACACAGTCGGAGCCCGCATGCCACAACTAGAGAGAGAAAACCTGCAAGCCACAACTAGAGAGAAGCCCACGCACTGCAATGAAGAGCCCACGTGCTGCAACTAAGACCCAACACATCCAAGAATAAAATAAATTAATTAATAAAAATAGAATAAGGTCTGTAGTTTACCTGATACTAGTAAACCAATTTAATTTTTCTGTTTTTTATAATTGCACTATGATTATTGTATACAATATGATATACACACACAGATTGTTGTGTGAATTATTTGCATAAAACATGTCTTTCACAGTAGGTTGAATATTTACAAAGGCAAAGATTTCATTTTTAGTTTAGGAATGAAGTACTTATACTGAGGTGTTATCGGTGTCAGGTCAAAGAGGTGCAAGGTTAGTGTTTCCTTCTCATTGCTTGTCTCTTTAATAAATTCTCTACATTAAAAACACATATTCCAAGTAAAAACAAGGGAATGAACACATAAACTCCCACCTGATAACCCGGTAAGATGAGAGTAACTGAATCTTTAAAAGGTTTAAACTCACCAAAATGGGAGAAAGGAACAATAGCAACAGCAGTTTAAAGGGTAGAAAGCAGGCTGACAGCAGACAGACTACTTGGATGACCCCCCAAAACTGAATCCTAAGCCAGCCATAGAGATGGTGAGACCTATTCTGATGTATAGATTCCTCAAATGCTCAGGAACAGGCAGAAGACCAAGTACCTCTGGATGGGGAGTGGTTAAAATAAGTTGGAACTTGGTTTAAGGAGCAGTTAAATCCCCATTTCCACTCCTCAAAGATGAGTGACCCCACTCCAGCAGAAGATGGAAGTATTTTTTTCTCTGGAGAGGGTATCTAGACCAAGAAACACTAGGCACAGTTGAGAGGGGCCTAGCTGTGCTAAAATCAGGGCACTAAGTGAATAATTAACAGATGCTGGGACCCCCATGCCCAGCCCTCTACGCACCCTTGGCTGCCAAAATGCTGTCAGCCAGGCTGGAGACATGGCGATTCTATTCTGGGGAAGTTGCACCTGCCACAAAATGACCTAAAGAAGCTTGTATGGGAAGGCCCCCAATGAAACAACAAGCCAATGGCCCTCTAGTGAACACCACCACCACTACCACCACACACACACACACACACACACACACACACACACACACACACACACTCTCAAGGCTTTCAATCTACTGTTAGTCTTCCACTCTTAAATATGATCAGGGAATCCCAGATCACATGATATCCAAGGAAAGTCCATAACATGAAAGAAAAAGATTAAAATAAATTTAAAAGAAAAAACATGGAGGAAATAGAGACTATGTATGGAGAAGGAAATTTTAAAAAAATACCAATTATCAGTAAAAATTTCAGATTGCTAAGAAAAGATATTCATCAATGAAATAAGAACTTGATGCAATTAGACACATGCATATTCAGAGAAAAGTATAACACCCTTGGGATGGAAGCTAATGTTATGGAAATATCCCAGAGAAGAGAAAATTTTTGAATAAAAAATAAGAGAAAAAGATAAAATTAGAGCACTAGTCCATGAGGTATATAATCCAAAAAATGGTAGTTCCAATAAGAGGGAAGAGATAGAACAGAGGAAAAAGTCATAAAACATTTAAAAAATATCCCAATCTAAGTGTGAATATAGAAATATCTTCTTATAAAAAGTGAGAAAAAGCAAGGTACAAAATGTATATAGGATGCTACCTCATGTGTAGAAACAAGATAAAAATAAGACCATATATTCATAGTTGCTTATATAAACTCAGGATACACCAAAAAATTAATAAAAATAGTTATTTGGGGGGAGGGTGCTGAGGCATTTCACTGAATTTTTTCATATATTTCATTTTGATTTTTGAGCCATGTAAATGGAATACCTATTCAAAATTAGAAGTAAAAATAAAATTACTCTGCAGGAACCAGTGTTGTGGTAGGGAAACTTGAACTATAACTGATGAGTTGCTGGAGACTCAGCATGATCAAGTCTGAGAGATAAAAACTCCAGGGGACCCAGTCATGGGGGGCACACTTTTGTGAGTTTTGCCTCCAGGATCTCACCAGGTCCTCACAGTGAATATCAGAGAAAAGTCACCTCATGCTTCAGGCAGGGGGAAGGGAAATGAAATATTTTGAAACATGCCAGAGCATTCTATTCTGCTTAACAAGTCTGCCCTCAGGAGAAACTATTTTATTTTTTTATTTTTGGCTGCGTTGGGTCTTTGTTGCTGCGCACGGGCTTTCTCTAGTTGTGGCGAGCAGGGGCTACTCTTCATTGCAGTGTGCAGACTTCTCATTGCGGTGGCTTGTCTTGTTGCAGATCACTGGGCTCTAGGCACGTGGGCTTCAGTAGTTGTGGCACATGGGCTCAGTAGTTGTGGCTCGCGGGCTCTAGAGCGGAGGCTCAGTAATTGTGGCGCACGGGCTTAGCTGCTCTGCGGCATGTGGGATCTTCCCGGACCAGGGCTCAAACCTGTGTCTCCCACGTTGCCAGGCAGATTCTTAACCACTGCACCATAAGGGAAGCCCAGGAGAAACTATTTAACTAAAGCCTAACCTGCTGGAGTTTTATCAGAGCCTGACTGGCCTAAGAGAAGAGAAACACCCAGCTCCAGCTGGCTCTAGCCATTCTGTCCCACTGAAGGGTAAGGGGACTTAGAGGCATGTGTGAAGTTCATAGTCCAAAGGGACAGGCTCACTAAAAGACTAAGACCTACTACTCATAGGACTACAGAAAACTACGCCCCCAACATACACAATTTACCATCACATTAATTAAGGCATATTTACAGCAGTTATTTTTACCCAATACATTATATCTGGCTATCAAGAAAAAATTATGACATACTAAAAGGCAAAAGGCACAGTTGGAAGAGACAGAGCAAGCAAGACAACCAGACTGAGACATGGCAGGGATGTTGAGATTATCAGACCAGGAATTTTAAACAACTATAAGATGCTAAAGGCTTTAATGGATAAAACAGACAAGATGCAAGAATGGATGGGCAATGTAAGCAGAGAAAAGGAAATTATAAGAATGAACCAAAAAAAAAATGCTAGAGATCAAAAACAATGAGAAAAAATGTCTTTGTTTTGCTTATTAGTAGACTGGACGCAGCTGAGAAAAGAATCTCTGAACTTGAGGATATCTCATTAGAAACCACCAAAATTGAAAAAAGCAAAGGGAATAAAAGAGAGAGAGAAAAAAAGAACAAAATATCCAATAACTATGGGACAACTACTAAAGGAGTAACATAAGTATAATCAGAATTCCAGAAGAAGAAAAAGAGAAGGAACAGAAGAAATATTTGAAACAATAATGATGGAAAAATCCCCCATATTAATGTCAGACACCAAACCACAGATCCAGGAAGCTCAGAGTACACTGAGCAGGATAAATGCCCCACCCCCAACCCCTCTCTCCAAATACACGTAGGCATATCATTTTCAAACTACAGAAAGTCAAAGATAAAAAGCTCTATTTATTCATAGAAACCAAGACATGGAAACAACCTAAATGTCCATTGACAGATGAATGGATAAAGAAGACGTGGTACATATATACAATGGAATACTACTCAGCCATAAAAAAGAACGAAATAATGCCATTTTCAGCAACATGGATACAACTAGAGATGATCATACTAAGTGAAGAAAGTCAGAAAGAGAAAGACAAATACCATATGACATCACTTATATGTAGAATCTAAAGTATCCTGTGATAAGCCATAATGGAAAAGAATATGAAAAAGAATATGTATAACTGAGTCACTTTGCTGTACAGCAGTAATTAACACAACTTTGTAAATCAACTATATTTCAATTTAAAAAAACTCTAAAAGAAGCTGGGGGTGGGGGTGGGGGAGGGATGCCTTACCTATAGAAGAATAAAGATAACAATTACACTTGTTTCTCTTCAGAAATCATGCAAGCAAAGAGTGGAGTGAAATATTTTAAATGTTAAGAGAAAAAAAGAAAACACACCACCAACCTAAAATTCTGTACCCTGAAAAATTATCCTTCAGAACTGAAGGAGAAATGAAGACTTAACTCAAGTAAAAATTAAGGGAATCTATTGCTAGTAGACTGAACTTGTAAGAAATGACAAAAGAAATCTTTAGGGAGAAGGAAAATGATAAAACTCAGATCTGCATAAAGAAAGAAGGAATAAGTGAAGGTAAAATAAAAAAACATTTATTTTTTCTTATTCATAATTGATCTCATAATAATTTGTTCAAAATAATAATGGCAACAATGTATTTGATTATATATGCTTTTATATAAATAAATAAATATCAATACACACACACACACACACAGTTGGTCCTCCATATCCACAAGTTCTGCACCCATGGATACAGAGGGCTGACTGTAAGGGACTTCAGCATCTGTGAATTTTTGTATCTGCAGAGGGTCCTAGAACCAATCCCCTGTGGATACTGAGGGATGACTGCACACATATATAAACATACATGCTTATGTATAAGTGAAATGAATGACAACAATGAAACAAGACGGAAGAGAGGAATCAGGATTATTTTGTTATTATAAGGTACTCACACTACCCATGAAGTGGTATAGTGTTATTTGAAAATGAACTTGGATTAATTGTAAATACATACTGCCAACTCCAGGGCAATCACTAAAAGAAAATAAAAAGTATAACTAATGTGTTAATAAAAGAGAGACAACTGAAGCATGTAAAATAATTAAAACCACAAAAGGCAGAAAAAAAGTGAAAGGCAAAAATAGCAACAAAGAACAAGGAACACATAGAAAACAGTAACAATTACGGTAGACATTAATTTAACTATATCAATAATCCTTTTGAACATCAATGGCCTAAATGCACCAATTATTTCAGAGTAGGTCAAGAAACAAGACCTAAGTATTAATCTACTTTAAATATAAAGACATAAATAGAATAAAAGAAAATTGATGGAGAAAGATATACTATGATAACAGTAACCAAAAGAAAGCAGGAGTAGCGATATTAATACTAATAATGTGTTAATTTCAGACAGAACAGACTTCAGACCAGGGAAAGTTATCAGGGATAAAAAAAGGCATTACATAATGATAAAAGAGTCAATTCTCCAAGAAGACATATCCATCCTTAATGCGTTTGCCTCTAACAACAGAGGATCAAAATGTATGGGGTAAAAACTGATAGAACTGCAAAAAGAAATAGATGAATCCAGTATTATAGCTAGGAGACTTCAACACCCCTCTATCAGAAATGGAAAGATTCAGCAAACAGAACTTCAGTAAGGACACAGTTGAATTCAACAGTACCATCAATCAACTGGATATAATAAATATCTATAGACTACTTCATCCAACAACAGCAGAATGTATATTCTTCTCAAGCTCGCACAAAAAGTTCACGAAGAACACCAAGACACCAATGCCTGCTGTCCTACCACAAGGAAATTAAACTAGAAATCAATAACAGAAAGAAAGCTGGAACACCTCCCCCAACTATATGGAGATTAAACAAAATATGTCTAAATAACTTATGGGTTAAAGAAGAAATCTCATGAGAAATTGAACAATATTTTGAACTAAATGGATATGAAAACATAACATCAAATTTTGTGGGATGTAGTGAAAGCAGTGCTTAGAGGAATATTTATAGCAATGAAAACATACAGTAGAAAAGAAGAAAGATCTAAAATCAATCATCTAAGCTTCTACCTTAGGAAATTAGAAAAAGAAGAGCAAATTAAATCCAAAGTAAGCAGAAGAAAAGAAATAATAAGAATTAGAACAGAAATCTATGAAATTGAAAACAGGAAATCAATAGAGAAAATCAACAAAATCAAAAGCTGGTTCTTTGAAAAGATCAATAACATCAATAAGCCTCTAGCCAGGTGAACTAAGGAAAAGGAGAGGACTCAAATTACTAATAACATAAATGAAAGAGCGACATCACTATAGATCCTATGGACATTAAAAGGATAATAAAGGAACAATATGAACAACCCTATAGTGCTCGCTTTGGCAGCACATATACTAAAATTGGAACAACCCTATGGCTACAAATTTGATAACCTAGATGAAAATGGACCAATTCCTTGAAAGATACAATCTGCCAAAACTCACACAAGAAGAAACAGGCAATCTGAATAGGCCTATATCTATCAAAGAAATTGAATAATACTTAATAACCTTCCAAAATAGAAAGCACCAGGCCCAGAATTCATGGGAAATTCGACAAAATGTTTAAGAAAGAAATTAAATAAATTATCTACAATATCTTTCAGAACATGGAACTAGAGAAAATACTTCCTAACTCATCCTATGAGGCCAGCATTACCCTAATAACAAAACAGACAAAGATATTACAAGAAAAAAAAGTACCAATCAATATCTGTGATAAAATGCAAAAATCCTCAACAAAATATTAGCAAACTGAATGCAAAAAAGGAACCAAAGAATTATACAG
The DNA here is from genome assembly GCF_964374135.1 of Grampus griseus. Classification (NCBI taxonomy): domain Eukaryota; kingdom Metazoa; phylum Chordata; class Mammalia; order Artiodactyla; family Delphinidae; genus Grampus; species Grampus griseus. The sequence goes on from NC_139019.1 coordinate 109,480,493, forward strand.
CACCACCTAGTGGGATTTATCCCAGATATGCCAGGCTGCTTCATATTCAAAAATCAATTAATATAATCCATCACATCAACAGGCTAAAGAAGAAGAATCACATGATCATACTAATAGATACAGAAAAAGCATTTTATAAAATCCACCACCCATTCATGATAAAACCTCTCAGTAAACTAAGAATAGAGGGGAACTTCCTCAATTTGATAAAGAATATCTACAAAAACCTATAGTTAACATCATACATCATGGTGAGAAACTTGAAGCTTTCCCACGAAGATCAGAAACAAGGCAAGGATATCTCCAATCACCACTGCTTTTCAATGTCATACTAGAAGTCCTAGCTAATGCAACAAGACAAGAAAAGGAAATAAAAAGAATACAGATTAGGAAGAAAGAAAGAAAACCTTGTTGATGACATGAGAGCCTAAGTATAAAATCCAAAAGGATCAACAGAAACTCCTGAAACTAATAAGTGATTATAGCAGGGTTGCAGGATATAAGTTTCATACACAAAAGTCAATCACTTTCCTATATACCAGCAATGAACAAGTGGAATTTGAAATACTGTTTACAGTAGTACCCCCAAAATGAAATACTTAGGTATAAATCTAACAAAATACATATGAGATCTATATGAGGAAAACTACAAAATTCTGATGAGAGAAATCAAAGAACTAAGCAAACAGAGAGATAATCCATGTTCATGGATAGGAAGAATCAATACTGTCAACATGTCAGTTCTTCCCAACTTGGTCTATGGATTCAAGCAATCCCAATCAATATTCCAACAAGTTATTTTGAAGATATTAACAAGATTATAAAATTTATATGGAGAGGCAAAAGATCCAGAATATTGAAGAAGAACAAAGTTGGTGGACTGACACTACCCAACATCAGGACTTATTATAAGGCTACAATAATCAGGACAGTGTGGTATTAGTAAAAGAATAGACAAATAGATCAATGGACTAGAACAGAGAGCCCATAAATAGACCCATATAAATATAGTCAACTGATCTTTGGCAGAGGAGCAAAGGGAATACAATGGAACAAAGATAATCTTTTCAACAAAAAACGCAGGAACTGGACACCCGCTGGCAAAAAATAAATAAATAGGGCTTCCCTGGTGGCACAGTGGTTAAGAATCTGCCTGCCAACACAGGGGACATGGGTTCAATCCCTGGTCTGGGAAGATCCCACATGCCATGGCGGAGCAACTAAGCCTGTGCACCACAACTACTGAGCCTGTGCTCTAGAGCCCATGAGCCACAACTACTGAGCCCACGTGCCACAACTACTGAAGCCCATGCGCCTAGGGCCCATGCGCCTAGGGCCCGTGCTCCACAACAAGAGTAGACCCCGCTCTCCGCAACTAGAGAAAGCCCGCACGCAGCAACGAAGACCCAACACAACCAAAAATAAATAAAATTTTAAAAAATAAAAAATAAAATTTTATATATATATATATATATATGAATCACAGACCTGAATGTAAAACACAAACCTATAAAACTTCTAGAAGATAGCATAGGAGAAAATGTAGATGACTTTGGGTTTGGTGATGACTTTTTACATGCAACACCAGAGGCATGCAGAGGCATGATCCATGAAAGAAATAATTGATAAACTGGATTTCATTAAAATAAAAAATTTCTGCTTTGCAAAAAATACTCTCAAGAGAATGAAGACAAGCCAGAGACTGGGAGAAAATATCTGTAAAAGACATCAGATAAAGGACTGTTATCCGATATATACTTAAAACTCAACAATAAGCAAATGAACAGCCCAATTTTTTTTTTTTTTTTTTTTTTTTTTTTTTTTTTTTGCGATACGCGGGCCTCTCACTGTTGTGGCCTCTCCCGTTGCGGAGCACAGGCTCTGGACGCGCAGGCTCAGTGGCCATGGCTCACGGGCCCAGCCGCTCCGCGGCATGTGGGATCTTCCCAGACCGGGGCACGAACCCGTGTCCCCTGCATCGGCAGGCGGACTCTCAACCACTGTGCCACCAGGGAAGCCCGAACAGCCCAATTTTAAAAAGAGGTCAAAGACCTTAACAGACACCTCACCCAAGAAAATACACAGACGGCAAGTAAGCGTATGAAAAGCTACTCCACACCATATATCATCAGGAAAATGTAAATTAAAACAACAGTGAGATACCATTACATACCCATTTGGTCAAAATCCAAAACACTGACAACACTAAATTCTCACGAAGATGTGAAGCAACAGGAACTCTCATTCACTGCCGGTGGGAATGCAAAATGGTACAGTCACTTTGGAAGACACTTTGACAGTTTCCTACAAAATTAAACATACTCTTACCATATGATCCAGTGTTTGCATCCTTTGGTACTTATGCAAATTGAAAACTTACGTCCACACAAAAATTTGCACATGGATGTCTATAGCAGTTTTACTCATAACTGCCAAAACTTGATGCAACCAAGATATCCTTCTGTAGATAAGTGGATAAATAAACTTGGTACACCCAGACAACAGAATATTATTCCATGCTAAAAAGAAATGAGCTGTCAAGCCATGAAAAGACATGGAAGAAACATAAATGCATATTACTAAGTGAAAAAAGCCAATCTGAAAAGGTTACATAATGTATGATTCCAACTATATGATTCTGGAAAAGGCACAACTATGGAAAAAGTAGAAAGATCAGTGGTAGCCACAGGTTAGGAGTAAAGATAGGGTGAATAATAGGTGGAGCACAGAGGATTTTTTAGTGCAATGAAACTACTCTCTCTCTCTCTATATATACACACACACACACACACACACACACACACACACACACACACACACACACACATATGGCAATGGATATATGACATTACACATTTGTTAAAACCCATAGAACGTACAACACAAAGAATGAACCCTAAGGTAAACTATGGACTCTGGGTGATACTGATGTGTTCCTGTAGGCTCATCAATTGCACCACTCTGTTGGGGGATGTTGATTATGTATATGTGGGGTTAGGGAGTATATGGAAACTCTCTGTACTTTCTACTCAATTTTGCTATGAATCTAAAAAAAATCTATTTTTTTAAAAAAGGAATGGCTTTACAATAATTTTTTAAATAAAATAAGAACAGAGGTTTAAAAAAATTTTTTTAATCAGAATGGCCATCATCAAAAAGTCTACAAATAATAAATGCTGGGGAGGGTGTGGAGAAAAGGGAACCCTCCTACACTGCTGATGGGAATGTAAACTGGCGCAGCCACTATGGAAAACTAAAAATAGAGTTATCATATGATCCAGCAATCCCAATCCTGGGCATATATCCAGAAAAGACGAAAGCTAATTTGAAAAGATACATGCACCCCAATGTTCATAGCAGCACTACTTACAATAGCTAAGACATGGAAGCAACTGAACTGTCCATGGACAGATGAATGGATAAAGAAGATGTGGTGTATATATACAATGGAATACTACTCAGCCATAAAAAAGGATGAAATAATGCCATTTGCAGAACATGGATGGACCTAGAGATTATCATACTAAGTGAAGTAAGTCAGAGAAAGACAAATATTATGACATCACTTAAATGTAGAATCTAAAATACAGTACAAATTAACTTATTTACAAAACAGGAACAGACTCACAGACATAGAAAACCAACTTATGGTTACCAAAGGGAAAGGAGGGAGAGGGATAAATTAGGAGTATGGAATTAACAGATACACACTACCATATATAAACTAGATAAACAACAAGGATTTACTGTAGAGCACAGGGAACTATATTCAATATCTTTAAATAACTTATAAGGAAAAGAATTTTTTTTTTAAGATTACATATACAACCAAATCACTTTGCTGTACATCTGAAACTAACACAATATGGTAAATCAGCTATATTTCAATAAAAAAGTTTTTTAAAGAAAGAAAATTTCCCAGAACTTAGTGACATGTTTGTTTGAAAGAGCCCACTGTGTCTGGCATCATAGATGAAAACAAAGCTACACCAAGAAACATCACTGTAAAATTTGGGGCATGGGAACCAAGAAATTTTCCTACAGATTTCCAGAGAGTTAGAAAAGATCTGGATACAAAATGCCTTTGGACTTCTGAAGATAGGAGATACTGGAAGATAGGAGGCAATAGCACAGGTATTCAAAATTCTGAAGGAAAATTATTTCCTGCCTGAAATTCTGTGTTTATTTGGATGTGTTCCCCACAAGAAAGAGGAAGACCTGGGATGCAAGGAATAGGAGAGCCACATAGGAAAGAAGAGAAGGGAATTCCCATGGCAGGATGACAGGAGTCCTCAGCATGACAGCTGTCCAGAAGTTGTCAGATGGCAGCTGTCCATGTCCGAGCAGGTCAACAGGCTCCAGGGGAGATTTTCTTGGGAAGATGAAATTGTGAAAATAACTGATTTACCCAAATCTGTAAAAAGGACATTCATGTAAGTGGCTGAGAATTTAGGATTAAATCACAGAGGAACATAGAAAAATTAAGCAAATGGAAAAAATAAGACAATTATTAGGAAAAAAAGTTTTGAGGGAAAATTAGTCTTAGTTAACTATATGTTTCAGCTGAGAATATATTAGCGTAATTATGTAAACAGTAAACAAAGCTTTTGGCCAACGCAAATTATGATCTACGCATATTGGTAGAATGAGAAAAAAGGAAAGATGCAGTGGAAGAAGGACAGCAAGGAGGAGAAGAATTAAATATTCATCGTAAACCACAGATACTGCCTACATTTGAAAATCGAGAAATCCAGAAACATGGAGGAGGTAAACACCAAAAGAAGCAGTTAAGGTCGTGGTTCCTGGAGAAGAGGCCAAGGGGGTAGAGGTGGGGAGCTGCCTGTCAACAACTGAAGGCTCTGAGATTTTATCCCACTTGCATGCTAACCAGTCAGCTTGCCACAGTTTCACGGAGGCTGGCAGAAGACACAAGACTCCTGCATCAGAGACAAAGAAGAGATTGTTAGACACAGCACTAGTAGTATTATCTTTTATTTGGTTCCCTGAACCCCAGTTCTCACAGAGTGGTGCCAAGAGAGCCAGATGGTACCTGTACACACAGTGTAAGTACAGGAGAAGAAGCCTCAGCTGAGACAGCCTGAATTGCTAATAATGGACAGTAAGTCTGCCTGCCTTTTTTCTTCAGAGGAAGATGCTGTCTCTTCCAAGGTTGCTTGCTATGCAAACATGTCGAAAAAGACTGTAGGGAACAAAGTAGGGAAGTCAGTGCCTCACTCACAAGACGTGAAGACCAATGGAGGAATTCTCAAAAGTGATGTTTTTCTTAATAAACCTCCTCAAATTATTTGATTTTTTAAAAATTACATGCACGTATAACTTCCATAAAAATGAAAATTTACTTAGGAATTTTACATTATTAAAACAACTTGCCTGACACTCCTACTGATTGGGTATCTCTTCTTTCCAACGGAGAGCCAAAGTCGGAAAAATATTGGAAAAGGAAGTTTTCCAAAACTTCGCGCAGGGCGGGCTGGCCCCAATGAAGGGCGGTCCCAACCCCAGCTGTCCAATCTGTGCTGAGACCCAGGCGGTGAGGCCCGCGAGCCCGCCCTTCCCTGGCCTCGCATCGGGGAAGGCTCCTATACGCCCCGAGCGCCCGGTTCTGCACCTGCAAGACCCGGATGGGGCGGCCCAACGCCGTGGCTGGTGCAGAGATGCAAGCCACGTGTGTCAAGTGCCCGGAGCAGCACTTTTGTACTTGTGTTGATTGCAATGATCCGGGATGTGAACCAAGCCTCGATGAAAAAAAAAAAAAAAAAAAAAAAAAGCATCATGGTCCAGCTGACTAGCCAGCGGGGGCTCGTTCGGTGCTGAGGGCCAGAGCGGGTGTCCAGAGCACAGCGCAGGAAGAGGGGTGGGCAGCTCTGCCGTGTCGCCGCAGGATCCCCGGCCCCGGGGGACGAACGCGACATCCCCTCGCTTGTGCGCACACGCGCCCTGGCCCTGCCGGGCGCTCGGACCGCTCGCTCCCGCCCTTGCAGCTCCCTCGCCCGGCCTCTGACCCACACAGACCCAGGCCCGGGGGCGGGCGTGGGCGCTTCTCCGAGAAGCGGGTCTGCACTCCTACCCCTCCCTCCCTCCCTCCCCGGCCGAAGCCTTCGGCCACAGAGTGAGCCTGGCCCGCGCGGATCCCGTTTATCAGCCCCATCTCCCATTACATAAGGCGGCGCCTATCTCCAGGGCATCGCCACAACCTCGGGCCTTCTCCCACGCGCGGGGGCGCACCTGCCCACCGCTCCCCGCTTGGTTTTGCTGGCCCTAGAGGTGGAGGGGGGCGTTCCACTCATCTTGACGCAGCCCACGGTGGTTCCCCACTCCTTCCACCAACACAGGGACCCCCACGGGAGATGCTACTGACCCTATTCTGCAGATAAGGAAACTGAGGTCACAGAAGTAGGCGGCGGCGCTCCGGGCACTGGGGAGCCACGAGGGGCAGGGCCCGGCTTCCAAGCGTTAGGGCCTGCAATTGTGCTGGGAAACTTGGGGCTGGGAGAGAAGACAGGGTGGGAATCACGTTACCAGTGAGAGGAGAGGGTGGGCAAGGCCGGCAGGCTTCTAAGCAGGGGCGACAGCCCCAGCGTCCCTTGGAGGACCCTTGTGAGGAGGCTGAGCCCCATTGTCATTGGACAGAGAGGTAGCCTGAGCAGACAGAGAGGGCCGAGAGGGGGAGGCACTGGCTTAGGGGAGGAAGTGGGTGAGGGAGACTTGACATCAGCACCCAAGAGGCAAATGCTGTGGCCTCAGTTGCACGGGTTTCTGGAGGACTTCTGGAAAAGCGGGGAAATGGCTACATGCCAGTGTCCCTGCAGGGGGCGGGCTGCCCACAGGGGACCCTGGAGTGGGGGCAGGCCCAGGAGTCACACTCCACAGCCTTCAATCTGCAAGGGAAACTTGAGGCCTCGGAGGGCAGAGGTGGTCGCCCCAGGTCTCAAGTGGCAGTGGGAACAGTTAGTCTCCAGGGCTAAGGCTGGGTCCACCTCTTGCCGGCCCCACCCACTGAGGGTCTCCCAGCAGGACGGACCCACACTGAAGGCTGGGTGGGGCACCCAGTGTCCAGGCTGCGCGTGCTGAGAGTTATCAGCAAAACAACTTCTCAAAGGAAAGATCCCAGGAGGATCCCTGAGTCTGATTGGATCTTTCAATAGAGACCTGGGAATCTGCGGGGCCAACAGGGAATCAGGTGGGCCAAAAGAAGTGAACTTCACTCTTCTCCTTTTATCCTGTTTGAATTTTGTACCCAGAGCAAGTATTGTTTTGGTAATGTAACACACCAGTTCACTGAAAAAAATAAAACCCCCAGATTCCCACATCTGATAGACTGTGGTCACAGCACTGTCTGCCCAGCATTTCTGGTGACCTAAAGGGATCTGAGGACAGGAGCTGGGTGGGCACCTAGGGTGGACCATGGGCAAAAGTGCTGGATTTCCAGCTGGCACGGTTGACACCAGGCTGCCCTCAGGGCCCTCTCACCTACCCCACCAGGAAGCTCCTCCAGATCTTGGAAACGGCCCCAGAACCCTCTCAGTAATAAGTCTATAAGAAATCAAATTCTTTCCTTTATGTGACGCTGGATTTTCCACAAAGTAAAATCAAGATGAGTAAAGATGTGGTTTGTAGATAGTGTCCGACAAAGCGGAGACCAGGGTGTGAGGCATCACCACTTGGGCCTATAAAAGCTGCCACAAGAGGCCAAGGCCACAAGATACTCAGCTTAGGCCAGCCTATGCGTCTGCTTCTCACTCTTCCTGTGGCTCTAGGCTCCATGGCGCTCTGGTTGACTGTGGTCATTGCTCTCACCTGCTTTGGTGGCCTCGCCTCCCTGGGCCCTGTGCCTCCCTCTACAGCCCTCAAGGAGCTCATTGAAGAGCTGGTCAATATCACCCAGAACCAGAAGGTGAGTGCCTGCTGGCCAGGCCCTGGCTACGGCAAGCTTTGCACAAGGCTTGTCCCTTACTGGCTGTGTTACTCAGTTTTTCTCTCTCAGCTCCAAGACCCTGTACAACGGGTCTCCCCTGCTGTGCAGAGCAGGAACTGAAGCTCAGGAACACTGAAGGTCCCAGGCCTGCCCCTGCTATATGGGGATGCCTGTGGGGCCTGATCCCTGTAGAGACTTGGCCTGGGCTGGCTGGGCAGGTCTGGGACCCTGCCAGCACTCAGCTCACTGTCCTCTGCTCCCTCAGGCACCTCTGTGCAATGGCAGCATGGTGTGGAGTGTCAACCTGACAGCCAACATGGTGAGGACCCCTGGGCACTGGGGGGAGGTGGCTGAGGCTGCAGCCCTCTGCTTGTCTTTTCTGAGCCTTGCTCACATGGCTGGCGGTTCCAGGCAGGCTTCAAGAGCCAATCTCTACCCCTCATCATCTGGGCTCCCCACCACCCAGACCCACCTCCACCAGGCCTCCCAGCCCCCTCCCTCCTGCAGACTCACTGAATGTGCTGCCTGACCCCCCGGCGTTTTCGTCCCCACAGTACTGTTCAGCCCTGGAAGCCCTGATCAACGTCTCCAACTGCAGTGCCATCCAAAGGACCCAGAGGATGCTGAGCGCACTCTGTCTTCACAAGCCCTCAGCTGGGGTAAGGCCCCCCTGCCCACCCCGACCCTGCACCCACTTCTGCCAGGCCTGGGCTCACCCTGGGAGCTTCAGGGGAAGCTGGCTGAGCATCTGAGGCATGTGTCCACAAAGGGGTGGGCCCACTGTGGAAGCAGGGACGTGCCTTTGGGATTTCCAAGTCGTGGCCTGAGGGCTCCTGACTCCTACCTGAGTTTCAGTTCCACATCTGTAAAATGTGGGTAATAACAGTACTCACCTCATGGGGGGTTTTGTGGGGATTGAAACAGCCGGTCCCTGGAAAGCCCCTGGTAGATGCTGATCGTCCTGGTTCTGGTGTTCCACTAACATGCTGGCCTCTTTGCCCTGCAGCAGGTTTCCAGCGAGCACATCCGAGACACCAAAATTGAAGTAGCCCACTTCTTAAAAGACCTGCTCAAACATTCAAGGATCATTTTTCACTATGGAAAATTCAGCTGAAGCATGAAGAGCTAGCATTATTATTTGCAGAGGCAGACCCTGACCATCTAAGTTGCAGATTTATTTTTCTTTCAAATGTCAGAAATTTCTTGGGGAGACTGGAGGAGGGTTAGGGAGGGGGGTAAGGTTTCCTTAGCTTAGACCTGAGCCTGCGCTGCCTGCCTTGAGCCCAGCCAGTCCCACCTGCCCTGTGCCTTGGTGCCCGGGGCTCAGGCTGGTGGGCCTCCTCCATCTGGGGCTCCGAGCTGGGTGGACAAGGATGGACATTGCCCCACTTGACCTCCCCCTCCTCAGAACAAACTAGCGTTACAACGGGTGCCACCCTCGTCAGACAGCCAGTGGAAGAGCCACCTGCTTTACACCGGGGCAACTGAGGCAGACAGCAGCCCAGGCACATTTCTTCTTGGCCTTATTTATTATTGTGTGTTATTTAAACAAGTGTTTTTGTCTGTACTGGGGATAGGGAGGGACTGTTACTGCCAGAACTTGGAGCCAAGGGCCTGGAAACTTGGGGCTCCAGCACTAAAGCAGCGAACATTAGGAATCCCTGGCAATAAGTACTATGTGCAAACTTCTGCTACCTCACTGGGGTCCTGGGGCCGAGGCAGGGGACAGGTCAGAGGGCCAGAGTAGCCACTCTTGTCTGACGGCCAGCAGTCAGCCCTCAGCCGAGTAATTTATTGTTTTTCCTTGTATTTAAAGTTAAGTATTAAAATATGTTATCAAAGAGTTAATCATATATAGGAGAGCAGCCTAGAACACTGCATATGGTGTGGATTGTGGGGAGGGGTCATTGGATAAGTTGTTTCATTGACTTTGTCAAGCTGGAAGCCAGAAATAAAGATGGTGACAAGAGACCTGATGGTGTTTGCCTTTTATGTTGGCCTTTGGGGACGCGGGCCTGTGTTCTGAAGACTCTGAGGAGTGTTTGGGAGGCAGGGCAGTCGGAGGGGGGCCTAGGATGGAGTGGAGGGGGAGTGAAGTACAAGACCTGGGCTGAAAAAAAGCAAGTCAGTGCCTGGGGAGAGGGGACCTGGCCAGGAGGAGTTCCCCACCGCCACCTGCAGGGAGGTGGAAGAAGCATGGGCCAGGGTGTCGGGGATCAAGGGAGGTGTCTGGAGCAGGTAGAGACCTCAGAAGTGGTCTCATGAACACAGCCCTGGAGGAGTGGCCAGCCTGTGTCTGGCACCACCCACACACCTGCTGGTGTCGCCCATATGAAGCTCAGGAAAGAGAAGGTGGCTTGCCCAAGGTCCCACAGCTGGTATGGAGCAAAGCCAGGATTTGAACCCCAAACTCACTCCAACTCCAAAGCTCACACACTTAACCACCTTGCCTCCCTCTGTCCAAATGCCATCTGGCCTGAATGCACGACCTTTGTAATACTGTCACCAGCCTGTGTGGGCACCTCCCCTGACGGGGAGCTCACTACTCGCTCTCTAGGTACAGCCCATTCAATGTCTGGACACCTCTCATCACAAGAGAGTGCACACTCGCCACCTCTGTGAACAAAGACGCACCAATGACTTGCGGCCCCTGGACCGTGGAGTGACTGGGGTGGAGAGCCAAGGTCACAGGGCCCTGATCAGACTGTTCCTTTCCAAGCAGGTGTTTTTGCTTCTCCTTCAGTCAAGGCCAGCACGTGGAGGGCAGAAAGCAGCAAGTCTCAGCAAGCCACAGCTAACGGGCACACCCATCAGCCACGGTTTACACTGTGAATATTCGGGTGGCGGGTCAGCAGAGACCAGCCTCAAATGCTGAGTGGGAGGCAGGCACCCTCCCTGGGGGAGCCCAGAGCCCTGTGGGAACACCTATAGCAATGCTCACAAGTCAGTGGAGGCAGCCACTCAGGAGCAGTGAGAGCTCATGCCGTGTGTGATTCAGGCAGCAGAGGTCATGGCAGGACCTGTCCAGGGTGCAGATGACTGCAGCAGACTGCTCCAGGGACCACTCTCAAATGGAGTGAACCCCTCATTTCCAGCCAGGCAGATGTGAGGGAAGAAGCCACAGTCAACTGTGCAGGGATCTGGGGATGCTCAGCCCAGGGAGGGAAGACCTGGGAGGAGGCACAGGAGCTGAGTGTCCCATGCGCTGTCCAGCGTGGGAAGTGATGGTCTCAGAACCTGTTAAGTCCCACTACATTTGCTGAGGACTGCCTGAGGCCTGCCCTGCACCAGCTGCCTGGGCTAGTGGTGACCAAGACACCACATGCACTCAAAGTTTAGCAGCAGAAAGAAGTCTTTAAATAGTGGGGGTCTGGAAAAGGGTGCTCTACCCTGGGAGGGTGGGTAGCTCAAATGTCAGGGGTGAGGGTAGGAGTGAGATCTCCGCTATCCTCCTCCATCCAGAGATTCGAGGATTTTAAGGTCAGAAGAATATTTATGGAAGATTGATTTTTCTTCTTCTTTAACACAAAACTTAGCTATCCATTCTCTGGTAACATCACCTTTGACCCATGTTCTCTCTGCCCAAGCAGGGCATTGGCCTGTCTGTCCAAAAGGAAGATGGAAAGGCTTCCGGTGAAATTCCCTGTGAATTTCTCAAGAACAAAGACTGGAATTGAGGTTGGCCTGGGCGAGGACCCCTTAGGATTGCCCAAGCCATAGTCAGGAGGGCCCTGCTGCTGGGGGCACAGTGCCGACAGTGCCACCTGGACCCCACCACTAGGGGTCTGCAGCGCACCACATCCTCAGCCACCCGCAGCTCCTTGCCTGCGCCTCCGCCTCACCCGAGACTGTCCCCAGAGAGGAGCCTGTGGTCACGAGGGCGTGTGCAGTGAGCCAGGGGGGCTGGGGGCCTTCCAGGGATGGCAGACCTCACAGAGCCACAGAACCAAGCCGCTGTTGCTGGCAGTGGGAAAGGGGGCCAGTCAGGAATGAGAGATAAGGAAGAGAGAGGAAAAAAAAGGTATGTGTCAGCTCTTGTGGCTGGGAACATCACCACCTGGGGACTGACCCTCCGGGTATATGCTGGAAGTCTTCTCTAGCCATGTGGTCTCACTTCTTTCATGCACAAGGCAAACCCCAAACAGGGCCCAGGGAGAAGGGGCGTCAGGAAGAGACAGAAGGCTTGGTGAGTGGGAGGGAGATGCTGGTCATGGGGCCCAGGGTGGGGAGCCCCTTGGCACACCGGGAACCCCAGGCCTAGGAGGTTTCACCGGAAGAGGGGCTGGGGCTCAAGTGAGAAGTGAGACACACACTCAGGTTTCCAGTGAACTTGGCGCCAAACACCTCTGTTTGCCGCTCAGATGAGGTGTCAGAAAACACTCCGAGTCACCTCAGGGGTTTCTCTGAGGCTGGTCGTCTGAACTGCTCAGGACCCAGGAGGACAAGGGCCTGCATCTTGTTTCCTTGTGACCGAGCAGCTTGAAGGCTGGGGTTTATCGAATGCATCAGCTTATCGCTTTTTCCTTACGATCAACGGGGCAGTGCCTTCTGCTTATGATCTTAATTTACCTGGTCAGTTTGAACAAACTCAAATCCTGCTCCTCCCTTGAGCTGACTCCCCTCTAAGGGAGTCTTAAAAGACCCAGACGAGTCTAGGCTGACCATGTCCAGATGGGGCAGCCTGGCCTGGGACACACAGGCCAGGCACCCAGCCTTTCCAGAGGTCCAAGCCGGTGTCAGAACTGGTGGCTGTATCACCCCTCCCACACACGTTGCCCACTCCTACCCTGAAAAATAAAAGTCACAAAGCCTCATTCTCTTCACTCATTTCTCAGCTCCACCCAAAAGCAACAGAGCACAGGGTTTGCAACAAACTTTCCCAGATCAACTGATTTCTCAGCAGCAAGGGAGGGCCCCATGACGAAGCCATTTGAAATCCCAGAAGCGGTTTTCTACTTACAACCTCACTTTCTGTTGCGCTCTCTCCCTTCCCCTCCTGCGTGCCTTCTCTTGTGGAAAGTGATTCTCTCAAAGCGTCGTTCAGAAACACCCCCAGCCCACGTGCTGCCTGGGCAGATGCCGCTGTGTGGTCGCCAGTGACGCAGACGCCACAAGTAAATATAGCAACTCTCATCAGCTCCGCTCTCTGCATCACTTGGACAAGCGTGGGGCCCAAGGGCTCTTCCTGAAACCCACGAAGGTGGGAAGGGCCGAGCTGGCTGTGGCAACCCCTACAGACCCAAGCTGATGGCCTCTGGCGGACCAGAGGGGCCTAGGCCAGAAGGAGTCACCTCACTAGAAAAGCAGTTTCTCATTCATTGTCTTCTTTTTCTTCTAATCCCTGTCTTCCCACATTTTCTATGAATAATGAGCATACATTCATTTCCCACTGGGGGACAAAGACAAATTTAATTAAAAAAAATAAAGCAACAGAACATGGAATTGACGCCTGGTCCGTGAGGTAGGAGGGAGCTGATCAAGACTGGGGTTGGGAAGGGCCAGCAGCGCACCTGGGAGGCACGAGCCCAGGACCCCTCATCTCAGGTCTAACTGCTCCCTGGGATCAGCTGTCTCAGGAGAGGAGGTAGGCCTTTGTAGGGGCCTGGGACACAGGAGGTCCTGTACTATTCCTCTCATGGGTTGGACCTCCTTGGGCCAATCAGATCCTGTGTTTCTGAAGAGAGAAGACGACGTTCCATTCTTGGGGGTCTTTACCTTGCCTGACCTGCCTGGAGGTGGGGATAGGGGGATCAGAGGGGGAGGAGATGGGAGAGGGTGGGCCGCCAGCCCAGCTCTGAAGCTGAAGAGACATGGATGGCCTGTGGGTAGATGGACAGCTCCTGCAGACTCCTCAGCCAGCTTCCCTCTCTTCCAGGAGAAGCAGCTACTTTACCATCTGCTTGGCAAAGCCCGAGTCCACAGTCGTGCCTGTCTCAGCTCCCTCCTTCCCTCGTCCCCTTGTCTCCGTGTCGGCGGTCCTCCCTGCATCTATGCCCAGAATCCTGTTCTCCCTGCCTTCTACAGGGGCTCGGGGCAAGGACTTCAGGGTCCAAACCACCCTGGCTTCAAGTCCCAGCTGTCCCCTTGACTTCCCCTGTTGTGACTCAGGCAGAGTCTCAGCTGCCCCTCTGTGAAATGGAGCTCCATGCATTCATGCAACAAGGATCTCCTGAGGCCTTCATTAGGTGCCAGACACTGTTCTGGGTGTTGGGGACACATGGTGAAAAAAACAAGATTACTTCTAGTGGGGGGACAGGATGCACAAACAAGAGAATGCAGGGTGTGCAGGGGGCGGTGAGCGCTACAGAGGGCAACGGAGCAGTCAGGGGCAGGTAGAGGCTGCTGCCATGTTGTGATAGGAGGTCAGAGAAGTCCGCCTGGTGAGATAGGATAGAACCAAGACCTGGATGAAATGGGAGGAGCAGGGAGAAAGCTGTTCACACAACAGAGGGAAACGTCCAGGAAGAGGGGACAGCGAGTGTCAAAGTCTTAGCAATAGCAAGCACTCGCGTGGCTGAGCAGAGGACAGGCAGGACTGGGCTTTGCTCCAGCTCTAGGTGTGATGGAGCGACACTGGCTGCTGTGTGAAGAGCAGACTGTGCAGACAAGGGTGGGGCGGAATGACTAGTCAGGAGGCTCCTGTGGAAACCCAGGTGGGAAATGACAGTGGACGTGGCAGTGGAGGGTGGGATGTGGTCAAATTCAGGAGATATCTGGGTCATCTACATAATATACACTTATTTGTATACATTATTTACATCAACATTATACATGATATATAATCATTATAAATATATTACATAATACATAAATATAAATAATAAACATATATTTAATTTTTCTACCCATATAAGTCTTAGTAACTCCCAGGTATCCATTGCCCAACTTCAACAGTTAGCAACTCATCTCTGCCCCATCTGCCCTGCTTCCGAGCAGGGCTGCAGTCTGATGGCAGAGGCTTTGGCGGCACATTGGGTGTGGGGCACGGGAGGTTTGCACCATGGTGTGAGCACCCTGAAGGATGGAGTTGCCATTTACAGAGCTGAGGAAGCCTGTGCTCAAGAATGTCCCATTTAAAAAATAACTATTGATCGTGTGTGGTCCCCCACCGCTCGCAACTAGCACCCCAACATAGCTGGCCTTCCGAAATGCATCTACACCACTGTTTCCATTTTGTGAGCCTACTGCGCTTCAGAAGCCACCTCAGTGATGTCGCCGATTTTCTCCCATCGCTAAATCCAGCAGAAGCCCTTCTGCCCCTATCTCGCCTGACCCTGAGGACCCTGCTGACCACTCACTTGTCCTCGGAGGCTCATGCCTGGGCTCCCTCTCAGGCTCTTGGCTGCCTGCCTCCTCTCCTTCCTTCTGTGTTTCCAGTGCCGCAGTCATTTCCTGTTCCCTCTCTTCCCTCGCCCTCCCATCCAGGACCACACTGTTCCCCTGGCTTCCCCTCATCTTCTGTCTACAACACAGACCCTCCTCAGCTCAGAGCTGCAGGCGCCTCAGTTCATGCTCCACCCCCACCAACCTCCTTCCCTCCTCAAAGGTCATCTCTGTGAATGGCAGTTCCCCAAGCCACAAACCTGGGGTCCTCTTCCTCACCCCCATATTCAGCCAATTCTAAGTGCTATTAATAATAATGATGATGATGATAACAATGATAATGGTGAAAATGATAGTTGGCATTTATGGGCTTCCTACATGGCAGGCACACCAAACACTTTATATGTATTACCTCCGATCACCTTCCCACACCCCTATTATTAGCCTAATTTGACACAGAAGCCTGGACAGGGTCACCCTTTTCCCAGTCACCAAGAAAGTAAGTGGCAGAGCTGGGATTCAGAACCGCCAGGTCCCACTGACTCCAGGTCCCTCTACTGCTGCTAAGTAACACTAGACCCACAGCACTGACCGCCTTACCTTCCACACCAGCTCCCTCCTTCACAGGACGGCCGCAGTGTTCTAACTGGTTCCCTTCCCAGGCCCACTGGCGTTCTTTGGTTCCTCAGGGAGCTCCCCCCTTTAGGCCTCCCACTGCTGCCCCCCGGCCCTAGCACTGACCCCCCGCGCCAGTCCCCGACCTATTCCAATCTCTGCTAAGTATCACTCCCTTGGAGGAGTATTACTTTTTTCATGAAGAAGCCCACGAGGAGTCAGAAAGGGCTCTGCTGGGTGTTGTCTGGCTCAGCTGACAGAAGAGAAGCAGGGCTCAGGGAGTCTCTGACTGACCCAGCCAGGGCCCAGCAGTCTTCAACTTCCCTCTGCGCTTTAGTGCTGCCCCACCTGCTTCGCCATCCTGGCCCGTGACTCCCGCAGGCTGGGAGAGGCTCCTTCACCTCTGTCCTCATGTGGCTGGGTGCTGGCTGCCGTCCCTGACACGCAGGCCCCCACCTTCCTGGCCTCTGAACACCCAGTCACATGCACAGCTGCCATGGTGTCGCCCTGCAGGAAGGGTGGGGACCTTCTGGTCACTCCTGACAGTCTGGAGAGTTTATCCTTTTTTCCCTGGCCTCATCCAACCATTGAAACAAAGCAAAAAAGAAGCTGTATTCTGCTTCTGAGCTATGGATCACAAATTATATTCCTTTTCTGACTCACATCTTTGCCCCAGAACCCCAAGCCCAGGCTTTGGCCCTCAGCAAAGGCTCAAAAAACAACTGTTCAACACGTAGATAGCATTTCTACTGCCTCCCATGCATGCTGGGATTCTGCTGACCTCTCCTCCTCTCCAGCTCCACCTCAAACCTCAAGGCTTTGAGAGGTGTGCTCTGCACCGCAGACTCTTGTCCCATGTGCCTGCACTTGCAAGGCTACTCCCGTTTTAACTTGAACATTTCCTTAAAAAAGGACTATGCACCATTTTACTCCAAGTAATAGTTAATAGGGATTTGAAGTCTCTAGTTATCCTGGAAGGAAGGCTGCCCTTTCTTATTAATTCCCCCCCATTTGCGTAGCGAAGAAAAAACTAGGGTGAGCAAAAAACACAAATAATCCAATTTTAAAATGGGCAAAGAACTTGTATAGACATTTTTCCAAAGACGATATACAAATGGCCAACAAATTCATGAAAAAGAACTCAACATCACTAATCATCAGGGAAATGGAAATCAAAACCACAATGAGATATCACCTCACACCTGCTAGAATAACTATCATCAAAAAGACAAGAATGTTGTCAAGGATGTGGAGAAAAGGGAACCCTCGTGCACTGGTGGTGGGAATGTAAATTGGTGCAGCCACTGTGGAAAACAGTTATGGAGCTTCCTCAAAAAATTAAAAGACAGAACTACCATACAAACCAGCAATTTCACTTCCGGGAATATACCCAAAGGAAACAAAACCACTAACTCAAAGAGATATCTGCACTCCCATGTTCATAGCAGCATTATTTACAATAGCCAAGATATGGAAACATCCTAAGTGTGCATCATGGACAAATGGATAAAAAACTTGTGGTATATGTGCAATGGAATATTATTCAGCCATAAAAAAGGAAATCCTGCCATTTGTGACAACGTAGAACCTGAAGTGAAAACTCAGACAGACAAATACTGTATAATCTCACATATGAATCTAAAAAAACAAAACTCATAGAAAAAGGGATCAGATTTGCAGTTACCAAAGGTGGGAGGTGGAAGGAGGGGGAACTGGATGAAGGCAGTCAAAAGGTACAAACTTAGAGTTGTAAATAAGAACTGGGGATGTAACATACAGGATGGTGACTGTAGCTAACACTGCATTGTGGTGTATTTGAAAGTTGTTGCGAGAGTAAATCCTAAGAGTTCTCATCACAAGGAAAAACATTGTTTTCTTTTTTTTTTTTTGTATCTATATGAGATGATGGATGTTAACTGAACTTATGGTAATCATTTCATGATATATAAGATAAATCATTATGCTGTACACCTTAAACATACAGTGCTGTATGTCAGTTATATCTCAATAAAACTGGGGGATAAAAGAAATAGCTATTAAAAAAAAAAGAATTAACTTACCCAGAGAGGTCTGATCTTTGTCTTGGCTCTTGGGAGGTAACCTCCAAACCCCTTGAACAAAGAATTTGACAGGTCTTTGTCACCAGTTCCTGGGAGGTAGCCCCTAAATCCTTGGGATTTTCCAAGTTATAGGAGTATCTTTGCTATTTGTGGCAGGGCCTAATAGTTATGCTAATGAGGCCACTCAAGGTGGACTGGTCACACCATTAAGCTGTTGTGATATCAGACCGACCTCCACGGAGGGGGCTGGAGGATAAGGTCAATCAAGTGGCCAAGGATTCAGTCAGTTATGCCTACTGAATGACACCCCAGTAAAACTGGACACCAAAGCTCCGATGAGCTGTCCTGGTTGGCATGCTCTGTGTGTAGTCACACATCAAGGTGCTGCGGAAGCGCTATGTTGTGACTCCAGGGAGAGAAGACAGAGGAGGCTTCGTGCCTGGGACCCCCCCAGACCTCACCCTCTGTGTCTCTTCTTTTGGCTGGGTCCGATTTGTATCCTTTTGCTGTAATAAAACTATAACCTTAGGTATAGTGTTTCCCTGAGTTCCGTGAGTCATTCTAGCAAATTGTTGAACCTGAGAGGATAGTGGGAACTCAAACTGGTAGCCAGTTGGCCAGAAGTGAAGGTGGACTGGGGACTCCCAAATTTTCAGCCAGTGTATGAAATGAGGGCAGTCTTGTGGAGGCTGTGCCCTTAACCTGGGAGGTCTGGCCCAACTCCACACAGTTGGTATCAGAAGTCACTGCACTGAGTCCAGCAAATCCCCTGCACAGTCCCAATGGAAGGATCCTAAATATGGTCCAAGGACCTTTTTTTTTTTTTTTTTGGCGGTACGCGGGCCTCTCACTGTTGTGGCCTCTCCCGTTGCAGAGCACAGGCTCCGGACGCGTAGGCTCAGCGGCCACGGCTCACGGGCCCAGCCGCTCCGCGGCATGGGGGATCTTCCCGGACTGGGGCATGAACCCACGTCCCCTGCATCGGCAGGTGGATTCTCAACCACTGCGCCACCAGGGAAGCCCACAAGGACCTATTTGATACAACTATCCAGATCCTTTCTTTCACGGAGTACAAATCACTGCAATAAGAGTCAAAAGGCAGGAATGACCTTAGCAGTCATCTTTTCTGTGTGACCTTCCAGAGGAAATCAGTAGGGAGGGGAAGGTCAGAAACCAAGAGAAGGGAAGTGGAGAGGAAAGAGAAGGAGAGGCTCAGGGAGGAATAAGCAGTCGCGTTCTGGTGCGCAGGCATCTGAGTGAACAATGGGGGCGTGCAGCGCGTCACCAGGTCCATAGAGATTAGACTGAAGCACCAGGGCAAGTGGTGGCACCTTGATCAGGACAACTGATTGGTAAATCTGTGAAATTATGGCTCTTTTTCCCTAATTAGCTAAGGTTGTATTTAAATTCCATTTTCAAAGTGGTCATTCCTTTTTTTTTTAATTACTTTTATCTTTTATTTATTTATTTTGCCACACGGCACGTGGGATCATAGTTCCCTGACCAGGGATCGAACCCTCGCCCCCTGCGGTGGAAGTGCTGAGTCTTAACCACTGAAAACTCAGGATAGGCATACTTTGCCTAGAGCCTCCTTATTGTTAAAGACCTATGGACCTGATGTGACCCTAACTAAGCCCCACCTCATATTACAAGTCCTTGGCCAAAATCCTAAATTTGGAAGAACGGCATGCCTGAGTGCTAGGACAGGAGAGAATCTGTGCCTATTACTTTCCTTCTACCCAGAGAAAGAACCCCAGATCAGCTTTTCCACAAAAGGAGAGTTTCCCAGATGCCACCCACACTTGGAAGAAGCCAGGTTGAAATACTAATCAAGTCAAACTTTCTTGATATTACTCTATCTTTCCCCAGGAGGGCTGCACTGAAACAAATTCGGACACCTGTGGCCTCCTCCTTCTATGCAAAGCAAAAAGCCAGCAGCAACCCCAAGCTGATAAGACTAACCTAAAGAGCAAATTATGGTGTAATTTCCTATGCTGATACTTTGTAGTTAATTTAAAAAAAAAAAAGGTTTCATTTTCCTACTGGTCTGATTTCACAGGAACATTTTACCTGTTTTTGTGAGGCATTTTTTCTCCTGGAAGAGAGGCGCTGATTGGTCCCACATGACTGACAACCTGGTGTAATGAAAATTTCCAATGTAAACTTATTTTCCCTCAGTTTCAGCAATTTTAAATCTATATATAGAGATATCTTTGTCAGAATTGCATTGTTAGCTTCTCCTGGTAAACTGATTGTCTCACATTGTCAGTGCAAATAGAGATCTATTAATGGGTCTCACCTCCCAACTGATCCCAATGCTAGTCTGCTTACTGGCATGTACCAGCAACTTCGTCCATGGACACAAGTGCGATGTTACCTTACAAGAGATCATCAAAACGCTGAACATCCTCACAGCAAGAAAGGTAAGCTATCTGGTACCATCTCTCCAGATGTTCTGGTGATGCTGTGCATATTTCTTAGACTGTGAAAAGAACATAACAGCTTCTAGAGAGTTGGTAGTTGGTGGTTGGTGATAGGATGGGGAGCAGTGTGGAGACTTGTCTCCTGGCACTTTTTTCACCCGAGGGACCACAGGAAGTTTTCTCAGTTTGAGGGAGTCAGAGCTGCTCAGCAAGGCTTACCCTGTGCAGTTGGAGGTAACTCTGTCTCTTGCTCTCTCGTTCCTGCCTGGGCCAAGAACTTGTGCATGGAGCTGCCTGTAGAAGACGTCTTTGCCACCACAAAGGTAAGAGCTGTCCCGGGTCTGCTTTGGCAGATAGGTGACTTGGTGAGGAGAGCCATCCACAAGTGTTCGAACAAGAAATTTTTTTTTAACATAAAGGGAACAGGCCCAAATTAACTATAATGGGTGAAACGTTTTCAAAGACTGAGAATTCTGATCTTTACTCTCAAATACATTTTGGTGTTTCTGGTTTCACTTGATTTAGAAGACGTATAATAGAAAGCTTGGGTTTTGTAGTCATAATTCAGATCCCAGTCCAGGAAAAGCTCTTTAGGATTTTACCCAACCCAGGTC
Source organism: Grampus griseus (assembly GCF_964374135.1). NCBI lineage: Eukaryota > Metazoa > Chordata > Mammalia > Artiodactyla > Delphinidae > Grampus > Grampus griseus. Next base: position 109,501,464 of record NC_139019.1, read on the forward strand.
GAGTACCTGGAATATAGCAGGCACTCAATAAATGCTGTTGAAGGAGAGAATTTTTCTGGCCCATATATTTCTGAAAAACCAAATACTCTCACAAAAACAGATATTGAGATTACACGTTGAGAGAGCTTTCATTTTGTCTAAGAGACTTCCTATGGCAACAGGAAAGGTATCGCCAGAGCCCCTCCTCTTCCGCAGCCTGGTCACCTAACAGCCCACCGGCTCCGGGCATGGCTGTCCAGAGACCCTCATCTTGCTCTGTCCTGCCAACTCCCCTCTGGCCTGTCCAGAACCGTCCTGCTGGACAGGGGCCGACATATCCCTGCCTCCGGCTGCTCCTACCAGAGCATCTCACCTTTCCTCCTCCTGCTGCATCTCACCCCCACCCCCCGATCTGCAGTGGGAGGAGATAGATTTGACAGCTGATAGTGCATTTTTCTCTGACAAACACATGACTACAGCCATATCAATAGCTTTCTGCACATCAGTTCCTGTTTTCATGGAAACACACGACTGAGAATGAAAAACCCAAAGCTTCAATTTACCAGTGGTCTCCTAACCACCTGCTTTCCACATGTACTAGACTTGGCCAGGAGTGAAGCCCTATGGGTTGGGCAGGGCCACACCCCAGCACCCAGGCCACAGGGCAGGCCTGTCCTGCTCGTGAGCAAAGCTGGTCTTCGGGCCTTTATCTGGACTATCTCACTTCATTAAAGATTATTCCAGGAGTCTGATATACAATGATATATAATACTGTAATTATATAATAGTATATAATATAAATGTATAATACATAATATTATATAATACATATTATATAATTTTATCCTTCAGAATCTCATCCCATATCAGACTGTATCTGTCCATCAGCAGGTTGGAAGGACTTGGAGATTTTATATATATATATAAATTTATATATTATATATATATAATGTATTGATACTTTATATATCTCATATATTAATATTGTATATATATAGAAATAAAATAGCCAGGAGTCCACTGAGCTGTGCTCTGGGCTCTCCAGAGGTTGGCTGCACTGCTGGGAGGGTGCTGCCAAAGCCAAGGGCAGGGCCCCAGCAGAAGTGCCGAGGGTTTGGAAGTGAGACAGTCTGTGGCTTTAGCCCCAGTTCTGCCATTAACTAACTATGTGGCCTTTGGTAAGTCTCCGCACCTCTTTGTGCCTCAGTTTCTACATGTGAAGATTTGAGAGCAATTTTGAGAGTTGGCTAGAATCCAACTCTTGAGTTAGTGGAAAATGGTATTGTATGATATAACTCCTGATTAAAGGCAAAAACTGGTTGTAGAGAAGCAATCATTCCAAGAAAGAGGCCAGCGTTAGGAAATCAAACCCTCCATGACTGCGAGCCCAGTGCGACCCCACTCTGGGCTGCTCTAGAAGACCTAGCCAGCCCTCACCCCCGCCAAGGTGCAGGCCAGTCCCCGCTGCCTTCCTTCACTCTTACCTATCTCATGCCTTCTCCCGAACTGCTTCTATTCCTCCTGGATTAACAAGCTTGTTTTTCCATTCTTCTCTTTTCCTCAAAGACTCAGCACTGCTTACTTATCTATTAAGATACTTCAGAACAAAGAAAGTTGTTATTTTCAAAACCCACAAAGATGCTATGTGGGAGGAAAAGTTACTTCTTTGTGTTCTCAAGAAGAACATCTTTCCAAAGTCCAGCATATTCATTTTAGTGCTTTTGGGGATCAAGAGTTCCATTATGCCCAAATTGGGTGGCATCCTGCTCTTGGCAAATGCTGGAAGAATGTGCTGATCTAAATCCTGGGTTCCACATGCAATGCCTCCCGAGTGTCTCTGAAGTTAGGTGGTCTGAGGAAGAGAAAGGTGGAAAGCAAGCAAGCTGGCTGGCCTAGGAAGGACTTCTTGGGTGGACCATTAGTTGGAGGTATTTCCTACTACCAAAGGGAGCAAAAGTCCATAATTTTTCAGAGAGCTCTATGCCAACCCTCAAATCTTTTTTTAAAAGTGAAAGTAGAGGATTCTTTTCATACATCACACTCGCTGACTAAATTTGGGCATAAGTGGAGATAATGAATACAATACATATAGGATGGATCTGTATGTCCTTAAATGAAGCTAGTCAAGACCCATTAGAACTCTAGCAGAATCCCTGCACCGAAGTCTCCCAAATGGTGTGCCACCACTTCTGTATTCCTATGAGGGGTGGGCTTCTTTCTGGCAGGAGACCAGGCCTCCCTTTTGAGCCTCTTTCCTGAGCAGTTCTGAACTGCAGAGTCCGCATGGCTCCTCAAGGTATGCCCTAAGCAAGACACACTCAGGCAGCGAAAGCTGGACAAGCAGTCGAAAAAGTGGGCGGTCAGAGTGTCATCCTGTTGCCGCAATGCCAATGGAACTAAAACATTAAGGACTTTAACTAAAACTAGTTAAAGACCCTTAGAATTCCTTCTTTTAAAAGTTTTCCATTTGATTCAAACTCTTTTCTATACTTATCCTAATCACCTTTAGAAAGTCTTTTGAAAAATATCTTTATTTAGTTATTTTTAAAGATTTTTTCATGTGGACCATTTTTAAAGTCTTTATTGAATTTGTTACAATATGGCTTGTTTTATGTTTTGGTTCTTTGGCTGCAAGGCATGTGGGATCTTAGCTCCCCGACCACGGATCGAACCCGCACACTTTGCACTGGAAGGCGAAGTCTTAACCGCTGGACCACCAGGGAAGTCCCTGAAAAATATCTTTAGAGGGTGTTTTCCTACCTTAAATGGCTACATACTCAAAACTGAGACAGTATAATTTCTAAGCTCCTAGCCAACGTTTTAGAAAAGGCTCATCAGATTTTGATGGACAAATAAGCAAAGGATCTCTTCTCTTTTTGGCATTCTTGAACCTCATTGTTCTCTCTCCAGCAACATAGGCGTCTGCCTCCATCTGCATACTCAGCTAGTGTCTGCCTTCTCCTTGGCCTCGCCACCTCTGCTCACCCACAAAGCCCCCCAGAGGTATGGTGATTTATGGGAGGTTTCTTGACTCCCAGAGCCCAGAGATACTGGTGCTGCTCTTAAATTTCCAGCCAGAGTATACGCCCTTTGGAAGGACATGTACTTCATTAAGTACATACATGTCCTTCCAAAGGCCCTGCCCATGGGCCGTCAAGCTCCACAGCGGAAAGGGGAAGCTTTCGTAGTCTAGGATTCTGGCGCTTCGGTCTGGGTCAAGATCTTCCTGGAAAAACCCTAAAATATGAACTGCACTCCTAGAATTTAGCCTAAAGAAATAAGAGATGAACACAAAGATTTATACAGATGGCTTGCTGCCACTTTATTTACAGAAGCAAAAAACTGCAGTGATAGGGGATTGACCAACTATGGCACAAATATGCCCTAGGTTCCTACACAGCTCTCAATCACATGTTCTTAAATATTACTGAATGATGTAAGAAATTGCTAGTACTATATGTTAAGTGTAAAAAGGTTATAAAAGAGTATCAATAGTTGGTCCCTACTGCAAAAAAAAAAGTATTAAAAAATCTGGAGAGATAGTTAGCAAAATCTTAACAGTAGTTCTCTCTGGCTAATGGGATAATGAGTGAATTCACTTTTGTTGAATGTATATTACTTTTTTTTTTTTTTTTTTTTTTTTGCGGTACACGGGCCTCTCACTGTTGTGGCCTCTCCCGTTGCGGAGCACAGGCTCGAACAGGCTCGAACCCGTGTCCCCCTGCATCGGCAAGCGGACTCTCAACCACTGAGCCACCAGGGAAGCCCCCTGTATATTACTTTTATAGTAAAAAGTTTGGTAATCAGAAAAAATACGGAAGACCCTAGAAAGCTGCTTGGACAGTGCTTTTCACATAAATCCCCTGGAGATCCTGTTAACGCACATTGTGACTCAGTGGGTCCAGAGGGAGGTCTGAGATTCTGCATTTCTAACAAGTTCCCAGGTGACGCCCACGCTGCTGCTTCATGGGCCACATTTTGAGTGGCAAGGGACAAGAGCACGTCCTGGCAGAGGCTGGAGACAGGTTTATCTGAGCTGGATTGGGCTCAAGCTAAGACACCCTCCAGGCTCCGGGCCTTTGTTCTTCAGTGGAGAGAGAGAGGATACACCAGGCCTGACCAGGCCGAGACACATTCCCTCTCCCAGGTTCTCAAAAAGAGCTGGTTCTGCACTTGTACAAGCCCTCTTCTGAGGCTCAAAGGTCCCCAGGAAGAGCCATGTGGCCAGACTCACACCAGGGCTGCCAGCATTCCAAGGAGGTTCTGACCCTGCACATTCGAGGCTAGAAGCCCCTAACAGAAACTCTGTCCAAGGCCCAGCACCCTTTCTCAGAAGCTTCCCCTCATCTCCCCAGGCCACACTCCTGGGGCACCTAGCTCTGATCCTGGCACTCACGTCTAGCTGTGTGGGGACATGTATCTCCTCACACTGCTACTTCCCATGGGGAGGGTTAAATGGAGAGTGCTGGCCAAAGTGGCACTGTCCAGGTCAAAGGATGGGCATTCATTTATTCAACAAACATGTGGGATTTCCAGGGAACCTGGATTCAAAAACTATAAATTACAGGAATAAGACAGAGCAGACTCTGATTACGAGCTGATGTACATACAACTGCATCCACAGAAAGAAGAGCTTGCATGGGATAAAGAAACAGACATGGGTTGTAGACAGATGGCCCCGCATGCAAATCCCCACTCTCCCATTTACTTAGTTGAGTGACTTGATTCAGGTACCCCTTCAGCAAAACCCTCCAAGGGAAAAGAAATTGGGAGGTTTCAGGAAAAGGCTGCTGCATTTGCAAGTAACTGGAAGAGGTTGTTTGCTGTGACGAGCAGCCTCCATTCACATGGCAGGAATACTTGAATACCTGATCCACAGTTGAGCAAATTCACCTTCTCCACTTGTCCTTCTGGAAAGAAGAAATCAGAAGGAAACATCTCTCTCCAATGTTCAAAATCAAGCTAGCAGTGGCTATCTGTGGAATTTCTCTTTCTAGAACACAACTGAGAAGGAAACTTTCTGCAGGGCCGGGACTGTGCTTCGGCATATCTACAGATACCACAAGTGCTTCAACAAACCCCTGAGTGGACTTCACAGGAACCTCAGCAGCATGGCAAACATGGTAAGCTGCATTATGCCAACAGCTTGCCTTCCAATGGATGGCAGCCTTACTTCTAAGATATTTCTCCTTATGAATAGTAGTACCCTTGGTTCATCAACCCATTCATTCATTCGACAAATATTTGTTGAGGCTCTGTGAGTGTTGCTTACAGGTACTGTTCTAGGCACTGGGGATACAGTTCTTGCTCTTACAGAATGTTGTAATGGGTGAGTGAGAAAAGCAAACAAACATATGATTCCAGTAGTGATAAGTGCCATGAAGAAAAATACAGGAATAAAGAACATACAGGGGTCCTGAGGGAGAGGGCTGATTTAGTAGTTGGTGACATCATCTGAGCAGATATTTGAACTAAGTGACAGAGCCGGCCATGTTACTGATTTGGAAGGAACATTCCAGGCAGAGGGAACAGCTGTGCAAAGGCCCTAAGGTAGAAATGAGCTTCATGTGTTCAAAGATTAATAGGAGGGCCTGGATCAGTGAGGGAGGAGGATTTTAATAGGAGATCACACAGGGCCTATGGATTCTGCCCCAAGCATGGTGGGAAACTCCCACAGGGTTTTAAGCAAGGCAGAGACCACGATCTGATTTATGTAATTTTTAAAATGATCATTCTGGCTACTGTGCAGTAAATAGACTGAGTAGGGGTAAGCATAGAAGCAAGATGGCCTGTTGAGAGGCTACCACAGTATTCCAGCCTGCAGACGATGGTGGGTGTGACAGGGTGGAAGCAGCAGACATTGTTAGATTTGGGATATTAACCAAAAATAGAGCCAGAAGGGCTTGCTGACACATCTGTTGTGGGGGTGAGGGAGAGAGTAAAACGTGGCCTCCTGATTCCTAGCCTGGGCCCCTTGGGGAATGGTTGGTGCTGTTATCAGATATGGAAGACTGGGGGTGATCAGGGCTGGTGGCTGAGCTTAAGGTCAGGAGTTGAATTTTATACATAGTAAGTCTGAGGTACCTACTTAATAGTCAAGTGAAGATGTTGATAAGATTGTTGAAAAAGTCTGAAGCTTAAGGGAGATGTCAGAACTTGTGACATTAAGTGAAGTGTGCTTAGAAAGATGTTGTTTAAAGCCACAGGCCTGGACTTCTCTGGTGGCGCAGTGGTTGGGAATCCGCCTGCCAATGCAAGGGACATGGGTTTGAGCCCTCTGGTCTGGGAAGATCCCACATGCCACGGAGCAACTAAGCCTGTGTGCCACAACAACTGAGCCTGCACTCTAGAGCCCGCGAGCCATAACTACTAAAACCCACACGCCTAGAGCCCGCGAGCCACAACTACTAAAACCCACATGTCTAGAGCCCGTGCTCCGCAATGAGAGAAGACACGGCAATGAGAAGCCCGTGCACCGCGAGGAAGAGTAGCCCCTGCTCACCGCAACTAGAGAAAGCCCACGTGTAGCAATGAAGAACCAACGTAGCCCCAACGCAGCCAAAAAAAAAAAAAAAAAAAGCAGGGCCGCTTTAAAAAAAAAAAGTCACATAAAGAAAGAACAAAATCCAAGGACGGAGCCCAGAGGCACTCTAACATATAGAGGTCAGGAAGAGGTGGGTCCAGCAAAAGAGACTGAGAAGTAGCCAGTGAAGTAGGAGAAGTCAAAGAATGTATGGCACCCCAGAAGGCAAGTGAAGAAACTCTTTTAAGAAGAAGGGAGTGATCAACTGTGTCAAATGTACTAACAGTCAAGAACGATGAACGCTGAGAATGGCCACTGGATTTGTCATGAGGGAGGTTACCGGTGATGCTGATATAAATGGAGATTCGGGAATGAAAGCCTGACTAGAGTGGATTCCATAGAGAATGGGGCTGGGGAGGAGTGAAAAGAAAGGGGCACTGAGTATAAAAACTCCTTCGAAGTGCTCTTCTATAACGTCGCAGAGAAATAGAACAATAGCTGAAGGGCAGGTATGGTGTGAAGGAAGTTCTTTTAAGGTGAGGTCTATATGGAGCATGTCAGTATACCAGTGGGAATGATCCAGTAAGAGGGGAGAACTGATGGTAGGAAAGAGGCAGAGCCAAGAGTGGATGTTATCTAATGCCAAGTAGAGGAATTGGGGACATTCATCCCCTCCCTGCTGCCTTATTTACAAGGTAATAAAACAGGGAGATGACACTACACTGTCTTTTTTTTTTTTTTTTTTTTTTTTGCGGTACGCGGGCCTCTCACTGCTGTGGCCTCTCCCGTTGTGAAGCACAGGCTCCGGACATGCAGGCTCAGCGGCCATGGCTCACGGGCCCAGCCGCTCCGCGGCATGTGGGATCTTCCTGGACCGGGGCACGAACCCGTGTCCCCTGCATCGGCAGGCGGACTCTCAACCACTGCGCCACCAGGGAAGCCCTCATTGTCTCTTTTGAGCCTCTTAATTATCTTAGGAAGTAGGCGCTATTGTTCCCCTTTTACAAAGGAGGAAACTGACGCTTTTATAAACGAAGTAGTTTGTCCTAAGCAATGCAATTAATAATTTGGTAGAGCTGAGATTCAAACTGAAGCAGTGGCCTGGTGGTAGGTACCAGGAATCCTTTCCACCTGAAGGGCTGCCAAGCTATGATGTTTCTGGTTAATGGGCAGGGGGACTGAATCTCTCTCTCAGCAGTCCAGATGGCAAGGGCTCAAGATGGCAGCAGGCAGGTCTGAGCCTCCACCTTCATGTTACGCGTCCCTGAGCAGAACCTAGCTGTGACACACCTCTCCAGGGATGGCCACACCCTGAAGGCAGACAGTGATGGTACAGTGGCCATTTCTAGGAGTGTAGGTAGCATGCACCAAAAACAGGCAAACCCTGCTGGCCTAGTGGCAGAGTCAAGCCAGACTGGAGGCCCTGGTTTGATCATTGCTCAGGCGGCAAGTGGCAGCATCGGCTTGAGCCAGGTAGACAGGCATGAGCAAGACTCAAATACTTAGCGATGAAAACTAATGAAATGTTTCTTTTGTAGACCTGTTCTGTGAATGAAGCCAAGAACAGTACGTTGAAAGACTTCTTGGAAAGGCTAAAGATGATTATGAAGGAGAAATACTCAAAGTGTTGAAGCTGAATATTTTAATTTATGAGTTTTTAATAGCCTTATTTTAAAAATATTTATATATTTATAACTCATCATAAAATAAAGTATATGCAGAATCTGACAGCATGATGTCATTTTAATGGCATAGACTATATTTACTTGCCAACTTTTGGGGAAACCAATTTAATTTACTGAGAGACTAAAATTGGTGTGGGAATTAAAAAGGAAAGACCACTTCCCTCTCAAGGAGTTCCCTCTCTCATTGGGGACATAATGCATGAAATGATTAAAGAATACAAGGCCACACAAGATGTAAATGATAATTAAAAGAGCTTGCAGAGTGGGTCCATAAGTCCCACTGACTATCAAGTAATTCTGAATTTAAAAAGTGTCAACTGGATGCTTAGAACATTCTTTTCCCATTGGCACAAGGGTTGCTATATTGAGTCCACGGTGGGGAAATAATTCTAGCACACTACCTGGCACTGCAGTGAACAATATTTAATGTCCTAATAATGTAAATTCTTTTGATTCTCAAGCTTCGAACCAACCAATAGACAAAGCATGGAAGACTTAATTATGGTTACAGAACAGACTAAATGCTATCAAACTGACAACAGAAAAGGAATAGCTCAAAATGATTGAGAGGTAAAAGCAAAAGGAAAGATTGAGAGGTGGGGCACCAACACTGTCTAAGGTTGATGGAACAAGAGACTTAAGTATTTATTCAAACTTGGAAACGTAACAGAAGATCTAAAAATAACTTACTATAAAAAATTTGGAAGGGGCAGTATAAATAAGGTAAACTCTCACTTTTCAATGGGGAAATCAATACAAAATATCTAAAGTTGATTAAAAAAATAGTTGGCAAGGTGGTCATGAATTGATGAATGTTGTAGTTGGGGATGGGTACATGACGGTTGATTACACTACTCTGCTTTTACACGTGTTTGAAAGTTTTTATAATAAAAAGTGAAAAAAACAATAAAGTAAAACCAATAGTAAGTAAATCAAGAAATCTTTGGAATTATAATGGTAACCACCAGAGAAACTAAAAACAAAAAAGGGAGGGTGGACTGTTGGGAATGGGACTTGGAATAAGAAACAGTGAAAGCAGGGCAGGAGATTTTTGGCTTTCTATTTAAAGTCTGTGAGTGTGACCATGTGCATAAGTGATAAAAAGTTTTTAAAAGTTAAAGTACTAAAATTAAAAAGACAGACAATAACAAACGGTGGTGAAGATGTGGAAAAACTAGAACTGTCATACATTGCTGGTATGATTGGAAAATGGTAGCCATTTTGGAAAACAGTGGGGTAGTTCCTCAAAAGATTAAACATAGTTACTATATGATCCAGTAATTCTAATCCTAGGTATCTACACCAAGAGAACTGAAAACGTATGTCCACACAAAAACCTCTACACAAATGTTCATAGCAGCATTATTCATTTATAGCAAAAAAGTAGAGACAACCCAGATGTCAATCAACTGATGAATGGATAAACAAAACGTGCTATAGCCATACAATGAAATATTATTTGGCAATAATAAGAAAAGTACTGACACATGCTACAGTATGGATGAACCTTGGGAACACTATGCTAAATCAAGGAAGCCAGACACGAAGGTCACATACGGTATGACTCTATTTATATGAAATGCCCAGAAGAGGCAAATCCATAGAGGCAAAACGTAGAATATTGGTTGCTAGGGGCTGCGGGGATGAAGGAAGAGGGAGTGACTGCTAATAGACATAGGGTTTCTTTTGGGAGCAAGGAAAATGTTTTGATATGACATAGTCAATAATGGTTGTACAACTCTGTGAAAATACTAAAATCCACTGAACTATATACTTAAAAGGATGAATTTTATAGTATGGACATATCTCAGTAAAGCTGTTATTTTAAAAAATTAAAGGAGAAAAACAAGTGTCAAGTCATTGAAATTTGCCTTTTAAAGACATGTTCTCTGCAAGAATATGGATCTAGTAACAGTGAATGAGCATTCTCTTTTCATTCTTGCTCACACACATGACAAAAATTAATACTAGTACTAAAATTATACCAAAACATGCAACATCTTTTTAACCCTTTCAAAATAAGGCAACAAATCAAAAGCTTAAAGTCTCACCCTGACCACAGCCAGTTTCACCCTGCCCACATAAAATACCAGTATGCCAAGGGCAACAAGTAACTAAGAGAGTCATGGAGCCTTCTAAGGCCACAATGAAAATTTTAATTTCCTTTCTTCTTTGATTGAGACTCATTTGCATTCAATGGCTAATGTGAGCTGTAGTCTGCCACAGGATATGACTTGTGGGTTATAGTTTGTGTATGAGGCCAGAATGGTAAAAGGAAAGGCAATCGGAAGAAAGATTTAGAACAGGCCACAGAAGGGACATATGCAGGCTCCAGGCAGGTCTGCCACGGACAGAAATACCCAACAGTAAGCCCTGGAGTTTACCAAGGGAGTGAGAGAGCATGAATCAAGGAGGACATACATAAGAAGAATGAGCGAAGAAACTTCAGGATTAAGTGAAAGTTGAGATGCTTGTCGCTTAGGCACATTCACTTAGGAAACTTAGTTACAGCCCATACCTACTTCATAGGACGTGACTTTTATCTGTGCATGGAATGTGTGACACTGAGAGCAAAGGCTGATCCCCTCCCTCCCTGCTATCAGCTACTTCCACCTTTTACCTATGAATATATTCTATCTCTAACTGGTATTTGTAGGTAATAAATACTTATTGAATAAACAAGTGAAAGAAAAAAACATTTTGCTCAAATCTATGGCTGAATGTCTTTCATTGAAACATTCTTGGGCAAGTTAGAAATGCCGGTCTCTGATAAAAATGCCCCAGGGGCTCTCTTGTTGCTATTAGCCAGTGCCCTGTCCAGGTTTCCCACCCTCCTCTGCATGTCATCTTGATCGGCTTCTCCCAAATCATCTGAGAACGGGGAATTTCAGGGCAGAGTGCAAGGTACAGCTTTCTCATGGGCTGGCCTCCCAGCATACAAGGTGAGCCTCGCAGTTCCTACCACTTTCCAATGAGGGCAAGGCAAGCACTTTCTCTAGTCTCGGAGCCGATTTCCTGTTTCAAGTCATCAGTTCAACTGGAGCTCCATTCCCAGGTGGAGTACTAAAACCTCCTAGTTAGCTGTCTTTGCCCCGAGCACTCAGACGTTCTCTCCTCAGCTCTCTAGTGTTTCTCTTCTAATCCATCCTTCGTGTCAACTTCTTCCTAGTTCAACGTTCGGTCTCTAACACTGTGTCAGCCGCTAGGGAGGAATGCTGTGCCTGGTAGCTCACCATGCACTCTCCTTCACTACAGCCCTCAACATGCTGCACTGTCATTCTCCACTTACATGGTCATGAGCTTTGCAAGGACCTTCTACTCAGCACAGCATGGGTCCACAGTAAATACAGAAGACACCTGGTGACTGAGTGGCATAACTCATGATGGAGTAGAAATCAAGGCAAACATAACATTTCTGTAATGACTCTGGTAGGTTGGGTTAGGCAATATCCTCTTGTGAAGATTGGTATCAACTCTGAGAAATATTTTATTCAGTTGTAAAGTCCCAGTTAAATTCCTTTGTAAAACTGGAGAAATAAAGTCTTTGATTAAAAACTAAAATTTCCCCAGTCCTCTCAAAAGGGGGAGGGGAGGGGAGCAGGTGTAGAAGAATGTCTGATCTGTCATATTCTTTAGTCAGAGCCATAAACGTGTTTGGGTGAGACAAAGTGATGTTCTGATAACGTTGATAAAAGTAACTTGAAGACTGGGTCACAGGAAGCCCAAGATAAATGCTGAGAGGAAACAGGTTCTTTTTGAAGTAGCCTCTTCATAATCATTTTCCCACACATTTGTTCAACTTCCGAAGGAGGACTGAATACTTGATTTGCTTTGCAAATGAAAAAGCTTAAGAATGAGACATTCAGATAATGTTATAACATGTGCTTAGAAGGCTCCTCCAAGCTTGCTTTAAGTTTAGGGTGCAGCTTCAGAATCATGTGAACAGTTCCTGCAGTCACATACTAACTGTGTTACCTTAGGCTGGTACTTGGGGTTTTTGTGTTTTTCTGTACTTGGTTTTAAAAAGAGATTCTTGAGGGTCTTCATAAGAAGGTGGGGATGGACAACGACCTCAGCAGCATCCTGACAACACAGGCAGTAATAGGTTCCCTGAGGGTGCACCTTAGTGGTGTCGCTTGGTGATAGTATCACAGCTCCAGAACTCAACTGGGGAGGAGGGGCCGTGGGTGGGAAGGTGCACTATTGCTTATCTTGCTTACACTATGGCAGGCCTCTAATTTTATTTCCATATTCTACAAACATGTGTAGAAGTTTTACACTAGCTAGCACTTGGGAAGAGGAAGAGAGCAAGACCTGAAATGGCCAGAGGAGTCTCCTCTCTACACAAAAAGCACACTGAAATCCTTTGAAACTTGCTAACAAATCAAAACTTCTCAATGTCCTCTGTGAACTTCTTGAGGCTGCCTAGCACAGTGCCTGGTAATCAATAAATGTTTGTCCAAAGAACACACGATTAACAATAATCCAAGCAATGTTATTGTTTTGGAGATATTTTAAGCTCCTTAAAAGTTTTTGAAAGATATCATGATATCATTACCAATAAGAAACGTCTCCTTTTACCTTTATTTTCCATACAGACTTCTTTAAGTTTCTGTTCTCAAACACCTAATGACAAGGATAACAAAACTTGGATTAAAATATTTTTGGTGAAAATAAATTTTATCAATGAGAAGGGGCATTTTAAAAAACATCTCTCCCAGGTTTCTGTATCATGATGATTTCTGTTTAAAGACCCACAACATTAAGAGTTTCTGGTGTGAAATTACACAGGTCTCTCTTAACCTCATGAAACTGAGAGCCAAGCACAAAGAACCTGCCTATTAAGATCAGGATGGACATAAACACAAAAATAGCTCAGTAAAGAAGCAGACCACTATTACAGGCATTAGGTAAAGGTTTTTATTTCTTATTTAACCATGCTGTATGTATACATACAATATCAATATATACAACTTGAACAAATACAATATATACATAAAATACAATGAAAGTTGGCTTTTGAAATTAATACGACAAACTTATCATACGATTTGTAATTCTGGCCAGTATACAGTATTGTAGTAATGCTATTTAAGTTATTAATGATTTAAATTAGACTACAGTATAAGTTCAAAGGCACTAGGAAGATCTATGTTTTCTTCTACCATTTTAGATCAAAGAATAACTAAAAAGGAAAACAAATGCATACATTAAGAAACTGGGCAGACACTGGCATACTTAAATGTAAACTCTACCCGTTCTTTAATTCACAGCCCTGTAGGAAAGGGAGGGACTTTCCTTAAGATAAGAGTTAAGGGAAAAAATATTTTTAAAAGACTAGAAACAAAACAACCGAAACCTATAATCATAATTTTAAAAACATGTTACAGTTGAAGTAGCACCACCCTCTCCCCCAAAGTAACCTTAAATTTCTTGCAGCAAAAAAAAGTCCCCTTTTCCCAGAAAGTAGATGCCACAGCATGTCAAATGGATTCTACTTGTGGGACGAACACATAGATGTAGACCCGCCACCTTGATTACTCTTATACTTCACAAGAATCTAGACAAAAATGGGGAATACTATTATATTTTAATATCCTTATTACTACATGTAATTGCAAGGTTTACTAAAGAACATACCACAAACAACATTCTACCAAGGCTCCTTTTAATAAATATTACTTTTTTAAATTAAAGAGAAAAATAGCCATTCAATAACCTACTTATATGTGACACGCATTTTAAATCTGCTTCCTATATCAAATAATGAGCAAGTTTGTTCATCTATAGCCTTTCATGAAATTAACACCAAAGTTGCAAAATATTTCATTTATGGACAATGACACAAAGTAACTGTGAAGAAACCATAGAACTACTATGATTAGAGCTAAGTGAAGAGCTCTAAAGTCAGGTTCCCATGTTTTCACATGGATACTCAGGCCTGGCTCCAATATCTAATCTTGGTATTATATAAGATGACTATTTAATGCCCATCTGGTATAATCAGTTCTAATATAAATGCTTTAAAAAAAAACCTGCTAAAGTAGCCTGTTTTTAAAATTTCTCAACGTTTTGAGTTTTTATAGATTTCGTTTGGTTACTGCTATGGCGTGGAAAAGAAAAAAAAACCTAACATACTGGCTTAAATTTTCTATAATGTTTTAAAGCTTAATTCTAAAGTTATTCCTTTTCTATTAACTGGATGGTTAAAGGGTAGACACGTGCATTCTTTAAAAAGAAGAAGTAGTCATATTTTTTTCCTACTGGTAAAATTAAGATTTCTCTAGAGTTATTATTAACAGAGTTAAATATGCATCTACAATTGCCAAGATATTCTGCTTACACAAAGCTTTTACAAGACATAAATTCACCTCAAGTCTTCACGGTACCTAAACAATGCCCCACAAAGTTATAAATGTCTAACTATCTTACACGTTACAAAGAAAATGCTGCCAGTTAACTGCAATTCTTATTACCTAGAAAATATTCACCATACACAGGATATTTAGTACATCACCTTTGGAATGTACTTTAAATTTATGGACACATTTTTACCACCACCTCACAAATAACGCTACATTCGCTCACCCCCATTCTATATACATCTTTGTAATTATAAACCAATATTTAACCAAACTTACTAAAATAATGTTAACTTAATAAATACTCATTTATGAAGTCTTAAAACTTGTAGCCAATGCGTTTCAGGGCTGATTACATAATTTTAAAACTCATAAAAGAGATATATATATATATATACATATATATATAGTGGTTTTGGAGTAGCATAACTTTAAAAAAATAAAAATTTTGTAAGCAGTCAACAAAAGAACAAACAATTTTATGACTTTTTTTTTTTTTTTACTATAAAATAAAAATAATTTTTATTTTAGAGGTATGGTCTAACTGGATTTGTCAATGGAAGAAATTCAGGGAAGAATATTTTCTTTATAAAATAAGAAGAAAGACAAAACAAAGTGTTTTAAAGGCAAAGAATTAAAAGATATTTTTCTTGCTTTGTCTGTGTTTTCTAGAAAACGGAGATCTTTCTCAGTTGGGAGAAACAGAGCAATTTTCATCAAAATTTAGAACTCAGACACAGGAAAGCATCAGTTAATCATGTTTCAAAGTGAATTTAAAAAAATAATAGCCATAGAGGCAAATGTTAGTGATCAGTATTTAGCTTCTTAATTTTCTGCAGCTGTGACTCCTTTGTATTCAGGTACAGATTCAATGTTTCAAGAAACATGAAACCAAAACAAACAAACAAAAAATTTGACTTGAAGTCAAAGTGGCAAAAAGAAATCATGAGAGGTCCAGATGAAACATATCTTCAACTTTTGTTTTTTAAACATGTATACTTCTAAAGATTGACTATAGAATTATAAAATTTTCTATAGATCAATAAGATCACCCATCTCATATTTTAAATGCAATGAATGTTAGTATAAAAATTAGAACATATTATAAAAGGCCAGGTGGGTGTTAGGATAGAATCATTTCTTAGATTTGCAGCCCATACATTCATATATAACAGGAAAACATAGGACAATTAGACCTGCAACTTTCTATGTGCAAAACAGGACTTATATTTTTTTTTCTATTTTGAATATCCGGTTATCTAAATATACAGTAGTTGAGTAAATCACTAGCAGATTTATGTATACATTTAAACTGCAACTCTCTATAGTATAAGCTGCTCTCTCAACTTCCCTGCACAGTATAAGTTGAAAACTAATATGACAATTTGAACAATTACCAATTGTACAATTTTAATGTTATATTAACTTAATATATATAGACTAAAAGTTATTAGGCAAATTATTAGTTCCAGTCTTACTGCATGATCTACAGCTTCCATTATTTGAAATAACACAAAAGTCTTCAGTGTTTTAATTAAAGGTTTTGTCCAGGCATGAGGATATCACTAATTTTTATTCTGACTTTAAGTCTGTAACATTTACTGAAGTAAAGAGTCAATTACAGTTTCAGGCTTTGCAGAACGCTTTCTGTTTGGAGAAGAGAAAAAGAAAACATGAATGCTTTCCTAAAAGATTGAAATGCAAACACTTTACATAATTGTAAATTGTATGTAAATTGTAGTAGATAATACCAGGCAGCCATAGACTCTAGAAACAGGCCAAGGTTTGACATGCTTGACCATGAGATCAATTAATGTCTGCCTTTTCAGGCTAGGGAAAGGTCACCTAGAGTGAGCACAATAGCAAGGCCCTCCACTCCACCACCCACAGTGATGAAGGAGTGAGTGAACAATAAACTGGACTAGACAATGTGGACAGGCCAAGCGGTCTGCATGCTTGCCAGATTTGAACCCCCTTATTATCTCTTCTGGGGTATGCTAAAGATGCCAGCTTATTCAGTGAAAATCAGAGTCACAAATCATCTGAAGCAACAACTCACAAATGACTGTGTAGGAAATGATGGAAATGTTCCATTAATCTATCATGTTTATTGCAGTTTTGCTTATTAGCACACTGAAACATGTGCTTCTAATGAGGAATATCACATTGAACATTGTCAAGCAATGTAATGTAGTATCAATAAACCACTTATCATGTATATTTGGATTTGGCTCGGCGAATGTTAGCTCACATTTGTTTGGTTTTTTTTTAGATTAAACTGAAAAAGTATATATTTTAAAATAAGCATTCTGAAAACTGTATCCAAATATCTTATGAAATTATTTGCTTGTTTGTTTTAGGTCCACATAGCTTTTAAAAAGTGACTAAAGACGGAGATCTCACGTAAATAATCCTGATTTCTGGCTTCTCTTTTGAAACAAGAAGATCCAGAAACCACGGGCCCTCTTTCCCCAAACTAACTAGAAGCAGGGTAACAGGCCACTCACTCCAGACAGAACACGCTCCGTTTTGCCCCAGCCCACACCACTGCCTATTTTTCTCCCACACTGAGGGCAACTGTCTTACCATTTATCATCATACTTGAACTGTCACTTTTCTTACTAACTGCAGAGTTAAGAGGAAAATACCTCCATTAAAAGTGGAAAAGTCAAAGACATAGAGGAATTGGTGTTTCTTTGAATTGATTTGCTTCATTCATTAATATTACATGCATGGCTTCTGTTCGCATATGAAATGCTTTTAATGTCTGACATCTAAATGTTGAAGAATATAAAAATTGGTACACTTTTAACATGCTACTGAGTCCTCCTCCCCAAATTTATAAAACTTAGGTTATGTCTATGAGATTACGTTGCACAAAAATATTAAAACTTAGACTTCACCCTACACGTAACTCAAAAGTCTAGGTACTCAAAGTAGGGAAAAATATAAGCTTATTATTTCCTGTCATTTCAGGAGCCCCAAAGTCTGTTAGTCAGTTTAAATAAGCTGAACAGTACTTAATGTAGGGAAGGGAGAGAAGAAATAAGCTCCAGCCCAGGGTTTTCACATTCTCATTTCTCTGGGCTATGTTACAATACATATAAACTACTCAATAGTCAAAGGACAGGGAAAGACAGAGAAGTTTTATTTAACTGGTGACTGAGGAAATCAAGGTTCTTGGGGCAGTATTCATGACAGAAAAATGAATCAGCTGAATACAATACCTTGGGAGTCTAACGAGGCAAATTAATTAGCATCTCACTAGAATAATTAGTTTAAGGATTAAGGAATTAAAATAGTAATGACTTATTATACATTTGGAAAGAACAAAGTAAATTAACAATAAATTCTACTACTCAGGAGGGCTAAAGAAGTTGGAAGACCTTAATTCTTTAGCCAGATTTTATTTACTCAAATTGTAACTACATAGGATTTCAATATTTAGTTAAATATATCAGACAAAATACTTATCATGTTAACTAAATTTCCTTTAAATGTACTTAATTTGAAAATCTCACTGCCTTTGGCTCATGGGACTCAAAGACAGTTCTTACCTTCTCCCTGTTTTTGGCCTGGCTTTCCCCTTTGAAGTCCGTGGCCTCTCTAATTTCATCAAGGACTGCCGTAGGCTCTCCTCAGTATAGGCAAGATACACATGGGAAAGGTCCACCTCAAAGGGCTATATGTAAAGGAAATAAACACAAGACATTCTTACAGAAGAATTTAAACCAGATTTGGGGGAAGATTTAAAATACTAAATAAACTCTTAGGAAGAAAGGCCAAAGACAAAACCAAATAAATATCTAAAGATATCTTTTTCTAATGCCATTTATCTCAAATGTATTCACTAAGTGTTGGTGAAGAAGCCCTGACACACTATAAATTCCTTAGTAGTAAAGAAAAACTGCTGCTGTTTTCCCTAAAGCTGCTACTTCCTCTTGTTGACCTAAGACTAAGATCAGCTTTGAAAAGGACAGACTTATTCTAGTCTCTAACCAAATCCCCAAGGCCCAGAGAGATGGTGAAAAGAGTCTCCAAAGAGAACTACATGCCACTCTTGTCACAGAAATGCCTGCCATCACGACTGAAGGTGAAAAGAACTGTCCTAATAATCACCCCATCCTAGAGCCTCTATTCTCAAAATAGTAGCCTATTTTTCAGCTGAGCTGATTAATAGATATCATGATGATAACACAATTTAGTGACCCATATTCCTACAAAGAACCAACTGTAGTTTTTTTTGTTTTGTTTTTTTAAAAAAGCACTCTTACGTCTTTCTCCTTTTTATCAGGAACTGGAGTCTGCTTTCTCATGTTATTTCCTGTGTAGGCAACACATTTCTCAAAAAAGGAAAAAAGAAGGGGAGGAGAATTATCTTAATTAGCAATTAATACTATGAATGAGGCAAATTACTATGAGATATACTGATGGCACACTCATAAAACATGATTTGAATGCTGGAATAGAAAGGGACCCCAGAGGTCATTCAGTCCTATACACCAACCTACACCATCTCTACTATGTATAACACACAGAATATTCTGTGTGTTATAACATAATTATTAAAACATCTTATCCACTTCAGTGGCTTCTCACTTGATTCATCCTCTGGACCACCTTTCTCCGCATTGTAGCGAGTACAACTCCAGTCTACAGGAAGTATTCCATAGTATTTCATGAAAGGATGAAGGTTAATACTCACTAGTTGCCATTCCCCTATGTCTTCATTCCAATGGACATAGTTTTCAATCATTTCCTTTTAAAAGAGTCAGAGATGATCTACTTTTAATATTTAATAACATTTAAAATACTGAAAAATATTCATGGAACTAAAATCTTAATATAGTAAGTGAAAAAAGTTAAGTCTCAAAACATTATATACTGCATGATGCCCCTTTTATATATTTTAAAATATATACTTTCAAGGAATATATGTAGATTCAATTAAACTGTATAAAAATAAAAAGCAAGGAAATAAAGAACATGGCATTCAGGATGGTGGTTACCTTGAGCTTGAAGAGGTAAAGGGATAGAAGAGGCAAGAGGGAAACCACTTGGTTAGAAACAGGTCACTACCATGGTCCTAGCTTTTGTTTTGGGTGACAAGTTCACTACAAAATAACTAACTAAACAAAAGTAGGCCATCCAAGGACCATCAAGGACAGTATATTGTGAGCCAAATAGTAATTCTGTGCAGCTGAGGTCCAAAGGAAAAAAAATACTAAGGCTTATATTCAGACAAATTTCTTAAAGCTGTATATAGATTCAAAATAAATTTTTAAAAATCAATGTTAGAAATTAAAGATGATACAAATAGATGGAGAGATATACCATGTTCTCGCACTGGAAGAATCAACATTGGGAAAATGACTATACTACCCAAAGCAATCTACAGATTCAATGCAATCCCTATCAAACTACCACTGGCATTTTTCACAGAACTAGAACAAAAAATTTCACAATTTGTGTGGAAACACGAAAGACCCCGAATAGCCAAAGCAATCTTGAGAAAGAAAAATGGAGCTGGAGGAATCAGGCTCCCTGACTTCAGACTATACTACAAAGCTACAGTAATCAAGACAGTATGCTACTGGCACAAAAACAGAAATATAGATCAATGGAACAGGATAGAAAGCCCAGAGAGAAACCCACGCACATATGGTCACCTTATCTTTGATAAAGGAGGCAAGAATAAACAGTGGAAAAAAGACAGCCTCTTCAATAAGTGGTGATGGGAAAACTGGACAGCTACATGTAAAAGAATGAAATTAGAACACTCCCTAACACTGTACACACAAAAAAAACTCAAAATGGATTAAAGATCTAAATGTACGGCCAGACACCATCAAACTCTTAGAGGAAAACATAGGCAGAACACTCTATGACATAAATCACAGCAAGATCCTTTTTGTGACCCACCTCCTAGAGAAATGGAAATAAAAACAAAAATAAACAAACGGGACCTAATGAAACTTAGAAGCTTTTGCACAGCAAAGGAAACCATAAACAAGACGACAAGACAACCCTCAGAATGGGGGAAAATATTTGTAAATGAAGCAACTGACAAAGGATTAATCTCCAAAATTTACAAGCAGCTCTTGCAGCTCAATATCAAAAAAACAAACAACCCAATCCAAAAATGGGCAGAAGACCTAAATAGACATTTCTCCAAAGAAGATATACAGATTGCCAACAAACACATGAAAGGATGCTCAATATCATTAATCATTAGAGAAATGCAAATCAAAACTACAATGAAATAGCATCTCACACTGGTCAGAATGCCCATCATCAAAAAATCTACAAACAATAAATGCTGGAGAGGGTGTGGAGAAAAGGGAAACCTCTTGCACTGTTGGTGGGAATGTAAATTGATACAGCCACTATGGAGAACAGTATGGAGGTTCCTTAAAAAACTAAAAATGGAACTACCATACGACCCAGCAATCCCACTACTGGGCATATACCCTGAGAAAACCATAATTCAAAAAGAGTCATGTAACAAAATGTTCACTGCAGCTCTATTTACAATAGCCAGGACATGGAAGTAACCTAAGTGTCCATCAACAGATGAATAAAGAAGATGTGGCACATATATACAATGGAATATTACTCAGCCATAAAAAGGAACAAAACTGAGTTATGTGTAGTGAGGTGGATAGACCTAGAGACTGTCATACAGAGTGAAGTAAGTCAGAAAGAGAAAAACAAATACCATATACTAACACATATATATGGAATCTAAAAAAAAAAAGGCCAGAAAAACCTAGGGGCAAGATGGGAATACAGATGCAGACCTACTACAGAATAGACTTGAGGATATGGGAAGGGGGAAGGGTAAGCTGTGACAAAGTGAGAGAGTGGCATGGACATATATACACTACCAAACATAAAATAGATAGCTAGTGGGAAGCAGCCACGTAGCAGTGGAAGATCAGCTTGGTGCTTTGTGACCACCTAGAGGGGTGGGATAGGGAGGGTGGGAGGGAGGAGATGCAAGAGGGAAGAAATATGGGGACATATATATATGTATAACTGATTCACTTTGTTATAAAGCAGAAACTAACACACCATTGTAAAGCAATTATACTCTAATAAAGATGTTAAAAAAATCAATGTTAAAGTTCACTAAAATATACTGGAAAGACAGAAATGTGGGGAAAAGAATAATAGAGGCTAAGATTTTTAAATTATACTAGTATTTAGAGTTAGCATACATCTAGAGATGGATGGTAGTGATCACTGCACAACACTGTGAATGTACTTAATGTCAATGAACTGTACTCTTAAAAATAGTTCACTGCAGCACTATTTACAATAGCCAGGACATGGAAGCAACCTAAATGTCCATCAAGAGATGAATGGTTAAAGAAGATGTGGCACATATATACAGTGGAATATTACTCAGCCATAAAAAGGAACGAAATTGAGTTATTTGTAGTGAGGTCGATGGACCTAGACTCTGTCATACAGAGTGAAGTAAGTCAGAAAGAGAAAAACAAATACCATATGCTAACACACATACATGGAATCTAAAAACACGGTACTGATGAACCTAGAGGCAGGGCAGGAATAAAGATGCAGACGTAAAGAACGGACTTGAGGATACAGTGGGGGAAGGGGAAGCTGGGAAGAAGTAAGAGAGTGGCATGGACATATATACACTACCAAATGTAAAATAGATAGCTAGTGGGAAGCTGCTGCGTAGCACAGGGAGATCAGCTCAATACTCTGTGACCACCTAGAGGGATGGGATAGGGAGGGTAGGAGGGAGATGCAAGAGGGAGGTGATACGGGGATATATGTGTACTTATAGCTGATTCACTTTGTTGTACAGCAGAAACTAACACACCATTGTAAAGCAATTATACTCCAGTAAAGATGTAAAAAAAAAAATAGTTAAAATGGTAAATTTTATGTATGTTTTACCATTCCCCTGCCCACACACACACACAGAATTAGCATCCATAAACAAGGAGAAAAGGTTCGCACAGGAGTTTTGTTTATTCTAATTATAGGATAAAGAATGTTGAAAGAATAAACAGGACCTATGTCTTTACATGAATTACATGAATTTGGCCTTCCTCCCAGGACTAAGAAATTCTTATTCAGGTACTTAGTTACTCAAACAGAGAATTATGTATTAAGAACAGTTAACAGCTGAAGTGAAATGTGATGGCCATTAGTTCAAGAAAATTTTATCATCAGCAACTGAAATGTAAATATTTACCATTAATTAAATTAGAAATTATATTTCTTTAGTCCTTAACCCCAGCCAAGTGACCTAATACCTAAGACAGAGAAATTCCCACTTACCTGATAATCCTGAGGTATAAAATTATCAATAATAAGCATCTGAAGTCGAAGCTCCCGGCTAAGTTGTCGAATGTTCTCCAAAAGGCCTTCAATTTCCCTCTGATGTTCCTGTTGGAGATCGGCCATCTAACGGAAAATCAATGAAAATACTAAGGACAAACAAGATTTTAAATACAAAACAATTCCATCTGACATAGGGCAGTGGTCTAGGAAACCTTGTAAGAGCTTACCCAGTTCTTTCACAAAAACAATGGACAGAGTAACACTATCTATCATTGTCTATTCCATGTTATTAGTTAAGGTTGGAAATAAACAATTTAGCTTAACAGCTGAAATTAAAAATTGCAAATAAAGGCAAAAATTTTACTTCTTTAAAATTGTAAGCACATATTATGATTCCTTTAGGATTCTTAATCATACTTAATCAAAGAAATTCTTTTCTAAAAAATTCAAACTACAATAATAGGTAACTTCTTAAAGACCAACCTCTGACTTTGCAGCCATCAGCATAGTCCAAACTTTCTTTAACTTCTTGGTCTTTCCTTGAGCTTCTTCTTGCAAACTGGTATACTTTTCTTCAATATCCAAGCGTTCTTGCTATGACATAAAGTGATAAACTTCAGAATAATTTTATTCATTAAATCACAAGTTTAATTATTTAACAAATGACATAAATGTTTAGCAACTATTCCTTTCAAAGCAATCCACAGATATGCTTTAAAATTTTAAGGGATTTCCCTGGTGGCACAGTGGTTAAGAATCCACCTGCCAATGCAGGGGACATGGGTTTGATCCCTGGTCCGGGAAGATCCCACATGCTGTGGAGGAACTAAGCCCATGCACCACAACTACTGAGCCTGTGTTCTAGAGCCCACAAGCCACAACTACTGAGTCCACGTGCCACAACTACTGAAGCCCACATGCCTAGAACCCATGCTCCACAACAAGAGAAGCCACCGCAATGTGAAGCCTGTGCACCTGGGACTTCCCTGGTGGCGCAGTGGTTAAGAATCCACCTGCAAATGCAGGGGACATGGGTTTGAGCCCTGATCCGGGAAGATCCCACCTGCCACAGAGCAACTAAGCCCGCATGCCACAACTACTGAGCCTGTGTGCCTAGAGCCCCTGCTCCGCAACAAGAGAAGCCACTGCAATGAGAAGCCTGTGCACTGCAACAAAGAGTATCCCCTGCTCTCCGCAACTAGAGAAAGCCCACCCGCAGCAACGAAGACCCAACACAGCTAAAAGTAAATAAATTTATTTTTTTTAATTTTATTAAGATTATAGATATTCAGCTTTTCACTAGAAAAGTTAAATACCTTAGGTGAAGCATCAACCAGAAACAAAAATTTACATTACCTCCTTTTCCTCAAGTTCTCTGCGAAGTTGCTCTGCTCTTTTCCTCCTTTCTTCCAATTCCATGTTGGATTCTTCAAGAAGTTTCTCTTGTTCCTCAGCTTTTGCCAACAAATCAACACCACCAACAATTACCTTCTTCTCCAGTGCAGATAATTTCTCTAGCAAAGACTGATGCTCTTGTCTGTTAATTAAAATGAGAACACTCTGTATCCATCAATTATCTACTGTTCTACTAAATTTCCCCAAATTTAACAAGGATTTGGATGTAAAATTTCAAAATAGGAATAAAATTATATAACATCTCTATTAAATACACAACTGTGTAGTATTGCTTTTAATTACTATTCAATTTTCTTGCTTATACATCCTATGAGAAAAACCAGGAAATTTAAATCACAAATCCATCTCAATTCAGTAATACTCACTGGGCCTTAAGAAGATCTTTTTCCCGTTTCTCTAACTCAGCTCTAGCCTTGTTTCTTTCTTCTTCTTCCATGTCAAGCTTTGTTTCAAGTGCTTTTCTCTCCTCATCAATTTTTGCTTGCATTTCAACCATTTTATCTGGGGAAACTTTCTTTTTACCTATTTGAGTCATATAATTCCAACAGTCACTTCAGAGTGAATGCTTCAGACACATAAATTATCTTCAATATAAAAGATACATTCCTCATGAAAAGAAAATCAAATGTCAAAATTTTAAGGAAATCAACTGAATAATATATTTTATTTCTATTTATTATGTCCCTAGAAGATCTTTTTAACTAACTGCTAAATTCAAACTGTTGTCCAACTGTGCAGTGAAAACTAAGAACAGAAGTAAGTGAAAAAGAAGCATAAGAGATTAGCAGGGAAAAAAAAGAGAAAGATAAACAGGAAAACTAAATAAATAAAAAAAGCAAAGATATTTGTATGTCCCCAAATAACACATATCGTCAAAAAAGCAATATGATTATTTAGTTACTTTTTTCTGATAACCAGGTACAAAATCAAGTGGCTTCTCAAAACACCTCCCCACAAAATTTATTAAAATAAATGAATAAATAAAAGCCACAAAGGGACTTCCCTGGTGGCACAGTGGTTAAGAATCCACCTGCCAATGCAGGGGACACGCATTCGAGCTCTGGTCTGGGAAGATCCCACATGCCGTGGAGCAACTAAGCTTGTGTGCCACAACTACTGAGCCTGCGCTCTAGAACCCGCGAGCCACAACTACTGAGTCCGCATGCCACGATTACTGAAGCCCGCGCATCTAGAGCCAGTGCTCTGCAACAAGAGAAGCCACCACAATGAGAAGCCCTCGCACCGCAATGAAGAGTAGCCCCTGCTCTCCGCAACTAGAGAAAGCCCACGTGCAGCAACAAAGACCCAACACAACCAAAAATAAATAGACAGAATTGATTCTTAAAAAAAAAAAAAGCCCACACACCACAAAGAATAGCCCCCGCTCGCCACAACTAGAGAAAGCCCGCGCACAGCAAGGAAGACACAATGCAGCCAAAAATAAATAAATAAATAAATAAATTTTTTTTAAAAAAGCCCCATATAGGTATAAAATGTACAGATAAAAATATCAGGCAGAATTTTTAAGTAGTTTTTAACATATATTTTCAGAGGTTTTCTAAAATTGTGTTTGATAAAATTACTTGAAAGTATTTTACTTCATAGTATACTTTTAAAGGAAGTAACTCTATACTAATTATGTAACAGTTACATATGAATTAAACAGGCATTTTACAGTTGCTGTCACAATATATCATCATACCTTAAATGAACTAAAACAGCTTGTTATGATGTCAAACTCAGGATCCTAAATCTCCCTAAGTCAGATTAAACATTCCTAGTGTCAAATGTAAGTAGAAATACTACAAAATAATGCAGCTAAGAAATACAGCTTCAAAATGATTATTTTGATTATAATGTCTAGTAGAGTGTTTTATGTACATATAATAGACGTTCAATAAATTTTACTGAATTTAAAAATCATGAAATTAAAATGAAAAACTAAGAAAGAGAAAAGAAAAACTAGCTTATTAAACTGGTTATGAAACTGAATCAAAGATAATTCATTTCTGGTAATACAATTTCTTTGAAACATATTTTCCTTCAGAAAAACAATCAAATTTTTCGTAGAATTGGTCTGAGGCTCTCCTGAAAGCTTTCTGTCATTCTTAACTTCCTTCCCAGAGGACCACAGAAGAGTGTAAAGAAGAAGAGTTTTTTATAAACTGTTAATGTCTCCACCAAAAGCTAACCCCTCATGCTAACAAGGAAAGAGAACTGAAAAATAAAGATGATGGAGATATATATCTGAATAAACTCTTTCAGGAACCAAGAGACGATGAATCATTCACAGGCTTTAATTCTTTGGGTTAAAATCATATAAAACCCCCAAAGGTTTAAAATACATTACCCTTCACTTCTATAGAAATACAAGAAAGTCCAAAGCAAACTAAAGCCACAAAACAAGTAAGTTAAATAGAAGAGTAAACAAAAGCACTGATCCAAATTCACGCTTCGGTGTGGTGTGATTCACTGCAATCCCAAAGTCAGGCCATAGACCTGACTCTGTTGGATTCTTTGGCACAATCACCTATACTGAACATTCTGAATTACACTGTTAAGAAATAATTTTAAAAAGTAATCTAACTCCTATTCCCAATGAATTCCTAGAAAGGATTTCCCATCAGTAATACTATTTCTTAGAAATTTGAGGGGGGAAACTATAAGTTCAGGTATAAAGTAAGTGTATGCACTAAAAAATTATAACTTCCTTTCCACTCCAAAATTGTAAATATTTAAAGAAAAAATGGCAAATATGTTAAGATTAAAAAATGTATGTGTGAAAACCATAGGAGTATAGAGTAAATGGTCTGATTGACACATGTACATTAATTTTTTAGGTTCCTAGGGTTGCAATTGTTTTGTTAGTTAAAAACATACAGTTTCCTATTGCCAACAAACACATGAAAGAATGCTCAACATCATTAGAGAAATGCAAATCAAAACTACAATGAGATATCATCTCACACTGGTCAGAATGCCCATCACCAAAAAATCTAGAAACAATAAATGCTGGAGAGGGCGTGGAGAAAAGGGAACACTCCTGCACTGCTGGTGGGAATGTGAATTGGTACAGCCACTATGGAGAACAGTATGGAGGTTCCTTAAAAAAATAAAAATAGAACTACCACATGACCCAGAAATCCCACTACTGGGCATATACCCTGAGAAAACCATAATTCAAAAAGAGTCATGTACTAAAATGTTCATTGCAGCTCTACTTACAATAGCCAGGAGATGGAAACAACCTAAGTGTCCACCATTGGATGAATGGATAAAGAAGATGTGGCACATATATGCAATGGAATATTACTCAGCCATAAAAAGAAGTGAACTTGAGTTATTTGTAGTGAGGTGGATGGACCTAGAGTCTGTCATACAGAGTGAAGTCAGAAAGAGAAAGACAAATACCGTATGCTAACACATATATATGGAATATAAGAAAAAAAAAACGTCATGAAGAACCTAGGGGTAAGGCGGGAATAAAGACACAGACCTACTAGAGAATGGACTTGCAGATATGGGGAGGGGGAAGGGTAAGCTGTGACAAAGTGAGAGAGTGGCATGGACATATGTACACTACCAAACGTAAAACAGATAGCTAGTGGGAAGCAGCCGCATAGCACAGGGAGATTAGCTCGATGCTTTGTGATGACCTGGATGGGTGGGACAGGGAGGGTGGGAGGGAGGGAGACGCAAGAGGGAGGATACGGGAACATATGTATATGTATAACTGATTCACCTTGTTATAAAGCAGAAACTAACACACCATTGTAAAGCAATTATACTCCAATAAAGATGTAAAAAACAACAACAAAATAAAAACATACAGTTTCCAGACCCATAAAGAAGCAGTAAAATAAAAAAAAAATTTTATAGGTAGAAATACAAAAGCACATGCATATTGATGAATTACTACTATGCCTGAATTGCATTAGTTATTCAAAACCATTCAGGTAATATTTTCAAACTGATGTTTTAGCAGCAAAAATCTTATTGTGCTCTCATACCATTTTCATAAAGATGACCATGCATATATATAGCTAGGTTCAGTTTCAAAACTCTGATATTCAAGTAACATATTATTTTAGCCGGAATCAGTCCAATAAATCATATTTCTCCCCAAATAATATTTTAAGCTAAATGTGAATAGGTACCAACTCTCCTAACCAGGCACTTAAAAACATGGTATCATGAAAAGTTACGTTTACACTGGTTTTTTTTAAGATTTTTAAAAAATATTAATGAACCAAACCAACCAACCAACCAAAAAACAAACTTTCTTTTTCTAAAAGTGTAAATTTTCAGCACAAAATTTCAGGTAAAAAAATCTAAAAAGAATTTTAATGTCATAGAGTATTTAATTGAGCCAAACCAGAGTGGTAATATTTTAACTTCTCCTCTACCATGTGCTCTAACCAAAACTGTGAAGGTGAACTTTGGCAAGGTAAAGTTAAAGAGAAGAATTTCAGGAAGTGTTAACTGAATTAATTTCATTTTCATTATACGAGCACCCATGAGCATACATAACCAGACGTTTGATTCCTCACTTTAAAAAAAGGTAAAAGGTTAAGTGAAAGGTTAATGGTGAAATTATGGTCATTATTTTCTGGTAAGAAGGCAGGGATGAGTATGATACCATGTTGATGGATTTCCATCAAAACTTAGCATTAGGTATGGTAGACAATACAGCCTTAAAGGGACCTGTAACAGAATATCTTTTTTAAAGTAATGAGCTATGCGTTTGTAGAGGGTAAGTCAGATAATAAGGGCCTTGGAGTGCTATTTCTCAAGCAGTAGAACTGTGTGATAAAAATTAAAGATGAAGAAGAGCACGCCAGCACTTCTGAGCCCAGGAGATTTGAGTGGAAGCAGGAAGACCAGAATGGACTCTTGTACAGGGGTTGAGGTATTATCCTTGAGAACTGGCTGGGCTTATGAAGAAGAAGCAACATTCCTGGGAGGCACCTTGTATGAAAAATTGATAGTAAATGGGAAGAGACTGGCAAGAAAAGGGAAGATTCAGAGCAAATGTTGTGAGCTCTGGTGAAGGAAAGGGCAGTGATGCCATGAATGCTGATCGGAGAGTTGGAAAGGAAGCTGCTCTGAGTTAGGGCAGGAGGGACTGCTTTGACACAGTGATGTCAGGTGTGTCATGTCACTCACCTCTATATTCATACAGATTTTACTTTCTATGTATGAATGAAGGGATACTCATTCCCACTCAGAACACTCTTTTTTTAAAAAAAATTTTTTTTTAAAAAAAGGAGAAAAATCTTGAATATGAAATCACTTATATTTGTATTTCTAAAATTTGGCTTAATGGGTCTTTAAGAATTTAGAAAAATGATTACACCATGCGGTTTTGTTGTCTATTTTGTTAATTAGTTCTAGAATATCCAATGTGTTTGTCACTATCAATCTAATTATTTCTGAACTGTTCCCTTAAGAAGATTATTTGGAAACAAAAATGTTCCTAGAGGGCAGACAGCAGAAGCAAGAAGAACTACAATCCTGCAGCCTGTGGGAAAAACCCCACATTCACAGAAAGATAGACAAGATGAAAAAGCAGAAGGCTATGTACCAGATGAAGGAACAAGATAAAGCCCCAGAAAAACAACTAAATGAAGTGGAGATAGGCAACGTCCCAGAAAAAGGACTCAAAATAATGATAGTGAAGATGATCCAGGACTTTGGAAAAAGAATGGAGGCAAAGATCAAGAAGATGCAAGAAATGTTTAACAAAGACCTAGAAGAATTAAAGAACAAACAAACAGAGATGAACAATACAATAACTGAAATGAAAAATACACTAGAAGGAATAAATAGCAGAATAACTGAGGCAGAAGAATGGATAGGTGACCTGGAAGACAGAATGGTGGAATTCACTGCTGCAGAACAGAATAAAGAAAAAAGAATGAAAAGAAATGAAGACAGCCTAAGAGACTTCTGGGACTACATTAAACACAGCAACATTCGCATTATAGGGGTCCTAGAAGGACAAGAGGGAAAGAAAGGACCAGAGAAAATATTTGAAGAGATTATAGTCGAAAACTTCCCTAACATGGCAAAGGAAATAGCCACCCAAGTCCTGGAAGCACAGAGAGTCCCATACAGGAGAAACACGCCGAGACACATAGCAATCAAATTGACAAAAATTAAAGACAAAGAAAAATTATTGAAAGCAGCAAGGGAAAACCGACAAATAACAAACAAGGGAACTCCCATAAGATTAACAGCTGATTTCTCAGCAGAAACTCTACAAGCCAGAAGGGAGTGGCATGATATACTTAAAGTGATGAAAGGGAAGAACCTACAACCAAGATTACTCTACCCAGCAAGAATCTCATTCAGATTCAACAGAGAAATCAAAAGCTTTACAGACAAGCAAAAGTTAAGAGAATTCAGCACTACCAAACCAGCTCTACAACAAATGCTAAAGGAACTTCTCTAAGTGGGAAACACAACAGAACAAAAGGACCTACAAAAACAAACCCAAAACAATTAAGAAAATGGTCATAGGAACATACATATCGATAATTACCTTAAACGTGAATGGATTAAATGCTCCAACCAAAAGACACAGGCTCACTGAATGGATACAAAAACAAGACCCATATATATGCTGTCTACAAGAGACCCACTTCAGACCTAGGGACACATACAGACCGAAAGTGAGGGGATGGAAAAAGATATTCCATGCAAATGGAAATCAAAAGAAAGCTGGAGTAGCAATATTCATATCAGATAAAATAGACTTTAAAATAAAGAATGTTACAAGAGACAAGGAAGGACACTACATAGTGATCAAGGGATCAATCCAAGAAGAAGATATAACAATTATAAACATATATACTCCCAACATAGGAGCACCTCAATACATAAGGCAAGTGCTAACAGCTATAAAAGAGGAAATCGACAGTAACACAATAATAGTGGGGTACTTTAGCACCTCACTTACACCAATGGACAGATCAGCCAAACAGAAAATTACTAAGGAAACACAAGGTTTAAATGACACAACAGACCAGATAGATTTAATTGATATTTATAGGACTTTCCATCCAAAAACAGATTACACTTTCTTCTCAAGTGCGCATGGAACATTCTCCAGGACAGATCACATCTTGGGTCACAAATCAAGCCTCTGTAAATGTAAGAAAATTGAAATCATATCAAGCATCTTTTCAGACCACAACGCTATGACATTAGAAATCAATTACAGGGAAAAAACCGTAAAAAGCACAAACACATGGAGGCTAAAACAATACGCTACTATATAACCAAGAGATCACCGAAGAAATCAAAGAGGAAATCAAAAAATACCGAGACAAATGACAACGAAAACACAACGATCCAAAACCTATGGGATGTAGCAAAAGCAGTTCTAAGAGGGAAGTTTATAGCAACACAAGCCTACCTTAAGAGACAAGAAAAATCTCAAACAATCTAACCTTACACCTAAAGGAACTAGAGAAAGAAGAACAAACAAAACCCAAAGTTAGTAGAAGGAAAGAAATCATAAAGATCAATAAAACTAAAAACTAGTTCTTTGAGAAGATAAACAAAATTGATAAACCATTAGCCAGACTCATCAAGAAAAAGAGGGAGAGGATTCAAATCAATAAAATTAGAAATGAAAAAGGAGAAGTTACAATGGACACCGTAGAATTACAAAGCATCCTAAGAGACTACTACAAGCAACTCTATGCCAATAAAATGGACAACCTGGAAGAAACGGACAAATTCTTAGAAAGGTATAACCTTCCAAGGCTGAACCAGGAATAAATAGAAAATATGAACAGACCAATCACAAGTAATGAAATTGAAACTGTGATTAAAAATCTTCCAACAAACAAAAGTCCAGGACCAGATGGCTTCACAGGTGAATTATATCAAACATTTAGAGAACAGCTAACACCCATCCTTCTCAAACTCTTCCAAACAATTGCAGAGGAAGGAACACTCCCAAATGCATTCTATGAGGCCACCATCACCCTGATACCAAAACCAAAGATACTACAAAAAAAGAAAGTTACAGACCAATATCACTCTTGAATATAGGTGCAAAAATCCTCAACAAAATACTAGCAAACAGAATCCAACAACACATTAAAAGGATCATACACCATGGTCAAGTGGGATTTATACCAGGGATGCAAGGATTCTTCAATATATGCAAATCAATCAATGTGATACAACATATTAACAAACTGAAGAATAAAACCATATGATCATCTCAATAGATGCAGAAAAAGAAAATTCAACACCCATTTATGATAAAAACTCTCCAGAAAGTGGGCATAGAGGGAACCTACCTCAACATAATAAAGGCCATATACAACAAACCCACAGCAAATATCATTCTCAATGGTGAAAACCTGAAAGCTTTTCCTCTAACATCAGGAACAAGACAAGGATGTCCACTCTCACCACTATTATTCAACATAGTTTTGGAAGTCCTAGTCACGGCAATCAGAGAAGAAAAAGAAATAAAAGGAATACAAATTGGAAAAGAAGAAGTAAAACTGTCACTGTTTGCAGATGATATGATACTATACATAGAGAATCCTAAAGATGCCACCAGAAAACTACTAGAGCTAATCAATGAATTTGGTAAAGTTGCAGGATACAAAATTAATGCACAGAGATCTCTTGCATTCCTATACACTAATGATGAAAAATCTGAAAGAGAAATTAAGGAAACACTCCCATTTACCATTGCAACAAAAAGAATAAAATACCTAGGAATAAACCTACCTAGGGAGACAAAAGACCTGTATGCAGAAAACTGTAAGACACTGATGAAAGAAATTAAAGATGATACCAACAGATGGAGAGATATACCATGTTCTTGGATTGGAAGAATCAATATTGTGAAAATGACTATACTACCCAAAGCAATCTACAGATTCAATGCAATTCCTATCAAATTACCAATGGCATTTTTTACTGAACTAGAACAAAACATCTTAAAATTTGTATAGAGACACAAAAGACCCCGAATAGCCAAAGCAGTCTTGAGGGAAAAAAATGAACCTGCAGGAATCATACTCCCTGACTTCAAACTATACTACAAAGCTACAGTAATCAAGACAATATGGTACTGGCAGAAAAACAGAGATACAGATCAATGGAAAAGGATATAAAGCCCAGAGATAAACCCACACACCTATGGTCAACTAATCTATGACAAAGCAGGTAAGGATATACAATGGAAAAAAGACAGTCTCTTCAAATAAGTGGTGCTGGGAAAACTGGACAGCTACATGTAAAAGAATGAAATTAGAACACTCCCTAACACCATACATAAAAATAAACCCAAAATGGATTAGAAACCTAAATGTAAGACCAGACACTATAAAACTCTTAGAGGAAAACAAAGTTAGAACACTCTTTGACATAAATCACAGCAATATCTTTTTTGATCCACCTCCTAGAGTAATGGAAATAAAAACAAAAATAAACAAATGGGACCTACTGAAACTTAAAAGCTTTTTGCACAGCAAAGGAAACTACAAACAAGACTAAAAGACAACCCTCAGAATGGGAGAAAATATTTGCAAATGAATCAACGGACAAAGGATTAATCTCCAAAATATATAAACAGCTCATGCAGTTCAATATTAAAAAAACAAACAACCCAATCCAAAAATGGGCAGAAGATCTAAATAGACATTTCTCCAAAGAAGACATACAGATGGCCAAGAAGCACATGAAAAGCTGCTCAACATCACTAATTATTAGAAAAATGCAAGTTAAAGCTACAATGAGGTATCACCTCACACCAGTTAGAATGGGCATCATCAGAAAATCTACAAACAACAAATGCTGGAGAGGGTATGGAGAAAAGGGAGCCCTCTTGCACTGTTGGTGGGAATGTAAATTGATACAGCCACTATGGAGAACAATATGGAGGTTCATTAAAAAACTAAAAATAGAATTACCATATGATGCAGCAATCCCATTACTGGGCATATACCCAGAGAAAACCATAATTCAAAGAGACACATGCACACCAATGTTCACTGCAGCACTGTTTACAATACCCAGGTCATGGAAGCAACCTAAATGCCCATTGACTGAAGAATGGATAAAGAAGTTGTGGTACATATATACAATGGAATATTACTCAGCCATAAAAAGGAACGAAATTGGGTCATTTATTGAGATGTGGATGAATCTAGAGACTGTCATACAGAGTGAAGTAAGTCATAAAGAGAAAAACAAATATTGTATATTAACGCATATATGTGGAACCTAGAAAAATGGTAGAGATGAACTGGTTTGCAGGGCAGAAATTGAGACACAGATGTAGAGAACAAACATATGGACACCAAGCGGGGAAAGTGGCAGGGGGTGGGGGGGTGGGGGTAGGGGATGGGATGAATTGGGAGATTGGGATTGACATGTACACACTAATATGTATAAAATGGATAGCTAATAAGAACCTGCTGTATAAAAAATAAAAATAAAATTGAAAAAAAAAGTTCCTAATACCTTCCTCAATAAAAACTGAAATAAATTAAAAAAAAAAGAATTTAGTAAAAAAGGAAGTTTTTTTTAAAAAAAATGCTAAAGTTGAAATATATTTTAAAATACAAAGACAGATACTTACCTTGTTAAAAAAAATCATTAAATAAAAAAAATGTAATGTGGTTAAACAACAAAGTTCTTTATAGTTTAAATAATTGTACCACATGGAGTGCAAATCAATCACACCAACCTGCTTGATCTTTCAATAAGAAGTAGTAAGCAAACCGTAGACAGGAAGCATATGCACAGAGATGAGGAGGAAAAAAAGAAAAAACATTATTTCTTTTGTAGAACAAAGAAAAATGTATAACAGCATTTATTTATAGTATAAGTATAGGAATAAATCATTATAAAAACTGAAATAGAGCAGTTGTATGCAAAAAGAAAAGTATATTCAACATAATCAGAGATAATAATTTAAGCAAGATAATAAGATTTAGTGTAAGATTACAATTCAAATCAATCTTAAGAGCTCACACTGACTCCCAAACTCCTGCGAACATAACAGTTCAGCAACAAATGGTGGACATGGAATTGGGAACCTGCTAAGACCTGGGAAGTAATCTAAAAGGGCAAACAGAAAATTAAGCCAATTTTAAATATTAATAAGTTAAAAGTAGCAAAAGTCACATTGTTCATTTTCGAAATTTCCCAATTCAATGACCTTCTAATAGAAGGATACATTACAGGTGTGCCCCCCTTTAAGAAAATCCAACACAAAAACTTCAACCAACTAGAGTTTAGAGTAAACTGTAGTGATTATGTGATAAACAAAAGCATTTAATAAAGAATTTTTAAAGACAGCAAGTTCTCCCAATACAATTGATTTCCCAACTTGATTTATAAGCAATTTTTTCAGAAAAAAACATTTATTGCATAAAGTGAAGTACACCTGTATAATAACAAACTTGCATTCAACCTATTAGTAGACTGTTAAGGGTAATTATAATAATGATTCTATAGAAGTAAATGATCAACTGATAGTTCAAACAAAGAACACCTTAAAAAAAAAAAGGCCATTCATATTTTTAAAAGGGAAGGTACGCACAGCAACCACATGCTGGGACAACCATCTCTCCACTTCACCAACACACCCACAGTGCAACAAAAGAATTCAATGTTATATGCCAGGTATATAAAGAGTAACTAAAACTGCTTGAAATGAACAAGGTACAACTCATTTCATAATATACTTTGATGTAACTACTTTCTAAGGATTAAAGTAAAATTTTAAAAGAGAAAATTAAATTGTAATGCCTCCCACTCAGATATTTTCTATATTTTGCAGTTTGTAATACAAAATGAGACTTCCACATGGTTTCTAAAGCAATTTCATGTATTTTATAGGTTAGCCTATGAAATTAATTGTCTTGGTAAAATGTAAGAATTGCAATAGAGAAAATAATTCCTAATATTCTTGGAAGTCTTCCTCTA
Organism: Grampus griseus; assembly: GCF_964374135.1. NCBI lineage: Eukaryota > Metazoa > Chordata > Mammalia > Artiodactyla > Delphinidae > Grampus > Grampus griseus. The sequence goes on from NC_139019.1 coordinate 109,537,721, forward strand.
GCAAGCTAAAAGCATAAGAACAATAACCAAATGTTTCTGTTATTAGTTTGGGAAAGGTAGGTATACAGATAATGCTTTAAAAAGCAGTAAGCTGCAAACTAGTACAAGGAAGTATCAACTCTCTTTCCTTCTGAAAACTAAATTATACATAAAATTAATAATACTTTTCAACTTAATTTATTAAATTACAGTGTAAGAAAAGGCCTTTAGGTTTGAAATAAGTCTAGATAGATAGATCCTGCATAACAATTTCGTGTGGATCTGAATTCTCTAATCATACCTTAGAAAGTTTCTTAAAATCAATCAGGCAATTCAGAAATAAGGATAAATGGCCATTTGAAATAAAATACCATTCAATTTATCTTTACTTGCTTCAAACTTTACATTTTTCTTTATTAGGGAGTTTTCAATCTTAAGCTACCCCTAAGAACAGGACACCAAGGAGTAAAATCTTTTTAACTATAAGACATGTTATAAAGGGCACTGGTGTACTTCCAAATATAAGGTGTACCTTAAGAAATTCAGGATTTTGTTATTACAGGTCCCTTACCTGACCAGGATGTATCATGAAACATAAAAAGGAACCAAGAGTTATTCTCTTATACAGCTTACTAGCTCTCTTTACATTATCTCAACTGCAAAAGCATGAATCTCTCTTCCATTGTCTCAAACATAAGCGTAAGCATATGTTTTAACAATTACGGTTAACTGGAAGCAATGAAGAGGGGAGCTAAAGTCATCACATGCTTTGTTTTACTGAGAAGTCCAACATGTATTCTTTAAGTAATGACAGGGAGCGGTGCAGCATTTCTCAAATGAAGCCCATGGGTTATGGAAAAGCCAAAGCTCTGTTAGAGAATTTAAGAGCTACCACTCACTAGGCAAGAACTTATCCAGAGGTTTCTCTATGACAGAACATGTGGAGTCTGAACTACTGCTGCTGCTACTGCCTGGAAGACAAAGAAATGAGCCCAACGGGAACCAAAGAAAGAGGAAACAAGAAAATGAACACATACACAGAGAAAAATTCAATTCCAAAGAAAGAATTTTAAAGGACAATCAAGCTTTGTATTAAAGAACCAAAACCTACTTTCCCTTAAAACCAGTCTTGGTACTCTATGCAGTATTCTCTAATTACAAAGCTATACAGGGGAATTAGAAACTCTATTCCTTTAAGTATCCACTGTGGGCAAATCCCACTATTCACTTAAAATATAGTAATTCAGAGGGTTGGAATGAAGAGAATAAAAATAAACAAATCATTTGGTGACATTTAAGTCTATTTAAACCATTTAGGTTGATAAGCTAAAGGAACTGAGTTTTAAATTTTAAAGTCACGAACAATTAAAATTACAGGAATGATAAATTACCCTTTAATACAGACAGTTTGGTTTGTCTTCAATTTCACTCTTTCACCTCCAAAACATCAAACTATCAGATGTGATTATATATGTTTAAGGTTTCACAGCAAAACTTTGAAAGGCTTACTGAAATTTTTAAAATTTCTAAGCCTGGAAGGAAGATATGTTACTATTAAATATTTTAACATATTAAGCAGTGGCATTTTTTTCTATTTAAAACTTTATTTTTAACAAATCTATCATCTGCTTTAGCTTTGAATACTTTACTCTGAAAAAATAGGTGTGAACACAAAACCACTTCTCTAAATCAGGGGTCTGCAAACATTTTCTGTAAAGGGACAGATGATAAGTGCTTTAGGCTTTGTAGGCCAGACAGACGCATGTGAAGGCAGCTGTAGACCATATGTAAACAAATGAGCATGGCTGTTTCATAAACTTTTATTTACAAAAACAGGTGGTGGGCTGAATTTGGCCAGCAGACTACTTGCCAACTCTTGCTCTAAATTATATTTTTCCTGTCTTTTGAAGGACTCTTTATGGCTTTTAAATTAGGGACACCTGATCAAACAGCAATGGGTTTATTTTCAGCAAGAACATTTTAATAAGACAAGCAAAATATGCACCAGCTTGAAAACAATGATCCACATTAATGGAAGAGAGTTCTGAAATAAATATTCAGGGTTAAAGGATTTGAAATGTAGGCCATTATAATATGTCTCTCTCTTTTGCATGTCATCTATATCTTTATCACAATGAACACAGTCTCAATTCGTACTTGGCAACAAGTGCCCAGTGTAACAGGTGAGAATGAGGGTACATTTTATAAAGAGAATACATTTTACATTCTATTAAAAATACAATCCTTCTACAAATTTATTACTTAAAAATTCAATGATTAAAGCGTAATCATGTTTGAAAAAAAAATTTCACATTATCCTAATTTCCTAAAAATTTAGATTCCTAACATAAATAAAAGTCCTCACATTAAATTAAAATCCCATGTGAAATTTTAAAATGGTATATCCACTATCACAGATTTTTATAATTCTAAATTGTAAAAAAAAACAAAACCAGAACATATTTTATGCTGATTCATCTAGAAATAGGAGATCAGTATAGGAGGAAAAAATAATGCAAAGTTAACCAGGTATATGGCATACTTCCTCTGTTCTAATTGCTACCACAATTAAAAATGGCAAAATAAAAGTCATGCACTCGACAGTCTTAGGAATGTTAAACCATCATTAGGCAGCAATCTCATTTAATTTCCAGAACACTAAAATGAACTTACCCCTTCTTTTTTTCCTTTTCTCTCCATCTTCTCCAACCTCACCCTCTTCATCATCATCCTCCTCTGACCCACTGATATCAGAGCCTGATATTTCTTCCCCTTAAATAGAAATTTAATACAATGATGTTTATTCTGTGCCAGGTCACTGGCTATTTAGGAAATGCCTATATAAACTTTCTTCATTAAGTTTTTGTGCCCTAAACAAACCTTATTTTAATATTCCTAGACAGTATATCAGATATGCTAACCTCAGAAACAGATACAATGTACACAGAGGCTTTATTTTTAAAGTTCCTAAAGAGAAGTTAGATTCTGATCCATTTAAAATTTCAAATTATTAGTTTAAGTACAGTTCTAAATGTTACATGTTAGAGTTATTATTTCAGTCTTTAAAAAATATGATCACTTTTGGGGAGCATTTTCTTAGTTTTCTGTTTAAGATTTTAAATCCATTCAACCTGTTTATTTTTTTAAGGGCCATAAAACTGTCATCGAACACAATGATCCCACTTTTAGGACTATATCACATGAAGTAATTCAAAAGAAGAAGAGCTTATTTGTACACAAATATGTTAACTTAAAAAAATCAAAAAAAGGGATTAAGCTAATATTAATGCAAATCAGTGCTATAATACCTTCAAAGTAGTTATTTAAAATTACTACTGTCCATATATGAAATATCTAAGAAAATAAAAGTAACTGGGGGAGGAGTAAAATATACACTAATCATAATATAATATTTGAACCTACAAATAAAAGATGGAAAGAAATCACAGAGTCTCGGGAGAAGAAATTCATTAAACATATTTTGTTCTTTAGGCCTAGAAACAATGACACCCTGGTAGCAATGAGCACACCTAATGCCTAAATCTTGGTTTCTAAATACCATTCTCCAATGAAAGGAGCCAGGGAGAAATAAATGATTTTAAGGCCAGGGTAGGGAAAATAAAAAAATGAGCTCTAAGCATCTGTGGTGCCAGAAAGTGAGGAAGTGCTCAAAAAACAAGTAAACAAACAAACTGATGGGAGCATGTTGACAGGATATATGAACTACCCTGAAGGAACTCCTAATGGCCAAAGCTGGAACAATCTGAACAATAAAATAAATAATATTATTGTATTATAAACCCACAGACTAAAATAATTATCCATGAGTCCATATTGACATAAAAAATACTCAAATAAACAAACAAGTGGGGGAGAAGAGACTGCTTTTCCTTACAGTAGAATTCCAGACACTCCAAACACTAAACATTAGAAGGAACAATGGGAAGAAAATGTCACCATTGAGCAAATGCACAAACTACTGTTGGATGCTAACATTAGTGGAAGAAAGTATGATGAAAAACAGGACCTTTGTATAGTCTCAAAGAATTTGGTTGGCCAAAAGGTTCATTCGGCGGGTTTGCAAAGCAGAAACAGAGACACAGATGTAGAGAACAAACATATGGACACCAAGCGGGGGGTGGGTGGCAGTGGGATGAACTGGGAGACTGGGATAGACATATATACACTAATATGTATAAAATAGATAACTAATAAGAAACTGCTGTATAAAAAATAAAATTTAAAAAGTAAAAATATAAAACATAATTTAACAAAAGGTTCATTCGGTTTTTTTCCATAAGATGGCTCTAGTAGCACTTAGCTGTCTTTAACTTCATTTGAAACAATTTTGTTAGATTGTATGTGACAGCTGTCACATCAACGTGTATTTAAAAAAAAGACTTATCAAAGCTGGTGAATTTTTGTGTACCCATTTTAATATTGAAGATGGAAGAAAAAAAGGAACATTTTTGGCATATTATGCTTTATCATTTCAAGAAAGGTAAAAACGCAACCGAAATGCAAAAAAAGATTTGTGCAGTGTATGGAGAAGGTGCTGTGACTGATCAAATGTGTCAAAAGTGATTTGTGAAGGGTCGTGCTGGAGATTTCTAACTGGATGATGCTCCACAGTCTGGTAAACCAGTTGAAGTTGACAGCAATCAAATCGAGACAGTAACTGAGAACAATCAACGTTATACCACGCAGGAGATAGCCGACATACTCAAAACATGCAAATCAAGCGTTGAAAATCATTTGCCCCAGCTTGGTTATGTTAATCGCTTTGATGTTTGGGTTCCACATAAGTTAAGCAGAAAAAAAAAACACAACTTCTTGACAGTATATCCTAATGCGATTCTCTACACAAATGTAATGAAAACATCCCATTTTTAAAACAAATCGTGATGGGCAATGAAAAGCGGATACTGTACAATAATGTGGAATGGAAGAGATCGTGGGGCAAGCTAAATGAACCACCACCAACCACACCAAAGGCCGGTCTTCATCCAAAGAAGGTGATGTTGTGCATATGGTGGGACTGGAAGGGAGTCCTCTATTATTATTATTACTGGAAGGGAGCTCCTTCCGGAAAATCAAACGATTAATTCCAACATGTACTGCTCCCAGTTACCAACCGAAAGCAGCACTCGATGAAAAGCATCCAGAATTAGTCAACAGAAAATGCATAATCTTCCATCAGGATAACGCAAGACGGCATGTTTCTTTGATGACCAGGCAAAAACTGTTACACCTTGTCTGGGAAGTTCTGATTCATCTGCCATATTCACCTGACATTGCACCTTCAGATTTCCATTTATTTTGGTCTTTACAAAATTCTCTTAATGGAAGAAATTTCAATTCCCTGGAAGACTATAAAAGGCACCTAGAACAGTTCTTTGCTCAAAAAGATAAAAAGTTTTGGTAAGATGGAATTATGAAGTTGCCTGAACAATGGCAGAAGGTACTGGAACAAAAGGGTGAATATGTTGTTCAATAAAGTTCTTGGTGAAGATGAAAAATGTGTCTTTTATTTTTACTTAAAAACCGAAGGCACTTTTTGGCCAACCCAATATCTCTCCACAAGGTACATATTGATTACAAAGGAAATAATAAAATAGTAGATTTATAGTGGAGAAAATTTGCAGAATAATTATGAGAAAACTATAAATAAATACAAATTGAGGAACATTCTACAAATACATGACCAGTACTCTTCAAAAGCATCAAGATCATGTACAACAAATAAAGACTGAGGAATTGGAGACTGGTGGAAACTAAACAGACATGACAACTAAATGCAATGTGTGATCCACAACTGGATCTTGGACTAGAGGAAAAGGGCATTAGAGAGAAAACTGTCAAAAGTCTAGTAAGGTCTGTGGATTAGTTAATAAGTTTGTACCACTGTGAATTTCCTGGTGTCAATAATTGTACCATGGTTATGTAAGATGCTAACATTAGGGGAAGCTGGCTAATAGGTATATAAGAACTCTCCTTGCTATTGTGAGTTTTCTATAAGTCTAAAATTATTTCAAAATAAAAAGTTAAAAAATTATGCTTTTAATGTTTCTGCCTATTTTTTAACTGTTTTTCTGATTAACTCTATTAAATGGATTATAAAAACAATATGTCCTAAGAGCATAAATAAAATGAAATTTATTAAAAATAAAGTCAGCATTACCATATTATCCAGCAATTCTACCTCTGGGTATATACCCAAAAGAACAAAAGAATTGAAAGCAAGGACTCAAACAGGAATTTGTACACCACATTCATAGTAGCACTATTCACAATAGTCAAAAGATAGAAGCAACCCAAGTGTCCATCAACAGATGAAGGTATAAACAAAACATGGTATATACACACAATGGAATATTATTCAGTCTTAAAAAGGAAGGAAATTCTGACACATGCAACAATATGGATGAACACTGAGGACATTATGTTAAGTAAAATAAGCCAGACACAAAAGGAGACATATTATATGATTCTACTTACATGGGGTACCTAGAATAGTCAAATTCATAGAAATAGAAAGAACAGTGGGTTACCAGGAACTGAGGGAGAGAGAGGGATGGGGAGCTAGTGTTTAATGGGTACAGAGGTTCATTTTGGGATGATTAAAAAGTCCTGGAGATGGATGGTGGTGATGGTTGCAGAATAATGTGAATGTACTTAATGCCACAGAACTGTACACAAAAATAGTTAAAACGGTAATTTTTATGTTATGTATATTTTACCACAATAAAAAAATGTAAAAAAAAGGGTCAGCAAAATAAAGATATGAACTCAATATTAAGAAATCTAAGAAATTTTACATCTTTAAAACATACTGACTATAAATACCACCTAGTGGTCACATTTAAAATACCAAATTCCATTATCTAAGAGGCAGCTCAATTACTGCTTTTCCTCAATAATCTTACTCAAATTTACTGAATCAGCACCTTCTCCATATATTTGTGATGTTGGCATCTCTGGATTTCATATCTGATCTAACCAGTTTCCCCACAGACTGAAAAGAGGCAATTTCAAAGCCCTTTATTCACCTGGTATGCAAAGGAGCCCTATGCTAGTTAGTTCTTAGCACGAAGATTCAGGAAGTCACTGACTGCCTAATGATGGTTGGTAAATTTCTCACCCTAATGAATAAGGTCTTCAAATTTTCTAACCTTCTGACATGATATCTTGTTAGAAAAGAATTTCCAAAATAGAATCTCATGTTCAAATTTAAACACGAAAGCATTATTTTCAAGGCCATGCAATGAATTTTTACTTAAGAGTAAACTAGGTTTACCCATGACTCTCTGATTGCTTTGTTTACTTCAAATAATAGTGACTGATACCTATCACAAAGAACTCTGGTCATTTTCGCTAAATACATGTATGGTAGAACTTGCTCTTATATAGAGACAAATAAAAATTCATTATTTAATAAGTGGACATATGAAATCTTTACAAAAGATCATGGGGACTGAGATGGAGGTTTAAATTAAATGAATTTTTTTAAAAAAATCAATACACAAATATTATATAATTCTACTTGAGCTTAATATGGAAATGTTAAAGTATGTAAGTATCAATTTGCCTTGCAGAAATATTCCCTTAAATATCAATGTTAGAGGTTCAGAGAATTTTTAATAGGTGGCTTTTTATTAGAACACTTACTGGCTAAACAACATGTTTTTAGCCAACATTAAGATTAATATTTTGAGAAAATGTTACCTTCTTCAAGCTTTTTTTTCAGTTCTTCTATTTCTTTCTGAAACTGACGAAGCAAAGCATCCTTTGGATCTTCATTAATTCTAGCTTTATTTTTAATATTCTTAGCACGATTAGCATACCGCAATGTACTGATGGTTTCATCATAATTGTAATCTGCTGGTCCAATATTTGCACACTGTTGAATTAGGAATACAAAACGTTTTACACTTGACACAAATTAATACTACCATTATGAACATATCAAAAAGAATTCTGGAATATATTTCCATTCCAGTCTTCCTGAAAAAGAGGGCACCACCACATAGGCTTCCAAACAATACAATTATAGACTCGCACACATGGTGTACTAGAAAAAATAACTCCAAATTTTAAAAAGTAAAATAATCAATAGTTTTTTAAATGTTATGAATATTAACTACTGGCATAAGCAGGAATCTTAAATTTTCCTGATGATAACTATACGACCAATTAAGTCTTACCATCATGGTTTTTGAATTTCCTCCTAAGGAATCCTGAAGAAGACGAGTCAATTTAGAGTTACGATAAGGCACATGAGTGCTTTTTCCATCAACCAAGGCAGAAATAACATTACCAAGGGTAGAAAGTGAAAGATTGATTTTTGTAGCTTCTTTCAGGCGCTGCCCAGTAGCTCCAGTTTTTGCTTGTCTTTCTGAACCCTTACAATAAACAGAGACAGAAGTAAAGCTAAAATAAAAAATACAGAATATTCTTCCCAAAGTTAAAAAAAGTATTTTAACGGTAAAAGATCTAATATATCTGGAATTCACTTCAAAATAATACTGGAAGGGAAGAAGTGGCTGAGGGTAGAGATGAAATAGGACTGGCCATGAACTGATAATTGCTGAAGTTGGGTGATGGGTACATGAGAAATCATTATACTATTCTATCTACGTTGTATAGGTTTGAAATAGTCCATAATTAGTAGTAAGTTAAGGGGACTTCCCTAGTGGTCCAGTGGCTAAGACTCCACACTCCCAATGCAGGGAGCCCGGGTTCAATCCCTGGTCAGGGAACTAGATCCCACATGCCGCAACTAAGAGTTCGTGTGCCGCAACTAAAGATCCCGCATGCCACAACAAAGATCGAAGATCCCACGTGCCACAATTAAGACCCGGCGCAGACAAATAAATAAATAAATATTAAAAAAATAATAATAAGTTAAACACATACACAGGGAAAACTTAAAAATTATATTATCACTCCTTTTCACTTGAATTATTATTTATTTATAAAATAAAAAGAAATCACAAGAGTTATTCTTAAGTAGCATCCTGTTACTTACAGCAAGATCTACAAGATGGAGCTTCCCCATCCTGACATGCATGTTACCATCAACGCCTTTTTCACTGCATTCTATAGTAATTGTAAAGATGGCATGGGAACGGGAACTATGTTCATTCATATTAGTTGCACCAACAGAACCTTGAATAAAGGGAGGAAATTATTTAAAACTATAACAACAGAGAATGCCTTTAAAAATAATTAAATATCCAGAATACTGAATTTCATCAGAGCCAAAAGCCAGAGAGCATGGCTAAAACATAAAAACTTAGGTATATTTAGCCATTATTAGAAATTTCTGACAATTTATGTTGATAACAAAAAACTGTATTTTTTTCACATGAAAGAGGGGATTTGAGAACAAAATACTTAATTTCAAGTATTGCTGGCTTAAAAAATTAACTAATTTACATAAAAAATACATGTTAAATAATTCAAAAAATTAACTGCTGTTTCAGCTGTCTCTAAAAAGTATTATTGATATGTTCTGGGAATCAACCACAGGAATACTTGCATATATACATTAGATGATACAAAGATATTCAGGGAAGAACTGTTTACAACAGCGAGAGATCAGAAACAACCAATATGACAGTGGTTAATCAATTATAGAATAGTCACACTATGAATTACTAAGCAGTCTTTTTTAAAAAAAATAAGGTAGATCTGAATGACATGGAAAGATACCCATAACATATGAAAAAAAGAAAGGAATATAGAGCATAATCCCATTTCTGTAAAACAAAAGCATCCATTCAAAATATGCTAAGAATCTGAGTGTGTATAAATATTTTACATGAATATATTGTGCAAACAAAGAAAAAGATCTGTTTTGTTTTTCACAATAGGCATGTATTGGGTGTTTTTTTCTTAAATTCCAAAGTATTTTAAAAGCAATATGTTAATTTCACCCAATGCCAAAATTATTTTCCTACTATATTCATGTAGAGCTTCTCCATGTGAGCTGTGATTTTACAATTTAAACATTAAAAGGGTACTCTTTATTAGCAAATGGCTATATTATAAGTCAGATAACTAGAAAGTAAATTGCACTGGTAAAGAAAAGTAAAGCCCAATGAAAGAAGGTAAATGGAAAATCAGTGAGGGAAAATGCAAGGATCTGTGATTCCATACTATACTTTTCTGTTTTCTTTTAAATCAAGTTATGAATTTTTAAAATCAATTTTCTCCAAAAATATAAAAAACTAATAAATCTGACACCACTTCAAATCATCTAATCAGATGTAACACACTATACATATTTCCACAGAGTAGTAGGTCTTATTTTACCTTGTTTTTTTTCCACTTAACATTATCTCCTACATATATTTCCATGTAAAAACCAACTTGAAATTTTTACTAAAATTGAGTTATTATCTTACTGGGAGATATTTGAGGTTGTTGCCTATTTTAGTTCTTCATAAGGGACACTAATATGAGCATCTTTGAGTAGATACCTTTCTTTCTCTTTAGAATTATATCCATGGGAAATATTTTCCAAACTGGAACTACCTTATGAAAGGATAGGAATAGTTTTATCACTATGTGATTATCAAAACAAGCTATAGCAGTGTTTTTCAGTTTGGAGTGGGAGAGAAAGTGTAATTTGAAAAAGTCATATTAAATATTTTAATACCCACTGTTTTTGCAATATAAGTAAAGCATGCTATTTATGATTGTGATTTTTCTATATTTCCGGTTATGAAAACAAAGCAATGCAACAGATGTTACGTCAAAAGTGACCTACACTGAACTTTACAATCCCTAGGAGAGAACAGCTTGCAGCAATCAAGTAGACTAAATGATCCAACCTAACACACTGCATAATGGAAATAAAACATTTCCATAGCTGTAATTTTTGTCAAAATATTTATTTTGGAATAAAAAATTAAATTTTTATGTTTTTCAGGGAGGTACAGAAAAACTTATCCCAATCCTTCTCTTCCCCACCCCCCTCGTCCTTGGCAACCACAAGTCTGTTCTCTGTACCTATGAATCTGTTTCCATTTCATAAATGTGTCCATTTGTGTTGTATTTTAGATTCCACATATAAGTGATATTATATGGTATTTGTCTTTTTCTTTCCGACTTAATATGATAATCTCTAGGTCCATCCTTGTTGCCACAAATGGTATTATTTCATTCTTTTTTATGTCTGAGTAATATTCCATTGTGTAATATTCCTTCTTTATCCATTCATCTGTCGATGGACATTTAGGTTGTTTCTATGTCTTGGCTATTGTGAATAGTGCTGCTATGAACATAGGGGTGCATGTATCTTTTCAAATTATAGTTTTGTCTGGATATATGTCCAGGAGTGGGATTGCTGGATCATCTGGCAACTCTTATTTTTAGTTTTCTGAGGAACCTCCATACTGTGCTCCATAGCGGCTGCACCAATTTACATTCCCACCAGCAGTGCAGGAGGGCCCTCCCCTGCAGCTAAACCTTTAATTCTTGAACTCAATCTATTTGTTAATGAAGACTATTTTCCTCTCTGCTATCTTAGGTGTTCAAATCTCTTTACCTTCCTTTCATTTTATTTCTCTCATTACAATTTTTTCATTTTTCCTTAGACAAATCTCACATACTAAGTTAAATTAATTCTTAGGTAGTTAATGGAACGTTTTGGTCACTATTGTGAATGGAATCTTATGTTAAAAATTTCTTAAGTTAAATAAGCAATACATGAACATATTCCTGGTATAAAAAAATGCAAACATACAAAAAACATAAAGTGAAAGCTCCCTATATCCCTTTCCCCCAATCTTATTTCCCCTTCACTAAAGGTAACCACTATTAAATGTCCTTTCATTTTGTATTTCACATACATACATGTGAACACACACACAAAATACCCAAATATGTAGTTTGATAATTTGGCTTTTTTTATACATGAGATGATGCATTACATACTGTGCTAGTTAGCTTTCTTTTTCCCTTAATATATATCTGGAAAGTCTTTTGGGTCTCTACATGTAGATTTAACTCACTGTTTTGTTGGGTTTTTTTTACAGCTCCATTATAGTCCATAATATTTTTGCACCATAATTTATATAACCAATTTTTTATTGACAGTTATTTAGGTTGTGTCAAACTTTTTGCTATTACAAGTAATGCTGTAATAAGGTATTTTTTTGTTTACACCAAAAAATATTTTTCTAGAATATATATCTACAAATAGAAACAGTGGGTCAAAGGAATGCATCCTTAAAAATTTCAACAGATACAGTTATCCTGCCCTTCAAAAAGGCTGTATATTCCCATCACCATTGCCCATTTCCTTAGAGCCTCACCAACCTGGATATCCTTTCATCCAAACTGATGGGTAAAACATCTCCCATTGTTGTTTGAATATGCATTTTCCTGATTACTTGTGAAGTCAAACATCCTTTCATATACTTACTGCTGTGTATAGTTCTTCTATGAATAACATAGTCATAAACATCTTTTGCTCATTTTCCTGTTAAAATTTTGGTATTTTTCTATTATTTGGTTTATAAGAATACAATTGAATTTAAAAAATTTTTGCTTTGTTTCCTTGAGTTTGCTAGATTTTTAGTCTAGTCATAAAAATCTAAAAAACAAAAAAAGGTTATTTCCTATGTTCTCTTCTTTTACCTCTAATCTCTAATTGCTGTTAGTAACATCATTAGTACTAGGCCTGGGGCATCAGCAATATTGCTGAAACTTTTTATTCTTTAGAAAAAACTTGAAACAATTACTAAAAAGAATGCCACTTTATTTAATTTTGTTTGCTTTTCTTGTCAACAAAAGGGAGGCATTATACTGCCTGGTTAATGCTGACTAATGGTGTAGATTCAAATGCTCACTCTGCTACTTAAGTAGTATATGACCTGGACAATTTACTTTAAGTCTCAGTTTCCTCATTCATAACATAGGAATTTAATACCTTCATAGCCCATTTTGAGGATTAAAAGAGATCATTCTTATAAAGCATTTGAACAAGCACTTGCCACACAGTAAGTACTCAATAAATGTTACCAATATTATTATTACTAACAAGAGACAGCGATATGAGTCTCAAAGACATAGCACTATTGCTAAGTAACAAAATTTTGGTCAGCATGGAAAGCAATCTGTGATATCTTTCATTCATATATGCTTTCCACATAGTAAATAGTCAAAGAGGAAGGGTTTTCAAGAAACCTAAAAATCCAATCTTTACGGCGCAAAATGCCATACCAGGTTTGCTTCTAAAAGAGCCTACTCCACACATAAATGTTTAATCACAATTAAGCACTATACTTACGATTTTTGTGGCCCAGTGTCATAATTCTATCCATATCATCAGCATTATTTACCACATAAGCTGATAAATCCTTGATATAAACTCCCACATCAGGTCTTTCTTTAACCTAAAAAAAAAATCATACAGACTTTACACATATATCCATAATTCTTCCACAGTTATTTATTGAATATCTACTACATGTTGGACACTGTGCTAGAGAGTGAGGATACAGTGATGAACAAGGTAGACAGTTTCTACACTAGTGGGGGTAACAATCTACAGGGAGAACATACAAATGAATAATTACACACACAAATTATTTTATTTTATTTTATTTTATTTCAATTGTGATAATGCCATGAAGAAAAAAAAATATAGGAAAGTATAAGAATACAATATAGGGACTTCCCTGGTGGCGAAGTGGTTAAGAATCCACCTGCCAATGCAGGGGACACTGGTTCGTGCCCTGGTTCAGGAAGACCCCACATGCCACAGAGCAACTAAGCCTGTGTGCTACAACTACTGAGCCTGCACTCTAGAGCCCGCGAGCCACAACTACTGAGCCTGTGTGCCACAACTACTGGAGCACCTAGAGCTCATGCTCCACAACGAGAAGCCACTGCAATGAGAAGCCCGCGCACCGCAACAAAGAGTAGCCCCCCCTCGCCGCAACTAGAGAAAGCCTGTGAGCAGCAGTGAAGGCCCGATGCAGTCAAAAATAAATATTTATGAATAAAAAAAAGAATGCATTATAGACAGACTTAAGCTAGTGATGCAGGGACAGGATAAGTTCCCCAAGATGATGTTTAAGCTAAGACTTGAAGAAATAGGAGGTAGACAATCTGTGTTAGAACAACAGGAAAACACTATGTGCAAGAATCCTGAAATGAGAAAAAAACTAGGTTTTTCTGTTTTGTTTAGTTTTGTTTTGCGGTACATGGGCCTTCACTGCTGTGGCCTCTCCCGCCGCGGAGCACAGGCTCCGGACGCACAAGCTCAGCAGCCGTGGCTCACGGGCCCAGCCGCTCCGTGGCATGTGGGATCTTCCCGGACCGGGGCACGAACCCATGTCCCCTGCATCGGCAGGCGGACTCTCAACCACTGAGCCACCAGGGAAGCCCGGTTTTGATTTTTTTTTAGTATTCAGTAAGAGTTTATTGTGCACAAAAGAACAGTTTGTGAACTGGGAATCTTCAAACTCAAAACCAATGTGAAGCTCAGAGGCATGACGTAACAGGATGACTTAGGAAGTGAAAACCAGGAAGTTGTCTAAACGAAGACAGAGGTTGCCTCCTCTTAATCAGTCACTTGGAAGTAAGGCCAGCCTGGCTTGGGAGCTCTATGAACATGACCCGGGGAGGCAAGTAGTGCAGGGGCTGCGTTCCAGGAGATGTGAGCTCTGGTCCCAACAACAGCTCTCAACCTAAAAACTAGGTATTTTAAAAAATAAAAACCAACGAAACAAACAAAAGCCAGGGAAAGAGTAGGTGGCAGGGGGGGAAATAGGTGGGATATCTGGCTACAGAGGTAGCCAGATAAGATTAAGAGGCAGAGATAAGATTAAGAATAGTAATTGGTCTTTTTTTTTTATTATTGAACTGCAGTTGATATACAATATGTTGGTTTCTGGTGCACAGCAAGGTGACTCAGTTATATATATGTATATGTATATACATATATACACACACACACATATACATATTCTTTTCCATTATGGTTTATTACAGGATATTGAATATAGTCCCCTGTGCTATACAGTAGGACCTTGTTGTTTATCCATTCTATATATAATAGTTTGCATCTGCTAATCCCAGACCCCCAATCCATCCCTCCCCTATCCCCCTCTGCCTTGGGAACCACAAGTCTGTTCTCTATGTCTGTGAGTCTGTTTCATAAATAAGTTCATTTGAGTCATATTTTAGATTCTACATATAAGTGACATTGTGTGATATTTGTCTTTCTGACTTACTTCATTTAGAATGATAATCTCTAGGTTGATCCACATTGCTGCAAATGGCATTATTTCATTCCTTTTTATGGCTGAATAGTATTCCATTGTGTGTGTGTGTATATATATATATATATATATATACACACACCACATCTTCTTTATCCATTCATCTGTTGATGGACATTTAGGTTGCTTCTGTGTCTTGGCTATTGTAAGTAGTGCTGCTATGAACACTGGGGTGCATGTATCTTTTCAAATTGTAGTTTTGTTTGGATATATACCCAGAAATGGGATTGCTAGATCATATAGTAACTCTATTTTAAGTTTTCTGAGGAATCTCCATACTGTTTTCCACAGTGGCTGCACCAATTTACAGTTCCACCAACAGTATAAGAGGGTTCCCTTTTCTCCACAGCCTCTCCAGAATTTGTTATTTGTAGACCTTTTGATGATGGCCATTCTGACCAGTGTGAGGTGGTACCTCATTGTAATTTTGATTTGCACTCCTCTAATTATTGGTCTTTATCTTAACAGCAATTTGAAGCCACTGGAGTATTTCACACAGCTGAAAGAAATAATCAGATCTATGGTATCCATGTAAAAATATTACCTTTCCATGAGTAACTTTATGAGAACTTTTACCCAACTTGAAGGCTGTATTTGGGATATATTTATTTAAAATACAGACAGTATTTTAATACTATCTGTAAAATACAAATAGAAATACAAAATTCACCTTTCAAGGCCCTAGAAGTCACATCCAACAAATCAACAGAATAAAGTGAAACTGAGGCAGAGGCCTGTGGCTGCCAGTGGCGCGAGCCATTCCAAAGGTCGTAAGACTGCACAAAGATGATAAACAAAAGTTTATATCAGAAACAAAAGTCACAAAGGCAAATACTCTAAATTCTAGCTGTTGATCTTAAATCTAGTTAGAGGTTTTAGGTTTCTTTAGTCTCTTTTTTTTTTTTTTTTTTTTTTTTTTGCAGTACGTGGGCCTCTCACTGTTGTGGCCTCTCCCGTTGCGGAGCACAGGCTCCGGACATGCAGGCTCAGCGGCCATGGCTCATGGGCCCAGCCGCTCCACGGCATGTGGGATCTTCCTAGACCAGGGCACAAACCCGTGTCCCCTGCATCGGCAGGCAGACTCTCAACCACTGCGCCACCAGGGAAGCCCTCTTTAGTCTCTTTTATGATATATTTATACATTAGGAAAAATTACCTTTTTTCTGTCATGAGATATACATTAAGCCCAAATTTTACTAGTAGTAAAGAAATCTGTTGGTCTCTATAAACCAGTGGCTTTCAAACTGTGCTCTGACAAGCACTAGAGGGTCCATGGTGGCAATGAGGGGGCCATTGTGTGAGTTTGGGGGCTCTCAGACCTAGACACAAGTTCTAAAGAGAGCTTTACTTTCATGTATTTTATAGATTGGGCTTCCACATAAGGTTTGGTTTGATTCAACTGTTTAATGGCTTTAAGTCTTTTAAAATGTCTGAATATTACTGGTTTATATCAACGCTTCTCAGAAAAATCTATGGTAAAGAATTATACATATATTTCTAATGTGGAAAGTGATATCTCTGAAAAATACAAAAATCATACACTTGGATACCATGACAATGTCAAATTACTATAAAAGTTTTTAAGCATGTACTTTCATTTACTATTCTCATCTCATTGCAGACTGAAAACAAACATTCTTCAAACCGGCATCAGTCTGCAAAGTCTACGGTCATTCCAATCACAAGATATTAATTCCATATTCAATTATTAATTATAGATAAACTAATTAG
This sequence comes from Grampus griseus, assembly GCF_964374135.1. NCBI lineage: Eukaryota > Metazoa > Chordata > Mammalia > Artiodactyla > Delphinidae > Grampus > Grampus griseus. The sequence continues at coordinate 109,554,730 of NC_139019.1, forward strand.
ACATGAAGAAACTGAATATGATTCTGAAATAAAGCAGGACCCTGAGACAAGATGGCAGATAGAAGGACATGAGCTCACCCTGTATCAAGAAAACACCAAAACCACAACTAACTGGTAAGCAACCATCGAAAAAAAAAACACTACAACCTACCAAAAAAGATATCCTACATCCAAAGACAAAGGAGAAGCCACAAGAAGACATTAGAAGGGGCTCAATCGCAATAAAATCAAATCCCATATCTGCTGGGTAGGTGACCCACAAACTGGAAAATAATTATATCGCAGATGTTCTCCCACAGGGGTGAAAGTTCTGAGCCTCACTTCAGGCTTCCTATCCTGGGGGTCTGGCATCGAGAGGAGAAGCCCCCAGAGCATCTGGCTTTGAAGGCCAGTGGGGTTTGATTGCAGGAATTCCACAGGACTGGGGGAAAGAGGAACTCTACTCTTGGAGGGCACACACAAGGTCTCATGTGCACAGTGCCAAGGGAAAAAAGCAGTGACCTCATAGGAGCCTGGGCCAGACCTACCTGCTGGTCTTGGAGAGTCTCCTGGGGAGGCAGGAGTTGGCTATGAATCACTGTGGGGACAAAGACACTGGCGGCAGTAGTTCTAGGGAGTACTCACTGGCATGAGTCCTCCTGGAGGCTGCCATTTTTTCACCAAGACCTGGCGTCACCCAACAGCCTGTAGGCTCCAGTGGTGGGATTCCTCAGGCCAAACAACCAACAGGGCGGTAACACAGCCCCACCCATCAGAAGACAGCCTGCCTAAAGTTTTCCTGAGCCCACAGCTGCCTGCTAAACAGCCCCCTTGACACGGCCCTGCCCACCTGAGGGACAATACCCAGCTCAACTCACCAGTGGGCAGGAACCAGTTCCCCCCACCAGGAAGCCTGCACAAGCCTCTTAGACCAGTCTCATCCACCAGGGGGCAGACAGCAGAAGCAACAAGAACTACAGCCTTGCAGCTGGTGGAATGGAAACCACGATCACAGAAAGGTAGACAAAATGAGATGGCTGATGACTACGTCCCAGACGAAGGAAGAAGATAAAACCCCAGAAGAACAACTAAGTGAAATGGAGATAGGCAATCTACATGAAAAAGAATTCAGAGTAATGATAGTAAAGATGATCCAAGATCTCAGAAAAAGAATGGAGGCACAGACTGAGAAGATACAGGAAATGTTTAACAAAGAGCTAGAAGATCTAAAGAACAAACAAACAGAGATGAACAACACAATAACTGAAATGAAAAATACGCAAGATGGAATCAATAGCAGAGTAAATGAGGCAGAAAAATGGATACGTAAGCTGGAAGACAGAATGCTGGAAATCACTGCTGTGGAACAGAATTTTTAAAAAAGAATGAAAAATGAGAACAGTCTCAGACACCTCTGGGACGACGTTAAACACACTGACATTCACATTATAGAGATCTCAGAAGTAGAAGTGTGAGAGAAAGGACCTAAGAAAATATTTGAAGAGATAATAGCTGAAAACTTCCCCAACATGGTAAAGGAAACAGTCACCCAAGTCCAGGAAGTACAAAGGGTCCCAGGCCAGGTAAACCCAAGGAGGAACATACCAAAACATGTAGTAATCAAATTGACAAAAATTAAAGACAAAGAGAAAAATATTAAAAGCAACAAAGGAAAAGCAACAAATAACTTAAAAGGGAATCCACATAAGGTTATCAGCTGATTTTTCAGCAGAGACTCTGCAGGCCAGAAGGGAGTGGCATGATATATTTAAAGTGAAATCAGTGCTTTGTGACCACCTAGAGGGGTGGGATAGAGAGGGTGGAAGGGAGACGCAAGAGGGAGGGGATATGGGGATATATGTATATGCATAGCTGATTCAAAGCAGAAACTAACACACCACTGTAAAGCAATTATACTCCAATAAAGATGTTAAAACAAACAAACAAACAAACAAAAATAAAGTGATGAAAGGGAAGAACCTACAACCAAGAATACTCTATCCAGCAAGGCTCTCATTTAGATTTGATGGAGAAATCTAAAGCTTGCCAGACAAGCAAAACCTAAGAGAATTCAGCACCACCAAACCAGCTTTGCAACAAATGCTAAAGGAACTTCTCTAGGCAGAAAAAAAAAGGACGTAAATACACACAATAAAATTATGAATAGAAAAGCTCACCAGTAAAGGCAAATATATGTTAAAGGTAGGAAATCATCCACACACAAATACAATATCAAAACCAGCAATCAAGAGGAGAGTACAAATGCAGGATTCTGGAAATGCATTTGAAATTAAAAGACCAGCAACTTAAATGAATCTTGTTTACATATAGAATACTATATCAAAACTTCATGGTAACAGCAAATCAAAAATCTGCAATAGATACACACACAAAAAAGCAAAAAGAATTCAAACACAACTCTAAAGTTAGTCATCAAATCACAAAGGAAGAGAACAAAAGAGGAAGGGGAGAAATAAGACCTACAAAAACAAATCCAAAACAATTAACAAAATGGCAATAAGAACATACTTATCAATAATTACCTTAAATGTAAATGGATTAAATGCTCCAACCAAAAGACACAGACTGCTGAATGGATACAAAAACAAGACCTGTATAGATGCTGTCTACAAGGGACCCGCTTGAGATCTAGGGACACATACAGACTGAAAGTGAGGGGATGGAAAAACGTCTTCCATGCAAATGAAAATCAAAAGAAAGCTGGAGTAGCAATACTCGTTTCAGACAAAACAGATTTTAAAATAAAGACTGTTACAAGAGACAAAGAAGGACACTACATAATGATCAAGGAATCAATCCAAGAAAAAGATAACAATTCTAAATATATGCACCCAACACAGGAGCACTTCAATATATAAGGCAAATGTTAAGACCCACAAAAGGAGAAACTGACAGTAACAGTAATTGTGAGGGACGTGAACACTCCACTTTCAACAATGGACAGATCATCCAGACAGAAAATCAATAAGGAAAAACAGGCCTTAAATGACACATTAGAACAGATGGACTTAATTTATATTTATAGAGCATTCCATTCAAAAGCAGCAGAATACCCATTCTTCTCAGGTGCACATGGAACATCCTCCAGGATTGACCACCTGCTGGGCCACAAAGACTTGGTAAGTTTAAGAAAATTAAAATCATATGAGGACTTCCCTGGTGGTGTGGTGGTTAAGAATCCGCCTGCCAATGCAGGGGACACAGGTTTGAGCCCTGGTCCACAAAGATCCCACATGCCGCGGAGCAACTAAGTCCATGCACCACAACTGATCCTGAGCTCTAGACCCCAAGAGCCACAACTACTGTGCCCACGTGCCGCAACTACTGAAGCCCATGTGCCTAGAACCTGTGCTCCGCAACAAGAGAAGCCACCGCAGTGAGAAGCCCGCTGACCACAACGAAGAGTAGTCCCCGCTCGCCACAACTAGAGAAAGGCCGCACACAGCAACAAAGACCAACACAGCCAAAAATAAATAAATAAATTTATTTTAAAAAGTCATATCAAGCATCTTTTCCAACCACAATGCTCTGAGATTAGAAATCAATTATAAGGAAAAAAAACTATAAAGAACACAAACACGTAGAGGCTAAACAATATGCTACTAAACAACCAATGGATAACTGAAGAAATCAAAGAGAAAATTTAAAAATACCTAGAGACAAATGAAAATGAAAGCACAACTATCCAAAACCTATGGGATGCAGCGAAAGCAGTTCTCAGAGGGAAGTTTATAGCAATATAATCTTACCTCAGGAAACAAGAAAAATCTCAAATAAACCTAACCTTACACCTAAAGCAATTAGAGAAAGAACAAACAAAACCAAATAGAAGGAAAGAAATCATAAAGATCAGAGCAGAAATAAATGAAATAGAGATAAAACAATAGAAAAGATCAATCAAATTAAAAGCTGGTTCTTTGAAAAGATAAACAAAATTGATAAACCTTTAGCCAGACTCATCAAGAAAAAAAAGGAGAGGTCCCAAATCAATAAAATTGAAATGAAAAAGGAGAAGTTACAATGGACACCAAAGAAATACAAAGAAATACAGAGGACCATAAAAGACTACTACAAGCAACTATACGCCAATAAATTGGACAACCTGGAAGAAATGCACAAATTCTTAGAAAGGTACAACCTTCCAAAACTGAACCAGGAAGAAAAAGAAAATACAAAGAGACCAAACCCATGCACCTATGGTCACCTAATCTATGACAAAGGAAGCAAGAATATACAATGGAGAAAAGACAGTCTCTTCAATAAGTGGTGCTGGGAAAACTGGACAGCTACATGTAAATGAATGAAATTAGAACACTCCCTAACACCATACACAAAAATAAACTCAAGTGGATTAAAGGCCTAAATGTAAGGCCGAATACAATAAAACTCTTAGAGGAAAACATAAGCAGAACACTCTGACATAAATTGCAGAAAGATCTTTTTCAATCTACCTTCTAGAGTAATGAAAAGAAAAATAAACAAATGGGACCAAATTAAAACTTAAAAGTTTTTGCACAGCAAAGGAAACCATAAACAAAATGAAAAGACAACTTACAAAACGGGAGAAAATATTTGCAAACAAAGCGACCGGCAAGGGATCACTCTCCAAAATATACAAACAGCTCATGCAGGTCTATATCAAAAAACAAACAACCCAATCAAAAAATGGGTAGAAGATCTAAATAGACATTTCTCCAAAGAAGACATACAGGATGGCTAAAAAGCACCAAGTATTAGATAAACAAAACACTAATTATTAGAGAAATGCAAATCAAAACTACACAGTATCACCTCACACCAGTCAGAATGGCCATCATCAAAAATTCTACAACCAATTAATGCTGGAGAGGGTGTGGAGAAAAGGGAACTCTCCTACACTGTTGGTGGGAATGTAAATTGGTACAGCCACTATGGAGAACAGTATGAAGCTTCCTTAAAAAACTAAAACATAACTACCATATGATCCACCAATCCCACTCCTGGGTATATATCCAGAGAAAACCATAATTTGAAAAGATATACGCACCCCAATGTTCACTGGAGCACTATTTACAATAGCCAGGACATGGAAGCAACCTAAATGTCCATCGACAGAAGAATGGATAAAGAAGATGTGGTTGGGGCTTCCCTGGTGGCGCAGTGGTTGAGAATCTGCCTGCCAATGCAGGGGACACGGGTTTGAGCCCTGGTCTGGGAAGATCCCACATGCCGCAGAGCAACTAGGCCCGTGAGCCACAACTACTGAGCCTGTGTATCTGGAGCCTGTGCTCCGCAACAAGAGAGGCCATGATAGTGAGAGGCCCGCGCACTGCGATGAAGAGTGGCCCCCGCTTGCCGCAACTAGAGAAAGCCCTCGCACAGAAACGAAGACCCAACACAGCCAAAAATAAATAAATTAATAAAAAAAAGAGGTGGTACATTTATACAATGGAATATTATTCAGCCATTAAAAAGAATGAAATAATGCCATTAGCAGCAACACGGATGAACCTAGATATTATCATACTAAGTGAAGTCAGTCAGAGAAAGACAAATATCATATATCACTTCTAGGCAGAATCTGTAAAATATGATACAAATGAACTTATTTACAAAATAGAAACAGTCTCACAGACTTAGAAATCAAATTTATGGCTACCAAAGGGTAAAGGTTGGGGGGAAGAATAAATTGGGAGTTTGGGATTGACATATATACACTAATATATTTAAAATAGATAACCAGCCAGGACCTACTGTATAGCACAGGGAACTCTACTCAATACTCTGTAATAAGCTAAATGGGAAAAGGATTTGAAAAAGATTAGAATTATATGCATATGTATAATTTAATCACTTTGCTGTACACCTGAAACTAACACAACATTGTAAATCGACTATACTCCAATAAAAATAAAATAAAAAAAGGCAGGACCTTGCGGGACCATCCCAAGTAAAAAAAAGCCCCTCCACATCCCCCATTTCTTGTTTGTAGAAAAAGGATTTAGTCTCCCAGGCTTTTCCTGAATTCCAAAGAGCAGAGTCAAGCAGTTACAAAGGAAGTGAAGGAATGCAGAAACAAAAGAAAACCAGTCAAAAAACTGCTTTTTATAGCTGAAACAATAGTTCAGGTATAAAACAGAGTCCTAGTTCCTCCTCAAGGAATATATAAAACAATCTCATGTGTATCTTGGAGTTGTTCTGTAGAAACCAAGACCCCCATCCAGGTTGAGGATGATGACTACAGGCAGACCACAAGCACTAGACCTCAGACTGGACTAAACCAGGAGGTTGATGATTAAGATTCCCAAAATATCACCGTTACCTCACCACCAACCAATCAGAAGTCATGCACCCTGCAACACTCACCGCAAACGTTGCCTTTAAAAACCCATCCCTGAAAAAAAGCCATTAGGGAGTTTGAGCCTTCTGAACATGAGCTTGCTTGGTGCCCTGCAATAAAACAGTGTACTTTCCTTCAACACAACCCAGTGTCAGTAAATTTGCCTTGCTGTGTGGCACGCAAGCAGACCCAAGTTTGGTTCAGTAACAATTTTGGTGACCACGAAGGGACAGTCATCCTGAGTGGCATCTCACTCATGGTACATCAGCCCTGGGCTGACACTGGCACTCAGATTTTGTCCAGCAGGTGCCTGAGTACTTTTGTCTCAGGGACAGCCCCAAGTGCTTGCCACTAACTAGGCAGCACTGGCCCATGGTGTTTTCGATTCACTGGTAAAGGAAACAAGGCTCTGGTCCTTGTGTAAGACGTCTCTGGTAAGTGGTGTAACCTCGTGTGTGACAACACCAGGGCATTCTTCCCTACTGGGTTGCCTTGATTGGAATTTTACTTTTTTGTGGGGGAAGGTGTATGACATGGTCATCTTGTTTTGAGCAGAGTACCACTTTAATTGGACTTTCCCTTCTGGATCAAGGAGTCCCTTGGCCATCCAGCACCGCCTGAGCAGTAATTGAGAAACTCCCTGTTAGACCAAGGCTCATCTGCACCCCTGTCTGGAATGGTAGGTAGGAAACTTTCCATTCTCATTCTAGGAAACTGTGACCCTGAGAAGACTCTGGATACTGATCTGCCAGTCTATCTGTTTCTGGTAATAGCAGCCGTGTAAAAGAATAATGGGTAATGAGAGCTCTGTTCTATCTTGTAGTCCCCTAGGGTGGATTTTGCAAAACTGGAAGAACTGCAGCTATGCTCCCATGAAAAGAAAGAGAATGATATTTTACTGTAACACCACATGGCCCCAATATTCCTTAGGCTCTGATGAACAATGGCCCCTCAGTGGTCTTTAGACTATAATACCTACATTCAACTAGAACTGTTTTTGTTGTTGTTGTTGTTGTTGTTGTTGTTGTTGTTGTTTTAGAACTGTTTTTTAAAAGGGAAAGAAAATGGGATAAAATTCCTTATGCATAGGCTTTTATGATATTGTATCAAAGTGAGCCTTCTGGAATTAGTTTGACTTTTATCTCGGGTGTCTTAGTACACGAGTTTGAATCCTGTTTTCTCTCTGGTTTTGACCCTCATTAGGGGATCCTGGCCCTGGTTTGGGAGGAGATCCCACCAGGAGGAAAAAAAGGAAATTAAAGGATTAATCGTTCTCAGAGATACCCCTGATATTGACTCTCATTAGAGGGCCTTGGTCTTTACCTTTGTTAGAGAGTCCTGGTAACTTAAATGTGGTCTAGACACTCCTAAAAACTAATAGCTTAAATTCAGTCATGAGTCTGGGTCAGCGCCAGCAAGTTCACCTAGAAATGAGGCACATGAATGTGAGTGAGTGGTATGTATTACTGTCTATTATTGTTATTTGTTTATGAAAGTTAAAAAAAATTGGATGGTAATGCTAGCAAAGAATTTTTATCAAAAACACAGAAATTTAATTTGTATAACAAACAGTTTATAACGCCAAAACAATGAATCTCAATGGCAGCAGTTACTCCCCTGCCCAGAATGTTTTAGAAGTTTGTGGGGGACATTTCTGGTTCACTTGAGGACGCTATTAGTATTCATAGGCAGGGGCCTGGGATACTAAACACCTTGAAATGAAATGGGTCACAGTCAATGAACTGTCCCATGCAACTCTGAAAGTCCTACCAGATATTAACATGGGTGAAAAAATAATTTATAATTACCTGAATCTAAACCCTAACTCTATTGTACATATGAAGACTAAGTGCTTTCCCATGGTAATAATAATAATATAGGAATGCAGGAAAACTGAGGAAAGAACTACTTTATTTTCCTCAGAACTCTACCAAGAGCTAGTTACTATTTTAAAAGACCATGTCATTGACAGTAACACCAATCAAGATGTTTAGATCACCAATACAACATACTTATAATAGTCTGCATTTGTAGCTGCTACAATCATAACGATTATATATGCTTCTGACTACTTCATTATGTCATTGAGTATGATCACATCTAAGCATTTATATATTGAAATACAAGTACTTTATTTTTTAATTAATTTTATTCTTTTATATTATAATAGGGTAGTATATTGATAATTTTTAAATTATGTGTGTAGATAGATTTCATCATCTATGAAATTTATTTCAGATAGTCAAAGGGGCATTACAAGATATATGTTATAAAAAAGGGGCATTGGGTCTAATGTGGTTGAGAACCATTGACAAGACTGTTCCTGAGAATAAATCTGATCTATAATTACTGTTACAAAAATGGAAAATCTGTCCAAATGATTTTTATTCTAATAATCTATGCAATAAAATAATAAACTTTTAAAAGGTAAAAAGCACAGAATTAAAGTATCCATCAAAACCAAAGATGACAACTAGCAAAAATGAAACTTATCTCTATATTTGCTGTCTACACATTATCATTATAGATTAAGTCTTCATTAAGGTCCAACAAACACAAATAATACCTAAGCCTGTAATATACTGCTCCAAAAGCTCAGCTTATATAGTAAACTTAAAAAGAAAAAAAGCTAAAATGTATTGAATACTTTATTACATGTCAATCAATGATTTTAAAACTTTGTATTAATTTGTTAATGTTGGCAATAATCCTATAAAGTAGATACTTTTATGATTTCCATTTTCATGTGGCAAAGCTAAGGCTCATAGAGGGTAAGTAACTTGCTTAAGAACTCAGAGCCAGAATTCAAGCTAAGATGGTAAAACCTCAGAAATCACCCTTTAATCCTTAATCCACCTACCTGCGACATGAGCAAGTCAGGAAACCCCTCTAGGTTTCATTTTTTTACAATAACAAAACTGAACTGCTAAAAGATTAAATGAAATAAAGTATGTGCTACTACCACAATTTACTGTACTGAATGCCTACTGCCACATTATAAAAGCTTAGTAATAGTAGCTGCTGTTGTTCTAAGTGTATTCTACACCATTCTACAATGGTGACTACTCTTACCATTATTCTCTAATTATTTTACTGACAATGCAATTTCTATCAAAATTCCAATGTTAATATTTTAAAGGCTAACCATTTGTCTCATACACTAAACCTAGTGTCTCATACACTATATTAATATATTTGGCAATAGTTACTAATCATTTACCACATGACTCAGCAACCCTGCTTCAGGAATTTATCCTCAGATATACTTGCACATGTATGAAATGCTGTATGTACAAGGCTATTTAGCACAGAATTGTGTGTAACAGCAAAAGATCTTAAACAACCCAAGTGTTCATCAACAGAGGGCTGGCTAAATAAATTAAAATTATGTGCATACAAAGGATATTATGAACCTTTAAAAAAAAAAAAGGAATGAGGAAGCTTTCTCTGTACTGATGTGGAAAAATTGCCACAATCCATTGTTCAATGAAAAAAGCAAAGTGCAATGAGGGGAAAATAGTCTTTTCAATAAATGGTGCTGAGACAACTGGATATTCCATAGGCAAAAGTGAAGTTGGTCCTCTACCTCACATGGTACATAAAAAATTAACTCAGAATGAATCAAAGACATAAATATAAGAGCTAAAACTATAAAACTCTTAGAAGAAAACACAGGCATACATCTTCATGACCTTGGATGAAGCAATGATTTCCTAGATACTACACCAAAAAGCACAAGCAACAAAACTTAATATAGATAAACCAGACATGATGAAAATTTTAAATTTTTATGCTCCAAAGGACACCATCAAGATAGTGAAAAGACAATCCCACAGATGGGAGAATATTTTTGTAAATCCATATATCTGTTAACAAACTTGTATCTAGAATATATAAAGAATTATTACAACTCAATAACAAAAAGACAAAGACCCAATTAAAAATGAGCAATGGATCCAAACTGAAATTTATCCAAAGAAGATACACAAATGGCGTGAAAAGATATTCATCATCATTAGCCATCAGGGAAATGAAAATCAAGCCCACAAATGAGATACCACTTTATACCCTCTAAAATGGCTATAAAAAAGACAGATAATAATAAGTGTTGATGAGGATGTAGAGAAACTGGACTCCTCTTACACTGCTGATAGGAATGTAAAATGGTACAGCCACTGTGGGAAACAGTCTGGCAGTTCCTAAAAATACAGTTACCACATTATCTAACAATTACATTCACTGATATATAACCAAGAGAACTGAAAAAATATACAGTTCAAAGATATTGCAGGTTCAGTTCCAGACCACCATAATAAACTTAGTACCATGAATTTTTTGGTTACTCATTGCATATAAAAGTTACGTTTACACTATACTGTAGTCTATTAAGTGTGCAACAGCATTATGTTTAAAAAAATGTATGTATCTTAATTTCAAAATACTTCATTGCTAAAAAATGCTAACATCACCTGAGTCTTCAGTGAGTCATAATTTTTTTGCTGGTGGAGAGTTTAAAATATTGCAAGAATTACCAAAATGTGGCACAGAGACATGAAGTAAGTAAATGCTGCTGGAAAAATGAAGCTGAACAGATCTGTTTGATGCAGGTTGCCACAAACCTTCATTTTGTAAAAAACACAGTATCTGCAAAGCATAATAAAGTGAAGCACCATAAAACGAGGTATGCGTGTATTCATATAAAAACATGTACAGCTGTTAAAACAAAACAAAAACATGAAATACTGATTCATGCTACAACATGGGTGAATCTTGAAAACATTATACTAAGTGAAAGAAGCCAGACATAAAAGACCACAATTGTATGATTCCATTTAAATGAAATGGCCAGAATAGGCAAGTCCATAGAGACAAAAAGTAAATTATGGGTTACCAGGAGGGAGAGGGGGAATGGTGAGTGGCTCCTAATGGCCATGGAGTTTCTTTCTGGAGTAATGAAAATGTTCTAGAATTAGATAGTGGTGATGGTTGCATAACTTTCTGAATATACTAAGAATCACTAAATTGTATACTTTAAAAGGATGAATATTATGCTATGTAAATTATATCTCAATTAAAAAATAATGAATGTGAATCAGCTATACTTGTCAGTTAAAACCATAATGTACCAATTCACAAATTTTGTGATTATCTGACATTTATGCATATAATCTCATAGTTCCCTTTTCTAAGATGCTGGATGAAAGTAGTCTTTAGTGCTAATCTATTACCCAGAAGTATACAAACTAGAGTTTCTCAATCAGAAAGTGTGGTTTTTCCTTCAGGTAAAAGAAAGACTGAAAACACAAGTATTCATGACTACATTCATGATTAGTCTTAATACCTATATTTTTGACACTTTAAAAACTTCTGACTTAAAATAAATTCTGGAGTACTCTCGGGCATTCATACCAGAGAATGAAAATTTACATTTGCAAAAAAATCTGTGTTAATATTCATAGTGGCCTTACTCATAATAGCCCAAAACTGTATACAGCCCAGATGTCCTTCAACAGGTGAATGGTTAAATACGCCATGCAATATTACTCAGTAATAAAAATGAATGAACAATCGATACATGCAACAACTTGGATGAATCTCTAGGGAGTTATGCCAAGTGAAAAAAGACAATTCCAAAAGGTTACATATTGTATGTTTATATTTACATAACATTTTGAAATGACAAAACTGTAGAAATGGAAAGTAGATCAGGGGTTGTCAGGGGTTAGGGATGGGGACAGAGGGGAGTGGTCACAGGAGAGGTGGATGTGGTTATAAAAGGGCAACATAAGGCATATCTGAGATGTTTAGTACCTTGCTGTGGTAGTGGATATACCAATCTCCACATGATAAAACAGTATACAACACAAATGACTACAAGAAAAACTGGGGGCATTTGAATGAGATCTGTGGATTGCATCAAGGTCAATATCATGGTTGTGATATTGCATTATAGCTTTGTAAAATGTTACCACTGGGGAAAACTGTGTGAAGGGTAATCTCTCTGTATTATTTCTTACAACTGCATATGAATTTACACTTATCTCAATAAAAAATTTAATTAAAAAAATGATGCGGGGCTTCCCTGGTGGCGCAGTGGTTGAGAGTCCGCCTGCCGATGCAGGGGACGTGGGTTTGTGCCCCGGTCCGGGAAGATCCCACATGCTGCGGAGCAGCTGGGCCCATGAACCATGGCCGCTGAGCCTGTGCGTCCGGAGCCTGTGCTCCGCAACGGGAGAGGCCTGCGTACCAAAAAAAAAAAAAAATGATGCATATCAATGTATACAGTGTCCTACTTTTGGAGTAAAAATAAAATTGTATTTGTTTGTATTTACATAAAGAACACTGAAAGGATACTGAAAGTGGTTATCTTAGGGTGGGGAGAAATGAGGTAGGAACAAGACTTTCCAATGCATAAATGTTTAAAATACTTTTATTTTTGTACTATGTTATATTACACGGTCAAAAAATAAGTAAAATATTTAAAGTAACTTTGTTCAAAAAAGAGCTTAATTTACTACACATTCTAATGCTTTGGAAAATGCTCCAATTTCAATTATCCATACCTCTAACCTCTGTGTCTGATCCTTGCCCAAAAGGTCACGAACTTCTTCATTATATATTTCCAAATAAGACACTCGAACCAAAAATCTGTAATAAAACATCATTAAAAAAAAAAACAGTGAAATATTAGAACAGTTTTTTAAATGTGTTTATAAAATTTATACGTCTTTCTTATGCTTGTACTTCTCAATATTAGAAAATATTAAGAATTCTCTTTTACCTTGTATCACCCTCTGCTTTTGCAATATGACCAAATATGTGAGCAAATGAATTTGGAATGATTCCTCTAAGTTCAGGAACAGCTCGAACACCTTCCATGGTAAAAGTTTTACCTGTTCCAGTTTGTCCATATGCAAAAATAGTCCCTGAAAATGATGAAGAGAATCAATCACTTCACAGAGTCATGCTACAGACCAATAGCTCTTAAAATTAATTCCTTTGACACCGTGATGCAATTTCTAGCCTGGATTTAAAGTTTATTCTTGTACAAATTTCACCTTTATTATCAGCAATTACAAGATGTACTGTATGCCACATGAGCATAGCACTGTTAAAGAACTAGAGTCAATGAAATAAATACAAAATCTGATACTTTAGCTAATCATAAGAAATTTCTTAAAATGTGTATATTAATTACTTAATGTGGACGTTAAATTGGAGAAGGTAGTATAATTACAGCAAGAGAACACAGGTTCTAGAATAGAAAGACCTCAACGTGAATCCACACATCTGCCATTTTTCAGAGACTTGACCTTAGAAAGTATATACCCAGAGATTATCTCCTCAATGGCAAAATGGGGATAAGAATGAATACTCTAGGGAGGGAGGGAGACGCAAGAGGGAAGAGATACGGGAACATACGTATATGTATAACTGATTCATTTTGTTATAAAGCAGAAACTAACACACCATTGTAAAGCAATTATACCCCAATAAAGATGTTTTAAAAAAAAAAGAATGAATACTCTACATTGATAGTAAGAACCAAATGAAACAATTTACTTCAAGTGACCAACATGACGCCTGGCAAATGGTAGTTTTTTTCTTCTTATTCCTAAAATAAGTACATTATTTCGAAATAAAATGTTTTAAGTAACAGTTGTAAGGAATAGGGGGAATTAACAAAAAAAGGTGACAATACAATTATTATAAGTGATTACAGATACAACTTAAAATTTTCTAAATAGCCAAATTCATTCACTCAACAAATACTACACACCTGTGTCTGGCATTGTGCTAGGCACCGGGGACACAATGACAAACAAGACAAACACAATCTTTAATCTTATGCTATGTCATCTTGGGGAGGACATACTAGCCAAATAATTATAAGCAGGATGAGTGTTGGGAAATGAGAAACACGGAGTTCTAGATGAGAGTAAGGGACATAATCTGGGCAGGAGAACTGATGAAGGAGGAAAAGGGAAGAGGTCAGGGAAGGCTTTCCAGAAGAGATAAGGTTTAAGATACAATCTGATATATAAGCAAGAGTTAGATAGGAACAGAGTGGACAGCCAGAGGCAAAAAAGAGAATGGAGATTTTGAAGAAATGTAATGAGACCAGAATGGAAGAAACAGAGATGGAAAAGGACAGTGGATGCAGATACAGCTAAAGAAATTAACAGGGGCCTAATCACGCAGGACGATGAAGAACATCTTAAGGCTTTTAGAGCTTATGCTAAAAACAAAGTGAAGCCATAGAATGATTTTTCAGAGGAGTGACATCATAGTCACTTTGGCTATACTGTATACGAAGAATTGGAAGCAAGAGGAGACGTGAAGAAATAAGTTAGAGGGCTGAAGTAGTTAGCCAGATGAGAGATGGTGCTGACAATAAATAGAAGGGGATGAGAAAGGTAGAAGGATTTCAGAGATATTTAACAGTAGGATGTCAGAGATATTTAACAGTTAGAATCAAGAGGACCTGGAAAATAGTCGTAAGGGGACCAGGGAAAAGGAAGAATTGAGGGTGACTTTCAATTTCTGGCTTGACCAAAGGGATGTATGGCTACGCCATGTACTGAGATGGTGAACAACACTAGAAGAAATAACAGTTTGAAAGGGAAGATCGTGAATTTAGTTTGGGGGTACTGAGCTTTAAGTCTACGATACACCCAAATGGATGTGTCAAGCAAGCAGGAGGATGGATGAGATTCATTTGCCACTGAAGCCATGGAGGTGGATGAGATTTCCTCAGGAGACAGTATAGTATGAGAAGATAGCCTAGAAAGTGACAGCATAAATGAAAAACGTTTCTCAACTACTACCACTCTATTCAGTTAACAACAACTTGTCGTCATTTTTGGACTTTCTATGAAAATAAATTAATCACAACAGAAACCATTTTTATACATGGGAATAATTAAAAAGTCTTAATTTTTTTCTAACTCACTAAATATTTCAAACTCTTGCGTTAAGAATATAACTTATCGCATTCCAAGGAGCTGAAAATATCATGAACTCATATACTGCATTTTAGAAAAGACACCACAGCTACCACTTACTGATCATTTGCTAGGTGCTATGTCATGTACTTTACATGCATTCCTATTTAATTTTCACCCCAATCCTAAGAGCTAGGCAATGTTTATATTCCCACAGTTTAGTTGAGGAAACAAAGGTTGAGTTACTTGCTCAATGACATAATAAGTGGTAGAAGCAAGATCTGAACACACTCCAGTTGGCTCCATAGCCCATGTTTTTTACCAGTATGTAATGACCAAAAAGAAATTTGAGCTCAAAATTAATACCTAATGCAATTTCTATGAATGCATTAAATATATGAATATTACTAATTTAAAAAGAATATTAAGTAACTAGAGAAAGAAGAACAAACAAAACCCAAAGTTAGTAGAAGGAAAAAATCATAAAGATCAAAGCAGAAATAAATGAAACAGAGAGAAACAAAATAGAAAAGATCAATCAAACTAAAAGCTGGTTCCTCTGAAAAGATAAACAAAATTGATAAACCTGTAGCCAGACTCAACAAGAAAAAAAGGGAGAGGGCTCAAATCAATAAAATTAGAAATGAAAAAAGAGAAGTTACAATGGACACCACAGAAATACAAAGGATTATAAGAGACTACTATAAGCAACTATATGTCAATAAATGGTCAATCTAGAAGAAATGGATAAACATATAACCTTCCAAGACTGAACCAGGAAGAAACAGAAAATATGAACAGACCAATCACAAGTACTGAAATCAACACTGATTTTAAAACTGCCAACAAACAAAAGTCCAGGACCCGATGGCTTCACAGGTGAATTCTACCATACATTTAGAGAAAAGTTAACACCTATCCTTCTGAAACTCTTCCCAAAAATCGCAGAGGAAGGAACACTCCCAAACTCATTCTATGAGGCCACCATCACCCTGACACCAAAACCAAACAAAGATACCACAAAAAAAAGAAATAGGCCAATATCACTGATGAACATAGATGCAAAAATCCTCGACAAAATACTAGTAAACTGAATCCAACGATACATTAAAAGG
Source organism: Grampus griseus (assembly GCF_964374135.1). Classification (NCBI taxonomy): domain Eukaryota; kingdom Metazoa; phylum Chordata; class Mammalia; order Artiodactyla; family Delphinidae; genus Grampus; species Grampus griseus. Next base: position 109,571,109 of record NC_139019.1, read on the forward strand.
ATCATAAGCCACGATCAAGTGGGATTTATCCCCGGGATGCAAGGATTCTTCAACATCCACAAATCAATCAGTGTGATACACACATTAATAAACTGAAGAATAAAAACCATATGATCAGCCGCCGATTCCGGAGCCGAGGTCGCCACTGCAGCCACCGATTCTGCCGCCGCCGCCGCCACCACTGCAGCCACCGCTGGAGTAATGGGCTTGGGAAGGAAGCGGTCACCACGCCCGGAGCTCCGCTAGTGTCTTTGTCCCCTGCAGTCCTCCCACAGGAATGACCATGGATAAAAGTGAGCTGGTACAGAAAGGCAAACTCGCCGAGCAGGCAGAGCGCTACGATGACATGGCTGCGGCCGTGAAGGCAGTCATGGAGCAGGGGCACGAGCTCTCAAATGAGGAGAGGAAACTGCTGTCTGTTGTTTACAAGAACATGGTCGGTGCCCACCGTTCTTCCTGGCGTGTCATCTCCAGCATCAAACAGAAAACAGAGAGGAACGAGAAGAAGCAGCAGATGTGCAAAGAATACCGTGAGAAGATCAAGGCAGAGCTGCAGGACATCTGCAACAATGTTCTGGAGCTGTTGGACAAGTACCTTATTCCCAATGCTACACAACCAGAAAGTAAGGTGTTCTACTTGAAAAGGAAAGGCGATTATTTTAGATATCTTTCTGAGGTGGCATCTAGAGACAATAAACAAACCACTGTGTCAAACTCCCAGCAGGCTTACCAGGAAGCATTTGAAATTAGTAAGAAAGAAATGCAGCCTACACACCCAATTCAACTGAGCCTGGCACTTAAGTTCTCCATCTTTTACTACGAGATTCTACACTCTCCTGAAAAGGCTTGCAGCCTGGCAAAAACAGCATTTGATTAAGCGATTGCTGAATTGGACACACTGAATGAAGAGTCTTACAAAGACAGCATCCTGATCATGCAGTTGCTTAGGGACAATCTCACTCTGTGGACGTCGGAAAACCAGGGAGACGAAGGAGATGCTGGGGAGGGAGAGAACTAATGTCTGTCATGCCCTGTGATCTCTTCAGTGTCACTCTGTACCCTCCACGTATATCCTTTTGTGCAATTAAAAAACAAAAAGAATCATACGTCAACTTTCAGTTTTTCACAGCCTCAGTCTAGCAAAAATGGTCCATGGGATAAGCAGCTGGTATTTGTATCTAAAACTCAGATTGGTCACATAAATGCCATGGCATTTTGAAGTTTTGATTTGGATTAACATTGACAGGAATACTGTGTGTTTAATTTTTTAAAAAAACAATACTGTGATTATGGGGTTTTGTAATTTAGCAGCACTCTTACTGGTAGAAAACAAAATAGACATGAATTATGTGTAACTTTTTGGAAAGTTTAATTCAATTCAAAACAGTCACTGAAATACAGTTCCATTGTAAAGTTGTACAGAAAGTTATAGAGATTATATTGTGACACTGGGACTTGGAGTGAGAAACCTCTAGTTTGGCATTCGAGTTTCATGGTAATTCACAGTGATTCTGCCTGTTCTGTTCAGGGCTTGTAGACACTTGACCCATTGGGGCTGCTGCCACTCAAAAGTTCATGACTGCGGATGGCCACAGTGTCTTCCTCTGAGGAAAGCTGAAGCCAGAAATTAACATTCTTGGTGGCAGATAACTGGGTTATGACACCATGCAAAGGTCCAGTGCTCATAGACCACACGCGACTCCAACCCCTTTCCTACAGCAGCATGTTACTGACTGGCAGCTTGTGCTTCCGTAGTGGAATCTGTTTTCCCTGTAACCACGAGCTCAAGAAGGAAAAAAAAAGCCATGTATCTTACTACTGGCCTTATCTGTTTCCTGGGTAACACCTCTAAGAATAATGTTCTGCAGAGACTGCCTTTCACTTGAGGAGTAAGTACTCAGTCTTTGGGTTCTTCCTAGCTCGGGGCTTTAAAATTTTGAAATCTAAACATTCTTTCCCACTGTCCTTTTTGACTATTGATTTTGGTTTTCTCTTCTCTCTCTAAATTTGTCCTTCTTCTTCCTTACATTTTCTTCTTTGTGCATTCTCTTTGCCTTTTGTTCACGGTTTAGTACTAGATGAGCGGGACAGGGGGCCTGGAGGGGGTGAGGGATGTTGGTGAGTACTTCAGTGAGCCAGCCTTGCTACAGAGAGTTGAAAAGAGCTTCCTGCATCTCAGCTCTGTCTTCTTCCAGTTCTCAGAACGGTGGTTGCTCTTCAGTCACACCAAGATCTGACTCAAAAACGTATTTTTAAATATCCATGGTTTCTCCTTATATTGCAGCCAGACCTGATAATGCTTGTTAGCACCTGTCACCAGCTCTCCCAAGTGTATCCATCCCATCAAGCTCACAGACACGTTTCAACAAGACCCTATAATGCAGGGAAGTTGCATGAACACTGTGATGGGGAGAGTTGGGAATAGCCAGGCCTAGCAGTCTCACAGTATCCCCCTCCCTCCCCTGAACATTTCCCATAGCCATAGTGTCCATCTGTTTGTCCATCTGCTGAAATGAGAAACATTCATGCACTGATTTCAAACAAACCAAAAGGGAAAAAAAGAAAAAATCCCTCTTCTTTCTAGCTGAACAAAAATGTGCAGTTAATACTTGGCACTTGAAAACACAGTAGTGAATGTAGAACGAGCCTGTCTGTATATCTGGTAGCTCTCTCTCGCTTTTTCCTCACCAGTATTCTGCCTCACGTTTGCTTCTGTGATGGTTATATTGCCTAGCAAGCACACCTGTAGGTGTGAAAATAGTATAGCAAAAAAGAAAAAACCCTGGTTATTGATGTACTCGATCTGTGTATGTCTTTTAAACAGTTCTAGTTTCCACCTTACACGAATAAACAGGAAAACTGTAAAAACTCAAAAGTGAAAAAAAAAATTTTGTCAGTTAAAAAAAAACATATGATCATCTCAACAGATGCAGAGAAAGCTTTTGACAAAATTCAAAACCCATTTATGATAAAAACTCTCCAGAAGTCGGCACAGAGAGAACTTACCTCAACATAATAAAGGCCATGTATAACAAACCCACAGCTAACATCATTCTCGACAGTGAAAAGCTAAAAGAACTTCCTCTAAAATCAGGAACAAGACAAGGATGCCCACTCTGACCACTTTTTTCAACACAGTTTTGGAAGTCTTAGCCACGGCAATCACAGAAGAAAAATAAATAAAAGGAATCCAAATTGGAAAAGAAGAAGTAAAACTGTCACTGTTTGCAGATGACATGATACTATACATAAAAAATCCTAAAGATGCTACCAGAAAACTACTAGAGCTCATCAATGAATTCAGTAAAGTTGCAGGATACAAAATTAATATGCGGAAATCTTGCATTTCTACACACTAACAATGAAAGATCAGAAAGAGAAATTAAGGAAACAATCCCATTTACCATCACATCAAAAAGAATAAAATACCTAGGAATAAACCTACCTAAGGAGCCAACAGACCTGTACTCAGAAAACTATAGATATTGATGAAAGAAATCAAAGATGACACAAACAGATGGAGAGATATACCATGTTCTTGAATTGGAAGAATCAATATTGTCAAAATGACTATACTACCCAAAGCAATCAACAGATTCATTGCAATCCCTATCAAATTACCAATGGCATTTTTCACAGAACTAGAACAAAATATTTTTTTAATTTGTATAGAAACACAAAAGACCCCGAATAGACAAAGCAATCCTGAGAAAAATAAATGAGCTGGAGGAATTGGGCTCCTTGACTTCAGACTATACTACAAAGCTACAGTCATCAAAACAGTATGGTACTGGCACAGAAACAGAAATACAGATCAATGGAACAGGATAGAAAGCCCAGAGATAAACCCATGCACCTATGATCAATTAATCTATGACAAAGGAGGCAAGACTATACAATGGAGAAAAGACAGTCTCTTCAAAAAGTGGTGCTGGGAAAACTGGACAACTACATGTAAAAGAATGAAATTAGAACATTCTTCAACACCATACACAAAAATAAACTCAAAATGGATTAAAGACCTAAATGTAAAGCTGAGTACTATAAAACTCTTAGAGGAAAACATAGGCAGAACACTCTGAAATAAATTGCAGCAAGATTTTTTTGGATCCACCTCCCAATGAAAATAAAAACAAAAATAAACAAATGGGACCTAATGAAACTTAAAAACTTTTGCACAGCAAAGGAAACCATAAACAAAATGAAAAAACAACTTACAGAATGGGAGAAAATATTTGCAAATGAAGCGACTAACAAGGGATTACTCTCCAAAATATACAAACAGCTCATGCAGTTCTGTGTCAAAAAAATAAACAACCCAACCAAAAAATGGGCAGAAGACCTAAATAGACAGTTCTCCAAAGACATACAGATGGCCAAATAGCACATGAAAAGGTGCTCAATATTGCTAGTTTTTAGAGAACTGCATATCAAAACTACAATGAAGTATCACCCCACACCGGTCAGAATGGCTATCATCAGAAAGTCTACAAACAGTAGATGCTGGAGAGGGTGTGCAGAAAAGAGAACCCTCCTACACTGTTGGTGGTAATGTAAATTGGTACAGGCACTATGGAAAACAGTATGGAGATTCCTTAAAAAACTAAACATAGGAACTTCCCTGGCAGTCCAGTGGCTAGGACTTCACCTTCCAATGCAGGGAGTGCAGGTTCAATCCCTGGTCAGGAAGCTGGGATCCCACATGCCTCATGGCCAAAAAACCAAAACATAAAACAGAAGCAATATTGTAACAAATTCAATAAAGACGTTAAAAAGGGTCCACATCAAAAAAAAAAAAAAAAAACCTAAAAATAGAACTACCATACAATCCAGTGATCCCATTCCTGGGCATATATCCAGAGAAAACCATCATTCGAAAAGATATATGCACCCCAATGTTAACTGCAGCACCATTTACAATAGTCAAGACATGGAAGCAATCTAAATCTCCATCAACAGAGGAATGGATAAAAAAGATGGGGTACATATATACAATGGAATATTACTCAGCCATAAAAAAGAATGAAACAATGCCATTTGCAGCAACATAGATGGACCTAGAGATTATCATACTAAGTGAAGTCAGAGAAAGACAAATATCATATGATATCACTTCTATGTGGAATCTAAAAACAACTTATACAAATGAACTTATTTACAAAACAGGAACAGACTCACAGACTTCAGAAACAAACTTATGGTTACCAAAGGGGAAACATGGTGAGGAGGGATAAATTAGGAGTTTGGGATTAACATACACATATACTATATATATAAAATAGATAATCAACAAGGACATACTGTATAGCACAGGGAGCTCTACGCAATATTCTGTAATAATCTATATGGGAAAAGAATTTGAAACAGAATGGATATATGTATATGTATAACTGAATCACTTTGCTGTACACCTGAAACTAACACAACATTGTAAATCAACTATACTCCAATATAAAATAAAAATTAAATTTTTTTTTAATGAAAAGGTTACTAATTTACTATATTAGAGCTGAGAAAGGAGGACCAGGAATCCCCTAAAATTAAAGAATCTCATCTTATTTTCAGAGATGAAGAGTCCAAATTTCTAGTTTTTAAATGCCAAACTTAACAAAATCTAATGCTATCATTTTGTTCAATATGAACTTCTTTTAAAATGTTAGTTTTTAAAAACTAAAAATGACCTGAGATTTTACCCAGTCTCCTCGTTTCCAAATTATATATTTAAAATGGCAGAAGGTCCACCAAAAAACCTACATGTGGATATTTATAGCAGCTTTATTCATAAGTGCCAAAACTTGGAAGCAACCAAGATGTCCTTCAGTAGGCAGGTTAACAGATAAACAGTTCATAAGGACAATGGAATATTATTCACTGATAAAAAGAGATGAGTTAACAAACCACGAAAAGGCATGGAGGAAACCTAAGTGCATGTTACTAAGTGAAAGTTATCTATCTGAAAAGGCAACATACTATATAGAGTGAAACAATTTTGTATGATACTACAATGGTGGATACATGTCATTATATATTTGTCCAAACCCACAGAATGTACAAAACCTAGAGTGAACCCTAATGTAAACTATGGGCTCTGGATGATAATGATGTGTCAATACAGGGTCATCAATTTTAACAAATGTAACCATTATGGTGCAGGATGTTGACAGTGGAGGAGGTTGTGCATTCTGGGGACTAGGGATATATGGGAACTCTCTGTACTTTGCTCAATTTTACTGTGAACATAAAATTGCGCTAAAAATAGTTTATTAATTAAATAAAACTTTTTCAAATGGTAGAAGGATTATGTACTTGTAATTTACAGTCCAAACAGTTACAACTAAACTATATTTGAATAATGCACAGTAAACTGCATTATATATTACAGAATTCTATGGGACTTCCCTGGTGGTCCAGTGGTTAAGATTCCATGCTCCCAATGCAGGGGGCACGGGTTTGATCCCTGGTCAGGGAACTAATATCCCACTTGCAGCACAGCACAGCCAAATAAATAAATAAACAAACAAATACGAAATAGAACAAACAATCCAGAAATAAGCCCACACATTTGTGGTCAGTTGAATTTTGACAAAAGCACCTAGTTAATTCAATAGGGAAAGAACAGTCTTCTCAACAAATGGTGCTGGAACAACTGGATATCCATAGGCAACGAGGGAAAAAAAGGGGGCAGAGGGTAGAAAAAAAGAAAAAAACTCAGACCCTCACCTCACACCATATATAAAAATTAACTCAAAATGGACCAGAGACTTAAATGTAAGACCTAAAATGTTTACAACTTCTAGATAAAAACAGAAAATCTTTGTGGTCTTGGATTTGGAAAAAATTTCTGAGCTATGTCACCAAAAGCATGTGATAAAAGAAAACTTGATAGCTGAACTTAATCAAAATACAAAACTTTTCCCTTCAAAAAAAACACCACTAAGAAAATGAAAAGACAAGCCACAGACTGGGAAAAATATTTTCTGATCACAGATATGAATCCAGAATATATAAAGAGCATGACTCAATAATAAGAACACAGGCAACCAATTTTTAAAATGGGTAAGATATTTTAAGAGATATTTTACCAAGAAGACATACAAATGTCCAATAAGTACACAAACAGATGTTCAATGTTGTTAATCATTAGGGAAATACAAGTTAAAACAATGAGATACCACTACAGACCCTGTAGAATAGCTATAATTAAAAAGAACGAGAGTCTAAATGTTGGTGAAGATGTGAAGAAACTGGAACTCTCATACCATACTGCTGGGAAAAAAGTAGTACAATCTGTGGAAAACAGATTTCCACTGTGGAAAACGGTTTTGCAGTTTCTTCAAAAGATAAACATACATTAACCATAAGACCCAGCAATTTCACTCCTACGTATCTATCGAAGAGAAACTTTGAAACGTATCTGCACAATGACTTATAAAAGAATGTTCCTGGGACTTCCCTGGTGGTCCAGTGGTTCAGAATCAGTCTTGCAATGCAGGGGATGCTGGTTCGATCCCTGGTTGGGGAACTAAGATCCCTCATGCTGTGGGGCAACTAAGCCCAATGCACCACAACTACTGAGCCCACGTGCCACAATCAGAGAGCCCGCGCACCACAACTAATGAGCCCACGTGCTCTGGAGCCCACATGCCACAACTAGAGAGAAGTCCATGCACCACAAAGAGCCTGTGTGCCGCAACTAAGACCCAACAGAGCCAAAAAATAAATACATATTTTAAAGAAAAGAATGTTCCTAACAGCATTATTCTTAACAGCCAAAAAACTGCAATCATTCAAATTCTCATCAAAGATCATAAAAAGTGGTATATTCATACCATGGAATACAACTCAACAATAAAAAGGAACTACTGATACATGCAACAACATGGATGGCCCTCAAAAATATTACACTAAGTCAAAGAAATCAGATAAAGACAAAATAGTGTCCGATCTGATTTATATGAAATTTTGAGGAAAGGCAAAACTGTAGACAGAAAGCAGGTCCATGGTTGCCTGCGGGTGAGACTGTAAATGGACATAAAAGAACTTGTGGGGACTTGAGGGAAGATGGCGGAAGAGTAAGACGCGGAGATCACCTTCCTCTCCACAGATACACCAGAAATACATCTACGCGTGGAACAACTCCTACGGAGCACCTACTGAACGCTGGCAGAAGACCTCAGACCTCCCAAAAGGCAAGGAACCCCCCACGTACCTGGTTAGGGCAAAAGAAAAAACTAAACAGAGACAAAAGGATAGGGACGGGTCCTGCACCAGCGGGAGAGAGCTGTGAAGGAGGAAAAGTGTCCACACACTAGGAAGCCCCTTCGCGAGTGGAGACTTCGGGAGGCGGAGTGGGGGAGCTTGGGAGCCGCGGAGGAGAGCACAGCAACAGGGGTGCGGAGGGCAAAGCGGACAGATTCCAGCGCAGAGGATCGGGCCGACCGGCACTCACCAGCCGAGAGGCTTGTCTGCTCGCCCGCCAGGGCGGGCGGGACTGGGAGCTGAGGCTCAGGCTTTTGTCGGAGCGCCGGGAGAGGACTGAGGTTGGCGGCGTGAACACAGCCTGCAGGGCGTTGGTGCGCCGCGGCTGGCCAGGAGAGAGTCCGGGGAGGGGTCTGGACCTGCCGAAGAGGCAAGAGACTTTTACGTCCCTCTTTGTTTCCTGGTGCACGAGGAGAGGGGATTAAGAACGCTGCTTGAGAGAGCTCCAGGGACGGGCGCGAGCCGCGGCTAAGAGTGCGGAGCCCAGAGACGGACATGGGACGCTAAGGCCGCTGCTGCCGCCGCCAGGCGGCCTGTGTGCGAACACAGGTCACTAGCCACACGCCCTTCCGGGGAGCCTGTGCAGCCCGCCACTGCCAGGGTCCCGGGATCCAGGGACGGCTCCCCCGGGAGAGCGCACGGCGCGCCTCAGGCTGCAGCGACACGCCGGCCTCTGACGCTGCAGGCCCGCCCCGCACTCCGTGACCCTCCCTACCCCCCGGCCTGGGTGAGCCAGAGCCTCCGAATCAGCGGCTCCTTTAACCCCGTCCTGTCTGAGCAAAGAACAGACGCCCTCCGGCGACCTACACGCACAGGCGGGGCCAAATCCAAAGCTGAGCCCCTGGGAACTGTGAGAACAAAGAAGAGAAAGGGAAATCTCTCCCAGCAGCCTCAGAAGCAGCGGATTAAAGCTCCACAATCAACTTGATATACCCTGCATCTGTGGAATACCTGAATAGACAACGAATCATCCCAAATTAAGGAGCCCTGTGGATGAAAGGCTCTTGGAGCTGCAGCCAGGACTCAGTGCTGTGCCTCTGAGGTGGGAGAGCCAACTTCAGGACACTGGTCCACAAGAGGCCTCCCAGCTGCACATAATATCAAACAGCAAAAATCTCCGAGAGCTCTCCATCTCAACGCCAGCACCCAGCTTCACTCAACGACCAGCAAGCTACAGTGCTGGACATTCTATGCCAAACAACTAGCAAGACAGGAACACAACACCACCCATTAGCAGAGAGGCTGCCCAAAATCATAATAAATCTACAGACACCCCAAAACACACCACCAGACGTGGACCTGCCCACCAGAAAGACAAGATCCAGCCTCATCCACCAGAACACAGGCACTAGTACCCTCCACCAGGAAGCCTACACAACCCACTGAACCAACCTTAGCCACTGGGGACAGACACAAAAAACAACAGGAACTACGAACCTTCAGCCTGCAAAAAAGGAGACCCCAAACACAGTAAGATAAGCAAAATGAAAAGACAGAAAATCACACAGCAGATGAAGGAGCAAGATAAAAACCCACCAGACCTAACAAATGAAGAGGAAATAGGCAGTCTACCTGAAAAAGAATTCAGAATAATGATAGTAAGGTTGATCCGAAATCTTGGAGATAGAAAGGACAATAGAATGGACAAATTGCAAGAATCAGTTAACAAGGACCTAGAAGAACTAAAGATGAAACAAGCAACGATGAACAACACAATAAATGAAATTAAAAGTACTCTAGATGGGATCAATAGCAGAATAACTGAGGCAGAAGAATGGATAAGTGACCTGGAAGATAAAATAGTGGAAATAACTACTGCAGAGCAGAATAAAGAAAAAAGAATGAAAAGAACTGAGGACAGTCTCAGAGACCTCTGGGACAACATTAAACGCACCAACATTCGAATTATAGGGGTTCCAGAAGAAGAAGAGAAAAAGAAAGGGACTGAGAAAATATTTGAAGAGATTATAGTTGAAAACTTCCCTAATATGGGAAAGGAAATAGTTAATCAAGTCCAGGAAGCACAGAGAGTCCCATACAGGATAAATCCAAGGAGAAATACGCCAAGACACATATTAATCAAACTGTCAAAAATTAAATACAAAGAAAACATATTAAAAGCAGCAAGGGAAAAACAACAAATAACACACAAGGGAATCCCCATAAGGTTAACAGCTGATCTTTCAGCAGAAACTCTGCAAGCCAGAAGGGAGTGGCAGGACATATTGAAAGTGTTGAAGGAGAAAAACCTGCAACCAAGATTACTCAACCCAGCAAGGATCTCATTCAGATTTGATGGAGAAATTAAAACCTTTACAGACAAGCAAAAGCTGAGAGAGTTCAGCACCACCAAACCAGCTCTACAACAACTCCTAAAGGAACTTTTCTAGGCAAGAAACACAAAAGAAGGAAAGGACCTACAATAACGAACCCAAAACAATTAAGAAAATGGGAATAGGAACACACATATCGATAATTACCTTAAATGTAAATGGACTAAATGCTCCCACCAAAAGACACAGATTGGCTGAATGGATACAAAAACAAGACCCATATATTTGCTATCTACAAGAGACCCACTTCAGACCTAGAGACACATACAGACTGAAAGTAAGGGGATGGAAAAAGGTATTTCATGCAAATGGAAACCAAAAGAAAGCTGGAGTAGCAATTCTCGTATCAGACAAAATAGACTTTAAAACAAAGACTATTAGAAGAGACAAAGAAGGACACTACATAATGATCAAGGGATCGATCCAAGAGGAAGATATAACAATTGTAAATATTTATGCACCCAACATAGGTGCACCTCAATACATAAGGCAAATACTGACAACCATAAAAGGGGAAATCGACAGTAACACATTCATAGTAGGGGACTTTAACACCCCACTTTCACCAATGGACAGATCATCCAAAATGAAAATAAAAAAGGAAACACAAGCTTTAAATGATACATTAAACGAGATGGAGTTAATTGATATTTATAGGACATTCCATCCAAAAACAACAGAATACACATTTTTCTCAAGTGCTCATAGAACATTCTCCAGGATAGATCATATCTTGGGTCACAAATCAAGCCTTGGTAAATTTAAGAAAATTGAAATTGTATCAAGTATCTTTTCTGACCACAACGCCATGAGACTAGATATCAATTACAGGAAAAGATCTGTAAAAAATACAAACACATGGAGGCTAAACGATACACTACTTAATAATGAAGTGATCACTGAAGAAATCAAAGAGGAAATCAAAAAATACCTAGAAACAAATGACAATGGAGACACAACGACCCAAAACCTGTGGGATGCAGCAAAAGCAGTTCTAAGGGGGAAGTTTATAGCAATACAAGCCCACCTTAGGAAGCAGGAAACATTTCGAATAAACAACCTAACCTTGCACCTCAAGCAATTAGAGAAAGAAGAACAAAAAAACCCCAAAGCTAGCAGAAGGAGAGAAATAATAAAAATCAGATCAGAAATAAATGAAAAAGAAATGAAGGAAACAATAGCAAAGATCAATAAAACTAAAAGCTGGTTCTTTGAGAAGATAAACAAAATAGATAAACCACTAGCCAGACTCATCAAGAAAAAAAGGGAGAAGACTCAAATCAATAGAATTAGAAATGAAAAAGGAGAGGTAACAACTGACACTGCAGAAATAAAAGAGATCATGAGAGATTACTACAAGCAACTCTATGCCAATAAAATGGACAACCTGGAAGAAATGGACAAATTCTTAGAAATGCACAACCTGCCAAGACTGAATCAGGAAGAAATAGAAAATATGAACAGACCAATCACAAGCACTGAAATTGAAACTGTGATTAAAAATCTTCCAACAAAGAAAAGCCCAGGACCAGATGGCTTCACAGGCCAATTCTATCAAACATTTAGAGAAGAGCTAACACCTATCCTTCTCAAACTCTTCCAAAATATAGCAGAGGGAGGAACACTCCCAAACTCCTTCTACGAGGCCACCATCACCTTGATACCAAAACCAGACAAGGATGTCACAAAGAAAGAAAACTACAGGCCTATATCACTGATGAACATAGATGCAAAAATCCTCAACAAAATACTAGCAAACAGAATCCAACAGCACATTAAAAGGATCATACACCATGATCAAGTGGGGTTTATTCCAGGAATGCAAGGATTCTTCAATATACGCAAATCTATCAATGTGATAAACCATATTAACAAACTGAAGGAGAAAAACCATATGATCATCTCAATAGATGCAGAGAAAGCTTTTGACAAAATTCAACAACCATTTATGATAAAAACCCTGCAGAAAGTAGGCATAGAGGGAACTTTCCTCAACATAATAAAGGCCATATATGACAAGCCCACAGCAAACATCATCCTCAATGGTGAAAAACTGAAAGCATTTCCACTAAGATCAGGAACAAGACAAGGTTGCCCACTCTCACCACTCTTATTCAACATAGTTTTGGAAGTTTTAGCCACAGCAATCAGAGAAGAAAAGGAAATAAAAGGAATCCAAATCGGAAAAGAAGAAGTAAAGCTGTCACTGTTTGCAGATGACATGATACTATACATAGAGAACCCTAAAGATGCTACCAGAAAACTACTAGAGCTAATCAATGAATTTGGTAAAGTGGCAGGATACAAAATTAATGCACAGAAATATCTGGCATTCCTATACACTAATGATGAAAAATCTGAAAGTGAAATCAAGAAAACACTCCCATTTACCATTGCAACAAAAAGAATAAAATATCTAGGAATAAACCTACCTAAGGAGACAAAAGACCTGTATGCAGAAAACTATAAGACACTGATGAAAGAAATTAAAGATGATACAAATAGATGGAGAGATATACCATGTTCTTGGATTGGAAGAATCAACATTGTGAAAATGACTCTACTACCGAAAGCAATCTATAGATTCAACGCAATCCCTATCAAACTACCACTGGCATTTTTCACAGAACTAGAACAAAAAATTTTGCAATTTGTATGGAAACACAAAAGACCCCGAATAGCCAAAGCAATCTTGAGAACGAAAGAAGGAACTGGAGGAATCAGGCTCCCAGATTTCAGACTATACTACAAAGCTACAGTTATCAAGACGGTATGGTACTGGCACAAAAACAGAAAGATAGATCAATGGAACAGGATAGAAAGCCCAGAGATAAACCCACGCACATATGATCACCTTATCTTTGACAAAGGAGGCAGAAATGTACAGTGGAGAAAGGACAGCCTATTCAATAAGTGGTGCTGGGAAAACTGGACAGCTACATGTAAAAGTATGAAATTAGATCACTCCCTAACACCATACACAAAAATAAGCTCAAAATGGATTAAAGACCTAAATGTAAGGCCAGAAACTATCAAACTCTTAGAGGAAAACATAGGCAGAACACTCTATGACATAAATCACAGCAAGGTCCTTTTTGACCCACCTCCTAGAGAAATGGAAATAAAAACAAGAGTAAACAAATGGGACCTAATGAAACTTAAAAGCTTTTGCGCAGCAAAGGAAACCATAAAGAAGACCAAAAGACAACCCTCAGAATGGGAGAAAATATTTGCAAATGAAGCAACTGACAAAGGATTGATCTCCAAAATTTATAAGCAGCTCATGCAGCTTAATAACAAAAAAACAAACAACCCAATCCAAAAATGGGCAGAAGACCTAAATAGACATTTCTCCAAAGAAGATATACAGACTGCCAACAAACACATGAAAGAATGCTCAACATCGTTAATCATTAGAGAAATGCAAATCAAAACTACAATGAGATATCATCTCACACCAGTCAGAATGGCCATCATCAAAAAATCTAGAAACAATAAATGCTGGAGAGGGTGTGGAGAAAAGGGAACACTCTTGCACTGCTGGTGGGAATGTGAATTGGTTCAGCCACTATGGAGAGCAGTATGGAGGTTCCTTAAAAAACTACAAATAGAACTACCATATGACCCAGCAATCCCACTACTGGGCATATACCCTGAGAAAACCAAAATTCAAAAAGAGTCATGTACCAAAATGTTCATTGCAGCTCTATTTACAATAGCCCGGAGATGGAAACAACCTAAGTGCCCGTCATCGGATGAATGGATAAAGAAGATGTGGCACATATATACAATGGAATATTACTCAGCCATAAAAAGAAACGAAATTGAGCTATTTGTAATGAGGTGGATAGACCTAGAGTCTGTCATACAGAGTGAAGTAAGTCAGAAAGAAAAAGACAAATACCGTATGCTAACACATATATATGGAATTTAAGAAAAAAATGTCATGAAGAACCTAGGGGTAAAGCAGGAATAAAGACGCAGACCTCCTAGAGAACAGACTTGAGGTTATGGGGAGGGGGAAGGGTGAGCTGTGACAGGGCGAGAGAGAGTCATGGGCATATACACACTAACAAACGCAGTAAGGTAGATAGCTAGTGGGAAGCAGCCGCATGGCACAGGGATATTGGCTCGGTGCTTTGTGACAGCCTGGAGGGGTGGGATGGGGAGGGTGGGAGGGAGGGAGACGCAACAGGGAAGACATATGGGAACATATGTTTATGTATGACTGATTCACTTTGTTATAAAGCAGAAACTAACACACCATTGTAAAGCAATTATACCCCAATAAAGATGTTAAAAAAAAAAAAAAAAAAAAAAAAAAAGCTACAAATAGAACTACCATATGACCCAGCAATCCCACTACTGGGCATATACCCTGAGAAAACCATAATTCAAAAAGAGTCATGTACCAAAATGTTCATTGCAGCTCTATTTACAATAGCCCAGAGATGGAAACAACCTAACTGTCCATCATCGGATGAATGGATAAAGAAGATGTGGCACATATATACAATGGAATATTACTCAGCCATAAAAAGAGACGAAATTGAGCTATTTGTAATGAGGTGGATAGACCTAGAGTCTGTCATACAGAGTGAAGTAAGTCAGAAAGAGAGAGACAAATACCGTATGCTAACACATATATATGGAATTTAAAAAAAAAAAATGTCATGAAAAACCTAGGGTTGAAACAGGAATAAAGACACAGACTTACTAGAGAATGGACTTGAGGCTATGGGGAGGGGGAAGGGTAAACGGTGACAAAGCGATAAAGAGGCATGGACATATATACACTACCAAACGTAAGGTAGATAGCTAGTGGGAAGCAGCCGCATAGCACAGGGAGATCAGCTCGGTGCTTTGTGACCGCCTGGAGGGGTGGGATAGGGAGGGTGGGAGGGAGGGAGACGCAAGCGGGAAGAGATATGGGAATATATGTATATATATAACTGATTCATTTTGTTGTGAAGCTGAAACTAACATACCATTGTAAAGCAATTATACTCCAATAAAGATGTTAAAAAAAAAAAAAAACTTGTGGGGGTGATAAAACTGATGGTTTCACAACTGTATGTATTTACTAAAACTTAAACTGTACAATTCGATTGCACAATTACAGTGGGTGAATTCACTGGGTATTATTAATAGCTTGATAAAAGTTGTTTAAAAGTAAACTACAGGGGAGAGGAGTCAAGATGGCGGTGTGGAAAGACACAGAGTTAGCACCTCCCCACAACTAATGAGCCTGCTGGCCGCTGGTGGAGGACTCTGACACCCAAGGAGACAGGAGGAACCCCAAAGTGAACCGGTAGGACGTACGGGGACCAAAGCGGGGAGAAGTGGAGGCAAGACAACATCAGCACCTCTGAGGCCATGGAGATCAGGAGAGGCAAGTGGGAGGCGCCCTCCAGGAGGAGCATGAAAGGAGCAGAAGGTGACTGCCCCGCCCACTTGGGCATGGGGAGTCTGCTGAGCTCCCAGGCCAGTCCCCTCCAATCCAAAGCCCCCTCCAGGCTGCATAGGTCCTGGTGGCATAGGAGGGAGGCCAGGGAGATCAGGAGAGGCAGGTGGGAGGGGCCCTCCCAGAACACAGACTGAGAAGCAGGAGAGGAGAGGAGGGTGTTTGCCCCACCGACTCGAGCCCAGGAAGCCTGCTAGGCTCCCAGGTAAGGTCCCCTGCCCTCTAAGACCAGGATGGGGGGCACTCCTGGCCCCCTCCTGTTCCTTGAGCCTAAGCCCAACCCCCACAGCCCTCGGGGCCTTTTCCAGCCCCATAGGTCCTGAGCACTGGCCCTGTCCACCACCCAAACCTCACCCTTGATAGGCCCCACTCTCCACAGCCAAGTCCTTCCCCCTCCCCGTTTTTTTTATTTTCTTTCCTACCTCCTTTTTCAGTATTGTGGTACTGAGTTATCTTCCGGTTGTTGATTCATCTATATTTTTATTTTTATATTCTTTCTAACATATCTGTTAGTTTCCTAGTCTAATTTCATGTTTTACTTTGTTATTTTTCTCTTTAAAAAAATTTTTTTTAGCCACCCACGTGGTTTGCAGGATCTTGATTTGCAAGCCTGGGGTCAGGGGGAAGCTCCTGTGGTAGGAGCTCCAAATCCGAACCACTAGACTAACAGAGAACCTCAGACCCCAGGAAATGTTCATCAGAGTGAGGTCTCACAGAGTTCCTCATCTCAGCACCAAGGCCCAGCTCTACCCAATAGCCTACAAACTACAGTGTGGGAAGCCTCAGGCCAAACAACCTGTAAAACAGGAACACAATCCCCTCTTTAAAAAAAAAAAAAGAGATGGCAAAAAATATGTCATAGATGAAGGAGCAAGGTAAAAACCTACAAGACCAAATAAATGAAGAGGAAATAGGCAATCTACCTGAAAAAGAATTCAGAGTAATGATAGTAAAGATGATCCAGAATGTCAGAAATAGAATGGAGACACAGATTGAGAAAATACAAGAAATGTTTAACAAAGATCTAGAAGAATTAAAGAACAAACAGAGATGAACAAAACAATAACTGAAATGAAAAATACACTAGAAGGAATCAATAACAGAATAACGGAGGCAGAAGAACGAATAAGTGAGGTGGAAGACAAAATGATGGAAATAACTGCCAAAGAGCAGAATAAAGAAAAAAGAATGAAAAGAATTGAGGACAGTCTCAGAGACCTCTGGGACAACACAAACACACCAACATTCAAATTATACGGGTCCCAGAAGAAGAAGAGAAAAAGAAACGGTCTGAGAAAATACTTGAAGAGATTATAGTGGAAAACTTCCCTAACATGGGAAAGGAAATAGTCACCCAGGTCCAGGAAGCACAGAAAGTCCCATACAGGATAAACCCTAGGAGAAACACACCAAGACACATATTAATCAAACTAATAAAAATTAAATTCAAAGAAAAAATATTAAAAACAGCGAGGAAAAAACAAAAAATAACATAAAAAGGAATCCCCATAAGGTTATCGGCTCATTTTTCAGCAGAAACTCTGTAGGCCAGAAGGGAGTGGCAGGATATACTTAAAGTGATGAAAGAGAAAAACCTACAACCAAGATTACTCTACCCAGCAAGGATCTCATTCAGATTTGATGGAGAAATCAAAAGCTTTTCAGACAAACAAAAGCTAAGAGAATTCAGCACCACCAAACCAACTTTACAACAAATGCTAAAAAAGATTCTCTAAGTGGGAAACACAAGAGAAGAAAAAAACCAACAAAAACAAACCCAAAACGATTAAGAAAATGGTAATAGGAACATATATATCAATAGTAATCTTGAATGTAAATGGATTAAATGCCCCAACCAAAAGACACACACTGGCTGAATGGATACAACAACAAGTCCCATATATACG
This sequence comes from Grampus griseus, assembly GCF_964374135.1. Lineage (NCBI taxonomy): Eukaryota > Metazoa > Chordata > Mammalia > Artiodactyla > Delphinidae > Grampus > Grampus griseus. The sequence continues at coordinate 109,589,072 of NC_139019.1, forward strand.
CTGTCTACAAGAGACCCACTTCAGACCTAGGGACACAAACAGACTGAAAGTGAAGGGATGGAAAAAGATATTCCATGCAAATGGAAATGAAAAGAAAGCTAGAGTAGCAATACTCAGATAAAATAGACTTTAAAATAAAAACTGTTACAAGAGATAAGGAGGGACGCTACATAATGATCAAAGGATCAATCCAAGAAGAAGATATAACAATTATAAATGTTTATGCATCCAACATAGGAGCACCTCAATACAAAAGGCAACTGCTAACAACCATGAAAGGAGAAATCGACAGTAACCCAGTAATAGTGGGGAACTTTAACACCTTACTTACACCAATGGACAGATCATCCAAACAGAAAATAAATAAGGAAACACAAGCTTTAAATGACACAATAGACCAGATAGATTTAAGTGATATTTACAGAACATTCCATCCAAAAAAAACAGAATACACATTTTTCTCTAGTGCACATGGAACATTCTCCAGGACAGATCACATCTTGGGTCACAAATCAAGCCTTGGAAAATTTAAGAAAATTGAAATCGTATCAAGCATCTTTTCTGATCACAACGCTGAGACTGGAAATCAATTACAAGAAAAAAACTGTAAGAAAAACAAATATATGCAGGCTAAACAGTGCACTACTAAATAACCGAGAGATCACTGAAGAAATCAAAGAAGAAATAAAAAAATACATAGAAACAAATGAAAACCCAAAACCTACGGGACGCAGCAAAAGCAGTTCTAAGAGGGAAGTTTACAGCAATTCAATCTCATCTCAAGAAACAAGAAAAATCTCAAATAAACAATCTAACCCTACACTTCAATCAACTAGAGAAAGAAGAACAAAGAAAACCCAAAGTCAGTAGAAAGAAAGAAATCATAAAGATCAGAGCAGAAATAAAGAAAACAATAGCAAAGATCAATAAAACTAAAAGATTCTTTGAGAAGATAAACAAAATTGATAAACCCTTAGCCAGACTCGTCAAGAAAAAAAGGGAGAGGATGCAAGTCAATAAAATTAGAAATGAAAAAGGAGAAATCACAACTGACACTGCAGAAATACAAAGGATTATAAGAGACTACTACAAACAACTACATGCCAATAAAATGCACAACCACGAAGAAATGAACAAATTCTTGGAAAGGTACAATTTTCCAAGACTGAACCAGGAAGAATTAGAAAATATAAACAGACATATCACAAGTAATGAAACTGAAACAGTAATTTAAAAGCTTCCAACCAACAAAAGTCCAGGACCAGATGGCTTCACAGGAGAATTCTATCAAACACTGAGAGAAGAGCTAACACCCATCCTTCTCAAACTCTTCCAAAAAATTGCAGAGGGAGAAACACTCCCAAATTCATTCTACAAAGCCACCATCACTCTAATACCAAAATCAGAAAAAGATATCACAAAAACAGAAAATTATAGACCAGTATCACTGATAAACATAGATACAAAAATCCTGAACAAAATACTAGCAAACATAATCCAACAGCACATTAAAAGGATCATACACCATGATCAAGTGGGATTTATCCCAGGGATGCGAGGATTCTTCAATATATGCAAATCAACCAATGTGATACACCACGTTAACAAATTAAGGAATAAAAACCATATGGTCATCTCAATAGATGCAGAAAAAGCTTCTGACGAAATTCAACACCGATTTATGATAAAAACTCTCCAGAAAATGGGCATACAGGGAACCTACCTCAACATAATAAAGGCCATATATGACAAACCCACAGCAAGCATCATACTCAATGGTGAAAAACTGAAAGCATTTCCACTAGGATCAGGAAGAAAACAAGGATGTCCACTCTCGCCACTCTTATCCAACACAGTTTTGGAAGTCCTAGCCACAGCAATCAGAGAAGAAAAAGAAATAAAAGGAATATAAATTGGAAAAGAAGTAAAACTCTCACTATTTGCCGATGACATGATACTATACATAGAAAATCCTAAAGATGCCACCAGAAAACTACTAGAACTAATCAATGAATTTGGTAAGGTTGTAGGATACAAAATTAATGCACAGAAATCTCTGGCATTCCTATACACCAACAGCGAAAAATCAAAAAGAGAAATTAAGGAAACACTCCCATTTATCACTCCAACAAAAAGAATAAAATACCTAGGAATAAACCCACATAAGGAGGTGAAAGACTTGTACTCAGAAAACTATAAAACACTGATGAAGGAAATCAAAGATGACATAAACAGATGCAGGAATATACCATATTCTTGGATTGGAAGAATCAATATTGTGAAAATGACTATACTACCCAAAGCAATCTACAGATTCAATGAAATCCCTATCAAACTACCAATGGCATTCTTCACAGAATTAGAACAAAAAATCTTACAATTTGTATGGAAACACAAAAGACCCCAAATAGCCAAAGCAATCTTGAGAAAGAAAAACGGAGCTGGAGGAATCAGACTCCCTGACTTCAAACTATATGATAAAGGTACAGTAATCAAGACAGTATGGTACTGGCACGAAAACAGAAATATAGATCAATGTTACAGGATAGAATGCCCAGACATAAACCCACACATATATGGTCACCTAATTTACGACAAAGGTGGCAAGAACATACAAGGGAGAAAAGACAGCCGCTTCAATAAGTTGTGCTGGGAAAATTGGACAGCTACATGTAAAAGAATGAAATTAGAAAAACTTCTACTGGAGAGGGGGAAGATGGCGGAAGAGTAAGACGCAGAGATCACCTTCCTCCCCACAGATACACCAGAAATACATCTACACGTGGAACAAATACAGAACACCTACTGAACACCGGCAGAAGACCTCAGACCTCCCAAAAGGCAAGAAACTCCCCCACGTACCTGGGTAGGGCAAAAGACAAAAGAATAAACAGAGACAAAAGAATAGGGACGGGACCTGCACCAGTGGGAGGGAGCTGTGAAGGAGGAAAGGTATCCACACACTAGGAAGCCCCTTCACAGGCGGAGACTGCGGGTGGCGGACGGGGGAAGCTTCAGAGACGGGGAAGAGAGCACAGCAACAGGGGTGCAGAGGGCAAAGCAGAGAGATTCCCGCACAGAGGATCGATGCCGACGGGCACTCACCAGCCCGAGAGGCTTGTCTGCTCACCCGCTGGGGTGGGCGGGTTTGGGAGATAAGGTTCGGGCTTCGGTTGAAGTGCAGGGAGAGGACTGGGGTTGGCGGCGTGCACACAGCATGCAGGGGGTTAGTGCATCACGGCTAGCCGGGAGGGAGTCTGGGGAAAAGTCTGGACCTGCTGAAGAGGGAAGAGACTTTTTCTTCCCTCTTTGTTTCCTGGTGCACGAGGAGAGGGGATTAAGAATGCTGCTTAAAGGAGCTTCCAGGGCGCAAGCCGCGGCTAACAGCGCGGACCCCCGAGACGGGCATGAGACGCTACGGCTGCTGCTGCCGCCACCAAGAAGCCTGTGTGCAAGCACAGGTCACTATCCACACCTCCCCTCCCGGAAGCCTGTGCAGCCCACCACTGCCATGGTCCCGGGATCCAGGGACAACTTCCCCGGGAGAACGCAAGGCGTGCCTCAGGCTGGTGAAACGTCCCACTGGCCTCTGCCACCTCAGGCTTGCTCCGCATCCACGCCCTTCCCTTCCCACCCCACCCCCCACCAGCCTGAGTGAGCCAGAGCCCCCAGTCAGCTGCTCCTTTACCCCGTCCCGTGTGAGCAAAGAACAGACGCCCTCCGGGGACCTACAAGCAGAGGCGGGGCCAAATCCAAAGCTGAGCCATGGTAGCTGTGAGAACAAAGAAAGGGAAATCTCTCCCAGCAGCCTCAGGAGCAGTGGATTAAATCTCCACAATCAACTTGATGTACCCTGCATCTGTGGAACACATGAATACACAATGAATCATCCCAAATTGAGGAGGTGGACTTTGAGAGCAAGATTTATTATGTTTTCCCTCTTTTCCTCCTTTTTGTGAGTGTGTATGTGTATGCTTCTGTATGAGATTTTGTCACAAGCTTTGCTTTCACCATTTGTCCTGGGGTACTATCCGTCCGTTTTTTTGTTTTTTTTTATTTAAAAAAATTTTTTTAATAATTATTTTTTATTTTAATAACTTTATTTTATTTTATCTTACTTTATTTTATTTTCTTTTAACCTCTTTCTTTCTTTCTTTCTTTCTACTTTTTCTCCCTTTTATTCTGAGCCGTGTGGATGAAAGGCTCTTGGTGCTTCAGCCAGGAGTCAGTGCTGTGCCTCTGACTGGGGAGAGCCAAATTCAGGACACTGGTACACAAGAGACCTCCCAGCTCCACATAATATCAAATGGCGAAAATCTCCCAGAGATCTCCATCTCAACACCAGCACCCAGCTTCACTCAACGACCAGCAAGCTACAGTGCTGGACACCCTATGCCAAACAACTAGCAAGACAGGAACACAACACCACCCATTAGCAGAGAGGCTACCTAAGATCATAATAAGCCTACAGACACCCCAAAACACACCACCAGACGTTGACCTGCCCACCAGAAAGAAAAGATCCAGCCTCATCCACCAGAACACAGGCACTAGTCCCCTCCACCAGGAAGCCTACACAACCCACTGAACCAACCTTAGCCACTGGGGACAGACACCAAAAACAACAGGAACTACGAACCTGCAGCCTGCAAAACGGAGACCCCAAACACAGTAAGATAAGCAAAATGAAAAGACAGAAAATCACACAGCAGATGAAGGAGCAAGATAAAAACCCACCAGACCTAACAAATGAAGAGAAAATAGGCAGTCTACCTGAAAAAGAATTCAGAAAAATGATAGTAAAGATGATCCAAAATCTTCGAAAGAGAATAGACAAAATGCAAGAAACATTTAACAAGGACCTAGAAGAACTAAAGATGAAACAAGCAACGATGAACAACACAATAAATGAAATTTAAAATACTCTAGATGGGATCAATAGCAGAATAACTGAGGCAGAAGAACGGATAAGTGACCTGGAAGATAAAATAGTGGAAATAACTACTGCAGAGCAGAATAAAGAAAAAAGAATGAAAAGAACTGAGGACAGTCTCAGAGACCTCTGGGACAACATTAAACGCACCAACATTCGAATTATAGGGGTTCCAGAAGAAGAACAGAAAAAGAAAGGGACTGAGAAAATATTTGAAGAGCTTATAGTTGAAAACTTCCCTAATATAGGAAAGGAAATAGTCAAGTCCAGGAAGCACACAGAGTCCCATACAGGATAAATCCAAGGAGAAACACGCCAAGCCACATATTAATCAAACTGTCAAAAAATAAATACAAAGAAAATATATTAAAAGCAGCAAGGGAAAAACAACAAATAATACAAAAGGGAATACCCATAAGGTTAACAGCTGATCTTTCAGCAGAAACTCTGCAAGCCAGAAGGGACTGGCAGGACATATTTAAAGTGATGAAGGAGAAAAACCTACAACCAAGATTACTCTACCCAGCAAGGATCTCATTCAGATTTGATGAAGAAATTAAAACCTTTACAGACAAGCAAAAGCTGAGAGAGTTCAGCACCACCAAACCAGCTTTACAACAAATGCTAAAGGAACTTCTCTAAGCAAGAAACACAAGAGAAGGAAACAACCTACAATAACAAACCCAAAACAATTAAGAAAATGGGAATAGGAACATACATATCGATAATTACCTTAAATGTAAATGGATTAAATGCTCCCACCAAAAGACACAGACTGGCTGAATGGATACAAAAACAAGACCCATATATATGCTGTCTACAAGAGACCCACTTCAGACCTAGAGACACATAGAGACTGAAAGTAAGGGGATGGAAAAAGATATTCCATGAAAATGGAAACCAAAAGAAAGCTGGAGTAGCAATTCTCCTATCAGACAAAACAGACGTTTTATTTTATTTTATTTTTGCAGTACGCGGGTCCCTCACTTTGTGGCCTCTCCCGTGGCGGAGCACAAGCTCCGGAGGCGCAGGCCCAAGGGCCATGGCCCATAAGCGCAGCCGCTCCGCGGCATGTGGGATCCTCCCAGACCGGGGCACGAACCCGTGTCCCCTGCATCGGCAGGCGGACTCTCAACCACTGTGCCAGCAGGAAAGTCCCGACTATTCGTGCCCCAGTCCGGGAGGCTCCCACATGCCATGGAGCGGCTGCGCCCACGGGCCATGGCCACTGGGCCTGCGCCTCCGGAGCCTGTGCTCCGCAACGGGAGAGGCCACAACAGTGAGGAGCCCGCATACCGCAAGAAACAAATAAATAAAAAAATAAAGAAATAAAATAAAATAAAGACCATTAGAAGAGACAAAGAAGAACACTACATAATGATCAAGGGATCGATCCAAGAAGAAGATATAACAATTGTAAATATTTATGCACCCAACATAGGAGCACCTCAATACATAAGGAAAATGCTAACAGCCATAAAAGGGGAAATCGACAGTAACACATTCATAGTAGGGGACTTTAACACCCCATTTTCACCAATGGACAGATCATCAAAAATGAAAATAAATAAGGAAACACAAGCTTTAAATGATACATTAAACAAGACGGACATAATTAATATTTATAGGACATTCCATCCAAAAACAACAGAATACACATTTTTCTCAAGTGCTCATGGAACATTCTCCAGGATAGATCGTATCTTGGGTCACAAATCAAGCCTTGGTAAATTTAAGAAAATTGAAATGGTAACAAGTATCTTTTCCGACAACAATGCTATGAGACAACAATTACAGGAAAAGATCTGTCAAAAATACAAACACATGGAGGCTAAACAATACACTACTTAATAACGAAGCGATCACTGAAGAAATCAAAGAGAAAATTAAAAAATATCTAGAAACAAATGACAATGCAGACACGACGACCCAAAACCTATGGGATGCAGCAAAAGCAGTTCTAAGAGGGAAATTTATAGCAATACAATCCTACCTTAAGAAACAGGGAACATCTCGAATAAACAACCTAACCTTGCACCTAAAGCAATTAGAGAAAGAAGAACAAAAAAAACCCCCAAAGTTAGCAGAAGGCAAGAAATCATAAAGATCATATCAGAAATAAATGACAAAGAACTGAAGGAAACGATAGCAAAGATCAATAAAACTAAAAGCTGGTTCTTTGAGAAGATAAACAAAATTGATAAACCATTAGCCAGGCTCATCAAGAAAAAAAGGGAGAAGACTCAAATCAATAGAATTAGAAATGAAAAAGGAGAAGTAACAACTGACACTGCAGAAATACAAAAGATCATGAGAGATTACTACAAGCAACTCTATGCCAATAAAATGGACAACCTGGAAGAAATGGACAAATCCTTAGAAATGCACAACCTGCCAAGACTGAATCAGGAAGAAATAGAAAATATGAACAGACCAATCACAAGCACTGAAATTGAAACTGTGATTTAAAATCTTCCAACAGGGCTTCCCTGCTGGCGCAGTGGTTGAGAGTCTGCCTGCTGATGCAGGGGACATGTGTTCGTGCCCCGGTCCAGGAAGATCCCACATATCGCGGAGCAGCTGGGCCCGTGAGACATGGCCGCTGAGCCTGCGCGGCTGGAGCCTGTGCTCCTCAACGGGAGAGGCCACACAGTGAGGCCCACGTACCGTAAAAAAAAAAAAAAAAAAAAAAAATATTCCAACAAACAAAAGCCCAGGACCAGATGGCTTCACAGGCCAATTCTATCAAACATTTAGAGAAGAGCTAACACCTATCCTTCTCAAACTCTTCCAAAATATAGCAGAGGGAGGAACAGTCCCAAACTCTTTCTATGAGGCCACCATCACCCTGATACCAAAACCAGACAAGGATGTCACAAAGAAAGAAAACTACAGGCCTATATCACTGATGAACATAGATGCAAAAATCCTCAAAAAAATACTAGCAAACAGAATCCAACAGCACATTAAAAGGATCATACACCATGATCAAGTGGGGTTTATTCCAGGAATGCAAGGATTCTTCAATATACGCAAATCAATCAACATGATACACCACATTAACAAATTAACAAAAGGAGAAAAACCATATGATCATCTCAATAGATGCAGAGAAAGCTTTCAACAAAATTCAACACCCATTTATAATAAAAACTCTGCAGTAAGTAGGCATAGAGGGAACTTTCCTCAACATAATAAAGGCCATATATGACAAACCCACAGCAAACATCATCCTCAATGGTGAAAAACTGAAAGAATTTCCACTAAGCTCAGGAACAAGACAAGGTTGCCCACTCTCACCAATCTCATGCAACACAGTTTTGGAAGTTTTAGCCACAGCAATCAGAGAAGAAAAGGAAATAAAAGAAATCCAAATTGGAAAAGAAGAAGTAAAGCTGTCTCTGTTTGCAGATGACGTGATACTATACACAGAGAATCCTAAAGATGCTACCAGAAAACTACTAGAGGTAATCAATGAATTTGTAAAGTAGCAGGATACAAAATTAATGCACAGAAATCTCTGGCATTCCTATACACTAATGATGAAAAATCTGAAAGTGAAATCAAGAAAACACTCCCATTTACCATTGCAACAAAAAGAATAAAATATCTAGGAATAAACCTACCTAAGGAGACAAAAGACCTGTATAAGACACTGATGAAAGAAATTAAAGTTGATACAAATAGATGGAGAGATACACCATGTTCTTGGAATGGAAGAATCAACATTGTAAAAATGACTATACTACCCAAAGCAATCTACAGATTCAATGCAATCCCTATCAAACTACCACTGGCATTTTTCACAGAACTAGAACAAAAAATTTCACAATTTGTGTGGAAACACAAAAGACCCCGAATAGCCAAAGCAATCTTGAGAATGAAAAACGCAGCTGGAGGAATAAGGCTCCCTGACTTCAGACTATACTACAAAGCTACAGTAATCAAGACAGTATGGTACTGGCACAAAAACAGAATTATAGATCAATGGAACAGGATAGAAAGCCCAGAGATAAACCCATGCACATATGGTCACCTTATCTTTGATAAAGGCAGCAGGAATGTACAGTGGAGAAAGGACAGCGTCTTCAATAAGTGGTGCTGGGAAAACTGGACAGGTACATGTAAAAGTATGAGATTAGAACACTCCCTAACACCATAGACAAAAATAAGCTCAATATGGATTAAAGACCTAAATGTAAGGCCAGAAACTATCAAACTCTTAGAGGAAAACGTAGGCAGAACACTTTATGATATAAATCACAGCAAGATCCTTTTTGACCCACCTCCTAGAGAAATGGAAATAAAAACAAAAATACACAAATGGGACCTAATGAAACTTAAAAGCTTTTGCACAGCAAAGGAAACCATAAACAAGACCAAAAGACAACCCTCAGAATGGGAGAAAATATTTGCAAATGAAGCAACTGACAAAGGATTAATCTCCAAAATTTACAAGCAGCTCATGCAGCTCAAGAACATAAAAACAAACAACCCAATCAATAGACATTTCTCCAAAGAAGATATACAGTTGCCAACAAACACATGAAAGGATGCTCAACATCATTAATCATTAGAGAAATGCAAATCAAAACTACAATGAGATATCATCTCACACTGGTCAGAATGCCCATCATCAAAAAATCTACAAACAATAAATGCTGGAGAGGGTGTGGAGAAAAGGGAAACCTCTTGCACTGTTGGTGGGAATGTAAATTGATGCAGCCACTATGGAGAACAGTATGGAGGTTCCTTAAAAAACTACAAATAGAACTACCATATAACCCAGCAATCCCACTACTGGGCATATACCCTGAGAAAATCATAATTCAAAAAGAGTCATGTAACAAAATGTTCACTGCAGCTCTATTTACAATAGCCAGGACATGGAAGCAACCTAAGTGTCCATCAACAGATGAATAAAGAAGATGTGGCATATATATATACAATGGAATATTACTCAGCCATAAAAAGAAACGAACTTGAGTTATTTGTAGTGAGGTGGATGGACCTAGAGTGTGTCATACAGAGTGAAGTAAGCCAGAAAGAGAAAGACAAATACCGTATGCTAACACATATATATGGAATCTAAGGAAAAAAAAAAAGTCATGAAGAACCTAGGGGTAAGACAGGAATAAAGACACAGACCTACTAGAGAATGGACTTGAGGATATGGGGAGGGAGAAGGGTAAGCTGTGACAAAGTGAGAGAGTGGCATGGACACATATACACTACCAAATGTAAAATAGATAGCTAGTGGGAAGCAGTCACATAGCACAGGGAGATCAGCTCAGTGCTTTGTGACCGCCTAGAGGGGTGGGATAGGGAGGGTGGCAGGGAGGGAGACATAAGAGGGAAGAGACATGGGAACATATGTGTATGTATAACTGATTCACTTTGTTATGAAGCAGAAACAAACACACCATTGTAAAGCAATTATACTCCACTATAGATGTAAAAAAAAAATTAAACTTCTAGATTTCTCAATCAAAAAAAGTAAAAAAACTAAAAAATAAAAGAATGAAATTAGAACACTACCTAACATCATACACAAAAATAAACTCCAAATGGATTAAAGACCTAAATGTAAGAACAGACACTATAGAACTTTTAGAGGAAAACATAGGAAAACCACTCTTTGACATAAACCACAGCAAGATCTTTTTGGACCCACTTCCTAGAGTAACAAATAAAAACAAAAATAAACTAATGGAACTTAATTAAACTTAAAAGCTTTTGCACAGCAAAGGAAACCATAAACAAGACAGAAAGACAACCCTCAGAATGGGAGAAAATATTTGCAAATGAAACGACAAATGATTAATCTCCAAAATATACCAACTGCTCATGGAGCTCAATATCAAGAAAACAAACAATCCAGTTAAAAAATGGGCAGAAGACCCAATAGACATTTCAACAAGGAAGACATACAGATGGCCAAGAGGCACATCAAAAGATGCTCAACATCACTAATTATTAGAGAAATGCAAATCAAATCTACAATGAGGTATCACCTCACGCCGGTCAGAATGGCCATTATCAAAAAAGGTAGAAACAACAAATGCTGGAAAGGGTGTGGTGAAAAGGGAACCCTCCTACACTGTTGGTGGGAATGTAAATTGATAAAACCACTATGGAAAACAGTATGGAGGTTCCTCAAAAAACTAAAAATAGAACTACCATATGACCCAGCAATCCCACTACTGGGCATATACCCTGAGAGAATCATAATTCAAGAAGATACATGGACCACAATGTTCAGTGCAGCACTATTTACAATATCCAGGACATGGAATCAACCTAAATGTCCATCGACCAATGAATGGAAAAAGACGATGTGGCACATATATACAATGGAATATTGCTCAGCTATAAAAAGAAACGAAACTGAGTTATTTGTAGTGAGGTGGATGGACCTAGAGTCTGTCATACAGAGTGAAGTAAGTTAGAAAAACAAATACAGTATGCTAATGCATATATATGGAATCTAAAAAAAAAAAAATGGTAGTGATGAACCTAGTTGCAGGGCAGGAATAAAGAGGTAGACATAGAGAATGGACTTGATGACATGGGGTGGGAGGGTGAAGCTGGGGCGAAGTGAGAGTGGCATCGACGTATATACACTACCGAATGTAAAACAGTTGGCTGGTGCGAAGTAGCAGCACAGCACACGGAGATCAGCTCTGTGCTTGGCAATGACCTAGAGGGGTGAGGCAGGGAGGATGGGAGGGAGGCTCAACAGGCAAGGGGGCTTCCCTAGTGGCGCAGTGGTTGAGAGTCCACCTGCCGATGCAGGGGACACAGGTTCATGCCCCGGTCTGGGAAGATCCCACATGCCGCGGAGCGGCTCGGCCCGTGAGCCATGGCCGCTGAGCCTGCACGTCCGGAGCCTGTGCTCCGCAATGGGAGAGGTCACAACAGTGAGAGGCCCGCGTACTGGGAAAAAAAAAAAGAGGGAGGGGATCCGGGGACATGTGTATGTATATGGCAGATTCCCTTTCTTGTGCAACAGAAGCTAACACGGTATTGTGAAGCAATTATGCTCCAATAAAGATCTACTTTAAAAAAAAGTAAACTACATAAAGTACTCACCATTGTAGCCTTCAAGAACAGAATCAATAATAGGTCTGGCAGTTAAGTTATAAACATCTAGTTGTTTACTCTCTGGTCCAAAAACAGTATCAAAAGTAAACGTCTTTGGAGGTTCATTGGAAGAATCAGTCTTATGTACAGTGATAGTTCCCCTCATCTCATCCACACTGACAGCCTGCTTGTAGCACATTGATTTCTCTCTGTCATTGAGGGGCCGGCACCTAACCACCACCTTCACATTATCGCAGCTTTCTGGCTTCTCTGATTTATTGATCTGGTGGAGAAAATATTTACAAACAATGAAAAGAACATTTACTTTTACCTTCAACAGATTAAATTTAAATTTTGAAAAAGGCTACTTTGGCATCCTAGTGCCTTGCATACGTTAAGCACTTCATAAATAGTTGTTAAATGCAATTAAAGATCTTACAGATATATAGAAAAAGCTTATTTTAAAAGATATGAAAATAGTTTCTTTTACAATACAAATGAGGGGAGAGGAAACCTTATTTACATTTACAGTTAATGCTATTCAGGCAGAAAATGAGAGAGTATATTAGAGACTTGTCTTTCTGCACAAAGCCCCTGACTTGCTCTGAGTTTCCTGCCTGTAGGAAAACACGTGTGAATATGGTTAATAACTTTAATCAAGAATCTAGTAATAGGTCCTCTGCTCCCCCTGAGACTTTTAGTTTTATTGATATTTTCTACAATGCATTAGTAAAAAAATTTTTTATCAAATAATATATCCAGGGCTTCCCAGGTGGCACAGTGGTTAAGAATCTGCCTGCCAATGCAGGGGACACGGGTTCGAGCCTTGGTCCGGGAAGATCCTACATGCCAGGGAGCAACTAAGCCCGTGTGCTACAACTGAGCCTGTGCTCTAGAGCCTGAGAGCCACAACTACTAAAGCCCTCGAGCCTAGAGCCTGTGCTCCACAACAAGAGAAGCCACTGCAATGAGAAGCCTGCTCAACCCAACGAAGACCCAATGCAGCCAAAAAGTAAAAATAAATTAATTAAAAAAATAATAATATATCCTCATATAGTCTACTTTTTCTATAGAAGACAAGTGAAAGACAGAAAAGAAAGCCCAATGGCAGAAAAATGTTTTAGCTTGACTCTAACCTTATGAACATCTGTATATGTAAAGTTTCAAATTTTGAAATTTTATGATTAAGAATCTATATTAAAATACAATTATTAAAGTGAAGAAGTTCAACAGTTTGGTTGAACAGATATTAAATTCCTACTGTTTCAGATACTCTTCTAAGCATTAGAGAAACAAACGTGAGCCACTGTCATTGACAAGGAACAGATTATATCAATTCAACACACTTCTTTCCATCTCTACTTTCAGCACCTTATTCTAGGTCACCATTATCTCGCCCCGAATTATAAGAGACTCCTACCTGTACTACTGTATCTAATTAGGTTCCCCTATAGTCTGTTCTCTACTTGGCAGTCAGTTTCAACACAAATCTAATTATGTCACTCTCCTACTTAAAACTCTTCAATGGTTTCCCACAGATCCTGGGATGAAGATAGAAATCCTTCAGGGGGTGTGTAAGATCTGGTTTTATTTCACAAGCTTGGCTTTCTTAGCCACAGCCACACTGGCTTTCTTTTAGGCCTTTTCTTGTCACCATGATCCCTCTCACCACACTCCTTCCCAGGTGCTGTTCCTTATGCCTAGAACATCCCCCACCCTCCTCTTCACTTACCCTGCAGACCTCAGCTCAATAGCCCCTTCACCTGGGAAGACTTCCCTGATTAGGTCAAATCCTTGTATAGGCCCTGATAGCACCCTTCAATCTCCTTCTCCATCGGTTACAATTTTACTTTTTTTTTTTTTTTTTTTGGCTCCTTATTTGATTAATGTCTGTGTCTCTATTTAACCCATAAGTTCCAAACTGGTAGTCAGTCAAGGGGCTGAATTCAGCCCACAAATGTCTTTTGCTTGGCTTATATTATTTAAAAATCTTTTGAATTAGTTGCTAAAAATTAAAACTTGAGCAATTTCACAAAAATAACAATTTCTAGATTCTCTTGGAAAAAACAGATGATCTGACATCTGTAGGTCAGCATTCCTACATGGCAACACTTAATTCATCAGAATCTATTTTTATCTATTGTATGCCACCCATCCACTTCATTCATTAATGTTAAGTGTCTTTGTCCCTGTATGTATGTATGGTTTTCACCTCCGCCCTAGAAGGCAAGGGTCTCTCTTCTCAAGTTCAAGAACCTGGCTGGTTTTGCTCAATATTGTATCTCCAGTGCCTAGCATGGGGTTGGTGCCCAATAACTGTTGAATGAATTGATAAATAGAAAGCAACAAGTAACAAATATTAAGCACTTAATGCTAAAAGTCAAGCACTGTCCTTCAAGTCTCCTGCGCATTCTTATCTCATCCTGATAACCCCAGAAGGAAAAGTTTAATTACACAGGAACGAAGGGCCCAGAAAGATTAAATAATTATCCAAGGCTTTGCAACCAGTAAATAACCAGCCACTGCTCAAGTGTTCTTCATCACCCTATAATGGACTTACTACGCCTCCTTATTAGGTGCACGATAACAATCTGTGATAACCTACAAGACAAACATACCACCAGCCACCACTCACCCCCCTCAAGTAAATAGCCGGCCGCAGCTCAAGTGTTCTCCATGACCCTATATTGGACTTACGACGGCCCCTTATTAAATGCAAGTTAACAGTCTGTGAAACCCTACAAGACAAAAATACCGCCACCCACCACTCACTCCCCTCACACACAAAGACACCTACGGGTTACATTCTGCACTGTAAGCTAGAGCGCTACGAGAGGAATGACAGCTCGAGTCAGCAGCCTGCGGTAGAGGCAGACTGCCCGTGCTTTGCTGCCTTCCAGAGCTTGGCTCCTCGGCGTAGAGACCCCACGGGGTGCGAGGCATCAAAACCCGACCCTCCGCGGTTGCTCCTAGAGGCCCTACCCAGCGGACAGGGCTGGGAGCGAGAGCGCATCCTCTGGCACAGTGCCTTTATGTCAAGCAGCCCAGGCCTTGCGGGATGCAGCAGCAATGAAGACCGTAAGGCCTGCCGCGGGCCCCTCCCAGGGTCGGCTGGACCCCCCCAGTCCAGGGCCCACCCGCCTGGCTCCCCAACCGCTTCGCCCGCCCCGCACTGCCCTGCCCTGCCCTGCCCCGCCCCACCCCGGCCTCCCGCCTGCTCTGCGCCTCCATGGTAACGGCCGCGCCACCCGGCCAGGCCGCAGGGATGAGGAGAAACCCCCGCGGCTGAGTGACCCTACTCACCGGCATCGTTGCTTCCTCCCGTGCTCGGCGGACGTCCCCACCCGGGGTGCAGTCCAATGACGCCGGGTTCGCAGGAGAGGCGGGTCAGAGATTATCGAAACACCGCCTGGGCGCTCCCGAGACTGCGGCTCCTCTGGCGAGAGCGCGCTGTGCGCAGGCGCACTCCGAGCTCGCCCCGCCCCATCCCCTTGCCCGAGGCGTCTTCGGTCTCTTGCATTGCGCCTGCGCCGAGACTTTCGGAGTCCGTCTCCTAGGACGCCAGACTGAGGCTGCGCGTGCGCAATGCCGCCATTCCACTTTGTTGGAAATCTGGCCTGATTCTGGGCTGGAAGATCTGCCTACCACCGCGGCGGGGGGAGGAGGAGGCAATCCTAGACGGCAACGCCCATCTTCTAGCACTTGCAATACTCCGAATATTAAAAACAACGATAGCAATTGTACATTGTGTCCCCTTTGAAGAGCCAAAAACTTTACATACATTATTGCGCTTGATTGCCGACTTGTTTATCACCTGTCTCACCATTAGGTGAGGTCTTGAGGGACTTTGTCGGTATTCTCACAATTACCTCCAGAGCCTAGAATACGACCTGGCACAGAGTAAGTTTTCAATAAATATTCGTGAAAGAAAGAATGATCTATCCTCTTTCTTGTCCGAACCTGTCTCTGAACACCACTCTGCTTGGATGTGTAATAGACATTTCAAGTTTATCGTGTCCAAATTGAAACGTTGATTCCCGCTTTCCGTCCGCTGGTAGTACCCACATCACCCCTGTCAAACATAAAATAAATAAGTAATTTAAAAGGCTAATCGCAATAAATGTAAGCTGAATTCTGACAATTTATCAGGTCAAAACCACAGTCTTTTTCTCTCATACTCAATACCCAATCTTTCTATAGAACTAGTTGTCTCTATCTTCAGAATAGAACCAGAATCCGACCACTTCTACCACCACCATCTCTCACCTGTGTTACTAAACAGCTCAGAACTGGTTTCCTTGCAGTTCATCCTTGCCATCCTAGTCTACTTTCAACACAGAAGCCAGAGGGCTGGTGTTAAAACATGAATCAAATACTGTCTTTTCTCCGTTCAAAACCTGCCAATGATTTCTCATCTCACAGAATAAAAGTCACAGGCCCTCTCCCAGTTTCCTGCAATGTTCTCTCTTACTCATTATTGCAAGCTATCCCCCTTGCACCAGCTCCACCTGGCCTCCTGGATTCATCTGACATTGCAGGCACGGTTTCCTGTTAGAATACAAGGGCTTTTATGCTTGCAGTAGGAGCTAATAAAGATACTTAGTGTCAGCATACTGTTTTAAGTGCTTTAATTCCTTTTTAAATTATTAATTCAATTTACATTATAACCTTTTGAAATAGGTACTATTAGTCATTTTAATAGAAAACAGGAGTAACTATTTCACAGATTTAAAAAACTGAAGCATAGAGCCATTAAGTAACTTGTCCAAGGTCATAGCTACCGGCAATGACAAAGCCCAGATCCAAATCCAGGCCCTGGAAAGCTCCCCCTGTAGATATCTGCTTGACTCCCTCACCTCCTTCAGAATATCTTTGTTCACACATCACCTTCTCCGTGAACCCTACCAATGATCCTTCTATTTAAAATTCCAACCTTCAGCCCCAGTCTTCTTATCTCCCCTCCCTACTTTATATTTCTTCGTAGTACTTATCACTCTCTGATATACTGTAAATATGATATCAGCTTTATTGATATAATCACACATCATACAATTCACCAATTTAAATTGTACAATTCAATGATTTTTACTATATACAGAGTTGTGCAACCATAACCACAATCAATTTTAAACATTTTCATCCCCCCAAAAAGAAACACTACACTCATAGCCATCATTCCTCCTTCCCCCCTGCAACATCCCAGCCCTAGGCAACCACCAATCTACTTTCTGTATCTATAGATTTGCCTATTTTGGACATTTCATATAAATGGAATTATATAATATGTGACCTTCTGTGAAATGACGTCTATCACTTAGAATAACGTTTTCAAGATTCATCCCTTTTGTAACACATATCAGTAATCCTTTACGTTTCATGGTTAAATAATGTTCCATTGTATGCATATACCACATTTTTATCTATTTGTCAATTGATGGACATTTGGGTTGTTTCCACTTTCTGGTACTATGGATAATGCTGCTACAAGTTTTTGTGTGAACGTTTCATTTCCCTTGAGTATATACTACAAGTGGAATTGATGGATCATTTGGTAACTCTAAATAACATTCTGAGGAACTGCCAAGTTGTTTTCCACAGTGACTGTACCACCAGCAATGTATGAGGTTTATAATTTCTCCACATCCTCACCAACACTTGCTTTTGTCTTACCTTTCTTATTACAGCCATCCTACTGGTATAAAATAGTACCTCATTGTGGTTTCTATTTGTACTTCCTTGATGACTAGTGATGTTGGACATCACTTCATGTGCTATTGACCATTTGAATATCTTCTTCAGAGAAATGTCTAGTCAATTCTTTGCCTTTTTCATCTGTCTTTTCATTATTAAGTTGTTCAGAATTCTTTATATATTCTAAATACAAGTCTCTTTTCAGATATATGATATACACATGCTTTCTATTATGTGTATTGTCTTTTTAATTTCTGGATGCTGTTCTGTGTACTCTTACATTTAGATCTATGATCTATTTTGAGTTATTTTTGTATATGATATGGTATAGAGATCCAGCTTCATTTTTGCACATGTGAGTGAATATTCATCTGTCCCATCACCATTTGCTGAAAAGACTGTTTCCCCCCCCCCACTGAATTATTGTGGCAACCTTGTCAAATATTAATTGGTCATAAATATGAGGGTTGTTTTCCAGACTCTCAATTCAATTCCATTGGTCTATATGTCTATCCAGTACTATACTGTCTTTTTTTTTTTTTTTAGGATTGGGTATTTTATTTTTAATTTTATTTTATCTATTTATTTATTTGGCTGTGCTGGATCTTAGTTGCAGCATGCCGGATCTTTTAGTTGTGGCATGCAAACTCCTAGTTGCAGCATGTGAACTCTTAGTTGCGGTATGTGGGATCTAGTTCCCTGACCAGGGATCAAACCCAGGCTCCCTGCATTGGGAGCCCAGAGACTTAGCCACTGGACCACCAGGGAAGTCCCTATACTGTCTTTATTACTATAGGCTTGTAGTAAGTTTTGAAATCAGATACTGTGAAGCCTCCATCTTATTCTGCTTTTTCAAGATAGTTTTGGCCATTTTGAATTCCTTGCATGTTCATAGAAATGTTAGAAACACCTTGCCAATTTCTGCAAAAAAGACAGCTGGAAACTTAACAGGGATTATGTTCAATTTATAGATCAATTCAGGAAGTATTGCCATTTTAACAATTTAAATCTTCCAATTCATAAACACGGAATGTCTCCCCATGTATTATATTTAGGTCTTCTTTAATTTCTTTCCGTGATGTCTGTAGTTTTCAACATAGAAGTATGCCCCCAAGGGTAACCACTACCTTGACTCTAACATTATAGTTCCCTCCTTTATAGTTTGTATAAATGGAATCATACAGTATGAATTCTTTCTATCTGTCTCCCTACACTCAATATTGTTTGTGAGATTCTTCCTTATCGGGTATAGCAGTTCATTCTTTTTCAATGTGGTGTAGTATCCCATTGTGTGAATATACCACAATTTGTTTATCCGTGTTTATCCCATTCAACTGTTGATGGACATTTGGGTTGTATCCAGTTTGGGGCTATTACAAATAGTGTTGCTGTGAACATCATGTAGGTGTCTTCTGGTGCACACACATGCATTTCTGTTGGACATTTACTTAGGAGTGGATTTGCTGGGATTTCCATATATTCTACTCGTGTTTATTGTCTCTTTCCTGACTAGAATATAAGTTCCACGTCTAGTTCTATCCACTGTTATGTCCCAGCGCCTAACGCATTGCAGGGCTTCAATAAATTACCTTCTCCAGGGTGGCGTGGTCACCAGCTGCTTCATCCCAGGCTAGGGACTCCGCTCGGGACTCTGCGCCTGTGGCGCGGGCTTTGGGTGGGGAAAGAGGCGCTCAGTGGAGGGACGTGGGGGTGGAGTAAGAGCCCGCCCCGCCCCGTCCCGTGGCAGCCCCAGCTGCAAGTCCCGGGCGCTGGGTTAGAAAAAGCCGGGCTAAGCCGGGACCCAGACCCGGGATCTGGCGTTGCCATGGCTTCCGGCGGGCGGCCAGCGCCGGAGACGTCCGCCTCGGAGATAAGATCCGTCCGGCGTCCAGGTGAGAGTCCGGACGAAAGTCTGGGCGAAACAGTCCTTCGCTGTCTTCTCCCGCCGCCTCCGCGGAACGTCTCTCTCCCCGCGGCGATACGGAGAAGTTTCCCGGAGGCTTGCCTGCGCGGAGCGGTCAGTCTCCCGGAGCCGTCGTGGACCAGACCCACGCGGGGGGCAATGCGGCCTCGGTCAGCTGCGCGCCCCGCCCCCGGCGCCGCTCTGGGGCCACCGCCCCCGCCGCCCCTGGTTCCCAGCCGGCCCGTGCTGGTGCCGAGCGACTGGGGAGGCGTTCTGGACGAGCGCCAGCTGGATGCCCACCTGACCCAGGCCCAGGGCCGCGAGGCGCGCCTGTGGCTGGGGGGCCGAATCCAGGTACCGGTTCCCGCGGGGGCCCCTCCCGAGAGCACGTTCATCCTCCTCACGCGCGCACGGGACGCGGCCGGGTTCCACCTGCACCCGTCATCAGGTGAGCCGCACCCTGGAGCACGCACCTTCCCCAGGTGCATCCCCCGCACGAGGCAAGAGTCGAGATTCGCCAGCTTGTCACTGAGACGGTGCTTCTCTAGTAGGTGTTTTGGAGGAGGGCTTGTTTGAGTTGGGGAACCCTGCTGAAGACCAAAAAACGGGCACAGGAAGGAGAGGGTCTGAATGGGGGAGGCGCTGGGTAAGAGAGGCCCTTTACCCGACAGCGATTTAAGGTGAAGAGGCTTCTTACAGCCCCTCTGGTCACCGTAAGCAGACCGTTCAGCCACTGATGGACCGAGACTGGCCACCAGCGACCGTCCCTCCTCTGCCCCACCTCCTTCTTCCAGCAGGTGGAGATTTGCGAAGCTTTCCAGGAAGTCGTGTTGGGGCTCCTGAGAGTTGAGAACATCTTTGACTTCTCCCAGACCACTTTTAACCTGGCTCTCACTATCTTCAGCCGCCTCATAGTTTCAGTAAAGGTAGGGAAGTCTATGAGGGATGGTGACAGATGTTGGGGGCGCAAACTGACCTCTATTTCCCATTGCTGCCTAAGAGGTGAGCCATCCCAGGTGCTCAGACTGAGCCTCATCAGTTCAGTAAATGGCTCCAAGTGGTAGAACTGGAATTGGAACATCCTACCATCTGCCTGTCTGACTCTGTGTTGTGTGGCCGTCAGGGGCCAGTCGACTTGGGGAGCGTGAGAGGACCTAGCTGGGAAAGGACTCCCTTTGTGATGAGGTGGGGTGTGCTCGTCTGGACCAGTACAATGCAGCCTGAGGTCAGGATGGGACCGTGTGCTCCCTGAGATGGTGCCATATTTCCCACCTCCAGTCAGTCCTCTAACAAAGGACTATTGACTAGTCATCTGTGGTTCTGAAACCAGGAGGTTTTTACAGGTCACATCTAAAAATGGGGGTCACTTCCTTGTGGATAAATACAATCAGTCTTTTAAAAAAAGTTAAAAAGGCAAAACTTCATTTCTTAAAAAAAAACCCCACAGACGCTTTACAGTTAGTTTCTGGCATTCATATTCTGCTCATATGTGTTTCTTCCGTACTGCAGATAAAAAAGTGTTTACTCCATTGTGTTACAATTACTTCCTTGAGACTTGCTGCAAAAGTTAATGAAGAAGAGGAGGTATGCATCCCTGGAAGCTCATTCAGGGCTGCTTTTGAGGTATAGGGGTGTGTAACGCTGGAAACACTCAAGTTTCCTGAAAGGTCTGTGACCTTGGGAATGGGCATTTTGGAAAAGTCATACCTTCCAGGATTTCTTCTGTCCCTTCCTTAGGCTTGTCAGACTTTGGGGCCCCACAAATGGGTAATTAGAATAGCAGGATTGTTCTGGCCCAGCAAACCCAGAGGTCTGACTTCCTAGCAGATATAATCTTGCCTCATTGGTTGATGCCACATGTCACCTCCCATTAAGCAGAAGAAAAAGGCCTCCCAAACCATATGGCCTAATGACCACCCCCAGAAACTACATCTAAGAAAGCTGCTTGAGACTTAAGGACTTGGCTGTGTCAAAGAAACTGGTGTTCAGGGACTCTGGGACCCTTCTCCAAGAGGGGCAGGAGGGCCATGTGCAGTGGGTGGAAGAGAAGCCCCCATAAGTGCTTCAGGCTTGCTTGAACTTCTCAGTTTCACTGTGGCTTCTGTTCAGAAGATCCTCTCCCAATATCCTTCCCAGACCTCCCTTCCTTCCTCCCTCCCCCCAACCTCTCCCCCTTTGGGGGATAGTGGAACCACTGCCATTTCTACAAGGTCTCCCTTGGCTGATCTCAGGGTCCATGGGGGCAGAAAAAGTCACTTGTGTGTCCAGTTCCAAACCTTCAATAAAATTTATTTTAACCCTGTTTATGATTATATAATAATAGATGCTTTTGTCCAACTAAAAATCAAGTAAATAACCTTTAAAAGAAATATTTCTAGAGGTTATAGTAGTAGTACTACTATACAGTTATATAGTAATACTTTAACTAAAAAAGTAGGACCAAGTCTTCAGTGCACTTGGTACTTGCATGTTTACTCATAGACAAGCCTTATTAGTTTCTCTGGGGAAAAGTCATAGTTTTTCCAGAACTGAACTGCCTTCAGTAAGGGCGGAAAGGAATGTGTTTGCAGCTATGGTGCTGCCAAAACCATGGGAGGTTTTATCAATGAGTCTGTCTGACGCAGACCAGGAAGCTCAAAGGTATACTCCTCTCTATGACAAGGAATCATGGTAGGGATTGGGAACAGGGAATGGGTAGAGCCCACAGCTGGAAAGCTTTGAGTGCGTTGTTACAGCTGAATGGGGGAGACAGCACAGCCCCAGCCTCCAAAGCACCTTCAGGTATGAGCTGGAGTGCAGTTGGGGATCAAGACCTGTTGGCAGCAGGTGACCATGTGACATTCACTACATATTGTCACAATACCTGGGGACTTGACAGATAGCCAAGATCTGGTTTGGTTTTCCTTTCAGAAGCATTTTCTGTGGTGGGTCAGTGGAAGACAACTCTACTAGGGTCATGGATGCCCAGTCCCCAGGGATAAGAAAACAAAAGCTACCATGACATGGTGTAGGGCTTTGGCCTCTTTATTTTCTTTTTACAGTTAATTCCACGCATAAAAGACTTCATAAAGCACTATGGCTCTGGCTATTCCCCGAATGAGCTGCTGAGGATGGAGCTGGCTATTTTGGACAAACTTCACTGGGATCTCTACAGTGGGACACCGCTGGACTTCTTGACCATAGTGAGTACGAGTCTACCCTGGACTCACTGTGCCTTTAGAACAGCTGTTCACAACATAGGATGGCAAAGCACACGTCCTTGCATATGCAGCACAGTGAGGTGACCCACAAGGCTCACAACATACGGAAGAGTGAAATGTTGTCTTAAATCCAACACAGTTCCACCAGACTCCCACTTCTAAAGGACATTAAATTAACTTTACAAAGATATTTAGATGGCACTATTGTGGTGAGTTTCTCTTTTAAATACACACTGCAAAAATATTTAACTTTCCGTTCTATGAATACTGTACATAAAAATCTGTCTGCTTTTGCTACACTTTACACACATTCACTTAGCTGTCTTTGTTCACCTACACACAGTCCTTATTGAGGCTTTAGACCATATTGATCTGGCACTTAAAAATGTCGTATTCGTTTGTATTCGTTTTAGTTAGAGAATGATGGTCACCCTTTAGAATATGATTCTGTTAGTAAGGCAAAATTATGCAATGTGGAAATGTCATGGGGTTTTGGTCTGTTATGAAGCATGAAGATTAAATCACTAAGGGCTGTATCAGTATGAAAACTGGCCACTGTTGCCAAGCTGCAGAGTTTCCTCTCATGTCAAGCAGATACAAGTAACTTTTCTGCTACCTTAATCTTGAATCGTATGCTTCTATTTTTCAGAATTGAAACACTGTCATCTGGGTACTTTAGGCTCTTAATGAGCATGTCACAAAGCAGACTGTCTTTTTCTCTCCAGGGTTGAAGCTAAGCTTGGCCACAGAGGGGGTATTAAGCCCCAAGCCCGTTGGGGGGCCATGAATGGGAATGAAAAGGGTTGGGCAACATTTGATATTCCCTGATGAAAATTTAAATTGTTTGCACTTTTGGTCATTGATATATGAAAAGTATGGGGTTTTCTGTTCTAACATTAAAAACCACGGTCTCCAGTTCCACGCCCTGGTGGTCCTGGGCTGGCCCCACGTGAAGGAGCTGCTGCCTCAGAGGAATCCTTCCCTCCACGTCGCATCCCTGACCAGGCAGCTGCAGCACTGTATGGCGGGCCACCAGCTGCTGCAGTTCAAGGGCTCCACACTGGCCTTGGTCATCATCACCTTAGAGTTGGAGAGGCTCATGCCCGACTGCTGTACTCCTATATCTGATCTGCTAAAGAAAGCACAGGTAGACATCAACTTTGCCCCAGACCAGGCTCTCAGTTTTGCCCCTTCAGCTGATGCACTCTGCCCCCAAAAGGGTACCTGTGGCCCTTCTTGGCCCTTGTGGGCTCCAGAAGATGCTCTGGCCATGATGACTCTGAAGAGTCTTCCTAAGGGCTAGGCTTTTCACACGTGGCATATCCTCTGGACTTGAGTATTAGATACACATTCCCTTCACCAGAGTGGGTTTCTCTGACAGTGAGTGAAGCTTTATCTCAGTAGCAGCCCTTGTAGTCAAGAGGATGTGGGGACATGTCTAGCTCAGGAGGAAGCAAACCTGAGCTTAGTATTGAGGAGTGTAAATTTCTGACCCCTCACCCTCTATATGGTACCAGGCACCAGGATACCCTGAGTAGGCACTGGGAGGTCAGAATCACTCAGGATGGACAGGGTAAGATGGAATGCAGTTAGAATAATGACAGTTTTTGCTGAGGTTGAAGATGGGTGTTCCTGAGATGGTGGGGTTAATGTTCTTAAGTTGGGTGGTTGGACCTTCCTGAAATTGCTCCATGCTAATATTTCAGCACTGAATTGCTCATTCTTTAGAATGTAAAATGATTCTGCCTCAAGGATGACCACTCTGTCTTAATTACAGGTCGGTATTAGGCAATGGAACCACTGCAAAGAACTTGTAAAGCAACAGCTGACAAGTTTTTAGTCATCCTCCCGCACAGACAACTTTCTGGTTCACCTGCCAGCCTCTGTGCCCCTACCCCGGTGCCCTTTAGAGCATAATGGCAATCCCGCCTTGCTTGGACTCCTCTATATTGTAGGCTTTACGGATCCTATAACAAGAAAGGAAGAAGGCCCTGAAAGAGCAACTGAGAAAACATTCCTGTCTTCAGAAAAAATTAAGGGGGCAAAAAAGATAGGTCAGGGTCCCTAAAGGGAAGGGTAATCTGACAAACTGAACCCCTGCCTCCCTCTGAACCCTGGGCCCGAGACCAGAGAGAAGGAGTAAATGCTCATACTGCAGCTTGCTTTTTCTTCCTTCTCCAGCAAGGGCTGTATCAGCCCCTAAGACAGCTGGACTATGAGGCCAGAGGTAGGCCTTGCTCAGGGCCGAAGGGCTGGGCTGGTGCTGACAGACAAGTTCTTGCTGCTCCACCTGCCAGAGCTGGCCAGGTCCTTCCAGCTTCCCAGGCTTGTACCAAGAACATGTGCAGCTTTCAAGTCCCAAGTACTCTGCCCACCCCTGCAGAAATGGGATAGTCTCTCCAGGTAGATCTACCTTGACTTGGCCAGGATTTAAGTGTTTTCTTCATAAGGACTCGATTTATAAAGTATGCTTTATTTAATGTACAGCAACTTGATCAAGCTTTAGGCAAATTTCTCCTTTGTTACTCTTAAGCAAAGTAGTTTATTAGCTTAACTAGAGGGATTCTTGTGTTAAAGCAGAACACTTCAAGGTGGCCCTTGTGATGGGGAGAGACAGCTCCCAGAGCTTCTGGTTGAGGTGAGCAGGGGCTGAGGCTGAGGCTGCCTCCACCACTGCCAGGAGGAGGGAGAGACCACTAGCGTGGCTGAGGGAGGTGACACTATAGAGCCATTCTCTAGGCAGTGGAGTCCAGCTGGCAGCGATGCCCACTGGGGCTGTGTAAGGAGTGTTGGGGATATGAATGACTGAACCACACATTTAGAGGTAATTTGTGAAGTCCTTCCACCGTGAACAGTTTTTTGTAAACGTGCTAAGCCACGCGGAGTGTGATCTGCTACCAGCTGCAAAACAGCCGAGGACTACATATAGTATAATAGTGTCTGTACTGTAGTCAGCACAGATCTCTACCTTTTGTTGAAACAAATTTGCGTGTTGGAACTTTTGTTAAAATACACCTTAATTCCTTTCAACCCTGTCTGAGTCTTATTTTGTATGTATTAGATACCTTGCATTTAGAGCTGATAGAGTCAAATACACTTGAAATACATCTCTCAAGCCCTGTCAGTAACTGTCCTCTAGTCCAACACAGAGGGACATGCTGAGGGGCAGCCTGCTGCTCATGGCCACAGCTCCCTCTGCCTCCTTCCTTCCATTGGGAGTGGGCACTGTCGCTGGTGGGGCAGGGGCTCATCCTGAGAGCCCACACCAGCTCACGCTGTCTCTGACTTCAGGAAACTGCTGAGAGGTATCTGGACCCCCTTAACCAAGTAAGCTGCATCCCCAGAGCTAAACCAACTCTCAGTCTCTTGGAAAAAGGAGAAGGTGGACCTGTGAGCCACAGTATGGGGGTAAGGGACAGCCTTGCTGCTTCATCTTTCTGTAAATAATATTCCCCTTCTTTGGGGAAGCAAACTTCTGCATTGCCAAAATACCACTTGTGAGATTTTTTGTTTTAAAAGTTTTATGCTGTTCAAGCTTGTCTTGGAATCCTAGGTCCCATCCTACTCTCCTTTAACATTTTTTTCCTGCAGTTAGGAACTCATATCCCACCTCAGATTAGAGACTGGGGATCACTGTGGTGGGAGAAATAAAGACACATCCATCTTCCACTTGTCCCCATCTGCAGAGGGGCAGGAATTGGTAAAGGACTGTGGCTGCAGAAAACAGAGATGGGAGAGAGCTCAGAGGCAGATGGGCTAAGAGAAGAGCACGTGGATGAGCATCATAGACCTGTCCTAAATTTGTCCAAATATTACCTCCCCCAATTGGGTGAGCCAAGGTCCTTCCATCAGTGTGGCCCTATTCCCCCTGGCTTCCTAGAGAGTCTCTGTCCTTCAAAGCTTGATGAAGACTTTGCCTCCCTGCTACCTGCCTCCCTGTGGGGAGAGTAGTGCTATACCTTCACTAGGGATGCCTGCATGCTAGTCTCCCTGCTGGGCTATCAGCTTCCCCACCTTAGTCCCCCATCTCCTCATTTTGGTCTTCCCAGAGATCAACCTAGTGTCCAACAGAGAAAGCACGTCAACAATGGGCCCAGGAGATTGCCATCACTTCCTTCAACCACCAGTCTGCCCTCAACCAAATATTTGCCTACTTACCAGGGCATCCCATCTCTGCAAAACCATCTCAGGTCCACCAACCTACACTGTCAAGCTGCACAGGAATTAAGGGTCCAGGATACCAATATTGAAACCTCAATTCCTCCAGTTACGAGCTGTGTGACCTTGGGTAATTACTTAACCTCTCTGTGCCTTGCCTATAAAATGGGCAAAATGGTACCTAACCATAGGATTATTGTGAAGATTAGAGGAATTAATACATGTAATGCACTTTAGACCAATGACTAGCACACAATAAGAACTCAAATGTTAGTCGTCATATGTCAAGCCTCCTCAACAAGGAGGTAAACTTTTCAAGCGCAGGGTCTTCCTTCTCTCATGTCCTGCTGGATAAAGTCACCTGATAAAGATTCATTAACCACAGGCTGCGTCTTCTCTTTCCTATCTTTCCTCCATCCCACACCTATTCAAGAGCCTTTCACAGATGCCCATGGCAGGATTCACTATTAAAACACTACTCCTATAGAAGCTGATCAACCCCACAAAGTTCATGGAAAAGACAAGCTGTATTTTACCACAGGTGTAGCAGATTAATAGGCTAGGAAACATTAAGTCAGAAAAGCCACTGCCCAAAGAAGACACCACAAAAACTCAAAATAAATGCAAAATTTAATGGAAAAAAATGAGTACAAAGTGAATGGAAAGGAACAAAAATTGTCAATGAATGAAGGAGTAAATGAATTAACAAATGAAGCAGTTTTAGAAAAGCATGTTAACGTAAGAGACTAGCAAGCCACACTTCCCTTGGGCCTCTTATCCAGTAATACGAGCCCCGCTTAACAGGGAACCCACACAAAGACATACACACAAACATACATGGAGTTAGTCTGCACAAGTGCAGACCACCTAGACTCAGGTTACCCATAACTTGGGTGACCATACATCCCAGTTTGCCTGAGACAGTCATGGCTTATGCCTGTTGACTTGGCGTAATTATTAATAGCATTTCCTTTCACTCTCAAAAGTCTCAGTTTGGGCAATAAATTATACGGTGATTCTACCCAAAACCAACTTGGTTCATGAAAGACATGATAGTAAATGCCAGCGTGATCCCACTGACTGTCCTAAATGCCAACATGATACTGAGACAGAAAAGGAGGGGTAATCAGATCCTGCAGACAGGGGGCACATTCCGTGATGGGGAGCTTGTTAAATAATGGCAAGTTCTAAGCCCACCTTGGGCACCAAGAATTAATTTGGTCTCAGCTAAAAATGACAAAATTCCAAACATAAACAGCATGGGAGAAAAGTGCAGTAAGGCTCGCTGAAGTCAATGGGTCCTGTGGAGGCAGCTCAGACCCCAGAAAATGTAACAATGACAGGTCTCCCCGAGATTCTGGGAAGGCGTGGGCCCGCAGGCAGATAACCAGCCATAATTCTGGTCTCCCAAGTATGCCCTGGGTGCAGCCCGCAGGCGGCAGTGGATGGGTGGCAGAATCTGCCCACTCCAAGAGTCCCCAGATTAGCCCATGAATCAGAAGTCCTTATTTCTTATATAACCAGTGAACCTGCTGGGTCACTGAGCCCCGTCTTCAGAAATACATTAGCTATACATTAGCTGACAGAGGCTATCTTAAAGGTCATACTTCCACCCAACTAAATACACTTTCAGACATATAATTACCCTAAAGTTAAGCCACTCACAGTCCACATCTGCCTTAGATATGCTGATTTACCTTTTTGGATACCCACACTGAAGCATCAGTTATAGCCAGAGGTGGATTTACTCTGAAGCTAATGAAGCTTAATTCTCAGTGCCCTTTCCAAGGCCCTGTACCTAATTTTATACTCATATCCTTCTTTTTTTTTTTTTAAAAAAAAAAAGGTTTCTCAAGTAGTTCAAGCTTCAAGCCCCTCAAAAACCTGTATCCACCCCTGGTCATGGCATAACTTTGGAGAATCTTCACTTTGAGCATCAATAAAACCTGCTCTGCTCCTGGCGAGGAGAAAAAGACCACCTTTTCCTGGTCACGCCTCAGTGGATACACACAGCTCACCCTCCACCCCTCTCTGAATGTAACACAGTCTCAGAAGGGCAGGAAGGAGCCAGGACCTTGTCCTGGAAATGAGTAAAGCAAGCCAAGGCAGAAAGAGGGAAACTGATGGGAGAGAAGATGAAGGACGTAAAAAACAAAATGCCAATCCAACAATGTATTAGCGCAGCTTCCTAAGTCTTCCAACTAGGGAGTGCACTAGACTGTAAGCTCCTTGAGAACACAGCTGTGCTTTACTCTGGGTAGCCAGTGCCCAGCACAGTGCTTCATCAACATTAAATGAAATCCTTCTTCTCATCTATTCATTTCTTGTGTACCATATTATCAGCCTATATTTTCAACCCTGATATTCTCAATGGCTTGCAAATCAACAGGAACATAGAAGAATGCTTGTACTTTCTTAGAATGTTCTCTTTAAGAATGCCGGTGAAGGGGAAAAGCTCCTCTGCTGGTATTTTTTTCTTAAATTGTTCACATGCATCAGACACTTTCACCTCTTCCCCTGTGACTCAGCCAAGAAAAAGGAAGCAATGATCTGGAGAAAAACCTGTTCCCGCTGAACACTCTTGCATTTGGAATATGCAGAATTGGTTTGGGGGGTCTTAGTTAAACAGAGTCAAACACTTAACACGCACACATGGGGTTGGTCCCTGTTTACAGGTAGCACCTCTGGGGCACAGAGACAATGGCTGTGGGCTGCTGTTCCATTTACATTCACAGTAAGAACACTGGATGTGGTCTTGTTCATGATCCACTTTCATCCATAAAGAAATTCCAAACACTGTCATTACAGGATGTTTATTACCCACCTCTCCCTATATTTTATAGGGATACTTTATACATAAGAAAGGTTTAGAGATATTTTTAGTTTTTAAAAATCAGGGAATCTGTTACTTATGAAAATAATGGGAGAGGGTATTATTTGTCTTTATGCTCGTGCCAAAATAAAAATTTAGAAGTGCTTTAAAAGTTATTATTGAAATTAAGCTCTAGGTTAGAAAAATTAAAATGAAGGGGAACCAGGCGAATTTGCAGCATGTATACCACACCACGTGGCCACACCTAGGGCACTGCATGAGTTGCCATCTTGACGCTGAACAATTAGGCCGAGCATCGCCGGCTGGGGCCTTCGCTAGAGTGGCACAAGACTGCTCCGTCAAGGAATAGTGACACTGTAAATGGAAGACCAGCCACTGGCTCTGAAAAAAATAAACCTCATCAGTTTTGGATTCCAGCATTCATGGCTTTAACGAGTTTGCATAGAGAGGGTGGCCCGCCAGGCCCAGGCAGCCTGGAGGATGGCGGGGTGGGGGGGTGGGGGGGAAAAAGCAAGGCTGTAAACACTGGAGTCTGTACCAGCTCCCAGTCCGTCCTCACACCATGTTATGGGAGAAGGGTCACAAGGTGTAACTCAAGCAACTTAACACATGAAAGTCTAAAGTCCACTCTTGACATGTAAGTCTGTGCGTGCGTTAACTGAAAAATAAAAATAAAACAAACAGAACAAAAACAGACACATTAAAAGGTACACAGACGACCAAATCAAACAGAAGCAAAAGACAGCAAGATGAACACTGGGAAAGGACAGTCAGTTTGGCATTTGTAACAAGCAAAGCAGAGAATTCGCTTCAGTTTATGGCATCCCAGGCTGAGGGTCGGATAGGGAAGTAATTTTGCAAAGATCAATTAAAATTTGAAGAATAAGTACAGTCAGTCAAAGCCATTCAACTAAATGGTCACAAAAAAATGTCCCCCCAAATGCACTCCTGACTCATCCCATTCCCCTGACCAGGGTGGGGGGAAGGGGTGCTCCCAGCCACCCCACCTACCCCACTCCTGGCCTCCACAAGGCCAGCATTGGAGGAGAGCGCTCTCTCCCAGAGCCCAAACTGACTGAAGCTTTCTGGAATGTCCAGCAAACAGAAAAGGCCTGTTTTCCAGGCCCAGGTCACATGAAAAAAGCAGGGAGACCTGACACCAGTGATGAGCCCCACCCTGAGCTGTGCTGGTGCCCTTGCAGCCAGCCTGCACCCCACCCCATTGGCCCTCATCCCCTGACCTGGCCACGGGTCCTTGATCTTCTGTTTTTGAGGGGTTTCTCCATAGCTTATTTCCTAGGGGACTCTGCCTGCCTTTTTTTAAACGAGATGGCCTGGGATAAGCTGGCAGGGAGCACGGAAAAGTCAATTCAGGAGCCAGCATGTGGTTCATAGAATGGCATACCCACTCCCAGGAAAAACAAGATTTCTGAGCCATTAGCTTGAAATCCACACAGGTTCCAATTCACAGAGCCCTCACACTCACCGAGCTCACCAAGACCTGGACATGGGACCAGGGCTGGAAGCAAATGCAAAGCAGAAGGGAAGTTTACATGGCTGAGGGGAGTGTGGGGCTGGGGTCCTCCCTGGGGACGAGCAGGGGCTTATCTGTCGCAGCCGTGCCAGCAGCTGGGGTGGAACCACCAGTCAGCAGGATGCGGGAAACTACAGGGTCTATTCCAAAGCAGAAGACAGGCCTCAGGAATGAGAACTAGCATCCAGTTCCTAAACGCCTGGCTTTGTCCCCCTGGTCTCCCCCAGAAGCTCCTTAAGTTTATTTTCCTTAGATGTGTCTGTGCCTCTGTGCGTGTGTGCCTTGGGGACTGTGTGTGTTAGTAGATATGTGTCTGAGTCTATGTATGTGATGGGGCAGGAGAGAGTAAGACAGTGTACATGTGTCATGCGTGTGTGTGTGTTAGGGAGCACAATATTGGGGGGCAGGTGGAAGGCTAAGGCCACAAGCAGCATCCCAGGGCCACAGCTAGCCATGCGCTGCATGCCCCTAACCACAAGGCTCCACTGCCACCACGGAAGGAAATGCCTGGACACACACATTCCCAAACACTCCAGGACGAAATGGAATTCCAAGGAGAACAAGAATGAGGACCAAGATGGGTACACCTGGCAAGAGAAGGAAGGTACCTGACACAGACCAGGGGCAGGGAGAAGCAGGGACAGATGAGATCCCCACAGTGTGATGCTGTGTGGGACACTGAATGAAGTGGGGCGGGAGAGGGAGACTCCCCGGGAGCCAGGGCATCTGGACTCCAGATGTGAGTGTGGAAACAGGCTATGAAAAACACCAAGGAGAAGGGACTTAGAGTGGCCCCCACCTGGCCAAAATTGACTGCACTCCTGGAAAAGCCTCCGCCCCATCCCCTATAATTCTCTCTCCTCTGAGTACTCTTGGAGGAACAACTCCAGCGTCTACTTGAGGGGCAGCCTCCTCTCCAGTAGGACTCACAGGGCCCCTACAGGGAGCTGCTGTCCTTCCTTTAGCAGGTCAAGATCATAGTGTCCAGGGGGTCAGTGCTGGCTGGGCTCAAGTCTCCACTGTCCTCAGTCACCACCTGCCTGCCAATATGGGGCCCACGTCCACAGCTTCAGGACTGAGGGGGAGGCACCATGGCTGTCCAAGCAGAAACCACAGGAGCTTTTGGAATCTGCCCAGAAATGCTAACATTCCCAGGCCCTGACCGTCTCCTGGCCTGAAAGACCTTCCCTGAGACCCTACACCCTCTCGGGGGCCACTCCCTGCCTGTGTGGCCCAGCCTTCTCCACCCAGCTCTTGAGGGGGCTGCAGGAGAGAGAGAGAAAGACACAGAGAGAGAGAGAGAAATGGGGTGTGGGGTAGAAGAGGGAGAGAGGGGCCACTCATGCACGAATACAAGAGTGGGCATGAATGCTTGATATCTTGAGATATGAAGATCACTAGTGAAAGAAGAAAGGTGAGCAAGAATGAGGTGGGAGAGCAAGTGAAAGGAGAGAGCAAAATGGTGAGCCAGCGAGAGTGAGCAAGAGTGAGAGGGAGCGAGCCAGCGCAGGGCAGGGAGCCCGCCACCTACTTCTTCTTGTCCTTGTCCTTCCTCAGAGGCTGCTGCGAGGTGGCGTGCAGGGCCTGAGACTGCAGGGCCTCCACCGCCGCCTTCCTGCGGTTGAAGGCGTTGGTCTCCTCCTCCAGTTCCCGGCGCTTCTCCTCCACCTTGCGCTTCTCTTCCTGGTGGACCCGCTTGAGGTGTTCAAACTTCTCGTGGAGCTGGGAGCAGAAGGCGGGGAGGCCAGGCTTCATGTGGGCCCAGAAGGAGCCCAGGCCCTCCCTGGCCTGGCCTCACCACAACCCTCAAGCCCCGCACACACCTCTCTCTCCTTCTCCTTCAACTCCAGCTCCGTCTCCTTCACTTTGTTGACGAACATCTGCCTCATCTCCTCCTCCTTCCTCTGCAGCTCGCTCAGGAATTCTTTCCTCTTGGCCTCATATGTCTCCTGTAGGCTGTGGAGACCCAGAGAAAAGAGGCCAACGCAGGGATTATGGCGGAACGGAGTGGGCAGAGCCAGAGAAGCGAAATCACGTGGGCATGGGGGATCGGGGGCAGAGGATGCTGGGGTCCCAGCAGCCTCTCTCCCCAGCTCACAAGCCCCCAGAACAGATGCCGACGTGGCAAGTCTGGCTGTGGCTGGGGAGATAGGCTGTCACCTGAAAGGCTGGCTGTCACCATCGCTGTCCTGGAAGCCCATCTCCTCCAACTTGCAGCGCCGGTAGAGCTCGTAGTGCCGACTGTGGGTCTGCTCGCGGAGGTCCTCCATGTTCACCCGGATCAGCATTTCCCGGAGCTTCACGAAGTCGCAGTGATTTTCGTTCTCCACTGAAAGGAGAGGGCACGTGGGCATCAGGCAGGCTCCCAGCCACCAGCACAGGAAGGACGGGGCACAGGACAGCGGTTAGGGTGTTAGAGGTAGACTCCAGAGAGAGGACAGGCAGCAGATGGTCACGGTGAGGACACAGGACAGGGGACTGAGTCCGGGTCCCCAGCCGGGGCTGTGCTCTCACCACCACACTCACCCTGCACCACGCCCCAAGGGTACTGCCGCGCTCGCACCAGCTTGTTCCCCACCTTCACCTCCTCGGTGCTGCCCACCACGGCAAAGGGCAGGTGTGCCTGGAAAGGGCCCAAGTGTGCATGAGCACTGAGGTGACACAGGCTAATGAACAGACCCACCCTCACTGCCCCTGGGCCCCAGGAAGGGGTTACCCAGACCTGAACAAGGCCTGGCCAGATGCTCACTTGACGGCTTTCCTTTGGAGAAGTATCCTGGAACCTCCACACAAGGGAGTGGGCTGAACCCGCAACCCCTTTCCTCTTGTTCTAGGGTGTTCTTTCAGCCCTTGGGCTCCCCAGGGGCCACTAGAAGCTCTCTCAAACGACCTGTGGGCCTGGCTCTCTTCCAAGTTCCCAAGCCCTGGCATCCTGCCTGCTTGCTCCTGCAGGTTTCAGGTCCTAGCCCTGAGTTCGTACCTTGGGAAACTTAAACCTGGGGAAGCCCCGGTACCAGCCCAATACCCAATTTTTCCCATCTCCTGTCCAGAAGATGCAGGACTGGCCAGCTCCCAGATGCCCACCCATCTTTCCTGGAGAGCTAAGGTTGAAACCCAGGGAAAAGAGAGTGGCCTGGGGCTGGCTCCAAGCCCTCTGGCCCCAGAGCCCCAAGGCCCTTGCCCAACACTCACATTCATGACCGCATTAATCTCTGCAACAGCTTCATCATCCGTGGGAAACTGGTAGATCTGGACCCCATTGCTGACCAGCTCACCCATGATCTTGATCTTGAACTTGTGGAGCTCACTCTTGGAAATGGTGTCCGCTTTGGCGATGATGGGAATAATGTTCACCTGCCAGGATTGAGGAGAGGGGTCAGCAGGTGAGTTGCTCCTTGACTGTGGAGAGCCCTGCTCAGGCCACACCCCTGGGCAGGCGGGCAGGAAGCCAGAGAGATGGAGCTGCTCCTAAGGGGTGTCCTGGCCTGAACCCAGCCAGCTGGGGCCGTTCTGACGGGTTGTAACAATTGGCTGCAGTGTTTCTTACAGCCCTGGCTGCCCCAAACCTCCATCCAGCCCCAAATTACTCCCTTGGGCATGCCCAGCTTTGACCCAGAGTGCTCTGAAGGTCTTAACCGGTGTGGGGCCTGACAGGACCAGCAGTAGGGGGCTGAGCACCCCCAAAGCAGGTTAGATGACCCATTAGCAGAAGCCACAGGAAGACCTCAAAATCTCCCAGGCCAAGGTTATCCCATTGTTCACAGTGAAAATTAACTCCTGAGAGAGGGGAGCAGTCACGTGAGAGCTGACAGGTGACTCTGGGGCTGCACACCCTCCAGGACCCCATGCCATTCCTGTCATTCCCATGAAGCTGCCCTTTTAATACCCACTCCTCATTCTTACTCTAATTCTAGGGCTTAACTCTCCTGTCTCTACTGTGCTCAGGAGGACCCCAAGGGAAAGCCACGGCAGGAAGGACAGGGGAAGTGAAGGCAGCAGAGGAACTAGGAATTGAGAGAGAGAAAATGAGCAGAGAATTGGGATGCTCTGGGGAGGTGGGGTCAGAGGGGCAGAGGGACGGGGGCGAGGTGGGGAGGTAACTCTAGGGGGATGGGGAGGATGCCAGGAGCTAGCAGGCTGAGAATAAGAATCAACTCAGCTGGAAGGAATGGGCTCAGGGCCAGACGCAGGGGACAGAGATCTAGAGAAAGAGCCCAGAGCAATGGGGGCTGGCTGGAGCCATAGGGACAGATGCAAGAGAAGATACAGAGAGGACCAAGCCCAGGGGGCTGTCCACCAGCCCCCAACCACACCCCCCCTCTGTGGAAGATGGGGAGCCCACAGAATCAGCTGGAGGGGGGCCAGACCTTGCTGTCTAGTTTCTTCATGGTCACCAGATCCAGGGACTTGAGGGAGTGCCCCGTGGGCGTGATGAAGTAGAGGCAGACGTGGATCCTCGTGTCATGGTAGTCGAAGAGCGAACGGCGGATCTTCAGCTCCTCCTGCAGGTAGTTTTCAAACTGCGCATCGATGTAGTCAACTATGGGCCTGTAACTACAGACGGCTCCGTCACTGGAAGGCAGGCAGCAGAGCCGTGGTGCAAGGCCTGGAGCCCAGCCAGGCTGCCCACCAGCCTTCTCTCTGTGGGAACGAACAGCTTCTACCTGGGGATCCCTGTCTGGGTACAGGTGGCTGACCCCTTCTCCTGGTCCCCCAAGGGGTCCTCAGGACCTTAGATATTCTCCTAACGGCCCTCCCCTGGCCCCCATGGAGTGCGGGCTTGGTTACTTGTCTGGGGCAGCGAGGAGTGCAGAGCACTCAGGCAGAGTGTTAGAACCACGGCCAACGTGGAGCGACGGGGAAGAGACCAGGCGGGCCGCCCTTCCTGTCACTTGCCTCTCATCCTTATTGATCTGATCCCCGAAGCCCACGGCATCCACGATGGTCAGCTTGAGCTGCACGTTGCTCTCTTGGAGGTCGTAGGTCTGGGGCCGCAGGCGCACACACTCCTCATGGTGACTGGCTTCCTCGGTCTCAAAGGTCGTGTTGAAGAGCGTGTTCATCAGTGTGGACTTGCCAATGCCAGTCTCCCCTGGGGGGCAAGGAGTGGGCAGAGGGGATGTCAAAGGCTGGAACTGGGGCTGTCCCTGGCTGTTGGGTAAGCCAGGTGGGGCTCAGGCACCCTCGGCCTCTGTACAAGAGAGAGGGGCAGGTCTCCCACTCCATCCCCCACTGTCCCCAACCCCATGAACCACCCCTTCTCAGTGGCCTCAGAAATAATATGTGGAAGGAAGACCCAAAAGGCTGACTTGGATATAAGGCATGGCTACATGGGGTGTGTAGGTGTTTCCTCAGAGCGTGGGGAAGAGACAAAGCCAGGCAGTTGTGAGATACCACTAGACACTGGCCCCTGCTGGCCTCAATGGGACCCGGTCACCTGCTCTACACACCATCCCTCCTGGGCCCAGGAAGGTCATGGGGCCAGCAGGGTCAGGGTCTGAAGCCACCAGTGGCTCAGCTCACCTGCTGTGGGTGGCCCCAACTTCATGAAGCTTTAATGGGAGGGGGGAGGTTCAGGAAAGGCTGCTTTCTAAGGGGCACCCACAGCCTGGCAGATGCCAGGGCTTGGGCACCTGTAGAGGGTCTGGCAGAGCTTTTTGTCCCCTCTGGGAGCCCCAGGCCCTGAGGCACATGGAACCTTCCAGAGCCTCCCTGTTGGGGGCTGTATTTGTTTAGATGTGTACTGGAGCTCTTACTACATAACACTGTAATGCAGGGACAGTCTGGTTTACCATAGTGTCCTTGACACACAGTAGGAACAACAATAGCTGTTTTTTAAACAAACAAACAAACAAATGGATCCCAACCACTGTGATAAACACTCAAAGCACTTCCAAGCTTTTTACTCTTTCCAAGTTTACTCTTCATGGCAACACTGAATCAGGTCCTGGCTCCACCTCTATCTTTGACCCTGGCAGAGACACCCACCAAAGCCTCGTCCTGACCCCCCAAAGTGTCACTCTGCCTGGGAGGTCCCCCTGCAGCTCAACAGGTGGTCAGGGCAGCAGCACCCCATCTCCCAGAAGACCCGCGTCCGTCCTCTGTCTGAGGCTGCCCCCTGGCCAGGCATGACACTCACCCACACAGAGGATGTTGAAGCTGAAGCCCTGAGTGACCGACTTGCTGACCAGCTGGTCGGGGAGGCTGTCGAAACCCACATGGCCACCCAGGGAGAGGCTCCGGGGCTCTGGCTCTGCGTTCTGCCAAGAGAGAGGAGAGAGGCGGTGAGCCCACTAGGGAAGAGGGGCCAAGCAGCGGGGAGGCTGAACCTGAGTCACACCACCCCCGCTGCGCCGCCAACCTCGTCTCAATTCTCAGCACGTCTCAGGACACATCGTGAGTGCATCGGAGCTCCAGTTCCAGGCCAAGTTCCCACAGAGGGAGCCCCAGGGCCTCAGGACCCATGACTATCTGGGAAAAGGCCCTTTCACCTGTGGCTTTGCTCCTCCTGGGCTGGCGAGGAATGTCTACGCCTGAGGTGTCTCCTGGCAGGTGGCCCCAAGACCTATGGCTGC
The DNA here is from genome assembly GCF_964374135.1 of Grampus griseus. Taxonomy (NCBI): domain Eukaryota; kingdom Metazoa; phylum Chordata; class Mammalia; order Artiodactyla; family Delphinidae; genus Grampus; species Grampus griseus. Next base: position 109,626,982 of record NC_139019.1, read on the forward strand.
TACCTGAGGGCTCACCTGCCCTCCTGCCCAGGAGGAGGCCCCAGATGGTCCCTGGATCTTAAACGAAGATTTCAAAAGGCCAAGATTAGAGGGTGTGTATGTTCCTATGGCCCCTTCCTACTGAAGCAGGACCCAAGCAGAGGCAGGTCTGGCCTGACCCCCTCACACTCGCACTATCGGGGGGCCTCTCCCATCAGGCTGGGCTCATAGTCCTCCACGGGCACCCCTTGCTCCTCACACACCCAAGCATGGAATGCACACGTGGGCCCTGCTGAAGGGGCCGGCGCTCACTGGGTCTCAGGACCAGTCTCTGGGGCATTGTGACTCTGAGGCCTCAGTGGTACTCTGTAGGGACTCCCAGGCTCTGGCTCCTGTCATCCTCCCGGCCCCACCCCAGTCCTAGTTGCTTAGACAGAGGATTCTGGACGAGAATGTGGAGGCCTGCCCAGAGAGGCGGGCAGCAGGTCCTGAGCGAGCAGGGGCCAGCGAGCTGGCCAGAGCACTATAAAAAGAACCCACCGGGACCCAAAGCAGAGCGTCAAGGTCAGGCTCCAATTTGTGTGGATTCTTTGCTTCCCTGGGAATGGGGGTGGAATGCTTCCCTGGGAATGGGGACGGAAGCTTCCCAGGCTCATCCTCCCCAGGTTTGGGTCCTCTCGAGGGCAGGCCCCAGACAGCTCCACGTAGGGCAGAAGCATGCCTCCTCTGTTCCCAAGCCCCTCTGCCCTGACTGCCAGCTCGACAGAGCAAGGACAGGACAGGACAGAACAGGGGGTCTGAGTCTCATCCTGCCATCCAGCTCACAGCTCCTGAGGGGGGGAAACAGGCCCAACTGAAGACAGTCCCAGAAGCACTGATTAGGACAGTGGCAGCCCTTGTGTGGGTACAGGCACAGTGAGCAGAGAGGGCTGAGGACCAGAGAGTAGGGCCCTGGATCCCTGCCCTCCAGCACAGGGATCTCCTGAGCACCTGCGCTCCCCCGACCTCTCTGCAGCCGCAGCCTGTTGCCTCAGCCTGAACCCTCTGACCATTCTTTCCTCCCAACCAGAGCCCCTTGGCACTTAAACCCAATCCTCTCTTCTTCATTAATTATGCCTACCTGCCCCTTCCCCCAGGCCCCTCCCCCAGCTCAGTCATGGCATCGCTGCATCAAAGACTCCTAAGTGTGTGTGTGGGCAGCCTAGACCCCACGTGGCCCCTCCAGGCAGCTGTACTATCCCCTTGAACAAGTCAGAGTTACCCCTAAGCGGTTCCCTCCAATGACCCTCTTTCAACAGAGCCTCTGCTCTTATAGCTGACCCTTTCTCCCTGCCCCCATCCCCAGGGGAATGAGTCACAACCTTCCCAATCAAGCCCAGGTCCCCCCAGGGCTGCAAACATAACAACAAAGAGGCCCAAAGGCAGCTTCCTCTCACTGGTAGCCACATCAAAACCAGTAAATGGAGCATAGGAAGTGCTGGGTCTGGTTCTAACCCCCTAGCGTGGCATTCCGGGCCCTTTACCATCTGAGACCTTTTTCACAGTCTTGGTTCCTGCCCAGCTGGTTATCTCTGGATATACTTTTCAAACTTGACACCTTCCCCAGGCTCCAGAGCTCACTCTACCTTTCCCTGGCACCTGCTTTGACTTGGCCCCCAAGTACGCACATTCCAGACCCCTCACTTGGCTGTGACCCCATTTCCTTGCACTATCAGTTGTCCTTTTTATATGCATCATGATTCTCCAACTGTTCCATGAGCCCCTTGAAGTGGGCTGCAGGCTGGGGGAGGTCAGCTTTCCCACTTCCCACCCTCCCACCACTATGTCCAATGTGCTAGACAACACTACCACTTATAAATTACTGAACACTGTCTTTACTGCCACAGCATCAGGGGTATCTGCCCACCTTACACAGAGCTTCATTATTCGGTCTCTGTTCCACCTGCTCGTGGCAGCTTGAGGATCAAATGGAGGACAGAACAGTTAGTCTAGGGCTTTCTTTTCAGGCGAGACTGAAAATCTCCAAAATTTAAGGCGTGCTGTGCTTGCAGAGAAGGCTATGTGTTTATTCATCCTCTTTTTCCAAGGGTGACACAATCAGGATGCAATCCAACATCCTGTAGTCTGCCGCCAAAACCCACCCAGTCAGCTGTCTGGAAGCCACGCACGCGCACACACACACTCGGCTTCAGAGTCCTTACACAGAATCAGAGGCCATCCTATTCCTGATTTTCCCCAACTCTCTTACAGTCCCAGGCTCCAAAGGCTAAGAGCAGCACTCAGGGGTCTCACACAAGCCCACCCACCCACGCCCAGTGAGCCCTGCCTGCCTTCACTCACACAGCTGGGCTCTCTCTGGAGAAGTGTGTACATACAGGGAGGTCTTCGTGCCCAAGCTGTTGCCCAGGCTACACTCTGTCACTCCAAGGGCCACAGACCTGGGGCAATCGATCCTGCTCAGGAGCCTCGGGGGCCACGGGAGTGTCAATCTCCAGAGCACGCGTGCACGCACACACATCCACACACAGAAGAATGGCCGCTGGTCCTCGCGGGGACACAGTGTTATTCCCTGGTCTCAGGAGACTGATCTGACCTCCCAGCTCTATTGAGGTGTGACTCTTACTAACGCCAACCTCCCCGATCCTATATTTGGCAACAACAACATGTGATCCAAGGTGCGACACTCCCTCCAAGGTGCCCGCCCAGGTGTGTCCATTGACCTGTGTTGGGTCTCAGCCTAGGAGGAGCCAGCAGCCTACAAAGCACCACTGGCATATCTCAGCTACCACAACTCAGGAAGGAACTTCAGGTCTCTCACTGGTTACTTGCCATTTGTCAGGTAAGACGTCAGCTCCAGTTCCAGGGCTGGGTCCTAATAGTCCTGAGCCAATCAGCATGATCGCACGATTGGTCAGGCACAGGCAAGCGACCCAGACTAAGCCTTTATGACCATCTTGTAGCCATTAGGGGAGCCAGCCTAAGACGGAAGCCCACTCAAAGAGGATGGCTGAGCCAAGAAAATCACCGAGGAGAGAGAGCCAGCGTCTGCCCTGCCTCTGAGCTTCTCCCTTTACCCCGGCCACATCTCCCCTTTACTGTTTAAGCTAGCTGAATGGGGCTATCTAGTACCTGCAGCTGAAAGCATCTTGACTGCTACAGCCCCCAAAGTGAAACTCTGAATGCAGAGGAACAGGGAGAAAGCAAGGAGAGTAAGGACAGGGAAGGAAAAAGTGGTGTTACAACCACAGGAAGGAATGGATGTCAAATGATGACACCAACACCTCACCAAGGTCCACCTGTGCAGACTAAACCAAGTGATTTACACAGTCTCCTACGCAGCCCTTTCCCACGCTGTGTGGCAGAGACCATTATTATGCCCATTTTACAGGTAAGGAAACTGAGGTGCACAGAAGCTAAAGAACTAATCAGAGTAGAGTAGGGATTTGAGAGCAGCCAAGCCCGTGCCCCAAACCACTCAGCTGCACTGCACCCCCTACTCTTACTATGCTCCCAACTCATTCATTCAGCCCCTCAACACAGGCTTGCTGGACACATCTACTGTGTGCCAGGCACTGGGACAGCCACTAATGAAAAGATGAAGACACCAGATCCTTAACCTCAGGGGCTCAGTCTAATTCAGTCTAAACTCAAACGGCTGTGACAGCCAGGCAGGCAACATAAATGGATGAAGGGGGAGCAGGATAGTAAAAATAACAACCACCACACCTAACGGTTATCAAGGGCTTACCAGGTGTGACTCTAATTTCACCTCATTTAGTCCACACATCAGCCCTATGAGGTAGGCTGTATATTATCCCCACTGTACAGAAATAGACAATTGAGGGACCAAGAGACTAAGTAACTTTCCCAAGAGGACACTGCTCAGGAGGGTGAAGCCAGGATCTAAATGGAGATGGTGTGACTGTAAAACCCACACTTCCAGCCACATCACTCTGCCGCCTATTGGATGAAAGACCCGGTGACTTGGCTGAGTGTGGGGTCCCTCAGGGAGAGGCAGGAAGAGTGGGGAACTGAAGAGGCTGTGCTCGGTCCATGAATGGCTATGGTTTTGTGACTCCAGCCAACTGTGGGAATGCAGACCTAGCATTACTAAATCTTCCAATTTTTTAAAAAGAATCCAGAAATCCAGATTTTTTTGCGAAACCCACTAGTTTTCAAAGGTTGGCAACAACTACCAATGGAGAATACCATGAGGGTCCAACTCAACGTGTCTGGGGGTTGGACATGACCCATGGTCTGACAGTCTGCAACCCCGGGTCTGGCAGAATGGTGACCTGGAAGGACAAAACACCCAGTCTGCACTCTTGGGCATGGAGCCCCACAGGAGACTGCTCTGCGGGAGGAGACTTCAGGCTGGACAACTTAACTCGGACCCTGGTGAGAGGTAGACCCAGCTGCTTCTGGCCCTTTCCACGTACCCAGCTCCCAGGGGTGCCAGCTCAGGGGGCTCAAAGTGTCCTCAAATCTCCAGGATAGAGAGTTGGCAGCTCTGAACTCTACACACACAATGGGAAACTCCGCAGGGCCCCTCTCTAATCACTAACAAGCTTTTGGCTCCTAAGCCAGGCTCTGGGCTTCTATGTCATCATTTCTTTGGCACATCAAAGACAACAACCAAAATAATAACTGCTCAGGCTGACTGCGTTCCTCCATGCCCAGTCGTCCAGAACAAAGTAGAGAATGGCATTTTGTTATGCAGCCCAGTGGATAAATAGGACATCCTTTTCCTGACCAGGAAATGCTGTCTGAGCCTTCTGGAGCTGCCCCAAACACCAGACAAAAGGAGCTGCCCCTTTTACCAAGAAGAGAGGTGGGACCTGGGGGGAAACCATGTCTCGCACTTGCCCACAAAAACAGGATTTTATCCAAAAGAAAGTGGAAATCTGCTGAATGTCTAAACCAGTAGAGCCAAGGAAGCTATGGGTGAAAGAAGCCCCTGAGATCAAACCTCCCAAACGAGGTTGGCTGTTGGGGTGGGAGTAGAGATGGCACCCCATCATTAGTGTACTTGGCTCCTGAATCCTAGGCAAAGAGCAGCCCCTACCCCAGGTCTTCCACAGAGTCCTCTCCAAGTGCCTTGGACTTCAGATGCTTTTCTCCCCCCAGGCTCCCATGCCTAGTACCCACTGTCCTGAGCACCCAGCAGGCAGACAGGAAGCCTTTTCCCCAGGAGAGCTCCAGCTCTGGGGGGGCCCTATAAAGTCCTTGTGCAGTGGACCCAGGAGTCATTGTGCCACTGGGAGCCTTCTCCGCCTGTGTTCCTGGCACAAAGCACCCTACCCCTGGCTCTAGCTACTCTCAGCAGCCTGGGTCTTAAATAGCCAGAGCAGAGGCCCCTGGCCAGAACCCATGGTCATAGCACAACTGTCCTTGAGTCCGAGAGGAATCCTAGGAATTTTCCCAGGAAAGGCTTAGGCTCTGGTCCCAGGATTCCACAGCCAGCCTCTAAGCCCAGGTCAAAGGTTACGGGAAATAACTACAGGGATGTACATAGGAGGGTGGGGGTGGGAATGCTGCTATCCTGGGCCAGGAGGGAAGAACAGAGGCAGAATATACCTGTCCCCAATCAAGAGGACACCTGAGAACCAAAGTGTCTCTCTCTCCTAAGGTGGCAACAAACCTGGGGAGAAGACACAAGCCAGGATCAGCCTTCATGGTGGCAGCACGGTGGCAGATGAGGTAATAATGGCAAAGATGGCAGTTGGGCCCCAGGAGGAGATCACCAGTCACTCTCTCAAGGCCAGTCATCCTCTCCCCCATCCTGGGAAGCGAAGGGACTTTGGGAGCAAAAGTACCCCCAGGAGGGCTACCCTGGTGGCGCAGTGGTTGAGAGTCCGCCTGCCGATGCAGGGGACACGGGTTCGTGCCCCAGTCCGGGAAGATCCCACATGCCGCGGAGCGGCTGGGCCCGTGAGCCATGGCCGCTGAGCCTGTGCGTCCGGAGCCTGTGCTCCGCAGCGGGAGAGGCCACGGCAGTGAGAGGCCTGCGTACCTTAAAAAAAAAAAAAAAAAGTACCCCCAGGAGACCGAGGCCACCCCATGCCCTGACCTCAATACTCCAGTTTCTCTGCTTCCCTGTCTCACTAAGAGGCACTTTCCTCCCTCTTTCTGCACACAGACAGCAGGACTGCCACTCAGTAATTTGGGATGGTTTATTTCACACTTCTCATGTCAAAATCAGGTTTCCAAGAAGCCAAGAGCACAGTTACTGGTCTCTGGGCCCACCCACCTCGCCCCAGGCCTAGGACACAGGGATGTCATGTCATCCCTCCCGTGGGAGGGAACGGTCCATCCCACCACAGAGCAGATAGGGAAGGCACTCTGGGCCACAGAAGGTACTGGAACCCCAGGTGTTCATACTTTCCCACTTGGCTCAGGGGCTCCAGAAGCAGCCCCCTACTTCCCCACAGCAGGGAAAGCCACATGGACACCGCAGGATGGAGGCAATCTATTTTCCACAGTGAATGAGACCCCACCTTTGGAAAGAGGAATGTAGGCAGCAAAGGTGACTATGCCCCCCTCCTACCCCAGAATGGATGCCAGTGCTGGGAAGGGGCAAAGAAATACATGGGCACCAACATGGGCCAGGAGAGGCTCGGGGAAGCACTGCTGTACTTCTCTGTTGCTTGCACCATTCACCCCAGCACCAGGCAGAGTGTCAGACTCGTACCCAGGCCCCACAGCCAGGTCTGGGGAGTGGACTTAGGTCCATGGCCCACAGTCCCTCCTGAACCCCGGCCCTCAGGTGGTCCAAGCCCAGAAGGCCACTCAGAGAGTGGCCAGCACCTATGATCTGAAATAGGCTCTTATTCCTTCCTCCCCTGGTCTGTCCCTCTGATGTGGCTTCCAAGATAAGGCTCAAGAACCATCTAGAAGCCATATGTTCTGAGGAGGAGAATATCTAATTTGCCCCAATACCACCCAGGGCAACTGGTGTTACAGCCTAGATGCCCCTCGCCCTGTCCTCCACCACCTCTTCCCAACCATGGTTCCTCACGTGAGCCCTGAGGATGCAGATGGCTCTAGCAAAGAACACCTCTATCACGAGGGCATGTTGACCTTGGGAGGCATCCTTTCCCCTGGCAGATGTGTCTCCCTCCTGCCTGCATAGCACCATATCTAGTTGTCTGGCAAAGCTTGTGCCTTGGGGGCCACGACTGGGGATTCTGAGACCCAACCTAGCAGCACAGAGGCAGGAAGACTGGAGAGGCTGCAGGGGACACATAGAGACCAGACAGTTCTCAGGCCCTTTGCTCTGTCATCCTGCAGTGGCTTCCTTCTGGTAGCTGGACCGGAGCCACAGGAACGTTCGTGCTAGTTACTGCCCCAAATATGTACCTCCACCTAGCCCATCTTAGGGCTCAAAACTCAGAGGGCTCCACCCTCTCTGTCATCTCAAGGGGTACTGGGGGCTGAGGTTGGGTCTGAGGCCCAAACTTGCCAATGACCAGAGTCTGCATCTCACCCAACCGTGGGCTGCTGGCATCAACAAGATGATGGACACAAAGCATCCAGTGCCCTCCCTGCCATCCAAAGCTTTTGACAAATATCTGGCCCTGTGCTCCAAGCCTCCACCAGTTCTCCTGCATCGTTGGCATTGCGGTCAGTCTCCTTCATGCCACCTTCTCTGTTCCTACTCTGCTCAGTCCCTTTTCATGTGCTCCCTTGGATCACCAATGCCTCCCCATCAGTCTCCCTGCTCTGACCCATTCCAGTCCAGATCCCAGGCAGACCTTTCTAAAGTGAGCACCCAGAGCATGGTATGATGCCCATGAGGGGGACAGGGCAGGGCAGACCCACCTCCCAAGGGGAGGGGGTGGAGCTGCAGCTTTGCAGGTTGGCGCTCGCTTAAGACCCCTCCATACCACCAGGCACTGAGAGCTGCACAGATGTACCTTGCTCAGCTCCTACTTCTCCTTCAGAACAGCTCAACAAGGAGGTTACTGGTCATTTTTACAGGACAGGGAGACACCACTCTGTGACAGGCCCACTGGGCTGCCTCCCACATTCCTTCCCACCAGCTCTTGCCTCAGGGACGGAGTAGGCACTCCCTGGATAGCCTGCTTCTTGGGGAAGTGTCAAGATTACAGGGGTGACAACGGAAGTGACAGATGGTGCTGGGGATAAGGCGGAGATGGGGGTGGGGGGGAGCGATGGGCTGGGAGGAGTGCCAGGCGCGAGGCTGCCATGCTGCACGCTTCTTCCCTCTCCCCCTCAGATCTCCACTTTCCCTGGGCCCTCAGTCCTCCCTCGCTATAGAGTTCGAACTCTGCCCCATGAGATTCTGACAGGAAAAACACAGGAGATGGCCCCTGGGGCAGACAAAGAGTAAGGTCCAGAGTCTGGGACCAATTAAGGAGGAGGGGCAGAGCAAGAATGGACAGGAGTCTGGCTGCCCAAGGAGGGCAAGAGGCAACAGACTCCCCAGAGGGCTGTCCCAGACATGCACATCCTAGGAGATTTCGACCGTAACCCCATGGCTGATCTAGGATTGAGCAAGGCCCAGCCAAAATGTAAAGGTTGCTGAGCCTGCAGTCTTTATATCATGCTACATGGAGAATAGGAACACAGCACACACTGACCTCAAAGTACCATTCCACATGCTCATCTAAGCTCCAGGCTGGGACAGTTCCCAGGCCCTCCTGGGCTGGTCTGACCACCGAGCTAGCCTGAGGGGCAGCGTCAACCTGCCACAGCTCAACCAGATTATAGCCTCATGGCCACTTAACACCCAGTTCAACCTTGCAGCAAGTGAGACACCTAACATATCTCCAAACATGCCATAGATTGCAGTTATCTTCCACAAACTCTTTGAAGAATATCAGTATGGTTATTGCCACTTTATAGCAAGATAAAGGAAGAAATGATTTCCCCAGGATGACAAGGCAGGAGAGGAGAATGGAGTCCAACTCCTAAATTCAGGCCAAACCCAACCCAAGGTCTCCACCCAAATTCAACCGTGTCCATGTCCTCCCAGGAGGCTGACAACTCAGAGTGTGAAGGGTGTGGAAGGTGTCCATCCATCCAGCTTAACCTGGCACAGTAACCAAGGCCCCTGAGCTCAGGCTGTACATCCTCATTTGAGTCAATCCTCTCTCTGTGCCTCGGCCCACCATGTCAATAATACCTGAAATCCTTGCAGATATGGTTTAAGAGCAAACACAGGAATCTGAGGGGAAGAGCCTTTCCAGCCCAGTGCCTGCCACTGCAGCTAGGCCTCTCAGCTCAGCCTCTGAGGATAATCTCCGGACGATGGGAGCCCCTAGGGAGGGTACCGTGTAATGGAGCAAGCTCATTCTCTGCTGCCTTCTTACACACAGGGCCAGTCTTCACATCCACATGGGCACTAAGTAACATGTATTATTTATTGTGTCTTTACCATGTGCCAGACACTGCTCTAAGCACCTCGCCTGGATACTCTCATTAAATCCTTCCAATAACCCTATGAGGGAGGTAGTATTTTTATTCCATTATACAGATGAGAACACTGAGGGGTTAACCAACTTGCCCAGGGTCACAAGGCCAACAAGCAGTAATCTAGGATTCACATCAGGCAGTCTGTTTCTAGTTACTCTACATACTGCTCCCACCTGCAAGACCAACTGTTAGAGTAACCTCTGGCCACAGACAGACAAGACCCAGACATAACTTTCTGGTCAGCTGGGCACAGAAAATGCACACAGGCACACGGGCAGAGATGTACAAACACACACAGCTCTCTTGGCCTCCAGCTAACCAGCAGGTCTGTTGGGATGCATGCACAGCCCTCCTGGGGTACATAAATTCCCATTTACAGCGCAGGGGTAGGGTGAATCTCTGATTTGCCCAACCTCTGAATCTGCTCCTCCTGTATTTAAACTTACTGAACTGACTCGCAGGCCCCTCTCCAATGAGAATAAAACACCCAAGTCTAAAAATTATGAAACCAAGAGTTCCTGCTTCAATTACGCATATTTCCAAAGTAGACCAACATTTTTAGATTAAAGAGAAAATTTACATATATAAGTTCAGATGACAATATTTATAGCATTAATTACATAAGTCCAGAATCCCTTATTTAGCCCCAGAACCAATTCCTTATCAGTCACATATTTAGCATTTCCCCACTACCCCCAACATCCCTGGGCCCTCCCTCCCCCTTACCATCAACCAGGGCCTCACATGCTGGCAAGAGGACACAGCTTCCTTCACTGTCACAGCCCAACCTCCCAGACACACCCAAATCCAGCCTTAGACATCAGGGGACATGCAGACACAATCCCCAAAAGGCCCCTCTCCCCCGCGTGAATTATGAAAGCCTTTGGGAAGTTGGCTATTGGCTGGCTCAGGCCCAGAGAGACCTGTACAGGGATCACCAGAGACGTTAGCCCTCCACAAGGCATACCTGGACTGGGGCCCAAACATCCACTGGGCTGAATCTGGAATCCCTCCAGTTCCTGGGGAATGGCTGCTTCAGACCCGACCACTGAGGCCAGAGCTGCCTGGAATCGCACCCAGGATCCGGGAGCTTGGGTGGGGGGGTGGGGGGTGGAGCGGGAAGGAGAAGAAGGCCGTGGTCTTCAGGACCCAGGTCTGCAACTGCCCTGGGTTCATTTGAGGGACTCCCTAGGATCCCTAGGGCTTCATCCTCACCGGCTGTACCCATCCAACAGCACCTGCGCGGCTAGGAATCTCCCCAGCCGTGCAGAAACACTAGGGAGAAGTGGGTCCGGAGTATCCTGGATCCTCCCCTCTGGCCCCCGGGGCCCCAGTCTGTCCTCAGACCTGGCCAGGACCAGGCGGGTATTTATCTGCTCCTCTCCGCGAAAGAGGTCTGCTCTTCTTCGCCCAAGGGGGGCGACCCCGCCAGCCTCCCGGCAAGGCGCCCCCGCCCGACGCCCTGGGACCCGGGACTAGCGCTGCGAAGAGCCCGCTCCGGTGTCCCCCGTCGCGCCCGGCGTCGAGGCCCGGCCGCGCGGCGCTGACAGTCCGGCTCGCGACCCCAGCCAGCTGCAGGGCGGCCCCCTCCCCTCGTCCAGCGCCTCCCGCGCGCGCCGCGGCCCAACAGGGCCCTCACCGAGAAGCGTTCCAGGTCAGTGGCCGCCATGGCGAGCTCCGCACCGGGCGGGCGAGCCGGGGCGAGCACCCGGGCCGCGATGGGGACAAGCCGGCTGCGGGACGCGCTCCGCCCGGGCGGCTGCGGCTGAATGGATCCAATATGGCCACTTCCTGGAAACTCCCCTTGGCGGCGGCGGCGGCGGCGGCGGCGGCGGCGGCGGCGGCGGGAGAAGCCGCGGAGCCGCCCCCGCCCCCGCCCGCGGGACCGGCCTCTCCGCCCGGCCCGGCCACGAGCGCAGCCGGAGCCCCTCCGCTAGGATGACCGGGGGTCTCCGCTGCGAGGCGGGAGGTGCCGGCTGCGGGGACTGCTGGGACTTGTAGTCCCCGAGTTGGGGGACCGGGAGGGCAGTGCCCGAGGGGCCGGGGCCGGTGCCTGCCGGCTTGCCGCGTGTCCCTGGGACGCTGGGGCCAAGCCCAGGAGGGAGTGTCCCGCTCCCGCGCGCTAGGAAGTCCGCTCCGTGCGGAGGAGATTGGAGTGCTGCGTGCGCCCTTGGGGTCTCCCCCACCAAGCCGCCTCCACCCGGTCGGAGCTTGTAAATGCACTGGGATCACCCGCCAGAATGTCGACGGACTGCATGCGGCCGGTCGGGTCCAGGAGAGGCTGCCTCAGCCTCGGGTGACCGTACCCCGGGCCCCACCTGATGCTCTGGTCCGAGCCAGGGCGGCACCCAGGGCGGGACCCGCGCGTCCGGCCGGGCGACCTTCCCGGGCCAGGGACCAGCCTTTGGCTTCTTGCGCAACAAATGCTCAGGATGCGAAGTTCAGGCTCGGGATTCGTGCAGTAGAAGCCGAGCTCGACAGTCAAGACATCAGATTGCAAGTGACCGTCACCCTGCCTGCCCCCAAGGGTTTGGGGCGATGTCTTAATGGAGTCTGGGCACTGTGCATAGAAGACTACGGCTCCCAATGCATGCACATTCTCTCTGCTAATCTCACTACTCAAAACGTGCACAAAACTTAGGAAACGAATACCTCTGCCCAAGCCAAAGGCCTCAGGGGGCTCTAGTCCTTTTCACTGACTATATCAAATCCAGCCCCAAATCCTCTGAAACCCTCTTTTTCTTTCCCCTCCTTCTGCCTTTCTCTCTGAAACAACCCAGCCTATCCCTCTGACTCAGGAAATTGTCCTGGCTGAAGTTGCCCATAGACCATATCTGGACTTGGCACACCTAGCTTTTCACCTTGAAGTGGGTTCCCCCCCTTCTCTCCAGGGCAAACACTCACTAAGGTGAACTGACATCCCACTGGTCCTTTCTCACTCAGTGTGTTCACTTTGTTCCTCCCTATCGTGGTGTTTCACACATTGTACTGTAGTTATCTACAAGAAATGGGCGAAGATGTGGTTAACGGAGCTGAGCCTACGGCAGACCGCCTGGGTTAGAACCCTGCCTCATCCCTTGCTAACTTTTTAACCTTAGGCAATTTACTTACCTGTGCCTCCCTTTCCTCATCCCAAAATTGAGAATAATTATAGTACCTCTGCCACAGGATTAAACACAATAAAATAAGCAAAAGGCTTTAAACTATACTTGAAATAAAATGCTTAATAAAATCTCCCTCTCTAGACTACAAAGGCCCCAATGTCAGAACCCAGAGAGAGGGAGAGAGAGTGTATGTGTGTGGTCAATCAATGTTGAGTTGATTGTCCTAGACCAGATCTGCTGTTTCCTTTTTCTTTCCCGTAACTGGCAAGAAATCTGTCCCAACTACCATTTTCTGCATCACAACTCTCTTGGATCTGCCCTAAATTATCTTTAAAATGGTCTTTTCCCCCCTAGTTGGACATATTTCAAAATGATCTACTTCTAGCAGCCCCAGCTGCTGGCTGTGAGAAGGAAAAGCCCAGATTACAGCAGACTTCCTTCTCTTTGGATATGTTCACTCTACTAGGAAAATTTACATCTACTCCTGAAACCCCAAATTTCTTTTTCTTTCTTCCTCTTCTCCATCTCCACCTCCTTCCCGTTCCTCTTCTTCTTCTTACTCCTCCCCTTCTTCTCCTCTTCTTCTCCCTCTCCCTCTCCTTCTTCCTCTTCTCCACCTCTCTGCCCCCATCTTCTCCAATGCTGCTGCTGGTCAGAATTACTGAAGTAGGGAGAGTTACCTGTGGGGACACAAAGGTGAATACAACAATCATTTCTCACAGGAGGCAAAGTGTTATTTCTCGTGGCAGCATTTCCTAGTGTTCCTTATACACCTAGGAGGACTTCATAGCTATTACACACACACACAGTGGTCCCATAGTTAGATAACTGTATTATGGAAGACTTAGTTCCATACAGGAAAAGGTTTCTGTAGAAGTTCTCAGAGCTTTTGTTAAGGTAATATGCATTGTCACTGTCTGAGAGGTAAAGGGAATATGCAGCCTTCCTCAAACTTAGTTGACCGCTCCCCTGCCCGCACCCCACATACACACCTAGCATCACACTGAAACTGAACTGGACAGGCCTCACTGTTGCTTGTCTTTTACTTTTGTTTATAGTTTCTTTTGTCATGCAAAAGTTCAAAATGTTGATGTTGTAAAGTTTACCTGTTATTTCCTTTATGGTTTTCACCATAAAATGTCCTTTTAAAAAATCCTTCCCTGTCTCAGATTCATAAAGATATTCTCTTTGTATCTTCTTATAAAACATTAAAAAATGTTTTTCACGTTTAGGCCCATCAGTGATCTGTTTATGTGCATGCCAAACCAATTGTTTCGTCATCACTGATATACAGTGCGAATAGTATCAGAGGCTAAATTTCTATGTGTGTGTGTGTGTGTGTGTGTGTGTGTGTGTGTGTGTGTGTGTGTGTGTGTGTAGGTCTGTGGCTCAGTTAGGATAAGATTTAGTTGCTTCTACAAGATAGAAGCTTCTTTCTTTCGCACATTATCCAGATAGGCAGTCTCGGTGATGTGACATTGTGTCCACACCTCCTATGTTGCTTTGCTTTGAAAAGCCCTGACCTCATGGTCCCATGTGGTGAAATCAGCATTCCAGAAAGCAGGAGGGAATGAAGGTAATAAAGAGAAAATGAGCAAACACTCTCAGATGGTTCCAGAAACTGCCACATGGCACGTCTGCTTATATCCTATTGGCCACAGCTGAGAAATGGGGTCTTTATTTTGGCCACCATGTGAAAAGCTAAAAATTCCGTAAAATGTTAGAAGAGTAGACATTGGGAGATAGTAGCAATCTCTGCTATAGTCTGTTTTTGAACGATTTATTCTGTTCAGTAAGATGCCTGAATTTTTTTTCTAATGCTTTAATTTTTTAATTTATTTACTAGAAAATTAAAATATTAAAAAATGACAAGCAAGGAAATAATCAGCTATATACACCTTTCAGAATCGACCACAGAAATGACCATTACGTTACATCATTCCAGAAAGCTCTCTATGCATATTTACAGACAGGAGAAAATATCATAGAGATATTTTGTAAGAATTGGACAATAATACAGGTGCCATTTTAATTAAAAGTATGAAATTTAATTTTACTTGAATTTAAAAGTTGAAGTGAAACTGAAGTAATAGTTGAACTTCAAGTAATGCTTCTTGACCACAAGAGATATTACTTCCTAAAAGATACCTCTGAGGGTAAACAAAAATTGTGAAAAACATGAAGAAGTTGGAGTCAATTCTTTAAAATTATGCATTTTAATTGCATGTTTGGGTATGTGTGTGTGCATTAGCTCTCATGATTCTTTCCATCTTTCCACCTCCCTTGACCCTGCCTCCTCACTTTTGTTACTTATTATTGTTACATTGTCCAAATTTATGATAATCATATTCTGGGGGAGTTCCCTGGTGGTTCAGCAGTTAAGACTCCGCACTCCCAGTGCAGGGGGCCAAGGTTCCATCCCTGGTCAGGGGCCTAGATCCCGCATGCCGCAACTAAAGGTCCCGCATGCCGCAATGAAGGTCCTGCACACTGCAACTAAGACTCGGCTCAGCCAAATAAATAAATAAACATTAAAAGAAAATAATCAGGGACTTCCCTGGTGGCGCAGTGGTTGAGAATGCATCTGCCAGTTCAGGGGACACGGGTTCAATCCCTGGTCTGGGAGGATCCCACATGCTGCGGAGTAACTAATCCCATGTGCCACAACTACAGAGCCTGTGTTCTAGAGCCGGCGCCACAACTACTGAAGCCCGCGTGCCTAGAGCCCGTGCTCCACAACAAGAGAAGCCACCGCAATGAGAGATCCGCACGCTGCAGCAGGGAGTGGCCCCCCCGCTCACCACAACTAGAGAGGGCCCATGCGCAGCAAGGAAGACCCAACACAGCCAAAAATAAATAAAATAAATTTAAAAGAAAAAGAAAAAGAAAATAATCATATTCTGTCCTAGTTTCTTGGTATACATTCCAGGCTTAATAAATTCGATGCTCATCTCTGGTCCTTCTATCAAGGATTCTCCATTTGCAAGGTCTTTATTTCAATTCTTCTCTTAATGGGCTGAATTTCATTGTTAAGCTGTTTTCTCAAGAAGCGTTTTGGATGTTTAAGCACGTCTGTCTGTTGCGTTTACACTGGAACCATATCTTGGCTGGATAAAATATACTTGGGTCTCACCTTCTTTCCCATAGAATGTGGTAGGTTTTCCTCCTTTTTCTTCTGGGAAGAAGTCTGAGGCCAGCCTAAATTTTCCCCATTGTGGGTGGCCTTTTTTTCCTACTTGTATGTCTAAAGAAGTCACTCTTCATCTTTTTTTTTTTTTTTTTTTCATTTCAATAACTTAACTAAAACATAGCTTAGTAATTAGCATTCTGAACAAAGCTGTTCTGGAACATAATGTCTTTCAACCCGCAGTTTTAGTTTTGCTTCTTCTGCATTAAACACCTTTTTTTAGCTCTATTTTTGGTTTCTCTTCTTCAGGGATATCAATTAATCCTTATATTGGATCATCTTTGTCTGTATTCCATTTCTATTAATTCTATTTCTTAAACTCTTTACCTTGTTTAGCTGCCCCAATTCAGTAATTTGAGCTTCAGTGGGGTCAGTTCTCTTTCTTGTTAGTTCTTATGTGTTTATTTGTTCTACAATGATGTTGTTTTTGTCCTCCGTTTGTTTCCTCTCCATCCATTCTCTTGTTTCATCATCCCATCTTTGAGCCTCCAATTTAATAAATTCATGTTCTTATTAAGTTGCTTTATATATGAAGCAGTTGTAAGAAATTTCCTTTTGTGGGGGAGGGGAGGAGCCCTTGTCTTTTGCCCACCGTTTTCCCTCTATTTATCATTTATAATTTGCTGCCGTGTGTTTGCATCCATTTCTTTTCGTCTTGGTTTGCTGGCTCTGTCCAGAACCCCTTTATGCTGCTATAACATGATGGCTGGTGACGGGTGCTTACTGACCATCTACCCAGGTTTGAGACCAGTCTATTTCTCCCTCTGACCTAAGCTGGGGATTTAGAGCTGGCACCCTTTTTGGTAGTCTGAATGGGAGGAGGGGAAAGAGGAGCACTCAGCCAAAGCAGGGTGCAGCCTTTGCTGGAACAGCTGTGCATGCTCCTGTCCTGAGGTTCTGATTAATACCCAGCACAAGGCTCATGTCACCTGATTGGGGATGGAGAGCGGGACACCATACACCTTTTCTAAGGAAGGAGGATAACTCAGGCTTTGGATCAATTTCTCAAGTTGGAGTGTTATTCTGGAGACTTTATTTCCATTGGCTGAGTCAGCTCCATGGATCACGCTCTCAGCTTCCCTCATTTCTCCCCAGCACACTTTGTAATACTGCTCATTCAGAAAAGGAAGAATATAAGCACATGACTCATATCTGTTTCTTTTCAGATTCAGGAGCACTGGGGAGGATGTTCAAGATTTTGTCAATCTCTGAGCGTTGAGGACAGGGTAGAGAGCAGAGATGTGCTGTGCCACTCCTTGCCACTCCAAAATCTTCTGTATTTTTCTTTGGATGCCAAATTTGAGGTTTACTGTATGGGTGCTGATAGTAAATTTCCCCTGTGATTTTTATCTACTTTATTTTATTTTGTAAGGAATTGCAAAAGAAAAATCCTGTAGGGAGGGCTTCCCTGGTGGCGCAGTGGTTGAGAGTCCGTCTGCCGATGCAGGAGACACCGGTTCGTGCCCCAGTCCGGGAAGATCCCACATGCCGCGGAGCCCCTGGGCCCGTGAGCCATGGCCGCTGAGCCTGCGCGTCCGGAGCCTGTGCTCCGCAACGGGAGAGGCCACAACGGCGAGAGGCCCGCGTACCGCAAAAAAAAAGAAAAAGAAAAATCCTGTAGGGAGGATTTCATTCACTGTCTGCATCTAGAAGTGCCCCTACACATTTTTAAAGCAGCATTGGCCATCTCTGGCTTTCACATCTGACTCGTGATCAAGGTCTGTGAAATGATCCAAAGCAAGAGCATCCAAGGAGCCTCCTGGGTCTTAGGCACTGAGTTCACAAGTCCCAAGTTGTCCCACTCAGGCAGGCAAACTCTCCCATTTTGCAAAACATGACTCTTAAAAGCCAGATTTAGGAATTATAGTCAAATGGCAGTACTGCCAGGTTGAGGCCTAGACCAGGAGTCCTGGCCTGATGGAAAAGGTCTCCCAGAGAGAAGGAACCATGTTCCAATTTCTTCTAGGAAACCGGCCAGAGTTCACACCAAGGCTGGATGCAGGAGCTGTGTGGCACAGGGAGAACAACCAGCAGAAAGCAGCCCTTCCCTGGCCTCGTGGGTTTCCGGCTGTCCTCTGCCTCGAGCTCCACAGTGGAGACTGCATGCTGCAGACGGGACAGGAAGCAGGTCAAAACTTAGGCCTCCTGGCCTTCCACCAGAGCATATGGCATGGATGTCTCATACACAAAGTACTAGGAATGCCTTCGATAGCCCTGGAGGTGGGAATCTCTGCCTTTTAAAACAGAAGAGCCTCCGTGGCACATGAGTCCCTGGGTCCCCTGAGAGAGCCCCAAGACCATGGCTCCCAGGAACACATCCTGGGAGGTTTTGTAGAGCTTGAAGCTTATAGAATTTGTAAGGCTTCCTTTGAGAAAAAGAATA
This sequence comes from Grampus griseus, assembly GCF_964374135.1. NCBI lineage: Eukaryota > Metazoa > Chordata > Mammalia > Artiodactyla > Delphinidae > Grampus > Grampus griseus. Next base: position 109,645,073 of record NC_139019.1, read on the forward strand.
CACAATTATAAATACAAGATTGGGTATGGAAGTAATTATTTATTTAGAATGAGAAAAGAACAGGACTTGTAAGGTACCCATGCAAGTGAGAGGCCTGGAATCTTAAGCTTCATGTGTTTCAGGAGGTCCAGGGTGTCCTTAGTAAATGGGCCACAGAGACACCCATGGGTGCCTAGTCCCTGAGTCTACAGGGACTTCTGAAGCAACCCCCATGGCCCAGAGCTGCCCAATGCAGAGGAAACCCCACTCCAAACCTGTCCTGGAGGGCCCAAAGAAAGGGGTTGATACCAACTTTACAAGGGACTCCATGTGACTTGTCAGAAGATCCTGCCCATGGCTCTGCCCCCAGCCCACCCCCTCCCCCCAATAGGCACAGGTCGCCCTACGGTGGTAGGATTTCAGCTCCTCCAAGGTGGTTGTGATCAAAAAGAATTCTCTGGGGAAAAATTGTGTGGACTGTCCAGTAACTAGAGAGCTACAACCTATACAAGTGGAAGACTTAAGATACTCACAGATGGAGAGGCCAGGTGATGTGCAGCTGGTGGCCAGACCATTTCAGCATGTTCTCCATCCCTGCAGCCATGACAGGTTGGATACAAGCAGGTGAGAGGCAGCTCCACATGGTGACAAGCTAGGCAGACATGAGGAAGTTAAAATGTTTTCCTGTTTTGGAAAAATATGACTTTCAAAGACCATGTGGGAAGTGGAGAGAGAAAGAATGCTTCACTCTGGCCAAGGTGCCAAAGGAAGCCTTCAGGAAAGGAGACAGTTAACGCAGGAGAAGCAAATGGCAGGGCATGCCTTAAAGTGGGAGAGGTCTGCAGAGCAATAGTTTTCAAACTGGGCCCAGAGGGACCATGAGGAAAGTGGGGAAGCGAAGGGCTCTAGCCCCTCCCCTAAATGGCGCCATTCTATCTGGTTTATATTTTGGGTTTTCGGTTCAACAAAGGATCCTTCTGCAGCTAAAAATAAGTCTGAAAACCACATCTCTGGGGGGATTTTATTCAGAAAGACAAAATGGGTCTAGGAAAGGCTGCTGGTGGTGGGATCCAAGGAAACAATTGAGTATGAGTTAAGATAGCTGAGAAGTAGAGTTTTACCCGGAACCAAGGGATTGGCCAGGGAGATTGGACAAATGAATCCAAAGGAGCTGAGAGAAATTACTATAACTTGAATTAGGAGTAGAAAGAAGAGTAAATTAGCGATAAAGAAAACACACACAAAAGGATGGGGCCAGCTGACTGAGGAATGAAAACAGAGAGGACAAAGTACTTGATTAATGCATAGAACCTAATCCAGATGAACCGATGACCAAGAGGCCAAGGCCCCATCACTCAGCTGTTTGGTTCCAACTGCTGTTTCACTAGGTATTCATACCCTGCTTGCAGGGTGGGGCAGGTTGGGGTGCGGGGAGGGGACAAGACAGAAGATTTTAAGAAAGCAGGCAAAGGTTTAAGGGGATACTCCTCCAATCCATTCCATTGCTCTCGTCTTTTGTCAGGAAGAAAATCTTTCCCAGATGGCCCCCTAAAAACTCCCCCTGGGGTCTCACTGACCCCAGAAATGAGTCACATAGCCACACAGAGGTTTGGGGATTGCCAAAGGTTGGCTCACACTAATGTAATATGTGTTGGCTGTATTGTTGAGAATTTAAATCTGCTGTAGAAGGCAAGAAAAACAACAACAACAAAAACCGTGCAAAATTCGTAAGATCTGTTAAGTACAGATAGTAAGTTGGTAACTTGTGAGACATGCTAGACATAGAATAAATGAAACATGGAGGTTGAACATAGATAAGAAGGATACAAGAACACAAGAGTGTTATTTGTAGATAGAAAGGGATGGAAAAAGCAAGTTATAAGGTAAGGATCATGTTAATTCCAGATTGACAGCTGTCATCCCCAAATGAGCCCCCTTGGTGACGCCTATTATGATCCCATTCTGGCTCCCCGTGTGCTCTTCCCCGGCTGCCCAGAGGGTCATCCGCGTGCTATGGTTGTAGCCAGGGGTACTTGCCTGTGTTTCTCTGGTAGAGCATGTGTTGGCTCCAGGCACCTTTGTTCAATCTCAACTCTGGTTCTCATAACCACACTGTCGGTGGGGAAGGATACTGGGGGAGAGACAGAGAAGATGTGAACACTGTGGAACACAGGATTCAGACAGTGTGCTCCTTCCACTCCACATACACCGTACCCTAAGTGAATTCACCTACTCCACTTCTTTCCCCTTGTTTATTACTGCAAGCTTTAAATTGCTTCCTTAAGCTGGGTAATTTGACCATCTTAAATTGGTCTATGAGCCCTTCTGTTCATGACCTCTGGACAGCTTGACCAATAGAGCACTTGGAAGCTATACGGAGTCAAGATAATTTCCCACGTGACAAACAATAATGATTCATCCCCTAGTGCTGGGTGCATTGCTAGCTAAACAAAATTGTAGTCCTGTTAGAAAGAAGGGGAGAATGGCTAAAGTCAGATGTCTGAAGTCACAAGAGTTCACTTAGTCTGGCCTCTTCTGACTCCAGGTCAGATACACTGAGTTCATTTGAGGTAGAGTCCATCTTTCTGATAAACTGCAGATACGGGGCCTTTATAATGTATTGTCATCTATGAAATCCTCTTGGAGGGAAGGACTGGTTCACCTCTCAGGGTCCTGCTGGTCCAGGCTATTACGATTTTATAAGTTCCTAGACTGGCTAAATACTGAGGTCATTTCATCATTCACACAATAAAGATTCCCTGAGCACTTCCTGTGCGCCATGGGCATGAGGATAATCAGGCACAATTACTGTCTCCCAGAGTTCAGAGTTCAATAGGAAAGCAAACATAAAAAGTGTTTATGAAGATAATATACAGCTGAACTTGTCCACCCCTTTAAGAACCTGCCCTCAGCAAAGCAAAACGTGTTGGGAGTCCAATAAAAGGCACAAGCACAAGCCTCGTGAAGCCCGAAGCCTGTGCCACCTCGTGCCAGCAACACGCTCCAGTTTCTCACTGCCAACCTCCGCCTTGTTCCCATTTATATTTGTCTCACTCACCTGGCTTGCCCATTGTGATGTGCGTGTTAGTTTTCTGTTGTCCTCCAGGACCCTGTGTCCTGGCTAACGCCATTGTTCCTGCTCTCCTTGGCTTGGCAATCCTACTGAAGGCCTGCTAGTGGACGCCTGATGGCTCAGTCTGGCTCCTGCCCTCCCAGCATGCTCTCTGCCTGGGCAGATACTGCACCCTCAACCCAGGCTTCCTAGTGGGACTCTCGGTACCCCATGCCAGGGATCCAGAGGAGGATGCGAGGACGGAGAGGGAAGGAGAAGTTTTCCGGGGATGGCATTCAGACACACGAATTTGCTCTGGTCACGGCAGCTACTAACACAAAGAATGAGCCCACCCTGGACAAGCACACTCTCTAGGAATGAAGCTAGGGCCTTGGGGAGCTACATTAGCTCTTCCAGGCCTCCTCTGAGAGGATGACAGCAAAAAAAACATCTGCTTTCTCGGCATGCTCCTGCACTGCTTGGAATTGTACAAGAGGAAAAAAGTATCGCAAGCCTTGCTGCCTGACTGACAGCACTAGCTCCTGAAGGTTCCATGCTCAGCAGACCTCCCAGAGTTGCTTAGAAATCCTGTGCTTGTACCTAGTCACCACCCTGGCCCATTCCTCATGGCAGCCACTCCAAATAGCAATCATTCTTCCCCACTCCATCCCCCTTCACACTCAGCTGACACTGTGACCTTTTCTTTACAAAGCAAATCCATTTATTCAGTCAACAAACATTAACTAAAGGTCTACAGTGTGCTAGAGCCATGGGGACTAATCAGGTGTGGTTCCTGCCCTCTCAGGACAGTGGAGTAAGAGAAACACAGGGGCAGACGACAGGCTACACCGCAAGGGAGGCTGCTGGCCAGTTCCAAGGCCCTACCGCAGCCCCAGCCTCCAGTGCTCACCCAACCCAACACACGTGTCTGCCAATCATGCCTGGACCACCTTCCCTCTGGGATCCAAGAAAGTAGGGCCCCAACTCTTTCGTGGGGCATTCCCTTTTATAGTTTCAGCTATTCCTTCCTCTTCTCACATCTTAAATCTCTCCTCCCTCCCTTCTCCTACCCTCTTTTCCGGCCAACGCCCAGAAGTCTCACCTAAAAAAGCCTGTCTTGGGGCTTCCCTGGTGGCGCAGTGGTTAAGAATCCGCCTGCCAATGCAGGGGACATGGGTTCGAGCCCTGGTCTGGGAAGATCCCACATGCCGCGGAGCAACTAAGCCCCAAGTGCCACAACTACTGAGCCTGCGCTCTAGAGTCCGTGATCCACAACTATTGAAGCCCGCGTGCCTAGAGCCCGTGCTCCGCAACAAGAGAAGCCACCACAGTGAGAAGCCTGCGCACCACAATGAAGAATAGCCCCGCTCACCGCAACTAGAGAAAGCTCACGTGCAGCAATGAAGACCCAATGTGGCCAAATATAAAAACAAATAAATAAATTTATAAAAAAATAAAATAAAAAAGCCTGTCTTGACCCCCCTCCCACCTCATGCCCCCTGCTTACTCTCTCCTTCCCTTTCCTGACCAACATCTTGAAGGAACAGTCTACTTTTCAACTCACTCATGTGTCTTTTGTCTCCTGTCAGCCTGTTTTTCGTCTCCACATCTCCAAGGAAATTGTTCTTGTAGAGGCCACCACTGACCTCCTAATGGCCAAACCCAGTGGCTTCCTTTCCATTCTGATCTTACTCTTCCCCCACTGCGCTGGGCTCCTGTTACTTTCTCTGTGATATTGTATATTCTCATGGAGAAAAAGAGCCAAATATATCAGAAGTACATAAAAAGGAAAGAGCGGGAGGCCCCTGTCCCAGCCTCCCACTCCACTCCCTGGGTTGATGCATGGCTTTCCAAATATTTGCCCAGGTATAAACAAAAGTAGAATTCAAGCACATTTAGAGTTTGGATTTTAAAAAAGACAAACAACAACAAAAAAACCCCATGAGAAACTGTTATGTCTCATTCTACAAGCTCCATCCCAGCACTGATTTCCCGCAGTGGGCCTGGCTCTAGCCCCCCAGACTTGTGAGAAGTTTTCTTTTTACCCCTTGGCACTTCACAAGAGCCAAGCTCCTGGGTATCTCCACTGCATCTGGACTTTGAATCCATCAGGCCTGTGGCTTGAGTCTCTGGGTTTATGTTCTGTTTTTGGTCCATGGAAAAGTTTATCTTGTTTCAGTGCAGTTCCAACCTCTGAATTTTCTCCTCCTGCACCTTGTCTATCATTGCGTTGGGCTTCAAAGCATGAACTCTCAGTGCAAGTTCTCTTGCTTAATGGGTGATGATCCTGTCACTGCTATGCTCATCAACCTGCAATGGCTCCCACCTCCCTCAGAGTAAAAGCCTAAGTCCTTATCATGACCTGCCAGGTTGTCTGTGATATAAGCCCCCCACTATTTTTCTGACCTCTTCTCTTGCTCTCTGTGCGCCAATCACACTAGACTCCTCCTCATCCCTAGAGCACGCCTAGCCCATCCCTTTCCCTACCTGGTATGCTCCTCCCCCAGATACCTATGTGGTTTGCTTCCTCATCCTTTGAGTCTTTTCTCAGTGATGCCTTCCCTGGCCACCTTATGTAAAATCTCAGCTCTTCCTACATTTCATCTCTCTCTTCCCTGCTTTGTTTTTTCTCCTCTCTCTTTTGCCACCTCCTAATATACCATGTATTTCATTTTTCTTATTTGTCCTCTGTATTCCCCATATACTGTGAGCTCCATGAGGACAGGGATTTTTGACTGTTTTGCTCACTAATGAATCCCCAGTGCCTGGAACAGTCCCTGGACACTTAGTAGTTCCTCAATAAATGTTGGTTGAATGAATAAAGTGGCTGCGTTCATTTAACAAATATCACGCATGCACTTTGCTCCTGGTCAGTACAAACATCTCTTCTTCGTTCGTGTTCCAAAGGGATGGCCACACTACAATTTAGCCATTTTCCTATGTCCTTATTTCTTGAAACCCTTTCCTCCCTTGGCTTTCCTGCCTCTCTTCCTGCCTCTCTGTCCATTCTTTCCTCTTCCCCTCCACGGATTGCTCTTTACCTGCCCCTTCAGGACTGAGATTCCCCGGGGTTCCACCCACTCGTTCCTGCTCTTCTACACCTTTTCCCTAGATGGGCTCACCCACACCCTCACGTCATCCATCATCTAGAAGCTCATGACTCACTCCTGTGTCTCCAGCCCAGACATCCTCTTGAGCTCCAGATCCTCATTCGCAGCTACCTTCCAAGTGACACACAAACACCTCTTAACTTAAAACTTCAACTTGTCCAAACTCAGCTTGTACCTTCCCCTTCTTTAATCTTCCTGTCGCAACAAACAGTGACACTGTTTTCCTCTTCTCACAAGACAGAAACTGTGGAATGATCTTTGAATACTCATATTCCTTCATCTCTGTTTGTAGGGTCACCAAATCCTAATTGTGCCTTAGAAACATCTCCTCAACCAGGCCCTCTTCTCCACCCTTCTGTCACTGCCCTAGTCCAGAGCTTTTCACCTCCTGTGGGTTCTAGCAGTGGCTTCCTCATTGGTCTCCCTGACCCGGCTCTCTCCAGCTCATCACCCACATTGCCACCAGATAGCTTGCTAGGAGCCACGCTGGCCACACATGGACTCCTGTCTGCCCACAGAGAACTTCTCTGAAACAGGATTACAACCCTGAACAAGGCAGATGAGCTCCTGCCTTCAAGGGGCTCAGAGTCTGAAGACAGGCACTGAACAAGCAATGAATGTAGATAGGGATGTGTGGTGATGGGGAAAGTACAGACTGTGAGGGGAACAAATAAGAGGGCACCTGATCTAGCAAAGGCTCCAAGGAGACCATGTCGAGGAAGGGGTCGAGATGGAAGATGAACAGGAGTTAACCAGGCACAAAGTCTGTGTGGGTTGTGAGGTGGGGAAGGAGAATATCCCAAGACTGTGAAAGAGAATTTAGAGAAAGAGAGACCCATTCCAGGAACTGAGAGGAGCTAAAGCTCAGAAGAAGAGTGCTGAGGGACAATGCCAAGCTCCCAGTCCATGTTTACCATCTCTTTCCAATTTACAATAATTGTAAGGAAAATTTTTATGTATATTTCTTTCTGCTACATTACAGAAAAGAAGAGGAGAAGATATCTGCAAAGAAAGGATTTCTCCTTGAGGAGGAGGTGGGAGGAGGAGGAGACCACACACAAGAAAAATGTCAGAATGGTATTAGACATCTCATTAGCAACATTGGTTGCTTAGAAGAAAATGGAACAATAGTTCTCAGGGAGAACTATTTTCAACCCAGAATTGTATAACAAGCGAAGCTGTCAATTCAATGAAAGGGAGAATAAAGAAGTGTTCAGACGTTGTAAAAGGTATGATGCTTACCTCGTGTTGAGTGTGAGAGAAAGGAGATATAAGATCCATGAGGTTAAGTAAAATTTCTCAATCTTCAATTTGATTTAGAAGTTTTAGTATGAATTTATGATGTATTTTTTCTCTTTAAAAAATGTATTTCCAGGGTTTCCCTGGTGGCGCAGTGGTTGAGGGTCTGCCTGCCGATGCAGGGGACACGGGTTCGTGCCCTGGTCCGGGAGGATCCCACATGCCACGGAGCGGCTAGGCCTGTGAGCCATGGCCACTGAACCTGTGCGTCCGGAGCCTGTGCTCCGCAACGGGAGAGGCCACAACAGTGAGGGGCCTGCGTACTGCAAAAAAAAAAAAAAAAGTATTTCCAGCACTGTCTACTGAAAAGAGCTAAAAAAATGACCAATCCAGTAACAATGAGAAATTGTTAACTCCAGGTCTAGGATAGGAAATATACAAGATGAAACTGAAACATCTTATTTCAGACATCGAGGAAGAATGAAGTCAAGAGGGTTAGGAGCCAACTGAACAAAGTTTCCACTGGCAAATAAGAGACAATGTGAGCATTGTTAACTATAATAACTGGAACGAATTGAAACTCATCAAATACATTTAAATTCATGAGTAAAAATTGTAAAGCTCACAGGTTGTCTTTGGAAGATGCTAGGGACCCATTATTTTGACAAATGGTAAAGAAAGGGAATTTATTCAACCCTTCCCATAGAAGCCTCAGGGTAACTAAATAGTAAATGAGGGGAAATTTCTCTCTAATATAGAAACCTTCCAGCTAGTAAATGAAGGAGTGACAAAATATCACCATGTTGTAATCCCCAATAAAATAATGGATCTAGGCAAGGATCATCAATGGCTGCTCACTCACGTTATAAAAGAGAGAAAGGCAGACATGATGTGCCTCCTTTTGGAAGCACAGGCTACCACCCATGAAGGTGCATCTGCAATAATCAAGCTTGAATCTGCTCAAGACTCTAGATTTTACTACTAATCCACAGGAAGTACAGGAGGTAAAGGACTCTGTCGAACGTCACAACAGGAATGCAAGGAGCAAAATCCAGATTGTGGGAAACTTTACAAGAAAAACAAAAAAAGTTCTTTTTCAACAAATAAATTGTAAGGAAAAAAGAGACAGGGGAACCGTAGATTAAACAAGACTCAAGAGACAGACATATCAAACAACTGTAATTGGATTCAATTCAAACCAGCAAACATTTATATACATCAGGGAAATTTGAACACTGACTGATTATTTGATAACACTAAGAAATTATAGCTAATTTTTAGGTGTGTTAATGGTATAGTGATTATGTTTTTTTAAAGAGCCCTTACCTGGGAATTCCCTGGCAGTCCAGTGGTTAGGACTCCGCACTCTCACTGCTGAGGGCCCGGGTTTGATCCCTGGTCAGGGAACTGGGATCCCACAAGCCACGCGACATGGCTGGGGAAAAAAAAAAAAAGAGCCCTTACCTTTCAAGATATATACTTAAATATTTACTGGTGATATGATATCTGGAATTTACTTCAAAATAATCTGGGAGTGGTAGGAAGTAACTAGGAATATAGGTGAAACAAGATTGACCATCAGTTGACAATTACTGGAGCTGGTTGATGGGTATATGAGGGTTCATTATTTTATTTTCTCTCCTTTTATACGTGTGTTTAAAGTTTTGCACAACAAAAAGGTAAGAAAAAATTACTGCTTAAGCATCTTTTCTTAGGAAGTTACTTGATAGCATGCTTCAGCAGGTACCAAGAGAAAGAGAAAGATACGACATTCAGAAACAGTGCACCCAAGCCAGGACAGCAGTCAAGGAGAGTCCCAGGATAAGGGCTGACAGCTGTGCAGCAAGCCTGGCGCCACCAGCCAGACTGATCAGAGGGCTCTCAGAGAGAGGTTGGTGGGAGTGATCCAATAGGCTAGAGAGTACGACAGATGCCCTGGGAAACCCACAGACTGCAAAAAAAAAGAAAAGAAGAAGAAGAGAGGCAGTTATACTCCCAGGAAAACAAACAAACAAACAAAAATAGACAAAAAGGCAGGACTCAAATATGAAGCAAAATAAAACATAGCACAGAGGTGAGTTGCAGTGAATGGGTTTTCATGGTTATTATAAAATAAAAAGTGTTTTGCCTTTTAGAATCAACTTAGAAAGCATTTATGGAAGATTTCACTATGGTTAAATGGAATATAAATGTCATCAAAGTGCAAATGTATAAGTCAAGGTATAGGCAAGGAATGGCTGGGCAATGGAAGGCAGATGGTAAGATGGGAGCGCTAATGTTCCCATTTTACAAAGTGGTAAGTTAGGGGTAAATCTGCCCTAGATGGATAAAGAAAGAAATTAGGGCTAAGTATATTTTTTGAGGTTTCAGAACAGACCTGAGAAGGAACTAGGAATAATCTGGGGATGGAGAAGGGAGACAAAAAGTAATAGAAGTCAATTAAACCCTTATTTATTATATTCAGACATTCAAGATTGATAAATCAGGAGACTTCAGTACAAGCATAATACTTGGGATGTGGATGTAACCACCAGAAGTACCAAAACCCAGAGCTAGCCGAAAGAGTTTCTGTACGGAGAGGGCCTGGGGATGGGGAATGCCATGTCAGGGTACAAGTGCTTCCCATTATAAGCTCCTCTGTGCATGTGTTGCGTTGATTAGAAGCTATATCGTAGAGGGTCTTGCAAGCCATTTAAAATAGTTTAGCGTTTTACAAAGACAGCCAAGTGATGTGATTAGATCTGTCTTCTAAATGGCTTGCCCTGGCTACAGATAGAGAATGGAATGGAGATGAGGCCGACTGGGAGCCAAGGACATTGAGCGCAAGGGGACGAGAGGACCATTGCCGACATCTAGGCTGGAGATGATGGCAGCCTGGCATAGGAATGGAGAGAGCTGGATGGATGGAAGAAGTACTAAAGAGGGTGAGGAAGAATCACTCTGCATGCCCAGCGGGGTGGTTGATGGTCCCTTTTATGGGGGAGGGACAGGAGGGTTAGGGAAGAAGATAACCAGTTCAGCTTAGACACACTGGTTTGAGTTATTGGGGTTGTGTGAGGCCCTTAATAGTCTGGCCCCAATCACCTTCTCCAGTCTGTGTCTGCACTCATTCACCTCCATTCTCACCACCACCGCCCCCATTCTCTGGCCACCCTGAGCTTCCTGCTATTTCACAAACACACTCTATGCCTTTGCTTATGCTGATGCCTCTTCTGAGAATGCCTACCTCTCCCTTCTCAGCCTGCAGAGTTCCTGGTCATTAGCTCAAATATCTTGTCTTCTCAGGAAGCTTTTAGCTTCTCCCAAGGAGAAGTGCTCCCTCCCCTGGGTGCCCCAGGAGGCTAGGAGATCTCTGTCTGGCCCTAAGCACATCCTCTCATAGATCTCCGTTTATATGTCTGTTTATATGTCTATCTTCCCCACCAGGCTACAGCTTATAGTATAGAGGAACTGTCACTTATTATCTTTATATTTTTACCTCTTAAATTAGAAGTATGAAGATATTTCGTCTTGTTTGCCAACACTCTTAGCTTGGTGATAACGACATGGAATGCCACACTGCAGATGACTCCAAAGGGATGCAGGCACTGCAAGGTGGTGGCGGGTTCTGGGAAAGTGAAAGTCTGTCATGGGTGGAGGAGACAGAAACCAGGAGTTCAGTGAATGAACTAACAAGAAACACACTTCCCCAGCAGAGTGAAATTACCCTGCTGGTCTACCATCTTGCCACATAAAATACCTCACAGAATGAGGAGCCTTCCTCTGGGTCTGGATACCTTTATACTGTCAAGGAGTTTTTGCTCCCAAAATTTGATATACACATCAGGACTCTCCAACACGCAGCTACAGCCATGAGTTTTAGTTGAGACGTGCCTAGGCCAGATCTTGTCATAGCCTTGGGTTATCTGAGACCTAGGGACCTGAGGAATGCTACTTCAGGATGGAATCTTCCATTCCAGTAATATTTGGATAAATCTCCCATGTCCTCCTATCCTTCTGTATTAGTCTTCTGGAGCTGCCATAACAAATTATCACGAACTGGGTAGCTTAAAGCTGCAGAAATGTGTTCTCTCACAGCTCTGGAGACCAGAAGTCTAAAAATCAAGGTGTCGGGAATTCTCCAGTGGTCTGGGCCAGTGGTTAGGACTCCGCGCTTTCACTGCTGAGGGCACAGGTTCAGTCTCTGGTCGGGGAACTAAGATCCCACAAGCTGCATGGCATGGCCAAATAAAATAAATAAAATAAATAAAATCAAGGTGTCGTTAGTCTGTAGCCCCCCCCCCAAGGCTCTAGGGGAGCCTGGACTTGACAATCCTTCCTTGACTCTTCCAGCTTCTGGGGGCTGCAGGCATTCCTTGGCTTCCTGCATCACTCCAACCTCTGCTTCAGTCTTCACATAGCCTTCTCCTCTTCTGTGACTTCTGTCTCTTATAAGGACACTTGTCACTGGATTTAACACCTACCTGGATAATTCAGGATGTTCTCATCTTGGGATCCTTAATTTAATTACATCTGCGAAGACACTTTTTCCAAATACAGTCGCATTCACGGGTTCTGGGATGTAGACATATCTTTGCGGAGGGGGCGGTCCACTATTCAACCCACTACATCTTCTGAATGGAAAATAACAAAGAGGACATAGAATTTGTTAACTTTGAGATGTAAACAATTTGTCTTCATGGAGACATACACAATGTTCTTTAAAAATTTAGACTGAATAGTGAAAAACTACCACAGAGAAGCAGCAGCAAAAAAGCCCAATCCTAAACAACAACATGAACATGACTGTTTTTGTCTTCGCTGTCGCAGCCACACAGAAGGCTCTGTGCAGACTGTGGTCTTATTGTCTCTGCCCTGGAAACTTTCTAAGGCCCAGTATGTTGAGCTCCGAGGACATTAGGACATTGTGACATTTTGCCAAAAATTTTCCACTTAAAAAGGAAAGGATTATTTTATCCAGGAAATTCTATCATCTCTGCCAAAGAAGAGAAGATGGAAGAGGAAGAAGAGAGGAAGGAACACGGCGCCATGTATGAAGAGCCAAGTTGCAGACTCCATCCTTTTTCCACTGAGAGAGAAACCCTCAATAGTTTGTGTTTCAGAGACTGGATGGGAAAGCATAAGCTTTCCTCTGGCTGGGCGCCCCAAGCTCCTCTGTATTTTTGTTCCTTTCTTTTGCTCCAGCCATTCTATGTGGAATTGAAGTCCTGCAGCGTCAGCATAGATGTTTCTGTTGCTTACTATGCTGTGCTCACCTCCATTTGATCAACATCTGAGAAGGTAACCAGAAGTTTACATTTAGAAAAGTCCAGGAAGGCAGACCTCTCCATGGCCTCACTCCTAGCTCCTGAAATTACGGGGCTATTGAACCCCGGTAACCTGTTGTAACATATCCAGGCTGTTTACTGACACCATTTTTGAGAAGGAGCAAAGTGATGAGAGTCACTACCACCTGACAAATCGTTACTGTTTTGTCATTATCAGTAGTTATTGAACATATTGAATAACTACTGAATAGTTACTGTAGACAGTGCCCTCTAGCCCATTCTGAAAAAGAAAAATCAAAGCAATGAAAGTCACTATAAGTGACAAACTGTGGCCATTTTATCATTATCAATATTAATTGAACATAGAGCTATATCCTAACTGATGAGGACACAGCATCTTGCTCCTGGGAGCTTGAGCCATTGTGGGAATAGGTAGATGAAAAAAGACCTATATCATCCTTGTTTTCAGTTAGCGCTGCTAGTATTTTATTGACGCTTAATCAAATAAGTAAAACCAGTACTGCTAATGACTTCTTCCCCAGACCACACAGCCTCAGAGGTACAGTTCATCATCCGTTTTTGCTCGTTGTTCAGTGTCACTAATTATTACTCTGAGGGCTGTTAATAAAACTGTTCAATATTTACTTAGCTGATAGTCTCAAAACGGCAAGCAAGCAGATCTTCTGAGGACCCGGAACTAGCCCTTTACTGCCTGCTCTCATCACCTCTTGCTGTTCCCTCTGTTACACAGACCTCAGCTAGACTCCTCCCCTCAACATTCCCTCTAGAAGGGAGGGTCTCCATCAACATATAACTCTCAGTCTTTTCGTATAACTTACTTCAAATTATTGTATTTTGAGCTCTCTGTTAATGAGCTCTTAGAAACGTTGAATAGGAAGTTGGATAAGTTGATATCTAAGGATTCTTTCTCCCTTTACCCACATTGCCACATGGAAGGCAAGATAAACACGGTATGCTAGTACAACAAGAGTTCAGGGAAGAGTTGAGCTACTTCCACCTGTCCATCTCTAAAGCCAGATGCTGTTGGTAGATTTCACATAACCAAACATTTGGTGCTGTCATCTCCAAGCCCATCTGAATGGGTAACCATAATAGAATGGAAGGCTGGCCTCTGGGTTGCTGATTTCTCCACCTGACCCAAGCAGGGACTCTACTTTACAATTAAGGAAATGTATAAAACAACATTTTGCAGGCCTCTCAAACTAAGCCGTCCTAATGTAGACATTGACCCAGATGAAAGCCCCAAAAGGTCTCTCCGGGAGTTTAAAAATGTATATAATTTTGGGGGGCTTCCCTGGTGACGCAGTGGTTGAGAGTCTGCCTGCCGATGCAGGGGACACGGGTCCGGGAGGATCCCACATGCCGCGGAGCGGCTGGGCCTGCGAGCCATGGCCGCTGAGCCTGTGCGTCCGGAGCCTGTGCTCTGCAACGGGAGAGGCCACAACAGTGAGAGGCCCGCGTACCGCAAAACAATAAAATAAAATAAAATAAAATAAAAAATATATATATATATAATTTTTTAAGTCAAAACTTGTCTATGAGAATAAAACAGGCCAAGAAGGGATGACTAAAGGCAGCAAAGGGCATCCTCTTGTGCTACACCTGACCAGGACACAGCTCTCCAAGTCTTCATGGATCAAGTCTCCTGTTCCCTATCAAGCAACCAAGCAACAGTCTGAGGAGTCAGATAAGCCTGAAAAATGAATCACAGATATGAAAACTCAGTTTATAACAGAGGCAAAGGATCTGACATTTGTCACCAAGATTTAGACATAAAGAAAGTCCCTTTGACCTCAGAGAGAACTGGCTTAACAAGTCACAGGGGTGAGAAAAAAGAGGCCCTCTTGCTTCCCCTGGGCTGGTAAGCAAGAACAAAACATGATTTGTTCCTGAAGTCAGGACTGCAAAAGCTTGATATCCGGACAAAGTCCCTTTACAGCCATTCTGGGTAGCCCATCCCCCTCTGTCCCCAGTGCCCCTTCCTGGTGGGGACCCAGACACTCCTCTTCCTTACAGACATTGGTGAGCCTGCAGGGGGCAGAAGAGACAGGCTGTGGTGGACTAAGCCTAATGGAAGGGGCCTATTCACACCACCATGACAGGGACAAGACAGTTGGAAACATAAAGCCTCCACTACGGCTCTCTGTGGGGCTCAGGCATGGGGTTCAGAGCAGATTGCAGGTTGGAACAGGCAATGCAATATAACATAATATAACAATGTAACATAACATAATATAATACAGTTATGAAGGGTTTTAATTTTATATGTTTTTTTAAATGTGCCTTTAAAAATGCAAAGGGCCATCTTCCCCCACCTCCTCCAAATTTGTTACTGAGATAGGAAAAAAATGTCCTTGTTGCTTTCTCCCATGTTCAAAACACATTACAGAATTTTACCCTTGCTATAAATATACATTTTACGTTTGATTTTCCTAATGTTTACTGGCAAACTTCTGGGTCACTGGAAGAATTGATTCGATGGCCTCACTGGCAGCAGGGCACCAAAATTTAAAAGCAGCCTGGGGAACAGGATGTCATTGGCATCCTCATCCTAATGTCTCCTCAAACTATAAACTAATCATTTAAAATATTAAAGCAGAGTACGTTCAGATGCACAAGCATAAATGTTTAAGCTAGATTTTTATTTGACGACTTCTTCCCTACTTTATTTATTAAACATACAGGACATCAGTTTTAAGCACTGGTGATCCAATTTTGCACAGTGAATGAGCATGAGCTTTGGAATCAGACAGGCTGGGGTTCGAGTTTGGGCTCAGCCAATTATTAACTGTGACCTTGGGCACATTTCTTTGTATAGCTCAGAGCCTGAAGCCTGTTAAGCATTGTCAGTAAACTTTGCTTGTACCAGCAATTCAGTACAAGCAAAGTATTTAATCTCTTGCCTATTCTTAGTGATCATAGTCAGAATGAGTTCAAACAAAAATCAATAATGATCTTTAACGGGGGAATCTTCTCCCTCTTCCCCTTGGAAAGAGGGGACAGTAACAAAATTCCAAGTTGATTGAGGCTCCACTACCTATGAGATCATGGAAATGATTTTTCCAAGGGATCCAACAATTTGTCCTGAAAAAGCTAAGAAAATAAAATATAAAAAGTAGCTATTGACATGAAAATGGCAACGAAGGAAATGTGACTTTAAAAATGAAAACAGGCAATATAATGCAAGTTCTCCTCCTGAAACTTCTTTGTCACCCATCCCTGTCTTTCTGCCCTAGCTGGATGACCCTCACCATCTCTCACAGGGACCCTGTCATCACCTCTCCAGAGCCCCCTCCTCCACCCATTCACCACATCAGCACTGGTTACAACAGGCTAAGGGAGCATCCGTTATGGAACAATTAGTGGTCTAATCCTATCTGTGTAGAACGGTATATATGGCTGTTTATATATCTATGGATGTAAATAGAAAACCTCAGAGAATAAACCAACAAATATTAAGAATGGTTCTCTCTAACATGTGATCTGTTCTTTCCATATTTTGGAAACTACTGGGAATTGGGAAAACATCATAATTAATGTTATAATCAGGAAATAATTAAAGCTACTTTTTAAAAAGAAAAAAGAAGAAAGGTTTCCATGGCATTCTACTGCAAACAGGATAAAGTCCAAACTAGCATATAAGGGCTTCCATCCATGACCCCAGATTACTTTTCAAACATTATCTTCTTCTGTGTCTCTGACACATACCCTAAATAGAAAACACACTAGACACTCTTTACCCTGAATTCAGCCTTCACTGTCCAACTTCCAAGCCCTCCCCTATCTTGTTCTCACAGCCTGTCTCTTGAAGATTTTCCCAGGTGCCTCTCTTAGAATCTACCTGCTAGAAAGCACATAGAGCATTCATTTCATTTGAACACGTAACACAATTAGTTGTGTTTTTCTCTCCACTAAGCAGTAAGCTGTTCAAAGGAAGGTTGTGTCTTCTTCCCAGAAGACTTGGCTCACTGCCTTGCACCCAAAGATAGCCAATAGATGTTCATTGACATAAATTACAGAAGAGTGAAGAGGAAGATACACCTGGGGCAGTTGCAGAAGACTTCACAGGGGTGGGATTTGAGCTGGGTTTAAAGAAGGGGTAATATTTAAAGAGAAATCATAGCTGATTACATTTAGAATTCTATCGTAAAAACACAAGGACTTTTCCCAAGGACATTGTTGTCATTCTGTTGTAGACTGCTTGATGCTACAGGGTAAACTGATGCTAAAAATTATTTAAAAGGGAAATGTACCTTCGTATTTTTCACTTATATTCTTAAGCTAAAAGGATACAATATTTGCAATTAAAAACTAGTTGTCTAAAAGTGAAAGTGTCATCAGAAAACAAAATTAAAGGACAAACGACAAAGTGGGAAAATATTTACAACATATATAATAAAGGGTTAATAACTACATATCAATAAGAAAATATGGGTAAATGGGGAAAAGGGCAAGGGACAAAAGAACAAAGACAATAAATACGAGGGGAAAAGTTTAACTTCATTAGTAATAAAATAAATGGAAATTAGAAAGAGATACAAATTTTTTGACTTTCAAAATGACAAACGAAAAGATACTACTCAGTGTCAGTGAGGGAAAGACAAGGGAATTTCATGGGGCTGTAACTTTTCTGGAAAAAAACTTAGCAAAAAGTTTCCAAGAGTTTTAAAAATAATTAATTCCCTTTGACCTAGTAATTCTACTTGTAGGATTCTGTCCTAAGGAATTAATCAGAAATGTGCACAAAGTTTTATATATAAGCAACACCATCTGTAAGAATTAAAAACCAGAAACAATGTAGACTATTAAATGTAAGAAAACAATTAAAGTGTATTACTTTGGAGAAATGTCTATTTAGGTCTTCTGCCCATTTTTGGATTGGGTAGAAGACCTAAATAGACATTTCTCCAAAGAAGATATACGGACTGCCAACAAACACATGAAAGAATGCTTAACATCATTAATCATTAGAGAAATGCAAATCAAAACTACAATGAGATATCATCTCACACCATTCAGAATGGCCATCATCAAAAAAATCTACAAACAATAAATGCTGGAGAGGGTGTGGAGAAAAGGGAACACTTTTGCACTGTTGGTGGGAATGTAAATTGATAGAGCCACTATGGAGAACAGTACGGAGGTTCCTTAAAAAACTAAAAATAGAACTACCATACGACCCAGCAATCCCACTACTGGGCATATACCCTGAGAAAACCATAATTCAAAAAGAGCCATGTACCAAAATGTTCATTGCAGCTCTATTTACAATAGCCAGGACATGGAAGCAACCTAAGTGTCCATCATTGGATGAATGGATAAAGAAGATGTGGCACATATATACAATGGAATATTACTCAGCCATAAAAAGAAATGAAATTGAGTTATTTGTAGTGAGGTGGATGGACCTAGAGTCTGTCATACAGAGTGAAGTAAGTCAGAAAGAGAAAAACAAATGCTGTATGCTAACACATATATATGGAATCTAAGAAAAAAAAAAAAGGTCATGAAGAACCTAGGGGTAAGACGGGAATAAAGACACAGACCTACTAGAGCATGGACTTGAGGATATAGGGAGGGGGAAGGGTAAGCTGTGACAAAGTGAGAGAGTGGCATTGACATATATACACTACCAAATGTAAAATAGATAGCTAGTGGGAAGTAGCCGCATAGCACAGGGAGATCAGCTAGGTGGTTTGTGACCACCTAGAGGGGTGGGATAGGGAGGGTGGGAGGGAGGGAGACGCAAGAGGGAAGAGATATGGGAACATATGTATATGTATAACTGAGTCACTTTGTTATAAAGCAGAAACTAACACACCATTTTAAAGCAGTTATACTCCAATAAAGATGTTAAAAAAAATAAAGTGTATTACTATATATACGTGATCCTGTCATTTAAAAAATCGTATATTTTTTAAAGAATAGTTACTGTCATTGGGGCAAATGCTCACAATATAGTATAAAACGAGGTTACAAAGAAGATTAAATTGAATGCATTCTGGAAACAGAACTGAATACAGAAATTGGGCTTCCCTGCTGGCGCAGTGGTTAAGAATCTGCCTGCCAATGCAGGGCACAAGGGTTCGAGACCTGGTCCAGGAAGATCCCACATGCTGCAGAGCACCTAAGCCCGTGTGCCACAACTACTGAGCCTGCACTCTAGAGCCCGCGAGCCACAACTACTGAAGCCTGCGCGCCTAGAGCCTGTGCTCTGCAACAAGAGAAGCCACCGCAATGAGAAGCCCGCGCACCACAACGAAGAGTAGCCCTGCTCACTGCAGCTAGAGAAAACCCATGAGTAGCAATGAAGACCCAACGCAGCCAAAAAAAAAAAAAAAAGACAGAAATTACCTCTAGGAAATGGGATTGGGGAGAGGAGGACCTTTCACATGTTCTCTCTCTCTTTTTGTTTTTTTTAATATAAATTTATTTATTTATTTTTGGCTGCTTTGGGTCTTTGTTGCTGCGCGTGGGCTTTTCTCTAGTTGCGGCAAGCGGGGGCTACTCTTCATTGCGGTGTACGGGCTTCTCGTTGGGTGGCTTCTCTTGTTGCAGAGCAGGGGCTCTAGGCACGCAGGCTTCAGTAGTTGTGGCACTTGGGCTCAGTAGTTGTGGCTCACGGGCTCTAGAGCGCAGGCTCAGTAGTTGTGATACACGGGCTTAGTTGCTCCGCGGCATGTGGGATCTTCCCCGAGCAGGTCTCAAACCCGTGTCCCCTGCATTGGCAGGCAGATTCTTAACCACTGCGTCACCAGTGAAGACCGTTCTCTCCTTTTTGTTTTTTTTTTTTCAATGAGTAAGAATAATAGTAGTAGCTATACTACCAATAATTTGAACGTTTACTGTGGGTCAAGCATTGTTCTAAGTGCTTTATGTTTACTTTCTCACAGAATCCTCACAACAACTTGTTGAAGTAAGTGTAATATTGTCATTCTCCCCCTTCACAGGTAAGAAAATTGAGGCACGGAGAGGTCAAGCAAGTAGCTCAATGTAGAGCTAAGACTCAAGGGTGGCATTTTGGGTGGGATGAATTGGGAGATTGGGATTGACATATATACACTACTGATACTATGCATAAACTAGATAACTAATGAGAACCTACTGTATAGCACAGGGAACCCTACTCAGTGCTCTGTGGTGACCTAAATGGGAAGGACATCCAGAAAAGAGGGGATATATGTGTACGTATAGCTGATTCACTTTGCTGTACAGTAGAAACTAACACAACATTGTGAAGCAACTATACGCCAATAAAAATTAATTTAAAAAGAAAGTGCAAGAAAGCAAGATTCCAGAGTCCCTCTCTTCAAGTACTACGGTGCCTCTGATTATATATTTGTAGTACTGTGTTTGTAAATTAAGAACTTGATCCCACCTTTGCCCTGGCTGGTCCCTCTGCTGAAAAAGCTTCTTCTCCTACGTAGCTACTTAAGTCCCTGATCTCTTCAAGTCCTTGCTTAATTGTGGCCTTCACAGTGAGTCCTACTCCCGAAACACAGGGTTCAAACTTGCAACCTGCCCCTCTATTTTACTCTGCTTTATTTTTTCCATAGTATTTCTCTAGCATATTATACAATTTTCAGATTACCATATCACTTCTCTTTGTCCCTCCTCACCTTCCCCCCAGCCCACTATGGGAGCTCCATTAGGTCAGGAGTTTTTATCTGTCTTGCTAATCGATGTATCACAGTCTGAAAAAGTACTGGCACAAACTAGGTGAGCAACAAATACTTGTCGAGTAAGTGAACTTTTAAAAACATATCATGATTCCAATTTTACTTTCGTATTTTAAAGCATAAACATGTATATGCATGTGTATGAGGGAGGGAGAAGAAAAATAGTCAAAATGTTAATGGTGATATCAAGTGATATCTTTCCTTCTTCATGTTTTCCTGTGGTTTTATTCCCTAAACTCAATTGGAAAATGTATTATTTTATCATAAGAAAATTCTAAACCTCGGGTGACATGCATTGCCACGCACAACAAATTGTCTTTACTGCAAGTTGCATGAAGCCGTTTTCCTATGTGAAACGCAATCAACAATTCAAGAGGTATTGATGATCTTTAAATAAATTATTGCTTTTAAGCAATCGCCCGGTATTTTGTGGTTAAATATTTCTAAAAGGAATAAAAATCCTTGCCTCGCCTGTCGACCGCGGCATCCCTGGGGAACACACCCACCTAGCAACCCGGAGCCGAGCCTGGCACTACGCCTTTAATTCCCGTGTTGGGAGGTGGGGTGGAGAATTTCCGCTCCCCCACTCCCACCGCGTCCCTGGTGGCAGCTGTCACCGGTAAGGCGAGCACCGCGCACGGGGGATGGCGCCCAGCGCCCATTGGACAGAATATAAAGGCTGAAACCTACCCCCGAAGACTGGGAGCCCGGCGGGGCGGCGGCGGGGGACGCGCGCCGCGGCCCCCAGCTCCTTTATCCAGGAGATCCTGGGCCCCGCGGCGCGGGCATGACCGAGGTTCAGCTTCAGGGACACGCCCGTTACGCCTCGTTGAAAACGATCAGGTGAGCCTGGCCGAGGCGGACGTGACTCCTGGAACCCCGGCTCCAGTGCGTCCCAGCTGGCGCCGCGACGTCCACCTGCCCAGCAACCGGGAACAGCTGGTCGGTGGGAGGGGGAGGCCCCGGCTCCCCTGAGGGACCGGACTGACCATGGCGCTGGCCGCGGCCGCAGCCGCTGCGGCCGCCGGGGTGAGCCAGGCGGCAGTGCTGGGCTTTCTGCAGGAGAACGGCGGAAAGGTGCGCGACTCTGAGCTGCGGAGCCGCTTCAAGCCGCTGCTGGATGCCGGCGACCCACGCGGCCGCGCCGCCCGCAGGGACCGTTTCAAGCAGTTTGTCAACGACGTGGCCGTGGTGAAGGAGCTCGACGGCGTCAAATTTGTGGTGCTGAGGAAGAAGCCGCGGCCCCGGGAGGGACCAGAGTCCCTTCCCTCCTGCTTCCTGAGCACCCCGGTGGCATCAGCCCCGCCGTCGAAGATCACCTCCGTCTCACAGGGGGAAACCGCTGTTTCGGGGGCTCCATCCTCGGCCTCGGCGCAGAGGGCAGTGGAACCACCTGAGGACCCGGCTCCGCCATCAGAGCCACAGGACACCCCCGGGGCTCCGGCCTCTGAGCCCACTCAGCTGACTAAGGAGCTGCTGTTAGTCCCAGCCCGGCAGTCAGGGATGCCCTCGGAGCCCCAGATTACAGCCTTTGAGCTGGCCCAGCCCTCCGAGGGACTCTCTGCAGACGTGGCCCCACCGTCCATGGCACCGTCGGAGGCAGCTTTGCCCCATGCAGAACCGCCAGACCCGGAACCTGCGCCTGGGCTGACAAAAGGGCCGCCACCACCCGCTCCGCGCGCGCTGCCTCAAAAGCCCTGCATGCTGCCCGTGCGCTGCGTCCCGGGCCCCGCGGCGCTCCGGATCCGGGCGGAGGAGCAGGGCCTGCGTCGGCAGCTGTCGGAGGAGCCCAGCCCACGTAGCTCCCCGCTGCTGCTGCGGCGGCTCTCAGTTGAGGAGTCCGGCCTGGGCCTCAGCCTGGGCCCCGGCCGCTCCCCGCACCTGAGGCGCCTGTCGCGCGCCGGCCCTCGCCTGCTGAGCCCGGACACCGAGGAGGTGCCCGCCGCACCGCCGCCGTCCGCCGTACCCCTGGAGCCGGCCGAACACGAGTGGCTAGTGCGGGCTGCCGGGGGCCGTTGGACCCACCAGCTGCACGGGCTGCTGCTACGCGACCTCGGCCTGGCGGCCAAACGCGACTTCATGTCTGGTTTCACGGCCCTGCATTGGGCCGCCAAGAGTGGCGACCTCGAGATGGTGCAGCAGCTGGTGGAGATCGCGCGGCGTGGAGGCGCGCGGGTCGACGTGAACGCGCGCTCACACGGCGGCTACACGCCGCTGCACCTGGCGGCTCTGCATGGCCATGAGGATGCAGCGGTGCTGCTGGTGGTCCGCCTGGGTGCGCAGGTGCAGGTGCGTGACCACAGCGGGCGGCGCGCTTACCAGTACCTGCCGTCCGGCGCCTCGTACGCGCTTCGCCGCCTACTTGGCGACCCCATCCTGCGAAGCTCTACCGAGCCCGATGCGACCGCTGGTGGTAGTGGCAGTTTTGCGGCCCGGCGCCCGGTGCAGGTGGCCGCCACCATCCTCAGTTCCACCACCAGCGCGTTTCTGGGCGTTCTGGCCGACGACCTGATGCTCCAGGATCTGGCTCGAGGCATGAGGAAGTCAGGCTCCTTAAGCAAATTCTTGGGTGCCTCGCCCACGGCTCCTCGTAAAAAGACAAAAACCCGCAGTAGTCTGCAGGTCTTTTCAGAAATCTCCCGTCGACCCATTCCGGGGCCCTTGGCTGGTCTAGCGCCCAGCCTACCCCCAGCAACCTGACGGTTCCTGAGGCTACGGCTGAGTTGCTCTAATCGGGCCTGCCTCTCACAGTCTAAGCCTGCCCAAGACAGCAGTCCAAAACCTTCGGCTCCATCTTGTTTCCAACTTTGTCCACTGCAGCCTGTTTCACCCAAGTGGGCCTACGCCTCCAGCTTCTGTCTGAAGCTTGATCTTTCTCCAGAGATGGGATTCAAGATCTCAGTGCGAGCCTCCTATGAAGAACTACGGAAGTCAGGATTGAACTTTGGAAGAAATTTGAAATTTAGGATCAAAGGTTAAGGGGCAGCAGCTGGTCTGGCCCCTGAATGATTTAACCCGATGCCTCTGCATCTATGTACTCCCAAGCCAGAATTAGAGCTCTGTGTGATGATGGGTTGTCAGCTTTAAGATATGTAGTGCTTTTGTAATTTGATGCTTTTATCCTGTTTTTAAATTGAAATGAGGTAAAACAACTTTCATAAAAAAACCTTTTCAAAGTATATTTTTCCAAAATGCTCAGACATTTTCAATCTTTTGCTAAATATTTTGGAATTCTATTAAAAAAAAAAAGATGATCAAGATCTAAAGGAAATTAGTCCCAACCAACAAAACCCTTGAATGGTTATCTACCTCATTTTAGGCAATCAAGATTCCAGAGAGTCTTGAATACAGAATGTGACCATTGTGAATGTAATTAATTTCAGTTGTACTGAGAATGCTAAATATTAGGAAACAAGTACATCTTGGGAGAAAGTGATTTAACAACGAGAGAAAAGAAAAGAGACACTTTGGCAAATACTTTTAATTTGTGGTTGTCTTTATGGTGAAATATAAACGTGTGTCTTTGGCACTGGTGGCTGGCTACTTTGATATGGCATGAATATTTAATTTTTTAAAGTGTGATTTATTTGTGAATTGCACCATTGTGCCATGTTTCTGAATCTGTGGCTTTCAAATCCAGCTGAGCCTTTCAGTGCAGAAAGTGAACATTCAAAGAAAAAAATGTCATAGCATAACACTAGAAAAATCACTGGTTAAATAGTAACAGATACAATTAAGGAGCAACTATTTTATATGAAAGTTCTGTACAAGCAAAAGGTACGTGATATCCATTTTAAAAAGCCATCTGAAAGCAAACAACTTATTCCAAAATAGCAAATGCAGAATCTCTTTGCTCAGTGACCTTAGAGAGGGGTGGCTTGATTCATCTGTATCTTTGCTCCTATTTGTAATTGAGAAGGGTTTAAGTATTGCCAAGATTTCTCAGATTCAACACAGTGTAATTAAAATGGCTCTTTTCCCATTTTAAAGATGTGGAATCTATATGCTCAACCAACCTTTTTATATCATATTGTAATAATGCTCTGCTTTTGCAAATTGGGTTTGCATGTCATTAGTTATGCCAAATAGTTTTTGGGGCACAGGGTACTGGAGTTCCCCTCCCATATGTGTATCAGTGAGGCCTCTGAAATTATTTAAGGCAGTCTTTCATGGAATGTTTTGATTTAAGCAATGAAATAAAGTCTCCCATTTTGTTCCTGCTTGTGTGATGATGCACTTCCCTTAAACATTCTACAGCACTTGCTACTGTATTTTGCTTTTCTTTTCACTTCTTTTCTCCTCATCCTTCTGCCTCTTTCAAGCATTCTACTATTGAAAGAATTTGGATTTCTCTGCAAAAAAAAAGGAGTCAACCAAACATGGATATGGTAGTCAAATACTGTAGGTAATTGTAGGCCCGGATCTGACCTCTCCCACCATCCTTGCTTGGAACTCTAGCTAAGCTGCATAAATTATTTCAAAATGAAAATTAAAGTCTTCTGCCTCTGCAAAAAAAAAAAAAAAAAAGACAGGAGGCAATAATTAAAGCAATCTCAGTAGCTGAAGGTCTAGGACAGGATAAAATATTAGAGATTTTTCATGGTAAAAGAGAGGCTTGACTGAGACGGATAACAAAGGTTACACACACACAGGTATGACCAGCTTTGAGAAAGACAAAATGTAAACCAGCAAAGTAGTAATAACTAATGTTTATGGCACACTTAAATCAGAGGAGGGTTCTTGAACCGCCAGAAGAATCTTTGTGTTTCAGAAGAGTGTGCTGCAAGCCTGCCCAGTGAAGTAAAAACATTTGGCAAGAGTTTAGGATCAATAAGCCTAAAATTCAGGTGTTAGAAACCACTGCTTTTTCCTTGCAGGCTAAAACTTTCTGAAACTGTAAGTCAGTAGGAAATTACAGTTGATATGCATATGGAAAGTTCTCAAGAACAATATCTGACTAACAGGAGGTACACCTGGGGAAGGATATTTCCAACAACTGACAAAAAAATAGTTGTTCATTGGTTAAGGTAATTTACCTGGTTAAAATTATCACAGGGAAGAGAATCACTCCTCTTAATGCGGGAAGAGTTAATTGCTGATGTAGATGTGTATGAGTCATGTCCAATTTTTATTGTTTCGCTGTACCGTGTCTTTGTTGCTGCGCGCGGGCTTTCTCTAGTTGCAGTGAGCGGGGGCTGCTTTTTCATTGCGGTGCACGGGCTTCTCATTGCAGCGGCTTCTCTTGTTGAGGAGCATGGGCTCCAGGCGTGCAGGCTTCCGTAGTTGTGGCTCGCGGGCTCTAGGCGTGCAGGCTTCCGTAGTTGTGGCACACGGGCTTAGCTGCTCCGGGGTATGCGGGAACTTCCCCGAACAGGGCTCGAATCCATGTCCCCTGCATTGGCCGGCGGATTCTTAACCACTGCGCTGCCACGGAAGCCCCCACAGCAAGCTTTTTAATACAATTGTACATTTCCTCTAAGGAGGATGGAAGCTGTTCTTTTTTTTTTTTTTTTTTAAAGTATTTTGGCTGCACTGGGTCTTAGTTGCAGCACGTGGGATCTTTAGTTGTGGCATGCGGACTCTCAGTTGCAGCCTTCATGTGGGATCTAGCTCCCCGACCAGGGATCGAACCTGGGCCCCCTGCATTCGGAGCATGGAGTCTTACCCACTGGACCACCAGGGAAGTCCCTGGAGGCTGTTCTTGAGCATGTGTTACTTACCTAATGGAGACCAGGGTATGGGTAACACACATATGACCTGTGTTTACTAAGTGCCAGGCACAGTTGTAAACACTTTGCAGGTATTAACTACCACCTTACAAGGTATGCACTGTTAGTATCTTGATTCTTAAAGTGAGGAAACTGAAGCTTAGAGAAACTGTAAGTAACTTGTACAGGCCTCACAGCTAGTAACTCTCACAGTCAGGATGGCATCCTGTTGCTCTTTTCCATTAGTGTCCTGTTGCAGAAAAGCAAGGTGGTCTCATCTCAGCTCTTTATTCATTTAGTGACCTTAGGCAAGTCACCCAAGTCTCCAAGCTCCATCTCCCTCTCTGTGGAACTGGCAGTACATATCCTACAGGCTGTGGGGAGGAAGGAACACAGGGAATGAGTAGGTAAAGTCGTCTGTGAACTGCAACACCATCCTGAAATATTACCAGGAGTGCCGAGTTGGTCCCAAAGGGATATCTGGCTGCATTTCAAAACCAAATATCTCTGATTCGTGACGTTGTTCTACATGATCACCATTCTTTTGCCATGTTAGTATTTGTATATACAAACAACAACATTGACTCTACTAGGAAAAATGTTTCCCCACAAAAGGGAAATATCGCTTTATTTAAAATATCACAATGCCTTTCTTAATACACATTCCTCTAGCATCCCCGCCCCCGCAACTTCCAGTCTTAAACAAGCAGTCATTCAGCTTTCTGGACTGAAAGCACCCCTCCACACACGGTTTTAAAGCTGGGCCTTCTCAGGACCCATATTTCCTCCCTTTTCTTTGCCTTTTCCTGGAAGAAATTATTTGACCTTTTAAAATGGTTTAATAAATAGACTCTGTCGCTCTCCAGATAGTTTTATGCCTTGAACCTCTGTGGCTGGCGTCATCTTTCCAGAACTGCCACACCTCTGGACTTGAACCTGTGGAGCAGAGGTGGCCTCAGATATTACTGTGGGAAAGAGGAAATAAGGAAGAGATAGTGAGAGAGGGAGGAGGAGGAGGAGAGAGAGAGAGAGATGTCTGGACCTCTCCTCAAGAAGGGGAGGAAAAAGTCCTCCTAGTGAGAAGTCAGTGCTGACTTAAGTTTCAAAGACAACAGGTAAACACCCATCATGACTGCCTGTCTAAACTGTAGCTAGGCTGTGACAGTAACGCTACGGGGTCGTTGGGAGGATTGCTTTACAGCATTTCACCTCTTCTCTCTGCTGTCCTCAACCACATTTGACCTAAATGTCCTCATAAGCTTCTGAATTACACGTGACTGAACAGCAAGGTAATTTGTTCCCGTGAGGATTCCTGAGGTTCACGCCAGCCGCTCGCCGAGGTACTTGGTGTGAGGAGCAGGCTGCTCCAGCCAGACTGCGCGTCGGTTTGGGCACCACGGAACCTTGCTTTCCTACTGTTTCCAATTTACAGTCAGAAGGTAAAAAGTGCACTAATTACATCCGTATTAGGAACGGCTGGGGGGCGGGATGAGGCGAGTAGGAGAGGAGGGAGGCCCCGGGGCTGCCAGTTGCCAGGCAACAACCGCGCTCTGCTCAATCGGGGCGGGGCGCTGCAGGCCTCAGGGCTGGGGGCGGGACCAGCAGGCGGCGGCGGGCGCAGGCGGCCTGGGGAGGTGCGGACAGAAACCCCAACAGAGGCCCAAGAAACCCTCTTTTCCACCGTGGGGAACCACGTAAGGCGCTTTTTGATACTGATCCTCGAGATCAACACCCCCAGCCTCCCCCTCCCCACTCCTCATTAGCCAACGACTTTCGAACGAAGGCCTAGTGGCAAAGGAAAGGGAGCCAACCTTCCCATAACTGGCGGGCCAGGATTTCTTTCCGACAGACACAAAGGCTTAGCCCCAGCCTTCAGGTCCAACAGGGACACTGCTCAGGACAAGGCAACGTCCCTGTGGCTAGCCCAGAGGGCCTGGTAGCTGGGGAGGCTGCGGGTGGTAAAGCGTGGCTAGAAGCTTTCATCATGAGGAAAACAGTGCCCTCTGCTGGCAGTGTCCAGGAGGGTGGAATTCACCAGACTTCTGGTACTGGCCCCCACCCCACCCCTAGTCTTAGTCTGTGGTGCCAATATAGAACACCTATGCTGAGCTCATTCTTGCCCTCTGAAGGAATAACGGGGTGTGGAAGGGAGATAAACTGGGGCAGGAAGGAGACGGAGGCAAAATGGAAGGACAGGCGCAGGAGTTGTGGCCCCACTTTTGTGGGCTCGCTCGATCTGGTAGAGACAAGCACAGAAGCCTCATATTTCCCCATGGAAAAAACCAGCGAAGAACCAAAGTGCAGTTTAACCAGACAATGGCAGACGCTGCTTCTCATGCCCATCCCGGGCTGGGAGTGTTTTGTCTGAAATACACAATTTCTACTGGCCTAATGGACGACGTTAAGTGTGTTTCTAAGTATATCACAATGGGAGAATGCAGTGGGGACTGTACAGGGCAAAAGCCAGAAATAAGTAGATTCCATCCAGAACGCGTCTCGAAGCGAGCTGCCCTGCTAGGCAGAGGATCTTAGAGCGGAGGCCCCGCCCACGGCGTTCAAAGGAGAAAAGCAAAGCATAATGTTAGAATCAGCAGGAGCCCCATATGTTTTTTATAAAAAGGCACAATGTGAGCATTGTTCTGTGCTCAATAGCGCGACTGTTATAACTAATGCTTTTGGTATGAATACGACCATTTAACATTCCCAACCAGTTGCACTTAGTGACAATATGCATCAGAAAACGGGCCCAGAAGCAGAGATTTCTCACTTTGAGGTCTGTTGGCTTTAGATACACATACACATGCCTATTAATGTGCCCAGCTCCCAAAAATACACTGAACATTTACATGAACAATGTTCTTGTCCCTGGCCTTAGCAGCTACAAATACTAAGACAGATTTTCAATGTATATTTGAGAACTGAACATTGATTCTATGTACACAAGACTGACACACAGAGGGGAGTGTGTCCTGTTTCATACCACTCTAGCCCTTAACTCCCAACCTTAGCCCATCCCCAAACTGCCATCTCCAGAACACAAGAAAAGCTGCCTCTGCAACTCCTCAGCACCACCCCCACAATAATAGGTCTCCAGGTCCCCCATGACTCACCTTCAGCTCCCATCCCCCCAACTGCCCTCCTTAAGCCTGGGTGACCTAGTGGGGACTCCAAAGGAAAGGCGGATAAATTCAGTTTATCCAATTATCCAACATAATTGGAAGAGGAAGAAAGTTCTTTCTGGGTCTTGGAATGAATGTCCCCAAATGTCCAAGTGTACTTGACATTCATCAGGGTTTTTAGGCAGCAAAGCATCTGAATCCATTTTCCATTTGGGGAAGTTCCCTATCCCTTGTCTTGAAGGGAGGCAGTCCCCCACTTCCACTATACTACTCATGTCGGGGGCTTGGGTAAAAACCAGCAAAAGAGACCTGGCCTCAGCCAATCAGGCCTAGCTTTCGTGGTAATAATGCAATCACCAGAATATTTAGGGACTACTGGTGACAGCATCTGCTTGGCCCCTCCAGTTTTCAAGCCTGTTTCTTCAGTCTTTCTAGGGATCCCCAGGGCTGAGTGATGTCCTCCAACAAATCTCTCTTCTGCTCTAGTCTGGCAGGTGTCTGTAGTTTGCCAACAAGATCCCTCCTCCAAGCCAGGCTCCAGGTGATACCGCACACTTCTCACATCAATTTTTTATTGAGAAGGGAAAAAATGGCCATTTTGCATCTTAAGTTGAAGTGCTCCTCTGACTTGTCTCCTCTCCCTCCAACCAACCCTGACCGAAAAGGGGGAATACTGCAGACTTTAAAATTCATAAGTTAATTACCAAATAATCCGCAAGACTTGGGTAAGGCCACATGAGAACACTTGGAAAAAGTACTCCAGGAAGGCCGGGTCTGGGTCTTCCCCACCCCAAGGGAAAAGCACCGAATAAACCAGCGTCATCCCAATCAATCACGTGGGTGAGAGGCAGGGGCAATGCTCCTCACCCCCAGCCCCCTGTAACTAGATGAGGGGAGGGGGGAAGGGCGGTTTATCCGGAGGACGGGTGCCTGGGGGCCAGGCCGGCCTGGGAGTCGCAGGACGACGGCCAAGGTCGGTCCTGACTGTGTCCAGTTGGTCCTGAAGGAGGCGGACCCGCTCGTCCAGGCTGCGCTGCTGGGCCAGGACAGCGGCCTTGCCGACCAACAGGGCGCGATAGGCGCGCAGTTCGTCGGCGGGAAGTGCGCGCGCCAGCACCTCGCGCAGGGCCCGCTCGCGCCGTGCCACATGCTGCTTCAACTCCTTGGCGTCTTCCTGCTGCCGCTGCAGGAGCCCCAGTCGCTGCAGCAGAGAGGCCTGGAGCCGCGGGGCGAGGGCGCCGTGAGCGGGGCGAGGGTGCCGCCGCTCCCGGGAGGCTTCCAGCCGGAGCCCGAAGGCCCCTCACCGCCCCGCCCTCCCCCAGCCCAAACCCGTTACCTGCTCGTCAGGGTCGCCGTCTGCGCCCGCCCGGGCCAGGGCGCGGTGCACGCGGTCCAGGCGACTGCCCAGCAGGAGCAGGAGGCCAAGCACGCGCTCTAGGTCGGCCATGAACCGGCTGAACCGCTCGAGCTCGTGGGGTGCACAGGCCTGGCCGACCGCGGCCTCCAGGGCAGCCCCGCGCCTGGCCCAAGCCTGGGCCGCTCCCTGCAGCTGCTCCTGCTCGGCCTGAAGCTCCCTTAGCGTCTTTTGAAGGAGGTCCGCCAGCTCCACCTGCAGGGAGGGCGCGGGTACCTCAGTCTGGAGGCAGGGCCCTGACTTAGCCCAGCCTCTAATAGCCCCTCCACACTCACTTTCTTGGCTTGGATGCTGTTAATTGGCTCGGGGAGACCCGGGCCGCATGGCTCGTCAGGCACAGCGTAGGTGGTAAGGTTTTCAGGCCTTGTCTCCTCCTGAGAAGCTGGCAGGCGCTGGGTGGAGTTAAGTAGGTAAGAGCTGGGGACAAAACCAGAGTTCCTTGGGTCGTCCTGCCCCAGGCTGCATGGGCTTAGAATCCCCTGAGTCCCTGGTACCCCTCACTCACCTTGACGCAGAAGTACCAGCTGCTTCCTCTCCAGCCTCTCCACAGGCTGGCCTCATTGCAGCCCAGACCTCGGCTAAAGGAATCAGCCCATCCAGCAGGCCCAGGGATGGCTCTGGGCTGGGATAGGAGGTAAGAGTGTCACTCAGAGAGGGATCCAATCTGGCCAGCTCCTGAACCAGCTCCTCGAGGCGTGGACTGGGCCATGTTGACCTGGAACCAGTCTGGCCAGTGCCCCAAGCCAGGGCAGTGTGGTCAGAAGGCCCCAGGGTATCATTGCCTGGAGGTCTCAGGGCATCACATGGGAGAGGTTTGAGGGGGTCAGTCTCTGCAGCTGTGGGGGGATCAGTGGTCAGCAGTCCAGTGGGGTCAAAGGTTGCAATGTCACCATTTGCAGTCCCAGGGGGACTACAGCATGTAGGTCTGGAGACACTCACAGAACCGTTTACCCCCTGCCAACAGTCATCCACCCCTGCAGTCTCTGGGTGCTCATGGAGGGGCTGCTCTGAGGGGATTATAGCCTGGTCAGCCCTCTGACCCAAGCCAGCTCCATACTGCCGGTCAGAGGCATGGACACTGGAAGTGGAAGAGATACTAAATCAGAAAAAGTTCTGGCCAAAGATAAATGGTGGCCTCCAAGGGCCATCCACCTCCCCCACCTCACCCCCCTGGCTCCCAGCCACCAGCCAGGAGAGGGTTCCCTGCCCCTCCAGCATTTTGTAGATGTGTGTAGGAAGGGATACGTATCTCACTCTGCTTGAAAGCCTGAGGAAATTCACCTGTTTGGGAGCCCCAGGGGAGCATGGGAGTCTGCAGGTGATCTCATTCTGACCAGCGGGGCTTCTTCCAGGAAAACTTCATCATCAGGAAGGGATGGGAGCCGGGCAGACACAATGCAGTTCTCTGAGGCCCTATGCTCCCAGTCAGAGGGACTGCTCTGGGGGCCCTCTGCAGAACACACCACTGCAACTTCCTTCTGAGTCAGGAACCTGGAAGCAGGGACCCCACACTGACCACGGGGACCAGGAAGGAAGATTCTGGTTCTGCGCCAGACAGACAGTAGGGTGTTGAGGGTGGGATTAGGGGATGTGGTTTGCAAAAGACAGAAGGCTCAAACTGAGGGTGAGTGGGAGGCCCTCTTCTTTCTTGAGCAAGAGATATGAAAGCTGCCTCCCCCCAGCTTTCAGTCCCCAGAGTGGTCCATTTCTCTCACCTGGAAAGTTTGGTCTGAAACAATGGTCTGGGGGTTTCTGCTCCTTGGGGAACAGCCTGGAAAAGCAAGCAGTTGGATGAAATGTTGCTCAAGTTTTCAATCTTCTGGATGCCCCCAAGCCAAGCTTGCTGCCCCTATCTTCCATACCTGGGCAATGGGCATGACCCCTTCTGGACTTCCCCAGGGGGACAAGACTTCCCCCGAAGCGCTCTGACTCCGACCAGCAGGCCTATAGGCATTGCTGAGCCTCAAGGACCGGGGTTTCGGGTCCTCTAGGCTTCGGGGCTGGGTCGCAGGCAGCCATCTGATCTGGTGACCTTCGAACTCTGCCAGCGTCCGCTGCTGCCATTCCCGGGGCTCCGGCCTGGCGAGGCCAGAGCTGGAGCAGGCCTCCCCCGAGCATTCCCCCGCCAACCCACCGCCCCGACCCACGCAATCCAGCTTTCCCGGCTCTGAGAAGCACCACTGCCGCTGCTGGTTGGCAAGGCGTCCCCTGCCGGCGGTTACCGGCGCGGGAGCCCCGGGGCGCGCCGGCTCCGCTTCCCCGCCGGGGTGGCTGAGCAAGGCAGAGCGCGGGTGCGCGGCGGAGGGCCGCGCGGGGGCCGCGGGCCGCAGACGGGCGGGCAGGCTCATGCGGAGCTCCTTGCGCTGGAAGGACGTCTCCCGGAGCACTCGCCGCTGCGCGCCCTGCAGCCGCTGGCGGTAGGCGGCCCGCGACGCGGGCGGACTGGGCGGCTCGGCTGCCCGCGCCGCGGCCTCCGCCTCGGCCGCCAGCGCGTACAGCAACGGGGTGGTCTGGCGGCTGAGCGGCCCCGGGGTCCCCCGGATCTCGGGGGGACGAGGCCCACTGCGTGCGGCGGCCGCGGGCCGGGGCTGCGGGGAGGTGCGAAGCCCGGCGGTGGGGGCCGGGCCGCCCCACACCACGCGCACGTAGTCCCAGTCCAGGTAGGGAAGTTGGTGGGTCCCCGGCGACGGTGTGCGCGGCTCAGGACCGCCAGAGGCGGCGGAGAAAGAGCTGTAGGCCGAGTCGGCGCGCGCGGACAGCCGCCGCAGGTCCAGGCTGCGAGTGGACGAGGCCGGCGAGGCGCAGTCGCCTCCAGGACCCAGAGCCTCCATGGCTGCGCGGACGCGGGCAGAGGCTGGCCAGCTCTGTGGGGCCTGGAAAAGCATAGATGGGGTGGTGGGTGAGGCGCTCCGGGTTAGGGTTAGGACAACCTCCTGGCACCTCCAACACGGACATGCTTACACATCCCCTCCCTAGTCTCACGACCCTTATTAGCGCTGGCACCCCCCCCCCCATCTCCCTAGTCTGGAATGGCAAGGGCAGTAGGACCAGGGGAACAGCTCTGGAGATTGAGGGCCTTAGCTCAGGGGAAGGAACTAGCGACTAGCGCATCCCCCGCTGGGGCTCTTCTGGCCCGCAGCCCCGGCTTCTACCCTGGCACCTCCTGGAGCTCTGAGAATGTACCCATGCTCCTGCCCTCCCCAACCCTGTCCCACCCTGGCGGCTTCCTGGCTGCTTTGTTAGCTTCTCCATGTGATCTTTCCCTGATAAACAATGGTCAAGAACGATCTGAGATCACAGGGGAGACAAGAAAGGAGGGGGAAAGACCCAGGTCAGGTGGCAGGGGCAGCTTCACAGCCTTCCTCCCTCCCTCTGGGCCAGTTATGTTCCAGGTGCTTTGAATAAATATTTGTCTTGAACCGCACAACTGCTGTCTGCATTTTACAGATGAGGACACTGAAGTTCTGAAGGGGGAATGATTTGCCCAGAGGCACACAGCTGGTAAGAGGCAGCTGAGCCCTGCCTGGAATCTGGGCCTGCCTCCAAGCTTACTGCAGCCAGAATCAATTTCCTAGAAGCAAACCCTGCTGAAAGCCAGTTCACCCCCAGCCCCCTCCAACAAAGCCCAGCCTCCACTATGGGAAACAATCGCCCCCATCCCTTCAAAATACTGGCAGATTCCAGGATAATATGGCCCCTGCTTGGGAGACTCTCTGCCTTTTGTCTAGGAATGACAGGCTCACCCCCTCTTTTTCCTGCCACTCTTGCTCCTCCTATAGGGCGCAGCTTAGAGGTCTCCTGACCCTTTGGGATCCCTACAGTGTCCTGAGCTTCCTGCGTCACAGCACTCATCGCCCTGCATTGTGATTGTTGGCTTGCTTTGATTCCCTCTCCCCATTCCCACCCCTGAGCTTCCTGAGGACAGGCCCTGCACTTACTCATCTCTGCACCCTCAGTGCCTGGCATGTAGTCGATGTTAAGCATTTGTTGAATGACAAGGAAAGGAGCAGCCTTTCAGGGAGTAGATGGGGGTGGCTTTGCTGGAGAAGGTTGAGGGCTTCTTTGCTTCTACCCACTTTTCTCTCCCTATTAGTCTTTTTGAGAAAGGGGACAGAATGGGTGAGGCAGTTGCCACCCATGGACACTGACCAGGTTACTCAGGTTATTAGGAACCAGAAGAGCAGGCAAGCACAGCTTGGAACAGGAACGGCCAGAAATCAATACTTCCCCAGTGGCAGGAGGGGGAGCAAGGGGAGGAGCTAGGTAGGTGTGCCTGGGTCAGGGGTGAAAGCAGCTTTGAGTCTTGGGAACTGAAGGCTCCCTATGGGCTATAGGGACTTTGGGGGTGGGGTGGGGGGCGGGCTTGCCTTTCCTGAGCTGCTTGGCTGGGATTGCAGAGGAGGGTGGCCCACAGTGGGGTGGAAACTGAAAAACAGACTTATGTGAGCCTCTAGACACTTTTTGGAGCTCAGGATCACCCTCTACCCCATTCCCTGAGACCCCAGATGCTACAGATTGCTGGGTAGGGCAGGTAGGGAGGTTAGTGGAGGGAGGATATGATGTTTCCTAAACGGGCAAAGCGGTACCTCCAACATTCCCAGGAGGGGATCTCAGCTGACCTGGTACCAGAACATCTTGACATCACCCACCTGGAGGCATCTTTGAGCCCATTAAGGCCAGCCCTGCAGGTTGGTCTTCACTCAGGCTTGGGGACCATTTCTGCAAAGTAGTTTATACTCTCTGAACTTCAGAAAGACAAGAAGCTACTCTGAGTAGCAGCCCCTGCGAGGACAGTCACCTTCTCTTGGTAACTCCCCCTAGCCACCCAGACAATAGCTCTCTCTCTTCCTATCCTTCTGAGCCCAGCTTGGGAGCACTGTTTACCCTGGCTCATGCCACCCATTCTTGACTTTCGTTGCATCTATAGGCATGGGTAACTGTTCTAATACAAAGATGTTTCCTCAAAAAAGGCCTTGACAATTCTATCTTATTTGTGAGTTACTGACTGATAAAGGATTCTGAGTTCACCAAATAAAAACAGCTCAGATGGATAACTAAAATGTGTGTACATTTTCTTATTGACCTTAACTTGTCTCGAGGATGCTTTTGCAGTGGTAACCCAAGCACCTGATACCCATGCAGGATGCTCACACTGTGCCCTTTGTAGAACCTGTTATGCCAGGAGGGTCCAGCTCCTTTAGTGTGTTTTGGGGCCTCAGCCCAAAGAGCAAAGAGTTTTCACACTTGTCTGGCTGCAGGGAGCCTCTTGCAGTTCAGCCAGTCCTTGTGGCTGGGAGTAGCCACACCCCAGGAGCCCTAGCATCAGCATTAGTGTCAACTGTGGGCTGGGCTGCAGAGCCAGTGCCTGCATTGAATGTAAGTCCAGAGGCTAAAACTCAAAGAACCTTTTGCCAAGCCTCGTCAGAGTAGGGGGAGCAGTGTGAAATCCCTGCTAGAAAACCACCAGATTGGGGTCATGCGGTATTGAGGTCATTTGTGATAAACTTATCACCTGAATCAAAGAGCAAGCGAGGAAAAGGAGACAAGGATGACTTCCGTGTTCAGAGCTAGGGGCTGGGGAGGTGGAGGTGCCGGTCCCAGGAATGAGGAAGCTGAGACGGGGACTAGCCAAGGGATCCAGTGCTCAGTCTGGGGCCTGTGGGCTTTGTAGTGTTTGTGGCAAGTCTGGCAAGCAGGTGGTAAGTTGAGATGTGTGTCTGGACCTCAGGAGAGAGGTTGGACCAGGCAAGAAAGCAGACCCAGGTTTTTAATTAGAGGTTCTTGGGGAAATCCATGAAGACAGCTTCCAGTGGGTAAAGTCACACAAAGGCAACGGAAACAGATCCAGGTAAGGTGACCAGAAAGGCAGACAACCTCAAATGATCAACAATGATCAGGAATTAAATCATATCTTTCCCAAAGGCCACCTCACGTCTGACCTCTCTTATGGAGAGGTTGTCCAGGCCACCCCACCTGGATGGTCCGGCAGGGAGACTGCCTCGCTGCCTGCACGGCAGTCTCCCTGCCGGACTGAGTATCTAGGTCCTGGGCCGTGTCTTGAATTCCACCACTCCAGACCAGGTCTAGAAGGGCAGGCATTTTGGTAAGTTCCGTGGCTCTCCCAGTTCCCTCCGGCACCCCATTCTCCCGGCCTGTCAGCACCACAGCTCACGTCGCGAAGCGTCTGCTCTCAGCTCGCTCCCGCCCACATGTAGAGTCTCCGTAGACTCTAGCTCTGTGCCACGGTCAGGAAACGCGGGATGCTGGCGGCACTTGGGGAGAGGAAGCCGCGGTCGAGATCGTACCACATACCTGGGGCTTCAAGCTGAGTCGAGGCGCTCCAGGGAGGAAAGAGGCGCAGGCCTGGCGGCCACAGGGGGCGACAGAGTCACGCAGTGCGGCTGGAGAGCGAGGCCTCGGGGACGCTGGGAGAGCGGATGGCCCCTGGCTGGCGCATTTCTCGGCCTTTCCTGTTGGTTGGGTTCACCGTCGGGGAAGGAGGGCTCAGAACACGCGGAGGGAACCGCGCGATCGTGGACCGGAGAGGCCAGGATACCCCAGTGGCTGCGCGGTCGAAAGGCGGGAGCCGGAGGTTGCAGGGTGAGACCCCACTGCGTGCTCGGGTCCCCCGGGCGCGCTCCCCAGCAGCTCCCGCTGTTGCCGGCTCTGCGCCCCCCACCCCTCTGCGAAGGGGCCAAGCGCGCAGGGCCTTTACTCGCGCAGACCAGACTCCGCGCGGAGCCCAACCCCTCCAGACCCAACGACGCGCGGGCTGCTCCGCGGCGCCCCAGCTACCCCACCCGCTCCTAGCGGTGGGGCTCGCTCTGCCGCCCCCGGGAAGGGCGTTTCCGCCGCCCACTCCCGGCCGTCCGGCCCCGCGGCCTCACCGAGTACCTGAGCTCCAACGCGAGACGCGCTGCTGGGCGCCCGCGGCCGCGCGGTGACATCAGAGTCCCGGCCTCGGGCTCCCGACCCCACCTCCAGGCTCCGGCTGCCGCGGGGGAGGCGCCACGTCCGGCTCCCGGGGGCGGGAGCGCGGAACGGCGGCGCTGCCCCGGGAGCCGCCCGCCCCTTCGTAGTGTCCGCTTGCCGGCCTAGACCTGGGTCCAGGGGTTGGACGCGCGTTCCCCCGCCGGGCACAGACCTCTTGCTCCAGCTGAAGAAGATGGAAAGTAGGGGAAGGGTCACCAAGGCGCTCGCCCGCCCGCCTCCGCCCAGCGCGTTCTTACCGCCGGTAGCGCGCGAGCCCGAGCCCCGAGGGTCCAGGCCACCCGTTCTGTGGGAAAGCCCAGGCCGGGTGCCCACACGGGCACCCCATTCCTTTCAGAAAGTTTGGCCAAGTAAGCAGACCCGCCACTGTCCTTGTCCCTCTGAGTACAGTTCGGATGCTAATGCACCATCCCTTGACCAACTGTCCCTCCAGATACTCCATTTCCAGAACTCTTCCAGCTCTTTGATTCCCAGCGTGGGCTCTTCTTCTCCCATGTTTGCCCGTTTTCTTTTCATTTCTCCCACTACCCCACACAGTCTGGGCCCTTACGGCCAGCCACCTGAAAGGGGAGGGAGAGGAAGGGAAGGAGAGGGGAGGCTCTGCTGACATCTGTGTTCACTCCCGCTACCCTCAGTGGGTCCTTTAGGTGCTGAACTATGCATATCCCCTGTGGCCTCGATAGGGTTTACGCTAGCCATAGAGTCTAGCTCTTGAGGTTTTCACCTTTGGGGATCTCCAGGCTCCAAAGAATGCTCTGAATTCATCTGTCATTGTGCATTCCTCACTGCTCTGTCCTCAGCCTTCCTTGCCCCCGCTTCCCAAACCTTTATCCTATGGATACTGGCTCTGCGAAGAAATGCTCCCTTCCCTTGGGCTTCCCTGGTGGCGCAGTGGTTGAAGTCCGCCTGCCGATGCAGGGGACACGGGTTCGTGCCCCGGTCCGGGAGGATCCCACATGCCACGGAGCCCCAGCTATTGCTGTGGTTGCCCTCACTCTCCCACAGAATCATCATGCCTGGGGGCAGGGACCATATCCCCCTATCTTGGCATCCTCGGCTGACAAGATTTGTTGTGGTAATAACCAGGACCCAGAAACCCAGACCGGGGGTCAAGGCTGCCACTTTCTGGGGGCACTAAGAGCCTGGGGAACTCTGAATGCTTGGATCTTCTAGGGGATGGAGGCAGCAGGCACCTGAGCCTGGCTTCTGATTGGCACCCTCCTGGCTCTGGTTCTTCTTCAAACACCATCCTGACCCAGGCATCAGCTTCAGCTGGAGCTGGAGCTCTGGACTCTCAAGACAATGGCTCAGAACTTCTTGGCTTTGAACACCTGACCTTTTAAGATCCCGATCCGCATGGTTGGTCTCAGAGCAGTATTACAGTAGAGGGAACACAATCCAGCAACCAAAAGCCAATTCAAAATTGTTCAAGATTTTAATTTATATTTTTAAAAAGTATATTTCTTGACAACCATGAAGTGGACACAGTGTCCACAGCAATTCTTGTTAACCCGCTCCTCTTCCCGTCCCCTTATTTCTGTTGCACACGCCGCAGAAACTCTCTGCCGAACTCCTCCAAAACTGAAATCCCGCCCACCCACTTCTCTGCTTGCCTCTTCTTCTCGTCTGAGAAAGAGAAACAGCCCCTGACATCTGGATGTTGGCCTGGGACTATCAGCTAGGCCTTGGTGTTGTAGAAGTTGATCTGACATTCACAGCCAAGGCCTTGGAGTTCTCCTGTTGCACATAAACAATTTCACAGGACATCAACAAGGCCATCTGTAACCATGATGGGTCAAGACAAAAACAAGACCATTCTGTAATCATATCCAAACA
The DNA here is from genome assembly GCF_964374135.1 of Grampus griseus. NCBI lineage: Eukaryota > Metazoa > Chordata > Mammalia > Artiodactyla > Delphinidae > Grampus > Grampus griseus. Next base: position 109,684,487 of record NC_139019.1, read on the forward strand.
CAGACAAACCATGAACGTTGTCCAAGTCCCAAAAATGACCAAATGTCTTTCTATCCTGGATAATACGCCAGTGCTGTTTCCTTGCCAACTGCAGCTTTAACTTTGCTTTAGTTATTCCTTTTTCTAGATAAGATTTAAGATACCCAATCATAGAATTACTCTTGCTTCCCAACAGCATCAAACACTGAGAAAAGTCCTGCTTCTTTAATTCTCTCCAAAATCACTAATACAAGCCCAAGTCCTGTAAGTCCTCTCTAAGGCCCTCTTACCAAGATGCTCCATGGTTCCCCATCCTGTGTGTTCCCCTCACTGTAACAAGTAATACACTCCATTTTTTTCAACTATTGGTGTGTTCCTCAGGGTCTTTGACTGGAGGGCATTTCATTATTGCAAAAGCCCGAAGAACCTTAGAGGGGAGGAAGGGGACAAAACTGCTGCCAAGTCGGAGTCTCCTTTAGTGGTGGCAGTAGTTGGGGAGCAGGGGCCATGGAGAAGATGGACACATGCACATATTAATCATGTTTTTCTACTACATAAAAAGACATGCCTGTGCCCCTCAGTATCTCAGTACTTTCCCAGGCCTGGGAGAGTTCAGCTGACAATATACGGGTCAGAGAACCACCACCCAACCTAGCCCTTCCTCAATTTCACAAGCAAGATAATTGTAAACGGGAAAGCCACTAAGTTTTGGGGTAGTTTGTTAAACAGTAATAGATAACTGTAACAGGGTATGTAAATTTTCAAATTTGGTTAATCTCAAATTTCTTACAACGAGTTTGTACCAATTTGTATTCCCATTAATATATATGAGAGTGCCCATTTTCCTACATCCTCACTAACACAGTACATTATCAGACTTTTGACCTCTGAAATATGAAAGGTGAAAATAATATGTTTTAATTTACATTTCTTTTTTATATATAAAATTGCATATCATTTTGTACATTTAAAAGCCATTTGTATTAACTTCTGTCATCTGTCAACTTTCTTTGCCCATTTTTCTATCAAATTATTGGTCTTTTTTATTGACTTGTAAGATCTCTTTATATATTAAGGCAATTAACTTTTTTTTAATATGTGGCAAATATTTTCCCAAGTTTGTGTCTTTTGACTTTATTTGTGGTAGCAGTGAATTTATAACCTGTGGTTGAGGCAAAAGATGTTTCTTTCTTGTAGACAGTAACTACATAGCTGTCTTGATAATTCAGAGACTGTCATGTATAGGTTAAAATACAGTAAAGGCCAGAAATCATTCAACGAATCATGTTGTCTATTTTTGGAGATCCAACAAAGCACGAATCATTGTTTTTACACAAGTGTCTACTTAAATTGTAAGTGTTCCCTTAGAGCAAGTTTGTTTTCTTTTTAATTATGCAATGAATTCACCACACTTGTTCCTATAAATAGGAAGGCAACCACAAGAAAAAGTATAGGGAGAATGGAGCACCCCCTCTTCTATGGGGGCATCTGGCAGGAAGGCCTCTGGGTGAGCCTGGGTAGGGACTGGATGTCCCAGGGATTGAACCAAAGTTCCCTTTGAGATCAGCAGTTCCCGGGAAGGAATGCTGGGCAGTCACATTCCTACTGAGTACACATACCTTTTCCCTACAGACACTGGGTGACTCCTCAGCCTCTGTTTGATCTGGCCATAAGAACTCAGCTTTTCTTCTCTAGCCTTGCCTCAAGCTCCAGGCCTGGGACCATTCCATCCTCCTGGTCCTCCCTCATTCAGATGTTACCGACACATCCCTGGCCAAGAGACATTCAAGGAGATAGCTGGATGCAGGCCTCTCTCCTCTTCTACCTACTCCAGTGGACTCAAGACACATAAGTGGTAACCAAGTGAGCTTTTCCACTTTGCTTTGCTGGCCTCCCAGGACCCAGATGAAAAATGTTTCTTATGCTTCATTTTGGTCCCCAAGAGTAGAAAGAAACTCAAGACTATGAACAAGACCCCCAATAGCATCCCCAGGGAGGGCAACAGTTGGCTCAAGCCTGGGAATGGCCAGACTGCCCCTTCTGTGTTCAGGCACTATAAAAGGGATGAGATGGTCTCCAAAGGCTCCTCTCCTAAAACTGCCTTCTGTTTGAGCTAAATCCACCAGGTCTCTGCTCACCAAGGAGTCATCTGATCAGCATTTGCAACGGGAGGCCACTCTAACTCTAGAACTCTGGGCCTCAGGCTGCACACAGAAGCATTAGTGCAGGACTGGGTCACAGCATGCCACATGTACGTGGGATGGATTTTGGTCATTGGCTATGGAAGCAGATAATGCATGTTCTTAACATTCACTGAGAAAATCTTGCTGATTTTAACTGATGTGTCTGGTCAGTTACTCACATGGAAGAGACTTTGTTCTAAAACCTGAGGGTGCGTATGTCTGTCATCCATCATGGTTCATGAGTTTTGGGGACCCTGCCAGGAGTGACTGTGACAACACACACACACATACACACACACACAGTCTAGTTGACAGCTTTTTGTGCTTCAAGGGAAGCATTAGAGAAGTTTAAAAAAGGAGGACAGGGAGCTGTTCTCCAGTTCACTGTATCCCAGGTATAAGAAAACCAGCAGTGAGAAAGCGAGCATGAGTCCACAGCCTGGCAGACCTAAGTGTGAATGCCAGTATGACCCTGGAGATATCCCAACCTTCCTGAACCTTCATTTCCTCATCTGTAAAATGGATACTACTATATGTTTGACAGGTAAAGATTAAATGAGATTTCATCAGATATACTCAGCAGTGGGCTCACAGGAGACCATCAATAAGTGGTGTTAGGGGGCTTCCCTGGTGGCACGGTGGTTGAGAATCTGCCTGCTAATGCAGGGGACACGGGTTCGAGCCCCGGTCTGGGAGGATCCCACATGCTGCAGAGCAACTGGGCCCGTGAGCCACAACTACTGAGCCTGTGCGTCTGAAGCCTGTGCTCCGCAACAAGAGGCCGCGACGGTGAGAGGCCCGCGCACCGCGATGAAGAGTGGCCCCCGCTTGCCACAACTAGAGAAAGCCCTCGCACAGAAACAAAGACCCAACACGGCAAAAATAAATTTAAAAAAAAAAAAAAGGTGTTAGTTATAATTCCTCACTTCAGCTTCTCTTGTAGGGAAGACAATCTTGACTAAATCCCAGCCTCAATTTTATCTCTAGGGATTGGTTTATACACCAGAGGTCTCCAATGAGTGTTGGTCCTCTCCTAAGCTTTGCTTACTGCTCCCCCAGACAGGGCCGTGGTGGGCATCTGAACTCTTCCTTCCTGGGGGAACACACATTGTGTAGGTCTTGGGGAGACAGAGCCCCTCCTCCCACTTGAAAGCCAGCTTACCACAGTGCAAGCCTTCCGACCTGGCTTGACCAATGTGATGCTCCTGCCAGGGACTGGGACTCTCATGTGAGTGACATAGTGATGTAGGGACAGGTGAGAAACCATCAGGAGTTGGGGGTGTGTATAGTGGTGGTCCTAACCTGTCTCCTGATCTTGCTATCCAGCCTCCTTTGGTTCCTGTCTATTTTCATAGGCTGGTCCTCCTGCCTTTTAGTCAGTTCTGTGGGCCACCAGACCTCCTTCCAATGCATCCCTTTTTTGAGTTTAAGAGCTTGTTGCTGCTGCCTGAACCTAAGAAGTTTCTGATATAGAGCCAAGACACCTTTTTAGTACTTTTTTTTTTTTTTTTTTTTTGCAGTACACGGGCCTCTCACTGCTGCGGCCTCTCCGATTGCGGAGCACAGGCTCCAGACGCGCAGGCTCGGTGGCCATGGCTCACGGGCCCAGCCGCTCCGCAGCATGTGGGATCCTCCCGGACCGGGGCACGAACCCGTGTCCCCTGCATCTGCAGGCGGACTCCCAACCACTGCGCCAGCAGGGAAACCCCAAGACACCTTTTAATACTGGGATGCCAGTGTTAGACTGGAGGAAAATCTGGGCAGACTTGGGTGTTCAGAGGTACTCCTTCCTTGGAAGAAGCAACCGCTAGGCAAGAGGGCAAGAGAGACCTCCCATAGCTGCTCTGGGGCTAAGGGGATGCAGTCCCTGCCCTTTGATGTGTCTGGAGATCCTCTAACAAGGCTTACACAAGCTCAAAACTAGCAACTCAGGAAACAGGATAAAGCAGCGTAGGAGAAATACAAGGCAGACAAGTTCCCTGTTCAAAGTCATACATTTGCTATGAAAATGAAAACAAGATTTCCCTTGATAAACATAAAATCAAAGACAAGAAAATTTGGAGATCGGTTGCTTTTTCCTATTCCTACACTAAAGAGAGTTGACCTGGATTCTACCTGTTTTTTTTAATTTTTATTTTTTAAACACCAGCATGAACCAAAAGACTAAGCTGATGTCAGGCCAAGGTGGGCCTGGCTGGAGACCCTGAAGCATAGGCTCCCGTCCCATAGCCACCCCCCACAGAGGGTTCGGCACATGCTGAAGCTTCTTCTTTTCTTCCCTTTCCTACTAGCAAACGTCCGTGGGAAGGACCCATCGTGACGCTGAGTTATACAACCCTTGAGCCAAGTGCCGCCTCCTCGGTGAAACATCCTTGTCATCCCTAGGCAGAGTTCATTGTTCCCTGCTGCACCTAACATTATATTGTAGAATATATACTCATTTACTTGTGTGTCTGCCCCATAAAGCAGATTGTGAAGTCTTGAAGGAAATGACCATGCCTGGCAGTACCAGGCTCAGAAGTACTATCAGTGATTGTTGAATGAATGCAAGCGGGAGACCTGACCCCACGTGAACATCTGAGTCACTCCTCTATTCTGTGAATTCACAGCTGGTAGCAATATCCTAAGGATGGCCTTGGTCCCCAGGACTCAGTGATTAGAGTGTGTGTGCACGCTTTAAAGTTTACCTTTCTTTTTTTCACTTTCTCCTGTTGGTGGTTTTAACTAAATGATGTCACTTACCATATTAGAAGGGGCTACTTTCTTTTCAGAGTAGACTGCTTCAGTCACTAACTTGAGCACAGCAAACAGAGGTCTGGGAGCTGCTGCGATGGATGGAAGCAAGGATTTCTAAGAGTTCATTTGGGTTTTCAAATCCTTTGCGCTGGTTCTTAGAAGTAGATTAATAATCTTTACTAGTGATGGCAATAAGTCCTAGTTCACAGTCTGTGAACAGAGGTTCTTTTGGAAAATGTAGTAAGTGCCTGAAAAGAATTAAAAATGAAGCCAAACTGCAACCCTCTGGTCTTCCTGGAGCAGTGAGGGCTTTATCTAAATTAGATTCACCTTAGCATGCTAAACAGCTTACAATTCAACAATAAAAAGACAATCCAGTTTTTTTAATGGGTAAAGGATTTGAAAAGGCATCTCCCCCAAGAAGATATACAAATGGCCAATAAGCACATGAAAAGATACTCAACATCAAATACAAATCAAAACCACAAGGTACCACTTCACATCCACTAGAATGGCTATAATCAAAAAGACAGACATTAAGTGTTGGCAAGGATGTAGAGAAATTGGCATCTTCATGCGCTGCTGCTGGGAATGTAAAATGGTGCAGCTGCTTTGGAAACATTTTGTCAGTTCATCAAACAATTAAATATAGTTACCATATGAGCCAGAAAGTCCACTCTTAGGTATATAACCAAGAGAATTGAAAACATATGTTTCATGCAAAAAACGTGTACATGAATGTTTATAGCACCATTATTCATAATAGCCAGAAAGTGGTAACAACCCAAATGGCCATCAACAGATGAATGGATAAACAAAATGTTGCATATCCATACTATGGCATATTCTTTAGCCATAAAAAGAAATTAAGTACTGATACATGCTACAACAAGCATGGACCTTGAAAACATTATGCTAAGGGGAAGCAAAAAGACAGACAAAAAGACCATGTATTGGGACTTCCCTGATGGTTCAGTGGCTAAGACTCCGTGCTCCCAATGCAGGGGGCCTGGGTTCTATCCCTGGTCAGGGAACTAGATCCCACATGCCGCAACTAAGAGTTCACATGCTGCAACTAAAGATCTCACGTGCCACAACTAAGACCTGGGGCAACCAAATTAAAAAAACACAAAATGTCTAGAAGAGGCAAATCTATAGAGACAGAAAACAGATTGGTGGCTGCTAGAGGAGGAGTGGGTGTGGGGAGAGTGTATTAATTGGTATGAAGTTCTGTTTGGGGACCATGAAAATATTCTGGAATTATTATAGATATTGGTGATAGGTGCGCCACCTTGTGAGTATACTAAAAATCACTAAAGTGTATGCTTTGAAGTGATGAATTTTAGGGTATGTGAATTTTTCTCTCTGTATGTGTATGTACTATGGCTGCACAATGTACACATAGAGTTAACAGTTGTTGCTGACATTGGCCCATTCTTGCTCAAGATATTCATATATAAGCAAGAAATGGTCTTTACTAAGGGCTGTAACCTCTCTGACATTTTAAGTGTGTGTCACTAAATGCAGAAAGAAAGCTCGTGTATTCTTTTTTTTTTTTTTTTTGCGGTACGCGGGCCTCTCACTGCTGTGGCTTCTTCCGCAGCGGAGCACAGGCTCCGGACGCGCAGGCTCAGCGGCCATGGCTCACGGGCCCAGCCGCTCCACGGCATGTGGGATCTTCCCAGACCGGGGCACGAACCCGTGTCCCCTGAATCGGCAGGCAGACTCCCAACCACTGCACCACCAGGGAAGTCCAGCTCGTGTATTCTTGCACTAATTTACCCACTAGCCCAGAGCACCATCTGCTCACAGACCTAAAACCATCTTGCATGCCAGGAGATCTCAGGTTTATCTGTGGGCCACAAGTCTCAATATTCACATGCATGGATGTCACATGACTGAAATTACTATTGAGGATGAATTAAAGTCTACTAGTTTGTTTTTTTTTTTTAAGTCTTTAGCAGCAATACGAAAGGAGTCCTATCAAAAGTATATAGCCTAGGGACTTCCATGGTGGTCCAGTGGGTAAGACTCCATGCTCCCAATGCAAGGGGCCCAGGTTCAATCCCTGGTCGGGGAACTAGATCCCACATACCTCAACTAAGAGTTTGCATGCTACAGCTAAGAAGTCCACGTGTCGAAGCTAAAGATCCCGCATGCCGCAACTAAGACCCAGGGCAGCCAAAATAAATAAATATATTTTTTCAAAAAGTATATAGCCTAGTACTACCTGTTATCAAATTTTGATCTGACTTGAAAATATAATCAGAATACCTAAATTACTGTCAGGACCTATTAAGTGAAGGCATATTCCAATCTGACACCATATGTGTATCTACATGGTAATTCTCAGCTTCACACGTGTGGTTTCTTCTAAGAAAAAGAATGTCAGCAGAACTAGGTCCAGGATCTTTCTGGTGGACAGAGTTTATCAGTTCCTCTGACTTGGATGGGGCAGATAATCAGCCCCTGAGAACTATACTCCAAAGGTAGCTACAAAAAATTAATGCAAGCTTCTGTACATATCAGTCTGTGCCTCTCTCCTCAAGTTGTTGTCACTGTTCTCATCAGTGAGAGCTGTGACTTATCTTTTACCAACAATGATTCTACCAGGCTTGGGCAGTTCCATAGTGGGAAAGAAGTACATTCGAGTATCATTATTCAAAAGACAGCTAGGAGGAGTAACTGTACCAGATTAAGTGATAAATATATAGTCGTCCCTTGGTATCGAGGGGATTGGTTCCAGGACCCCCTGCGGATACCAGACTCCATGATGTTCAAGTCCCTTATATAAAGCAGTGTAGTACAGTCAGCCCTCCCTATCCACAGTTTGCACGTCCTGAGGTGGGTTGAATCCAGGTGCAGAACGCCATCCGTACTGAGGGTTGACTGAATAATGTGTGTACTTTGTGTCAGGAACTCTACCTTGGGGTGGGGGCAATATCAGGGTGGAGTTTAGAGTGAAATCACATGAGGAAGAGGCTGTTGTGTGGTCCAAGAGAAATAGAATGAGCCACAAATGTAGTCTTAAGTTATCTAATAGCCACATTAAAAAGTAAAAGAGAAACAGGTGAAATAAATGTTAATATATATTAAATATATATACATGTTTAATATATCCAAATATATTCAACATGTAACTAATATAACAAAATTAGGTGTTTTACATTTTTTCATACTAAGTCTTTGAGATCTGGTGTGGATTTTACCTTCACAGCTCACCTCAGTTTTGATAAGCCACATTTTAAATGCTCAATAGCCACACGTAGCAAGTGACTACTGTATTGGACAGCACAGGTTCGGAGCATCTTAGTTATGGTGGTATTAATAAAAGCAGCACTTAGTGAGAGTCTGTTTGCATGACATTGTTCTAAGCTCTTTAGATGTATTAACTTAGTTAATCCACAAGACAACCCTATGAAATAGGTACTGTTTTTCCCCCATTTTACAGATGAGGAAACTGGGTTCACAGAGGTTAACTCACTTGCCTGAAGTTACAGCCAGGGTGGTTCCAGAACTCATGCTCTGTTCCCTGGGGCGTGCCTACTGTCCTCTCTGGAATATGATCTGATGAGTAGTAATAAACCAAGTACTGCTCTCTTGGGGATTCTTTTTACCTCATCTGACTATAGTTTTGAGGGAGAAGGAGCTGGATAAGATGAAGCCATGAATTCCAGGAAGTGCTCAATGTCTGACATCAACTTAGAAAATCCCCGAGATTCCTTAATCTCCACAACCCTGCTTTAGCCCTTTACAAATATTTCACAAACTGGTAATGGTCAAGGGTATGAACACAACGAAAACTTACGATCCTGATTACTTTCTTCTCCAATCATGCAATGATTTGCAAGGTTTGAAGTACAAATTTTCCTGGCAAATGATGCAATGGAAGCTAGGCACATTCACCTTTATTTCGACTTTAATAAACTCTTAAGCTTGTATTTCCCTTTTCTACAGGTACAATTGAACTCAGTTTTCCTACATTTAGACAAAACTTCAGATTATTTATTGACTAGTCCTGCTAGTCAATAGTATCTAATGAAGTACTTTTTTACATTAAATGTGGTATGCATCCCAAATATTGGATGTTCTCCTGTTTTAGACATACTTCCACTTTCCTTAACCAAAACTGACTAGACCAGGATTAGATGGTGAAGTTTATGGAAGCCATCAAATAGAGACATGTGGAAAGTTCTTTTCAGGTCACAAAGGGATTACAGTTTGCAATAGACTTTTTCTTACCCACTTTCTCTAAGCAGAGGTTTGAACAAGGACTTTACATGCTGCTTAAAGATGTACCCATTTTTGATTTGGAGAGCTGAGCACATGCACTGGTCTCTAGTCCCTCCCACTAACATTAGAAGTGATTATCAAATATACCCATAGGGCAAAGAACAGGTAAGGAGAGCACAGCAGGTGTGTGAACAAAGTTTTGGAATTAAAATTGTCTGGAAGAATGAGCAGAGCTAATTAAAAAAGAAACCTAAACCTGCAGGGGGTGGGGATGTCATTGAGAAGCTAGGTGAGTCACAGCAGAGAATGCTGGGAAGCTCAGGAAATGAAGATGCCATGTGCTATGGAAGGCAGCCGTGCCAGCAACAACTAAGTGGGTATTGCCCGAGTATGTAGATGGAACAGTTGGACCCAGTGTGTACTCCCCCACCCCAAGCAGCTAGGGGATCACCCGCCACCCAGCAGGAGACTAGGGGTTGACTTTGTGGAAGAGTTGAATCAAACATGTTCCATACAGAAGAGTTGAAGCAAAGAGGCATGGTGGAGGTTGGGGGAAGAGATGCAATATTGAGATAAAAAGGGATTAGGTAAAATCTTACAGCCCTTTGCACTGCTGGGCTCTAAGAACACCAGCAGCTAAGTGTACATCTTTGCCCCATCTTCCTCCCACAAGAAGGCTGGATAATTCTTTTGTGGAAAAACTTAAAGAAACAGAGGAGCCTCAAACTAAAGAGCCCATTAATTAACACATCCTACCCTCTCATACAGAGCTTCCAACAGCTTTCTAAAGCCTTACACGTATAAATGGACAAAAAAAACATTTGAGAAAAGCCTCCAACATTAAAGGCAAAGACTGAAAGAAACAGAAACAAAACAAAACTCAAGAAATAATGCAAGAACAGACAGAACAAAGAAAAACTATAATTAAGAGGCAGCTCATGTGGATGGGAATATGAAGCCAGGGAATGGGATAAGTTTTATCCTCTCATTTCACCATAAGAACCTAAGTGTCTTCTCTTAGTAGAAGGTTGCCATCCTACAACCTTAGAGAAATAGGCCAAGTAACCAACAGAGAAGCCACAAAAATAAATTTCAAGTTTCTTCACGTCTCTGCATCCCCATCTCCACTGCCATACTCCAAGGCAGCATAATCTCTTCCCTGGACCATGACAATAGCCCCCTAAAACCCAGAAGTTCTCTCTGCTTCAGACTCATCTCTGCCAAACTACACTACATAGAACACTGAGATGATATTTAAAGAAATGAATCTAACCATTTCAGGCCCCGAATTAAACACTCTCAAGGGCTTCCTATTGAACCTAGCATAAAAATCCAACCCCCTTGTGCTGGCCAACAAGGTCTTGTATCATCTGGTCTGTCTACTTTTTCAGCCTCATCTCCTCCCACTCCACTTGCCCTTCAACCCATTCTTTCTCCTTTCCCACTTGCAATCACACGCAGTTCTTCCTGTTCTTTGAACACAAGTTTCTTCTCACGTCCATTTGCTCTGCTAGAAGTTCCCGTATATGGCTACTTGTGTTGTTTGTTTTCGTCTGTCTCTTCCCCACTGTAATAGACGCTCCATGAGATCAAGTGCCACGACTATATTGTTCACCACTCTCATATCAGCATCTAGAAGGGTCCCTTACATGTAGTATATGCCCAATAAATATTGAATAAATAAAATTGTAGTTTAAAAGTCTCCAAGTTTCTGATGAATATAGATACGAAAATCTTCAACAAAATATTAGCAAACCAAATCCAACAATACGTTAAAAGGATCATACATCATGATCAAGTGGGATCTATCCAGCGATGCAAGGATTTTTCAGTACCTGCCAATCAATGTGATACACCACATTAACAAATTGAATAAAAACCATATGATTGATTCTATACATAGAGAATCTGAAAGATGCTACCAGAAAACTACTAGAGCTAATCAATGAATTTGGTAAAGTAGCAGGGTACAAAATTAATACACAGGAATCTCTTGCATTCATATACACTAATGATGAAAAATCTGAAAAAGAAATTAAGGAAACACTCCCATTTTCCACTGCAACAAAAAGAATAAAATACCTACGAATAAACCTACCTAAGGAGACAAAAGACCTGTATGCAGAAAACTATAAGACACTGATGAAAGAAATTAAAGATGATACAAACAGATGGAGAGATATACCATGTTTTTGGATTAGAAGAATCAACCTTGTGAAAATGACTATACTACCCAACGCAATCTATAGATTCAATGCAATCCCTATCAAACTACCAATGGCATTTTTCACAGAACTAGAGCAAAAAATTTCACAATTTGTATGGAAACACAAAAGACCCCGAATAGCCAAAGCAATCTTGAAAAAGAAAAATGGAGCTGGAGGAATCAGGCTCCCTGACTTCAGACTATACTACAAAGCTACAGTAATCAAGAAAGTATGCTACTGGCATAAAAACAGAAATATAGATCAATGGAACAGGATAGAAAGCCCAGAGATAAACCCACGTACATATGGTCACCTTATCTTTGATAAAGGATGAAAGAATATACAATGGAGAAAAGACATCCTCTTCAATAAGTGGTGCTGGGAAAACTGGTCAGCTACATGTAAAAGAATGAAATTAGAACCCTCCCTAACACCATACACAAAAATAAACTCAAAATGGATTAAAGACCTAAATGTAAGGCCAGACATTCTCAAACTCTTAGAGGAAAACACAGGCAGAACACTCTATGACATAAATCATAACAAGATCCTTTTTGACCCACCTCCTAGAGAAATGGAAATAAAAACAAAAATAAACAAATGGGACCTAATGAAACTTAAACACTTTTGCACAGCAAAGGAAACCATAAACAAAACAAAAAGACAACCCTCAGAATGGAGAAAGTATTTGCAAATGAAGCAACTGACAAAGGATTAATCTCCAAAATTTACAAGCAGTTCATGCAGCTCAATATCAAAAAAACAAACAACTCAATCCAAAAATGGGCAGAAGACCTAAATAGACATTTCTCCAAAGAAGATATACAGATTGCCAACAAACACATGAAAGGATGGCTCAACATCACTAATCATTAGAGAAATGCAAATCAAAACTACAATGAGGTATCACCTCACACCTGTCAGAATGGGCATCATCAAAAAATCTACAAACAAAAAATGCTGGAGAGGTGTGGAGAAAAGGGAACACTCTTGCACTGCTGGTGGGAATGTAAATTGATACAGCCACTATGGAGAACAGTATGGAGGTTCCTTAAAAAAATAAAAATTGAACTACCGTACGACCCAGCAATCCTACTACTGGGTATGTACCCTGAGAAAACCATAATTCAAAAAGAGTCATGTACCACAATGTTCATTGCAGCTCTATTTACAATAGTCAGGACATGGAAGCAACCTAAGTCCATCTACAGATGAATGGATAAAGATGTGGCACATATATACAATGGAATATTACTCAGCCATAAAAAGAAATGAAATTGAGTTATTTGTAGTGAGGTGGATGGACCTAGAGTCCGTCATACAGAGTGAAGTAAGTCAGAAAGAGAAAAACAAATACCATATGCTAACACATATATATGGAATCTAAAAAAAAAAAATGGTTCTGAAGAACCTAGGGGCAGGACAGGAATAAAGATGCAGACGTAGAGAATGGACTTGAGGACACGGGGAGTGGGAAGGGTAAGCTGGGACGAAGTGAGAGAGTGGCATTGACATATATATGCTACCAAATGTAAAAAAGATAGCTAGTGGGAAGCAGCTGCATAGCACAGGGAGATCAGCTTGGTGCTTTGTGACCACCTAGAAGGGTGGGACAGGGAGGGTGGGAGGGAGATGCAAGAGGGAGGGGATATGGGGATATATGTATGCGTATAGCTGATTCACTTTGTTATACAGCAGAAACTAACACAACAATGTAAAGCAATTATACCTCAGTAAAGATGTTAAAAAAAACCTCATATGATCATCTCATTAAATGCAAGAAAAGCTTTTGACAAAACTCAATATCCATTTATGATAAAAAAAAAACCTCTCTAGAAAGTAGGTATAGGGAAACATACCTCAAAATATAATAAAGGCCATATATGACAAACCCAAAGCTACCATCATTCTCAACAGTGAAAAGCTGAAAGCATTTCCACTAAGATCAGGAACAAGACAAGGATGTCCAATCTTGCCACTCTTATTGAACATAGTTTTGGAAGTCCTAGCCACGGCAATCAGAGAAGAAAAAGAAATAAAATGAATCCATATTGGAATGCAAGAAGTAAAACTGTCACTGTTTGCAGATGACATACATAGAAAATATACATACTATACATGGAAAGTAAACATACAATACATATAAAATCCTAAAGATGCCACCGGAAAACTACTAGAGCTCATCCAAGAATTCAGTAAAGTTGCAGGACACAAAATTAATGCACAGAAATCCCTTGCATTCCTATACACTAACAACAAAAGATCAGAAAAGGAAATTAAGGGAACAATCCCATTTACCATTGCAGCAAAAAAAGTAAAATACCTAGGAATAAACTTACCTAAGGAGGTAAAACACCTGTACTCAGAAAACCGTAAGACACAGATGAAAGAAACTGAAGACAACATAAACAGATGGAAATATGTACCATGTTCTTGGATTGGAAGAATTAATATTGTTAAGATGACCATACTACCCAAGGCAATCTGCAGATTTACTGCAATCCCTATTAAACTACCAATGGCATTTTTCACAGAACTAGAACAAATAATTTTAAAATTTGTGTGGAAACACAAAAGACCATGAATAGCCAATATAGCCTTGATAAAGAAGAACAGAGCTGGAGCAATCACACTTCTTGACTTCAAACTATACTACAAAGCTAGAGTGATCAAAGCTTTGGAACAGAACAGAGAGCCCATAAATGAACCCACACATGTATAGTCAATTAACCTATGACAAAGGAGGCAAGCACATACAACGGAGAAAAAACAGTCTCCTCAAAAAGTAGTGCTAGGAAAACTGGACAGCTACATGTAAAAGAATGAAATTAGAACATTCTCTAACACCATATACAAAAGTAAACTCAAAATCGATTAAAGACCTAAATGGAAGACCAGATACCATAAAATTCCGAGAGGCAAACATAGGCAGAAGACCCTTTGCCATAAATCTTTGCAATATTTTTTTGGATCTGCTTCCTAAAGCAAAGGAAATAAAAGCAAAAATAAACAAATGGGACCTAATTAAACTTAAAAGCTTCTGCAGAGCAAAGGAAATCATTGAGAAAATAAAAAGACAACCTATAGAATGGGAAAAAATAATTGCAAATGATATGGCCAATAAGGGGTTAATATCCAAAACATATCAACAGCTCATACAACTCAAAGAAACAAACTCAATTAAAAAATGGGCAGAAGACTTGACTAGACATTTTTCAAAAGAGGACACGCAGATGGCCAACTGGTACATGAAAAGATGCTCAACATCACTAATCATCAGGGAAATGCAAATTAAAACCACAATGAGGTATCACCTCACACCTGTCAGAATGGCTATCATCAAATAGAACACAAATAACAAATGTTGAGGATGTGGAGAAAAGAGAACCCTCATACACTGTTGGTGAGAATGTAAACTGGTGCATACACTACGGAAAACAGTATGGAGGTTTTAAAAACATCTAAACATAGAATTACCATATGACCCAATGATTCTGCTCCTGGGTATATATCCACAAGAAACAAAAACACTAATTTGAAAAGATAAATGCACCCCAGTGTTCATAGCAGCATTATTTACAATTGCCAAGAAAGTAAAGTAAGCGCCCATCAACAGATGAGTGGATAAAGAAAATGTGGCATATATATATATATATATATATATATACTCACGCATATATATACACATACAATGGAATACTGCTCAATCATAAAAAAGAATGAAATTTTGCCATTTGCCATAACATGGATGAACTTGGAGGGTATTATGCTAAGTGAAATAAGTCAGACAAAGACAAATACTGTATATCATTCACATGTGGAATCGAAAAATGCAACAAACTAGTGAATAAAAAAAAAAGAAAAAGACTCACAGTTATAGAGAATAAACTAGTGGTTACCAGTGGGGAGAGGGAAGTGGGGAGGGGCAAGATAGGGGTAGGGGATTAAGAGGTACAAACAATTATGTATAAAATAAGCTACAAGGATGTACTGTACAACACAGAATATAGCCAATATTTTACAGTAACTGGAAATGGAGTATAACTTAAAAACTGTAACCTACTATATTGTACACCTGCAACATAATACTGTACATCAACTATACTTCAATTTAAAAACCCTCAAAATTTCAAAGGTAGAGATGAAATGGTGTTAGACAAAAAAATATTGAACCATTATTTCCACCCAGAGATATCAAACCTTTATTGATGTTAGGGTCAACATCTCCCTTGACCCAAGTTGGTTTCAACGTGTGAAAAATTCTAACCTAGTGTATCAATGTCAATATCCTAGTTGTGACAGTATGCTATAGTTTTGCAAGATGTTATTGAGGGAACTGGATAAAGGATACATGTGATCTATTATTTCTTACAATGACATGTGAAACTATAATTATCTTTAAAATGTTTAATTAAAAAATTCTAAAGGTAAGATAATTTAGTATTCATTCAGCCTGCTTATGTAGTACCACCCCAAAATGTATTCCTCCACAGAATGTTCTGTGGTGCTGAACGCTCACTGTTGGAACTTAGGATAATAAAGGAAGTCTCCATTTCTGGTAGGTGATATATTTTTCCCGGAGCTGAGGACATCAGACTCTGTTCTTAAGCACACACAGCACCTGCCCATAGTCAGTGTTCAATAAATATTTATTCAATGAGCTAATTATTTCTGAGAATGCCAAAATGACATCCAGGCACAGGCTATGAACTCCTAACACTGCCTGTCACAGCACTTCAATGTGCAAAGACACCAGCACCACAGACAGGTCTGTAAATGACTCTGAACTGTTCACAAAGCACTTATTCTTAATAAGATGTCCAAAATATACAGCTGACTCTTATCCACATTTATCTAGTTACTCAATTCTTCCATACAAGTTGTATTACGTAGTAAGGTAGAACGAAGAAATTACTGTCAGGCCATCTATAAAATCCTGTTCTTTAAATGGATATTGAAATAGTCCTAGTCTTACTGACCAATCAAGCCCCTTTCCAAAAATTGACTAGTATAAATGGGGTTTGGGAAGGACATCTCCATCAGGAAGTAATTAACCACATGAAGAGAACCTACTTGGCTTGTCAATTCTGGTAAAGGATGAAGTGTCTAAATCTCCAGGTTGTGTTTATTTTTCCGTCTATTTATAGAACAGTTAATGTATAAAACAGCATACTTTTCTGCTCTATCATAATCCACTCAGCCAATCTCTATATTTAAGGAATGTTTTGGGGACTTAACATCCTCTAAATATTCTAAAGAGTATTTTAAGTGTTTTAATTTCATTTCAATTATTTTATAAGTTACAATCTCTCCAAAGTTGCAAATTGAAATCAATTACTTAAAATTTTGATATAAACCAAGTTCTTCTGTCTGAGCATTTTTCTTTTATCACTTATATAGTCAGGAATACTTCCTCCTTTACCTCGTGAAAGAGCAACTTAATTTTTCCCACAGGCTGTCTAAATTGAGTTCTGAACCAACTCGAGCAGCTGCTGCTCCTGAAGCTGATTAGTAAAACAAAGTATTCAGCGTAACACAGGAGTTGATTTAAACCGATAAAGAGCAGGAAACTCAGAGCTGAAGGAGAACCCGGCTCCTGACATGGCCCATTGTTCCTTGGTACACTAAGGCACTCATCAAGTTAGGTGACCTCGTATCTCATCTGGACTAAATACCAAAGCTGAATGCACCTATTTAAGGCAGATGAAGCCTCATCCTTGAATTTCCAGATCTAAATCACTATGGTCCTTTCTCATTTATTTTCTAAATTGGCAGCTTTTATAAGAGTAACTGAAGAAACACAGGTTTCATACGGAGAAGGCAGTTAGGAGACTAGTGTATCCTCCTCGATTGTGTAGAAGAGAATCTTTGAAGTTTAAATTCAGCAGATATAGAAGCCCTGCATATTAACGCTGTCCTCTGAATGAAAGAGACTAGATTTACAAATAAAGCCTAAAGGGATGGGGGAAGTAAAGCTTACGGTTTTCAAGCTATCATTACTCAGCTATAGCATCAAAACACTGTGCAAAAGTGTTTTAAGTCAGTCAATTTTAGAACTTACCTATACGGATGAACTATAATATTTATCTACTCCTAATTTTGGCATTGACCCTAATACTTAACTTCCACCAAAACTACCCCACCATTTTCTTCTTTTCAAAACCTCTGATTGCCGACCATATTCCATACTCAGCCGCAGAACTAGGCCATGAAAAAAAAAACCCACCCCAAAACAACAATAAAGCAAAACAAACTCCCCTGTTTAAGGGGGAAAAAAATGTCAGTTTTGGGCATTTGGCGAACTATGAGGAATCCTTAAAGTTGATGTAGATTTCATGTGGTCCATTTGAAAACAGCCATATTTAAGGGAGATTTACCTTTAAATAAGCTCAGTTGTACCTTGCCACCATCACTCGTGCCCTGGCCATTCCAAATATTTTTTTACTCCTAAGAATGACAGAGAATGATACAAAACCCTGAAACACCATTTTATCTCTTATACTTGCAGCTTCATTTACCCAAGAGTAATGACTCCTTCAAGTTATACAACAGATGGCAAAGTTATTTGGAAACCAGGCCACCTAAAACTTTTCAGTCCCATTTTTTGGAAAAAATGTTTTTTGGAGGGAAAAAAATCATGAGCAGATAGAGCATTTTGGACAGTGTGTGCAGGTTTGTAAGGTGTATACAAGATAACACCAGGAAACAATTCAAAAATAAAGCTAAGAAAACAATTTCATTCCCAACAGCATCAAAAGAGAATACTTAGAAATAAATTTAATAATGTAAAGTGCAAAACATACTTGAAAACTACAAAATATTTTCTAAAGAAATGAAAGATCTAAATAAGTGGAAAAACTTCTCACACCTGTGGATTGGAAGACTTAACATTGTTAAGATGGCCGTACACCCCAAACTAATCTATAGATTCAACACAATCCCTATCAAAATCCCAGCTGACTTCTTTAGACACTAAGCACCAAGCAAAAATCATTTACAAGAATGAGAAGTACTTGCATCTTGGAGTTACTTTTGGTTTGTAGATAAGGGTTTTACAAACTGAAAAAAATCACTGCATCGGCCCCGGACTCTGCGCCTCCAGGGCTTTCTCAAGGTAGGTTTACTGAAAACCCACATAAAAGCCCTCATATCCAAACAAGGCCTGCTCTGTAATATAACCTAGTCACTGCCAGCTTAATTTAGTGCTAACAGTGCTATATCCACCTGGAAAAAAAACCTGTCGGGGTGGAGTGATAGGAGCTGAGGGAAAGCAGCAAAAACAAGCCAACCAGCCAAGAAGAAACGCTTCTTGACCTCCTTGCAATGGGTCAGAGTTTTAAAATATATAAAGGAGAAAATACATTTTAAAAACCTTGAACTCTGCATTTTCTTGGGAAAATTTGCAAGGCTATTTCCTTTAAATAAATGGGACAAATGTTATTGTTTGACATGAGTCAACCAATTTATATAAGCCATCTAAGGAGCAGAGTTAGTACCAATCACTAATACAACAGATATGGGTTATATTGCATACTCTCTAGTCTAATGACTCTCACTTCGTCAGGATATAGAGAAGTTAGTCTCTCTCACTCTGAAAAAGGGATAGTAAGTGGAGCTGAGACTATCTTTTAGACACATTTCCTCTCCCTCTCAAATGACCATTTAAAAGCAAATCTTTAATTAAAACCACACACAGAGAAAATTTATGCCACTCACAGGAATTTATGGTTCCATTAAATAAGACTATAGCAATCTGAATTGTCTATTTAGAGCTGCAGTTCCATCCAAGATTTATGCTAATTAAGCTTTTTTTTCTTACATCAAAAACAAGACTCCTACAAAAGAAAAAAATAATCACTCAGGGGAAAAAAATTTAAAGCTTTCCAAAGAAGTACATTTTATTTACATTTGGAAATGAGAAAGGCAGCTGTTATCCCTTTACAGTGATAGATGCCACAGAATGTGCTAATCTACACAGGCTCCTCCTTATACAACACACTGCATTACATTTAGAGATTTGATACATGAAACTTTCTCCCAAAGGCAGACAGCCGCACGATATTTACTTTGGCCAGGAGACTCACGGTTTTACTTGAGAGGAGCCTATGTTAACGACAGGTGCACTTAGTGGCTATCATATCTTCATATTCTTTATAAGCGATTGAGCCATCAGGCTCAATTGCCAAAACACTCAAAGGGCTGTACTTGGCAGGTACACAGGATGGTCTCGGCACTGAGGAATCGAGCTTCTCATGGATGATGTTCTGCACCATGGTGTGAACCGGAGAGCCATACCGATGTCCGACCGCCCTGGGACAGTCCCCTTTACAGTATCGAGGGTTGTATTTGTGTGGAGCCACAATCCAGTTGTCCCACTTCAGCTGACTAAAGCTGAGTCTAAAGTCATGGAGCTCACACTCATTTTGGGGAAAAAGAAACTGTTTGAAGTATTCACTCAGATTGAATGAAGCTGGAACCAGAGGCTTCTTCAATTCAGAGCTGACAGTTTCCTGATCTCTCCGGTGACGGGACGATCTTACACCCTCAGCAGCCTCTTCTCCCATGGGATAGGCAGACAGCTCTCTCTTCTGGTCAGGACCCTGTGAAGGCCTCTTTTTATAGTGGAGGGAATACCACCTGTGATAAGCCTGAGCACTTGTGTCATTCAGATATAAAAGCAGTGAGGGGGCTACCAGAAGAGTCATGTTAAGTGGACAGTCCTGCGCTGAAGGATGCTGCAGCTGGTCTTCTACACACGTAACATTTACAGACATGTGAATACTCCTCTTGTTGGAGGCCACTAGAGGCTGAAGGAGAGCCGTCACATCAATCTCAATCCATCTGTATTTCTTTCTAAGTTCAAACTGTGAGTGAAAGGTAAATGAGTATGGAACTCTTGGGAGAGTCTTGCTAGAAAACTCTGGCTCTTTTATCACCAGGTTGCACACACATTTAACAGGAGAGGGAAAAGAAACGGAGTTGTTGAAAGTGTATAGCAAGACTGACTTGAGTAAATGTTCAACAGCAGTAACACGATCCAGGTTAAACAGCAGGTCCACTGATGATGGGAGGGTACCTGAGGAGAAAAACACGCCACCAGTAATGCTCAATACAAATCGAAAGCAACACAAAGTCAGATCAAGGAATTAGCACCTCAGAATGTGCTTCCACCCTTCTTTTCCCACTTTCTCAAGTCTCAAAACAAAAGTTGGGGTGGGATGGGTGTTATAAAAAAAAAAAAAAGCAGGTAACCAGTACCATAACTAAGTCCCAGCACTTACAGCTGGATACTTAATCACCAGCAATTCAGAACAGCTCTGGTGGTGAATTAAAACCGGGACTCACTACATTCTGAAGTTTCAGAATCTTAATAATTTGCTTCAAACATAGAGGAAGCTAAGGAGGAGAGCAGTATTTTTCTCTTGAGTCTCTAAGGGGAAAAATGTAATAAAGACACTTGCCAGGCTTGTTAAGAAAACGTTCAAGTCCTTATGGACAGAATCAATAAAGAAAACATAATTGTCTAAGTTAATTTGGAACACTTGAGACCGACAACAAATGGAGACTCTAAACCCACTATAACAGGACATCAAGGAAGGAGGAAGGGTTTTAAATAGCCACAAAGGACCTGCTGAGTTAGAAGGGTTTTCTGTAAGTTATGAGCTAGTGAATATAGATTCTGTTTTTTAATAGTGCTGTTCTGTTCTCTCTCACACACAAAATTGTTGACTAATGCTTTGTTCTTATAAGGATCTACTGTTCCACGTAGGTACTTAAGCTTTCCTCTCACAGAAAGCAACAAACATGGGTAAATATCCTGTGTCATAAAACACACCAACAACTGAAAAAGATTCTTTAGGCACATATCCAGGCCAGAATTGGTAGAATGAGAAGAATATGCAACTAGAAGTCAAAATACCTCTTTTCCAGTCTTGATTTTGTGACCTTGGACAAGATGCTAACCTCCAGCAGCGCTTTCCCAGCCTTTAGGGCCATTAAGTCTCTTCTATCATATTAGCGCAGCTTAACCCATGAGAGAGCATTAGGAAGAAACAATAAGATCAAGTACCAGATTTGTCTGGAATTTGATATTGAGTATCATGCAAAGTAAAATGTAAGTCAAGGAGCAAGGGCCAGATCCTTTCTGTAACTGAAATGCAGAAGGTCTATCTTCTTCCCTCCACACATTAACCAGTCTGCTCCTACACACCTGTCACCTGGTCCCCAGGAGCCTGCTTGTGCTGGGCACAGGGGGTGAAGAGCCGAACAGTGTTGTAGAGGTGACTTCTGTTGGATTTCGGGATCCCCTCCTTGGTAGCACATGCCTTATAGAGCCTCTTCATATAGTGCAAAGCTCTGTCATCTGGCTGCAGCCTGGGGGCCTCCATTTGCCCATCGTACAGAACCTTAAAGAGAGGGGAAAGGAGGCCAGGTCTGTGTCTCCCATCTAGAGGCTGCAGAGAGGACTGAGGCTCAGCCTCAGTTTCCAATGGAGCACTAGCTGCAATCTGAGCTTCTCCCCTAGAAGCCTGAGAACCAAGGTTAATAGGAAAACAGAGCCAGGCAAAGCAGCAAAAACAAAGGAAGAACTTGCTGGGAAGTGCCATGGCTTGGAAGAATTAGCAAGAAACACGTTTCCCCATACCAGTCTTCTTCCTAAAAGCCAGGAAGAGCCTCTGTTGGTCTCTTAAATAAATGTTAGGTGTGTGCGTGGGCTAGGTTCACTTCTGTAATCAGACATCAAGGATGCCTAGCTGAAGGTAATTTTATCAGCTGTATGTCAAACAGCTGATAACACCCTATTTATCCAATTTCTCCTAACTAGATACAGATTTACTTGGTTATGTAGCTTTCCTTTTCCTTTTCCCTGGCATTTATTTAAAATTGCTTAAGTTAATGGACTAGTTATGTAGCTGAAAGGCTAAGAGGAATTGAGGAAGGCTCTTAAAATAAAACCACCCATTTTCTGAGAGAGATTAGCATCCTTAAAGTGTTCCTTAGGTGCTTGCTGAAACTTCCAAGGGACATGGAAAGGCTAACTAATTATTCATGATGATACACAGATCTGTTGGTATGCAACTTATGGTATTCGGTTTACTCTCCCTCTCTATTCTCATCACCTCTCCCACTTCCAGGTGCTTAGAATAATTTACTGCATGTTGATTTGGAGGGTGAGAGAAAGTCACAATTGGCAATGAAATTCCAGAGAGCACAGAACTATTAAGTTGCCTAGTTCTCTCAGGTAGCTTAGTAAGGATATGTACTTGGAATACTGCAATATGCTTTTAAAAAGGAGGACATCGCCTTTAATCCTGACTCATTTTTAAATATAATTATCTTGATGCCTTTACTTTGGTCTGCACATTCATCTATACATACTTTAGTTGAAAGGTTTAGAGGTGTTTTCAGGTGCTAGAAAATAATTGAAAGTTTTATTTTTTATTAATCACTCTAATGGTAGTAGAATTTGCTAGGATATTTTTGTTCTTAACTGTTGTAAGTATTTATGTTCTTGCCTCTGAGCTAAAATCAGGTTAGAGATTATGTTTTAGAAAAAATGAGATGCGTGCACAATGAAGAGCTGAATATACTCATGGTATAAGATACAGACCAGTCTATGCAGTACCCAGGCTGATTAAAACCGAGGTATATTTGTAAATATTTTTAAAATAAATTTATTTATTTATTGTTTATTTTTGGCTGCATTGGGTCTTCATCGCTGCACGCGAGTTTTCTCTAGTTGCCGCGAGCGGGGGCTGCTTTTCCTTGTGGTGCACTGTCTTCTCATTGCGGTGGCTTCTCTTGTTGCGGAGCACGGGCTCTAGGCGTGCCGGCTAGTAGTTGTGGCACGTGGGGTCAGTAGTTGTGGCTCGCTGGCTCTAGAGCTCAGGCTCAGTAGTTGTGGCACATGGGCTTAGTTACTCCACGGCATGTGGGATCTTCCTGGACCAGGGCTCGAACCCGCGTCCCCTGCATTGGCAGGTGGATTCTTAGCCACTGCGCCACCAGGGAAGTCCCTATTTGTAAATTTTAAGTTCATTGCCTGCCAAGCCTCCCTGGCCCGTGGCTGGTAAGCAGGATTATAAAACACAGCCAAACTGTTGAATGAGAACTTAGTCCTAGATTACACATGGCCAGCAATGCCATGAACAAAACATTCACAGACATGCTGCATCAAGTGGAAAAGTCAGTCAGCTGTACAGGACAGCGGCATCCTTAAGCAGACAGCACTTTTCCGAAAATGGAATCGCTTCCCTCCTGGGAAGTGGAGTGAACTGTGGGCAACGTGACATCCCGCCCGCGGCAGAACCCTGTCCGAGAGAAGCCGGCTGCTGTGGAGGTCGCTTCTTTCTTCCCTCCTACCACCACTAACAGCTGTTCAGCAGTTGCTGGACTATTACTTGAGGGCTCCTGTGGCTAAATTTGAGGAAACATTTTTATTCTCTCTTGGGAAAGTCTACACCCTGCCAGTGGATTCTAATCCGGTGGGTGCCAAGAGAAGTCCCAGATCCGTGTCCCTGATTCGGGGCCTGAGGTCGCTGAGAGCTTGAACATAACCGATTCCTGTTCCAGCTACTGGACAAAACCCTACAAAACGTCGCGTCGGCTGCCAGGCGGCGGCTTCAGGGGCGCTCTCCACCACGGGAGAACACCCGACCCTAAGCGCGCGGCCAGCGAGGCCCTCGAGGCCGGCGGGGCCCTGGCTCTTCAACTCTTAGTCCGTGCAGCTCCCGGGAAAGGCGGGAACCGAGGAGAAGTTTGAGAGACTCGAGAGGGTGCCCCCAGAGCCCACTCAGTCGCGCTTGGCCCCACCCCCAAGCAGGCACCACCCACCTCACGTCACTCGGCCGGGGCGCTCCTCTCCCGCCCGGTGAGGATGCCGCCTTCCTCCGGAGACAGCCGAGAAGGGGTCCTCCCGGAAGTGACCTCACTGCCTCCTAGCGCGGCGTCCGATCCTACCGGAAGTGGTGGACGGAAGCCGGTGGATCCCGCGCTGCGGAGGGCGAGGTGACCTCGGTGCGGGAGTGGGGTCCGGTAGTGCGGTCTCGGTGGCCCTGGCGGGGTGGGGGCGCCGTCTAGGCTGGGAGGGATGAGGAGCGCCGGGGAGAGCCTCGGGTTGGGGGCGGCATGTCCGGGGCCTGAGCCCAGCGCCTTTCCACCCTCCGTCCTGCAGGCGCCACCGCGACCATGGGCCGCGAGTTTGGGCATCTGATGCGGATGCGGCATGTAATCACCTACAGCTTGTCGCCCTTTGAGCAGCGCGCCTTCCCGCACTACTTCAGCAAGGGCATCCCCAACGTGCTGCGCCGCACTCGGGCGTGCATCCTTCGCGTCGCGCCGCGTGAGTGTTCTGGCCGGGCGGGGGGCTGGACTCCCATCCACAGTGGGCACTGCGGGTCCCTCACTGAGCACTCTACAGCTCGCCATACACACGTTTTCTCATTGAATAGTCCTGAATGACGTTGAACTGGTCATATCCTCCCCATCTTATAGACGAGGGAGGTGAGTCATAGAGAACTTAAATGACAGGCCCAAGGTCACTTGTGTGACTCCAGCGTCTCCCTCTGAGGTCATCTTTACCCACTTCTTAGCGATGAACTGTTTTGTGTTAAAGGTGCAGCAGATAGTGATGATAGTTGCACAACATTGTGACTTTGCTAAAAACTACAGAAGTGTACGTTTCAAAATGGTTAAATGATGAAGTTTATGTTATGTGAATTTGATCTCAGTTATCTCATTAAAATATTTTAAAATGTGCAACAGGGGAGCCATAAGGGAAGAGTTGGTCACCAATTTTCCTGGGTAAACCCCTTTCTTTTACACACCTGTAAAAATGGGTTTGTAATGTAACTTTTCTTGATCGTCTCGTTTAAGAGTGGTTTCTTAAAAACTAGAGACAGGAAGGCAGAATATGTTGTGAATCAGAAAAGAGGACTGAGATCCATGTGTCTTGTAAGTGCTCACTGCTTATTTTCATTTATTATTTTTATAGCATTCGTAGTGTTTTATCTTGTCTACACATGGGGAACCCAGGAGTTTGAGAAATCCAAGAGGAAGAATCCAGCTGCCTATGAAAATGACAAATGAGCAACTCATCTGGATAATAGTTCCTTGTCTCTGAAAGACCCTTCTCTGGGAGAGGAGTCTACATTGCAGTGTCTTGAAGACACAATAAACTTATTGTAGGCTGCACTGTTATGATTTTGCGTTTTGTGTGAGCAGAGTCCTTGGATGTGACTGTTACTTTTCAAGTTCATGAATTCCCCTCCCCAGCATGAGTCCTGAACGGTTTTGGCTAGTCTGAGTTTGGTGAAGGATTGTAGCTCGCTCCTTGTTCCATAACCTACAAGAATGTAGCTGCAGCTACTCCTGTAGCTGAACAGTCGTGGATGGCATCGACTGTGGGTAATGTTGGCTCCCTGCCCACTATTTCCATACTGACAATAAAATCTAGTAGTTACAGTGTGTCAGGTACTCTTCTTAGCCCTTTACACAAAAAAGTTCTTTTAAACCTCACAACTACCTTTGGTTTTTTTTCCTTCAAAACCACCTTTGAAGTATCATTATTACACTCATTTTGCAGATGAGGACACAGGCACAGAGACGTTAAGTAATTTGCCTCAAATTACACAGCTAGTGAATGGTAGAGCGCTAAAGTTTGTGCTCTTAGAGCTGTGCTGTACCACATGATAGGAAGTCAGCTATGAAAGGAAAGGGTGAGGTGACCCCTTTGCCTCTAGAGCTGGGGTCAGCAAGCTGGCTGTGTTTGTACCAGGTTGCTAACAGTGGTTTTTAGCTGTGTATGGAAGGAGATTTCCTGCTGGTCCAGAGCAGCAACTTTCACAGGGCAGCCAGCATCTGGCCCAGGCTGTGTCTTTCCTTCTTATTCTAATAATTGTTTCTGCCTTTCAGGAACCAAAACTACCTCAAAACAAAACAAAAATCAGTAAGATGGCACTGATCGTGAGGCAGGAGAAGGAGGTACAGCTGAGACTGACAGACTTGGGCCCATAGCCTTTAACTGTTGCTTCCTCAATGTGTTATCACACCCTCATTCCTTAGCTGTGAGCTTCGCATTCATCAAATAGATGTATTAAGACAAAGCCATAGGTCTGAGGTTAACAGTGAAATGAGTGGCGTGTAAGAGTCTGGCAGGGTGGTACAGGCTTAACAAAGGACAGCGGTGTGATGAAAACTCTTGTCTCACCAAACATAGTCTAATTTTCCTGTTTGGCTTTTTGTCCAAGTTTATTCCCAGGGCTTGCTGCCTGATCTGCAACGTATATGGGTTATAGACTCCTTTGAGAATCTGGTGAAAGCTGTGGGCCTGAAGAAGGTATAAATGCATCCTTAACCTGGCATAGTTGGAACAGGTTCACCGGCCAGGGGAGGATCGATCACTGCCTTGACAGGCCATTGATCTCTGGGTTTTTTTTCCCTCCAGTTTTAGCCCCAAGCTTCCTAGGGACTATGGCCACCCTTCCTTGTCCCATATCTTGGCTTCATTTTACCCTTAGACTTTTATTCTGGTTCTTTTGAGTCCTTTGGAGATACCAGCCCAAAATCAAACTTACCCTTTCTTAGCCCAGACCAGGCACTGAGCCTCTTGGTCTGAAACCTTTTATCCCAGGAGTGCTCTACGGAGAAGACTGTCCTATAAGCCCTTGCTAAGCTTCTGCTTTTGGATAAAATTGTTAAAGGCTGCTTTAAGCCTGTCCCTCACCAAGGGGCTTCCCTCTCTACGCTTGGAGACCCAGAGCTCTGTGTAGCATGGTCCTGCGGGGGTGGTGTGGGGCTGGTGGATGGTGTGGAATATGAGTTATATCTCAGTGCTCCTGTACATGATATGTATGGGATCTGGAATCATTTTATGGTTTATTCTATCTGTAGAAATCCATAAAGAAAAGGAAAATGGGTGAAGTCTCTTAACGAGGGATCACTGTTGTGGGCCTCTGTGCCTATAACCCACCCACCTGGAGCCTTCAGCCAGGGTGTGGCTCCTTCATCTGCTGCTGGGGCACAATCCCGTGTTCATTTAGCCCTTCTTTTCCCCAGCAGTGCACTTGCTCCCACAAGGGCTTTTATCTCTGCAGAATGCGGCAAAGGGGATTTTTCCGTCGGCCAACAGAGTCCCAGAGATACAGGCCCAGAAGTCCGTGCCAGTTCTAGCCAGCAATTGAGCAAATACACTTTGACCCTTTGTTGAAGTTTTACCTGGAAAAGTCTTTCCATTTCAGAGGCTTTCATTTTTCATTAGGCATCTCCTGCTCAGGGGCAGCAAAAGTTTCCAATTACTGTCAAGCCCTTCATGATTTCCCCTCTACCTGGAATGTGTTTCAGATAGCTGCTCATGTAGCTACACACTCTGTCTCCCATTTCACCCTAGGCACTTAACCTCAGAAACACTTGTATTGTTGTATTCAGAGTTTCCAAGCTGTAAGCTATCAAACATGCTTCAGTCTCACTTTCTTCTTCTAAATTAATCATTTGAACCCCCAAATGTCAGTGCCTGAGGGGCCTCAGAGATATGCTCCCATCTCATTGACAGAACAAGAAACTAAAGCCCAAAGAGGGCCAGGGCTGGCATCTGGTCAGCTCCCCTACCTGGGCCCCCGGCTCCTGCCTCCCAGCCAAGCATTTCTCCTTATGGACGCCTAGACCTTTCTGCTGGAGGAAGGAACATGTACTTTGGGTTGATTCATTCAGCAAAATACTTGATTGTAGAGAGCCCCTAGACTTTTACAATTTTTATTTTTTAATGTCAGGAATAGGCCACAGCTACTCAAGGGATGTGGGATGGCTGTGGACAACTTCTGTCACTTCAGTTTAATGCTGTTTGGATGCTGCTTTGCTTTTAAAAGTTTGATTTTGCTCCATATTTAAATAAAACAACTACAGAGTTTGTAGACACATGAAATACTCTCCCTCACAGTGATTCCTTCCACAGGCAGTAACTAATGCATCTTTTCTTTTGGGAGGAGGGATGGCATACAAGATAGAGGCGGTCCAGTCGTTGAGACTCTGTGCTTCCACCGCAGGGGGCGCGAGTTCCATCCCTGGTCGAGGAACTAAGATCCTGCATGCCTTGCGGTGAGGCCAAAAAAAAAATAAGAGGCTTGAGCTACAAAGGCTTCTGCAGTGTTGTCACACCCATGATGATGAATAGTCCTCCCCGCGCACAGAGGGGGCCCAGAGCCTCAGGCCCTTATCCTTGGCTGTCGTATTGGCTTTATAAGTTAATACAAAAGGCTACTTTGATTTTCCTTGAAATACAGGAAGGCAGAAATGGAGGATTAGGAGAAAGTATCCGTCTTTGGAATCAGCACTTTCCAAATCCCATTTGGCACATCCGTCTACGCTCAACAGGAGGCTGGCACTCAGTCCACAGACCCAACTGGCTCTAGGATATCACGCTGTTCAGTCTTTCACTTAATCAGATTTGTGTTCTTACCCAGTGTTCACTAGGTCACCACACAGCCTCTTCCCCACCCCACAAAAGTTCTAGCTAAGCCCCTACTTGGGGTCATTCTGTATCAAAGCTCAGGAGTAAAGGGAAGGAACAGCTGACTAGTCTCAAAATTGCAGGATTGCTTAGGTGAGTTTGGCATAGTTCTGCTTCTCAATGTTCCTTAAGTGCAAGCAGTGGTATCTCCCTCCAGGCCTTGCCTGGTCCTGAGAGGACTGGAACCAAGCAGACAGATCTGTGGAGTCACAACCCGCCCAATCCCAGCTCTGAGGCCCACCATACCACCCTCTTCTCCCTTGGCAAGAGGATTCGTGACTGTCCTGTTCCACCTTCAGTTGTGCCACATCTCTTCCACTTTTCCTTGGGAACAGGCAGGCCCTCACCACATATCCAACCTGTGAAGATGAGAAGGGCTTTGGGAAGAGGTAACAGCCAGGTGTTCAGGGAGACACAAGGCTGAAGAAAAATCTTGTTGCATTTGTCTTCTTGGCTTTTCCTTCCAGGTTATAGGAAAATCTGAAGTCCTATTTATCTTACTCAGAATTCACACCTTTCCACACAAATTTATTAAAATGTCTATGTCATTTAATGGGTACCCATAACTACTCATGGTTTAGGTACATGCTCTTTCTTGGTCTAGAAACTTGTGTTGGTTCCTACTTAAGGTGACAATGTTTTGGGCTTTGGAGAGATCTCAGCCCTATGCCTGCTTCCCTGAGGCTGCTGGAAGGATGTGCTCTGTAAAAGGCCCAGTCAGCTACTGGCAAGAAAGCTAGTAATTCAAGGTTGACAATGTTTATCACCACCATCAAGCTCTCTCACTGATTTAGGGGCCCCTGCTATCTCCTCATTCACATTTTAAAAAAGGAAACAAAGTCAACCTATACTTATTCATTCAATTCACCCATGATTGAAACAACCAGTCAGTCCTGATTGCCCTTCCCCTGGGAGATGGCAGGTAGGCCAGACTTTGAACTTTCTGCAGCTGGGTTTCCATTCTTTACAGAGATGATGTGGAACAAATAATTAGGGTGATAGTCCATCTATACAAATGGGGATCTGGGGCACTTGTAGACCATGCTTGCTGAAGTATCCTCCCACAGATGGGAGATAAGGGCCTTATCCAATTGCCTGTAACAAAATAGGTCAGTGCTTTCCTAGACAAGGCTGAAAGGGGTCAACACTATTTCTGAAGACCTCATTATTAGAATTCTGTTTTGACTAAAGTGATCTCACTAAGCTATTTTGGAATCAAAACGTGGCTAGGTGTCTGGTCTCCCTCAATGGCTTCACGTGGCTTTTCAAAGGGGAGGCGGTAGTGCTGACTTTTGGCAAAATGGGTGAAAAGGTCCACGCCAGCAACAGATCACTCAAAGTCCAGATGAGGGATCAGTAAATACTACATGCCTGAAAGGCAGGCCTTGAGCACATTCCTCTCTGGTAGACATTAACTTATTAAATTGACCCTGACTGCAAATATAAACTTTGCCCCCATCTCACTTGGCAACCATAGAAGAGGCAGATCTACCTATAAAAGGGAGTGGGAACTGTCCCCAGCCTTCATGATCCAATATCCCATCTACTGAGATGTGGCACCTCAAACTCTTCGCAGTACTCCTGGTCTGCCTGTTGCTGTTAGGCCAGGTAAGAAGAGAAGGATACATACGTGGGTGGGTGGGGATGGTAGTGGTGGTGGAAGAACTGTAAGCAGACCTTGAGCACCAGACTCAGTCCTGAGGAATGGACCCTCTGCTCTGAGTCTACAGTATCTGGCGGGGGGGGGTGGGGGGTGGGGTGGGGAATCATTATTCCAAGTTGTACAGCAAGGCTTCAACTCTTCCATACCTGAGGTGAATCTGTCTTTGTCCTACAGGTATATGGCTCCCCAATACCAGAATTGAGTTCAGCAAAGAGAAGGCTGAGGAGAATGACCCCATTTTGGAGAGGGGTTTCCCTCAGGCCCATTGGAGCCTCCTGTTGGGATGATTCTGAATGTATCACAAGGCTATGCAGGTACTCCACAAACCTGGGCCCAAGAGGCCTGGGAAGCTGCGCAAAGGAGAGATCAGCACATACACAGACCTAAAAATAAAATTGGGGTGGAAAAGTGCCTGGGTTGAGGTGGGAGCTCCACGGGGGAGAATCCCTCAAGAGTTAAAAGCCAAGAACGGCTCCACACAGGTACCATGAAAGAGTAGTTCCTTTCCTTTCTTCGCTCTACCCTGAGATTGGATATCAAGCAGAGGAAGGAAATGCAGTAGACGTGGCTCTGGGCACTGCTAGACCTCTGTCTTAAAAATCACCTTTTCTTTTCCCTTAGAAAAAGACGCTGTTCCCTAAATGTGGCCCAGGAATGATGTATATACACCAGGGGAAAAGAGGACAGCACTTACCTACAACAATGCTCCGTTCTATGGAATATTGATTAACTGCATTTGGTTGGAGGCACTTAAGTAAAGCAATGTTGTGTTTTTAGATGTTTAAAGACAGGTGTATGCTTTAAATTGGTCTCCGTTTCTTCTTACAATGTTGATATGCAGATAAGCATAACTAGTCAACTTAAGAGTTTATTTTTCTATGTATACTATAAAATGTCTCAAACTGAAATTCTGGCAGCCTGGAATTCATGCTTTTGAGGGGAAGAAGGATTTATTTTGTATACTATAGAAAACCCAGCAAGGCCTAATAATGTGTTAACTTCTCAATCCGGAAAGCGCAGTGAGAGTTAACATTTCTTGAAGAAATAAAGAACACAATGGCAGGCTAAAGGCAAAAGTTTACTAATAGCTAGTGATTAACCTCAGCAAGTTCATAAACTATGGCCCTGGATCCTAACCCTTCACTCCACGTAAAGAACATTTCAGTGAGGTGTCAAAAGACAGGCGATACTGGCACTCAGTACCTGACGATGTGCCCTAGTTTGTCTATGAACAGAGAACTGGAAGAAAATGAAACAATAAAAGCCCAAGCCATGAAGAATAACAAAAAGGATGTGTATGAGATTGCTGTTGGAGCAGGGTGAATTCTGATCTATGCAGAAGGACCCATGGCCAGCCAGTTCAGAATTTCTATAATCAGAAATTAAGACCTGGACTGATGGGACCAGACTTTTAAAGAAGAGTAGCACTGGACCCTAAAATACAAAACAGAAATTACACGAAAAGGGCAAAGTAGGAGTTGAAGAAGTGTAGAGAGCAGTGTTTATAAACTTTAATACAGAAAATCTATTTGATATTTATTAAACTTCGTTTCTCCAGCTATGGTTTGGCATTATACAAAGCATCTTAATGACACAGTAGAGTTAAAAAGATCTTTACAAATTGAAATGTGATACCCTTGTCTCCAAATATTTTAATTGCCATAAATTTGTTTAAAAATACACATTAAACGCATGTTTGACACTCTAAACTTTCTATAATCTCAATACCACAAAATACATATAATATACTATACAGATGTGGAAAAATCTAGTTAGTATATAATACTTTGCTCACCATTAACAGCTTTGTTATGTGAAATGCACATACTGACTTAGAAATCCTAGCTTTTGAGCCCCAAAGTACCTCTGAAATTTTAATGTATTACAACAAATAAAAATCACAGTATATAATTGAAATTTTGGTTGAAAATGTCAGATGCCTAAATATTTTGGATAAAAGAAATGTAAAACAAAGATTTGGATCATGTACAAAACAAAGGCATTCTATCAGACACTAACAGTACCTTTCTGCAGAATCAACAAGGCTTTTATCAGCGGCATTACCTCCCCTCCAAAACCCTCCCCAAATATCAAACCATTATTCACCAAATAATTTTAATTTCAAATAAAAGGATTTTCAATAAATATATAAGTATTTCCATCCTCCATATACAAAATTTCTTAAAACCATTCAAAACGGAGGCTAGATAGAAATTTTCATAACTGTGCTTACCAACCCTACATCCGGTCCTCAAAGGTGATGCCTTTTCAGGCACTACCACCTGGGCCAGCTCTGTTGGTGAGCCCCGTCCCATCCCGCCCCGACCCCAGTACTGCTGAATGCTCATGTCAATGATTTGCCAGGTGTGTGCATAAAGTTGTAAAATGGGGACACTTCTTGAACAGCAACAACAAACTCAACAGTATGGATAATCATGGCATTGATTTGAAAGGCAGCATTTCCAAATAGATATTTTCCAGAGAGGAACACAGCAGGTAGAAAATTCCAATGGATAAAACCTGAAAAGAAACCCTATGTGGAAGCAGTAAGAGGTCAAAACTGAATATTACTAGAATTTCTGGGTGAGAGCTTTTTTCCCCATACTCATTTAGAGAGCTTTTTAGCTGTTTCTTTTTAAAAATGGGAATTTATGCTTAGCCGAGCAATGGTGGCAAGGAGAGGTCCAAGCTGACATTCCTGAAAGTCAACTTCATTATATGACGATTACTTAGGTTGCTATTTTAGGTTGCTTAAAGATTGTAAGATTTGGTTTAGACTTAACTCTAATGCCTTATTCTGTGACCAAATTCTATCAAACAGAAGAGACTGAGATATTCTTTCCATTCGCTTTTCTGGAGACTGTAAGTTCTTTTTAATTAACCATATGGTTCGAGTAAATAGAATCTGTATCTGCTTTACCAACTGTTAATAACTTACTTCCTATCACTTGCCAGCTTAGTTACAGGGTCTAGGGGTCTAAAATGAATGTCTCTATTAGTGAATATGTGAAAGATATGCTCACAAACATGAACAATTTGGCCTCTTGTCACTACATATTCTAAGTCATTCAATACTTATCTCTTCTATTTATTTTACTGAATAGCAACCTTAGATGTGCAATATTATTTATTATTGGAAAAAAGTTTGCCTCTCCAAGACATAGATAGATACATGAAATTGAAATGAAATCTGTGTTCCACATAATTAGGGAATATGAGTTATAGGAATCTATATGGATTTGAAATGTTTTGCTTCCCAATTTATTTAGGAAAAATAAAAAATCATCACAATCTGCCTAAAGCATCATTCCCAGTAGATGTTCGTGGGACCCAGAGGCAAACTTCTATAATTCAAAATACATTATGAGGCCCTTTTGTTCAATTAGCAACTGGAAAATTAAAATCCTTCCCACCCTGTAAGAGCCCTATTATACTACGGAAGGGCTCAAATATATTTTAAAAGTTAATTTACTACAAATCATAGTAATTAAGCTTTAACAATCTAAAAGGAATATACATTGCACCCTTGAACATTAATATTCAAGGTGTCAACAAGAAAGTGTCTTAGATCAATTTAATAAATAATGTGGAAATAGTTGCACTAAGCTAAAATACTAAACACACACATTTTTGACAAACTAACTTCATGTTTTCATACATACATACATACATATATATAAAGTGTGTATGTGTACATAATTTTAAAATCCGAAGTCGCATACCCTCACACTTATAAGAGTGCACAGCGTACCTCTCCCCTACACAACTAGGCATCACTGACTGGAGCGATCACGGGCTGTGCTGAAACTCCGCAGAGTGCTGCTGGCCTCCAGAGCCAGAGATTTCACTTAGAACAGGTGTGTTTTGTAGGCTCTTGCTTCACAATGCAAGCTTATTCAATAAGGTAATTTCTCGAAGTTACTGTCATTAAATATAAAAATGATGCTGTCTGATCTAGCTGATTAAACCTTTCTTTAATGAAAAGAAACAAACAACAATTAAAAAACAACAACAACAGCGAACCTAATAAAGCCATAAGTGTGTCGCTCAAAGTGCAACCCAGATGCCTGTGGATCCACCAGCATGAGAGCCCCACAGAGCACAGGCATGTGTGGGCACGTGCACACATTTCTCTAGACAGCTTTTACACTGGAGAGTTAAACTAGTGATGCTCAACCTTCTCTACTCTTCAGCAACTACAGCTGTAAATTTATCTGAAGTACTCATTGCTTATAAAGTCAGTTCTTAACTACTTGCCCAGAAAAAGGTGGCACTGAGGCAAGAAATGGGCTGAATCCTCCCCAGCCAGACTGGACCTGTGCTGGATTGAGGAAGCCTGAATCACCTGGAGGGGAGTGCTCCCCACAGCCCAGCCTAGGCCGGGCAAGACTATACCATGTGACAACTTCATCCACCATAGTATGTTCGTTGGTTGCCTGTAAAGAGTCCAGTGGGGTAGGCTACTGCCTCCTGGCATACAAGTGTGGTCTTAGAGCAGTCAACAGAGTAATTTTTTAAATAGCTGCTATTTTTATAATTAACTATATTAAATACAAGTCTCAGACTAAGTAAGTTTTTAGCTATTTGTCAAAATCAGTTGTAAATAGTTAGAGAACACTGAAGACACCTACTGAGGAAGAAGGAATGGTCGCCTGTGAAGGAGTGCAAAGTATGTGCTGGAACAGATGAAGACAGACAGAACTTCTGAGGAGATGGACACAGAGGAGAGGGAGTGGTGTTTCCAGAGACTATTACACTGAAAATTCAATTATTTAGAAAAGGATTTTGATCCATTGCCCATTACCACCTGGTGGGAAAAACCCTCAACAATGAAAAGCTTATAAAAATTCATTTTCCAAGAATTAACACAGTTTTAGAGAGAGAGTACTTTACCACAGCACCAAAAAACATGCAGGAAATTCTGCTTTAACAAATTATCACTGTGATCTGGGAAATGCTCCTGCTACCTCTCAGGACCCACAAGAGACTAGAACACACTGGAACTCAGAAGTGCCCCACTGGCTGCTGTTGCTGGAAGTCTAAAAGCTCAGAGGATACTTTTTCCATTTCTAAGATATCATGGAAAATTAAGGAATCAGACTCAGAGAAATCAGAGAAGAACAGGACAGACATCTACTTGATTAACTGTGGCAAGTTTCTTACTGAATAACGATCACTGAG
Organism: Grampus griseus; assembly: GCF_964374135.1. Taxonomy (NCBI): domain Eukaryota; kingdom Metazoa; phylum Chordata; class Mammalia; order Artiodactyla; family Delphinidae; genus Grampus; species Grampus griseus. Next base: position 109,720,172 of record NC_139019.1, read on the forward strand.
AAGCTGTCCTCTTAAGGAAAACTGTTCCTAAAACACACTAAGATTAAGTTAGCAAGGTATCAGAGGCAATTTCTCCAAGGGAAAATTGTTAAATTCAGCATAATTTGGAGATCTGAATCTTCAGCGATATGCAAAAACAACTTGAGGTACAAAACCATTAAGAAGCTCTATAGAGGCCACAGGACAATGAAAGTTCACTAGCTTCATAAGTAACTGTAGACTCAGATGCAGAGGAGTCATTATACCACTGGGCTTGGAGATTTTCTATCCCTTCTTTCCCATTTCAAGCCTTAGCAATCATCTATAAATAGCAGGGCAATCCTTTTTTCTGATTGGATGGATTCATTTTTGAAATTGGGAGAAGGACAAACTATTTTTTGAAGCAGCATTACCCAACAGGTTAGACTAAGTCATGTACCAAAGCATTAGCTTTTCTGAAAGAATTAATCTTTATGTGACCCTAAAGGACGATTGAAAAGGAAAGAGAATTTAACATTATTACTACAGAATACCAACCATATGGGTGATCTGCAACTAGTGTAAAACTTCATCTGTAAACAATCCATAGACCCTTCATTTAAAGGTAAGATTTAAGGCACACCAGACATGATAGGGGCACTAAAAACAAAAGATAGAAGGTATATTTCTCACTTTTGACTCCTATATGCACCTTATAGGGAAAGGTACTTTGATATACAACTCTTACAGAGCTGGCTTCTCAAGCTCTACCCCTGCTTCCCTCCCCTTCCCAAGAGAATTCATACTGAACCAAGTTAGGTACTTTTCTAGTGTGAATTTTCTGATCCCATCAGAAACATACATCATTGATGAGGGCCTTCATAATACAAAGGTAGTAAACACAAGACAGGTTTAAAAGGAGAAACTGATCATCTCTACATCAGGCATTAGAGCTCTAAGTTGTATAGCAAAAGCACACACACCAAAGCTCCAGCCCATTCCTACATCAGTCACTGAATGCTCCTATCAGAGCATCACAATCTAGTGTGGGAAAAAAATTTTAAATTAGAATTCTGAAGAGAGATTTTACCCTACAAACACCATCAATGCAAGAGATATAGGCAGCAACGCTCAGGAGTTAGATCATCCTTTGTTCAACAGTAACTTATTCTGTTTCAGTTAAGTGTCAAATTATTAGTAACAAAAAACCCCAAAAAACAAAAAACATGGTTTTAATAAAATCCATAAGGTTCAAGATTGTCCTTTTATGAAACCCTTCACATGATATGCTTCTCCTAGAAAGTTTGCCTGCCCTCTTTTGTAATGCATTAAATGCAAGTTATAGTCACCTTGTGATTGCTATAGTGTTATTAACACATGTTCACAGTTCTTGAAATAATGCATACCAAATCAGACACATTTCCTTTTACATCCATGTAGAACGCCATCTTCTCATATTTAAGTGATTTTTCATGTGTAGAAGAATATCCTTAATACTAAGTATAAATTCTGCAATAATAAAATTGTACTTAAGATCTGAAGTAATATCAGGTAGTAGGTGTAGAAAGAACATGTCCACATTCTAGATGAACCAACTCTTACTCTTAGAAGAGTTACCACAAAAAGACATTATTTTTAGGTAACAAAGCTCCCAAAGTATATAAATAAAAATGCCTACATTAAATTTACACAAAATATTCAACAGAGTAAATTCATAGGCAGAAATAACTAAGTTTTAAACTAGCCCCAATCTGGGCACTTAAAAAAATTAAAATAAATAGAATTTCAACTGATTAGTTATGAATTGCAACTGAAATTTCAATCTTATTACAGATCATTGTAATAAGATTACATAATAATGATTACATAATCATTACAGAAACCAGCTTATCAACGTGCTGCAGATTTAAAAGCATTTAAATAATTTTTCATATTGGGAATATTGAAGGGGTCAAACTACATGATGGCTTTGGGTTATAAAAAACAACACATGAACCAGGGAGGAGAAAACCATTCCTCATTCTTAGTGTCGACTAGGTGGTATGTTATGGCAGTTTTCCTTCGTGATGTGACACAGTGTTGTGGAGAAAATCAGAGGCAACAAGAATGTGTTCAGTTCAGGATATCAACTTGGCATCCTGGCGAAGCCAGTGCAGTCCCTGCCGGGTATAACGAACTAGGTCTGTCATGATGCTTGCGTTAAAGATGAGAGGACCCATTACTTTATCCAGTTCAGCAAAGAATTCTAGAAAACCAAAAACACTTATTAAATGATGCACACTCTTTTAAATAAGTGCTTTATAAAGTTTTTAGTCTAGACTGTAAAATGCTATTCATATAAAGTAAAAAGCACTCCCTCCTGCACTAAAATAACTCTTCGTGTTTTAAAACAAATCATCCCATAGTTTGTCAAGTTATATTTTTTCCCTAAGTCACGAAACATTTTTAAAAGACTATATGGTCAGGAATTAAGAGTTACACATATAAACAAAATGTCACTGATGGAAATTGCTAGTATGCAGCAAACATTATTAAAATGGAGACCTAATTCTACAATGTACTATGACTCAAAACATTCTCTGCGTACTGTTTTTGTATAAGAAGCAAGTGGTACAAAAAAGGAGGATGTTATCTGCATTTTTCCCGATAAGAGCCACTGTGAGGTTAGACAACCTTTCTGCTATAATCATATGTCATACAACTTTGATACATTAAATCTCATGTTTTAGACAGTAGTTTAAAAATGTAAGAGACAGAAATGAAAGGATTCTTCCTATGCAAACAAATACAGACTGATGTGCATGTAAGGCAGGGTGCAGAGAGGAGGAAGGAATGATAATATCCTGACATTTGATCCCAATGCAATTTTGGAAGAAGACGGATGTAGGACTCAGTAAGGAGAGTTTTTACATGTGCAGTGATGACAAAGACCTCAGTATACTTAAACAAGATAAGAAGTAATCAAACAGTTGAGGAGAAAAGAATCTTCTTTATAGAATTCCAGCTAATAAATTCCTGATGAATTTTCTGTTTCCTAATGGAATAGCACATGTAGGTGATGACCATCAATGGATGCTAAAAGCCTAAGTTAACGTTTAATAGGGAATCTTAACATCAAACTGAGTCAGGCCGACACCATCTGAATGAACCAATGGTCAAATCTTATTGACACTAAAAAAGGGATAACCATTACATGCCTCGTAATATGATGTAATAGGAAATATAGAGTAACACCTATGAAAAGTTCTTATCTAAAATAATGAACTTGAATCTAATCAAGTCTCAAGATCTAATCTATCAGCATGAACGAAATGAGGTGGACAGAAGAGCAAGCTAAATGTACCATGAAGAAGTAATCAGCCAAATCTAGACTATGACACATGCTATGCTGCAGTTTCTCCTTGACATCAATGGCATGCCTGCCCCCCCACCCCCCCAAAAAAAAGTGGAGAAGAGGGAGATACTTAAGAGACTGATTAATGAATGTTTGGATTCTGTTTGAAACAAACCCAACTGTTTAAAAAAAAAAAGGCATATTTGAGAAAATAGGGAAATCTGATGGGAGACTATGTCTTAGATGACATAAAGGAGTTATTGTTAATTTTGGTGGCTGTGATAAAGGCATGGCGGTCATGTTTTTGAAAACTCCTTATCACCTAAGGATGCGTACCAAAGTATGTTCAGGTGAAATGTCGTATCTGATACATGCTTTAAAATACACAGGGTAAAGAAAAGTAGGACGGGGGGCAGTGGGGAGTGGTCAAGGGTGGGAGATAAAACAAGATTAGCAAAATATGTTGCTGAAGCTGAACTTGAGTAAAAGGTACATGGGGTTCATTATACCATTCTCTTTCCTTTAGTCAATGTTTGCAAACTGCCACACAATAGGTAGGCAGGCAGACAGGCAGGCAGGCAAGTAAGTGTGTAAGCAAGGAGCCCGGGAGAGAAGAAAGAAATGAGGGGGGAAGGGTTGGAGGGAGGGAGGGAAAGGAAAGGAAGAATGATGCCAGAAAACTGGCATCAGGGAGAAGAATGTAAAGTAGGGATGACTTAAGAAGAATTTCAGCTTTGTAACCTTTCCTGAGTAGCACTGACAATATTTAAAATTTTAGAAACAAATTAGGTTTTCAAAAACACAACTTTTTATTGCATGTTGGGGTTCCCCTTCTACCTTTCTCCCACTATTATCCCTCTTTAGGGATAGGAATTTTTCATTTTCATCTGATTACCTGTTCATGCTATAAGTATTTAAATATACTCTGTGACAAAAGGACACTTGATTGATTTGCTACTTTAAGTGTTTCTCTACAAAGGAACTGCCTGAATAGATGCTACACACACATATTTACTAAAAACATCTACTAAAATAAGATGGTGTTTATCTTGTTCTTTTCCAAAGATCCTTAATACTTTCTAATTCTCAGTGTTCTTAGTTTTGGAGATAACAAACAGGGTGCAAGACCTCAAACGACCTAATATTAAAGAATGTTATACGTCTATTCATTTTGTAGTCTCTTTTATCATATAAGTTTCTTCCAATATACCTAAAAATTCAATATGAACATGCTTTCTTATATATTAAACATCTCATATGTACAAGATGTCTGGATGTAATCCTATGCCCATAGCCAAATTTACTGTTAACTATCCCAGAGTAGAATATATATTTTATTACTTTTACAGTATAAGCTGTAATTAAATTTGCCTGAATAAAGGCATATTTGTCTTAGACCAAAAACTATTTTTTGTTTAGTTTGTGTCACCACTATAGTACAAGGTATTTTTTGACTGAATTCAGTATATTCACGATTGATAAGCAATGGCAATCAGCAAACTGATTGTCATTAACTCTAGACTAGATAATAAACTAAATGCATACCAGAGACTTATACTTAATTATATCATAAAAGCTCTTTTTAACAATTCCATCATTCAGATTCTCTCCAGAGACCTCCCTACCTTTCTGCTCTTTGGAAAGCTGTTCAGCTTGGTCCCAAATTTCGGTGGCATAGAGGAAGTTGGATGTAACCTGAACATAGCTGGCTGCCATGTGGTGGATCCTCTGTGGAATGGTCACTGAAGAACCACTTGCTGAAGCACTACTGGCCCCAGAAGAATAATTTCCCGAATTGCCTGGTGACAGCTTTGGAGAAACAGGGGAAGGCATCCCAGCAGCTTTGCTACACACAGAGAAATAGGAAGTTTATTCATATGAATATGGTGAATGTGAGGAAATCAATGTACTACTGGCTCTTCCTACATGAAGACTTTTAAAATTTAAAGATTCTTTTAAACTAGAAGAGTTTCGAGAGAAGTACAATTTCTTTTAAATAAATACTTAGCTCACTGAAGACCACTGCGAATTATCATTTTATCTAGACTCTTTCCTTTAACAAACGGCAACAGAACAAAAGATGGGAAAGAAGTGAGGAAGTCATATACCTTAGTAGTAGCGGTTCCAAGACCTAGAAGCTACATCATCTCACTCCCAGCTCAACACACTTTCCACCTATTTGGGCAAATAATTGGGTACTTTCCAACTGTTTCATAGAAAGCTGGCTGGATTAACAACTAACGCACAAAAAAATGTGGTAGTAGATGGAAACATCTTATTTTGAACTCCGTAATTTCTGGTACTTTCCTAGTTTAACCAACTTATTCAGAGCTGACAAAGAAGAACAGCTTTCTCAATCAACTGCAATCATCTCAAGCTTCCTGTCAATTAAGCATTTCCTAGAAAACACATGTTGAAATCTGGCAGGTTCATTTCAGCAGTACTAAAATTTCTGAAAAGGCCCAAGACCATAAAAAAAGGAAAATCAAACAGTAGTTGAGGGGAGAAAAGCTATTTGTTAAGAATATTTTTATCTGCACATTTCGCACTTTAAATGTGGTTAAGAAAATACATAAAGGCAAAAGACAGACTGTCGATTAGCATAAACAAAATAATTGAACAAATAAACTTAGGAAAAAAAGATTTCATGGTGTTTTTCCTCCTTTTTGTGGGTGGGTGGGCTGGGAGTGATGTGGGAATGGAGAAGAAACCGTAATCATGCCACTGTTATTAAATTCGTGTCAAAACATGAGTAAAGATAAGCTCAAGGCGATAAAAACCAGGCTAGCCACAGAAATCAAACTGTGAGAAGGGTTGAGGTGCTGTAAAAAACTTAAGACTTCTGCAGGTGAAATGTCCCCTCTTTAATCTTTCTAAGATCATGTTCATGATATTTTCAACTTAAAAAAAAAAACAGAAAAAAATACTTTAAAAAATACATTATTAGACATGGCCTTAATTTTTTTTTAAAGTTGTCATCTTTCCATTTTTGGAAAGTGGCCAAACCCATTCCACTTTTACATAAAAATAAATAAACTTGTCACATAATATTTTATAGAATAAAATTTACCCACCTTCCCAAACCTGGTGATGGTGCTTGAGAATTATTATAAGAATTCTGTAGAGAAAAGAGAACGTACTTAATAAAAAACAACAACAACAAAAAACACTACTTATGAGGTACTAAATATATTCAAAAGCTTTGGGCCAGTACTGATCTTACGAAAGTTTACAAACTTAAGAAACCAAAATGTGTGTGTGTGTGTGTGTGTGTAAATGTGCAACAGAAGGAAGTTATTTAGATGGGAGCTGGGGTGTTGTGGAAAACTGAAAGGGAGAGACAAAGAATGAGTAACATTCAGATGGATAAAGAACAGGGGAGACGGCAAAGAGAGGTAAGTCATACTATGTACAAAGGCTGCAGAAAAGAGAATGTATATGACCCATACAGTTTATCTACAGCAAAGGTTTAGAAAAGGAACGAGAGAACGACAGAGAGAGAGAGAGAGAGAGAGAGAAATCTTGAGGGCCTTGCAGGTCAGGGTAAGAATCTTTGACTTGACTTGACTCTGCAGGGAATGATAAGCTATGAAAGGGTTCCAAGTCATAATCAGGGCAGAATTTTAGGAAGACTTATGTAGTGCTATCATGAAAAAACGTATGAAGATATTTTAGGAAACTAAGAGAATAATTTAAGGAGGATGATAGTGAAAACAAAAGACCATTTAAAAAGTATAAATTAGGTTTTGTGATAAAAATAGGCTACATCTACTGAAATATTATTAAGAGCTACTGAATATGGCTCCATAGGTTCTACAATCAGATACGTGTGCAGTTTAAACATCAAATTATTTGAAAGTTCCCAAATAGTAGCTTCTCCCCTGCTCTGGTAGGGAAAACATGAGGGCACTTCTGGGGTGGAGATAGGAGACTTTATAAATTTTTTCCCCTGGGAAACAGATACTCCTCTTTTGCACACTTACCTTCAGGTGCTCTGTTAGTGTCTTTGAATACTTCAGAGCAGTTTCTTTCTTCAGTTTGAATAGCCTCAGGTACAGCAAAGACTGGCATCGCAGGCTAGCCAATGGAAAAGGGCAGCTTATTTACCAGGACAACAGACTCTGGCCACATCTGTATAGACAACCTTTGCGTCGTGCCAGACTACATGACTGGCTCATGTGAGCAGACCATGGCATAAGGACAACAACACTAACTCTTAGGCAAAACCAAAAGATGTGATCATCTTATGGTACATACCCTAGGGAGAGGAAGGAAGGGGAAGAGACCTAGGACTAGCCTCCTATTTGTTGACATTCAAAAATCAAAACCTCACCTACAGGACATCAACATGTTATTATAACATATGAACTAAAAAAATCCCTGCGGGGAAATTCCCTGGCATCCCAGTGGTTAGGACTCAGTGCTTTCACAGCCACGGTCTGGGTTCAATCCCTGGTCAGGAAACTAAGATCACGCAGGCCACGTGGCATGGCAAAAAAAAAAAAAAAAAATCACTTTGGGGCAGAATCTCTACATCAAATTACAATATAAATAATGTAAAATAGTAAAACTAGGAACTCAACTATGAATATCACAATTCTTTCCTTTTTATACATCTTTATTGGAGTATAATTACTTCATAATGCTGTGTTAGCTTCTGGTGTACAACAAAGTGAATCAGCCATATGCATACATATATTCCCCATATCCCCTCCCTCTTGAGCCTCCCACCTACCCTCCCTATCCCACCCCTCTAGGTCATCGCAAAGCATCGAGCTGATCTCCCTGTGCTATGCTGCTGCTTCCCACTAGCTAAATATTTTATTTGGTAGTGTATATATGCCAATGCTACTCTCACTTCGCCTCAGCTTCCCCTCTCCCCGGCCCCATGTCCTCAAGTCCATTCTCTATGTCTGTCTCTTTATTCCTGCCCTGCCACTAGGCTCATCAGTACCATATTTTTTAGATTCCATATATATGCATTAGCATACAGTATTTGTTTTTCTCTTTCTTACTTCACTCTGTATGACAGACTCTAGGTCCATCCACCTCACTACAAATAACTCAATTTCATTTATTTTTATGGCGGAGTAATATTCCATTGTATATATGTGCCATATCTTTTTTATCCATTCACTGTTGATGGACATTTAGGTTCCTTCCATGTCCTGGCTATTGTAAATAGTGCTGCAATGAACATTGGGATACATGTCTCTTTTTGAATTATGCTTTCCTCAGGGTACATGCCTAGTGGTCAGATTGCTGGGTCATATGGTAGTACTATTTTTAGTTTTTAAAGGAACCTCCATACTGTTCTCCATGGTGGCTGTATCAATTTACATTCCCACCACCAGTGCAGGAGGGTTCCCTCTTCACCACACCCTCTCCAGCATTTACTGCTGCTAGATTTTTTGACAATGGCCATTCTGACCGGTGAGAGGCGATACATCATTGTAGTTTTGATTTGCATTTCTCTAATAATTAGTGATGTTGAGCATCTTCTTATGTGCCTCTTGGCCATCCATCTTCTTTGGTAAAATGTCTGTTTAGGTCTTCCTCCCATTTGTTAATTGGGTTGTTTGTTCTTTTGATATTGGACTACATGAGCTGTTTGTACATTTTGGAGATTAATCCTTTGTCCATTGTTCCATTTGCAAATATTTTCTCCCATTCTGAGGGCTGTCTTTTCGTCTTGTTTACTGTTTCCTTTGCTGTGCAAAAGCTTTTAAGTTTAATTAGGTCCCATTTGTTTATTTTTGTTTTTATTTTCATTACTATAGGAGGTGGGTCAAAAAAGATCTTGCTGTGGTTTATGTCAAAGAGTGTTTTTCCTATGTTTTCCTATAAGAGTTTTATAGTGTCCAGTCTTACATTTAGGTCTTTAATCCATCTGGAGTTTATTTTTGTGTATGGTGTTAGGAAGTGTTCTAGTTTCATCCTTTTACATGTAGCTGTCCAGTTTTCCCAGCACCACTTATTGAAGAGGCTATCTTTTCTCCATTATATGTTCTTGCCTCCTTTGTCGTAAATTAGGTGACCATATGCGCGTGGGTTTATCTCTGGGCTTTCTATCCTGTACCATTGATCTATATTTCTGTTTTTGTGCCAGTACCACACTGTCTTGATTACTGTAGCTTTATGGTATAGTTTGAAGTCAGGGAGCCTGATTCCTCCAACTCCGTTTTTCTTTCTCAAGATTGCTTTGGCTATTTGGGGTCTTTTGTGTTTCCATACAAATTGTAAGATTTTTTGTTCTAATTCTGTGAAGAATGCCATTGGTAGTTTGATAGGGATTTCATTGAATCTGTAGATTGCTTTGGGTAGTATAGTCATTTTCACAATATTGATTCTTCCAATCCAAGAACATGGTATATTCCTGCATCTGTTTATGTCATCTTTGATTTCTTTCATCAGTGTTTTATAGTTTTCTGAGTACAAGTCTTTCGCCTCCTTATGTGGGTTTATTCCTAGGTATTTTATTCTTTTTGTTGGAGTGATAAATGGGGGTGTTTCCTTAATTTCTCTTTTTGATTTTTCGCTGTTGGTGTATAGGAATGCCAGAGATTTCTGTGCATTGATTTTGTATCCTGCAACTTTACCAAATTCATTGATTGGTTCTAGTAGTTTTCTGGTGGCATCTTTAGGATTTTCTATGTATAGTATCATGTATGGTATCTGCAAACAGAGACAGTTCTACTTCTTTTCCAATTTGTATTCCTTTCATTTCTTTTTCTTCTCTGATTGCTGTGGCTAGGACTTCCAAATCTATGTTGAATAAGAGTGGTGAGAGTGGATATCCTTGTCTTCTTCCTGATCTTCGAGGAAATGCTTTCAGTTTTTCACCATTGAGTATGATGTTGGCTGTGGGTTTGTCATATATGGTCTTTATTATGTTGAGGTAGGTTCCCTCTATGCCCACTTTCAGGAGAGTTTTTATCATAAATTGATGTTGAATTTTGTCAAAAGCTTTTTCTGCATCTATTGAGATGATCATATGGTTTTTATTCAGTTTGTTAACATGGTGTATCACATTGATTGATTTGCGTATACTGAAGAATCCTTGCATTCCTGGGATACATCCCACTTGATCATGGTGTATAATCCTTTTAATATGTTGTTGGATTCTGTTTGCTAGTATTTTATTCAGGGTTTTTGTATCTATGTTCATCAGTGATATTGGTCTATAATTTTCTTTTCTTGTGATATCTTTTTCTGGTTTTGGTATCAGGGTGATGGTGGCTTCATAGAATGAATTTGGGAGTGTTTCTCCCTCTGCAATTTTTTGGAAGAGTTTGAGAAGGACTGATGTTAGCTCTTCTCTAAATGTTTGATAGAATTCACCTGTGAAGCCATCTGGTCCTGGATTTTTGTTTGTTGGAAGATTTTTAATTATAGTTTCAATTTCATTACTTGTGATAGGTCTGTTTATATTTTCTAATTCTTCCTAGTTCAGTCTTGGAAAATTGTACCTTTCCAAGAATCTGTCCATTTCTTCGTGGTTGTCCATTTTATTGGCATATAGTTGTTTTTAGTAGTCTCTTATAATCCTTTGTATTTCTGCAGTGTCAGTTGTGACTTCTTTCTCATTTCTAATTTTATTGATTTGCATCCTCTCCTTTTCTTGATGAGTTTGGCTAAGGGTTTATCAATTTTGTTTATCTTCTCAAAGAACCAACTTTTAGTTTTTATTTGTTTATTTATTTATTTATGGGCTGTATTGGGTCTTTGTTGCTGTGTGCAGGCTTTCTTTAGTTGTGGTGAGCGGGGGCTACTCTTCGTTGTGGTGTGAGGGCTTCTCAGCGTGGTGGCTTCTCCTGTTGCGGAGCACGGGCTTTAGGTGCGCGGGCTCTGTAGTTGTGGCTCGCAGGCTCTAGAGCATAGGCTCAGTAGTTGTGGCTCACAGGGCTTAGTTGCTCCGCGGCATGTGGGATCTTCCTGGACCAAGGATACCCATGTCTCCTGCATTAGCAGGTGGATTCTTAACCACTGCGCCACCAGGGAAGTCCCCAACTTTTAGTTTTATTGATCTTTGTTACTGTTTTCTTTGTTTCTATTTATTTCTGCTTTGATCTTTATAATTTCTTTCCTCTACTGACTTGGGGTTTTCTTTGTTCTTCTTTCTCCAGTTGCTTTAGGTATAGAGTTAGATTGTTTATTTGACATTCTTCTTGTTACTTGAGGTGAGACTGAATTGCTATAAACTTCCCTCTTAGAACTGCTTTTGCTGTGTCCCATAGGTTTGGGGTTGTCACGTTTTCATTGTTATTTGTTCCCATGTATTGTTTTATTTCTTATTTGATTTCTTCAGCAATCTCTTGGTTACTGAGTACCACACTGTTTACCCTCCAGCTATTAGTGTTGTTTTACAGTTTTTTTCCTGTAACTGATTTCCAATCTCATAGAGTTTGTGGTCAGAAAAATGCTTGATATGATTTCAATTTTCTTAAATTTTCCAAGGCTTGATTTGTGACCCAGGATGTGATCTATCCTGAAGAATGTACCATATCCACTTGAGAAGAAAGTGTATTCTGCCACTTTAGGGTGGAATGTTCTATAAATATCAACTAAACCTATTTGGTCTATTGTGTCATTTAAAGCTTGTGTTTCGTTATTTATTTTCTGTTTGGATGAGAGGTCCATTGGTGTAAGTGAGGTGTTAAAGTCCCCTACAATTATTGTGTTCCTGTTGATTTCCCCTTTCATGGTTGTTAGCATTTACCTTATGTATTGAGGTGCTCCTATGTTGGGTACATAAACATTTATAATTGTTATATCTTCTTCTTGGATTGATCCCGTGATCATGATGTAGTGTCCTTCCTTATCTCTTATAACAATCTTTACTTTAAAGTCTATTTTATCTGATATGAGTATTGCTACTCCAGCTTTCTTTTGATTTCCATTTGCATGGAAATATGGAATATATTTTTCCATCCCTTCACTTTGTCTGTATGTGTCCCTAGGTCTGAAGTGGGTCTCTTGTAGACAGCATACATATGGGTCTTGTTTTTGTATCCATTCAGCCAGTCTGTGTCTTTTGGTTGGGGCATTTAATCTATTTACATTCAAGGTTATTATTGATATGTATGTTCCTATGACCATTTTCTTAATTGTTTTGGGTTTGTTTTTGTGGGTCTTTTTCTTCTCTGTGTTTTCCACTTAGAGAAGTTCCTTTAGCGTTTGTTGTAAAGCTGGTTTGGTGGTGCTGAATTCTCTTAGCTTTTGCTTGTCTGAAAAGCTTTTGATTTCTCTGTTGAATCTGAATGAGACCCTTGGTGCGCAGAGTAATCTTGGTTGTAAGTTATTCCCTTTCATCACTTAAGTATATCCTGCCACTCCCTTCTCCCCTGCAGAGTTTCTGCTGAAAGATCAGCTGATAACCTTATGGGGGTTCCTTTGTATGTTATTTTTTGCTTTTCCCTTGCTGCTTTTAATATTTTTTCTTTGAATTTAATTTTTGTTAGTTTGATTAATATGTGTCTTGGTGTGTTTCTCCTAGGGTTTATCCTGTATGGGACTCTATGCGCTCCCTGGACTTGGGTGACTATTTCCTTTCCCATGTTACGGAAGTTTTCCACTATAATCTCTTCAAATATTTTCTCAGATCCTTTCTTTTTCTCTTCTGCTTCTAGGATCCCTATAATTCAAATGTTGGTGCGTTTAGTGTTGTCCCAGAGGTCTCTGAGATTGTCTTCAATTCTTTTCATTCTTTTTTCTTTATTCTGCTCCTTGGCAGTTACTTTCACCATTCTGTCTTCCAGCTCACTTATTTGTTCTTCTGCCTCAATTATTCTGTTATTGAATCAGTATTTTTCATTTCAGTTATTGTGTTGTTCATCTCTATTTGTTTGTTCTTTAGGTCTTCTAGATCTTTGTTAAACATTTCTTGTATTTTCTCAATCCGTGCCTCCATTCTATTTCCAAGATTCTGGATCATCTTTACTATCATTACTCTGAATTCTTTTTCAGGTAGATTGCCTATTTCCTCTTCATTTATTTGGTCTTATAGGTTTTTACCTTGCTCCTTCATCTGTGACATATTTTTTTGCTGTCTCTCTCTCTTTTTTTTTTCTTTTGATGGTTGGGATTGTTTTCCTGTCTACTGGTTGTTTGGCCTGAGGCTTCCAGCACTGGAGTTTGTAGGCTGTTGGGTAGAGCTGGGTCTTGGTGCCGAGATGAGGACCTTTGGGAGAGCTCACTCTGATGAATATTCCCTGGGGTCTGAGGTTCTCTGTTAGTCCAGTGGTTTGGACTCGGAGCTCCCACAGTAAGAGCTTTGGCCCAATCCCCAGCTTGTGAACCAACATCCCGCAAGCCATGCAGGGTGGCAAAAAAAGAAAAAGAAAAAGAAAAAAAGAGCAGAGCAATAACAAAGAGTGAAAAATAAAATGAGACCAGGAAACTAACAGATATGTTAGAAAGAATATAAAAATACAGATGAAACAACAATCGGAAGGTAAAACAGAACCACAATAGTAAAAAAGGGGGAAAAAAAAAAGGAGAAAAGGCCTTGGCTGTGTGGGTGGGGCTTAGGCAGGGGTGGGGTTTTTAGGCTGTGGGCAGGGCCTATGTTTAGGACCCACAGGGCTGGAAAAGGCCCTGGCGGGGGGCGGGGTTGGGCCTAGGCTCAACAAAACAGAGGGGTCCAGGCGTGCCCCTGGTTTGCCCTGAGTGGGCAGGGCAAATGCCATCCTCACCTCTCCTGCTCCTCAGGTCCTGGAGGGTCCCTCCCACTTGCCTCTCCTGTTCTCCCCCGCCTCCCTCCTATGCTCCCAGGACCCACAGGGCCTGGGAGGGGCCTGTGGAGGGCTGGTGACCCAGCCTGGGAGCCCAGCAGGCTTCCTAGGCTGAGTGGGCAGGGCAAAGCCCTCTGCACCTCTCCTGCTCCTCTGGTCCTGGAGGGTCCCCCCACCTGCCTCTCCTGTTCTCCCCCACCGTCCCTCCTATGCCCCCAGGACCAACACAGCCCGCAGCGGGCCTCTGAGGGCGTAGGATCTGGCCTGAGAGCTGGGCAGGTTTTCCAGGCCAACTGGGCAGGGGAAACGCTAGGTGCACTCCCCACTGATCCGAGCCCCTGAGGGTCCCTCCAGGTGTGGGAACCCCTCCCCCATCCCAGCCACCCCTCAGCAGCATGGTCCTGTCCCGCCTCCACTTCTCCTCTCCCCTCAGTCCCCCCACATCCTACCCGGTCACTTGGGGGTTCCTCCCGTCTCCTTGGGCGTCAAGGTCTCCCGCCAGCGTCCGGCAGGCGCCCTAGTTGTGGGGAGACGCTAACTCTGCGTCTTCCCATGCCGCCATCTTGACTCCTGGCTCTGAATATTACAATTCTGATGTAACATATATAAACCCAACACGGCTTACAAAGGCCCTGCATGATCATCACTGCCTACCTCTCCAGTTACTTTCACTTACTTCTCCCTGTCTTTTAGTTCCTTGACAGAAAGTTTCCAGTTTCTTTCCACTATCCAGCTGTGTACATGTTTCCTCTACCTAAGGATTAAGTATCCCTACATTTTACCGTTATAGTTACATAAACTTTTGCTTCAAAGTACTTAATTCATATACTTGTGTGGTTATTTGATTAATTTCTGTTTTGTCACACTAGACACTAGACTCCATGACAAATAGGACCATGGCAGTTTTTCCCAAGGCTGCACTCCCAGCTGTTAAACATGTGCCAGGTAAAGTATATACCCACAACAAATAAACTATCCCTCTGGGAACAAGCAAACAAACCATATTCTTTATCCTGAGCAAGCTAGATGTTTGCTCCCTAAGGTAAGGCATATGTATATGTAAATGGAGAGAGAGGCTACCAAAAGAAAAAAAGCCTGGATTTTTTATGGTGTCCACCTTTACTTCAATACACAGCAGAAGTCTGAGAGTAATAAAAATAAACTATAGTTAAATATAAAAAACAAAAAAAACCCCAGAGCCTGAATAAGTGACCACTTAAGACAACAGAAAGTTCTCATATCAGTCCCCCTCTACCAAGGCTTTTGCCAAGAGGGCAATGGATCAGAGACTCACAGCAACTAAAGTATTTCTGAAGGAATTCTGAGTTATTTTCTACTTTACCCATAAAGAACAGATTTATGACTGAGTTATGGAAGGAAGATTCAAGGATAACTTTCAGAAGAATATAGCACAATTCATTATGAAACTGCTTTGTCATCTAGCAGAGGCTAAAACACATAACACTTACCAAAGTACTGTGAGTCTTTTATCTGCAGCTGTAGCATCTGGTGCCAAGTAATTCTTTAGCTTCATGGTGTATCTGTGAGATAATATAAGAAACAAATGACACAAAATGAAATACTTCATCTGTCTTATGACCTCCTTAGTCCTCTAAACATTAGAATCAAACCTAAATAAAGAAAGCAGAAACTAACACACCATTGTAAAGCAATTATACCCCAATAAAGATGTTAAAAAAAAAAAAAAAAACAAACCTAAATAAAGGCAAAAATACCCACTAAAGCAGAGGTCCCCAACCCCTGGGCCACGGACCGGTACTGATCTGTGGCCTGTTAGGAACTGGGCAGCACCGCAGGAGGTGAGCAGTGGGCGAGCAAGCGAAGTTTCATCTGTATTTACAGCTGCTCCCCATAATTCGCATTACTGCCTGAGCTCCATCTCCTGTCAGATCAGCAGCGGCATTAGATTCTCATAGGAGCATGAACCCTACTGTGAACTATGCATGTGCGGGATCTAGGCTGTGTGCTCCTTATGAGAATCTAATGCCTGACGATCTGAGGTGGAGCTGAGGCGGTGATGCTGGCTCTGGGGAGTGGCTGCAAATACAGATCATCATTAGCAGAGAGGTTTGACTGCACCGAGACCATAATAAATCAATTGCTTGCAGACTCATATCAAAACCCTATCGGTAGGGCTTCTCTGGTGGCGCAGTGGTTGAAAATCTGCTTGTCAATGCAGGGGACACGGGTTCGAGCCCTGGTCTGGGAAGATCCCACGTGTCGCGGAATAACTAGGCTCGTGAGCCACAATTACTGAGCCTGCGCGTCTGGAGCCTGTGCTCCGCAACAAGAGAGGCCGCGATAGTGAGAGGCCCGCGCACTGCAATGAAGAGTGGCCCCCACTTGCCGCAACTAGAGAAAGCCCTTGCACAGAAATGAAGACCCAACACAGCCATAAATAAATAAATAAGAGTAGCCCCCGCTCACCACAACTAGAGAAAGCCCACATGCAGCAACAAAGACCCAATCAGCCAAAAATAAATAGATAAAATCATTTAAAAAATAAAAAAATAAAAATAAACAAAATAAAACCCTATCAGTGAGTGGCAAGTGACAATTAAGCTGCATCTTACAGAGTAGACGGGACATAAGCAACACACTTTGGGTGTGACTGTCTCCCATCACCCCCAGATGGGACCATCTAGTTGCAGGAAAACAAGCTCAGGGCTCCCACTGATTCTGCATTATGATGAGTTCCATAATAATTTCATTATATATTACAATGTAATAATAATAGAAATAAAGTGCACTATAATGTAATGCGCTTGAATCATCCCAAAACCATCTCCCACCCCCAGTCCGTGGAAGAATTGTCTTCCATGAAACCAGTCCTTGGTGCCAAAAAGGTTGGAGACTGCTGCACTGAAGGGTCTAGTTCTCCTTATCCAAGGACAATAAAGGACTAAGGATCCTCTGTAGCTTTACTGTATATAACTATATTAGTCTTTTCCTAGAAGGACCAGAGAAATGTTATTGCCAGTGATGTGGCAAGTCTTCCCACTTACTTGATGAGCTCCACTGTCTCTGAATACATAAGGAATGGGGATTTGGATTCCTGAGCATTTTTCTCTAATGCATTCCCACATTCAATGAAAGATACCACAGCATCAAGATAGTATACAGCTTTCTCAAACCTATCAGACTGAAGAAAGGAGAATAAAGGTAAATGAGAGCCGCACTGATGTACTATGAGAACAAATGAAGATTTAAGTTAATTTGATTAAATATATAAATGTGAGGAGAATATTTACATACCAATGCATCTGCATTGTGCTTTAGCTTTTTTGCTTCTTGTAAATAATGGTCTGCTGAATAATTTCTGCAATGTAAATTTTTATTAAAAGTAAAATGGTAAATATTTTCATGATACTAGTTCACTTTAGTCTCTAATATTCCTCAGTTTTCATGTCCTCAAGTAAAGAAAATGAACTATTACTAAACATTCAATTCAGTTTTTTCTGATGAATGTTTAAATTGGGTTAAGAGCATAAATCATTTTGGCCAACTTGGCAAATTTTCTACTAGGAAAACAGAAATCAAACTCCCTAGTATTAACTGCTAACTTACCCAAGTTGTTTGAAAGATTGAGAGTAAACAAAATGTGGGTAGGAAACATAACCTTTTATCAAAATGAAGGGGAAAAAAGCAACATTGCTCTTACTTATTTAAGAAAGCCCTTATTTTAAACAGTAAAGTCAGCAGCAGTAAGATTCTACTGGAAGGTACATTATTCACATTCCCCATGAGAATCATGGGTTAATAAGGTAAAGGAGCAATACTTGGACTAGTAGGTGCCTTTCAAATTAAAATCTGAATATTCTTTGATCACAACTCAATCAATTCTTCTGGTCACTGACAGAAATTAAAATGAGTTTTTTATATGCTGACTGGAATGATTTCTTGAATGCATAAAAATTCATATTTATCTCACCTGTCATCAAAGGCAAGCTTCGTTCTCCGAGGCTTAGAAGCATCAGGAGTTGGTGTAGATGGAGGACAGTTAGAAGAGCTATTTGGAGCCTTTTCCTGACCAAAAAAATATATATAACTATGTTGAAAATTGTGAGATTAAAATTAAAAGTATTTGAGCCAGTGGTTAAAAAGCAAACAAAATTCCATTGCCTTTGGTAATTAATTTCCTTGTTATAAAATATTAAAATTTCAGAATGTAAATGTCCTTTTTATGGAATAAGCCCATTTTATATAACCAAAAATATTCTTTATAATATCAGGGGTCTACTATGTGCCAGGCACTGACCCTGGCACTTGTAAAAACATAAGGAAGACACAAAACTATTATCAATATAGCAGTACTACTTAAAACAAAATTTACTGGTAATAACTGGTCAATGAAAACAACAATAATATCTAACATCTACTATGTGCCTCCTACCTACTAGGCACTCAGTTAACCAAGTACTTAGCACAATCATTAATCCTTCAACAACCCTATGAAATATGTACTGCTATTAGGATAGAATAAAAATTAGTCTCAAGGAGGCTGAGTAACTTGTCCAAGTTCAAACAGCTTTAAGCAGTATTCCTGGAAACTTGGCTTTAAGTCCAGATCTGTCAGATTTCAAAAGCCTGGACAGGGACTCCCCCTGGGTCCAGTGGCTAAGACTTCATGCTCCCAATGCAGGGGGCCCGGGTTTGATCCCTGGTCAGGGAACTAAGATCCCACATACCGCAACTACTGACCCCGAGTGCTGCAACAAAGACCCACCGCAGCCAAAAAAGGAGCCTGGACACTTTCTTAAATTTTATTCTGCCTTCTATCAACATGTCCATCCTGTCTCCTATCAACACAGACCTCTATGCAATGGCTATGACCCTGTCCTCCCAACTGCTTCCCCATCCAGCCCTATGACACAATAATACATATTTTATTACTTCTGCTTAAAATCTATTTTTAAAAAACCATGTAACCATTTTTTTTTCTTTTCTTGTAAAAGAGTCCTTCAGTTCCACCCATTACAGTTTCCTTCAAGAATGAAAATAAAAGCCCTGAGATTTGAGAAAATGCTAAGCTCTTTACACAGTCTGCATGTTTATGAAATTGCTTCCTAAATACTGTTGCAATCTAACATTACTTGGACAGCTTTCCCTCTGTGTTTTATAAACAGATCTACAAATGCCTAAGTTTAAGTTTATTGATGGAAAACTGACGTTTCTGAAAATAAAAAAAGAAATTACTATGTGTGGTAAGAGATGCTAACTAGACTTACTGCAGTGATTGTTTTGCAATATATACATATATGTAATCATTATGTTGTACACCTGAAACTAATATAATGTTATATATCAACTATATCTCAATTAAAAAAAAACGAGAAGAACTTCTCTCAGTGGACAACAGGACAAACTGACAAAATATCAGTCAGCATATAGGTGTGAAAACATGATTAATCTAATTGAATTATATAGCTCCCTGTCCCCAATTCATGTGGAAGACACAGTCTTTTCAAACAAATATAGAACATTACAAAAATCTACCATATACTATGCTCTTTTATAAAGCAACTCTTAACAAATATCAAAAGACTGCTACACGCAGATCACTTTCCAGCCCCATTGCAACTAAGGTAGAAGTACTAACCAAAAGACAACTAGAAAAATCTCTATGTTTGGAAAGTGAGTAACACACGTTTAAATAAGTCTTGGATCAAAGATGAAATCATAAAGGAAATTAAAAAACATTTTAAACTGAATTATAAAAATATTATATACCATATCTTGAAGATTAAGCTAAAGCAGTATTTAGAGGAAAATATATAGTCTAACTGCTTATATTAGAATATTAGAGAAAAAGGACTGAAAATTAATTTTAAAAAACTTGAGCTAGGTATCCATCTTTAAAAGTTAATAAACAGAGCAGCAAAACAAAAAGAAATTAAAAGGAAATTATAAAGCATGTAAGTTAATGAAACAGAAAACAAAAATAAACTACAGAGAATAAAGACAAAGAAAGGTTGTTTTTTGAAAAGACAAGTAAAAGTGATAAGCCTCTGATGAGACTGATCAAGGAAAAGAGAAACATGGCACAGAAAACTAATACTAAAAATAAAAGAGAATCATGGGCTTCCCTGGTGGCGCAGTGGTTGAGAGTCTGCCTGCCGATGCAGGGGACATGGGTTCGTGCCCCGGTCCGGGAAGATCCCACATGCCGCGGAGCAGCTGGGCCCGTGAGCCATGGCTGCTCAGCCTGCACGTCCGGAGCCTGTGCTCCGCAATGGGAGAGGCCACAACAGTGAGAGGCCCACGTACCGCAAAAAAAAAAAAAAAAAAGGATCATAAGTAGCAATATTATAGATATTAAAAACGTAAGAGACTATAATGAACAAAATTTATGCCAGCATATTTCAAAAATTTGATATGAGCAAATATCTAGAAAAACAAAATAAAAATTATATGTAATTTTGGTTTTTCACGTTATCTAATTTTTCTTTAGTTGACATGAGAAAGAGCATATTTTCTAAGTTAATTATAGAATTTTCTTTAATAAACCCATATATAATTGCCTAAACTGGAAACTGCCAAGACTAACATTAACAATTTTAACAACTGTTAAGTGCCATAAGATCTTGAAATCAAAGGGGTCAGGGCCAATACATTTTATATTTTGTTGATAACAACAAAGAACCAAATAACTACATTTGATCCAAATGTTTCCTCATTATCCAGTAAGTTAAACACTGGATAAAACACAAAACATGTGAGATACAAATCCCTGCTTTCAAGAACCTGACAAACCAATAAGGAAGAGACACAGAGAGTGTTACCTATGAGCTAACAGAAGCCAAATGAGCAGGTGAGCTCACTTAATGAGTGCATTGAAAGCGAGAGACAGAGAGAGAGAGACAGAGACAGAGAGAGACAGAGACAGAGAGAGGGAGAAGAGATTTAAAGAAAGAAGCACACAGGCCTGAAATCCTACAGTTCCAGGATGGGAAATGGAGAAAGAGCCAGTCAGGAGGTAGACAGAGAACTGGGACAGTGAAAGAGGCCAAGAGGACAGGTTCCTCGAGGGCACTAGGACTAACTACTATGGAAGAGGGTCCAGCAGGAGAAAACATCTTCTGTATATCTCAATTGAGATGTTCAACATTTAAATTACCTCAAAATTTGAAATATTTAATTACCACATTTAATAAGCACAACTAACTGCCTTTAACAGTCAATTTTTTTCAACTCTTAAGTCTCTGTTTATTTAAGTCACAAATAATTCAGTAAATTATATACTTAAAAATCTAGGTATTTTCTTAATTTTGTCAGGTAGTTTGCTCCTGATCAGAACACTTTAGAAAGCAATACAAATAACCTGGTAAACAAATTCAGGGTGAGAGCCTAAAGTATAGCCTTGAAAAAGCTTCTTTGATCTAATTACATACCCACAAACATTAACAGTATTCCCCCACATTATGATCATACTCTAGAAATAATTCCAGTGGTAGCTCAGCTAAAGAAATTTTTTCTTCTTCATGAAACCAAATGGTTGCTTTATCACTTTATAAGTAGTATAACTTGCTTGTAAAATCTAATTCTAAAAAATCCAAAGTCCATTTAAAACCATAGATAAGAACCCAATCAGAACAACTGGAGCTATTTACAAATTTGATCATAATCAACTGTTTTTCCATAACCAACTTTTCCAATTATGGGTTTCTACCCTAACCAATATGCATATGGCCAGATGACTTCATTCCTTTCATGGTCTCAGACCACTGCACAAGTTTATTAACAAGATTATGACATTTTGAGAGTAAAAATGCACAGGTCTACAAAATTAAGATGTTTACGAAATTTTCAAAGCACAGTGTCACCTTGGAGAAGTCACATGGCAAGGAGATTTTTTTTCAAAAGGCTCAAGCCCCCAATGCCTTACCTTGACCTCCTTAGAGCTACTGGAAGTCTTCCCTTCAGTCCTCTTCTGCTTTGATGTGGAGGAACTGTTTTTGCTGCTGCTGCTATTTTCCTTGTTGCTGTTATTACTTGACTTTAAGGAAGAAGACTGACTAATAGTCCTCTTCCGAGAACCATGCTCTGTTTTTGGATCTTTTGAAGGAACAGGCCCAACAGGAGAAGGCAACAAATCTTTTTCTTTAGCAGCACTCTGTTTAGATGACCTGCCAAACCAAACAAATGCCCTCATTTCTCCACACGGTCATACAGGAGTGATGGATTTTTTCCACTTGACTTTGCCTGCTTTCAAGACAAATTTGTTTTTCCCTATTTGTTTACTAGAACACATGATTTCTGCAAAACAAAATAAAACTGTAAATTTCATGAGGGCAGACATTTTGTCTGGTGTTTCCCCCCATCATGGTTGTATACCCAGTGCCTAAACCTTGGCCTGCCACACAAGTATTCAATAAATAGTGGTTGAATAAATTAACGAAAAGATGAATGGTGAATGATGATATTAATGCTCGTAAGTCTCCTGCAAGTTATACCTAAGTTTGTCACCGAGCCTGAAAGTGGTAAAGCTTTACTTTAATTCTTATCCTATAAATACCTCCTATTCCACTAAAAAAAGGAGAGAGGAAGATGTGACTGAATCTTAATTGCTTTTCATCCCAATTAGCTAAAAGCAAAACCTCCCACTATTTGGTATATGACTGTGTATAGATGTGTATGACATACACTTACTAAAAGGAACAGTCTAAGAGCATGTTAGAAAGTACCCAATAGCAAATAACAGATTGACACACATGTAACATGTTTTGCAAACGTACTCTTTGTTGCTGGATGGCTTGTGGCCTGCCGAATTCTTGTCTTCCGTTTTGGGTTTCTTGCTCTCATTGGCTCTGTTATCATCTTCATTCTGCATGAAAAATAGAAAAAAAGCAGCTAGGTTTGATTTCTATTCATCAAATTTCAGTTTCCAGTACGTGTTACCCTCAAACAGTTTATCTCTGATAAACTTCAGAAAGAAGATAAATGTGAAGTGAAAGAATTCATTTGAACGATGTTCAATAAATTCGGTTTTAAGTCTGAGAAGGAGCCTCCTATTTTAGATGAGAAGAGCTGAAATGCTGCAATAGCCTTTTAGTGGCATCTTTTCAGCCTAATGATTTGGGGAGGGCTGGGGATGAGATTATAATTCAGATATAATTCACATACCATAAAATTCCCTTTAAAAGTACACAATTCAATGGCTTTTAGCATATTCACAAAGTTGTACAACTATCACCACAATCAATTTTAGAATATTTTCATTATCTCGAAAAGCACCCTGTTCTCCATTGGCACTCACTCCCCATTCGCTCCACCCCCAGATCTGGCAATCACTAATTTACACATTTTGTCTTTATGGATTTGCCTATTCTACACATTTCAAAAAGTGTAATCATACAATATGTGTGGCCTTTGTGTCTGGCTCCCTTCACTTAGCATAATATTTTTAAGGATCATCTACGTTGTAAGATTTGTCAGTACTTTATTTCTTTTTATGGCTGAATATATGGTGGTATGGATATACCACATTTTATTTATCCATTCATCAACTGAGTTGTTTCTACTTTTCAAGTACAGGTTTTTGTATGGACATGTTTTCACTGTTCTTGGGTATACACCTATGAGTGCAATTGCTGGGTCATACGGTAATACTACATATTTACTTTGTGAGGAATTGCTAAACTATGTTCCAAAGTGGCTACATCATTTTACATTCCCACCAGCACTGCAGTTCTCCATATCTTCACCAATACTTGTTACTGTCCATCTTTTTGCTTATAGCCAAGCCTAAAGATTTTTGAAAAACGTTTTTGCTGAAACAAAACCTATGGGCCTGTCTATAATCCCCAAGATACTTGCTTGATGCATTTAAGATTTCTTATTGACTTAAATATCAGGGCATGAATATTGCAAACTTTCTGCCATAACAAAAGAATTTGTTCCCATATACAAATGATTAAAGTTGGACATGTGAAAACATGCGAAAAAGGAATCCACATTCTTCATTATCCTTGGCTGAGTCTCTTCTCAGTACTATCTGCTGTATCTTCAGGAACTGCCCCTGACACTTAATTTTACCAAAGCAGCAAATCTCAAAAATCATCACTGGGAATTCCCTGGCGGTCTAGTGGTTAGGACTCGGTGCTTTTACTGCCGGGGCCCGGGTTTGATCCCTGGTCAGGGAACTAAGATCCCGCAAGATGCGGGATCATCACCCAGTTTCCTGGTGATATACATACATTTTATAAAATCAAAATTTGACTTATAGGTATTGATATAAAAAACCTGTGAGGGGGCTTCCCTGGTGGCGCAGTGGTTGAGAGTCCGCCTGCCGATGCAGGGGACATGGGTTCGTGCCCCGGTCCGGGAAGATCCCACATGCCGCGGAGCGGCTGGGTCCGTGAGCCATGGCCGCTGGGCCTGCGCGTCCGGAGCCTGTGCTCCGCAACGGGAGAGGCCACAACAGTGCGAGGCCCGCGTACCGCAAAAAAAAAAAAAAAAAAAGTGTGACTTGGTCTGGGTGTTAAGAGAGAAAAAAGTGTTAGGGACTGTGACAACCTGAAGAGTAAATAATCCCAACTAAAGACATTGAAAACCAAAATTTAAAGAATGTTGTGAAGGCCAGTTTGCAATCTCTGCTTCACTCTCGCCTCTATACTGGCCAGCACACATCATGAACAGAAGCACTGGCTCATTTCTTATTTGATTAGAAACTATAATTCTTTACTAAAGGAGACAGGCAGAGGCAGAATGGTCTTCAAGAGTCTCTTATGTCTGGAGCTTCATTGGGGCTTTAGGCTCATCTCTATTTTCCCTCATAGCTGACTCAACTAGCTATTTTTTGGCTCACTGAGATTTCCATTGCATTTTAGATGCTGATGTTCAAAAAACAACAACAACAACAAAAACCCTTTACAAACCTTATGTTTCCTTTTGCCTTTGTTGGAAACTTTTTCTGAGGCTTGTTTCTGAGCCTCTCTTGTGTGCTTTTCTGGAACATTTTTCTTTTCCCCCTTGGGTGTCTCTGTTTCTTTGTAAGGCTTTCCTGGTATTCTAGTCAAGAGATTCAGGTCAATCTTCACAATAAGTGGATACCTGTCATCAGGCTCACTGAGGGGTGAAAGAAGTTCCTTCTCTTCCATAGGAGAGAACATTCGTTGCCGAAAAAAGCTATCTTCTTCCTCCACTGAGGAGGGCTTAACGGGAGTCCTATTACTCTCAGGGTACTTAGGAGTTTGTGAGGAAGGAGGAAGGCTCTCGCTTTCATCCGAATCTGAGGATGAGGTATCTGTTTCTATGATTTCCCTTGATTTCTGGGAAGATTTACTTGTTGACTTGTATTTCTTTTTCTCTGCTGAAGGTCGAGGGGAAGATTTGGACTCCTTTTTTATATTGGGTTTCCTTGAGCCTTTGGTAGCTGCTTTGTGTCTGCTGGAGGGCATGCTGGTAGCCATGTCTACAGGAGTTTCACTCTCTATCTTCAGGCCTCCGCGGGGCTCTTCAGCAGCTGCCTTCTCAGTCTTTTTGGGTTGTTTTTTGCCTACAGTTCTCCTCTGTGCTGTGCTGTCACTCTGTGCAGGAGACTTCTGCCTCCCACGCCCACTCTCTGATCCCTTTTGGACAGTTTTGGAGTCTCGTCCAGGAGTAGCAGAACTTGTTTCTTTAGGACCACCTGGATCAGTATAGCTATTCCCTGTGCCCTGTTCTCGGCCTTCCTTTTTATAGCCTTGAGATGATGGGATATTACTGTCCACAGAAGAAGCTGGTGACACTTTATGTGGGTTCACTTTATTCAGCCAATTATCAAGTTGCCATTTGTTTGTGGGTGGTGGTTCAGGCTGAAAAACAGAGAAAGAAGTATGCTTTTTCAGTACTGAAACTTTCTCCTTCCTTTAAAATCTCGAGGAAGAGGGAAAAACATAATGCCTAATGCCACAAAGGCATTTGTTTTTCATTGTTCTGACTGAACCAAAGCAAAAGGCTTAATGTTATATATAGCATTTAATTACTGAATATCCCTGTCAGGAATCCAAATGACCATACAGTACATTTAATTCCAGAAAGTAAACAAATGATGTAGGTACCACAGAGATTTTTAACAACATTTTATCAACCTATAGTGAAATTATACTATTTAAGACTTTTTTTCCACCATAACTAAATAACATTACCAGGTTGAAACAAAAATAAAACCCAAAGTAAATAAATCCAATATTTTAGTGACCTAAAATATGACTGCAAATAGTCCCTATTCTAGACCAAATATGTTCACATAACAAGGACACTGAAGTATCTAAATTTCCTCCAAGATACACAGTTCAGTTTCTTTTTGTCAGAATATGTAATCTTCTTTCCTTCATTTTTATATTTGAAACTAGTGTTTACTGGCCATCACCAGGGGCCTTCCGAGGGCCTATGGAAGGCACCCCCTTGCCCCCCTCTCACCTCAGGAGATGCACTCTGGGATGGCTCATTTGCCTCACTGTCACTGGAACTACTTTCACTCTCTGAGTCAGATCCAGAGCTGCTTTCAGATCCACTGTGGCTGCTAGAATCATCCCTGGAGTTATCTGCCCCTTCACTATTATGGTGTGAAGGTTCAGAGTTACTAAAAGAGATAAAACATATAAACGACCAAAAGTTTTTTTTTTTAGAGGGACAACAGGTAAGCATTCAAATCTGACAATGAACTTTATTTAAAATGTTTACTATTTGTTAAGCTCTTATAATTCTATGAATCTAAAACTTCATTATAAATGAAATAAATACTTCCTTAAAAATATCTGAAATGCGGCTCAGCCATTAGTACTTACCTTTAAAAAACAGTTTTACTGTGGTATAAATTACACACCATAAAATTCACCCATTTTAAGTATACAATCCAATGATTTTTAGTTAATTTACAGAGTTGTAAAACCGTCATCACAATAGATAATATTTACTTTATAATCGATAGTATTTACTTTTATAAGTATATTCAATTACTCTATCACTACACTGTTATCAGACTGACCCTTCCAGTCTAAATAAAACAAGAAATAAAAGGATGCCTACCTTCCAGGTGTACTCCTTGGCATTGTCTTATCACAATCCTAAAATTAAAACATGAGAGGAAATCTGTGAATGAATAAATAGTACTCTATCTGCTTGATGTGAACAATATCTGAAATCTTAATAGAAAAACTGGCTTCTCTAATGTATGCATCAATGGTCACTTAACACTTACAAAAATACTGTTTTTACCTAAAGAATAATTGCCAGGATAAGATTAAAAGCTGTGTTAATAGTTCTTGTCAACAATCTCATGCTTCATGAGTATATTCTGATATATGATAAGTATTAAGGAAAAGCCAGTTTTTTTAAATAAGAAAAAAATGGAGGTTTAAAGACAAAGTGGAAAACTATAACATTCTAGTGTCAGACAGCAGGAAGGAACTTATTTTAAATAACTGAATCATAAATGTATTATTCAATTATAATTCTTATAAACTACAATGAAAACACTGTATGAAACTGGCAAAATTATATAGTAGTAGACACACCTGTTCCCCATCACTGTCTTCACTGCTGCTTAGTTTCAAGTCATCTTTTAACATACTAAAAGGAAAACGCAGAAAGAATTATTATTTTTGGAACTTCCTCATGGCATACCAGAGTATTAAATATCTACCAATAATTCTAGGAATAATCACTGTGGTAGCCAAAGATTTACTTGAAAAATAAAGAAAACAATAGGTAAGTCTTACTCTATCTGGTCTGGTGCACATCTAGAGTAAAAAATTAAGAAAGGTGGAATTTAACAGTTTTGGAAGCTCACTTTTCCATAAGTACAATATTCATCTTTCTTTTCTAATTAAACAAAAGCTACCTTCCACAAACTCTTATACTCACTTCTGTTATCTCTAGCTTTTCTCCAATTGCATACACACAAACTCTTCCATTATTAAAACAAATGACCATATGCATACCCAACAGTCCACTAGAGAAATATAACTCCTAAAAGGAAGGAAGATAAAATGAAAGCATCAGCAATTCTCTTTCACTGTCCCCAATGTTTCATGAAGAGAGATGTACACTTGGGTGATTGTGAAAACCAGAACACACAAAGTTCTAGTTCATAAATGCCTTGCTATGAAAGACGACTGATCCTTGCAGATGTAACAATTTTGGGTAAGAACCTTGGTTATACAAGAGAAATAACCATGTATAAATTAAAAATAAACTCCAGTCTCCAAATCTTCCTTGATCAAAAAAACCACAAATAAATACTATAAGTTGATAGTTTCTGGAATTAGTTTTTGAAAGTAAAATTACAGATTTAAATTTTCCTTAAGGCCATAAGACCAAAATTAAAAACTTAGTAATGAACCACAAAACACTCCTTGCCTTTTTACAAGAAAGGAAAAATTAATACAAAGCTTAGGGAGAACTACAACTAGAAAATGTTTAATTTCTCATTACCACTAGCTCCATTTACCTTTCTTCTTAAAATTTCATGACAGTCTCCAATCAGCGGAAAGGAAATCTTCTTTCACTCCAACAACTACTTATACTCCCCGCTCAAAGCTTAACCTGAGTTTCTAAATCTGATCCCAAATTCAGAGTACCACATAAAAGATCACCTTGAAACAAAGTAACCACATGCTTACAGAATTAGGAAAAGTGTTCTAAGGATGACCAATTAAGTGGGACAGAGAGAAAGAATTTTTTCTTTTGGACAAGGGCTTAGTGCATCTTTATGACTGATTTCCTGTAAAGAAATGTACTTACTCTGAATTCTCTCAGCCCTTATGCTTTAATAATGGCAGCTCAGTGAACCTGTTTACACATGTGAATATGTCAAAGCTTTTACCAGACCGCTCAAGGTCCTTCATGCTTTTGTTCTGTCAGCAACCAAAGTGATATGCACATACATGGTAAGCTCCCATCAGTTTTCTGCCCATGAATAAACATGATAAATAGGAATTTACATAATTTGAATTCTTCAGCAGTGAGGCTAATCTCCTTGCATTCATATATTTTCATTCTCAGCTCCCACTATGTTTAGCTGAAGAGGCTGAGGTTATCAGTATACACTGTGGTTATGGTATAAAGCTAGCACTGTGGCCAGTTTCTTTAGAATTTTGTTTTAATCATTGGGTTAAATTGTGGTCTCAGGAATTCAGTAGTTAGTTCATTCTTTAAGCTTGGAATTTATTATCATCCAATATACAACCCTATCGTATTTTGATTTATTGGGATGGCCAAAAAGTTAATTCGGGTTTTTCGTAAGATGTTATAGAAAAACCCGAATGAACTTTTTGGTCAAGCCAATATATTCCTGGGTCTACCTACAAAATAAAAGCAGGAAAACTTATACAGTATGAACTATGTTGCTTTAATATTCTACACTTAGTGGTCAAATGGAGGGCATACTAAGAAGAATCCTATACTTTTTCATGTTTTTTTTAAAATTAAAAACAAGCTATCAACACACACAAACACACACACACTTCTGAAAGATGAGAAAAAAGTGTAATCGCAATCGAAGATCAGGGGTAGGCAATCTATGATCCACAAGCGAAATCTAGACCTATTTTGTAAAGAAAGTTTTATTGGAACATAGCCACACCCATAGTCTATGGCTGCTTTCATGCTACAACTGCAGAATTGAGTAGTTGAGACAGAAACCATTTGGCCCCTAAAGCCTAAACTATTTCACTATCTGGCCCTTTATATAAAAGTTTGCCTACCGCTGCCTTAAAAGATTAAGTACATATTTCTAAGTGTTGTTCTAAATATCGAGACTACAGTTAGACTTTTAGCAAAAAAAGACAAACATTAAACTTACTAAGCCATAAACTTACGATTTAGACTGGTGCCCATTGGAAGTTTTAGAAGAAGGATTATATCTTTCTGGAACAAAAAGGAATGCAGAAATCAGCAACTATAGTATGGCTATTTATATTTTTAAATATCTATCAATATAACCTCAAAGAAATATAAATCATAAAATTGGGATAAAATTCTTCATCCATCAATTTGGTTAACACCTTAAAATGCGATAATATGAAATACTGGTGGAAATAGGCATGTTCCTATGTCATTGGTAGGGCTCTAAACTCATACAATCTTTCTGGAGAGCAATCTGATAATATTATCTTACCAATACTGTAAATGCACATATCCACTGACCTAGCAATTATAAGGAAAGGAATTTACCTTACAGGTATATCTAGAGGAATACATAAACACACAGACACGCGGACACACACAGACACACACACACAATTTATTATAGTATGATTTGCAACAGCAAAAACTGGAAACCAATGTCCATCTACAGGGGACTAGATAAACAAATTACAATACTTTCAACAATATAATACAATTTTGCTTTTTAAAAATAATGAACTAGAGCTTTATACTGATATAAAAACAGTTCTAAAATAAATTAAGTGAAATATACAGGTAATAAAGAGTAGGTGAAGCTTATGAGCCCGGGTGCCAATAGGGAGCTTTGGGGAGAGAGAATGGGGGAAGGGGAGAAGTAAGGATGAGACATTCTTAGAAGATTTTAAGAGAAAATGTAAACTTTCTGGCCTACAGCTAGCTATTTGCTGTATATCAACAATGTTG
The DNA here is from genome assembly GCF_964374135.1 of Grampus griseus. Classification (NCBI taxonomy): domain Eukaryota; kingdom Metazoa; phylum Chordata; class Mammalia; order Artiodactyla; family Delphinidae; genus Grampus; species Grampus griseus. The sequence continues at coordinate 109,750,793 of NC_139019.1, forward strand.
GGTCCTTTTTTTCCTGTAACTGCAGCTTTAAGGCAGAACGAAGAAACAGATACATAAAAAGTTTGTTAACCTTAAAATGGATATTCTTCTAGTTTTGTCTCTGCTTTAAGATCACTAAAGACAACTAAGGATTAAAATGCTCCACATATTAATCTCCCAAAATAGCTTATTACCAGAGTAAATCTACCTGAAAAGTTATTGCTCTTGGCAAAAGAACATTTGTTTTGTTAAAGAGCTATATGGTGAAGCCCAAACATTTGCAAGGTTCCTGACCTTACCATTACCAATTCACACAGCCATCAACTCTTTGAATCACACTTGAATTCCCCAAGGCTATCTTCCCCTCAAGTTCTTTTGAGAGGCCAAGAGAGTGGAGGTGGAGGGGAGTTGTGTAGCAGACAGGAGACTTTCTTCCCAGCCAAAAACACCCAGGAAGAATAGATAAATATAGATATGGGAAGAGAAGAGCCATGGTAAGCTACAATGACTCCTTCTTGCCTGGAGTTTTACCATAATAGAACCCAGTATCTTCATGAAGGAGATGGAAAGACAGAAGTATGGCTCTTGGGGTTATGAGGTGCCCATCAAATTGAATTCATGAACTCTGAACTATTAGTTCAAATACTTAGTAAAAACAGTTAATTTTGATCTCCAATGATCTTTAATTCTTCATCTTTCAAGCCAAGATTCAGTTCAATCCATTACTGATCATCAGATAAACACTGGGATAAGGGACTTCCCTGGTGGTCCAGTGATTAAGACTCCTCGCTCCCACTTCAGGGGATGCAGGTTCAATCCCTGGTCGGGGAACTAAGATCCTACATGCCATGCGGTGTGGCCAAAAAAATTTTAAAAACTGGGATAAGACATACAAAAGAACTATTAAAGAAATACATGATGTGACCATGAGAAATGAATGTGCAACAAACAGCTTAATTTGAAAACCAAGAGGAAAAGAAATACTCACTTTGTTCTCCAGGGCCAAAATTGGACTGCTGAGACTCCTAAGAAAAAGGGACATAAAATTGTATAGTGACATTAAGAGAAAAAGGTTCATTAGAGAAAAATGCTTCAAATTAAACTATTCAATTCCAGCTAATTCAATGAAAGATCCTGTTGAGTTCCTAAGAATGCATAAAAGAAAAAAACACCAAAAGAATTTAATGATTCCATCTGATCAGCCTCAGCAATTTTGTGGTCAATAACAGAGTTTCCCAGAGCTTAATACAAAAAGCATCAAGCTATGTAAGTCTTTATCATTCATTTCTATTCAGCAGCATCCATGGTACTCATATCCTAATTTAATTCTTGGTCTTAAGAAAATATTATTTTTAAAAAAGTAATACTAATAACCATATACTAGAGTGAAAATAGCTGTACAAACTATATAGACTCAAAATATACCACTTTTATGAACTAGCAACTCCTACTATGTTATTCCCATGTCATTTTACTTCCTCTCCCTGCTCCCAATATCTTACAATTAGCAAACTGAGGAAGAGATTTTCCATACTCGTTTTATATACTTCTTTGTAAGCCCTACTAGCACAGTGCCTGGCATTCAGGAAGCATCCGTAAAAAGAAAGCCAAAAAGAAAAGAAAACCAAAACGTCACTGTCCGTGAAAGAAACACGACTTTCCAAACTCAACTTTCAAGATCAGAACAGCTGTTTCACAAGTGCAAATTGTGCATTTTTCTAGGTGAAGTCTGTGGTACACAATGTAGTACTAAGATTACACAAATATCCCTAACATCTGTAACAGCTTACTTAAAAATAAGCACAATCTTCCTTTAATGACAGAATTATCTGTGAAAGAGAAATCCTAACAGTATCTAAGCTAAAATATAGTTTTGGTGTTAAAAAAAACTGTAAACCTACATCAATTGTCAACTGATTTTCAACAAGGGTGTGAAGACCATCCAACAGGGAAAGAATTCTCTTTTCAACAAAAGGTTCTGGGACAAGTGAACAGCCATATGCAAAAGAATGAAGTCGGATGCTTACCACAGACAATATTAAAAAAAATTAACTTGAAATGGATCAAAGACCTAAATGTAAGAGATAAGAGATAAAACTACAAAACTCTTAGAAGAAAATGTAGTGCCCAAATCTTAATGACCTTGGATTTGGCAAAGAATTCTTACATGACACCAAAAGCACAAGACACAAAAGAAACAAACAGGTAAATTGGATTTCATCAATATTAAGAACTTTTGGGCTTCTCTGGTGGCACAGTGGTTGAGAGTCCGCCTGCCGATGCAGGGGACGCGGGTTCGTGCCCCGGTCCGGATGGATCCCACGTGCCACGGAGCGGCTGGGCCTGTGAGCCATGGCCGCTGAGTCTGTGCGTCCAGAGCCTGTGCTCTGCAACGGGAGAGGCCACAGCTGTGAGAGGCCCGCATACCGCAAAAAAACCCCAAAAACAATATTAAGCACTTTTGTACTTCAAAGGACACCATCAAGAAAGTGAAAAGACACTACCATAAAATAATAATAATGCCAATAAAAACAAAAATATTCTAAGAAAAAAAAGTGAAAAGACAACACACAAATTGGGAGAAAATATTTGCAAATCATATATCTGATAAGAGACTGGTATCTACAATATATAAAGAGCTCTTACAACTCAATGATAAAAGTCAAGTAAACCAATGATAAAGGGGGCAAAGGATCTGACTATATATTTCTCCAAAAAAGATATACAAACGGCCAGAAAGCACATGAAAAGATGTTCAACATCATTTGTCACTGGGGGGAAATACAAATCAAACCCACAATGAGATAACCACTTCACACTTACTAGGATGACTAGAATCAAAAAGACAGATAATCACAAGTGTTGACAAGAATGTGGAGGAATTGAAAGCCTAATGGGAAATACAAAATGGTGCGGCTAGCTGCTTTGGAAAACATTCTGGCAGTACCTCATATGATTAAACATAGAGTTACCATATGACCCAGCAATTCTGCCCCCAGGTATATAACCGAGTGAAACAAAAACATATGTCCACACAAAAACTTGCATACAAAGGTTTACAGAAGTATTATTCATAGTAGGCAAAAGCTCAGAACAAAACAAAACAAAAAGCTCAAAACAACCCAAATGTCCATCAGCTGATGAATTCAGAAACAAAATGATATACATCTATACAATGGAATATTATTTGGCCATAAAAAATAATGAAGGAACTGATACATGCTACAACTTGGAAGAACCTTGAACATTATGCCAAGTGAAAGAATCCAGTTGCAAAAGACCATATATGATATGATTCCATTTACATGAAATGTCCAGAAAAGGGAAATCTATAGAGAACAGATTAGTAGTTGGGTAGCACTGGGAGGGGAACAGAGGGGAAAAGGTTGATAGCTAAACAGTAGGGAGTTTCCTTTTGAGGTGATAATGTTCTAAAAAATTATTTATTTATTTGTTTGTTTGTTTAGTTTTGGCTGTGCCATGTGGCTTGTGGGATCTTAGTTCCCCGACCAGGAACTGAACCCAGGCCCTTGGCAGTGAAAGCACAGAGTCCTAACCACTGGACCACCACGGATTTTCCAAAATGTTCTAAAATTGACTGTTGTAATGGTTGCATATGTCTATAAATATAATCAAAACCATTTAATTGTATACTCTGAATGGATAATTTGCATGGTATGTGAATTATATCTCAATAAAGCTATTCTAAAACACTCTTTAAATACAGCAGTGGCCAAGAGGTCACTCCTGTGAATCTTATTAAAAATGAAGAGAATTCTCCACCCCCCTTGAAAGGCTAATTGTCTTATACTCATTTACCTAGTAAATGGCCTAAAAGTTTAATAGCCCAAGCTTTTAAGTAATCTCTGACTCCGTCCCCTCAGCTCTGACAATAATCAGTCAGCTAGTTACCAATGCTACTGGATTCTGTCTCCAGACCATCTACTACATGCAACACCTTCTCCTCTCCATCTACGCTGCAAAGACTTTAGGTCCTCACCTCTCTTCATCTACGATGGCCATCTAATGGATTTTCCTGGCTCTAGTCTCTCTCTCCTTCACTCAGCTATAGCCTCTAGTTGACCTTTCTAAAGCCCAAGTCTTAGTATTTGTCATAATTACTCCTATTTTTCACAGAGCCTCCAATGGCTCTTTGTTTTTCCTAGGGATGAAACCCAAACTCCTTGATAAAACATTCACTCACATATCTAAGTACTGGAAAAACAGAATTAAGCAAAAACTAACATGGGCCTTGTCCTCATGGAGCTTAATGTCAATGAATATCTTTGCAACTACTCATGCAAATCACGGTAAAATAGCAATTGTGTTAAGTACAATGAAGGGCAAATGCTTACACAGCATTATAAAAGAGCTTACAATTGTGTGTGTGTGTGCACGTGAAACAGACACATACAGATACATACATACACGCACAAACACACACACACACACCCCTGATTGGGAAAATGAACAAAGGCTTCCCTGAGTAGGTACTGTTCAATATGAAATTTGACAGTTATGTAGGAAGTAAACTGGGAAACGAAGGGAAAGGTTAAGTGTTTAGGGTAGAGAGAAAAGCATGTGTAAAGGCAAGAAAGAACAGAAGCACAGCTAGTATAAAGAACTTAAAGGCAGCCCATGGGAGGAAAAAGTACAGAAGGAAGAGGGTTAAGAAACTAGACTCAGGACCAGAGAGGCTAGATCACATAGTTTATAGACTTTATAGACCATATTAAAGATTTGTGTGTGTGTGCAATTTACTAAGCAGAAGAATTATACAAGCACATCTGCATATTGTGATGATTACCTTGGCTATTAAGTAGAGAACAGCTTTGAGAAATCTAGAATGGAAGTAAAGATATTTGTTAGGAGATAACTGCAGTGGTACAAATAGGAGATGACAACAGCTTAAACAAACTGGTCTCCAAGCTTTTTTGATCATGTACCTCCCACCACTAAGAAATTTTTGCATTTGTATCTCCCAAATACGTATACTGTATGCATTGTTATTTAACTAGTATATATTATGTAAAACCAAAATACTGAAATTTTAAAGGGCTCAGATAATATTCTAGAGTAATTTAAAAATTATATTTATCAATGACAACAACACTTTTCTTACACACACACAAAATATATAGTGCTTCAAAGGTCTGACACCAAAACTGGCTTGATATTTGGTTTCATTGGACATCACAAAGACACAGCTATACAAATGGAAGTGCTATACTTACTAAATCACGATATCAAAATTTCAATTTATACCTTAACTATGCAAAGGTTTCTGTTGAAATTGAGCTAATAGATTTCCAATGTTCAATGATACAAAACAGGTTTTCAAGAAAATAAAAGGTTGTGGTTTAATATTTTTAGGAAATAGGTTCAAAACCCACTGAAGTTAGAAAATTCTGTTTCTAAGTCTTTAAAGTTTGCACATATGACAATCGTCATAGTTTCTGTCAACAATAAAAAATACATAGTAATGACATTATTTTTTAAATCCTGTTTTCCTAGCTTGAAGCAGTCACTTTTTCACTCATTAAGACATCACTTTTATTCTAAGAAGAGGGTTTAATTTATTATTATTTTAAATATGTTATGAAAAGATCTAATGTATTTGGGACTTGTGTGTGAAAGAGTGAGAGGGAAGAGGGGAGAGGGAGAAAGGAGTGAGGGAGGGAGGAAGGAGAGAAGAGGGAGGGAGAGAAAGGAAGGGAAGGGGATGTCTAATTCATGGTTTTTTTAGCTTGGATTATGCGTTTATATAATTCAAGATAGAGAGGTACAGAGACTACATTTATTTTTGATGTGATTATTTTAAAATACTAACATTGTAGTGGTTTGGGCGACTAGGTCAGAGCCAGATATTCTTCAGAATCATTATGGATTAAGCACTGCCTTTCGATGAATTCTTTTCTTTTTTTTTTTTTTTATAAGTGAGCTAACTTCTTATGTCATTAAACAAATAATCAGTGAACTTCTGCATTAGTATAAAAGGTATCTGGGAGTGCCACACAGGTTCTCCATGAAGGAAGGAGGAAGAAAAATTATTTATACTTTAGGATTTAACTTCTGTTATATCTTTCTTTGAGTGGTATACACACAAAAAATTGCTTTTCAAGTATTTTATAACTAAAAAAGAATCTAACAATATCTTAAACTACCAGAAGCACCTGCACTTTCATCAATCTATATATAGCTAACTTTGTACACTGCATGATTTATTCTAATATTTGTTTCTTGAATCTTTAGCTTTGCTTTCTAAGCCTGTTTCAATAGTGTTTCCTGACAAAAGAACGCATTTTAGTATGTTTTCTCTGTGTTCTCTCTGTAGTGGATTTCAGTCATTTTCATTGGAGTAAAAAGACTGAGTTTTTAAACAAAGATTATAGAACACTGGGAGAAACATCAAAAGAAGTTTTTAATAAAATTTTATTAGGCCTGATCTACGTATAACGACTGAACTGAATACCACATAATTCAAAATATCACTAAGTACAAATTATGATGCTTTCAGTTTCATCAGTTACTATCTCAAGGCACTTGCTATATACACTAAAGGCAAGGTTAATGATAAACATGCATTTTTTCTGCTTATGGCATCTTTGTTTCTACTTTGTAGTGGCAGATGAAGAGCTCATAACAGGAGAAGGACAATCTCAACTCTGCCATTTTCTTGTTTGGTCAGAATGCATTTTAGTGTTACTTTCATCCAGTAGTTTCACTGCAGGTAGGTCTTTTAAGCCATCTGTGCATTAGTGAAGATTAGTTGAATTAAAACCAGTTAATACAATCTGTAAATCATCTTAACCAAGCACACTTAAAACTGCAATATGACACAGCTAGGAAGAACAAATGAATGAAAACAACTCTATCAATTTTCCATATTGAAAAGACCTAAACTTCTCTTGGGATACCTCACATACCAGACATAAAATGTGACCATCTGCCATTTGGATCAAGAGACAGCAAAATGTACGTATTTGATTTTTCTTTTAAAATTAAAAAGCAAATAAATTGGGATTTTTAGAACTAAAAAATAAGAATAAACTTTTCACCCCCATCCCCCATTCTCTAATGCACACAACACTGGGGTATATGTTTTCCACTCTGGAGACCACTGACTTACCACAGCGGTAACAATAAAGATGGAGAAAAATGAATGAAATTGAAATGCATTAAAGGAGTTAAAATCATTAGGACTTGGTGACAGTCTATGAGGTGTGATGAAGAGCAAAGTGCCAAACATAACTCCTATAAGGTTTTCTAGCTTCACTAAGATATGGAACAGCAGAAGAGAACCATGCTTGTTTTTCTCTTTGCTTTTTGGTTGGGAGAAAAATGACTTCTCCTCATGTTTAACTGTGCATCCAATTAAACACTAACATGTAATTCTTTTTTCTTTCTTTTGTATTACTTCATTTCCACAACCAAATGCTTGACACATTGGCAGAACACATTTCTTCTTTTGAATTCTCTTATAGTACTCAACACAATGCCCGGAAAACTTACTTTTAATGGTAGAGGGAGAGACAGAAGAGAAAAATGAGCAACTGAAGAAACAAAGTAAATCTAGATGAGCAGTGTATAGTGGGAGACAAGGAAGAAATAGGTTAAACAACATTCAATACTCATGAGAAGCTCAATGAAGATAAAAAATGAAAAACATTAATTGGAGTTGCCAAAATGGGCCCCTGGTGATCTTAATGTTTTTGGTGAGACACTGAGAGTGAAAGCAAGATCAGCTTGCACTGAGGATTAAATGGAGGAAAGTATATAGACAGCAAATATGAACCACTCTTTAATAAGATTAACTCTAAAGTGGAGGAGTAGCTGGAGAACAACATGGAACAGACTGGATTTTTTTGTTGTTGTTGTGTTGCTTTTAAATGGCACAGATAAAGAATGGTTAAGCAAATGATAGTGATTCACTAATAAACTAGCTCTCCAAGTATGTTCTTAAACTCAAATTCTCACCCATGACTGTGAACTGCTCTTTCAGATCTGTTAATGGGTAGGAAATCTTCTCTGTTGTGGTCCTCTTCTTCCCATGTGCTTCTGGCACTCCTGCACTTCCCGCTCTAATCCCGGTTGTTGTCATCTTCTCTAGGATGCCGTCTCCAAATTCCCTGAGTATCAAAACTTTGTCCCTTCTCTGTCCGCTCATTAGACTTAGTCCATACGGTCAGTGCACAAGGAGAATAAATACCTATTAAAGCTTCATATAAAGCTTTAAGCTATATTATATGTGAAGCTGTATTCACTGAAAATTCAGAGCATGAGACAAGCTATAAAAGAGCAAAACCCTGTAAAAGCAACCCAACCAAAGCAATAATCATTAAGCAGCTAACTGAGCTGTTTAATAAATATCAAAAATCTAAACATAGTTACCTGAGTATATATACCCAAATTCAGTCAATAAACATTTACTGAATAGCTATTATGTGCTAGGAACTATTCTACACATTGACGCCATCTAAATGGTTCAGTGCTGCGTGTACAGCACCTAGAACACTGCCAGGGATTGTTCAGAACATACAGTGAATATGAGTAAAGGCAGTCAAAAGCTTTAGTTTGCTTGAAACTATCACTGGAAAATCTACCTACCTATCTCTAACTACACCCATTCACTCTGCTTTCCCTCCTGTGAAAAAGAATGACCTAATTGTGCTCTATTCTAAGGCCAATCTTCTCTACTTGGGCATGAATGTCAATCCCTCTTGTGGAGATTTCCTAAGGTTACCTTCTCTCTTTCCCATATATCACTTGTTTTTCCTTTTTTACAAAATCATTTTCATCAGCATATAAATACGATAAAATGTCCTCATCTTATAAAAAATGCCCCCCTGATAATATCACCATACCCTTTTGGCACCACCACATTTCTCTGCTCCCTTTTACAGACAATGCCTCAAAAGAAAATCTCCATTTATATAATCATTGCCTCCAATACTTTTTGAGCCCACTGCAATCGTTCTTTTGCCCTCACCTTTCTAACTAGAAGTATCACCAATAAAGAATACATTGTCAGGGATGTGCTGGTGGTCCAGTGGTTAAAAATCTGCCTTCCACTGCAGGGGACGCAGGTTCGATCCCAGGTTGGGGAACTAAGATCCCACATGCTGCGGAGCAACTAAGACTGCGTGCCACAACTACGCCTGCGTGCCACAACTACTGAGCCCTTGCACTCTAGAGTCCGTAAGCCACAACTAGAGAGAAGCCTCCATGACACAACAAAGAGCCCACACACCACAATGAAAGATTCCACATGCCGCTACGAAGATCCCACGTGCCACAGCTTAGACCCAATGTAGCCAAATAAATAAATAAATATTTTTTTTAAAAAAGAATACACTGTCAAGTACCATATGATATCATTTGTATATGGAATCTAAAATATGACAAAAATGAACTTACCTATGAAACAGAAACAGACTCACAGACATGAAGAACAGCCTTGTGGTTGCCAAGGAGGAGGGGGTGGGAGAGGGATGGATTGGGAGTTTGGGATTAGCAGATGCAAACTATTATATACAGAATGGATAAACAACAAGGTCCTACTGTACAGCACAGGGAACTATATTCAATATCCCATGATAAACCATAATGGAAAAGAATATGAAAAAGAATGTATATGTTTGTGTAACTGAATCACTGCTATACAGCAGAAATTAACACAACATTGTAAATCAATTATACTTCAATAAAATTAAAAAAAATTTTTTTTAAAGCTGGAAAAAAAGAAAAAGCATTGCAATAAAAAATACATTCTCGGGAATTCCCTGGTCGTCCAAGTGGTTAGGACTCCACGCTCTCACTGCAGAGGGCTCAGGTTCAGTCCCTGGTATGGGAAATAAGATCCTACTAGCCCTATGGCGTGACCAAAAATACTGTAAATAAATAAAATTTTAAAAAAATACATTGTCAAATTTAGTATCTGAAACATAGTAAGAACTTAGTATCTGTTTGATAAAACACATAAACATACCAGGTTTACAGAGATGAAAACTAAAATATCTGAGATTAAAAATATGTCAAATGGGATTAATAGCAAACTAGACAATGCAGAACAAAAGTTTACTGAACCTGAAGATACAGCCATAGAAAGAACTCAAATGAAACAACAAAAGATAAGAGATTGAGAAAAATGAAGAGCACATTGCTACACTGTTGAACAACTTCAAGAGGCCCAATATACATGTAATTGGAGTCTCTAAAGAGGAAAAAAGGAAAGAAGTGAGTACAGAAACATATTTTGAGGTAGCAATAGAAAAATTTTTCCAAATGTGATGAAAACTATGAACCCAAAGTTCCAAGAAGCTAAAATCAAACAAACCCAAGCACAAGAAAGATGAAGAGAATCACGCCAAGACACATCATAAATGAACAACTTAAAATCAGTTGCAACCAGAATACTCTTAAAAGCAGCCAGAAAAAAAAAAAAAGACACATTATACACAGATGAAGAAAGAACAACAATAAATTACTTATCAGAAACAATGCAAGCCAGAAGACAATGGATCAACATCTTCAACCTAGAAATCTATATTTAGTGAAAGTATCTTAAAAACAAAAAAGAAAAGGTGAAATAAAAATTTATTTCAGACATACAAAAGCTAAAAGCATTTATCACCAGCAAATAAGCACTATAAAGAAAAGTTAAAGAAGTCCTCCAGGTAGGAGGAAAATGATACCAGAGAGGAATCTGGATTAACACAAAGGAAGAAAGAGCAAATGAAATGGTAACTATATGGGGAAATACAAAAGCCTTTTTTCCTATTATTTAAATCTCTTTAAAAAATAACAGACTTTAAAAATGATTAACAATTTTGTGGGGTTTATAACTTACATGAAAGTAAATGTATGCAACAACAGATGCGGAGAAGTGAAAAACACAAGCATAATGTTGAGAAATTTTTATATGATAGAAAAGAATGGCTTAGTATTACTTGAGACAGATTTCAGTAAGTTAAAGATACATTCTACAAACCCTGAAGTAAACATTCAATAACACAAGAATGACAGCTAATAAGCCAAAACTGATATGTAATAATAAGAAATACTCAATCCAAAAAGAAGGCAAAAAAGACCAGATGGGGCAGGTATATATCAAAAAGCAAGATGGCAGAGATAAACCCACCCATATCAATAATCACATTAAATATAAATGGACTAAATACCCCCCAAAAAAGGAGAGTGTCAGACTGAATACAAAAAAGCTCTAGATAAAATTACGTTACCTATAAGAAATGCATTTTAAATGTAAGAACACAGGTTAAAAGTAAAGGATAGAAAAAGGTATACAACCTAACATTAATCAAAAGAAAGCTAAGTGGTTATATTAATATCAGGCAAAGTAAATTTTATAGCAAAGAATAATATCAGGATTAAAGGGAGGTCATTTCATAATGATAAGGGGCCAATTCATCTAGAGCTAATCACAATCCCAAATGTTTAAGCACCTAAAAGCAGAACTTGAAAAAGCAGGAATGAATAAGTAAGGACAAAGAGACAAATTCAAAGTAATAGCTGGAGATTAACTATAAATTAATAATTGGCAGAACGAGAATTAAAAAGAATAAAAACACAGAAAACTTGAATAACACCATAACTAACTTGATCTAATTGACATTTACAGGACACTCCACTTGACAATGGTACACTCTTTTCAAGGGTACACGAAACATTTACCAGAAGAGACAATATTCTGGGCCATAAAATAGTCTTAACAAATGTAAAAGGATTCAAGTCACACAAAGTATGTTCTCTGACCACAATGGAATTAAACCACAAATCAATAACAGAAGATATATGGAAAAAATCTCCAAATATTTGGAAACTAAATGACACTTCAGAATAACCCACAGAACAAAGGAGAAATCAAAGAAAGCAGACGTTTCTGTTGACGGAATTCCCTGGCAGTCCAGTGGTTAGGACTCCGTGCTTCCGCTGCAGGGGGCACAAGTTGGATCCCTGGCCAGGGAACTAAGATCCTGCATGCCATGCATGATGTGGACAAAACACAACAAAACAAACACAACAACAACAAAAAGTTATGTTGAACTGAACAAAAATGAAAACATATCAAAATCTCTGGGATGTAAACAAAACATTACTTAGAAGGTAGTTTATAGCATTAAAATCCTATATTAGAAAGTGAGAAAGATCTCTAATCAACAACCTTAGCTTCCAGTTTAAGAATTTTTTTAAAAGAAGAGCAAAATAAAGCAAAACAAAGCAGAACAAAAAAGTAATAAAGATCAGTGTAGAAATCAATGCAACAAAATTGAAAAACAATGGAGAGAGGGAAAAAAAGCAGTTTTTTAAAAATAAGATCAATAAAACTTACAAACCTCTAGACAGATGAAAAAGAGAGAGAAGAAATACATTACCAATAACAGGAATAAGAGAAGTGGCATCACAACAGATTTTTAAAAGTATAATAAAAGAAAATTATTGAAAACTTCACATCAATAAATTTGACAACATTTGACAATGAGTGGATAAAATGGACAAATCCCTTGAAAGACACAACTGCCAAAGCAGATGCAAGGAGAAATAGATAACATGATTATAAATTCAATTTTTACAAAACTGTCCTACAAAGGAAACTCAATACTCATAGGGCTTCACTGGTTAATTCTAGCAAACATTTAGGAAGAAATAATATTAATTCTATACAAATTATTCCAGAAAATGGAGAAGAGAGAATAATGTGCCAACTCATTCCATGAGGTCAGCATTACTCTGATACCAAAGCCAGACAAAGACAACAAGAAAAGAAAATTACAGACCAGTATCCCTCAGGAACATAGGTGCAAAAATTCTGAAAAAAAATTTTTTTGAAAATCAAATTCAACACTACATAAAGCAGATAATACATAATGACTAAGTGCAGTTTTTACCAGGAAATGTAATGTTGATTTAAAAGTTTAAAATTAACCAATGTAGTCACCATTTCACAGACAAAAAAAAAGGAAAATCCTCTCACTATATCAATAAATTCAAAGAACACATTCAAAAAATCCAAAATTCATTCCTGATAAGAACCCTCAGGTAAATAAAAATAGAAGGGAACTTCCTCAACTTAATAAATGACAGCAGGCTTCCCTGGTGGCGCAGTGGTTAATGCAGGGGACACAGGTTCGATCCCTGGAATCTGCCTGCCAATGTAGGGGACACGGGTTCGATCCCTGGTCTGGGAAGATCCCACATGCTGCTGAGCAACTAAGCCCGTATGCCACAACTACTGACCCTGCGCTCTAGAGCCCGCGAGCCACAACTACTGAGCCTGCACGCCACAGCTACCAGAGCCCACGTGTGTAGAGCCCATGCTCTGCAACAAGAGAAGCCACTGCAATGAGAAGCTTGCACATCGCAATGAAGAGCAGCCCCCGCTCGCCGCAACCAGAGAAAGCCTGTGCGCAGGAACGAAGACCCAATGCAGCCAAAAAACAAAAAACAAGAAGATCCAGTCACAAAAGACCACATGTTGCATGACTGTATTTATATGAAATGTCCAGAATAGGCAAATCTACAGAGATATAATGTAAGATTAGTGGTTGCCTAGAGGCTGGGGGGTGGGGAGTGGGGCTGGAGGAAACAGGCGGGTGACTGCTAAAGGGTACAAGGTTTCGTTCTGGGGTGATGAAAATGTTCTAAAATAATTGCGGTGATGGTTACACAACTCTAAATATACTAAAACCCAGTGAATTGTACATTTTAAATGGATGAACTGTATGGTATGTGTATTACATCTCAATGAAATAGTTACGGAAAAAAAGGAAAAGTAGCTATTAGCCAGAATTACAAACTTATATTCAAAGTCTTCTGATAAACTCAAGCTTTAATTTACAATTAAAAAAGAGGTATAGCTATTAAATAATATAAGAGACAGAATATTAAAAAATAATTATTTAACCCAAAAGGATCTCAAGAAAGGGAACAAAGAAAGAAAAAGCTGATGGGACAAATAGAAAACAAGTAGCAAATGGAATATTTAAAGCCTACAACACTAATGATTACATTAAAGGGAAATCTTTTTTTTTTTTTTTTTGCTGTACGTGGGCCTCTCACTGCTGTGGCCTCTCCCACTGCGGAGCACAGGCTCCGGACACACAGCCTCAGCGGCCATGGCTCACGGGCCCAGCCACTCCACGGCATGTGGGATCCTCCCGGACCAGGGCACAAACCTGCGTCCCCTGCATCGGCAGGCGGACTCTCAACCACTGCGCCACCAGGGAAGCCCCAAGGGAAATCTTCTGAATGTGCCAAGATTACACACTACATGGGCAGAGTAAATAAAAAATCAAGACCCAATTATATGCCACCTATAAAAAATTCACTTTAAATATAAAGACACAAAAAGATTAAAAATAAAAGAAAAGAAAATGTTAAACCATGTTAACCATAAATTCTTAAAAAGCTGGAGTGGCTTTTATATGAATATCAGACAAAGGAGAGTTGATTGTCAAACTAAATAGCACAGCAAAAGGAACCATAAACAAAATGAAAAGACAACCTACAGAATGGGAGAAAATATTGCAAAGAATGCGACCAACAAGGGCTTAATTTCCAAAATATACAAACAACTCATATAACTCAACAACAAAAAAACAAACAACCCAATCAAAACATGGACAGAAGACCTAAATAGGCATTTCTCCAAAGAAGACATACAGATGATGGCCAACAGGCACATGAAAAGATGCTCAACATTGCTAATTATTAGAGAAATGCAAATCAAAACTACAATGAGGTACCACCACACCCTGGTCAGAATGGCCGTCATTAAAAAGTCTACAAATAGGGACTTCCCTGGTGGCACAGTGGTTAAGAATCTGCCTGCCAATGCAGGGGACACGGGGTGAGCCCTGGTCTTGGGAAGATCCCACATGACGTGGAGCAACTAAGTCCGTGCGCCACAACTACGGAGCCTGTGCTCTAGAGCCCGTGAGCCACATCTACTGAGCCCACATGCCACAACTACTGCAGCCCACGTGCCCAGAGCCTGTGCTCTGCAACAAAGAGAAGTCACTGCAATGAGAAGCCCACACACTGCAACAGAGTAGCCCCCTCTCACCGCAACCAGAGAAAGCCCGCACACAGCAACGAAGATGCAACACAGCCAAAAAATTAATTAATTAATTTTTAAAAAGTCTACAAATAACAAATGCTGGAGAGGGTGGGGAGAAAAGGGAACCCTCCTATACTGTTGGTGGGACTATAAGTTGGTATAGCCACTATGAAAAACAGTGTGGAGGTTACTCAGAAAACTAAAAATAGAATTATTATATGATCAAACAAAATAAACTTCAGAACAAGCATTAATACCAGATACATAGAGGGAAATCTTATAATGAAAAAAAGAGATCAATTCATCAGAAAGACACAGAAATCCTAAATATATATGTACCTAAGGACAAAGCTCCAAAATACATGAGCCCAAAATGGACAAAACTGAAAGGAAACATACAAAACCACGAATACAGATGCAGATGTCATCACTCTCCTTTCAGTAACTGAGAGGACAAGTTGATAGAAAGTCAGTAAAAATATAGATGACTTAACTACTCTCAACCAACCATATCTAACTGACACATATAGAACATACTGTGTCTGGTGCACATGGAAGAGTCACCAAGAGAGATCATTTACTAGGCCTTAAAACATTTGAATAAATTTAAAAGGACTGAAATTCTACAGCATATATTCTCTGACAAGAATATAAATAAATTAGAAATCAGTAACAGAATAATATCTGGAAAATCCTCAAATACTTGAAAATAAAACTACATATTTCTGGGCTTCCCTTGTGGTGCAGTGGTTGAGAGTCCACCTGCCGATGCAGGGGACACGGGTTCGTGCCCCGGTCTGGGAAGATCCCACATGCCGCGGAGTGGCTGGGCCCGTGAGCCACAGCCGCTGAGCCTGTGCGTCCGGAGCCTGTGCTCCGCAACGGGAGAGGCCACAACAGTGAGAGGCCCGCGTACCAAAAAAAAAAACAAAAAAAACCCCTACATATTTCTAAATAAAACAAAGAAGAAGTCACATAGGGAATTAGGAAATATTCTGCACTGAATGATAATAAAAACACAATATATCACCATTTGTGAGGTACATTTAAAACAGGGCTTAGAGGGAAACTGATAGTTTTATATACTTAAAACAAGAAATGTTTACAATCTATGATCTAAGCTTCCAACTTAAGAAATCAGGAGAAAAGCAAATTAAACCCAAAATAAGTAGAAAGGGACTTCCCTGGTGGCGCAGTGGTTAAGAATCTGCCTGCCAATGCAGGGGACACGGGTTTGATCCCTGATCTGGGAAGATCCCACATGCTGCGGAGTAACTAAGCTCGTGCGCCACAACTACTGAGCCTGCGCTCCAGAGCCTGCGGGCCACAACTACTGGAGCCCATGTACATAGAGCCTGTGCTCCGCAACGAGAAGCCACTGCAATGAGAAGCCCCACGCACTGCAACGAAGAGTAGCCCCTGCTCACTACAACTAGAGAAAGCCCACGTGCAGCAACAAAGACCCAATGCAGCTATAAATAAATAAATAAATAAAAAATTTAAAAAAAGAATCTTCAAAATAAGTAGAAAGAAGAAGATAATCACAGTAAAAGCAAAAATCAAAGAAACAGAAAACTGAAAAAAACTAAAAGATGGTTCTTGGAAATGACCAACAAAACTGAAAAAGGTCTAGCTAGACAAATCAAGGAAAACAAAAAGAAAGAGAAACTACAAATCACCAATAGCAGGGAAAAGAGTACTTCACTATATATCTTACAGACATTAAATAGTAAGTATAGATTATAAATAACTGTGCCAATAAATTTGACTGAAACGAACAAAATTACCAAAACTGACATAAGAAGAAATCGAAAATCTGAATAGCTCTATATTTAATAAAGAAATTTAATTTGTAATTTAAAACCTTCCAGTATAGACTACTAGGGGTACAGACAGCTTCACTGATTAATTATATTAAACATACAGGGAAGAATTAATACTAATATTTCACAAATTATTTCAGAAAATAGAGATGAAGGGAACATTTCTTTGCTCCTTTTAAGAAGCCAGCACTATCCTGATATCAAACCAAAGACATTATTAGAAAAAACAAAACAAAACTACAATCATCACCCACCCAACTCTGGCATCACCACAACCACCACACACACACACACACACACACACACACACACACACACACACACACACACACACACACACGGCAAAGGCCAAAGTTTGAACTGGTATTTCAAAAAGAATGGCCAATAAGCTCATAAAGAGGTTCAACATCATTAGTCATAAGGGAAATACAAATTAAAATCAATATGAGATACCTCTACATGCCCACTAAAATGGCTAAAACTAAACAGAATGACAATAGAAAATGTAGGCAAGGATGTAGAACAAATGAAACTATCATACACTGCTGGGAAATGGGAGTGGGATAAGGTAGGAGTGTGATACAATCAATTTAACACACACTTAACACATGACCCAGCAATTCTACTTTTTTCCATATGACTCAGTATTTACCCATAAGAAAAGAAAATATAAACACAGAAATGACTGTTAGTGAATGTTTATAAATACTTAATTCTTAATAGCCCAAATCTAGAAACAACCCAAATGTTCATCAACAGGTGAATGGATAAATAAATTTTGGTATTTTCATACAACAGAAATAAAAATGAACTATGAATAAAAAGGAAAAAATTACTGATATATTCAAGAACATGGAAGAATTCCAAAAGTATATACTGAGCAAAAGAACGCAAATAAATATGCAAAAAAAGTATACACTGTATGGAGTACATTTATATGAAATTCTAGAAAAAGCAAAACTTACCTATAGCAACATAAAACAGGTCAGCCATTGTGTGCAGCCAGTGGTGGGGGTGAGGGGGACTGGAAAGGAACTTGAGGGAACTTTGTGGGGTGACAGAAATGTTCTAATTCTTGATTAACGTGGTGGTTACACAGGTGCATATGTCTATCAAAACTGAGGCTGTACATTAAATATATGTGCATTTTTTATGTGTAAACAAAGTTGACTTAAGAAAGTAAAAGAGTGGTATGGCACACATATAGGCAGATGTGAGTGATATACCCCACATCACTTACAAAAATAAACTGGGCTAAATATAAACAAAGAAAACAAAACTGCAATCACATTAAAGGAAAAATAAGAAGATATGTTTATGATCCTGGAGAAGGAAAAGCTTTCTTTAACAAGACATTAAAAAGCAAAAGCTTTATAGAAGAAAAAGATAAATTTATTCATCAAAATTAAAATCTTCTAGACCATAAAACTTAAAAGGGCTCTAACTGGGAGAAACATTTGCAGTATATGGAACAAATTATTTGAATCCAGAATTCAAACAACACAAAACAAAACAAGAAATTCTGCTGAAACTTATTCAGTGAAAGACGTAGCCCAAAAGGCAGAGGAAATAGGCCAATTCATCCACATAGAAGTTAAATGGACTAAAGATGATGAAGCTCACTAGCAATCTAGGAAATGGAATGCCATTTCCCACTCAAAAAACTGGTACTTAAAATAACAAATAGTGCTGTGCATGTAAGGAATAACAGAGAATACAAGTGGGAGTACTGACTAGTACAATCACTATGGAGGGGATTTGAGAGAATATATTAACTATATACCCTCAATATCCAACAACTATACTTCTTGCTCTTTACACAAAAGAAACTCATATGCACACAAGAAGGCATGAACAAAGTTATCCACTATAGCAATGTTTACAATTTAACTTGGCAACAAGTTAAATACCAACAGGAAATGGCTAAATAAAGTAAGATATACTTATAAAATGGATGCAGTTAAAAGAACTGAAATACCTCTATATGTAATATATTATCTATATATAATCTCTCTCTCTCTCTCTCTCTCTCTCTCTCTCTCTCTATATATATATATATATATACACACATAAAATAACATGAAAAAATCTCTAAGACCTATTGCTGACTGATGAAAAATATAGTAGACTGTATCTGTACAGAAATTAAACAAAT